>NC_091478.1:53201135-54447072 GCF_036971445.1 Narcine bancroftii | reverse complement strand
TCCGTAGTGTAATTTGTTGAAAAAAAAAGTTAATTTGTTCTTTCATAAATTTAACAAAGTCTAAATCTTGCAATAATGTAACATCAAAACGCCAGTGGTTAATAGTAGAAACAGAGTCTTTGAATTTAAGAGAGAGTTGTAATGGAGAGTGATCCGAAATGGCTATAATGTCATACTTACAAACAGTTACAAGTGAAATAAAACGTGAATCAATAAAAAAGTGATCAATTCTCGAGTATGAGTGGTATACATGAGAAAAAAAGGAAAACTCTTTATCTGTCGGGTGAAGAAATCTCCAAATATCAACAGCTCCGGAGTTTGTAAGGTAAGAGTTAATATATGTAGCCGATTTATTCGGTAGGAACTGTGAAGGTTTCGACCTAGTCTCCAGGTGGCGCTCATGGAGTGAACACGTTTTGGTTTTTGCTCCATAAAATATACTATTTTTAACCTGTATCCACCTTTGAACTAACTTCACAGAAGTCAGAACACTTCCAATCTCTTTTCAGTGCCAACCGCTCAGTCCAAGATTCTGCCCTGCTCCAGCTCCCTCAACAGCCCCTAAGGCTAGAGCTGGATGAGGTCCTCACCCGGGAAGAGACATATAAGACAATTGAACAACTGAAAAGTGGCAAAGCAGCAGGTATGGATGGAATCCCCCCCAGAGGTCTGGAAGGCTGGCGGCAAAACTCTGCATGCCAAACTGCATGAGTTTTTCAAGCTTTGCTGGGACCAAGGAAAACTGCCTCAGGACCTTCGTGATGCCATCATCATCACCCTGTACAAAAACAAAGGCGAGAAATCAGACTGCTCAAACTACAGGGGAATCACGCTGCTCTCCATTGCAGCCAAAATCTTCGCTAGGATTCGAGAATGGTCTCCCAGAATCACAGTGCGGCTTTCGCGCAAACAGAGGAACTACTGACATTGTCTTTGCCCTCAGACAGCTCCAAGAAAAGTGCAGAGAACAAAACAAAGGACTCTACATCACCTTTGTTGACCTCACCAAAGCCTTCGACACCGTGAGCAGGAAAGGGCTTTGGCAAATACTAGAGTGCCTCGGATGCCCCCCAAAGTTCCTCAACATGGTTATCCAACTGCACGAAAACCAACAAGGTCGGGTCAGATACAGCAATGAGCTCTTTGAACCCTTCTCCATTAACAATGGCGTGAAGCAAGGCTGCGTTCTCGCACCAACCCTCTTTTCAATCTTCTTCAGCTTGATGCTGAACCAAGCCATGAAAGACCTCAACAATGAAGACGCTGTTTACATCCGGTACCGCACACTCTGAGGCGCCTGCAAGCTCACACCAAGACACAAGAGCAACTTGTCCATGAACTACTCTTTGCAGACGATGCCACTTTAGTTGCCCATTCAGAGCCAGCTCTTCAGCGCTTGACGTCCTGTTTTGCGGAAACTGCCAAAATGTTTGGCCTGTAAGTCAGCCTGAAGAAAAATGAGGTCCTCCATCAGCCAGCTCCCCATCATGACTACCAGCCCCCCCACATCTCCATCGGGCACGCAAAACTCAAAACGGTCAACCAGTTTACCTATCTCGGCTGCACCATTTCATCGGATGCAAGGATCGACAATGAGATAGACAACAGACTCACCAAGGCAAATAGCGCCTTTGGAAGACTACACAAAAGAGTCTGGAAAAACAACCAACTGAAAAACTGATAAGCGTATACAGAGCCGTTGTCATACCCACACTCCAGTTCGGCTCTGAATCATGGGTCCTCTACCGGCATCACCTACGGCTCCTAGAACACTTCCATCAGTGTTGTCTCCGCTCCATCCTCAACATTCATTGGAGCGACTTCATCCCTAACATCGAAGTACTCGAGATGGCAGAGGCTGACAGCATCGAATCCACGCTGTTGAAGATCCAACTGCGCTGGGTAGGTTACGTCTCCAGAATGGAGGACCATCGCCTTCCCAAGATCGTGTTATATGGCGAGCTCTCCACTGGCCACCGTGACAGAGGTGCACCAAAGAAGAGGTACAAGGACTGCCTAAAGAAATCTCTTGATGCCTGCCACATTGACTACCGTCAATGGGCTGATATCGCCTCAAACTGTGCATCTTGGCGCCTCACAGTTCGGCGGGCAGCAACCTCCTTTGAAGAAGACCGCAGAGCCCACCTCACTGACAAAAACCCAACACCCAACCCCAACCAACCAATTTTCCCCTGCAACCGTGATGCCTGTGCCACATCGGACTTGTCAGCCACAAACGAGCCTGCAGTTGACGTGGACATTTACCCCTCCATAAATCTTCGTCCGCGAAGCCAAGCCAAGAGATAGATAGCCAATTTTTACCTTCTATTATTCAGTGCTACGGAAGTTCTAGCAACTATAAATAAACTCCCACCCAAGTACTGCTTCCCCTTCTGTTTTGTATCTGTTAATCGAATGTGGAAGTACCAGGATGGTGTTCTAATTCACTTCTCAAGTTTCTGAAGTAAAACCATAAAATGTGTAGATCATCAGAGTGGAAGAAGGAGTTGGTTGGTGCAGCACCAGCTGCTTCAAGTGTCCATAGTTTTATTGTTAAATAGTACTACATGATATTACTCAGATAAATTTAACATTTTTGTTTATGTTAAACAATTATCTTGGATAATATGGAAGCTGTTACTTACTATGAACTTTCTATATGATTCCAACAAATGAGTGAACCCCTAATAGAGAAACATATCTCAGTCTGTAACTATTAATTTAATCCTTCATCAAGGCACAAATGTGTTTGGTGATAAAAAGAAGAGTGGGCAGTGATCCTTGGGGACTGATGTCAGAAAGTTGCCTCTGGTATATTTCGTATATACTGAGTGGTAATAATATGAACAAAGTTGTGATCAGTCCAAATTGGAACAACTTTTTTTTTCTCTTGCATTCCTTTGATGAACAATAGGGTGTATTTTGCAATGCACTTTTCATCCAAAACAATTAAAAAAAAATTATAATAGAATGTAGAAGAGGAAGAGACCTTTTGTCCCATGATGTCTATACTGAACAAATTTCTGTTACATATCTCCATTTCCTGCATATCCATATGACTATTTAGAACCATAGAATGCCACAGCACAGAAAACAGTCTATTTGGCCCTTCTAGCCTCTGCTGACTATCATTCCACTAGTCTCATTGACCTGTTCCCATTACATAATCCTCCAGACTGCTCCCATCCATGGTTTTTACAGGTTCATGAAATAATTCCAACAACCAATACAATCTCTTTCAACATTCATGTAACATACAAAGTCTGTACTTTACCCCCTCCCCCCACCTTTGCCCCCAAACATATAACCATACCAATTATACATTGTACAAATACAAGTGGGATTCAGAGCTCCCACCAAAAACCTAAAAAGAACAACCTAATTGTCTAAAGAACACAAGTAAAGAATAAGAGGTAAAACTAAAATAAACTAAAAAAGGATTAAAAATATAACACACACCTCATCAGTACCATGTTCTATTTCCTTAACTCCAATCCTTTCTTTACTAAGACAGGTTTTTATATTATCCATATTTTGAGGGGAGGTCGAGTTGGTTTTTCAGATATGGCTGCCACACTTTAACGAATGTACATCTTATTTTGTCCAAGTGAATATTTTGTCCAAGTGAATGCAACTCTGCATTTCCATATTCCATCCTGTGGTATTTAATTGGGAGTCAATCTTTCACATAACTTTTATACTTCCTGGTAACAGTCAAGGCAACCTTCACGAACTCAATTTGATATTTAGACTGTCTAAAACTCATGCTCGCAATATCTCCCAAAGGAAAATCCACTTTTGTAATTTTTTTTCAGAATGCCTCCCAGTTCTTCCCAGAATGATCTCACCTTTGTACATAGCCAAGTGGAGTGGACAAAGTTTCCAATCTCCGCACCACACCTAAAGCACATTTCTGAAATTTCCAGCTTTGATTATGTAATTTTTGTGGTGTGAGGTACAGCTGGTGCAAAAAGTTATATTGCACCAACTTGTATCTGGTGTTAATGACCTCAGTCACACTGTCAGACACAGGTCTTGCCACCACTCTTCAATGATTGTTGAGCCCAAGTCCAACTCCCATCTCTCCCTCGACCTGTGTAAGCCTGGCTTCAGGCCCTCACTTTGGAATATGTAATACATTCGAGAAATAAATTAACACACATTCCCTTGTTGAATTAGAATCTCCACATTACTCGACCTAGGCAGGGTCATAGACAGTCCTGATTTTTCCCTTAAAAAGGATATTATTTGCAGATGGCAGAATATTCTATTAGACCATATTTGTTTTTCAACTGCTTAAATGACATGAGCTGCATTTGTTTGTAACGGTCCTTGATACTTCTGGCACCAGGTGCCTAGGACCTTATTACTCAGAGTCAAGGGTATCAACTTGTTCTGGGTCAAAAACATTTTAGGAGATATCCCCAACTTCCATCTTTGCCATATCTGAAATATATGCTTTAGTATGGGGTTATCTGCTTTCTTTGAAATTAATTTACTGACCCAATTGTATATAAATTCTCCTGTCATCTTTTCACCTATTGTATCTAGTCCAATTTGTGCTCAGGAGGCCCCACCCCCTCTCAAAGAGTGAGGCTATAAACCTTGTCTGAGCTTCCCAATAAATATTTTTAAAACTCTGGTAATTTTAACCACCCCCCCCCCCCCCAAACTGTGATCCCATGTCAACCTTTCCATGGAGATTCTAGGAACCTTCTGACACATTCTCCAAGCATCTTAAAGAAACCCCATGGCAATGAAATGGATAACAATTGAAAAATAAATTGGAGTCTTGGCATCATCTTCATTCTGACACAGTTAACTCTGCCCACCAGTGTAATGGGCAGAGTCCATCTCTCAGGTCCTCCTCAATCTTACGTAAATCTTTATCTATTTTTACTCCCAAATACTTAATGCCTTCCTGTGGCCATTTTAATTGACTTCCTTATTGATATTGTCTATGATCTCCATTCATCAAAGGCATAATTTCACTTTTATTCAGATTTACCTTGTACCCCGACACCTTCACATAATCTTCCAGTGTGGTCCTCAGCCTGGCCAACAATCCCCTGGGATCTGTCAAATATACTAAAACATTTACACATCATCAGCAGAAATGGTAATTTTGTGTTCTACCTGTCCCACCGTGAACCCCTTTATCTCTCAATCCCGCTGAATGGCTTTCACCAGCGGCTCAATTGCCAGTATAAACAGCGATGGAGATGATGGACAGCCCTGCCTACTGGACCTACTCAATGAAAACACTGGAGACATCTGCCCATTTGTAATAATTTTTGCTTGAGGTTTATGATATAGTATCATCACCCAATTAATAAATGTTTGACCCAATCCAAATTTCTCCAATGCCTTGAACAAAAAGTCCCATTCCAATCTGTCGAAGGCCTTCTCCACATCCAGAGATACAGCCACTCCCGGATCCACACATGACTGTGTCAGGTACTCTATATTAAGTAGTTTAGTTATATTGTTTGCTGACTGCCTCCTTTCTACAAATCCAGTTTGATCTGGATTTGCTAATTTCAGCAAATATTTTGCCAACTTTTTAGCCAATGCTTTTGCAATAGTTTTATAGTCTGTATTTAATAACAAGATGGGCATATATGAGGCAGGGCTCAATAAATCCCTGCCTTTTTTGGGTATTGCTGGGATGACTCCTGTTGAGAAAGATATGCGTCTCCACTGCCTGCTCCACCACCTTCATAAAAAGGGGAATTAGCAGATCTTTAAACTCTTTATAAGATTCAGCAGGGAAATCATCATCTCCGGGTGATTTGCCAGCTTGCAAAGAGCTCAAGGTCTCTGCGATGCCCTCTTCAGAGAAAGGAGCATTCAGCCCCTCTCATTATTCCTGCTCCAAATTTAGTAAGTCCAACAAAAGCATCTATTTTTGTGGGATCACCCCTTGATTTATTCAATTCCTTATAAAACCTTTCAAATGTATCATTTGTTTCTTTTTGTTTATATGAGATTTTCATATTAATTATTCTTGAGGCCTCTTCCACCCTCACCTGCCAGGACAAAAATTTGTGGGCCTTATCCCCCAACTCATAACACTGCTGTCTGCATCTTAAAATCAACTTTTCTGTTTTATATGTTTGTAATGTATTGTATTTGAACTTTTTGTTCACCAAATTCCAGTAATTTTCTTCTGTCCCCTCTTTGGTAATCCTTTTCCAATTGAGTAATCTCCTGTTCTAGGACACTAACCTTCTTCATGTGCCCATTTTTAATGCTTTTGGTGTATCCAATGATCTTACCCCTTAAATAAACCTTTAATGTGTCCCATATTAGAAAATTGTTTTCAGTAGAGGGGCAATTTGTTTCACAGAACAATTCTGTGAAAGCTACAAAATTTCAGTTTTCCCACCAGCAGTATATTCAGATGCCATCTATACAGTGAGGCCTGCTTATCTGGTTTTATGATGGATAAAGTCAAAGGAGGGTGGTCCAACAGTATACTTGGTTTCCACTATCCTACCCTTCAATTGGGCTGATGCCAAAAATAAATCAATTCTAGTGTAGGAATCATGTTGTCTCAAATAAAAGGAGTAATCCCTTTCTCTCAGATTCAGCCTTCTCCAGATATCTATGAGATTCAATTCTTTCATAAAGGCTAGAGTAGACTTAGTCGCCCTGGCTTTTTTGACTTTCTTTGCTGACTTTTCCATGACCAATCCAGACAAAAATTGAAATCCCCTCCAATCAAGACATTCTTATACCCTTTGTTTATACCCTTGTATAAACTTTTCATCATCAAAATTCACGGCATATTTATTCATAAATGTCCAGGATTCCGAGTATATTTGGCAATGCATCATTACGAATTTCCCCGACGAGTCCGTGACCACAACTTTGATCACCATTGGAACATTCTTGCTTATCAAAATGACCACTCCCCTGGCCCTGGAATTGAAGGAAGACATCACCACCTGGCCCATCCACCCCTTCTTTAAATTTAAATGCTCTTGTTCTATAAGGTGGGTCTCCTGCAAAAATCCTATGTCCACCTGCATCTTTTTTAGGTGACCAAGACTCTCTTTCTCTTAATCTGTTTATCCCATTCACGTTAAAGCTTACGAATTTAATTGACTTATCTATTTTCCTCACACCACTCCATTATGTCCTTCCCCTTCTTCTTGTAACCTGATACTTGATCTCCGTCCAGATTCTCTTCCCCAAATCCTTGGCACAGGCGATCGTGCTTCAAAAAAAAACTAAATGAGTTGATGGAACAAAAACCCATATTCCAAAACCAAAAAAAATCCTCCTAGGAAAAAAATCCTCTTCTCCCTCCCCCTCCCTATTTGGCTTCACCCATCCAGCACCAACAACCAAACTATTAGCACCAATCTCCCCCTATTTTGAGAAATACCCAACACTTCCTTCCTCCACTTATGCTTCCCTCCTGTTCTGTGAGCCTCCCATCTCTTCTTTATTTAACATACATAATCTCCTTCAAACATTAACTCTGTTTAAAGAAACATAGCCCTCCCATAGTCCCTTTCAATGTTTACAATCCATTCTTCCCCTGGATCCCTCTTTCCCTTTTATTTACATTTACACAGTCTCGTAGTTGTGGCAGAGTCCATTGCTTCCTCTCAATCCTTAAAAATCCTTCTTTCCCCTCCCGCCCATACAGTCTTCATTGTTGCCAGGTGAAGGAGATTAAACTCATTTCCTTTTTGTTTCAGACTCTTTTTTACCAAATAAAACTCTTTCCTGCACTTCAACAATGCCACACTTATATTCAAATGGAATAGGACCTCCCCCCACTCATTTTCCACCGGACACCCCCCTTGCTTTTTCCCCCACCGCCGCAAACCTCAAAATTCTCTCTCTATCCTGATAGTGCAGGAGTCCCACCAGGATCAAGCATGACTGTTGGTGTGGCCTGGGGTGAGAGACCGGTGGGCCAACTCTATTTCCAGATTATTTTCTATGTTGTCTATCCCCAGTATGTCCGGTATCCATTTTTGTAGGAACTCCACCATGTCTCTCCCCTCCTTACCCTCCTCCACCCACACAATCTTAATTGTATTCCTCCTATTAATATTCTCTAACATATCTATTCTCTCCCACATCTTTATTCTATCCCTTTCCCATGTGAATATGTCATTCTCCCCTCTAACCAAACTTTCCTCTTCCTTTTCAATTCTTTCCTCTGTTTCCGTTACCCTTTCCATTTGGATCAACTGATTTACTAATTCAAAATCACGCACTTAAGAGACCTGCATTTGTCCCAATGACCCTTTGCCCTGCGGGGTGGAAGTGACATTGGCTTCTGGGCCAAAGCTTTGGCCTGCACTGAGACCCCCTGTGAATACTGCTGGCTGTGGACTTGCCCTTGACTGCTAGAGCAGGTTCACTTGACGCGTGGGTGAGCCACCATAATGTTTGCTCCTCCGCGCTTCTCAGTGCCCTACCATTTACTGTGCATGTCCTACCTTGTTTTGTCCTTCCAAAATGCATCACCTCACACTTGTCTGCATTAAACTCCACCTGCCATTTTTTGGCCAATTCTCCCAGTTGGTCCAGATCCTTCTGCAAGCTTTGAAAATCTTCCTTGCTGTCTTTCCTATCTTTGTATCAAACTTGCTGATCCAAACAACAATGGACCAAACAAAGATCCCTGAGTCACACCACTAGTCACAGGCCTGCAGTCTGAGAAGCAACCATCCACTTCTGCGCTCTGTTTTCTCCCACATTGTCAATTTCAAATCCAGTTTACAACCTCTCCATGATACCTAATGTCTGCACCTTCTGAACTAACCTCCCATGTGGGACCTTGTCAAAGGCTTTACTAAAGTCCATGGAGAGATTTACCAAGTAAGTTACCAAGATGGTGGATGAAGAAAAGAATATTATCTACAAGATTCATTAAACATGACTTACCATGCACAAAGCCATGCTGACTGTCCTTAATCAGCCCATGGCTGTCCAAATACCTATATATCCTATATATTCCTTCCAATAATTTACCTACCACTGATGTCAGGCTCACTGGCCTGTAATTTCCTGGTTTACTTTTGGAGCCTTTTTTAAACAACAGAACAATTGCTACCCTCAAATCCTCCGGCATCTCATCTGTGGCCAAGGACATTTTGAACATATCTTCCAGGGCCCCTGCAATTTCTACACTAGTTTCACTGAAGGACTGAGGATATATCATACCCAGACTGGTGGATTTGTATGTCATTATTTGCTGTAAGGCTTTAATCTCCATATGTTCCATGATACTACTGCTTATTTCCCTTACTTCCTTATACACTATGCCAGTTTCGTGAATAAATACTGATGCAAAAAACTGTTTAAGATTTCCCCCATTATGTGAGGCTCTCCACATAGTTGGCCACTCTGATCCTCTAGATTTTTGTCCCTTACTATCCTTTTACTCTTAATGTAGAAACCCTTCGGGTTTACCTTCAAATTATCTGCAAAAGCAACCTCTTTTTGCCTTCCTGATTTCCTTCTTAAGTATTTTCTTTCATTTTCTGTATTCTTCAAGTACCTCATTAACTCCTTGCTACCTATACCTGCTATACACCTCCCTCTTCTTCTTAACGAGATTGCCAATATCCCTTGAAAACCAAGGATTCCTATGCCTGTTAACTGAAATGCTGCGGCCATAGTCACAATGGTTCATATTCTGGTTCAATGCACAAGTGCTGGTGAAACTCAGCAGGTCATGCAGCACCTCTTGGAAGCAAAGGGATATAACCTATTTCCTCCTAAAGACGTTGCGTGACCTGCTGAGTTTCTCAGCACTTTTCTGTATTGCACTAACATCACAGCGTCTGTTTAATTTCCTGTTTAATTTCATTTTCTGGTTCATGTTTTTATCATTCACATTTTCAGTTTATCAGGAGATAATTGAGGAAAATCTGGACTTGCAAAGTTTAGGGATGATTTAAAAAAAAAAGAAAGATCTTTAATATTCGCTTTTTAGTTCCTGCTGGATGTCTCAGAGGACTTCCTAGCCCATTAACTATTTTTTGAAGTGCAAACACTAATAAATAATGTAAGGCAATCCCACAGTGACCAGATAATCTTTATTAAATGTAGATGGATGAGGAATAAATATTTTTTAGGAACTTGAGACTTTCCTTACCCTTTCCTGAATGGGATCAATATAATTCACTGAATTATCAGCATAAATAATGAACCTTAGATGCACAATAGGGGTTTGAATTCTATCTTATAATTCAAAATTGACTGAACTAAGACTAACAGAAAATCGGAGAGGGAAGCAGAATCTTCATGATACTGAGGATTGTTTGTGCTGAAGAGATTTTGGTAGGACCAAAGTGCTACTTTATTTATTTGGGATAATTTGCATCGTTATGTTTTCCTTCAAATCACCAGGGTAATTTCAGAGAGGATACATGAAAATTAAAGTATTGACAGATTGTGCCTAGTTTCTTGGGACTAGTGAACAATTTCATTCCCTATTATAACAGTGGCTTGCTGTGAAGTAATTCCAATTTTACTCAAGCTGAAAATCATGGACATGGTGTGGTTAGCTGTGGAATTCCTTTCAGCCTTTTTGGCTAAGATCAAGTGTAGTTCATCCACTGTGAGCTGATCAACTGGATCCATGAGATGCTGTCTCATCAAGAAGGGGAAGATACTGGGTGGATGATTGGAATAGAAGAGATTTTGTCTGATGTTAGGTGATTGGGGGCCCAGTCTGACACCTTGTCTAGCAGTAAGGCCACCTCCAATAATCTCATAAGCATGGCTGCGACAAAGAACACCTCAGAGAATCCAGAGAACTGTCAGGGTGGCAGTGAAGG
Organism: Narcine bancroftii; assembly: GCF_036971445.1. Lineage (NCBI taxonomy): Eukaryota > Metazoa > Chordata > Chondrichthyes > Torpediniformes > Narcinidae > Narcine > Narcine bancroftii. The sequence goes on along the minus strand of NC_091478.1, from coordinate 54,436,258 downwards.
ACTTAAGCGAAAGGACCCCATTTTACTGGGATCTCTTCATCAGAAAGGACTTCATGGACTGCTACAAAGGAGGCGAAGGACATCTACTGCTTCCAGAACATCACAGATAACAGTTACTTTGATGTGAACTTCAAAACACGGGGGGGATGGCAGAGGATGCTCCAGGCCTTCTACAAGAGGAGGAATGTGGCTCCTCTCTTATTATTCAAGGTACATCACTCTTCACCCTTCCAAAGTAGAAGGGACGAGTGATAATGGTACACAGTTTCAACCCACATGTGCTAGTCATGTACGTGCTCACCTTCCTTGGCCGTGATGTTGAGGGAGCAGGGACACATTTGGGATCTGGACCAGCAAATTCCAAGTGAAAGTGAAGCTGAGGGAAGACAGAAAATGGGCCATCCTCCTCCTCCCCTCAGTGTTCGCCAATGGAGGGAACCGTGGGTATTTGGTCTATGCTGGACAGCCCAAAGTATGCAGAGACTGTAACAAACCTAGGCATGTGGTGGCCCAATGCAGTGCAGTCATCTGCAAGAACTGCAAGCAGGAAGGCCACCAGGCCAAGGACTGTGTAGAGAGCAAGCCCTGCTACCTGTCTGGGGAAGCAGACCACCTGTCCAAAACATGTCACCATGTTCTTCTTATATTGCCCAGCAATATAAGAAGAAATGTCAAACATCACCACCCCAGTGAAGTCTATATCAAACCCCAGGCACGAGGCTGGAGGCCCCTCCTGAGGAGACAGAGTCAATGGAGGAGGGAGTTGTGGAGGAAAAATGGGTTGAGAAAAGCTCCTGGAAGTGATGGCTTACCAGCTGAGTTTTACATGGTTGTATCAGACTGGGTGGATATGGAGCTGCTTGAGAGATGTAACACTATGGTCCTGTCGCATGTCAGAATCCATGAAAAATGGCATGATCACCCTCTTCACCAAACAGAAGAGGGAGAAGGAGGATATCATGAACTGCAGACCCATAATCATTGTTAAACATTGACTACAAAATCCTGTCCAAAGCTATCGGCAATGAGTCAAGTCTGTTCTGGGACAAGTAATCCACCCAGACCAAAATTGTATCATTCTGGGCAGGAAAATCCCTGTCAGCCTTGCACTTTGACCAGAAGCAGGCTTTCGACAGGATTTATTCCACAAATGATGACAGGATAAACCGAAAGAAGAACAAGTAACTGATCCGACCCCATCCCCTTCACAGTCAGATCTGAGTACCTGAGAGCATTGGGTATCCGGTTTAGAGGGGCTGAGGCATTAAAACATTACAGCACTGTACAGGCCCTTCGGCCCTCCATGTTGTGCTGAATCATATAGGCCCTCCCTACTCTATAACCCTATTTTTCTTTCATCCATGTGCCAATCTAATTTTTTTTTTAAAGGCCTGTAATATTTCAGCCTCTACTACCAATCCTGGCCAGGCATTCCAGGACTCAACAACTCTCTGTGTAAAAAATCTTACCCCTGATGTTTCCCCTATACTTCCCTCCCTTAATCTTATTCAAGTGCCTTCTAGTGGTTGTTATTCCCACCCTAGGAAACAGGTATTGGCTGTCTAACCAATCTCTGCCTCGCATAATTTTGTTGACCTCAATCAAGTCCCCTCTCGTCCTTCTAAGCTCCAAAGAGAAAAGTCCCAGCTTTGCCAACCTTGGCTCATAAGACATGCTCTCCAATCCAGGCAACATCCTGGTAAATCTCCTCTGCACCCCTTCCATAGCCTCCACATCCTTCCTAGAATGAGATGACCAGAACTAGACACTCCAAATATGGTCTCACAAGAGACTTGTGAATCTGCAACATGACTTCTCTACTCTTATATACAATCCCCCATTAATGAAGCCCAGAATCCCATAGACTTTTTAAAATGATCTTATCAACCTGAGCAACTACCTTGAGGGATGTATGAACATGAACCCCAAGATCCCTCTGTTCATCCATGCTCTTAATTAACCGACCGTTAACCCTGTACTCAACTTATCAATTTGTCCTGCCAAAATGCATCACCTCACATTTGTCCAGATTGAACTCCATTTTCCATTTTTCTGCCCAACACTCTATCTTGTCTATGTCCTCTTGCAACCTCTGACAACCTTCAGCTCCATCTATAATTCCTCCAATCTTCATGCCTCTTGACTTTCCAGATGAGTCTCTCGAGGGTGACCTTACTGAAATCCATATAGACCATATTTACCATCCTACCCTCATCAATTTCTTTCATCACTTCCTCAAAGAACTCAGGCTTGTGAGGCTCGACCTTCCCTTTACAAAGCCATGCTGACCTATTCTTGAGTAAATGCTGGTAGATCCTATCCTTAAGAATCCTTTCCATGGATGTGAGACTCACTGGTCTATAATTCCAAGGATTCTCCTTATTTCCTTTTTTAAACAAAGGGACTACATTTGTCATTTTCCAATCCTCTGGCACTTCCCCTGTAGTCAAAGAGCATGCAACAAAAAAATAGTTGGAGTGGATTGCAAAATTCCTTAAAAAATTGGGTCTGTGGGTGTGACGCTTCATGTGTGGCTGCATCAGGCTGCACTAAGTGCCACGAGGTGCTGAGGTTCAATCTGCCCCGGGTGTTGGGAAGGATGGTCCTGGCTCCATTGCCATGTAATTGTCCCAGTCAGCTGGACTTTGTCACATGACCTATCCTTTGTGGAAAAGTTTTATCCAGACAAACACCTTTGACCACAAATTCATCAGGCAGTGGGAGACACTGGGAGAAGGGAACTCGATGCATATTGTGGGGTGGTTCTTTGAGCAGACTGTCCAGGTCATGAAGAGGAATAGAATATAGGCAGATGTGTGATGTTGAGACTTCACGGAGTATTGTGAGGAGTTTTGGGTAGAAGAAAGGATGTGCTGATATTAGAGAAGGTTCACAAGGATGATTCCAGGAATGAAAGGGTTGTCATTATAAGAAACATTTGATGGCTCTTGGCTTATATTTGTTTGAGAATGAAGGGGATCCAAATGAAACATTTCAAATCTTGAAAGGCAGTAATAGAGTAGATATAGAAATGTTGATTCCCATGATGGGAGAGTCTAGGACAAGAGGCACTCAGCTGGTGTTGTAATGCCCACAAAGATATATTACTGACATTTTAGGCCTGAGTACTTCCTCAAGTTAAGAGTAAAAAAAATAAGAGAAGGTTGGGGAAAATCAGTGAGGGATTGCTGTTGACTGTCACAATATGAAAAATTAAACTAAATTTCTTCTGTCTGGACATGATTCATGATTCCCTGCAGATTCATGTGCCTTTCAAAAAGCTGCTTAAATGGAGCCATGGTTAGAGGGGGTGGGGGAGAAGTGAAAATGGCCTGCAACAAAATTTTTGAACTCAGAACTGGAATTTCCAAATCACTTTATCAATGCAATTAATCTGAGGTGATAAAACCTGGAGCACAGGTTGTGGAAATTTAAAAGTAAATTATGCATAGAGCAAATCGAGTTTTGTGCTAAATTAGAACCAGTCCCAGTCTTCCTTAATAAATCATACTGTTTGCTTCCACTAATTGTAGAGATTTACATGGTCATTGAAAACTCTGACAATTAATTTCAGTCACAAATGAATTAATGTGCAAGTAATGGCAGAGCACTGAAAAGAATAATACCAGGAGCCATTGCCAGGGCTCCCTCGGTGATTGGTTCTGGGGTAAGGGTTCCATACTGCTACCTGAAAATGTCCTTTTCCCATTCCCCCTCTACCCTTCAGTCCACCAAGCCAGATCGGAAGGAGGCAGTCAAGGGTGTGGTGGAGCCCAGCGGGGTGGGCCTCTTTTAGTTTTAATGGCCATCTTCACTATCCATAATCCTCCATGCAACTGGAACTACTCTGTTTCCCAGAGCGGTTCCAGTTGGGGGGGGGAATATGGGTAATGAAGACGGGCATTGCTCAGGCGTATGTTTGACCTCATAGTGATGGTCGACACTACAGCACCACTCGCCTCACCTCCTTCAACTCGAAGGACAGATACCGACACTGCTCTCCATAAAAGCCACGCTGGATCAGCCTTACAGGCCTTCTCCATAAAAGTTAAGTCCACCTTTTATTCCCTCATTAATCTGGCTTCAATGCAGAGATGCTCTATAAATAAGACCTGAGTTAAATAAGTTACCTCTGACCATTGAACTTTCCTCCAGTCATCTTCAACAGATGTCATCTGGTATTTGCTATTGTCACCCTGGGAAAAAGATGTCGGCTGCTCTTCATCATCTTGTATACCTCTGTTAAGACACTTTTCATCCTTTGCGGCTCCAAAAATACTCTGTAAACCTTCATAAGACATGTTCTCCTTTCCAGGCAACATCCTCTGCAACCTCTCTAAAGCTTCTGTAATGAAGCAAACAGAGCTGAACTCCAACTGTGATCGAACCATAATTTCATAGAGCTAGAACACTACCTCACAGCTCTTGAACTGAATACTCTGACTAATGCAGGCTAGGTCACATTCTTAACACCTTCTTAACCACCCTATCAACTTGTGTGGCAACTCTGCAGGAACTATGGACCCCAAGATCCCCTTTGTTACTCACCACTTCTGAAATTCAACTTTGACTTTCCAAGTCCATCACTTTACACTTATCTGGGTTGAGTATCATCTGCTAATTTCACATCCAACTTTACATCCTTATCTGTATCCTGTTGCAATTTATGACAATCTTCCACTCTATCCACAACACCTTCAGCCTTAGTATCAATTTACTTTTCAGTGCCCGCGCCTGCTCATGCTACTGGCCCTCGAGGGTCAGCTGCATCACCAGATCCAGCTCCACCAGTGTCATCAAGTTTGCAGATGACACAACAGTAGTTGGTCTCATCAACAACATAGAAACATAGAAGATAGAAGCAGGAGTAGGTCATTCGGCCCTTCGAGCCTGCTCCGCCATTCAATGAGATCATGGCTGATCTTAAAGTTCAGTACCCTGTCCCCACCTTCTCTCCGTAACCCCTAATTCCCTTATACTGAAGAAATATATCAAATTCCCTCTTAAATATAGTCAATGAACCTGCCTCTACTGCTCTCTGTGGCAATGAATTTCACAGATTCACCACCCTCTGGGTAAAGAAATTCCTTCCCATCTCGGTTCTAAATGGTTTACCTATTATCCTCGAACCATGGCCCCAGGTTCTGGACTCCCCCACCATCGGAAACATCCCTTCCGCATCCATTCTGTCCAGTCCTGCCAGAATTTTATTTGTCTCTATGAGATCCCCTCTCAATCTTCTATTTAAAAAGGGGGAAAGAGAAAAAGTGGGGAATTATAGGCCGGAGAGCCTTACATCAGTAGTGGGCAAAATGATGGAATCCATTATTAAGGATGTAATAGTGGAGCATATGACTAGCAGAGAAGGGATCGGACGGAGTCAACATGGATTTACAAAAGGTAAATCGTGCTTGACAAATCTATTGAAATTGTTTAGGATGGTGACAGGTAAAATAGATGGGGGAGAGCCAGTGCATGTGGTGTACCTGGACTTCCAAAAGGCCTTCGATAAGGTCCTGCATAAACGACTGGCTTCCAAAATCAAGGCTCATGGGATTGGGGGAAAAGTATTGATGTGGATTGAGAACTGGCTGGCAGGTAGAAGACAGAGAGTTGGGATAAATGGCTCGTTTTCTGAGTGGTAGGCGGTGACCAGTGGGGTGCCACAGGGATCTGTACTGGGACCCCAGCTGTTCACAATTTACATTAATAATCTGGATGAGGGAATTGGATGTAATAGCTCCAAATTTGCAGATGACACTAAGCTAGGAGGGGTTGTGAGCACGAAAGAGGGGGTCAGGAAGCTCCAGTGTGATTTGGATAAATTGAGGGACTGGGCAGATACATGGCAAATGCACTACAATGTGGATAAATGTGAGGTTATCCACTTTGGTAATACAAACCAGAGGGCAGATTACTATTTGAATGGCAATAGATTAAGAGATGGGGAAGTGCAGAGAGACCTAGGGGTACTTTTACACCAGTCTCTGAAGGTGAGCATGCAGGTACAGCAGGCGGTTAAAAAGGCAAATGGTATGTTGGCCTTCATATCAAGAGGGTTTGAGTATAGGAACAAGGATACCTTACTGCAGCTGTACAGGGTCTTGGTGAGGCCACACCTGGAATATTGTGTGCAGTTTTGGTCACCTTATCTAAGGAAGGATGTTCTTGCAATGGAGGGAGTGCAGAGGCGATTCACCAGGCTGATACCTGGAATGGCAGGAATGACTTATGAGGAAAGATTGCGCAAATTGGGATTGTACTCGCTGGAGTTTAGAAGATTGAGAGGGGATCTCATAGAGACATATAAAATTCTGGCAGGACTGGACAGAATGAATGCAGATGGGATGTTTCCAATTATGGGAAAATCCAGAACCCGGGGCCATGGTTTGAGGATAATAGGCAAACCATTTAGGACCGAGATGAGGAGGAATTTCTTTACCCAGAGGGTGGTGAATCTGTGGAATTCATTGCCACAGAGGGCAGTAGAGGCAGGTTCATTAGATATATTTAAGAGGGAATTAGATCTATTTCTTCAGTATAAGGGTTTTAAAGGTTACGGAGAGAAGGCGGGGACGGGGTATTGAACTTTAAGATCAGCCATGATCTCGATGTATGGCGGAGCAGGCTCGAAGGGTCGAATGACCTACTCCTGCTCCTATCTTCTATGTTTCTATGTTTAAACTCCAGCGAGTATAATCCCAATTTGTGCAATCGTTCCTCATAAGTTATTCCTGCCATTCCTGCCATTCCTGACAAACCCTCTTGATATTCCTGCCAAACCCTCTTGATATGAAGGCCAACATACCATTTGCCTTTTTAACCGCCTGCTGTACCTGCATGCTCGCCTTCAGTGACTGGTGCACAAGAACCCCTAGGTCTCTCTGCACTTCTCCATCTCCCAATCTATTGCCATTCAAATAGTAGTCTACAATGATGAGTTGCGCTACAGAGGAGAGGTGAAAAATCTTGTAAAGTGGTGCTATAGTAACAACTTGAGTCTCAATGTGGACAAGATGAAGGAGATGATTGTGGGCCAGGAATGACCACCCTCCGCTACGCATCAGTAACTCTGTAGTGGAGAGCACCAAGTTCCTTGGAGTTCACTTAACTAGTGACTTATCATGGACACTCAACATCTCCTCACTTGTCAGGAAGGAGCAACAGCGACTGCACTTACTGAGAAGACTCAAGTGGGCAAAGCTACCAGCCACTATTATGTCAGCTGTAGGAAGCCCCCTCCACCCCCCCAAATCAATCTTTGAGTGGATGAGGATGGAGATTGGAACACAGGAAGTTGGAGGGTGAAATTTGGGGAATGCCAAGAAATAGCAAACCTCCGACAAAGGCCATGAAGTGCACAGACTCAACTATGACGCAGACTCAAAAGGCTGAGGGGATCAAAACCTCTGCTAGGGCGATGTGACCATCAGTCTTTGGTGCCAGAGTTAACGTTGCCTGTTGCTGGGGGTTGTGGAGACAGCGTAGTGCAGCTGGAGGTTTTTGGAGTGACAATCAAGGGGCTGGTTTGGGGGTTCTGAAGATGCATGCTCAAGATTGCTGGGGCCTAGTCAGGGAGATGCCGTGGCGTTAACCTTGAGGGAAAGTGAACTGTGAGGTGGTTTTCCTTTTTTTGAAAAAAAAAAGCTGGCAAACAAATTTAACATCCATATTTTAGCAGATGCCAGAAAGCTTGGCCTTGATGGCAGCGTGGTAGTAGCCGCAGTGACCTCTTCAGATCGGATTAACAGTTTAACACCTAAAGACATATTTCGACCTGTCTCTGAAAATCAATGTATTGTGGCACTTTTTTAATATATCTTTTTAAGTTGTGTGTGTGCAAGAGATAGTTTAATTTTGTGATATTTCACTGTGCTGTGGGTAGTCTGACTAAGAAATGCAAGAGGCGCTTTGGCAATTTTTGCCAGTAGCGAATCTGTCTGCCTTGCAGTAGGCAATAGGAATTTCATGTGATTGGACACTGTTTTATTACTATGACAATAATTTGAATCTTGAACCTTCCATAGGAGCTCTATCAAGAGCCTCCTGGCCAACTGATCACAGTGTAGAATGGTTGCTGCAGAGAAATTGATCAGAGGTCAATCCACAGGACCCTAAGAGTGGAGTCTTCCTCCCCCCCATCAACGTGATCTACCAGGATTGTTGTCTGAAGAGGGCACACAAATTCATTGTGGACCCCTTCCACCCTGCACACAGCATCTTACAGTTACTCCCGTCGTGGAAGAGATACAGGAGTATCAGAGCCAGCACCACCAGGCTGAGGAACAGCTTCTTCCGATGGGCAGTGAAAATACTGAACGACTAAAGCAGTGGCTCTCAACCTTTTTTGCCCTTGGCCCCACTTTAATTTTTCAAAACAATATATGCCCCACCATTAGTGGAAAAAAGTTATATATTCAAAAGAAGTTTTAATACACTGCAAGTGTATTTCAATGCAATTAAGGTCTGGATTATACTGGAGCACTTATTTCGTATTCAACTACTACTTCAATATGTCAACCATCTCAAACACACACTCAACAATTGTTGTCACTTCAGTGGGAACCTTGCCCCTGATGCTGGCTGCAGATTTTTTTGATTTGAGGGGCTAATTTTGTTAGCTTCAACCTTAAATCTCCATGTTTTGTAATTTTCAGTCAGTTTCTCTTATCTTGTAGCAAATCACTAACACCATTGAAGCTACATTCTACTAAATAAGACGATGGAAAATGTATCAATAGTTCCCTTGCTAAAGTAGTCGAGTTTTGGTATTTCTTTTTGATCTCGTTAGACAGCCACATCATGGTTCCTTTCACTGAACAGAGTTTTCACAGATTCATAATGTGGCAACTCAGGTAACACCTCTTGGTATTGTACTGGAACTTCAGATAAGTCCACCAGCAATTAATGAGTTAACCAAGACGGAAAATCCATTGCCTTTAAAATCACTAAATCTATCATTGAAGTCGGTAACCAACATTTTCAAATGGCCAACATTAGTTACCTGACATTTATTCAGAATTGACTGAAATTTTTTGCAGAAATATCCCTTTGGCATAATTCTATAAGTGTCATGAATCCAAATATCTTTGTTTTTGCATTAACGAGTGTCATATTTGCTACTTGAAGTTGCTTGTTCAATATACTTAGTTTCTCAAAAATGTCCGTCAAGTAACTCACATAAGCTTTGACATCTGTAGTTAGCAAGAGCTTCATTTCAGGTTTGTCCTTCAAATACTCACTGAGGAGATCAAACAGTTCCATAAACCTTTTGAAGCAGTTTCCCTTTGACAACCACCTTACTTCAGTGTGAAGCAATAATCTCACATTCTGCATTTTTATCAACACAAAACTGCTTAAAAAGACGTTCACATTTGGCATTAGCTTTGATGGTATTGATACACTTGATCACAAAATGCAGTTATCTTGTGTAGAACAGAAGAAACTTTCTTGGCAACTAAGTTTTCTCTGTGGATAACACAATGCACACCCAACATGTTTGGATTTTCATCCTTCATTAATTTTAAGCATCCTGTTTTTTTTTACCTATCATAGCAGATGCACCACCTGCAGCACAAGATACAATGTTTCCTTTTGGTATTTAATTTTCATCCAAATAGTTTTTGAGCTTGCTGTAGATATCAACTGCAGTAGTGGTTGTTTCTAATGATTCACAAAACAACATCACTTCTTGAAACCTTCCTGATCAATATACCTCACATATACTAATAACAGAGCCTCACTGTCCCGTACGGTAGATTCATCCAGTTGTATTGAGAACTTTTGTGATTTCAACTTCTCAATAAGCTGTTTTTCAACATCTTGGCCCATGTCATTTATTCTGTTGCAACCAACTGAAAAACCTCACAAAGATAAGCGTATACAGAGCCGTTGTCATACCCACACTCCTGTTCGGCTCCGAATCATGGGTCCTCTACCGGCACCACCTACGGCTCCTAGAACGCTTCCACCAGCGTTGTCTCCGCTCCATCCTCAACATCCATTGGAGCGCTCACACCCCTAACCTCGAGGTACTCGAGATGGCAGAGGTCGACAGCATCGAGTCCACGCTGCTGAAGATCCAGCTGCGCTGGATGGGTCACGTCTCCAGAATGGAGGACCATCGCCTTCCCAAGATCGTATTATATGGCGAGCTCTCCACTGGCCACCGTGACAGAGGTGCACCAAAGAAAAGGTACAAGGACTGCCTAAAGAAATCTCTTGGTGCCTGCCACATTGACCACCGCCAGTGGGCTGATAACGCCTCAAACCGTGCATCTTGGCGCCTCACAGTTTGGCGGGCAGCAGCCTCCTTTGAAGAAGACCGCAGAGCCCACCTCACTGACAAAAGGCAAAGGAGGAAAAACCCAACACCCAACCCCAACCAACCAATTTTCCCTTGCAACCGCTGCAATCGTGTCTGCCTGTCCCGCATCGGACTGGTCAGCCACAAACGAGCCTGCAGCTGACGTGGACTTTTTACCCCCTCCATAAATCTTCGTCCGCGAAGCCAAGCCAAAGAAAAAAAGATTACTATTACTTAATAGCATTGCTTGGACATCTTTGTCATCCTTTTGCAGAATTGTTTTGAGAAACAATGATATTGTGGGTTTAATCAGTTCCTCCTTAGTCATATGATTCTTCCCATATTTTGCTATCAGCAGAGAAACTTCATAGTTTACTTCAAGGGTACGATTCAGGGCAGTTGTTTGTGCAGTGAATAATGAAGTGATTTTTGATTTATTTTCAAACTTCTCTTTCAGTGATTTAAAATACTTCAATTTAGAATTGACGTGGTTGGGATGTTTTACCCTCAAATGAACTTCAAGACGGCTTGCTTTCATTGATTCATTTGTCAAAGTCTGTTGGCATAATAGGCAAAAAGGTACATGTTCATCATGTACACAGGTATAAACCCAAACTTATAACCATATACACCACAGAACAGGCCAGTTTGGCCCTACTAATCCATGCCGGAACAAATCCCCACCCTCCTAGTCCCATTGACCAGCACCTGGTCCATACCCCTCCAATCCTCTCCCCTCCATGTAATTATCCAGTCTTTCTGGAGAAAATGACACTGTATATATTCAAGAGAAAAATGTCTGTATGTTTTTTGGTCAGTATGGTTTATAGTGTGAAAAAAAAAATGTAATTAAGTCCTTGCTTCAACCACCTCTGCCGGAAGCTTATTCCACATCCCAACCACCCTTTGCGTGAAGAAATTTCCTCTCATGTTCCCCTTATAATTTTCCCCCTGCAATCTCAAACCATGGCCTCTGGTTTGAATATCCCCCACTCTTAGTTGAAAAAGCCTATCCACATTGACTCTCTCTGTTCCTTTTAAAATCTTGAACACCTCCATCAAATCCCCCCTCAATCTTCTACGCTCCAGAGAAAAAAGCTCCAGGCTGCTCAACCTTTCTCTGTAACTCGAACCCTGACATCCTGTCAACATTCTCGTGAACCTTCTCTGCACTCTCTCTATTTTGTTTATATCCTTCCTATAATTGGATGACCAAAACTGCACACAGTATTCCAAATTTGGCCTCACCAATGCTTTGTACAATTTCATCATAACATCCCAACTCTTGAATTCAATACTCCGATTTATGAAGGCCAACATTCCAAATGCCTTCTTCACCACTCTATCTACCTGAGTATCAACTTTGAGGGTACTATTTACCATAACTCCTAAATCCCTTTGTTGCTCTGCACTCCTCAATTGTCCACTATTCAATGTTTATGACCTATTTAGATTTGCCTTTCCAAAATGCAACACTTCACACTGTTAGGAATTAAAGTACCTTTAAAGAAATTGCTCGAGACAAAAATTGAGAACAAAGAACATTTACTACTACAACAATGCAAAGTTGGGTGCTTCCCCTTACCCTGGGAATACACACACATACTGGGGCTCACCCAACTTTTATACAGTCAATTTCAGTATCAGAATGCCCTCCCCCTTACATTCTTCTGCCCCCCTGGATGGGTTTGGCATAGGTAATCCTTCCTGCCTACGTGCAGTTTCAGTACACTTGGAGGACCAGGGGGTATCCTGTGGGTGCCCCATCATGTCATTGTCCTTATTCACACCTTCCTGATTCTCTGGGCTACAGTCTCTTGATATGCAGAGTTGACTCATCCTGTCTAGGGTTGGCTAATTAGAAATGTATGACTTGGTACTTCTGTCCAGGGCTAGGAGACCCTTATCTGATCCAGACTACCTCAACTTCCTACATTCTATTGTACCTTACCATTCCTTATCTTAGTCCTATGGTCTTGTCACAAAGACTAGAAGATTCTTATGTTAATCGTGCTGACTCTGCTTTCCTGCATCCTAAGCCCCAAGCTTATCCTGTTTGAACTGGTTACAGCCATTTTACTGATGAACTTTAGTTTCTTCCATGTTCATAATTTTAGATCAATTTTCCCATCTCTCACAATCCTCACTTTTCTTTTAGATCAGTAATACTGATCTTTCACCATGATCAGTGTTACTGATCTTTGGTTACTAGTGTCAGTGTGACTGATCCCCCCCCCCCCCCTTTCCTCACTTTTCTTTTAGATCAGTAACACTGATCTTTCAAGTGTAAGGTGTAGTTTTACCCAGCTGGTCAATAACCGAATTGTAATGTCTGTGTAAAGTCTTTAGGTAGGGGAGCACCATGAAGGTCAGAGTAGCGAGTCCAGCTGCTTATTAGGGTTTCGAGTATCAGGCTCCAGTTCTCAGTAAAGAGTCTAGTCCATCCCACACGTTGAAATATTGAAGCAGTGTCTTTGAAGCACCCGATTTTTGTAAGCATTGTCCTGACGAAGTCTGTGAGAGACGCTGCCTTCAGCAGCGAACGAGTAGCAGTCTGTGAGAAGCGCTGCCTTTAGCAGCGAACGAGTAGCAGTCTGTGAGAAGCGCTGCCTTCAGCAGCGAACGAGTAGCAGTAGTCAGGCGGTTCCGTTGAATTGTGGCTAGTATCTGATGTCCTCTTCAGCCCCGAACCCTAGGGCCACCGATCTCCGAAGGCTGTTTGGAGCCTGATATTAAAGTGTCAAGCAGCTCACGTTGTTGGTAACTGGTGCTCCCCTTCACGGGGTGATGAAAAGTGACCAAGCTGGGGAGGGGATTGTTTCTTGTGATTTAACTGTGTGTTGCAGCTTGTCTGCTAACATTAGCATATGTATCATCTCTCTCTCTCTCTCTGCTACATGTACAATCCTGACTACCATTCTGTCTGTCTTTGTCCCACCATGTCCTTTGTGCTATCGCCTCAAAACTCTTGTCTCTAATACCTGTGTAGGCTATGATACAAATTAGATGTACTCCACTAAAGCTGTTCAGTTCCCCTGGTCCGTATTGGGATCCCTTATATCCCACTATGACTATACATTAAATTTATGCCCTGTCTACATTCTAAAGGAGCCCAATTGTAACCTCTGCTGCCCCTATTCCAGGGGGGGACTTAAAACATTAACGAACAATATTCCAAAAAAATGAGTAAACAACAATGAACAATAAATGTAAAGCTCATTAAAAACAGCAATAAAATACAACAAGAACTGAATAAACCACCATAACTGTAAAGTTCATTGAAAACAGCATTAAAATACAACAAGAACTGAATAAACCACCATAACTGTAAAGCTCATTGAAAACAGCATTAAAATACAACAAGAACTGAATAAACCACAATAAATGTAAAGCTCATTGAAAACAGCAATAAAATACAACAAGAACTGAATAAACCACCATAACTGTAAAGCTCATTGAAAACAGCATTAAAATACAACAAGAACTGAATAAACCACAATAAATGTAAAGCTCATTGAAAACAGCAATAAAATACAACAAGAACTGAATAAACCACCATAACTGTAAAGCTCATTGAAAACAGCATTAAAATACAACAAGAACTGAATAAACCACAATAAATGTAAAGCTCATTGAAAACAGCAATAAAATACAACAATAACTGAATAAACCAAAAAAAAAACAAGTAACATTACGGCACTTTGTCACGGCGCAGTGTAAGTTTCAGGTCTGATGGATGAGGAACTGCACGCCAGGTTGGGGTTTGAATCTGTGTGTCGTGGTGTTGTGGTTCAGAAGCTGGTTTAACTCTTTGAATGTGGGTCCAGCCTTTCTCTCTTGTTCTTACTGCGGTGTCTGTAATTAAAAGTACACAGAACGGACCATCCCAGGCAGGTTTTAGTTGATCTTCTTGCCATGCTTTTACATAAACCCAATCACCAGGTTTAATAGAATGTATAGGAAAGTCTAAGGGTGGTGTTTGGGCTAAGAGTCCTTTTTGCTTTAAATCTTGGATGGAAGTAGAAAGTCCTCGTAAAAATTTAGAAATGTATTGGTCATTAGCTTCAGGAATGGGAGAATCAGTGTGGTATCCCATAAATGGGAGTCCAAACATCATCTCATACGGTGAGACTGCGAGGTCTTTACGAGGTGCTGTCCGAATTCTAATCAGCGCTAACGGTAATGATTTAATCCAGGACAGACCAGTCTCTTCATGAAGTCGAGTGAGTTGGAGTTTCAATGTTTGATTCATACGTTCGACTCGCCCCGAACTTTGGGGATGCCATGGGGTATGTAGTTGCCATTCTATTCCTAAGTTCTTGCAGACACCCTGTAGAATCTTAGAGGTGAAATGCGTACCTCTATCTGAATCAATGGTCTGCATCATACCGTATCGTGGAATGACACATTCAATAAGTATTCGGATGACAGTGTTGGCACGATCATTCGGGGTAGGAAAAGCTTCAACCCATCTTGTGAAATGATCGACCATGACAAGGAGAAATTTGTAAATGCCAATCTTAGGAAGTTCAGTAAAGTCTATTTGTATGCGCTGGAACGGGCGAACGGCAATGTCGCGACCGCCAGGTATTACTTGGCGCATCGATTTCTTATTAACCCTTTGACAAATGGGACAAGATCGAGTAGCAGATTTAGTAATATTGTATATGCCAAGGCAGTGAAGGGAACGTGTAAAAGCATCTATAAGGGACTGGGTTCCCCAATGTGTTTGTTGATGTAACTGATCTATGATTTGGCGGGCTATGGCTTTGTTAATAACTTGCCGTCCGTCTACTGTCCACCACAACCCGTCGGCAGTCTGGCAAAATCCCTGATCTCTCATTGCGACCTCTTCTTCCCGTGTAAAGATGGGATTCTTTTTAATCTCTATTGGCGTGGGTAGTAGCTGGTATAAATGAATCTTTTCTGCTAATGCCGCCTGTTTGGCAGCTGCATCAGCCTGCCTGTTTCCTCTAGCTTCAGGACTGTTACCAGTCTGATGTCCACGCACATGTACAATGGCAATATCGGACGGGAGTGCTAAAGCCTCCAAGGATTGGGTAATTAACTGTTCATGAGCTAACTTTTGTCCTTTGCCAGTTATCATCCCTCTTTCCTTCCATATCTTACCGAAGGTATGGACTACCCCAAAAGCATATTTAGAATCAGTGTAGATCGTTCCTACCTTGTTCTCTAGTTCGTGGAGTGCTCTACAGAGGGCATATAACTCACAGGATTGTGCTGACCAATGGCCGGGGAGGCGACCAGCTTCGATCACCAGTTCCTGTTTACCGTCCACTACGCTATACCCGCTATAGCGGGTTCCTGCAATACAACGTGAAGAACCATCAATAAACAGTTTTTCCCCTTCAGTTAAAGGGACATCGGTTAGGTCTTCCCTAATTTTTGTTTGTAAGTCGATAACCTCTGAGCACGAATGTTCTAAACTGTCCAAAGGCTGGTCATTAGCTGGGGAGATGAGGAAGGCTGCTGGGTTGAGAGTTTTGGTTGTAATTAAGGTCAAATCATTGCTGTCCATTAATATCGTTTCGTATTTTAGGATTCTCGAATCCGTGAGCCACCTTCCAGCCCGCTGTAATAGAATATTGCGGACTGTATGAGGGGTATGCACTGTCATAGGGGCACCGAAAGTAATCTTTCGTCCTTCTTCCACCAAAATTGCAGTGGCTGCGACGGCTTGTATACATTCTGGCCAGCCGCGACAAACGGGGTCTAAAAGCTTTGACAGGAAAGCCACTGGTTGTCTATAGCCAGCCTTGCTCTGTGTGAGCACGCCGGTGGCTGTTCCAGCTTTGGTATTAGTGTACAAATCAAAGGTTTTGTTTAGGTCGGGCAGCGCTAAAACTGGGGCACTCGTTAGGCACCGTTTAACAAAGTTGAATTTTTCAATCTCTTCATCCGTCCAGTCAAGGGTTTCGGGTCTTATACTGGAAATCTTATCATAAAGAAATTTGACCAGAATCGAATAATTCTCTATCCATATTCTACAGAATCCCACTAACCCGAGGAATTTCCTGAGTTCTTGAGCATTTTTGGGAGGGGGGAGCTGTATAATACCAGTTATTCTTTCTGGGCTAATTTTCCTGGTTCCTTGACTAACTAGATGACCTAAGTATTTGACCTCGGTTTGCACAAATTGTAATTTAGACTCACTGACTCTCAGACCTTTCTTCTCCAGAAAGTTTAAAAGTGCCACTGTAAAATCTTTAGCTAATTCCTGTGTTCTTGCAGTAATTAGCAAGTCATCCACATACTGTATGAGTTGGCAATTTTCTATCTTAGGAGCTTCATCTAATACCCGCTCTAAGACTTGACCAAATAAATTGGGCGATTCGGTAAAGCCTTGGGGAAGGACTGTCCACCGGTATTGGTTTTTACGGCCAGTAAAGGGGTTCTCCCATTCAAAGGCGAACATGTCTCTGCTTTCTGTGGCCAATGGACAAGTCCAGAATGCATCCTTTAAATCAATGACACTAAACCATTGATTATGGGGGTCAATTTTACTCATGATGGTATACGGGTTGGGTACAACCGGGTGACGGGCAAGAATGAATTTGTTAAGCTCCCTCATGTCCTGTACTAGGCGGTAAGTGCCGTCTGGCTTTTGAACAGGTAAAATCGGGGTATTAAAGGGAGACATACAGGGTTCGAGTATACCGTCTTGAATCAACTGGTCAATTACGGGCTGTAAGCCTTTCCGGCCAGCCATCGGAATTGGGTACTGTTTCTGTCTAACAATTCGTTGAGGATCTTTTAGCGTGACTTGTAGCGGAGGAATATCAAGGATTCCTCTATTTCCCTTCCCTGCCCATACTCTTGGATTTATTAGTTTGCGATCTTCTTCGTTTAAAACATAGAATTGAACTCCAATGCCTGATTGTAGAGGTCGAGTACCGATAGCCAATTGGTCCTGTAGATCCCTCCCTAGCAAGCATACTCCGGCTTGGGGAAGTAATAGAAGATCCTCAATTATGATCTTATCTCCCATTTGAATACTGACTTCTCGCAATACCGGGACTGGAAAGTCTCGACCTCCTACCCCAGAAACTGTAACTGTCCCTTCTATTTTCACCCCCTTCGGTTGGTATAGAACGCTAGATCGGGCAGCTCCAGAATCGACCAGAAATGTCATCTTATCCCTGTGAGGTCCTATGCATAAATTAACTAACGGTTCTCCTTGCAGCCCCACGGTATGTATTAATTGAGAACCGTGACCCCCCTATTCGTGATCAGCTTCCATCAAGGCATAGGAACGTGTGTCCATTGCTCGCAGTGGGCATTCCTTTTTAAAGTGCCCTTCCTTTTTACAATGAAAACAAATGAGGGGTCCCGTTTCCCAATCTTTCCCAAAATTTCTAGGGGGCATACGTCGTCCCCGGAATCCTCCTCTACTCCTCCACCTGCTGGGGTCTCCACCTCCCCACCCTTGGCTCCCCTCTTTTTGGTGGTGGTCAGCTACTATTCCTTTAACTGTCTGTAATAGAATTTTAGCTTTCCCTTTTTGTTTATCCTCTGCCCTCTGTACAAATGCTCTCTGAGCAATCTGTAGTAACTGGGTAATTCCTTGCTCATGCCAATTTTCTGTCTTTTGTAACTTTCTTCGGATGTCTGGGGCTGAGTTGGTAACGAAACCCGTTAGAACCAATTGCTCCCCTGCTGGGGATTCTATGTCGAGACCCCCGTATTGTTGAATTGCCGTGCGCAATCTATTGAGAAATGCAGAGGGGGTCTCCTCAGGACCTTGGGGAACCTCAAAGGCTTTTTTAAAGTTCTGTCCTTTGGGGACAGAATCCTTGATTCCTCTGATCAAATTTATCCTATATTCCTCCATCAGTGTGCGGCCAGCACTGGTATTTTTGTCCCAATTAGGTTTTGTGAGAGGGAATTTGGCTTCTCCAGGGATCGCCTCGTGTCCCCCTTGGTGTTCCTTATCCCATGCTTTAATGCCTGCCTGTCGGATCATTCCCCGCTCATCTAAGGTAAACAAGGTTTTAAAAATGGCTGTTAATTCCTCCCAAGTATACAAATTTGGTCCCAAAAATTGGTCTAACTGTTCGGCACATCCCTGGGGATCTTCTATCAGGGAGATTAATTCTTTCTTAAAATTACGTACTTCAGTGCTGGTCAGGGGCACATTTACGAACCCAAGACCTTCTCCTACGGGAACCTCCCGTAGGGGTCGCATCCAGCTAATTTCTGGTTTCTTTGATTTGTGTTCCTGTTCCCTGAGGAATACATCGCAGGGTTCTGCCACTTCTTCCTGAGGGGTCTCACGCTGTTCTGAGTAACAATGCTCTACCTCTACTGTTAACGGAGGTGGTAATCGAGCGCTTTGTGAGCGAGTCACCATACCACTCCGGTTCTCCTCTCTCTTCTCTAGTGGTAGGGGAGGAGGAGGGGGAGGTGCAGAAGGGTAGGTAATAGGAGGGGGAGGAAAGATAGGAGTTGGCATAGGAGGAACATAGGGTGGAGGGAGGGAATGTAACACATCCCAACCCTGTGGTTCAGGGACAAGAGGTTCCTCCTCTCTCTTATTCCTGAATTCTTTCTCATTCAAAACCAGCTGTTCAATGGATCCCTTGAGCCAGCAGGCTGCATATTCCCTGCTCTCAACATTGTCTGGCTGGTTTTGATAGAGCCATAAGTTCAAAGCTTCACACATCCATTCATCCTCGGATCCGAATTTTGGCCAGTACACGGAGCTCCCTTTAACCGGGTATTTAACCCATTCATTACAACAATACCTGACCATCGTCAGTTTGTCTTTACCGCGGGTCTTTCCTGTGCCCCACTCAGATAACATCAACCCAAGCGGGCTGTACGTAGCTATCTGGTGGTCACGTCCTGTGTCAGGACTCTCATCTCTACTGCCCGCTATTCCCATGCTTAGGAACAAGTAAAATACTCTTACCGAGTTCTGGCAGTACTGCTCTAGCGCGCGTCCTTCCGCCGTTTGTTCTCAATGCCTCTTCTCGGATATCACTCGCTTCTTCCACTGACCAGCCACCCGTCGCCCGTGAGTCCAGCTGAATCAGCCGGGGTGCACCTACTCTCGTCGTCGGGGCACTCTGTCAGTGGAGGGAGTGTGATCCCGGACGAGCCCCCATTTGTTAGGAATTAAAGTACCTTTAAAGAAATTGCTCGAGACAAAAATTGAGAACAAAGAACATTTACTACTACAACAATGCAAAGTTGGGTGCTTCCCCTTACCCTGGGAATACACACACATACTGGGGCTCACCCAACTTTTATACAGTCAATTTCAGTATCAGAATGCCCTCCCCCTTACATTCTTCTGCCCCCCTGGATGGGTTTGGCATAGGTAATCCTTCCTGCCTACGTGCAGTTTCAGTACACTTGGAGGACCAGGGGGTATCCTGTGGGTGCCCCATCATGTCATTGTCCTTATTCACACCTTCCTGATTCTCTGGGCTACAGTCTCTTGATATGCAGAGTTGACTCATCCTGTCTAGGGTTGGCTAATTAGAAATGTATGACTTGGTACTTCTGTCCAGGGCTAGGAGACCCTTATCTGATCCAGACTACCTCAACTTCCTACATTCTATTGTACCTTACCATTCCTTATCTTAGTCCTATGGTCTTGTCACAAAGACTAGAAGATTCTTATGTTAATCGTGCTGACTCTGCTTTCCTGCATCCTAAGCCCCAAGCTTATCCTGTTTGAACTGGTTACAGCCATTTTACTGATGAACTTTAGTTTCTTCCATGTTCATAATTTTAGATCAATTTTCCCATCTCTCACAACACTTATTCATATTAAATTCCATCAGCCATTTCTCAGGCCACTCCACTGACTATTGATGAACCTTTTGCTTGCTTGGTCTGCTCATTTTGAATATACAACAGCACTATTTCCCTGAAACTGATTAATAGAACAGCGGAAGCTCCCTGAAACAGATTAATCAATATTTTATTATGTCTTAGAATCAAAAAATGTAATAAAAGTTACAATTGAATCAAAGGAAGAAAACTGACCCTTTAAAAAAAAACACTAGCGTGGTTTCTGACAATTTTTTTCATAGAGAGTACGTCAAAACTGCACTAACCTCGTACTTTATTTTCTGGGGTCCCTATTTTCTGACTTTGAGGTCCCCCTCAGGCTGGTGCCTGGGGCAGACACCCTCCTCGTGCCTCCCCATCAATACGCTAGTGCACAAAGATGCATACAGATACAGGTCTCACTGACTACTGAACTGTAAAAGTAAAGAAGTATGGACGGAGACATGATTGTTGAGATCATTTAGAAACCTCGTCGCCAATGAGATATTTTGGAATGGATCGATTAAGACCAATCAGAAAAAAATAATTATAATGTTATCCAAGGATAACAAGAGTTAAAATAAGAGAAACAATCAGAAGAGCAAAAACACGTTATGAAAATAAAAAGAACAAAGTGATTTTACTTGGAAGTTACCACAATTGTGTTCTATAACACTTGACAGTGTTGCCAAGTTACATCTTTCACGCCAACATAATGAGTTTATTTTTTCAAACCAACTTTTTAATTATTTCCCAAAATATTTCTACACCCCACTAAAATATTCTTAAGCCGCACGCCCCACCTTGGGAATCTATGGACTAAATGAACTGCTCACACTAACCATCCGAGACTCTCTTTTGTACAAATCAATAGTTTTTTATTTATTTATGTTTATAGATCTAATACTTGTCCTGCATATGTATTATTTGTCTGCATGTGTGTTATGTCTGGTTGTATCTCTCTGGTTTTGCACTGAGGACTGGAGAATGCTGTTTTGTTGGGTTGTACTTGTACAGTCTGATGACAATAAACTTGACTAATCCATGCCTCCACCTATTCATCTCAGTCAATTATAAAAATTACAAAGAGCAGGTTTTCCAGAACAGATCCCTGCAGATCTCCACTAGTCACTGACCTCCTAGCAGAATATGCTCCATCTATTCCCATCTTCTGCTTTCTGCAGCCAAGGTTCCTTGGATCCCTTGTCTCAGCAAAGCTACACTGTTTGACCTACTAAGTTTCTCCAGCATTGTGCTTTTACTTTAATCACAGGGACTGCAGCCTTTTGTGTTTTACCCCTGCTATTGCCTAGGGCCCTGATGAGACTGCATGGAGGATTGTGTGCAAGTTTGGCCTCTTTACCTCAGAAAGTATGCACTTGATTTACAAGATGAGTTCCAGGGATGGCAGATTAATATATGAGGAGAAATTGCATGAACTGGGGTGATAATTTGGAAAGATGGGGCAAGATCACATTGAAATTTACAAAGTTCTTCAATGGCTTGACTTGTTGGATGTGGGGTGTTTATTTTCCATGGCTGAGAAGTGTTGGACCATGGCACTGTTTGGGAATAAGAAGTAGGCTCTTTAGATGAGAAATGAGAAGGGGGAGAACATTCAGAATTCCCGAGAAAGGCACAAAATGCTGGAAGCATCCATGGAAAACAATGGACAGTCGAAGATTCGTGTTGAAACTCTTCATCAGGATTAGCAAGCAAGGCACATACATGTCATGATAGTGTTACTAAATTGATGAATGTGCGGTGTGGAATGGTTAATTATAACTTTCTACATCAGTTGTATTTAACCCCAGAGAAATTGAAAAAATATGGTTTTAGTCATTCGGATTCATGTTTTAGATGTGGTGTATGTACTGGAACTTTTTTACATGCTGTTTGGTCTTGTGTGCATGTACAACCATTCTAGGATGAAATTAAGTTAATTTTGGAAAAATTAGATCCATCTATTTTTTTAATGGGTTATATGATTCCTTTAAGGCAGTGGTTCCCAACCTTTTACTTTCCACTCACATACCACTTTAAGTATTCCCTATGCCATAAGTGTTCTGTGATTAATAAGGGATTGCTTAAGGTGGTAGGTGGGTGGAAAGAAAAAATTTTAAAACCACTGTTTTAATCATTCCAAATTGATTTGTTATGTGCACAGTTTCATAACTCCAAAGGAAATGGGCCAATGACAATTTTTTTCAAGCAAAATATTTCAGTAACAATTGTTATATAGTTATATGGGTCTAGAGCAGTGATTCTCAACCTTCCCTTCCTACTCACATACCACCTTAAGCAATCACTTACTAATCATAACACTTATGCATAGGGAATACTTAAAGTGGTATGTGAGTGGAAAGTAAAAGGTTGGGAACCACTGCTTTAAGGGGATTAGGGTTAGATAAATTTCAAATTGCATTTATATATTTATCATTTTCTGTAGCTCAAAAATGTGTAGCAAGTACGTGGAAAGATAATATAGTGATTTATATAATGCGATGGCATAATGAATTGAAAGCTTGTATTGTTATGGAAAAAATTGTTAATAAGTGGTTACCATTTTTGGAATATATGCATTTAGATATATTTTGATTTATTATATACTTTTAGTTTCTGTTTTTATATTTTTAACTCTCCTTAAGCTGATGGTGTGGGGGTGGGGGTGGGGATTTGTTTTTTTTTCTTGTTTTTCCTTTTTTTGGTGTGTTTTTTCCTTTTTTTGGTGTGTTTTATTATTCTTTTTTAATTTTAAAAATATATGTATTCATATAAAATTTTCTTTATGGAATGTATTTTGTATTATTATTAATGATTCTTCAAATAAATAAAGTTTTTTTTAAAAAAAAGGACTGGCAAGTAAGAGGCCAGGTTGCAGCCCTGGGGAGATTCATGAACTGGCTGGTGGTAGGTGGCTACATGTTGGAGGTGAAGAAATAGGGGGATAAAAGTAAGAAGTTAGGACATGATAGGAGGAAGACGCAGAAAGTGCACAACAATAGATCAAAGAATGAAGGGAAAATTGTGGGAAGCTGGAGGAAGGAAAGTATTAAGTGTCAGGCAGGTAAAGAGGGAGGGGGAAGGAAAAGAGAAGGGTGAATTGGGGCAGAGGGACCAGGGAAACAAAGAGCAGTATGGAAAAGGGGAGAGGTTACTGGAAATTGGAGGTCAACGTTGATGCCATCTAGTTGGAGGCACAATATAAGGTTCTGTTCTAATTTGAGCGTGGCCTTGACTTGGGAGTACAGTTATCCATGGGAAGAGGAAGTGGAATTAAAACGGCCATCCACTAGGCAATCCTGGCTGCGTTGAGGATGGAGAAGAAGAAAAAAGGACTCTGGGGGCTTATTCATTCTGTTCATTCACAGCACACAATCATACATTTCTGCCATCTTTCAAGGGATATGGTGATAGTGTTGGGACATGTTATTGGGCTGCAAGATAATGCACCATCAGTAACTCCAAAAGGCGAAGTTATGTAAAACTGATAGGCTTTTATTGGCAATAGAATGGAGGCACATCCATGTTGGTCAACTGTCCTGAACTGGGGAGGGGGCTGTGGGACATTCACCTTTATTCAGGAGTTTGTGGGAGGAGCCACAGGTACAGTCGGCCAAAGGGTTGTGTCCAGACAGTTAAATATTCAAACTGTGGTTTACCACACAAGATCAGGTAAGACCTTGACAATCAATGGAGCAGGCTTCAAGGGTATTATGGCCTATCCATTCTCCCATTCCGGAAAGGACACCAAAAATGCTGGAAATAACCATCTATGAGATTTTGTGGACAAATAAACAGTTTCAAATGGATGATCCTTCATCTATTAGATAATTTTTCAGCTTTTGTTGTGCTCCTTGGCACTTCTCAGAAAGCCAGGTTGGTCTCCTGATAAAATGGTGCTGATCATGGCAGACTGACGGAGCATGAAGTTGCAGGCCGTGGTGTCTGGCGTTCCCAGAAAAGAAGAAATATCTGAATGGAAAAAGGACACAACTGGCTGACAAGAGAAGTTAAAGCCAAAGTAAAAGCAAAAGAAAGGACATACAAGAATCAAAAATTAGTGGGAAGTGACAGGACTGGGAAGCTTTTAAAAGCTTACAAAAAACAACTAAGAAGGTCATTAGGAAGGAAAAGATGAACTTTGAAAGGAAGCGAGTAAATAATTAAAAAAAAAACCCAAAAGCATTTTGAAGTATATTAAGAGTAAAAGGGAGACAAGTGTAGAAATAGGACTGATAGAAAACAATGCTGCTGAAATTCAATGGGAGACATTCTTCATTAGCAGTATTTCAGACTTTCAAGGGTGTTACAATCACCAGAGAGAAGGTGCTTGGGGAGCTGAATGGGCCAAGGGTATATAAATCTCTTGGACCAGATGGAATACACCCTTGGGTTCTAAAAGAAGTAGCGAGTGAGTCATGATCTTCCAGGAATCAATGGATTCTGGCATAGCTCCAGAAGACTGGAAAATTGCAAGGGTCACTCTGTTATTTATAAAGGGAGGGAGGCAGCAGATGGATATTATAGACCTGTTAGCCTAACATTGGTGGTTGGGACATTGTTGAAGTTAATTGTCAAGGATGAGGTTATGGAGTAACTGCAGGTGCATGACAAAATTGGCCAAATTAAGGGAAAATCTTACTTGACAAACTTACTGGAATTTTTTGAGGAAACCAAGCAGGCAAGATAAAGGAGATTGTAGGTGTTGTATATTTGGATTTTGGCAATACAACCATTATGCTGCTATATCTGCTACATATTAAATACTGACCTCTTGTTTGTTTGATCATTTTGTTTGATGTCCAGCATACCACTTCCACTGTGTGGAATGAATGTGGTTTTCTGTTGTGATTTTATAATTTTTAATTTGTGGCAAAATCATCAGATTTGTCAAGTGATAAAATGGCATGGTGAAAAATATCTGGAGGTAAAAATCTCCACCATAATTTAAACATTGAGTAACCTTTAAGATTCTCTGTCTCCTTATACTTTCCTTAAATATGTTTTTAGGTTCCACGAATGGTTAAAGTTATTCAGGAAGATTCTCCATATTTCAGAATCATCTGTCCCAATGATGTGGGACGTAAAGTGGCACCCGGCATGGTCACCACATTCAAAATCGTTTTCATACCTCAAGAAAACAAGGTGGGTGAATTGCAACAGAGTTTGATTGAAAATATCATTCAACTGTAACAAAGAAGCAGATTCACAATGGACTAAATTGGGCAGAGTAGGACTCCTTTCCTTTAGAAACAGAATAATGTCCTGCAGTAGTTGGGCGTCAGTGTTTGTATCTGCTCCACTGCCTGCTGCAGCACACTGAGCCACACCTGCAGTAGTGGGCATCAGTGTGTGTATTTACTCCCCTACCTGCTGCAGTATACTGAGCTTCCCCTGCAGTGTATTGGTGGGCGTCAGTGTGTGTATCTACTCCACCGCCTGCTGCAGTACACTGAGCTACCCCTGCAGTGTATTGATGGGCGACAGTGTGTGTATCTTCTCCACTACCTGCTGCAGTACATTGAGCCATCCCTGCAGTCTATCGGTGGGCATCAGTGAGTGTATCTGTTCCACTACCTGCTGCAGCACACTGAGCTGCCCCTGCAGTAGTGGGTGTCAGTGTGTGTATCTGCTCCACTGCCTGCTGCAGCACACTGATCCGCCCCTGCAGTTGTGGTGGTCAATGTGTGTATCTGCTCCACCGCCTCCTGGAGTTTACTGACCCACCCCTGCAGTAGTGGGCATCAGTGTGTGAATCTGGTCCACCGCCTGCTGCACCTCAATGAGCAGCCCCTGCAGTAGTGGGCGTTAGTGTGTGTATCTGCTCCACTGCCTGCTGCAGTACACTGACTGCCTCTGCAGTAATGGGTGTCAGTGTTTGTATCTGCTCCTCCGCCTTGCTGCAGTACACTGAGTCACCCCTGCATTGTATTGGAGGGCATCAGTGTGTGTATCTTCTCCATTACCTGCCGCATCACACGCTCCACCACTTGCTGCAGCACAATGAGCTACCACTGCAGTAGTGGGCGTCAGTGTGTGTATCTACTCCAACACCTGCTGCAGTACACTGAGCCATCCTTGCATTGTGTTGGTGGGCATCAGTGTGTGTATCTGCTCCACTGCCTGCTGCAGCACACAGAGCTGTCCCTGCAGTAGTGGGTGTCAGTGTGTGTATCTATTCCTTGAGCAGGCAATTCATTTGGTCAATGGGGTTGGATGCTTGTGGGAGGTAGAGGATATGTAGCACCCACAAAATACCAGCCTCCACTCATGTACTTTATCCCCGTGAAGTATGAGCCCTGGTTGGACTGTACCTCCAATGGTATTCCATAAATGGAGGACAGCATCATTTAATGATGCTGTCCTGGTTGGCCCGCTGGCAGGCACCACCACCAGGGCACCCGAGTATGTTTCCACAATTGTAAGGGCATATTGCTTTTTATGTTGGCATAGGATAGGCCTGATATAGTTAACTTTCCATACCCAGCCCACTTCCGTGCCCCGGCAAATGCAGCCCCGAATCTTGGCAATCTCTTGGATTTATTCGTTGACAATGATGCAATTGGCAACCATGGTTCTTGCTTCATTATGGGAGTGTGAGACAACCCCCCCCCCCCCAGACTCTTTACCTATCGACGTATCCTGTTGTCCTCCATATGCCCACTTTTATGCTGTGCCCACAATACCAAGGGTCCACAGTCATTCTGCTTGGGGTTAGTGTTAGTAGAGCAGTTTTGATCGGCTTGGTCCAGAGTGGCGTTGTGGGCAGCTTCAACGGTTTCCTGGAATTGTGCACATCCACGTGGTGGACTGTGACTGTTCTTTGTCTTGCCACCTGCCAAATGAACTGGCAGTGTTGTTGTCCCCAGAGTGGGCAGCTGTGGATCTTCCACCCTGTTTCCCACAGCCCAGGAATCCATGTAATTGCAGATTTGCTCGGTAGTCTTTTTTAGTGTGAGTGCCACAGATGCCAGCTCAGCCAGTTGGCTGGATCCCCCCCCCACCCCATCTTGTGTCAGTATTTTACCTGTGGGGGGTGGGAGGGGGGTGAGCACTGTCGCTTTCCTCTGCTGTTTCACTGGCTTGAGCCGTCAGTAAACCAAGCTTCATGCTACGGTCTGGGGTGTTGAATGTACAGAGGGCATTTAGAGAGGCAGGTCATCATATTTGGGCAGGGACATGATCTGTTCATGTAAGCAGCTCACTCTTTTGGGACAGGCCTCTGCATGGTCCACTTTGTACCACATCCACTTCACTATGGAGGACCAATGGGCACAGCCCTCCTTGTGGATGGCATCCGCAGATTTAACCCATCGCATGCTCTGGAAGTGAAGCCGGAGTGTGACTCGTTCTGCTGCCGTCTGGTACTCTGTGGCTAACAGCTTGAGGTTGCAGGCGAGCAGCAAACACTTGAATGGAGAGTTATGGGAGGCAGATTCGAGGAGGGACTTGGTGAAGAAGCTAAGTGTGAGACTTGTGACTTTGCCTCTTTTTCCAGAGGCTCCACTCAACTATTGCCTTCATGGCAGAGACCTGTAATTTAGAGGGTACTCCAGTCTGGAGGGGCCAACGGCAGTGCATGTTCAATGGCCAGTTTTGCCATTTCAAATGCATTTTGTTGCTAAGGTCCCCAATGAAACACGGCTTTTTTTCCTGGAAATGCTATACAATGGATGGAGGAGCATGGTGAGATGGGGAATATGTTGGTGCCAGTAGCCCAAAAGATCCACAAAACTTTGCACCTCTGCTTTATTGAGGATTTTGTTTTTAGTGGCTGCAGGAATTTCTCTGCTGCAGGAGTGCTACTTGATCCCCTGGGAATGCACAGTTTGACTGGGACCCTGTAGCTTTTCTAGGTTAAAGGCCCATCCTTGTGCCTGAAGTGAGATGATTAACACATTGAGGGCTTGTGCTACCACTTTCTTTGAGGAGCCCTGAAGGAGGATATCATTGATGTAGTGTGTCCCTGAGATACCTGGGGCGAGGTTGATATTTCCAAAGTCCTGGACGATTAAACTGTGACACAATGTGGGACTGTGCACATAGCCTTGGGCCAATGGCAAAATCTATACTGTCTGCCCTCCCAGGTAAAGGCAAATGGATCCTATGAGTCAGGACTGAGGGGGAATGGAGAAGATCTTACCAATGTTTATTCTCCCATCTCCCAATGCCCTCCACCAGTGTGACTACATCAGGGACTGCAGCGTTGGCAGGGACAGTGCAACTTTGTTTAGTTGTCTGTAATCGATGGTCATGCTCCACGTGCCATACCGGGCTATTGAATGGTGAAATAGCAGTCTGGATGACTCCTTCATGCAATTGTGTGTCTGTAGATCTTGATCTCTTTGTAGTCCACAGGCACCTGGTATTCCTGACTACCGTGGAGGGTGAGGGAACAACTATGGGCTCCAATTTGGCCATCCCAATTAAAATTGCCACACGGGCGACCCTGAAGGTGAACACCCCCTTGTTGGTGCGAAGGGATTTCCCCTTCAGCAGATTTATGCCCCAGATACACTCAGCAAAATCAGCCACCATAATGGGAAAAGAGCTGGGTGCATCATTCCCGATAGGTAGGTGGAGGGTAATTTCTCTGGCTGGGATCATAGAGCCTCCTAAATCCTCTATTGAGACCTGCAGTCCTTCCCAAATTGCAGGATTTCCGGGGCTATCCAACACTGAGCTATCCCTTTGCTCTAGTGTACAGTTATTGGGATGTAGGGCTTCGGATCACCAGGCCGGGAGAGGACAGCTGAGCATACCTGCTGGGTGCCCTGGACTGTATCCTATGGGAGGAGCATGGATGGGCATCATGGACTTGTGGGCTGAAAAGGCCTGTTACTGCGCTATGTTTTAATTTAATGTCTGCCACCCTGTGGGTAATGTTTCCTGCTGCCTGATATGGGCAAGTTTGTGTTATAGATGATACTTTCCAAGTTCTAATATTTCCCAATTTCACATGTCATCTTCAACGATATTCCGAATTACTATCTTATTAATCCAATAAATGAAACTTATTGTAGCTTTAATTTGTTGATAAAATAAATAAACATTTTGCATAACTTTGGATTGGCATTTTCATAATGATGAATAACAAATCGTCCTGTATAACGATATTCAACTTGAAACAGATAGAAGAAGAAATAGACAAAGCTCAGACAAAATAAGGCGAATTAAGACAAATTCAAAGAAAAGTATCTCGAGCTTCATAATTCTTTGAAGAATGAGATACAAGCTTTCGGTCCGCTCGGATATTACGACATATGACATCATATGGTAACACTACAAATGATAATAGGGACAAAATTAACTACGAATCAAAAATGCAAGGTTTCAAACTTTACACTTGTCTCTGCAGAGTTCTCAGCTCTAAGGGAGTCAGGGACCACTGTGGGTGGGAAAGGAGCTGAGGGAGGGTTGTTCCAAGTTGTGTGTGGGACTTTGGAGCTTCACTCCTCCCCCACAACAATGCTCATTCTAGAGCGTGTACAAAGCAGTGGTGGATACATCTCTTTGCGGGTAAACTAGGGGCCCCTCATCGCCCACTCTCGCCTTGGCATTGTGTATTTCATTGGGTTCCACCCCGCGCTCCATGTATTCAAGCCCTTCTAATAATCTGATGGCTTCCCGGACAGTCTTCCTGGATGCCGGTCCAATGAGGGGCAGGATGCACTGTGGTGACTATGTAGCCCACTAGGGAAACCCTCGTGTCTTCAGGTAAATGGTGGTCACAGTCTTCCTGATGTATGCCTGTAATTAAACCCCATTCCCTGATGACCTTTGTCCCCTTGCTAATTGTGTTTCACTGTGGCCAGAGAAAAAGGTCCCATTCTAGGAGGGCTGGGTATCAGGCTTGCACCACCCGATCTCACAGGGAGGCGCCGTCGCAGATGCCCTCAGGCAGTGACTGCAGGGCTTTATTAATTGCCTGCTGGTCCATTAAGCTACCCAAGGCACTTGCTTCCTGATGGGAGAGGTTGACATTGAGAATCCCATCATCCCAGAGTCTGAGCACCCATGCAGCCAGATGTTTGTCTTTGTACTGATGATATCTGTCTTTTGCTGAATATACCTTGCCATAGGTATGTCCATCTAAGGTCCCCCCCATTCTCTGTTGCTTCCAAATTCTATAGGGTTGGTGGTGAGCCCTCGTGGCGGGTCTGCGACTGCGTGGTCACCATTCTAGTTTGCAGGGGTTCGGGTGCGAAGGGGGAGGTTGTGTGGGGCAGGATTCTTCCTCCTCATTTTTGTAACAGCCCATCCACACGTTCCTCTCCCTTGACTGTGTGTAGAGCCTGTCCCCTTGCCAATGGTCTGGACATTAACCAGGTCTATCTGCCAGACGGATCAGCATGCTGCACAGAGCTGGTGCATTTTAAGCAGCCTGCAGGTCTCCCTACTGGAGTACTTCCATCTCCATATTTTTCTGGGCACTCTCCAAATCTTTCCTTTCTATGATCTCATATTGGTTTCTCAGAGAGATGCTAGCAGTCAAAAGGCATCCTTCTGACTCCCCTTAGGTTTTTGAAACCTCAACTTCTAGAGGAGGGACACCATGTAGTGACTCATTTTTTCACCACGTACTTCCTCCACAATCCACATTCTGGACAGGTAGGTCACATGTTCCTTCAAAAACCACATACCAGATGGGGAAGTCACATGTCCCTCCAAAATCCACATTCCAGACGGAGAGGCCACATGCCCCTCTACAAGCCACATTCCAGATAGGAAGGTCACATGGCCCTCCACAAGCCACATTCCAGATGTGGAGGTCACATGCCGCTCCACAATCTAGACAGGAAGGTCACATTTCCCTCCACAATCAACAATTTAGATGGAGAGTTGACATGCCCCTCCATAATCCACATTTCAGACAGAAAGGACACATACCCCTCCACAATCCACGTTTCTGACCCAGAGGCCACATTCCCCTCCACAAGCCACATTCCAGATGGGGAGGTCACATACCCCTCCACAATCCACATTCTAGACTGCTAGGTCATATGTCCCTCCACAATCCACATTCCAGATGGGGAAGTCAAATGTCCACCCACAATCCACATTTCAGATGGAGAGGTGACGTTCCCCTCTACAATCCAAATTTCAGATGGAGAGGTCACATGTCCCTCCCCAATTCACGTTCCAGTCAGAGAGGCCACATGCACTTGCTCAAGTGACATTCAAGACGGGGAGGTTACATAACCCTCCATAATCCACATTCCAGACGGGGAAGTCACATGTCCCTCCACAATCCACATTTTAGATGGAGAGTTGACATGCCTCACCACAATTGACGTTCCAGATGGTGACGTCAGTGCACCTCCACAATACACATTCCAGATGGATAGGTCATATTCCCCTCCACAAGCCACGTTCCAGACGGGGAGGTCACATGTCCCTCCACAATTCAGATTCCAGTCAGAGAGGCCACATGCCCTGCTCAAGCCACATTCAAGACGGGGAGGTCACATGTCCCTCAACAATCCTCAATCCAGACAGAGAGGCCACATGCCCGTCTACAAGCCACAATCCACGTTTCAGACGGAGAGGCCACATCCCCCTCCACAATCCACGTGCCAGACAGGGAGGTCACATAATCCTCCACAATCCACATTCCAGATCGGGAGGTCACATGCCGCTCCACAATTGACATTCCTGATGGAGAGGTCACGTGCCCCTCTACAAGCCACATTCCAGACGGGGAGGTCACATGCCCCTGCTCAAGCCACATTCAAGATGGGGAGGTCACATGACGTTCCACAAACCACATTCCAGACGGGGAAGTCATATGTCCCTCCACAATCCACATTTTTGATGGAGAGTTGACAAGCCTCACCATAATTGACGTTCCAGATGGTGACGTCAGTGCACCTCCACAATACACATTCCAGATGGATAGGTCACATTCCCCTCCACAAGCCATGTTCCAGACGGGGAGGCCACATGTCCCTCCACAATCCAGATTCCAGTCAGAGAGGCCAAATGCCCCTGCTCAAGCCACATTCAAGACGGGGAGGTCACATGTCCCTCCACAATCCACATTTCAGACAGAAAGGCCACATGCATGTCCACAAGCCACATGCCAGATGGTGAGGTCACATAACCCTCCACAATCCACATTTCAGATGGGGTGGTTGTATGTTCCTCCACAATCCACTTTCCAGAAGGGGAGGGCACATGCCCCTCCAAAATTCACATTCCAGATGGGGAAGTCACATGTCCCTCCACAATCCACATTCTAGACTGGTAGGTCACATGTTGCTCCACAATCCACATTCCAGATGGAGAGAGCACGCGTCCCTCCACAATCCACATTCCAGTTGGAGAGGCCACATGTGCCTCTACAATCCACATTCCTGACTGGTAGGTCACATTCCCCTCCACAAGCCAAGTTCCAGATGGGGAGGTCACGTCCCTCCACAATACACGTTTCAGTCAGAGAGGCCACATGACCCTCCACAAGCCACATTCCTGATTGGGAGGTCACATGCCCTCCACAATCCACAATCTAGACAGAGAGGCCACATGCCTGTCAACAAGCCACATGCCAGACGGGGAGGTCACATAACCTTCCACAATCCAAATTCCAGGCGGGGCAGTCACATGCCCCTGCTCAAGGCACATTCAAGATGGGGAGGTGACATGTCCCTCAACAATCTACATTCCAGACAGAGAGACCACATGCCCATCTGCAAGCTACATGCCAGACGGGGAGGTCACATAACCCTCCACAATCCAAATTCCAGACGGAGAGGTCACATGCCGCACACAAACCACAATCCAGACGGGGAAGTCACATGTCCGTCCATAATCCACCTTTTGGATGGAGAGTTGACATCCCTCGCCATAATTGACATTCCAGATGGGTCGGTCACATGCTCCTTCACAATGCACATTCCAGATGGATAGGTCACATACCCCTCTGCAAGCCAAGTTCCAGTTGCGGAGGTCACATGTACCTCCAGAATACATGTTCCAGTCAGAGAGGCCACATGACCCTCATCAAGCCACATTCCAGATTGGGAGGTCATGTACCCCTCCACAATCCACATTACAGACGGGAAGGTCACATGCCCCTCCAAAATACGCATTCCAGATGGAGAGGTCGTATGTCCCTCCACATCCACATTCCTGACGGGAAGGTCACTTGCCCATCCACAAT
Organism: Narcine bancroftii; assembly: GCF_036971445.1. Taxonomy (NCBI): domain Eukaryota; kingdom Metazoa; phylum Chordata; class Chondrichthyes; order Torpediniformes; family Narcinidae; genus Narcine; species Narcine bancroftii. The sequence goes on along the minus strand of NC_091478.1, from coordinate 54,402,986 downwards.
CCACATTCCAGTCGGGAAGGTCACATGCCCCTCAACAAAATACATTCCAGATGGATAGGTCACATTCCGCTCCACGAGCCACGTTCCAGATGAGGAGGTCACATGTCCCTCCACAATTCATGTTCCAGTCAGAGAGGCCTCATGCCCGTCTCCAAGCCACATGCGAGACGGGGAGGTCACATAACCCTCCACAATCCAAATTCCAGACGGAGAGGTCACATGCCCCACCACATGCCATGTTCCAGTTGTTGAGGTGGCATATCCCTCCACAATCCGTTCCAGATGGAGAGGCCACATGCCACGCCACAAGACACATTACAGATTGGGAGGTCACATGCCGCTTCGCAATTGAAATTCCAGAAGGGGAGGTCAAATGTCCCTCCAAAATTCACATTCCAGATGGGGAGGTCACACATCCCTCCACTATCCACATTCCAGACTGGTAGGTCACATGTCCCTCCACAATTTACGTTCCATTCAGAGAGGCCTCATGGTCTTGCTCAAGCGACATTCAAGACGGGGAGGTCACATGTCCCTCCACAATCCACATTCCAGACAGAGAGGCCACATGCACATCTACAAGCCACATGCCAGACAGGGAGTTCACCTCCCCCTGCACAATCCATGTTCCTGATAGAGAGGTCACATGCCCTTCCACAATTGACGTTTCACACGGAGAGGCCACATATCCCTCCACAATCCACGTGCCGGACGGAGAGGACAAATAACCCTCCACAATCCACATTGCAGATGGAGTGGTCGTATGTCCCTCCACAATCCACATTCCAGATGGGGAGGTCACACGTCCCTCCACAATCCACATTCCAGACTGGTAGGTCACATGTCCCTCCACAATCCACGTTCCAGGCGGAGAGGTCACATGCCCGTCCACAATCCACATTCCCGAATGGTAGGTCACATTCCGCTCCACAAGACACGTTTCAGATGGGGAGTTCACATTTCCCTCCACAATTCACATTCGAGTCAGAGAGGCCACATGCTCCTGATGAAGCCACATTCAAGATGGGGAGGTCACATGTCCCTCAACAATCCACATTCCAGACAGAGAGGCCACATGCCCGTATACAAGCCACATTCCAGATGGGGAAGTCATATGCCCCTGCTCAAGCCATATTCAAGACGGGGAGGTCACATGCCGCACACAAACCACATTCCAGACGGGGAAGTCACATGTCCGTCCTCAATCCACCTTTTAGATGGAGATGCGACATGCCTCGCCATAATTGACATTCCAGCTGGGGCGGTCACATGCCCCTTCACAATGCACATTCCAGATGGATTGGTCACATTCCCCTCCACAAGCCAAGTTCCAGATGGGGAGGTCACATGTCCCTCCACAATTCAAATTCCAGTCAGAAAGGGCACATAACCCTCCACAAGCCACCTTCCAGATTGAGAGGTCACATGCCCCTACACAATCCACATTCCAGACGCGAATGTCACATGTCCCTCCACAATCCATGTTCCAGGCGGAGAAGTCACATTCCCGTCCACAATCCACGTTCCAGATGGGGAGGTCACATTCCGCTCCACAAGACACGTTCCAGTCAGAGATGCCTCATGCCCTTGCTCAAGCGACATTCTAGACGGAGTGGTCACATGCCCCACTACAGGCCATGTTCCAGATGGTGAGCTGGCATATCCCTCCACAACCACAATCCGTTTCAGTCGGAGAGGCCACATGCCACTCCACAATCCACATTCCAGATGGATAGCTCACATACCCCTCCACAAGCCACGTTCCAAATGGGGAGGTCTCATTCCTTTCCACAATACACATTCCAGACAGATAGGTCACATGGCCCTCCACAGTCCACGTTCCAGACGGGGAGGTGACATGCCCCTTGGTCAAGCCACATTCAAGACAGGGAGTTCACCTGCCCCTCCACAATCCATGTTCCTGACGGTGAGGCCACTTGCCACGCCACAAGACACGTTCCAGATTGGGAGGTCACATGCCACTCTACAATTGACATTCGAGACTGGGAGGTCACATGCCCATCAACAAGCCACATTTTAGATGGGGAGGTCACATGTCCCTCCACAAATCACATTTGAAATGGGGAGGCCATATGCCGCTCTACAAGTCACATTCCAGATGGGAGGTCACTTGCCACTCCACAATCCACTTTCCAGATGGGGAGATCACATGCCCCTGCTCAAGCCACATTCAAGATGGGGAGGTCACGTGCTCCTCCACAATCATGTTCCAGATGGTGAGGCCCCATGCCCCACCATAATCAGTATTTCAGACGAAGAGGCCACATGCTCCTCCACAATCCACATTCCAGATCTATAGCTCACATGCCCCTCCACAAGCCACGTTCCAAATGGGGAGGTCTCATGCCCTTCCACAACCCACATTCCAGATGGATAGGTCACATGGCCCTCCACAGTCCATGTTCCAGACGGCTAGGTGAAATGCCCCTTGGTCAAGCCACATTCAAGACAGGAAGTTCACCTGCCCCTCCACAATCCATGTTCCTGACGGAGAAGCCTCTTGCTCCTCCACAATCTCGTTCCAGACGGTGAGGCCTCATGCCCCACCATAATCAGTATTTCACACGGAGAGGCCACATATCCCTCCACAATCCACGTGCCGGACGGAGAGGTCAAATAACCCTCCACAATCCACATTCCACACTTGTAGGTCACATGTCCCTCCACATTCCACGTACCAGGCAGAGAGGTCACATTCCCCTCCACAATCCACATTCCCGACTGATAGGTCACATTCCCCTCCACAAGCCACGTTCCTGATGGGGAGCTCACACATCCCTCCACAATTCACATTCGAATCAGAGAGGCCACATGGTCCTGATGAAGCCACATTCAAGACGGGGAGGTGACATGCCGCACACAAACCACATTCCAGACGGGGAAGTCACATGTCCGTTCGCAATCCACCTTTTAGATAGAGATGTGACATGCCTCGCCATAATTGACATTCCAGATGGGGTGGTCACATGTCCCTCCGCAATTCACGTTCCAGTCAGAGAGGCCTCATGCCCTTGCTCAAGCCGACATTCCAGATGGGAAGGTCACATGCCCCTCGACAATAAGCATTCCAGATGGATAGGTCACATTCCCCTCCACAAGCCACGTTCCAGATGGGGAGGTCACATGTCCCTCCACAATTCATGTTCCAGTCAGAGAGGCCTCATGCCCTTGCTCAAGCGACATTCAAGACGGGGAGGTCACATGCCCGTCTACAAGCCACATGCCAGACGGGGAGGTCACATAACCCTCCACAATCCAAATTCCAGACGGAGACGTCAAATGCCCCACCACAAGCCATGTTGCAGATGGTGAGGTGGCATATCGCTCTACAATCTTTTCCAGACGGAGTGGCCACTTGCCACTCCACAAGACACATTCCAGATTGGGAGGTCACATGGCGCTCCACAATTGACATTCGAAACCGGGAGGTCACATGCCCCTCTACAAGCCACATTCCAAATGGGAGGTCACTTGCCACTCCACAATCCACTTTCCAGATGGGGAGATCACATGCCCTTGCTCAAGCCACATTCAAGATGGGGAGGTCACATGCTACTTGGTCAAGCCACATTCAAGACAGGGAGTTCACCTGCCCCTCCACAATCCATGTTCCTGACGGAGAGGCCTCATGCCCCACCATAATCAGTGTTTCAGATGGAGAGGCCACATGCTCCTCCACAATCCACATTCCAGATGGATAGCTCACATTCCCCTCCACTGTCCACGTTCCAGTCGGGAAGGTGACATGCCCCTTGGTCAAGCCACATTCAAGACCGGGAGTTCACCTGCCCCTCCACAATCCATGTTCCTGTCGGAGAGGCCACAATCGACGTTTCACATGGAGAGGCCACATATCCCTCCACAATCCACTTGCCGGACGGAGAGGTCAAATAACCCTCCACAATCCACATTCCAGACTGGTAGGTCACATGTCCCTCCACAATCCACGTTCCAGGTGGCGAGGTCACATGCCCCTCCACAACCCACATTCCTGACTGGTAGGTCACATTCCCCTCCACAAGCCACATTCCAGATGGGGAGTTCACATATCCCTCCACAATTCACATGCATTCTGAGAGGCCACATGCTCCTGATGAAACCACATACAAGATGGGGAGGTGACATGTCCCTGAACAAGATAGAGAGTCCACATGCCCGTCTCCAAGACACATTCCAAACGGGGAGGTCACATTCCCCTGCTCAAGCCACATTCAAGACGGGGAGGTCACATGCCGCACACAAACCACATTCCAGACGGGGAAGTCACATGTCCGTCCGCAATCCACCTTTTAGATGGAGATGTGACATTCCTCGCCATAATTAACATTGCAGATGGGGCGGTCACATGCCCCTTCACATGCACATTCCAGATGGATTGGTCACATTCCCCTCCACAAGCCAAGTTCCAGATGGGGAGGTCACATGTCCCTCCACAATACACGTCCCAGTCAGAGAGGCCACATGACCCTCCACAAGCCACATTCAAGACGGGGAGGTCACATGCCCGTCTACAAGCCACATGCCAGACGGGGAGGTCACATAACCCTCCACAATCCAAATTCCAGACGGAGACGTCAAATGCCCCACCACAAGCCATGTTGCAGATGGTGAGGTGGCATATCGCTCTACAATCTTTTCCAGACGGAGTGGCCACTTGCCACTCCACAAGACACATTCCAGATTGGGAGGTCACATGGCGCTCCACAATTGACATTCGAAACCGGGAGGTCACATGCCCCTCTACAAGCCACATTCCAAATGGGAGGTCACTTGCCACTCCACAATCCACTTTCCAGATGGGGAGATCACATGCCCTTGCTCAAGCCACATTCAAGATGGGGAGGTCACATGCTACTTGGTCAAGCCACATTCAAGACAGGGAGTTTACCTGCCCCTCCACAATCCATGTTCCTGACGGAGAGGCCTCATGCCCCACCATAATCAGTGTTTCAGATGGAGAGGCCACATGCCCCTCCACTGTCCACGTTCCAGACGGGGAGGTGACATGCCCCTTGGTCAAGCCACATTCAAGACCGGGAGTTCACCTGCCCCTCCACAATCCATGTTCCTGTCGGAGAGGCCACAATCGATGTTTCACACGGAGAGGCCACATATCCCTCCACAATCCACTTGCCGGACGGAGAGGTCAAATAACCCTCCACAATCCACATTCCAGACTGGTAGGTCACATGTCCCTCCACAATCCACGTTCCAGGCGGCGAGGTCACATGCCCCTCCACAACCCACATTCCTGACTGGTAGGTCACATTCCCCTCCACAAGCCACATTCCAGATGGGGAGTTCACATATTCCTCCACAATTCACATGCATTCTGAGAGGCCACATGCTCCTGATGAAACCACATACAAGATGGGAAGGTGACATGTCCCTCAACAAGACAGAGAGTCCACATGCCCGTCTCCAAGACACATTCCAAACGGGGAGGTCACATTCCCCTGCTCAAGCCACATTCAAGACGGGGAGGTCACATGCCGCACACAAACCACATTCCAGACGGGGAAGTCACATGTCCGTCCGCAATCCACCTTTTAGATGGAGATGTGACATGCCTCGCCATAATTAACATTGCAGATGGGGCGGTCACATGCCCCTTCACAATGCACATTCCAGATGGATTGGTCACATTCCCCTCCACAAGCCAAGTTCCAGATGGGGAGGTCACATGTCCCTCCACAATACACGTCCCAGTCAGAGAGGCCACATGACCCTCCACAAGCCACATTCCAGATTGGGAGGTCACATGCCCTTCCACAATCACGTTCCAGACGGTGAGGCCCCATGCCCCACCATAATCAGTGTTTCAGACGGAGAGGCCACATGCTGCACCACAATCCACATTCCAGATGGATAACTCACATGCCCCTCCACAAGCCACGTTCCAAATGGGGAGGTCTCATGCCCTTCCACTATCCACATTCCAGACGGGAAGGTCATATGTCCCTCCACAATCCACATTCCAGACAGAGAGGCCACATGCCCCTCTACAAGGCACATGACAGCCGGGGAGGTCACATAACCCTCCACAATCCAAATTCCAGACGGAGAGGTCACATGCCTCACCACAAGCCATATTTCAGATGTTGAGGTGGGATATCCCTCCACAATCCTTTCCAGACGGAGAGGCCACATGCCACTCCACAAGACACATTCCAGATGGGGAAGTCACATGTCCGTCTGCAATCCACCTTTTAGATGGAGAGTTGACATGCCTCGCCATAAATGACATTCCAGATGTGGCGGTCACATGATCCCTTCACAATGCACATTCCAGATGGATAGGTCACATTCCCCTCCTTAAGCCAAGTTCCAGATGGGGAGGTCACGTGTCCCTCCACAATCCACATTGCAGTCGGGAAGGTCACATGCGCCTCCCCAATAAGCATTGCAGATGGATAGGTCACATTCCCCTTCACAAGCCACGTTTAAGATGGGGAGGTCACATGTCCCTCCACAATTCACGTTCCAGTCAGAGAGGTCACATGCTCCTGCTCAAGCCACATTCAAGATGGGGAGGTGACATGTCCCTCAACAATACATATTCCAGACAAAGAGGCCACATGCCCGTCTACAAGCCACATTCCAGACGGGGAGGTCACATGCCCCTGCTCAAGCCGCATTCAAGACGGGAAAGTCACATGCCGCACAAAAACCACATTCCAGACTGGGACGTCACATGTCCCTCCACAATCCAGCTTTTAGATGGAGAGTTGCCATTCCTCAGCATAATTGACATTCCAGATGGGGCGGTCACATGCCCCTTCACAATGCACATTGCAGATGGATAGGTCAGATTCCCCTCCACGAGCCAAGTTCCAGATGGAGTGGTCACATATCCCTCCACAATTCACATTCCAGTCAGAGAGGCCTCATGCCCTTGCTCAAGCCGACATTCCAGACGGGAAGGTCACATGCCACTCCACAATCCACATTCCTGTCGGGAAGGTCACATGTACCTCCACAATATGCATTCCAGATGGATAGGTCACATTCCCCTCCGCAAGCCACGTTCCTGATGGGGAGGTCACATGTCCCTTCACAATACATGTTCCAGTCAGAGAGGCCACATGACCCTCCATAAGCGACATTCCAGATTGGGGGGTCACATGCCTCTCCACATTCCACATTCCAGACTGGCAGGTCACATGTTTCTCCACAATCCTCATTGCAGATGGAGAGATCACGTATCCCTCACAATCCACGTTCCAGGCAGAGGGCACATGCCCCTCCACAATCCACATTCCCGACTGGTAGGTCACATTCCCCTCCACAGGCCACGTTCCAGATGGGGAGGTCACATATCCCTCCACAATTCACGGTCCAATCAGAGAGGCCACATGCCCCTGCTCAAGTCACATGCCAGATGGTGAAGTCACGTAACCCTCCACAGTCCACATTCCAGATGGGGAGGTCACATGTCGCTCCACAATCCACATTCCAGATGGAGTGGTCGTATGTCCCTCCACAATCCACTTTCCAGAAAGTGAGGTCACATGCCCCTCCACAATCCACATTCCAGAAGGGGAGGTCACATGCCCCTCCAAAATTCACATTCTAGATGGGGAAGTCACACGTCCCTCCACAATCCACATTCCCGACTGGTAGGTCACATTCCCTTCCACAAGCCACGTTCCAGTTTGGGAGGTCACATGTCCCTCAACAATCCACGTTCCTGACAGAGAGGCCACATGCCCGTCTACAAGCCACATTCCAGACGGGGAGGTCACATGCCCCTGCTCAAGCCACATTCAAGACGGGGAGGTCACATGTCCCTCCACATTCCACATTCCAGACAGAGAATCCACATGCCAGAGTGGGACGTCACTTAACCCTCCACAATCCAAATTCCAGACGGTGAGGTCACATGCCCCACCACAAGCCATATTCCAGATGTTGAGGTGGGATATCCCTCCACAATCCTTTCCAGACGGAGAGGCCACATGCCACTCCACAAGACACATTCCAGATTTGGAGGTCACATGCCGCTCCGCAATTGACATTCCAGACGGTGAGGCCCCATGCCCCACCATAATCAGTGTTTCAGACGGAGAGGCCGCATGCTGCACCACAATCCACATTCCAGATGGATAGCTCACATGCCCCTCCACAAGCCACGTTCCAAATGGGGAGGTCCCATGCCCTTCAAAATCCACATTCCAGACAGATAGGTCACATGGCCCTCCACAGTCCACGTTCCAAACGGGGAGGGGACATGCCCCTTGCTGAAGCCACATTCAAGACAGGGAGTTCACCTGCCCTTCCACAATCCATGTTCCTGACGGAGAGGCCACATGCACTTCCACAATCGACGTTTCACATGGAGAGGCCACATTTCCCTCCACAGTTCACGTGCCGGACGGAGAAGTCAAATTACCCTCCACAATCCACAATGCACATGGAGTGGTCATATGTCCCTCCACAATCCACTTTCCAGATGGGGAGGTCACACATCCCTCTATCATCCACATTCCAGACTGGTAGGTCACATGTCCCTCCATAATCAACGTTCCAAATTGGGAGATCACATATCCCTCCACAATTCACATTCCAGTCAGAGAGGTCACATGCTCCTGCTCAAGCCTCATTGAAGATGGGGAGGTGACATGTCCCTCAACAATTCATATTCCAGACAGTGAGGCCACATGCCCGTCTACAAGCCACATTCCAGACGGGGAGGTCACATGCCCCTGCTCAAGCCACATTCAAGACGGGAAAGTCACATGCCGCACAAAAACCACATTCCAGACTGGGACGTCACATGTCCCTCCACAATCCAGCTTTTAGATGGAGAGTTGCCATTCCTCAGCATAATTGACATTCCAGATGGGGCGGTCACATGCCCCTTCACAATGCACATTGCAGATGGATAGGTCAGATTCCCCTCCACAAGCCAAGTTCCAGATGGGGTGGTCACATATCCCCCCACATTCCACATTCCAGACAGAGAATCCACATGCCAGAGGGGGAGGTCACTTAACCCTCCACAATCCAAATTCCAGGGAGAGATCACATGTCCCACCACAAACCATGTTCCAGATGTTGAGGTGGCATATCCCTCCACAATCCGTTCCAGACAGAGAGGCCACATACCACTCCACAAGACACATTCCAGATTGGGAGGTCACATGCCGCTCCACAATTGACATTCGAGACGGGGAGGTCACATGCCCCTCCACAATTCACATTTGAGATGGGGAGGCCATATGCCACTCTACAAGCCACATTCCAGATGGGAGGTCACTTGCCATTCCACAATCCACTTTCCAAATGGGGAAGTCACATGCCCCTGCTCAAGCCACATTCAAGATGGGGAGGTCACATGCTCCTCCACAATCACGTTCCAGACGGTGAGGCCCCATGCCCCACCATAATCAGTGTTTCAGAAGGAGAGGCCACATGCTCCTCCACAATCCACATTCCAGATGGATAGCTCACATGCTCCTCCACAAGCCACGTTCCAAATGGGGAGGTCTCATGCCCTTCCGCTATCCAAATTCCAGACGGATAGGTCACATGGCCCTCCACAGTCCACGTTCCTAACGGGGAGGTCACATGTCAGTCCACAATCCACATTCCCGACTGGTAGGTCACATTCCCCTCCACAAGCCATCTTCCAGATTGGGAGGTCACAAATCCCTCCACAATTCACATTCTAGTCAGAGAGGCCACATGCGCCTGCTGAAGCCACATTCAAGATGGGGAGGTGACATGTCCCTCAACAATACATATTCCAGACAGAGAGGCCACATGCCTGTCTACAAGCCACATTCCAGACGGGGAGGTCACATGCCCCTGCTCAAGCCACATTCAAGACGGGGAAGTCACATGCCGCACAAAAACCGCAATCCAGACTGGGACGTCACATGTCCCTCCACAATCCAGCTTTTAGATGGAGAGTTGCCATTCCTCAGCATAATTGACATTCCAGATGGGGCGGTCACATGCCCCTTCACAATGCACATTGCAGATGGATAGGTCACATTCCCCTCCACAAGCCAAGTTCCAGATGGGGAAGTCACATATCCCTCCACAATTCACGTTCCATTCAGAGAGGCCTCATGCCCTTGCTCAAGCGACATTCAAGACGGGGAGATCACATGCCCGTCTACAAGCCACATGCCAGACGGGGAGGTCATATAACCCTCCACAATCCAAATTCCAGACGGAGAGGTCACATGCCCCACCACAAGCCATGTTCCAGATTGTGAGGTGGCATATCCCTCCACAATCTGTTCCAGACAGAGAGGCCAAATGCCCCTCAACAAGCCACATTCTAGATGGGGAGGTCACATGTCCCTCCACAATTCACATTTGAGATGGGGAGGCCATATGCCCCTCTACAAGCCACATTTCAGATGGGAGGTCACGTGCCGCTCCACAATCCACTTTCCAGATGGGGAGGTCACATGCCCCTGCTCAAGACACATTCAAGATGGGGAGGTCACATGCTCCTCCACAATCACGTTCCAGACGGTGAGGCCCCATCCCCCACCATAATCTGTGTTTCAGACGTAGAGGCCACATGCTCCTCCACAATCCACATTCCAGATGGATAGCTCACATGCCCCTCCACAAGCTACGTTCCAAATGGGGAGGCCCCATGCCCTTCCACAATTCACATTCCAGACGGATAGGTCACATGCCCCTCCACAGTCCACGTTCCAGACGGGGAGGTAACATGACCCTTGGTCAAGCCACATTCAAGAAAGGGAGTTCACCTGCCCCTCCACAATCCATGTTCCTGGCGGAGAGGCCACATGCCCTTCCAAAATCGACGTTTCACACGGCGAGACCACATATCCCTCCTCAATCCACATGCCGGACGGAGAGGTCAAATAACCCTCCACAATCCACATTGCAGATGGAGTGGTCTTATGTCCCTCCACATTCTACATTCCAGATGGGGAGGACACACGTCTCTCCACAATCCACATTCCAGACTGGTAGGTCACATGTCCCTCCACAATTCACGTTCCAGGCGGAGAGGTCACATGCCCGTCCACAATCCACATTCCCGACTGGTAGGTTATATTCCTCTCCACAAGCCATGTTCCAGATGGGGAGTTCACATATCCCTCCACAATTCACATTCCAGTCAGAGAGGCCACATGCTCCTGCTGAAACCACATTCAAGATGGGGAGGTGACATGTTCCTCAACAATCCACATTCCAGACAGTGAGGCCACATGCCCGTCTACAAGCCACATTCCAGACGGGGAGGTCACATGCCCCTTCTCAAGCCACATTCCAGATGGGGCGGCCACATGCCCCTTCACAATGCACATTCCAGATGGATAGGTCACATTCCCCTCCACAAACCAAGTTCCAGATGGGGAGGTCATATGTCCCTCCACAATACAAGTTCCAGTCAGAAAAGCCACATGACCCTCCACAAGCCACATTCCAGATTGGGTGGTCACATGCCCCTCTACAATCCACATTCTAGTCGGGAAGGTCACATGCCCTTCCACAATACGCATTCCAGATGGATTGGTCCCATTCCCCTCCACAAGCCACGTTCCAGATGGGGAGGTCACATGTCCCTCCAAATTCACTTTCCAGTCAGAGAGGCCTCATCCCCTTGCTCAGTGACATTCAAGATGGGGAGCTCACATGTCCCTCCACAATCCACATTCCAGACAGAGATGCCACATGCCCGTCTACAAGCCACATGCCAGACGGGGAGGTCACATAACCCTCCACAATCCAAATTCCAGACTGAGAGGTCACGTGCCCCACTACATGCCATGTTCTAGATGGTGAGGTGGCATATCTCTCCACAATCCGTTCCAGACAGAGAGGCCACATGCCACAAGAATCATTCTAGATTTGGAGGTCACATGCCGCTCCACAATTGACATTCCAGACGAGGAGGTCACATGCCCCTCAACAAGCCACATTCTAGATGGGGAGGTCACATGTACCTCCACAATTCACATTTGAGATGGGGAGGCCATATGCCCCTATACAAGCTACATTCCAGATGGGAGGTCACATGCCACTCCACGATCCACTTTCCAGATGGGGAGGTCACATGCCCCTGCTCAAGCCACATTCAAGATGGGGAGGTCACATGCTGCTCCACAATCACGTTCCAGATGGTGAGGCCCCATTCCCCACCCTAATCAGTGTTTCAGACGGAGAGGCCACATGCTCGTCCACAATCCACATTCCAGATGAATAGGTCACCTGCCCCTCCACAATCCATGTTCCTGATGGATAGGCCACATGCCCTTCCACAATCGACGTTTTACACAGAGAGCCCATATATCCCTCCACAATCAACGTGCCGGACGGAGAGGTCAAATAACCCTCCACAATCCATATTGCAGACATAGAGGGCACATGCCCCACCAGAAGCCACGTTCCAAATGGTTATGTCACATTTCCCTCCACAATCCAAGTTGCAGACGGAGAGGCCACATGTGCCTCCACAATCCACATTCCTGATAGGGAGGTAACATGTCCCTCCACAATCCACATTCCAGATAGGGAGGTCATATATGCCTCCACAATCCACATTTTAAATAGGGAGGTCATATGTCTCTCCACATTCCTGATGGGGAGGCCACATGTGCCTCCACAATCCACATTCCTGATAGGGAGGTAACATGTCCCTCCAAAATCCACATTCCAGATGGAGAGGTCGTATTTCCCTCCACAATCCACTTTCCATAAGGGGAGGTTCCATGCCCCTCCACAATCCACATTCCAGAAGGCGAGGTCACATGCCCCTCCACAATCCACTTTCCAGAAGGGAAGGTCCCATGCCCCTCCACAATCCACATTGCTGAAGGGGAGGTCACATGCCCCTCCAAAATTCACATTCCAAATGGGGAAGTCACATGTCCCTCCACATTCCACATTCCAGACTGGCAGGTCACATGTTGCTCCACAATCCACATTCCCGACTGGTAGGTCACAATCCCTTCCGCAGGCCATGTTCCAGATGGGGAGGTCACATGTCCCTCCACAATACACGTTCCAATCAGAGAAGCCACATGACCCTCCACAAGCCACATTCCAGATTGGGAAGTCACATGCCCCTCCACAATCCACATTCCAGAAGGGGAGGTCACATGCCCCTTCACAATTCATATTCCAGATGGAGAAGTCACATGTCGCTCCACAATCCACATTCCAGTCTGGTAGGTCACATGTTGCTCCGCAATCCACATTCCAGATGGGGAGGTCATGTGTCCCTCAACAATCCACCTTCCAGGCAGAGAGGCCACATGACTCTCCACAATCGACATTCCGTATTGGTAGGTCACTCGTCGCTCCACATTTCACATTCAAGGTGGGGAGGTAATGTGTCCCTCCACAATCCACGTTCCAGGAGGAGAGGCCACATGCCCCTCCACAATCCACATTCCCGACTGGTAGGTCTTATTCCCCTCCACTGGCCACGTTCCAGATGGGGAGGTTCCATATCCCTCCACAATTCCCATTACTGTCAGAGAGGCCACATGTCTCTGCTCAAGCCACATGCAAAATGGGGTGGTCACATGTCCCTCCAAAATCCACATTCCAGGCAGAGAGGCCACATCCGCCTCCACAATACACATTCCAGACAGGGAGGTCATATGTCGCTCCACATTCCTGATGGGGAGGTCCCATGTCCCTCCGCAATCCACATTCCAGATGGGGAAGTACATGTCCCTCCACAATCCACATTCCAGATTGGTAGATCACATTTTGCTCCACAATCCACATTCAAGTTGGGGAGGTCACGTGCCCCTCCACAATCCACATTCCAGATCGGGAGGTTGCATGCCGCTCCACAATTGATATTGCTGACGGAGAGGCCACGTGCCCCTCCATAAGCCACATTCCAGAAGGGGAGGTCACGTGCCCCTGCTGAAGCCACATTCAAGACGGGGAGGTCACATGTCGCTCCACAAACCAAATTCCAGATGGGGAAGTCACATGTCTCTGCACAATCCACATTTTAGATGGAGAGTTGACATGCCTCGGCACAATTGACATTGCAGATGGTGACGTCACATGCCCCTCCACAATACACATTCCAGATGGATTGGTCACATGCCGCACACAAGCCACATTCAAGACGGGGTGGTCACATGTCCCTCCACAATCCACATTCCAGACAGAAAGGCCACATGCCAGATGGTGAGGTCACATAACCTTCCACAATCCACGTTCCAGATGGGGAGGTCACATGTCGCTCCACAATCCACATTCCAGATGGAGTGGTCGTATGTCCTTCCACAATCTACATTCCGGAAGGGGAGGTCACATGCCCCTCCAAAATTCACATTCCAGATGGGGAAGTTACATGTCCCTCCTCAATCCACATTCCAGACTGGTAGGTCACATGTTGCTCCACAATCCACATTCCAGGTGGGGAAATCACATATCCCTCCACAATCCACGTTCCAGGCGGAGAGGCCACATGCCCCTCCACAATCCACATTTTAGATGGAGAGTTGACATGACTTCCCACAATTGACATTCCAGATGGTGACATCACATGCCCCTCCACAATACACATTCAAGATGGATAGGTCATATACCCCTCCACAAGCCACGTTCCAGATGTTTCAGTCAGATAGGCCACATGCCCCTGCTCAAGCCACATTCAAGACGGGGAGGTCACATGTCACTCCACAATCCACATTCCAGATGAAGTGGTTGTATGTCCCTCCACAATCCACTTTCCAGAAGGGGAGGTCCCATGCCCCTCCACAATTCACATTCCAGAAGGGGAGGTCACATGCGTCTCCAAAATTCACATTCCAGAAGTGGAAGTCACATGTCCCTCCACATTCCACATTCCAGACTGGCAGGTCACATGTTGCTCCACAATCCACATTCCAGATGGGGAGATCACGTATCCCTCCACAATCCATGTTCAAGGCAGAGGCCACATGCCCCTCCAAAATCCACATTCCCGATTGGTAGGTCACATTCCCCTCCACAAGCCACGTTCCAGATGGGGAGGTCACATATCCCTCCACAATTCACGTTCCAGTCAGAGAGGCCACATGACCCTGCTCAAACCACATGCCAGATGGTGAAGTCACGTAACCCTCCACAGTCCACATTCCAGATGGGGAGGTCACATGTCCCTCCACAATCCACTTTCCAGAAGGTGAGGTCACATGCCCCTCCACAATCCACATTCCAGAAGGGGAGGTCACACGCCCCTCCAAAATTCACATTCCAGATGGGGAAGTAACATGTCCCTCCACAATCCACATTCTAGACTGGCAGGTCACATGTTGCTCCACAATCCACATTCCAGGCAGAGGCCACATGACCCTCCACAATCCACATTCGCGACTGGTAGGTCACATTTCCCTCCACAAGCCACGTTCCAGATGGGGAGGTCACATATCCCTCCACAATTCACGTTCCAGCCAGAGAGGCCATATGCCCCTGCTCAAGCCACATTCAAGATGGGGAGGTGACATGTCCCTCAACATTCCAGATTCCAGACAGAGAGGCCACATGCCCGTCTACAAGCCAAATTCCAGACGGGGAGGTCACATGACCCTGCTCAAGCCAGATTCAAGACATGGAGGTCACATGCCACACACAAACCACATTCCAGTTGGGGAAGTCAAATGTCCCTCCACAATCCACATTCTTGACGGGTAGGTCAACATCCCTTCACAATCCACATTCCAAAGGGGAGGTCACATGTCCATCCATAGTCCACATTCCAGATGGTGAGGTCACGTGTTCCTCCACAATCTACACTTCAAGATCATAATGTATGTTGATGTGAAATGTGAGAATTCCTTGTCTCAAGAAGGTACAATTTAAGAGGAGCAAGAGGATAAATTGGAGGAATTGGAACAGAGGGAGGCTAGAACATAAACATTATGTTTTCTCTTCAGTGATCAGATAGTTCATGCGTTGTACAGGTTGCGCACACTTACCAGCATTCTGTGGTCTGGCAACTCCCGTCGTCCAGCATTTTGAATCTGCCGCCATTAGTTCAAACTCCTTTCGGACAGCATTGGACTCGAACCCTGGTCCCGATTGCTGGTACTGTAAAGACATTGCACTAATCATTATACTAACCATGCAGCTCCACAGTATTTTTTCCTGTTTTAAGCTTTGTTCTACCTTTGATATGTTTACATAGGGGGTTCCCTTTGAAGTCTTTTCTGTTTTACCGCATTTTCTGTGGTCTGGCAATGGCCAGGTTCTAATGTCGCCAGATTAAAGAGGTACAACTTGTACTTCAGAATCAGAATTTGATGTCATGAACATGTCACAAAATTCATTTTTTTGCAGTAGCATCAAACATTACAATCACTTTAGGTGACCTAAAATTACGTAAAAAAAAAGAGAAAATGAGATAGTGTTTGGGTTCATTGTCCATTTAAATATCTGATGGCAGAGGTTATTTCTTATCAGACTCCTAAACCTCTTTTTAGTCGTGTAAAGAGATCATGGCCTGGGTTGTGAGTGTCCTTGAGGATAGAGGCTGCTTTATTGAAACACTGTCTTTTGTAGATGTCCTTAATGGAGTGAAGACTAATGCCCATGATGGCGCAGGCCCATTTCAAAACTCTCACTAGCCTTTTTCTGTCCTGTGCATTGGCACCTCTATACCAGACCATGATGCAAACAGTCTGAATGCTCTCCACGGTGCACCTGTAAAAATCTGTAAGTCTTTGGTGACATACCAAATCTTTTTAAAATCGTCATGAGGTACTGCTGTTGCGAAACTGCTTTGTGATTGCATCGATATTGATGCCCGGGATCGATGTTGACACTCAGAATTTGAAGTTCTTAACCTTTTCCATTGCTGATCCCTCAATGAGGAATGGTTTGTGTTCTCCTGATTTCTTCTTCCTGAAGTCTACAATCAGTTTCATAGATTTGCTAACGTTGAGGACGTTGTTGTTGTTGTGACACCACTCAACCAACAGATCTATATCATCCTGTACACTTCCTCATTGTCCTCTGTGATTCTGTTGACCGTGGTGTCATTGGCATTTGAATTGTGCCTGGCCACACAGTCATGGGTGTAGAGTGAGTAGAGCAATGGGCTAAGTAGGTATCCTTGAGGTGCGGCTATGTTGACTGTCAGTGAGGAGGAGATATTGTTTCTGATTCATAATGACTATTGTCTTCTCATGAGGATGTCAGTTGCAGAGGTCCAGGTTTTGAAGCTTTTTGAAAGTACTGAGGGTGTTGAAGGCTGAGCTGTAGTTGATGAATAATAGCCTGATGTACATGTTGCTGTTGTCAAGGTGATCCAGAGCTGAGTGGAGAGCTTGTAAGATTGGCTCTGCTGTGAAGCGATTGTGGCAGTAAGTGAATTTCAGCAGGTCCATTTCTTTAATTCTGGCCATGCCCATCCTCTCAAAACATTTCCTCACAGTGGACATGAGTGCGACTGGGTGATAGTCAGTGAAGCAGTTCACTCTGCTTTTCTTGGGCACTGACTAGGGTGATTGATGGCCTTTTGAAGCCCATGAGAACCTCTGACTGCAGTAATGAGAGATTGAAACTTAAACCTGGTGTGCTCACTTGACAAAATCAGATCACTTTTCACCTTTTAAACATCACTGACCACTTTCCAGCAAAATAAAAGTGCATATTATAATCTAATTTGATAAATTCAGGCATTTAACCACAACTCCAAGGAATTTATATCAAAATACAGTACATGTATACTGTATATCCATATTTGGTGCATGTAACAAAGGATGAATCTCTATTCATAAGCTCACTAACGTCCATTGATTTATTCCTCTGATAAAGTCTCAATTATGTTTATCACTCATTTTCATTGGTGGCTGAAATCTTTTAACAAATGCAAGTCATTCCCATCAACTAATTTTGCCGCCATAATTGTTGTCAAAAATCCCACTGTACCAGATATAACAGGACAAATAAACTTGCACTTACACTGGCTCTGCATAAGACCAGTAGTAATGAGTTCAAAGAAACAACTGCATGGTACTGGATCAATGTTCATCCACCTCACACACTGATAATTATCCTTGAAATGTTGATTTATTGCAGGGTGCCCACCCTGCATTCATGTCTCTCTCCTGTTCAAACAGCTGCAAAAGGAAATGGCAATATTGTTGCATGTAATAAGGACAGGCAAATAGATAATAGCTGGAAAAAGAGTTAATAGGTATGTAGATTGAAATTGTCATATTTTTAATGAAGAGAAAATAGTAGCTAACACAGATTTTAAAGACGTTATCCTGCCTGACAATCTGTTGAAGGAATTTTTTTGTCGTGGTAATTAAGATCAGATACTCTGTATTGGCATGTAATAAAAAAGAAATATTACATAATTGCCTTTAGTCTGCCATAAGGCAGAAAAAGATTTGCTATTAACATTTTCCAGTGCCTCTTACAATCAGAGAAAGAGAAGCAAAAGAGAGTCCCCCCCAGAGTCACACCTCCAGTGCTTCTGCAATTGCACAGACTCCAGTTAAGTTTAATCCATCGCCAACCCAATCCCAGATCCAAACCTCCGACATAATGAGGATGCCTCTAGCATCCAGAGCCCTTCAGAAGCTCTCCTTGCCATCAGCACCCTCTTGAAACCTCGTCCTAGTACCTGATTGTCATGAGCCAGTCTTCATCATCATGCAGCCTGGTGTGATTCCTTTGAGCCTAAGTCAACAACAGCCTGAAGCATATGTGGGCTCCTCGCCTGCAAGTTGCCAATAGCTCGCCTCCTGTGTGTGTCCTTCAGCCACTGAGCCTCCACTGTAGTCACCATCCTTAGGGTTGTCTCCTCTGCTTCTTCTCAATGGAGGGGTTTCTCCCCATTACTGGTGCCCTGCATCAGTTCACTACTGCCCTGGAATCTCCATTCCCATGTCGCTAAGGCCGAACATAGGAACATAGGAACATAGGAAGTAGGAACAGGAGTAGGGCAAAAATGGCCCATCGAGCCTTCTCCGCCGTTCAATAAGATCATGGCTGATCTAATTTATGACCTAACTCCACCTACCTGCCTTCTCCCCATATCCCCTAATTCCTCTATCATGTAAAAATTTATCTAACCGAATTTTAAATATGTTTAATGAAGCAGCCTCAACCACTTCCCTGATAAGAGAATTCCAAATATTCACTACTCTCTGGGAAAAACTATTTTTCCTCATCTCTGTCCTAAATCTACTCCCCCGAATCTTGAGACTGTGTCCTCTCATTTTAGTTTCCCTGGCCAGCTCAAAAAACCTTCCTACATTTATCCTATCATACCCTTCATAATTCTATATGTTTCTATAAAATCTCCTCTCATTCTACTGAACTCGAGGGAATACAATCCTAGACAATTTAATCTTTCATCATAAGTCAACCCCTTCATCCCAGGGATCAACCTAGTAGACCTCCTCTGGACCGTCTCCAAAGCCAGTATATTCTTCCTCAAATATGAAGACCAGAACTGGACACAGTACTCCAGGTACGGTCTCACCAGTACCTTATACAGTTGCAACATTACCTCCCTAGTCCTGAATTCAATTCCTCTAGCGATGAAGACCAACATTCCATTTTCCTTCTTAATAACCTGCTGCACCTGCAACCTAACTTTTTGCGATTCATGCACAAGCACTCCCAAGTCCCTCTGCACAACAGCATGCTGTAGTTTTTCACCCTTTAAATAATATTCAGCTCTTTTATTTTTCTTGCCAAAGTGGATAACCTCACACTTACTAACATTGTACTCCATCTGCCAGACCTTTGCCCACTCATCCAGATTAACTATATCTCTCTGCAGACTCTCCACATCCTCATTACAGTTTGCTCTTCCACTCAATTTGGTGTCATCCTCAAACTTGGCTACATCACATTTTGTTCCCTCCTCCAAGTCATCAATGTAAATGATGAACAGTTGTGGGCCTAACACTGACCCCTGTGGCACCCCACTTACCATTCTCTGCCAACCTGAAAAACTCCTACTTATCCCGACTCTCTACCTCCTGTCAGACAACCAATTTTCAATCCAGGCCAATATACTTCCCTGGACTCCACTTTCCTGTAACTTACTGATAAGTCTCTTGTGTGGCACCTTATCACACGCTTTCTGGAAATCCAAATGTACAATATCAACCTGTTCCCCTCTATCCATCGCACCCATTATATCCTCAAAGAATCCTAACAAGTTTGTAAAACAAGATCTTCCCTTTCTAAAACCATGCTGCGTCTGCCTGATTGAACCCTTACATTCCAAAAGTTTCACTATTTCATCTTTAATGATGGCTTCAAGCATTTTTCCAACTATAGACGTCAAGTCACAGCCATCTTGAGCACAGATCCCTCAGATGCAGGATTTTAAATAAAGTCCTGTCATCTCCTTTGACAAGCTGTTTAAGGCCTATACTGAGTTGTTGGTGGTAATGTGGCAAAGAGTATGGATTCATGGAACAGGTTTTAAATTGCTTTGAAGTTCATTATGGAAAAAAGAACCTTGGACAGGAGTGATGCACCATCAATTACTCAAAGACTGAGGTGGAGAAACCATTAGGCTTTTATTCACTAAAGAACAAAGGCACATCCATCCTGCTCGATTGACCTGCACTGAGGAAGGGGCTGTGGAAGTTACCTTTATACAGGAGCCTATGGGCGGGGCCACAGGTGCAGACAACCAGACCAAGACATGCGACAGTGGTTTACCACATTCGTCCCTCATTTTAAAAAAAAGTCCAGCGGGATTAAGTGGTGTTTATAAAGTCATAAATTAAGTCTCTCAGGTGGTCTGGTCATTCGTTGGGACCGTCGTAGTACCTGTTGTGAATGTGGTACATTGATGAGTCCTGGACGGTCTTGGACACCTGTATGTGGTCATTGGAGCTGTGCTGGTGGGTAAGTGACGGCTAGTCTGGTACATCCTCTGTTGGGGAAAGAGGCAGGGTACCATAGTTCAGGTGCATTGTGTGTGGCCATGGGTGAGGGGTGTGGGGTGATCAGTAGAGGTCTCCAGGGCCCCTAGAAGAGCAAGATTTCTAAGTGTCCGTTAGGACATATTGGGGGTTGGCATGGAGGAGATGGATCCTTTTGACCAGAGGGTTGGATTTGTGTCTCCTCACATGCTTCTGGAGTAATACTGGCACTGGGGATGTCAGCCACGCTGGTAGCGTGGTTCCTGACGCAGATTTCCTGGGAAAGGAAAACATGCGTTCAAGGGATGTGGCATTTATGGCAGTACATAGAAGGGACCTGACAGTGTGGAGCACCCCGGGAGGACCTCTTGTCAGCGGGAGACTGGAAGGCCTCAGATCACAAGGCCAGGAAGATGGTCTTCAAGACTGTGGTGCTCTCCCTTTCCACTTGCCCATTTCCCTGGGGGTTATAGCAAATGGTCCTGCTCATGGCAATGCCCCTGGCCAACAGATACTGGCGCAGCTCGTCACTCATTAAAGGGGACTCCTGGTCACTGTGGATATAGCTGGGGAAGCTGAATAGAGTGAAAAGACTGTGCAGGGCTGGGTCAAAGCAGGGGATGGCAAATGGGAAATGGGAGTATTCATCAATGACATTGAGGAAATACACGTTACAGTCTATGGAGGCCAGGAGTCCTTTAAAGTCAACCCTGACATGCTTAAAAAGGTGGGTGGCTTTTATTAACTATGCCCTGACTGTCGTTTGCTCTCAGCACAGGCCTGGCAGTTCTTGGTCATGGATCTGATCTCTTTGATGGAGCATGGCAGGTTGCAGGCTTTGATGAAGGGGAAGAACCTGGTAACTCCGGGTGGTAGAGATCATTATGGAGATTTTGTAGGCAGTCAGTCTGCTCACTGGCAAGGGTCCCATGGGACAGGGCATCCAGTTGCTCATTAAGTTTCCCCCGTCAGTACAAGGTATTGTGATTGTAGATGGACAGTTCAGTTTTCCACCTCAGTATCTTGTCATTTTCAATTTTTCCCCGCTGCTGGTTGTTAAACATGAACACAACAGCCCATTAGTCAGTTAGCAGGGTAGATCATTTCCCAGCCAAGTAATGGCGCCAGTGCCGCACTGCCTCGACAATGGCTGGGGCCTCTTTCTTGACTGAGGAGTGTCAAATTTTGGGGCCCTATAGGGTACGGAAAAAGAAAGCAACTGGTCTGCCTACCTGGTTAAGGGTGGCAGCCAGGGCAAAGTCTGATGATCGCTTTCCAGTGTCTTGGAACAGCTGCTGGACATTCCGAAAGAGGAGGGTGAACAACCACCTGTCGTGATCCATATTGGTACAGTACCAATGATATAGGAAGAAAGCAGGATGAGGTCCTACAAGCTGAATTTAGGGAGGTTGTGGATAAATTAAGGAGTAGGACCTCAAAAGCAATAATCTCAGGATTATTACCAGTGCCACGACCTAGCCAGAATAGAAATAGCAGGATGGTTAGAATGAATATATGGCTTGAATGGTGGTGCAGGAGGGAGGGTTTCAAATCCTCGTGGCATTGGAACTGGTTCTGGGACAGATAGGTCTCCAACTGGGCAGGGCTGGGATCAATGTCCTCAGGAGATTGTTTGCTAGTGCTGTTGGGGAAGGCTTAAACTAATGTGGTAGGGGGGTGGGAGCCTACAAAGAAAGAATGAGGAAGGTGGTACAGAGACCAAAGCTAGAGTTAGGAAAGAGAAGAAGAAAAATAGAGGGAAGAAAAGTCAAAAGAAAAAGATGCAGAGGTCACTAGATTCTAAAAGGACAATGAGCATAAGGGCACTTTATGTGTACTATTAGAAACAAGGTTAGTGAACTTGAGGCCCAAATCAGTTCCCAGGCATATGATTTTGTGGCCATCACAGAAACATGGTTGCAAGGTGGAGCATGATTGTGAATTAAATATTCAAGGATATCAAGTAATACAAAAAAGATAGGCAGGAAGGTAAAGAAGGTGGGGTGGCGGTTGTAATCCAGGATGAGATCAGGGCAATAGCGAGAGATGATATAAGATCTAAGGAGCAGAATGTTGAGTCCATCTGGGTACAGATTAAGAATAGCAAAGGGAAAAAAATTACTGGTGGGAGTTGTTTATATTGCCCACCAAATAACAATAGCACAGTGGCACAGGCCTTTAACCGAGAGATAACTGAAGCATGTAAGAACAGAACGACAGTTGTTGTGGGGACTTCAACTTCTATATATATTGGGAAAATCAAGTTGGTTGAGGGAGTCAGGGAGGACGACTTCATAGAATGCATCCGTGATAGCTTTCTTTTGCAGCATATTAAGGAACCATCAAGGGAGAATGCTATTTTAGATCTAGTACTGTGCAATGAGATAGGTAGAATTAATGATCTAGTAGTTAGGGACCCTCTTAGAAAAAGTGATTATAGTATGATTGAATTTCTCATGCAGATGGAGGGTGCAATAGTTTGATCTAAAACTAGTGTATTATACTTGAACAGAGGAGATTACAACAGGATAGGGAAGAATTGGTCAGCATGGACTGGCAGAATAATTGAGGAACAGTGGAAGACTTTCAAAAGGATTTTTCACAGTGCTCAACAAAAATATATTCCCATTAAAAATAAAGGCAGTAAGAGAGGGAAGACAGCCTTGGTTGACTAAGGAAATAAAGAAAAGTATAAAATTAAAAGCTCATGTGTACAAAGTAGCCAAGAGTAAAGGGAAACTGAAGGATTGGGAAAACTAAACGAGAAATAAGGAAAGGGAAGAAGGATTATGAAGGTAAATTTGCACAAAATATAAAAGCAGATAGCAAAAAAATTTATAAATATATAAAATGGAAGACGGTGGCTAGAGTCAACATTGGTCCCTTGGAAGATAAGAAAGGGAGATTGATATTGAGTAAGGAGGAAATGGCCAAGGCATTGAACAGATATTTTTTATCATCCTTCACGGTGGAAGACATGTCCAGCATACCAAAGAGTGGTGATAAGGATGTGAAGGGAGGTGAGGGCCTTGATAAAATAATTGTTACAAAAGAGATAGTGATGAGCAAACTAATGAGACTGAAAGTGGAAAAATCCCCTGGTCCTGATGGGCTGCATCCCAGGGGACCGAGGGAAATGGTGGGAGTTGGTCATCATTTACCCAAATTCTCTGGATTCTTGTCAGGTCCCGGCAGATTGGAAGACAGCAAATGTCACGCCACTTTTTAAAAAGGGATGTAGGCAGAAGACAGGTAACTATCAGCCAGTTAGCTTAATGTCTGTAGACAGGAAAATGCTTGAAGCTGTCATTAAGGATGAAATAGCGAGACATTAAGAATGAAGGGGTTCCATTAGGCAGACACAGCATGGATTCAGAAAGGGCAGGTCTTGTTTGACAAACTAGCTGGAGTTCTTTGAGGAGATAATGGGTGTGGTAGATAGAGGGGAACAGGGGGATGTTTTATATTTAGATTTCCAAAAAGAGTATGATAAGGCGCTGCACAAGAGGCTTATCAATACAGATGAATGGAGTCGGGGAAAGTATATTGGCATGAATTGAGAATTGGTTAACTGACAGAAGGCAGAGAGTTGGGATAAGGAAGAGAGTGTTTTTCTGAATGGCAGACAGCAGTAAGTGGGGGGCCACAGGGGTCGGTGCTGGACTCGCAGCTGTTCACCACTTATATTGATGATTTGGAAGAGGGGACAGAGTGTCGTGTAGCCAAGTTTGCAGATGATACTAAATTAAGTGGAAAAGCAAATTGTACAGAGGATGTGGAGAGTCTGCAGAAGGATATAGAAAAGGTCTGGTAGATGGAGTACAATGTTAGTAAATATGTCATCAACTTTAAGGAACACATCGAGGAACAGATTATTATTTAAATGGTGAAAGACTGCAGAAAGCTCTAGTGCAGAAGGACTTGGGAGGGCTTGTACATGAATCGCAAAAAGTTGGTTTGTAGGTATGACAGGTTATTAAGAAGGGAAATGGAATGTTGGCCATCGTTAGAGGAATTGAATTCAAGAACAGGGAGGTCAGGCTGCAACTGTACAAGGTGAGACCGAGTATTGTGGAAGGATCTACTGGCCTTGGAGGCAGTCCAGAGGAGGTTAACCAGGTTGATCCCAGAGATGAGAGGGGGTTGACCTATGAGGATAGACTAAATCACCTGAGATTATTTTCACTCAAATTCAGAAGAACGAGAGGAGATTTTATAGAAACATATAAAATTAAGAAAGAGATAGATAAGATAGAAGCAGGAAAATTGTTTTCACTGGTACGTGAGACCAGAACTTGGGGACACAGCCTCAAGATTCAGGGAGGTAGATGTAAGGTGGAGATGAGGAAAAACTGGTTTTCCCGGAGACTAGTGAATCTGTGGAATTCTCTGTCCAGGGATGCAGTTGCGACTATTTCATTAAACATATTTAAGGTTCAGCTAGATAGATTATTACATAAAAAAGGAATTAAGGGATATGGGGAAAAGGCAGGTAGGTGGGGTTAAGTCAATGATCAGATCAGCTGTGATCTTATTGAATGGCGGAGCAGGCTCGATGGGCCGGATGGCCGACTCCTGCTCATATTTCTTATGATCTTATGGCCCTTAACCAAAAGCAAAGGTAGAAAAGGCAGGCAAGTCCACAAGCTTGAATGAGGGAGAAAGCAAAGTATCATGAGAATTATGAGCAACTTTATAACATAGTATTAACATGTCGAGATTAGGGGCACACTCAGCAGAAAATAGTACTAGGTTCCTCCGCCATGCACAAAGAATCTTCACCTCACCCCAATACCAATACAGTATGCAGCCTTCAGTGGATAACAAGAATTCCTAAAACCTGTTACTCTCAATTTGACGCAGTGATAGAAATGCCCCCATCAACTTCACTGTACATTTTAGTTCGGCATTCAGTGCCTGATAAGGAAGTTGAGCCTGCTGGGTCTAAACGCCTCCCTCTGCAATTGGATTCTTGATTTCCTGTCGGGGAGACCTAAAGCAGTCCAGATCAGTAATAGCACTTCCAAGGCCATCACACTGAGCATGGGTCCCCCCAGGGCTGGGTGCTTAGTCCATTGTTGTTCACTCTCCTGACCCATGACTGTGCAGCTAAACACAGCTCAAATCATATCATCAAGTTCACTGATGACACAACTGGGCCTTGTAGTAAGTATGAGGAGGCAGCATACAGAGTTGCGGTGCAGTCGCTAACGGACTGGGGCAGAGCCAACAATCTGTATCTAAATCTTAAAAAAAAACAAAAGAGATGTTCAGGAGGGCCCAGGTGACCAAGCTCGACTGACCATTGATGGGTCGACTGTTGAGGTGGTCAAGAGTGTCAAGTTCCTTGGAGTGCACCTGGTCCTTTAACGCCAGCTCCATAGCCAAGAAAGCCCAGCAGTGCCTCGTCTTCCTGTGAAGGCTGAGGAAAGTCCATCTCCCACCCTCCCTCCTCACTACATTCTACAGAGGATGTACATGTAAACTGTGCAACTGCATCATCGCCTGGTTTGGAAGCTGTACCACCTCGGACTGCAAGAGCCTGTAGAGGAGAGTGAAAAGATCATTGGGGGACTGCTTCCTAGCATGAAGGACATCTACTACCCTCGATGCAGTCAATAAACATTGTGAAGGTCTCCACATACCCCTCATGTAAACTGTTCTCCCTGCTGCCATCTGGTAGGACTTGGGCCTTTACGTCCAGATTAGGCAACAGTTTTCCCCCAAGCCATCAGGCTCCTGAATTCCCAGAACATATGTGGATAGTGTACCGTGGACCTTTACTGTATACGTTTTTATATTTTATTATTTTCATGTGTTTAACTTCTAACTTGTATGTACATAAATATGCTCTGTGGTCCTGGAGAAATGCAATCTCGTCTCTTCATGCAAGCATGGTATGAACGATAAATAAAAGTGACTTGACTTGACGAACTCCCATTGAAGTGGTTCTTCTACCTTTTATTCTGCAATTCCTTTTCTTCCCTTTAACGCCTCTACCATCCTTTCTCCTTCCAATGTCATTTCCCCCTTGTTTGTCCTCTGCATCTCCTGGCTTCTGCCTTCTTCCCAGATGTAGTTAATTATCTTTCCATGGCTATAGCATTTGACAGCCAAATGTAGTATTTGGTTTGGATTTCAGCAGCAAAGAAGATAAATTCTGTAGTAATACTTCTTATTTAAAGGGGATGCTTTCCTCAAAACCACCTTCTATGAAGTTTTGTTCCACGAGTATATAAAGGCATTAAATTACCAAGTTATAACCTTGAGATCTCTTCCTAAAGGGAAAAGAGACTCCAGGGTGGATTTCTTCAACAGCCTTTTGCTATATGGGGTTTATAAAGTGAAGTATTACGGTGAACTCTTAGACCAAAATAGTTGCATTTAATCACAAGCATTAACTGGAAGTGCTCAGTGGGTACAACAGAGAACCCCTGTGTTAATGTAACTGCTCTTGCTGATGTATAGTATATCAGTCAATACATGTATTATCTTCAGTTTTTTTCTGAAGAACATGGAAATTACAGAATAATTTTATTTTTAAAATATTGAAAACCCTGATCAATGTTCCATCAGAGGTTATGTGGAATTTAGCCAACAATACAACATATCGATTCGCAAATGACTCCTGGAGTTGTTCCAAAGATTTTATACTTTAGCGCTAGGAATTGATTTTTTAATGGTAACCATTTATCTGAAAATCTGGATCATCACCTAACAGTAACATAATAATAATGCACCATAATCTCCAAAGATGTAGGCTAGAATTTTCTGATACTGGGCTTCTATATAGTGGGATATGGGTGCACAATAGAAATGCTATGTTAACCAGGTACATTAACTGACTTGGGTTTATCAACATCTAGAAATCTGTTTCCTTCCTTCATTGATTTCTGTTTGGTGGCTGTTCCTGGTGTGCTTTATGGCTCTAAGAAGCCATTTTAAAGACCTCTCTTCCAATGTGCTATTGCTTCATTTGCTAACTTCACAGCCTGGTATGCTGGAGCCAGACATTGTCCAAGGCCCAACGTTTAATATTTATCACTTTCTCAAATTGGAGCACACATTTCTCTTGTTAAAATTAAACTTGTCTTCATCGACTTCAGCTAGAAATGTTCCTAGCATTAATTAGGTAGCTAAGATTAAACTTAAGAACCAAGTGTAATTGTCATTCAAGTTGATTGCTGTAATTTCCATATTTCCCTTCAGTAACAATTTAAAGATGATGTTTAAAAGTTCGAAGCAGCCTGAGAGCCAGCTTCTCAAATGCAGTGCTCCCAATTTATTCCAGTGCACTTTTGTAAAGTTTGTTTTTTGCTGATTAAACAATATTTTTGATGTCCATTTAGATGATGATGATCTGTTCATTTGAAGGAAAGGGTTGTTGCATGGGTCTTGTTTTCTGAATCCTATGGTGTGTGTGTGAATAAGAATTAAATAAACAATTTAGTATCTATTGTTTCATTCCTTCAGGACTATATCCATGAATTGATCTGCATTACAGAGAGAGAGAAGTTTTTGGTGCCCATAAAAGCTATTGGAGCACGTGCTATTTTGGATTTTCCAGATCAAATCAACTTTTCAGTGTGTCCTGTGAAATACAACTCTCAAAAAACTCTTCTGGTTCGGAACATTGGTAAAAGAGCGGCTAAATTCATCTTGCAGACCAAAACGTAAGAATTGTCAACCTTTTTTATGTGGTGGAGTGTACAGAGAATTAATTAAGTGACTTCTGGGGATTCTCAGTGTATAGAACTGATCAAAATTTTCTAAATAATTGTGAGGCTGATATGATAATGATATTCTTAAAATCTACTTCAAATTGCTCTTTTCCAAACACAGCTGTTATTTGATAAAGTTAATATATTGGCAGCATTGGAAAATTATGTAATGACTAGAAGTCAGGGGAGATTAATAGCACTCAAACTAGTCTAAGCGAATTAAGATTTAGGCTAAAGAATGGTCTTCAACTTGAATGAGTGGGGATAAATCCGCACTGACAGAGGAAACTATTGCTGGTTGAATCATGGACGAGAAAGAAATGATTTGACTTTGATTGATGTCTTCCTGGCACCTTGTCCTTGTGAAGGTATTCTGGGATATTTGTCTCAGAGCTTCATTAACTTAGTTAACATTTAAAATCGTGACCATTCTCCAACTAAGACAAATAGATTGCAGGTAAATTTTGCAATGTAACCAGTGACACTGAAATGGGGAGGATACTGTGTTTCATATAGGCTCTTTTGGAAATTTACAGAGATACTTGCAGGATGAGCTTCTTTTGTGATCCAAGTGTTGGTTTCACTAAAGAAAAGGTTTTTGATATTAGTTTAGTGTAATTTAAAAACATGTTCACAAAGAATGTTCAGCGAATTCCATAAAATGTCTGGATTTGACTTTGCTCTTGAGTCAGAATTTTTGAAAATGTTTCTATCAGAACATCTGTACATTCCCTCCCCACTTCAGATCTTTCTGCTGTTTGTTGCCTGCTAGCTTCCTTCCCTCTCAGTTTCCACTCAGGATCGGAATCACCAGCTTGTCATGCCACTGAAATGAATTTGACTTCCAATCAATAATCGGCCAGTATTCAGAAAATGAAGAGACCAGCAACATCTGTGCAAGGAGGAAGAGAGTCAGTAGTTTTGTCTGCTTCACAAATTCTGCCTTGTCTATTGAGTATTTCCAGCATTTTCTTTTAATTGTATATTTCTAGTATCTTCAGATTTTTGATTTTTCAAAAATCACCTGCACCCTGCAACAACTCTTGGTATTATCATAGTTTTATTGTATCTTTTATCATTCATACTTCAGTTCTGTTCCACAACAGTTTTGTTATGCCAAACATTAATCCACATATTTTTATTTTTAATTTTACTTTAGTTTAGAGATACTAGTTCTGTAACAGGCCCTTCGGGACTACGAGCCCGCGCCATCCAAAAAATACATTTGACCAATTAAGTTACTAACCCCATTCATCTTTGGAATGTGGGAGGACACCAGAGCAGGACACGGGGAGAGCATACAAACTCCTTACAGATAGCAACAGATGTTGAACAGTGCAACCCACAACCTTCCAATCTGAGATACACAGGACACTGCCAGGTGCTGGAATCTGAAGCTGCTGTAGGAAACTAGTGAGAGAAAAAGAAATGTCCCCCATTCTGATCTTGCTTGGCCCACTGAGTTTCTCTGGCTGATTGTGTCTAGCTTCTTCCAGCCTGATTCTGGGTACTCGCTTTCAAATATTCAAACCTATTAAAATCAACTGCCAGTGTTCCCTGCATTATGAGCTCACTCCAGACTTCTAAGGACACTCATTAACCAATATTGTCACACTTACGATTCCTGTCCCAATCCTTCTCTGCCTGGGGATCTCATCTGAAAACATGGACAAAAAATGTTGTGCAGAGAAACCAGGTTCTCCACTGTTATTTGCACCTCATTTTAGTGTGTGCCTTTGTATAAAGATTTAAACCTAAAATAGAGTTAATCTTGACGATTCATGCATTGGTTTACACCAGTTATGAATGGCCTTGCATGCCAACTGAAGCTGCCTGTACTTCTGCTCCTGGTGTGCAAGTAAGACTGAGGAATACAGCACCAGTGGCGAAGAAAGCCTACAGCTTCCAAATTTTAAAAATTATTACAGGACAATTCAAATGAGGTTTCTTGCTTCATTTTTAGAAGAGAAAAAGTCAGCATGGATTAAAATAGAAATTTGTAGCATTCATGCTATGATGAGTGTGGAAGGAAGACATACACAGAAGGAGTTGAAGTCAAAGACTGCTTTTTTGGGCTCAAGGTGCTGACGTCAGGGCCCCGTTAACCTCTTTTAAAGAATTTAAATATGTAAATGGTTAGAACCATGTGGTGGGCGGTGTCTTCTTGGCAATCAGGTTTCTTTACTTTCTCCTTTATTTCTCTTTTTGCTTCTCTCTTATCATTATTTCTTTCTTTTCCTATTTGGGAAGTTTTTGCTGGGGCGAGGGCGTTTGGTGGTTTTATACCACCAACACTAATATTTGATTATTGTATTTTGCTATTCGTACATACATAGACAAAAATTTTTTTTAAATATTGAAAAACAAAAAGGTGTAAGTATGGTTGAGGGAGGCAAGACTGAATCAGTGGACTAGGCCATATTCAAGGACTCATCCTTAGACTTGAATGAATATGCAACATGTCACTGACTTCATCAAAACCTGTGTGGATGAGTGTGTGCCATGCTCACATAGGGAGTTCCCCAACCAGAAGCTTTGGATGAATCAGACGATTTGCAACCTGCTGAATAGCAAAGTGGCAATTCCAGAGGAAGCTAAAGGGAGAGAGAGAGAGAGAGAGAGAGAGAGAGAGAGAGAGAGAGAGATATGCCAGCTATTGTAGGAAATGCAGGCCATTACAGCCTCCAAAGTGAGGGAGAACATCATAGATGGCTGTGATGCCTCATTACCCGATGAGCTGAACACCTTCTCTGATCACTTTGAGAAGGAGAATTCAATAGTCCCAATGAGAATCCCTGCAAAAGCTGAGGACTCTGTGATATCTGTCTCTGAGACTGACGTCAAATCATCATTCAGGAGGGTGACCCCTCTCATGGCTTCAGGCCCTGATGGCATACCTGGCAAGGTACTGAAAATCTGTGCCAACCAATTAGCAAGAGTGTTCATGGTCATTTTCAACCTCTCCTTGCTGCAGTGACAGGTTACCACCTGCTTCCAAAGGGCATCGATCATCCTGGTGCCTAAGAGCCGCGTGAGCTGCCCCAACCACATCTACTGTGAGGAATTGCTTCAAGAGATTGGTCCTGTCCAGAAATAACATGTGGCTAAGCACAGAACTGGACCCACTGCAGTTTGCCCATCATCACAATAACTCCAAGCAGTCGAATATCACTGGCTCTCCACTCAGTTCTGGATCACCCAGAAAACTGCAACTCAGACATGAGGCTGCTATTTATCAACTGCATTTCAGCCTTCAACACCGTTATTTCCTCAGTGCTGGTCAACAAGTTCCAAACTCCGAGTCTCTGTGACTGGCTCCTTGACCTTCTCATCGAAAGACCACAGTCAGTATGAGTTGGTAACAACATCTCCTCACTGACGATCAACACAGACACACCTCAAGGATGCATGCTTGAAAACATGGTTTTAGAGATTCAAACCAATAAACTTCCATCAGAGCCTTCCTTGCGATCCTTATCTCAATGTGCTGGCTCCAGGAGAGGTCTTCTGATGTATGGTCTTCAAGGAACTTGAGGTACTTGGCCTTCAAGTTCTGCACTTTCTCATTAAGAAGATATTCATGAAGCCATAAGAAATAGGACGAGGAGTAAGCATCTGTCTATGGATATTCAATCCCTATTCCTCTACATACCCCATACCGAAGGCCTCAAAGCTCTTTGTTTCTTTCTGGACAATAGACTTAACCAGTCACCCTCCACCACTACCCTCCTCTGGCTGGTAGAACTTGTCCTCACCCTCAATAATTTCTCCTTTGACTCATACCATTTTCTCCAGGTCAAAAGAGTAGTCGTAGGTACCCGCATGAACGCCAGCTATGCCTGCTTTTTTGATGGCTAAATTAACAATCCATGCTACAAGCCTACACAGATAAGGCCCCTCAACTCTTCCATTGCTACATTGATGACTACTTTTGCACTGCCTTATGTACCCATGATGAGCTCATTGACTTCATCCACTTCGCTGTCAACTTCCACCCCGACCTCAAATTCATTTGGTCCATCTTGAGCAACATTCTCCCTTTCCTCGATCTCTCTATCTCCCTCTCAGGAGACAAACTCTCGATAGATATCTACAAACTCACCAACTCCCACAGCTACCTCCACTATACCTCTTCCCACCCTGGATTCCATTTCTTTCTCTTAATTCCTCCATCTCTATTGTATCTGCAGCCAGGATGGAGACTTGCATGCCAGACATCAGAGATGTCCTCCTCCTTCAAACAATGTGGCTTTCTCTCTACCACCTCCACCTAAAATCCTCCATTACCCAGGCCCCCTCCATGCCACAACAAGGACAGAATTTCTTGTCCTCATCTACCACCCCATAGACCTCTACATCTGACACATCCTCCTTCACCATTTCCACCACCTCCTTCGACATATATTCCCACCATTAGACACATAATCCCCTCTCCTCTTTCTGCCTTCTGCAGAGACTGCTCCCTCTGTGACTCCTCCCTCCCCACCAATCATCCCCTTGGGATCTACCCCTGCGCCCACACTTTTTTCCTCACCACCATTCAGGGACCCAAATAGATTTTCCAAGTGAAGCAACATTTCACTTGTGCTTCTGCTGTGGTCTCCTCGACATCAGAGAGGTTGGGCGCAGACTGAGAGATCACTTTGTTGAGCACCTCAGCTATGTCTGCTGCAATAGTGTGGATCTCCCAGTGGTCACCTATTTCAATTCCCCATCTCATTCCCTTGCTGACATGTCTGTCCATGGCCTCATGCACTGCCAGACTGAGACCACCTGCAAATTGAAGGAACAACAGCTCATCTTCCAACTGGGCACCCTCCAACCGGATGGCATTAATATTGACTTCTCTAGCTTTTGTTAAACCTTTCCCCCATCCCTGTCACTTTCCCTTAGATGTGTCTCTTTCCCTTGTCCCTGTCTCCTTTTACGCACACAACACAAATAAATTCTCACTTCTCCCCTTATCATCCAGTTAACACCTTTTGTTGGTGTGGACTACAACCCCCAACCAGCCACAAAACCCTCCCCACATTTAAAAAATGCCTGGACATACTGTAGAATCCAAAAATGTTGAGCTGCAAATCAAGGGTTAAGTCATGGTACTTTCTTTTTCCAACCTTCTACATACTAATTTCTACACTTTGTATTAGCCATCTGCCAGTTCCTTGACACTACATTTTCCTCAAATTATTAAATGCAGTATGTGCAATAGTCTACTTTCTCTTTCCTTGATTCTTTTAAAATGTACGTATGCAAGTTATTTTGACCAGTAATTTAAAAAAATTTTAAATTTAAATTTTGACAAGCATACGGCTTGTAACAGGCCCTTTTGGCCCATGAGCCCATGCTACCCAATTAACCTACACCCACAGTATATTTTTTGAAGGAAACTGGAACCCACGGGGAAAATTCATGCAGTCACGAGGAGAATGTACAAACTCCTTACAGATAGTGTGGGATTCAAACCCCAGTCCCTGTTGCTGTAACAGTGTTCTGCTAATTGCCACCCTAACTGTGCCGTGTTTTGAGTTTATTACATTAATTCAATGTATCTCCTTTTTTTCTACTTTAAATGCTCATTATTCAGAATCAGAATCAGAATTGTCGTGAACAATCATGAAATTTGGTGTTTTGCGGCAGCATCATAGAGCAAACATTAATGTAAACCACTTTTTAATAAAGTAAAACAAAATAGTGCACAAAATGTTATTCAGGAATCTCATGACAGCAGGGAAGAAGCTGTCCTTTATGCTCCTGTTGTAGTGTGCTGGATGTGAGTGAGTGAACAGACTGGAAAAATAGACTGTGAACTCTGAGGTTGCAGCAGGAATGTTTATTTAAACTTTGCACACTTGCTTATCAGCTGTGTATTCGGACCACATGTATGCCTTGCTGCTTGAGTCACACTGACTCAACTTCCGTCGTGGAGCGGAAGATATGGGAATGCACTGCCCTCTCTGCTGCGACTTCCCCGCCGGTTCGTCATGCAGATTTTTGCATCACCATATAACCCTTCCCACAGAACTGGTACCGGTGGTGACTTAGCATGTGGGAGGCCTGCCTCTGTGTGGTGGCCACTGCACAGGGACCAGCTGCAACAGGTCCAAATGTGCTGGCTTCAGGTGGTCCACCGTGAAAATCTCCTCCCTGTTATCGACCTGCAAAGTGAAAGTGGAGGTGGTGCGGTGGAGCAACTTTGTAAGGTCCCTTGTAGGGATGCTGGAGTGGTGCTCTGTGTCCACCCCTACCCTCAAACACAAAATCACAAGACATGAAGTCTGTGGGCAGATGAGTTGGAGGTCTGCTGTGTCTGAATGGGGCTGGGAGGGGCAGGTCACTGAGTTTCTGACGGAGGCGCTGAAAGTTCAAAGGGGGTCCTGGGGCTGTTGTGCGGATGGAATAAGGACTGACCTGGCACTGTGAGGGTATCACTGTAGAGCAGTTTGGTGGTAGAGACCCATAGGTCATCTTTGGAGGCTGTGCAGATGCCAAGGAGGACCCAGGGCAGCTCATCTACCCAGTTAGGGCCATCGAGGCATACCATCAGGGAAGTCTTGAGGTGGCGATGGAACTGCTCAACCAGACCATTGGATTCAGCGGAGTATGCCGTGGTGAGGTGTGGGGTTTGGCCAGGTTGGACCAAAGGGACGATGTGAATTGGGCTCTAAAGTCCATGGTGATGTGTGATGGAACTCTGGAATTGACGATCCACAAGGAGAGTAATGCCCTGCCGCAGGTGTCTGCGGTTATGTTGGGACGGAGAACTGCCTCTGCCCACCTAGTGCGCCTGTCCACCATCATGAGGAGGTATCACTGCCCCCTAGAGACAGGGAGGGGCCTGACAATGTCTATTTGGACATGCTGGAAATGGTGTGTAATGGGTTTGAAATCCTGAACTGGTAGCCGGGTGTGAGTCTGGACCTTTGCACGTGCCCACTCTGTGATGCATTTGTGTAGTCCATGCCAGACGAACCTGGTGGAGATCATGTGGACTGTGGTTTGGATGGAGGAGTGAGACAAATCATGTATTAGGTGGAACACCTCCGTTCGCCATTTCACTGGAACCACTGGCCAAGGGATCTCAATGGAGACATTGCAGAGGATAGTGGTCTTCCCATCGTCGAGGAGCAGGTCCACTAGCTGAAGGCCAGTCAGTGCTGTGTGGAAATAGGCTGTGTCCGGGTCCGTCTTTTGTGCACGGGCCAACTCGTAGTAGTCGACACCCTGTGACCTGGGGCAGACGACCGGCCTGGAGAGGGCATCCGTGACAAAGTTATCATTACCCGAAAGATGGTGTACGTCGGCGGTGAATTTGGAGATATATGACAGGTGTCACTGCTGATGGGCTGACCAGGGATTGGAGAAGGTGAAGGTCAGCGGCTTGTGGTCAGTGAAGATTGTGAAGTTTCTGTCCTGGAGTAAGTAGCGGAAATGGTGAATGACCAGGTACAGAGCCAGCAGTTCCCTGTTGAAGTCACTGTACTTGTGCTCAGGCGGGTACAGATAGTGACTAAAAAAGGCAAGTGGCTTCCATTTTGGTCTATGAACTGCTGAAAGATGGCTCCTATGGATCGTATGGATGATAGGTGCCTCCATGGGTGGTTGTGCGAGTATGGTCAGGCTGGCGAGGGCATTTTTTGTCTTTTCATAAGCCGGCGTAGCCTCGGTGGTCCAATCGAGCTCTTTTGTGGAGGTGGAGATGAAGTCGAAGAGGGGTTGCATATTAGCAACAGCCTGGGGAATAAACCTGTTGTAGAAATTGTCCATTCCTACAAATTCCTGCAGGCCTCTAAGTGTGGTAGGCTATGGAAACTGGCAAATGGCCTCTACTTTGTCCGGAAGGGGCACTGCGCCATCCTTGGTTAAACAGTGGCCCAGGAAATCTGTCTGTTGGCAGCTGAATTCACATTTGGCCAGGTTGATGTTGAGGCCAAACTAGTTGTCAGAGGTGGGTGATGTGTTCCTCGCTTTCCCCCAGGATGTCGTCCAGGTAAATGAAGAGATAGGGCTTGTCATGCCCAACAGCGTCCATTAGCCGTTGGAACATTTGGGCTGCATTTTTAAGGCCAAAGGGCATCTGTAGAAATGTGAAAAGGCCGAAAGGGGTAATAATGGCCATTTTTTGTACGTCATCTGGGTGGACCGGTATTTGATGGTAGCCCCATGATAAGGTCCACCTTGGAGAAAATGAGGTTGGCTGTAAAGTCCTATATGTGTGGGACTGGATACTGGCCAGGAATGATGGTGTTGTTTAATGTCCTGTAGTCACCATAGGGTCTCCAGCTGCCGTTGGTCTTTGGTACCATGTTCAGTGGTGAGGACCATGGGCTGTCTGACCTGCAGACGATGCCCAGTCCTTCCATGCAAACAAACTCCTCCTTGGCAAGCTTGAGCTTGTTAGGTGTCAGCCGGCGGGCTCGAGAGTGAATGGGCAGTCTCTTGGTCGAAATGTGGTGCTGCACTCCATGGGACGGCTGAGTGGTTGAAAACTGTGGGCACAGGTTGGCCGGAAACTTGGCAGGGAGGCGTGAGTAGCGGTTTGTAGCCACCTCCACTGTGGCGAGGTGAGTGGTTTTCTTGTTCGAAGTTCCAAGAGGGATGGGTCTGAAATGTTTCCACATGGACCAGCCCTGTAGGTTGACGAGGAGAGAGTGCACCCAGAGAAAGTCTGCTCCTAGCAGGGGCTTGTCGAATGCAGCCAAGGTGAAATGCCAGTGGAAATCCGTATTTCCGAAATGCTGGGCAATGTATTTGTGGCCAAAGCTGGAGATGGTGGAGTTGTTGGCTGGCTGGAGGGTGGGGCTTCGTGGTCTTGTGCGCGTCTCAAGGGGAGTTGGCAGAATGACGCTGATCTCGTCTCTTGTGTTGACAAGGAACCTGCGGCCTGAGATGGTGTCACACACATGGAGTAGGCTGTTCTTTTGGCCAGCCGTCGCAGCCACTAACAGCAGCTGGCCTGCTCATTTTCCTGAAACAAGCAGGGTTGATGGCATTTTCTAGCTTCCGCATCCAAGCGCTCGGGATAGATGCTTCTCTGTGGGATTCTGAGTCTGGCAGGAGGGGTGCTTATCTGCTGGTGGGCTCGGTTTGTGGGGCAGTTGCTGTGGCGGTTTGATTCGTCGGTGAAGGGTCTCTGGATTTTCACGTTACGTGTGGTAGAGGATGTCGGCCCTAGCAGCCACCTTCATAGGGTCATTGAAATTGGCGTCAGCAAGCAGGAGGCAAATGTCCTCTGGCATTTACTCTATGAAGGCCTGTTTGAACATTATGTCCTTCCGCCAGTGTGAGGATCTCGTCCATCAAGGGGGACGGCAGGCGGTCCCCTAAACTGTCAAGATGCAAGAGCCTGTTTGCCTTATCATGGTGTGAGAGGCCAATGGTGATTATGAGGAGGTTTTTTAAGGCTAGGTATTTACCCTCGTCCTGCAATGCTTGGATGAGGTCGTCTACATGGACAGCGGTCTCTTGTTGGAGGGAACTGATGATGGAGAAATACCTGCTGGAGTCCGAGGAGATTTGCTTGAGCTGGAACTTGGCCTCCACCTGGCCAAACCAAGTACGGGGCCGATTGGTCCAAAATGTGGGTAGCTTGAGCACTATGGCGCCGAATGCTCTGAGATCCTATAGTAAGAGTCTTCAGAATGTGGAGACTTGTCAGGGTCACTAATTGTAGCGTGCTGGATGCGAGCGAGTGAACAGACTGTGAGCTCTGAGGTTGCAGCAGGAATATTTATTTAAACTTCACGCACTTGCTTTTCAGCTGTGCAGTAGGACCGCGTGTATGCTGATGCAAACACGCATGCCCACTTCCGTCATAGAGCAGAAGAGATGGCAACATGTCGCCATCTCTGTCATGACTGCCCCGCTGACCACGCATAACAAGTGTGTGTGTCGCCATACTGTATATTTTTTCCCAATGGGAGCAGAGTGAAGAGGGCATGGCCTGGGTAGTGGGAGTCTTTGAGAATAGAGGTTGATTTTTTTAAGACCCTGCCTCTTGTAGATGTCCTCGATATAGTTAAGTCTGCCACCTGTGATATCACAGGCCGAGTTCGCAACCCTCTGAAATTATCCAATGCCATTATCCAACGCCACATCCATTCCTTTTATCTTTCTGGTAAATGTCAAAACAAAACCAAATACTTAAAGATTTCAGTTATCTCCCATTGATTTCTGTGAACTTATTAATGCCTGGCTCGGTAAACTTATGCTTTTTGCTTTCTGCAGTATATCAATATAAATTGATATATATAAATCTTATCAATAACATTTAAAAGATTTATGCTGTTTGTTCTTCAACAGATCCCCTTTACTCATACCCTGTGGATCGTCACAGTGGATGAGGCTTCACTAGGTAGAACCATTTTGATTCAGAGTCTCTCAAGAATTAGAATCAATAGTTCTGAAGTACTTGAAGGACTTCTGTTCCTCCTCACAGCACTGTTTCTCAAATTGCTCAGTGCAGAAAAATTAGAAGCTGACATGGCCTTTTTATCTCATGTGATTTTGTAAACAGTCTGTGGATGTTGGAGATGCTTGCCTTTAGTATTTTACGGGGTGGCCAACCTTTTAATTTTTAATTTAGACATACATTTCGGCCCATGACTATCTTCTGGTGTTGGTTAATTGGGCGGCATGGACTCGTGAGCTGAAATGGCCTGTTATTGTGCTCTATGTCTAAATTAAAAATTAAAAGCTTGGCCACCCCTGAGTAGATCAATTCAATTTCTTCAGAAGGCCAATTTGAAAATGGCTCAGCTTTTCATATGGCCTGATCTGCACTTGCACAGCAGTGCTGACGAGACATTGGCTCTGCAGATCATCAGTTATGCCTGTTGGCTGAAGCCTTTGTCCAACCCCAAATGCTTCCAAGACTTGCTTCCGTAACTCCAGCACTTCTTTTTCCACTGATAGGAATTGCACTTTTCTGCTGACTTCACCAGCCTCTTGTCAGGCCCTGGGGATTTATCCACCCTCATTTGTTTAAGACAGCAAGCACTTGCTCCTCTTTAATCTGTACAGGTTCCATGACCTCACTGCTTGTTTTCCTTACTTCTCATGACTCTGTGCCTGTTTCCTGAGTGGATACTGATGAAAAAAAAACCATTTAAGATCTCCCCCACTTTAATCTTCAAGGGGACCAATTTTATCCCTTACTATCCTTTTGCTTTTAATATATCTGTAGAAACCTGTAGGATCTTTAATTTAAATTCCCTTTGTTGACATATTTGTCTATGGTCAATGCTAGACTGAGACCCCCTGCAAATTGGAGGAACTGTGCCTCATTTTCCATCTGGGCACCCTCCAACTGGATGGCATTAACATCGACTTTCTGTTAGGAACCACCTGCCCATCTCCATGCCCCATCTTTTTCCCCTATCTCCTTTCCTCTAGCTCCTGAGAAGTTCCTCTCATTCCCTTGCCTTTTCCTGGTCTCCTTTCACAGAGCCAAAATGTATTCTCTTATCATATCCAATTAACACCTTTTCTTTGTTGGCCTTTACTCCTCCCCATCCCATTCCTTCCCCTTTTTTTCCCCCAACTTTTAATTCAGATCCTTGTACCTTAAGGAAGGGATCAGGCCTGTCATGTTGGTAATTATTTTTACCTCCTATGGGTGCTGCAAGACCGACTGATTTCCTCCAACATTTGTATGTTTTCACAGTGAAAAACTATTGCCAGAGAGAGTTTCATTTAAAATTCTAATAATAGCAAGAAAGAAACTGTCATTAAATCAGGAGGTTCATATTTTCTGGTTTGTGTATCTTTAATATGATGGAAGTGGAAAGAAGAAAGTGTGACCAGGATGTGATGGCCCTTCTTCGATATGTTGACTGCTCCCCTGATCCAATAGGAAGCATAAACAGAGTTGATGGAGAGGTTGGTTTGTGAGCTAGTCTGAGCTGGGTTGACAACTCTGCAATTTCTTGTGGCTACAAGCAGGGCAGTTCCCGTACCAAGCTGTAATGCAGCCGGACAGGAATACTTTCTATTGAGTGAGAAGCTCAGGGACATGCTGAATTTCCCCATGCTTCATCTCTCACTCCAAACAATGTACATTAAATTGAAATTCTCACATATCTGTTGTATTTTAATGTTGTGGTAGGTATCTAACAACTTATCCCTTAAAGCAAGAAATATTTTGAGAAAAATCAAATTATTGCATATCCTAGTCCCACTTTAAAATACATTTTTTCAGAACTTAACCCCCATTTGTATCCATGTGATGGAAAAGTACAGATTTGGTTATTTTAAGAGCTTGATAGATCTTTCTTTCTAGCATCATTTTTCCTTACCTACCCTGCCTTGTAATGTCAAAACTCCTGGAATCCCCCACCTGGTTTCAATCATCTTTGTTCTAGCTTGCTTTCTGGCTGTTCTGATGAACTCTACTGAAATGGCTGCACATAGCAGTTATTTAAAATCAACAGGTGCTATTATTTTTCCACATGATTTTCCTTTGCAAATGGGCATGCAGGGAGCTTAGGACATTGAGAACCCCTGAATGTCTACATTTTGATTTGCCCCTCTGGATCCCAGCGGATCGTTTTGTGAACCAGTGGAACCTGCTGGAAGGGTGTTATGCCCACATTTGGACAAAATGTTGTTGGCACTGGATTATCTAATTAATGGGCAATATTCCAGGCATCCACCTGCTTCAGAATGTTACTCAATATTTAAAACATATCTAATGATTACATGGCAAACTATCAAGTTATATTTGCTTAGAAGAAACATCAGCATTAAAAGTCACCTATTCCAAGCCTACATAGTTATTTCTCAAGGCAAGTTTGTGAGTAAAATATCTTTTAAAAACACACAGAAATGTTGGAGGGACTGAGCCAGCCCCGCAACATCCATAGGAGGTAAAGATATATTACCGACATTTCAGGCCTGAGCCTTTCTTCAAGGTTTAGCAAAGAACAAGAATGTGTAAGAAAAAAGACTGAAAACTGGCCAGGGGCGGAGTGAAGAGAAGTAAGATATCTTAACAAAGATGATCAGGTTCCCAGGGCTTCCAGGCCTGGAATGCTTGACCAAGAAATCTGGACTGCTCAGGCCTGGAAGCCATTTGAATGTCATCTGGGAACTTCTCGTGCAGATTCCTCAATCC
This sequence comes from Narcine bancroftii, assembly GCF_036971445.1. NCBI lineage: Eukaryota > Metazoa > Chordata > Chondrichthyes > Torpediniformes > Narcinidae > Narcine > Narcine bancroftii. The sequence continues at coordinate 54,361,278 of NC_091478.1, read as the reverse complement.
ACTCCCTTGAGTCGATCAGTAGGCAATTGATAAATGTGGCCTCCAAACCCAGCAAGATTTGATCCCTGATGCTAAGACAAATGAAGAGAGGAGAGAGAGAGAGAGACCGTGAGGAAATAGTAACAATGTTATCACAGTGAATGAAAGGAAATCAGACAGAACAATTGCAGTATAAAGCTTTATGCTTGCTGATTTATCACTGGGTTCCCTCCAACAACACAAAAATGGAGATGAGAACAATTTATGAGCAGTAGAGACAGATTTTACCATGGGCAGTGATGGATGCAAATCCTCAAATCAAACAATGAAGTACTGAAAATAGTCCAACATTCCACCCCCCCGCCCTCTCACCCCTCTAACCCCTGAGGGTCTTCACCATCCTCTCCAGCCTTCCACTCTCTGAGATGGAACCTTGTCCTCAGTAGGGAGCTTACCTTCATCCAATATCATATTTCCATGAAAAACAAAATTAGAAACAAATTTTCTTAGAAAATGCTAGTTTGGCAAAGGGAAAATTTGGGAAGTTAGTGTATGGAGTAAATTAACAGTGAGTGTGGATCTCACCACTGTGAGAATTAAGAATGTGTACAATTGTCATTGACATCTCAATAAAAGGAGCAAGTTTTCAGAGAATAATTTTAATAATCAGAGAGACGAGAATGTGAAATGAACAGAGACAAGAAGCTTGAAGTGAGAGGACTTATTTTCAATTGTCGTGGCTGGTAGGATAGTCACTGCTGAGAGCCTTGAGAGAAATCGATGCATTTGAACCATTGGTTCCTTCATCCAGCAAGTTCCTTTCAGTTGTTTGGTTTAAGATTGGAACTCTATCTTGAAGTACATACCCTGTCTTCATCATTTTTTGACTATAAATGAACCTGTGACACCAGTGTTAAATTTTTTCTCTGTTGATTTGAATCTGTGCATCTTTGATCGATTTTTGTACTTGTGTCTAAAATAAGATGTGGGATTTTTATGCTGTTTATTTGTTCTCTGAAGACATCACCTTCTAAAGTTGAAAATCCCTAACTGACTGACCACTTTCCTCATTTCATACATCAGTGCTTGTTGGTGTTGGAGCCTCTTCTATTGTGATTTGTTAATGATTGGAAGCAGTACTCCTCATGGTCTGTTGAGTGTGATAGAACTAAGCTGTGCAGCACGTTGACTTCTACTCTACTGCCTTTGCTAATACAAATTGGTCATATTGAGGATCGCAAAATAAAGGCTTATCAAGTCTGCTCCGCAACTCCACCCTGAGCTAAAGCCATTCTCACATCTAATTTCCAATTTTCAGCCTTTTTCCCATATCCCTTGATACCCTGACTAATTAGATACCTATCAACCTCCTCCTTAAACTCCCCCAATGATCAGCTTCAACAGCCGTATGTGGCAATGAATTCCACAAATCCACGGCCCTCTGGCTAAAGAAATTTCTTCTCATCTGTGTTTTAAATGGGTACCTTCTAATTCTAAGACATATCTTATTCCTATCTACTCTGTCCAATCCTTTCAGCATTCAAAATGTTTCCCTGAGATCCCCTCTCATTCTTCTATACTCCAATGAGACAGTCCAAGAGCCGCTCCTCATATGGTAGCCCTTGCATTCCAGGAATCATCCTGGGAAATCTCTCTATATCGTGTCCAACATCATTACATCCTTTCTAAGATAAGGGGCACAAAACTGCACACAGTTCTCCAAATGAGTTCTCACCAGGGCATCATAGAGTCTCATCAACATCTCTTTGCTCTTGTACACTATTCCCTTTGAAATGAATGCCAACTAAGCATTTGCTTTCTTTACTACCTGGAGGTTAACCTTTAGGTTCTCCTACACAAGGATCCGCAGTCCCTTTGCACGTCCACATTTTGAATTTTCTCCCCATCCAAATAATAATCTGCCTGTTTATTTCCTCCTCCAAAAGGTATAACCGTGCATTTCTCAACATTGCATCTCATCTGCCCTTTCTTTGCCCCCTCTCCTCCCGCTGTCCATGTCTCTTCGCCAAAGTGTCTTTTCAGAAACACTTCAAGTATATTGTGTTAAATCCCCTTCAACATGATCCTTGATTATCCTGGCACGATGGAGTGATTGTGATCCAGTTTGTCTGATAGATAGTGCCTTTCTGTTGCTTACTTTGAATATCATGGTTTAGATTGGCTGCTATATTATAAATATTAGTGACTTCTGTAGCTGTGCTATTAATGCAGAGATCAAGGTAAATGTTGTTGAAGATGGGCAGCTCTAACATTAACATGTAAAATTAGCATTTCTTCAGAAATGCATTGACTGATGTGATGTTACATGGTTGTATAGGACAGTGAAATTTGGGCATACATTCAGTTTTAATAATGTGACGTATATTATTTACATTGCCAACTTTCCTGACATTGAAAATGAACACTAGCATTTTGGTAGCTCAGTCCAGCTCTTTACATTGTTTTTGCTGCTTTACGATCATTCAGATTTTCCTTTCATCATTTATTTCTTCCTGCATAAAATTTATTTTAAATTCTCCATCTACAGTTCCTTTTAGTCTTAACATTGCTAATTTTAAGTTCAAGTTCAAGTTTATTTATTATCCGATTGTGCAAGTGCCACCCAATGAAAGCCCGTTCTCTGGTCCTCGTTGTAAAACCCTACAAACACAGTCAGACATGGTACACATAGAGACAAATGATACATATGGACAGTACGTATATTCAAATATCAAAATAAAAAATATTATTGTTAAATAAACAGTTGAGTTACGCAGGGTTTTATGAGCAGTTGATCAGTCGTTCAGCAGTCTCACTGCCTGTGAGAAGAAGCTGTTTCTCAGCCTGGGGTTCTGGCTCTGATACTCCTATATCACTTATGACAAGGGATGCTGGAAGGTGCAGGGTGCTAGGGATCCTCACTGATTTTGTGAGCCATCTTTAGTCAACAATCCCAGTTGTGGGGGAGGGAAACACTCTGCCGCTCTTATAGTCCAGTCTACTACAACTGTACGACACTGAGTTCCTGTAGAAAGTTGACAGGATGGTGGCCTTGTAACCTTTTAATTCTAACTCTAACAAATCCTTTAATATGATTCATATACAAAGTTACAATGCTATGTTCACTTAGATCCCAGTTATACAAAAGAGGACTCTGGTGTTTCAACTTTCACTTGCACTAGCTTTCGGTTGACAATATTAATTAGGTGAACAAGTCAAACCAATAGTGGGTACTATAAAATGGCTTGCTGTTGCAATTTTGGGCATTTATGTATTTTTCCTTGATCTGCCCCCTGTTATCTGCAGTTATGTACAAATGTGACAATTTTGTTTAGCATTTCTGAATCCAAATTACATTGGGTGATAATTGTTCTAATACTGACACCTCGGATGACCCTACATGAATTTTTCCTCGGGTTCAATGTAAACCTACTTGCTTTTTCTACTCTTTAAACAGTTTGACATTCAGATCCATTGTTTATCTTGCACACCTGTTTCAGGTCTATCAACATCAAACACTAGGTAAAAATCCCATAAACAGAGTACAAAGTAGGAACAGAAGAAGGCCATTGGGCCCCATACTCCTGCCCTATCATTCAATATGATCCACATTGGCCTCAAATCCTTGTATCGACCCTCCATAACCCTCAATTCCACAATTTTTCAAATATTTATCTATTTACATCTTTAAATATTTTTAATGATACAATCTCCGCCATCCTCTGGGGCTGTGTTCCAAAGATTGCTTCCCTCAGAAGAAACTTCTACGCTCTTCAGTTTTAAATGACTGTTTCTCATCTTGTCATTGTCTCCTGGTTCATGTTTCTTCCACGACTTAAGACATCTGCTCTGTCAGTCTACTAAGGATAAAAGTCACCTCTCTTCCTTTCAAACTCTGGGGATTACAGATTTAAAAAGATAGGATATTTACATTTTGATCATTTTGATACTGACCATGGTCAAGCATTCTGATAATTGTTTAGAAATTTTAATTGCTTGATTGAGCGGCATGGTTGGCAAAGTAGTTAGCGCAACACCTTTATAGCACCAGCAATTGGGACCAGTCTGGGTCAAAATCCTGCGCTGTCTCTAAGGAGTTTGTATGTTCTTCCCATATCTGTGTGGGTTTGCCCCGGGGGCTCCAGTTTCCTCCCACCATTCAAAACATACTATGGGTGTAGGTTAATGACGTGTAAATCAGATGGCACAGACTTGTGGCCGAAATGGCTTGTTACTGTGTTGTATGTCTAAATTTAAAATTTAAATTTAAAAGATACTTTCTTTGCTACCATTTTGCCTATTTGTTTGGTGGAAATGAGAAATATAAAAAGTCTGTCTGATTACAGTCTGCAATTACTCACAATGAGAACATGTTGCCGTGTGGGTGGGAGAAGCAGAGAGGAGAAAGAAAGTAGCAACTTGTCTAATGGGGAGGGGGGAGGGTCTCAAGCCAACGTTCTTTAAGGAAGGCAGTTTTTCCAGTTGTGTCGTGATGTTGCTCCCATGAAATGATATAATCTTAGCCCCCATTAAAAAGGATATTGCATCAGGTTATGAGAATATATCACACAGGGAAGTAATCAGTAAAATTATCAGTAAAGTGAAACAACTGAGAAGTAGTTGTAATCCCACTTTACACCAAAAAAACCCAAACATTTTTATTTGCATAACACTGAAAAATTCAATGTGATTGGATTTCTAGGTGGCTGTACAGCATAATCGACTTCTGCTTAATATTTGCTTGAAATTTTTTAAAGTGACATTTGAATGGAAGTCAGATCTCCTGGGAATAACTGGTTTGAATATTATAAAGTCAATGATATAAATTGGAATTGTAATGAGTGCCATTTCATGTCCTGCATATTAATTCTTCCATCATTACTTGGCAAGTCACCAGGATATCAACACAGATCTGGTCAGAATAATTTCTTATTTAAACTCAAGGATGGAATGCCAAAAATAGGTGGAATTTAGAAATAATGCAAGAATTGCAGGCTTCAAATTGAAAAACACAGGAAACCTGATGCCTGAGACATCTAATTTAAGGTCCATCTCTGTTTACATGGCAACAACTAAGGTTGATGATCAGCATTTGTAAATTGTCACATTAATAGAAAGATTACTCAAGACAAGCTAGGAGTGGAATCTTCAGGAATGACAGAGGAGGAGAGAGGGGTCGCAGTGTTAATTTCTATTTAGAAAGCACATAGCAGATAGGACAAGGACATGACACCTCATGTTTGAATTGAAGGCCAGAGGGGAAGTGGAAGGTGATAAAGAAATGAGGATAATATGGACAAGAAAAAGTTCTACAACAAATGTTAGGAGTAGAATGCTCTTAATAACAAGATTACAGAAAGGAAATGAACGATATTGAAAAAGTTCACTCAGGAAGCATCAAGGACCAATGCTTCTGCATGGGAGCTGAGTCTTCGAGAAACCAATGAAAAGCTTAGGTTGGTGGTATAATGCATCCCTCAAGGATGCAGAGCAGGTACTTCAGCTCAGGAAGGATGCTGTCAGTGGCCTTGAGAGCATTGACAGAACCATACTACCTGCCAAATTGAAGCTCTGGTGTATGCAATTTGGGCTCTTACCATGCTTCATGTGGCCACTAACCCTGTATGAAGTTCCAGTCTCGAGCATGGAAAAGCTGGAGAGACTGATCGACTTACACGTGAGGAAGCGGCTTGGTCTTCCCAGATGCCTCAGCAGCATAGGGCTCTATGGTAAAGTAGTCCTAGAGCTATCCATTTCCAGTCTTTCAGAAGAATATAAGTGTGCCAAAGTAAGACTTGAGATGATGTGAACAGAGGCAAGCTGTTGTCATCCTGGATACTGGGAGGACATTCCATCAGAAGCAACTAAGCAAGCAAAGGCGGCACTCAAGCAAAGGGACATCATGGGCCGAATGCAGCAAGGGAGGAATGGTTTTAGACTTGGGGCCAGTACACCAGCCTGGAACAAGGCTGCTCCATCTCAGAGACACATGTTCGTGACAGAGGAGATGCGCCAGCAGGAGTAGGTGGCAGGTTATGCAAAGGCCGTCGTTCAGGCAAGGGCAATGGGTGAGATGGAAGGGAGTGGAGAAAAAGGAAGATCTCCTGGAAAGAGCTGTGGGAAACGGAGATATTCAGAGCGAGCTTCACCATTGGGGCTGCATTCGATGTCAAGTCAAGTCGCGTTTATTTGTTGTTCATACCATAATTATTGTAGTGTAGAGTGAAAACGAGATAGCGTTTCTCTGGATTGTGGAGCTAAATTACATCAGAAACTTTTTTATAAATAACATACATGTTACATACGCTAGCCCTGTGTCCCTGGGGTTCAGAAGCCTCACGGCTCGGTGAAAAAGCTGTTTCGCAATCTGGTCTTGAGGGCACGAATGCTTATGTACCAATTCCTGGATGGCAGGAGGGAGAACAGATTGTGGGAGGGGTGTATGGAGTTCTTCACAATGTGTATGGCTTTCCACAAACAATGGCCATTATAAATGTCCTTCATGGCAGGGAGCCTCAGCAGTCTTTACTATATGCTGCAGGGACTTGTGTTCTGGGATGGTGTAGTTCCTGAACTAGGTGTTGATGCAATTACACAGGATGCTTTCAATGTATCCCCTGTTGAATGTCGTGAGGATGGAGGGTGGATGCTGAACTTTCCTCAACTTCTGCAGGAAATAAAGATGCTGTTGGGGCTTCTTGGCAATGGATCTGGTGTTGAGGGACCTGGAGAGATTCTCTGCCGGATGCACACCAAGGAATTTGGTGCTCTTGACTACCTCAATGGTGGAGCCATCGATGATCACAGAGAGTGGTCCCTCTGGGCTCTCCTGAATTCAACCACTATCACCTTTGTCTTGTTGATGGTTAGGTGTAGGTTGTTGTCTCTGCACCAGTCCATTAGTGATTTCACCTCCTCTGTAAGCTGACTCATCATTCTTGCTGATGAGCCTCACCACAGTCATGCTGTCAGCGAACTTGATAATGTGATTAGAACTGTATCTCACTGCACAGTCGTGGGACAGCAGGGTAAATAGGAGTGGGCTGAGAACGCAGCCCTGGGTTGCCCAATTCCGATCCAGACTTGCTAAGATCTTCCAGTCAAGGATCCAATTACAGGGCAAGGTGTTTAGGGCCAGCAGGTTCAACTTCCTAATGAGATGCTGCGGTATGATTGTGTTCAATGCTGAGCTGAAATCTATGAATAGCATTCAAATTTACAAATCTTTATTTTCCAGATGGGTGAGGGCTTGGTGAAGCGTAGATCGGTTGGGATAGTATGCAAACTGCAGGAGGTCTAATGAGGGGGGCAGCTGAGTCCTGAGTCCTGAGTCATGAAGCACTTCATGACGGTGGATGTGAGTGCAACAGGACTGTAGTCATTGAGACAGGACACTGAGGGGTTCTTTGGCACAGGGATGATAGTAGCTACCTTGAAGCACATTGGTACGACGGCACTGCTCAGAGAGATAGAGATAGTGAGGATGCCTGTGAGGACGTCACAGTTGGTCCACCCATCCTCTGAGCCCCCTGCCAGTAATGTTATCTGGTCCCACAGCCTTACAAGGATTGACTTTGAGCGGCATCCTTCTCACTTCAGCCATCGTGAGATGGAGTGCCTGTTCAAATGGGGGAGGTGTGGACTCCTCACTGCCACGTCATTTTTCACCTCAAAGCGCGAGTAGAAGTCATTCAAAGCATCCGGGAGGGAGGCATCCTCAGCAGAGACAGCTGGTGGGGCTTTCTGGTTGGTGATGACACAAATGCCCTTCCACATGTGCCATATGTCACCACTGTCCCTGAAGTGACTTTTAATCCTCCAAGGCCCTCTTTGTCTCCCTGATGGCCTAGGACAGCTTGGCTCTTGCGTTGGCCAAGATTGACTTGTCACCCGCTCTGAAGGCAGAGTCACAGTTCTTCAACATCACACACAGCCTCTGCAGTCATCCGTGACTTTTGGTTGAGGTGAGTAGTGATGGTAATGTCATCAGTGCACTTGCTAATATAGCTGAGCACTGACACTGTGTACTCCTCTAACTTGATGTGATCCTTGTCTGTTGCAGCCTCCTTAAAAAATATGCGAGACAGTGCTCTCGAAGCAGTGCTGAAGGGACCTGCTGGCCGGCTCTTTACCTGCTTCATGGCTGGTCTGGAGCATCTAAAGAGCAGTCTTTATGCTGGGTTTAACATTACGCATTGGAGATATTCGTGTTCAGAAGGTCCAATGTGCTCGGTCCTCTCATTGCAAAGACAACATACCGATGGAATTTTGGCAGCATAGTTTTGAGGTTCACATAGTTGAAATCCACAGCCGCGATGAGCAGACTATCAGGTAGTGCGTTCTGTAGTTCATTAATAGCCCTATACAGTTCAGTGAACGCTTCCTTGCATTTGCGCGGGTGGGGGGGGGGATGTACACGCCAATATATGGATCATGGTGAATTCCCGTGATAGATGGAATAGTCTGCATCTGACAGCCACATGCAAGTTCCATGAGTGGTGAACAGTGGCGAATGGCCACAACAGCGTCCTTACACCATTCCATATTGACGTAAATGCACAATTCCCTGCCAAACAGCCCAGCGTCCCTGTCCGCCTGAAACAAAGCGAGCCCATACAGCTGAATGGCAGGGTCCCGGATCCTATCTCCAAGCCACATTTCGGTGAAGACTAGAATGCAGCAGTCTCTGTACTCGCGTTGTACAGATCTCTGGAGAGGGATATAGTCCATCTTGTTCATGGAGCACACATTGCTAAGTAGGATAGATGGGAGAACTTGTCAATAGGGGTTTTCTCTCAGCCTGGCACTTACCCCTGTTTGCTTGCCACATTTCCTTCTCCTCTCGTATCGCCTCCTTTTCCATGTGCTGCCCCCGTCCTGCCTCCAAAGGCTACCATCAGGTCCCTGCTGGTTGCTCTCTTCAGCTCCCCATAGGCAGGTTTCAATGGATCCCCTATGACTCTGTGCTGTCAAGGCTCCACTCGAGTAGGCCCCAGTCACTTCCCAGAGTTGCCCGACCTCGGTGGCTTCCTTTGGGCTCCCATCCCGGCTCCATGTCAGCTTCATAAGCTGCGTGAGCCTGAGGCTTTTTGGCCTAGTCCATGGAGCAGGCCCTGGACCCTACCTCCGGCTCTTCGCCAGTGCCTCCTGACCCGTTGGCTTCGTGCTCACGAGACTTCTCATTGGCTCCGCAACCTACTCGAGCTCAAAGTTTTGAGGCCTAGTCTGGGAAGCAGTCCTAGATCACATAGATCCTTCTTCAGGTCTTTGGGAAGGTGAGTTACTTTCCTTTTCAATCTAAACAGGCTATCTAAATCATATTTCTTAACCATGTATTTAACTTTTTCTTAAAATTTCTTACTTACTAACTAACTACTTATTTACTTATTTGCTTACTAAAACTTACTAAACTTACAACAAAATAAAAACAAAATAGACCACTCACAGGTCTGGAGTGGCCACTGCAGCTGTGCCGCACCACCACAATGGTGTCTTGCTGCCCACCATGAATCTTGGCCAGTGGTATGGAGAAGAGCCCACATGCTCCCTCTGCCTGACTTCAGCAATACTAAAGCACTAAAACACATTTTGGTGGGCTGCAAGACCAGTCTCATTCAAGGCCTTAACCCCTGCAATCATAACCAGGTGCTACGGTGTCAGCAGATGAGTGTCAAAGCTCTACCTCCCCCTTCATTCCACTAGCAGTTAACACCATTTGTCCAGGAAGGTGAGCATCAAGTGTGATGGGGTATGTGATTGGAAGATGGCAGCAGACTTAGGCCAGAAGCTCTGCTTCTCAAATGAAATCGCGGACACCAGCCTCAGACCAAACCTTGTGCTGTTGTCGGCCTCACTCCATCTCATTTACATTATCGAGCTTACAGTGCCCTAGGAGGATGCGGTGGAGGAGGCCATGAGTGTGAGAAACTGAGGGGTGCTGAGCTTTTAGGTGATGTGCAGCAACATGGCTGGTAGGCAGTTGAATTAGGCTGCAGAGGATTTGTAGCCACATTGACATCAAGGCTATTCTGGGAGTTGGGAGGGCGAGGAAAGATTAATCGACAAGCAGTTAAAGATCTCTCCAGACCTGCTGAAAAGGGTAGTCAGTGGCTCTGGATGAGGAGAAAGGATTCCATCTGGGTCCCCAAGGGAGTGAATGGTATCTAGGGGGTGAGCCCGGGATGTCAGGATTCACTGCTGAACCCTCCGTAGGTGTCGTGAGTCTATCAGCAAAACACTGAGGAAGGAGAGCACCCACGATAATCTAGAAGATGCCACCACTCACTTAGCTACCCCGCAGAGTCGAGGCAGCAAGTCTCAGGAGTGCAATAAGGGATGTTAACATCTAGTCCTACATAACATACCTGCTTTCATAAAGGAAGCATATAATCAGAAGTTTATACTTAGAGTGAACCTATGGATAAGATAAGAATTGAAGAAGCTGTTATGTTGTGAAAAGATTAGCAGTGCAGTTTACAGAAAGAGACTGAAAAAGCAAAGGCATTAGTTCAAATTTGCCTTTTGATAGAAAAGTTAGGTTGCCCCAGACTCGTTCTGGTGACTTATTCAAATCCCACCATTCTGTTTGGGGTTTTTTAATTTGACAATGAATTAAATAAATTTGGAACAGAGTTAATAAATCCGACAAATATGAAAGGACCAGGTTGTTGCAGAATTTGATTACTGTGAATTTGTCTTTATCTGGTTTGGCTCATTGGTGACCTTGGTCTCAGCAATATGGACTACTCTTAATTGACCTCTGAAATGGCCTAGTGTTGCCTTTGGGAAGTTATCAGGTTTGGTGGGTTCACACAGAGACAAGTCTGGACTCAAGTATTACAATCAAAGGTAACTTTATTGAACACACAGGAGACAAATGAGGGAAGACATCAAATAATACTACTGAACAACTATATAGACATTCACATCTGACCCAGGTTGCACTCTGATACCAGTGGCTGCCCATCTTTGACATCAGGGGTTCCCAACCTTTTTGTTCCTCTGTATCCATTGGGCACTTTTATAGGTTTCCGTGTACCCCTAAAAATTAAGGATTAAAAAAAACACGACATTGTGCAATCTGACTGCAGATTACAACACCATGTATTGTATAGTAGTGGTTATTCTCTCAGACCCAATGTACCCCCTGAAAAGTGCAAATGTACCACTGAGGGTACATGTACCCCAGGTTGGGAACCCCTGTTCTACATGCTCCTGTATGTATACACACTTCACAGACAAGGACTTTCAAACATCCTCCCAATTTCCCTGTACCATTGAGGTTGTATTTTCTCCTAATTGATCGCCCAGCCATGAACATGGAGCGCAGAGGTGAAGGAGTCCAATGCCTGTATTGCTATCTTCTCCATGGATCCCTGGATCAGAATGTCATCAATGTAATGACTTGCATTGATATCGGCGGGGTGGGGCAAAACTTTTGAGGTCGCGGGCAGAAGTGGGCATATGGAGATATCGCTGGGGTAGGGGAGAAAAAGTGGATTGCATGCCACCCCATGTGAAGGCAAACTGATTCTGGAAGTAGGGGCTTAAGGGGATGGAGAAGAATGCTTTGGCGAGGACCACCATGGCATACCAGGGTTTGTTGCTCCTTCTCGCGATGTCTTGGACCAACATGACCACGTTGGTCCTCGCTGCATTGGGGGGGAGGGGGAACTTATTTAATTTGAGCTAATCTATTGTCATGCGCCACATGCCATTTTTTTTTGCGGGCCAATTTAGATTATTGTAGGGGTACATGGTGAGTTTGATCACCCTTCCTTTATGAAGGCATTAATCACTTACACGATCTCCTCATTGCCTTCTGGCACGCAATATTGGTGGTTGCAAACTACGTGGGAGAGGGGTGGAATGACAAGGGGAGTCCATTTGGCCACCCCAATGTCAATGGTTGCCTGGGCAACCCAAAATATTCCTTGCTGGTATGCAGTGACTGCCCTGTTGCACAAATGCACTCAGGGGATACTGCAACTGGGACCAGGACAGGACAGGGAGGCTTGCTGCCAATGGAGAGCCAGAGAGTGACCTCTCTGGTAGAGAGGATGGAGTCCCCTAGCCCTTTATACCAACTGGGCCCCCTTCACCCCTTGATATTCCTAGGGATAATTCTGTGTTCTGCCCCCGTGTTGACCAGCGGCATCTACTGCTGGTCGTTTCCCATTTCCCAGTGGACAGCCACTCTGATAAATGGCCTATGGTCAGCCGGTGGGACAGGACCATTGAACAGATCTGCTGGGGTCCCTGGCCTCCATCCTCTGGGGCAGGAAGAAAATTGTTCCATGCAGTGGTTGGTGTGGGGGGGGGGGGGGAAGCGACATCTGATGTGATTGTTGGCAATTTCCCGTCACACCAGGGAGATAATCTCTGTACTAAAGGCAACAGCAGCCACCTCAGCTGAGGGAGTAACAAAAGGCTGCGTAGTGGGGGTGGGGAGGGGGAGTGGCGTGGGCAGTGTGGGTTTTTGTGGCTTTCTGCAGTATTTTTGGCACATCATGAAGATGGCATGGGTAGAGATGCCATCTATGTACCCTAGGCAGGGGAAATATCATCCTTGCATTTATCAAAAGGAATTTTGCATGTATCAACAAGAGTACATCTTATTCCTCAAAGTTTTTTGAGAATATAAATCCATACTGCTTACCTTGTTGGAAGACCCCATTCTCCGAATCTCTTGGGAAGCCTTTGTTGGACTATTTTCAGGCTACTGTATCCTTCCTTAGATCAAAGGATCAGAGATATGGCAATGTACCAGGTCAATCTCATGCAGGGCAAGAAAATTGGAGAAGTTGATATTGATGCCATCTGTTTGGAAATTGCCAAAACAGAATATAAGTTGTTCTTCTTTCAATTTGCAGGTGGCCTCATTTTGGCCATAGACAAACATGTCAGGGTGGCAATGGTATGCAGAATTAAAATGGTTGACCACAAAGAGGATCTTGCAGCTGATAAAAGCCATTAATATTGACATTTCTAATTCAGCATTAATATAACCTGTATCCACCTATCATCTCTTACCTATTAGCTTGTTTTCCTTCTCCCCCTTACTCTCTCCTCTCCTCCCCCTCCCCCCACCTTTTTATTCAGTATCTGCCAGTTTTTCTTCTTCCTGAGGAAGGACCCAGGCCTGAAACATTGGTTGCCCTCGACTTCCTGTGGATGCAACGTGATCTGCTCAATTTCTCCACTACATTTGTGTATTGCTCTCAACTTCACCAGATTTTCTGTTTAATTCCTACTTCCTTTAGAGATGATGCAGAGCAGGTTCTCTGCGTTGATTCCAGTAATAAGGGGTTAGCCTATGAAAAGTCCTGGGATTGTACTCACTAGAATATGTAAGCAGTAGACCCTGCCTCATTAAATGTAGCAAGGCACAATGAGATTGATTTTTGAATTATAGGAGAATTAAGGATTATGGGGAAAAGGAAATGTGAAAGGAGTGGGATTTAGAAGGGAAGTGAGGGGACAGTTTTTTACTTGGGGGTGGGGGGGGCACATATGTACAAACTGCCAGACTAAGTGGTGGGGCAAGGTAGGTAAATGACACTAGAATAACTGCATGGAAGCAAAGGGTTGGAGTTCATGAATCTAATGTGGGCAAATGGACTAATACAACAGGACATGTTGTTTGGCATGTATGAGCTGGGTCTGTGGGCTTATTTCAATGCTGTAGAACTCTATGACTCTAAAGACAGGTCAGTGGAGCTGAGTCCACAGTCAGCTAAGCCACATTCTTATTGACTGGCAGGGCAGGCTCGAAGGGGCCAGATAGCCAATTTCTGCTCCTATTTCTTTTGTGTATATAACAATAAATGGAATATTAAGATAACAGCAGTAGTGGCTGCATTAGATACAGAGAAATCATTTGATAGATTTGGGGGGATTTTTTGTTTAAAGTATTTAATACATTTGGAATTCCAAATACTTTTGTAAATTGGATAAAAGCATTATATGATCAGCCAAATGCAAAAGTGGCAATGAATAGACAAATATCAAAAGCCTTTTTATTAGGAAGGTCATCTAGACAAGGTTGTCCATTGTCACCTTTTTTTATTTGCATTACCCATTGGCAGAAATAATTAGAACTGATAAAGAAATTAAGGGATTTGAGATGGGCAATAAAGGGCACAAAATTAGTTTGTTTGTGGATGACGTTATAGTATGTTTAACAAAGCTGTAAATATTATTAAGTTGAATATGAGATTAATAGAATATGAATTAGTATCGGGTTATAAAGTTAATGTTGATAAAAGTGAGGTGATGCCTATGAATTATTATATGAATTATTCACAATATAAGTGATTGACAAAATTCAAGTAGCAAAAAGAAGCAATTAAATATTTAGGAATAAAAATTGATTAAAATATGAATAATTGATTTAAGTTAAATTACTCACCACTATTAAAAAAGATAGAAGAAGATCTGAGAAGATGGAAATACCAACCAATAATGTTAATAGGATGGTTGAATTGTGTTAAGATGAATATTTTTCCAAGAATACAATATTTATTTCAGTCATTACCCATTCATATGCCAGAAATGTTTTTTTTGAGAGTTTGAATAAAATTATATGAGAATTTATTTGGAAAGGTAAAATGTCAAGAATTGGTCTTGAAAAATTAACATGGAAATTTGATCAAGGAGGGCTAAGATTACCGAATTAAAAAAATTATTATAAAGCTGCTCAACTCAGATTTTTGTTCTCCTGTTATTAATTGGGTGAGAAAACAGCTTGGATTCAGATTGAAATGAATAAAATTGGAGAAATTATCCCAGAACAAATTTTGTATAAATGAATAGTGAATTGTTAAAGGAAAAATGGAAATACTAATTTTAAAACATATATTGAAAATATGGAATGGGATTCATATGGAGAGAGGGATTAAAAATGATCAATTACATAAAATATTGTTAAAATAAAATCAACTTATTCCTTTCACTTTGAATAATTCTTCATTTGATAATTGGTAAAGTAAATGTGTACAGAGGATAAAATATTAATTTTAGGATATTTCTTTTTAACTTTTGAGCAATTAAAAAATAAACATAATACACAAAATAATAAAATTTTTGCATATTACCATTTAAAACATATTTAAAGAAATTAGGAATAGATTTGAGACTCTCAGAACAAAGTCAATTTGAATGTATAATAACAGATACACTTATGGCTAACAAATTTATTACTAGTATATAAAATTACAAGAAACTAAAAGTAAAAAGATTAATATAAATCAAAATTATGATGTAAGAAAGATTTAGATATACAAATTAAGGAAGAAATATGGTCAAAATTTTAATGATAATGATAAATATCAAATGGTTCAATATAATTTTCAGTTAATGATAAATATCAAATGGTTCAATATAATTTTCTTCATCAATTATATTATTCTCCACATAAACTGAATGGACTTAATTAAAGTGTTTTCGATTTAACAAGGAAATAGTCACATTTTTACATTCGGTCTGGTCCTGTGTGAAAGTGGAACAAATTTGGAAAGATTTGCGTGTATTGTTATGACAAATTATGAAGATAAAGATACAAAAAGATCCAAGAATATTTTTACTTGGGAATATATATGAAGAAAATATAAAATTGAAATTGGATAAATATCAAGAAAAATTTGTAAATGTAGCCATAGTGCAGCAAATATATGTACAGCGGTAATGTGGAAAACTGAGAATTGGTAAAAATAGACAGATGACGGATTGAAATGCAAAATTGTATACCTTCAGAAAAAAATACTTGTAGTTTAAGGAATCGAATTGGAAACTTTTATAAAATTTGGGAATCATATATGGATTTTATGAATAAAAGTCCATCTACATCCTCCACTTTGCCTGCCCTTCTCAGTTTGCAATTATAAAAAAATAGTCAATGAATATGTGAGTAATATTATACTTTGGGTAGGAGCGATCACAATATGATCGAATTCTCACTCGACATGGAGAGTGATGAAATTAAAACCGAGACTAAGGTCCTGAATTTAAATAAAGGGAATTATGATGGTATGAGACGGGAGTTGAGTAAGATTGATTGGGTGGTGTTTATGGGGGAGTTGACTGTGGATAGACAATGGAAAGCATTCACAGATCTAATGGAGAAATTGCAAAAATCGTTTGGCATAAAAATAAACCAAAAAAGGTGACTCAACCGTGGATAACAAGGGAAATTAGAGACAGTATTAGGTCCAAAGAGAGAGCATATCAATTGGCCAAAAAAAGTACCACAACCAAAGACTGGGAGCAGTTCAAGATGCACCAAAGGAGGACAAAGGGATTAATCAAGAGAGCAAAAATAAATTACGAAAGTAAGCTTGCAGCAAATATAAAAACTGACTGCAAAAGCTTTTATAAATAAGTCAAGAGGAAAAGATTGGTGAAATCCGAGTAGGGCCCTTGCAGTCGGAATCAGGGGAATATATATAATGAGGAATAAGGAAATGGCAGACCAATTAAATTCTTACTTTAGTTCTGTTTTTACAAGAGAGGATACAAATAACCTCCCAAGGATGTTGGGAAACATAGGGACTAATGCAAGGGAGGAACTGAAAGAAATCAGTATCTCTAAGGACATGGTCTTGGGGAAATTGATGGGATTGAAGGCAGATAAATCCCAAGGGCCTGATAATCTACATCCTAGGGTACTTAAGGAAGTGGCCATTCAGATAGCAGATGCTTTAAAATTATTTTCCAGAACTCGATAGACTCAGGAACAGTACCCATGGATTGGAGGGTAGCTAATGTTACCCCACTATTTAAAAAGGATGGGTAGAGAAAAAGCAGGGAATTATCGGCCGGTGAGCCTTACATCAGTAGTGGGCAAAATGATGGAATCCATTATTAAGGATGTAATAGCGGACCATATGACCAGCAGAGAAGGGATCGGACAGATTCAACATGGATTTACAAAAGGTAAATCATGCTTGACAAATCTATTGAAGTTGTTTAGGATGGTGACAGGTAAAATAGATGGGGGAGAGCCAGTGCATGTGGTGTACTTGGACTTCCAAAAGGCCTTCGATAAGGTCCCGCGTAAACGACTGGCTTCCAAAATCAAGGCTCATGGGATTGGGGGCAAAGTATTGATGTGGATTGAGAACTGGCTGGCAGGTAGAAGACAGAGAGTTGGGATAAATGGCTAATTTTCTGAGTGGCAGGCGGTGACCAGTGGGGTGCCACAGGGATCTGTACTGGGACCCCAGCTGTTCACAATTTACATTAATGATCTGGATGAGGGGATTGGGTGTAATATCTCCAAATTTGCAGATGACACTAAGCTAGGAGGGGTTGTGTGCACGGAAGAGGGGGTCAAGAAGCTCCAGTGTGATTTGAATAAATTGAGGGACTGGGCAGATACATGGCAAATGCACTACAAGTGGATAAATGTGAGGTTATCCACTTTGGTAATACAAACTGGAGGGCAGATTACTATTTGAATGGCAATAGATTAAGAGATGGGGAAGTGCAGAGAGACCTAGGGGTACTTGTACATCAGTCTCTGAAGGCAAGCATGCAGGTACAGCAGGCGGTTAAAAAGGCAAATGGTATGTTGGCCTTCATATCAAGAGGGTTTGAGTATAGGAACAAGGATACCTTACTGCAGCTGTACAGGGTCTTGGTGAGACCACACCTGGAGTATTGTGTGCAGTTTTGGTCACCTTATCTAAGGAAGGATGTTCTTGCAATGGAGGGAGTGCAGAGGCGATTCACCAGGCTGATACCTGGAATGGCAGGAATGACTTATGAGGAAAGATTGCGCAAATTGGGATTGTACTCGCTGGAGTTTAGAAGATTGAGAGGGGATCTCATAGAGACATATAAAATTCTGGCAGGACTGGACAGAATGGATGCAGATGGGATGTTTCCAATGATGGGAAAATCCAGAACCTGGACCCATGGTTTGAGGATAATAGGCAAACCATTTAGGACTGAGATGAGGAGGAATTTCTTTACCCAGAGGGTGGTGAATCTGAGGAATTCATTGCCACAGAGGGCAGTAGAGGCAGGTTCATTAAATATATTTAAGAGGGAATTAGATCTATTTCTTCAGTATAAGGGTATTAAAGGTTACGGAAAGAAGGCGGGGACAGGGTACTGAACTTTAAGATCAGCCATGATCTCGTTGAATGGCGGAGCAGGCTCAAAGGGTCGAATGACCTACTCCTGCTCCTATCTTCTATGTTTCTATGTTTCTATACATGTAGAAGTAGGTGTTCTTTTCCTTTTTTAATTTTTTTTCTTTCTTTTGGGTGGGAGGGGGGTTGGAAGAACATTGAAAAATTATTGTATAATTTTGTATGGTTTGTTGTTACTGTATTATTTTTAAAAATATTTTATTTAAAAATTTTAAGTCATATAACATAACATTGATTACAGTATATTAATACAAACATTATGTGATTAAATAAAAAAAAACCAACCTCCCTCAACCACTCCACTAATACCCTCTCTCCTCCCTTTCCCACCTACAAAGAAAAAGGAGATAATCAGTAAATACAGTCACATTCAAACTTTTTAGCTGTGGAAGCAGAGACGTCCATCGAAGCAGATCAAATTTTAGCACCAATAGCTTTCAAATATGGGCTCCAGACTTTTTAACAAAAAAAAATTATCTCTCAAATAATATGTTAGCTTTTCTTAAGGAACACAAGCTTTCATTTCAATGTGCCATTGGTTAAAACTGCTTAAAACTGAGTCAGATTTCCTTGTAATAGCTAAACATTTTTTTAGAAATAGCCAAAGCCAAAAAAAACGTAAAGAGTGATCGACTTGATATCCCCTAATAAAAATAACATTGGATCAAATGGTAAATTCAATTTTATTACCTGCTCTAAAAACAATTCAATTTGTAACCAAAAACTTTTAGCCTTAGGGCAAGTCCGAGTTGAATGAAAAAAGGTACCTATTTCTTGACAACCCCTAAAGCATAAATCTGAAGAACTAAGTTGAAATTTTTTCAATTTCTGAGGGGTTAAACACAATTGATGTAAAAAATTATATTGCACCAACCTATATTGTACATTTATAACCTTAGTCATACTGTCTTTACACAAATTTCTCCAATCACTTTCATCTATCTTTCTATCCAAATCCACTTCACATTTCATTCTCGATTTATGGACATCTAATTTGGGCATTTTATTTTTTAATAACTTATACATCTCTGAAATAAATTTACTTGAATCTTCCTTAGTAAATATGTTACTGTATTATTGAATTGATACTTTGTTTTGATACAAATGAGAAATAAAAATTTCAAAAAAAAGCAATAAATGGAATATTTAAACATTCAAATTCTCTTGCAAATAGAAAAACATATAATTTGCTTTCCAAAGTGTTGCTGTTGCTTAACAGTTAATTGTTCCATGATTAATGTACAAAGAAACTCAGGTCCCTCAATACATTTTCATCTCCAAATTTTTTTCATCTTTTCTCCCATTTATATGACCCCATTTACACATCCTAACTGATTCACTTAGCTTGTGTTTTCCCTTTGAACCTCTCGACATCTTCCTCACAACCCAAACACAAAGACTAAAACATGCTACTTGTGTTCACTTGAGATTTGGATTTGCAGGGAACTAGGGTTTGCCTTTGGATACTGTACAATCACTGAGTGAAAACTGTTTTAGAGAAAAACAAGTTATAACATTCATGATTATCAGGGCAATGCCAACTGGATGGGAATGACTTACATTAAATGAGATTATTTAAATTCAGAATCAGGTTTATTGTTGTGAACATGTGTCATGAAATTTGTAGTTTTTGCAGTATTAAAGGTGCAAAAATGGCTATAGATTACATTTCTGTAAAAACATTTAAAACAAAATAAATACATTAGTGCAAACGAAGAGAAAAAAGTGATGTAGTGTCTGTGGTTCATTGTCCGTTCAGAAATCTGATGGTGGAGGGGAAGAAGCTGTTTTTGTAATGTTGGGTGCTTCTGTTCAGCCTCCTGTACTTCCTTCTTTATGGTAGCAGTGAGAGAAGAGGATGGCCTGTGGGTGAGGGTCCACAACGACAGAAGCTGCTTTCTTGAGACTACCTCTTGTCCTTAATGGAGTGAAGATTAATGCCCATAATGGCTCCAGCCAAGTCCACAACTCTCTGTAGCCTTTGCCTGTTCTGTGCATTGGCACCTCCATACCAGACAGTGATGCAAGCAGTCAGAATGCTCTCCATGGTACATCTATAGAAATTTGCAAGAGTCTAGAGTAGCATACCAATTCTCAAACGTCTAATGAAATATAGCTGCTGGTGAGCCTTCTTCGTTATTGCATCAACATGAAGGCCCCATGATAGATCTTCAGAGATGCTGACATCCAGGAATTTGACATTGTTTACTTTGTCCATTGCTGACCCCTCGGTGAAGACTGGTTTGCAATAAAAACTCACCAAAATACTGGAGGAATTCAGCCGGTCTTTCAGCGTCCATAGGAGACAAAGATATATCGCTAATATTTCAGGCCTGAGCCCTTCCTCAAGGAATAACCAGAATGAGCAAAAAACAGGACATCTCAGAATGGAGACAGTGCCGGCTGGGGGAGGAGTCCAGACCAACACAAGATGGTAATTCAATATCATAAGGGAAGAGATGAGAATTGATTTTGTCTTTGTGAAAGGAGGCAGGGAAAAGGGAGAGAAACAGAGCTGGGGGAAAGTGACAGAAGGAAGTGGGGGAGAGAGAGGTTTAATGAAAGCCAGAGAAGTCCAGTTGGAGGGTGCCCAGTCGAAAGATAAGGTAATGTTCCTCCAATTTGCAGATGGTCTCAGTCTGGTAGTTCTTTAGACCATGGATAGACATGTCAGCAAGGGATGGGATGGAGAATTGAATGGGTGGCCACTGGGAGATCCATGCTATTGCAGTCGCTAGAGCAGAGGTTCTCAACAAAGCGATCTCCCAGTCTACACCCATTCTCTGTGATGTAGAGATGCAGTAGATGACTCCTGCAGAATCACAAATGAATCTGAGTTCCTCCTGCATTTTGGTATATTTGACTGCAATCAGCACGTACACACTTGCGTCTTTCATGAAGACTGATTTGCTTTCTCCTCATCTTCCCTTCCTGAATTCTACAATCAACGTTAGTTTACTAATGTTGAGGGCAAGGTTGTTGTTGTGAGACCACTCAACTAGCTGATCCATCTCGCTTCTGTGGTGTCATCTGCAAATTCTTTATAAAAGAAACTGGCATTATTACATACAATGTATAAATTAATGTGATGTTGCAAGGGACTTGAGGCCTTTGGACCTATTAAACAAAAATAAAACCAACAATGTATATTATGTGCATTTATTCAGGAGTTAAACCTTTGTGTCTTCAACTTAATTATTCCTTATTTCCTTCTTTACAGGCCATTCTACGTGGGACCCATCAATGGAAACCTGGACATTGGGGAGAGCATGCAAGTGACGATCGAATTTATCCCACAGTATATTGGGGATCACAGGGAAGATCTGATGATACATTTGGATACAGGTTAGAATAACATCCAGTTCAACACCAAATATCTTTCAATTTCAAAGTTATTTCTAAGTAATTCATTCCAGTGTGATCAGAGAATGGCACAATTAATAGATCAAGCTTAAAGTCGCTCACTGTAACTGGAAATCTAGGCTGAATCATTGGATCAAGTCCAAGCCAAAGTGAAAACAAAAGGTAGCAAATGATGGGAAGGTACAGAAGGAAAGTGACGATGAGCAATCTGTTTCCATGTTTCCAGAGATTATTTTGTTAATGATGTCTTAACTGGGAACAGCTGGATTAACTGAAAAATGATGTGCAACAAATGATAAAGCAAGCTCTCAAATGAATATTTAAAAACACTGAATTGTATTGTTTATTGTGCCAAAATATAGTGAAAAGCTTTGTTTTGTGTGCCGCTCAGTCAAGCCAACCCACACTTTAGCCCAGCAGTTATTGCATGGATTAAAAAAAGTGCAAGGTACAGTGTTACTGTAAGTCAAAAAGTGCAGGGTACAGTAATACTGGGACAAAGTACAGGGTAGAGAAAAAAGTACAATGAAAGGTCCATTCAAAGGTCTGATAACAGCAAGAAGGAAACTGCCCTTGAATCTGGAGGTTTGTGGTTTCAAGCTCATGCATCTTCTGCCTGACAGAATGGGAGAGAAAAGAGTGTGATTGGGTGGGATTAATTGTTTGATATATTGACAGCTCTTCTGAGGTAACGGATGGAATGGGAAACTGGTTTGTGTGATGGCCTGAACTGGATTCCCAAATCTCTGCAGTTTCTTGCAGTCTTGGTCAGAACAGTTCCTCTACAATCTTGTGATGCGTCCTGACAGGATACTTTCTATGGTGCATGTATGAAAATAGGTAAGATACATTGGAAAGATGCTGAATTTTTTTGTTTCTGATGAAGTTGGGTTGTTGATGTGCTTTCTAAATCATTGTCACAGTATGTTAGCTGATTGCTGCTGATAGTCACTATCTCCACCTTGGCAGTGTTGATATCCTCCCTTATTCTTCTCCTATATTCCTCCTGCCATGACTGTTTCCTGGCCAGTTACCTACTCCTTCATTTACCTGACATTGAGGGAAAGTTTGTTGACCTGACTCCACAACATCAGGCTCTCTATCTTCTTCCTGTACTCCATCGCGTCATTTTTTTTAAGATCCAGCCTATGGTGGAGGTGTCATCTGGATATTTATATGTGGCATTAGAATAGTATTTGGTCAAAAGTGTACAGTGAATATGGTCGAGGACTGTGTACGCAGCCTTGCAAGTCACTGGGGTTGAGTATTATCGTGGAATAGTTGTTACCAATTCTTACCAATTGTAGTCCGGAGGGCAGGCAGTTGAGGATCCAGTTGCAGAGTTGGGTGTTGAGGCAGATGCAACAGAGACATTTGCATTTTGACTGTAGTTTCCTGCTATACTTTCTTAACCTTGGGAGTTCAATTGTAAGGAACTATGGATTAAGCTATACGCATTTACTATACAGAATGTATGTTGTAGTATGAATACAATATTCCTCTAAAGAATTTTAATGGTTGGCATATCAAGGATAAATCAACAAATTGGTCAGAACAGGTAGAAGTTGGATGCTGTGCTAAGATTTGATTTTGTTCAGTAAGATTCAGTTTCTACTCTCCTGCATACTGATCCTTTGGCAGCATTTGGAATAAGAAGCAGAAAGAAATGATCCTAAGATCAGACAAATTAATTTCTTCTCCATCAGTGATCTGTAACCTTCCTCACTTGGATTGATTCTGAAGTAATTTCCAAGTTTGTTGCCTGAGAGGCTTCCTCTTCTTTGAGAGATTACTTCAAAATTAATTTCCAGCTCCTGTGATGTAACAGCATTCAAGTGCTGTAATGAAAATAATAAAATGATGGAAATACTTAGCAGATTATGAAGAATCTATTTAAAGGGAAACTGAATTAATGTTTCAGGTCAATAATTTTTTATCAGGGCCTTTCAAATGTTGAAGCTGTAAAATTATGTAGAATATGTGATATTTTAAAGCAAATCTGAAGGAAACCAATGTTTGGCTTTTGAACCCATCCTTTTCATTAATTTGATCTTCTAATTAAAAATCCATTTTATTATTGCCATCTACAGGACAATTGTTAGTAGTTTTTAAATATGCAGTAGAACCATGAATATTTCTAAGTGCGGACTCATAGCACATAGAACACTTCAGGCCCTTCAGCTTTCAATGTTGTGCTGACCCATATATTCTTTAAAAAAAATTACTAAACCCACCCTACCCCAGAACCCTCTATTTTTCTTTCATCCATATGCCTGTCTAAGAGTCTCTTAAATGCCCCTAATATTTCTGTCTTCACCACCATCCCTGGCAAGGCATTCCAGGCACCCACAACTCTCTGTGTTAAAAAAAAATTTACCCCTGACCCTGATGTCTCCCCTTAAACCTCCCTCCCTTCACTTTGAACATATATCCTCTGGTGTTTGCTGATCCTGCCCTAGGAAATAGGGGCTGGCTGTCCTCCCTGTCTATGCCTCTCATAATCTTGTCGACCTCGATCAAGTCTCCTCTCATCCTTCGGCGTTCCAAAGAGAAAAGTCCCAGCTCTGCTTACCTTGTTTCATAAGACTTGTTTCCCAATCCAGGCAACATCCTGGTAATCTCCTCTGCACCCTCTCCATAGCTTCCACATCCTTCTTTTAATGAGGTGGCCAGAATTGAAGACAATACTCCAAGTGTAATCTTACCAGAGATTAAATTCGTGTCAACTTTAGATTTAATAGTGTGTGCATTGATGCTTTGTGTAATAAGAAGTAGAATTTGTGAATTGGGGAATTATCGTTTGATCATGGAAATTTAATGAACTCTCAGTACCACTGTGGGAATTGCAGTTAGCTATTTAATAGTCAAATTACTTTGTATGAAATTCTCCTAATGTTCTCATACCAAGATCACCAGTCTTTTTCACATTGTTCAATTTAATTTTAATTCTTAAATGTAGAGATACAGAGGAGACGCAGGGCCTTCTGGATATGAGCCCTTGCAGCCCAAATACACCCTTGTGACCAATTAATCTTTTAACCCATATGTGGGTTAAAACTGAAGGATTCAGAGGAATCAGCCGATTCCAACCTGGGCCACTGGTGCTGTATCGTGTTGTGCAAACGCTACACTACAGTGCCACTCAAGGTTATGTAACTGAGACCAATGGAAAATGTCCATTTTAAAAGAACATTTTCCTTTTATTTTTTTCCACACAGATATCTCGTCTTTTACAACTTAAAAATTCCCAAAACTCTGGTAACCAATGATGCACTTTCAAAATTAGTCAATGCTGTAATGCAGTTAACAGGGGAGCAACAATAAACCTCTGCTAATCGAGCATGCCATGACCTAGGTGGTGCCAGGCAAGCAGATTTTTTAACCTATTTCATATTATTTTTATTAATAACTTGCCATAAATTTACTCCACTTTTTAAAAAGTACAATAATGAATTTTCCAGTGAGTTTCACATGGAAACGCTGTACAGGGATTGGGGCTAGGTGCATGGAAAATGAATGCAGGTGCAAGGGTCCCAGTATTTGTAAGGGGGAAAAGGGGAAGGGAGCTCTGTGTTGGAAGGAGAATATAGGGACAGTGGCTCCAATGTGTTGAATAGGACTGTAGGAATCAGTGGGAAATCATCTGAGTGATTGGCCATTTGTTTAATTTCCACTGTGCAAGCACCATCACAGACTGAGTGAAAGTCATTAGCAGCATTATCGCAGTTCTACTCTCTGCCTACTTTGTACATCCATTTTCATCCATATTCCATTAAATGTTTCATTGTATTTGAATGCACCGAACTCAAACTTTTCCCCATTATCATTTTTTTTTATTTGGAGACATTTTCCTAAAACAATTTGATTATTCCCGAAGTATTTATGTATATTATTTTATATTATTATGTATATATGTGTTAATTTGTGAGTGTGTGTGTGTGTGTGTGTGTGTGTGTGTGGAGAAATGCTGTTTCGTCTTGTATGTGTACAGTCGGATGATAATAAACTTGAACTTGCACACATTCTACTGAAGACCAACATGTGAGTCCAGCAAATGATCAGGAGGACAAGTGATTTTATAGCCTTTGTTTTTTACGTTGGACAACAAATTTTTTCAAAGGGTTTGCTTCATGAAAAAAAATTGGGGATTATGATAGACAACTTCAAGATGAACACAAAGATGATTTCAGATTTGCTGTATCATGTTGGAAGTAAATTAACTTTTACTTTTAATCACATAATGATGGTGACACGTAGCATTAATTCAACAGACCTAAAGAAAGTTTTACCGCTCAATTTCATTTGTACTCAGCATCTGATGTCTCTTGTGTCAGTGTCCAACAATAGTTAGCCAGTATTGATGAATTCCAGTTGCCCTAATACTACCTTTCACCATGTTTGTCACTGACTGCACCAAGGTCAGCAGGGAACAAGCCCAAGTGTGAATGCAGAAAATGAATTTTAAATATGTTGCATCTCATGGTTTTTGATGTTTGAAGTAGACTTAAAATACAACAGGAAATTATAAAAAAATACATTATATCTCAAAAACGGTATGTGATAGGAAAACTTTTAAAGTGATTTTTGTGATCAGCAGCCCAAATGTTACAGCACTAAGAAAGCCTTATTGCAGTTAGATAAGACCATGATGATGATGAATGTTCAGCTTGTGTCTTCTTACCTAAAAAGGAGCATGCTTGCCATAGTAGGATTGCAGTGAAGATGGAGGCAGCAGAAGCATAAAGATTTACTGGCAGAGTAACCGTGACAGCCATTGGCAATAAGTCCTTTCCCTGTTCATTAAAATGTCTCTGTAACAAGTGGAAGGTTTTAGTCAGTTTTATATTATGCACAGATGCCTCACATAATTATTTTTTGCTAAGATTCAGGTAGAAAATGTGCTTCTGCATACTTGAGGTAGATACGGTTTTCACTGAAGATTCCCTTGTCTCTTCTCTGATCCATCTCCCAATTGGACTCCAGGGAGAATGCAGATGTCTAAAAGGAAATGATTTGTGTAAAAATAAAAGCTAAAAATGCTGGGAAGACTGATTGGGTCAGGCAACATTATTGCAGAGAGATTTTAAAAACAAAAATCAGTTGAAGCTGGAAATGTGAGATAACAGCAGTAACTTTTTGAAATATCAGGTTAGGTTTAAGTTGGTTAAGTTTCAAGTTGGCTATGCTCTCCTCTGAAATCATTGCTGAATGTTGATGAAGATCTGTCTACTTTGCTTATGAATATTCTCTGCTTGCATGCCAATGACCTTAACAGTGCAAGACCTGATTTATTGCCTCTGTACCACTTTGGAGGTCTAATTGAATTCAAAATATTTAAAATAATTTTGTTCAAAATCAGAATTTTAAAAAAAATTAATTAAGAATTTTAAAACCATATCAATGTATACATATTCAATAAAACTACAATTATACATGTGATATAAAAATCCCCTCTCCCCTCACTTCCACCCTCCAGCTACCCTCCCCTTCAGAATATACTAAAAGAGATAAATAAAAAGTGTATAAGAAAAAGAAAGTCTGAAGAATGTCAAGAAAACATAACTAACCTGGACGTGACCGGTACACAAAATGGCCGGTGAACATGACAACCGGGGAGACCCCATGAGGGCCAGTGACTTTTGTCCCAGGTGACCACCCACATGGCGGGAAACAGCACACAATGGTGGGAACGCCATCCAATCAGAGATCGGCGCTGCTGTGACTTCATTCCCGACGTCAGCAGTGAGGACTGAATAGAAGCAGAGCTGCCAGTGTAATAAGTCAGTCTTCGACTTCGACTCCTCATGTGTGTCTTCTTCCCATGTCATGATAGTGCGCACACTCTGTTTTCTTTACAAAAAAGATCAAACAAAACAAACCAATTCCACCCCTTTCCCCCCACCCCCCCCACTCACTTTCACAATATAGATCCACACATCATCACGGCTCACATTTATGTTAATCATCAAAAATTCTATATGGGGAAAGCAGCATTTCTTATTGTTCTTTTTGTTATTGTATTTATAATTGCAATTGGGCCCCTCTATGATCCACATATGGCTGCCATATCTTAAATGTGCCAAACGATATTTGTTCTTTAAGTTGTATGTAATTTTTTTTCCATAGGTATACAACTATTAATCTCAGCAGTCCATCGTGCTATATGTAGAGTGGAGTCGGACTTCCAAGTTAATTGCAATACATTTCTTAGCCATTGCTTAGGCTATTTTAACAAATGATATTTGGAAATTAGTTAGTTTATTGATTATTAAGGTTGCCCAGAAGATAAAACTCCTGGTTTCCCGTGAAGGCCAACCCAGTTAGTCTTGTTAATAATTCAGTAATATCCTTTCAGAAAGGTCTCACCTTCACACGTGACCTCATAGCATGTAAGAACTTTCCTAATTCTGTCCTTACCCCAAAAACACATCGCTGATATTTCAGATTTTGATTTAAGCAACTTCTGTGGTGTGAGATATAATTGGTGTAGAAAATTATATTTTACTAATCCATAACTTGCATTTATAATTGATGACATGCTATCAAAATACCAATCAGACCAGCATCTTTCCATTATTTCAGCTCCTAAATCCGACTCCCATCTCTCTCTCAATCTGTGTAAACCTGGTTTTGCACTTTCATTCTGGAGAGCAGAGTACATCTTAGTTATAAATTTAGGTGTATTCCCCAGCAAAATCATTCATTCCATTTCACTAATTTCAGGTGGGGCCAACTTTTGCCCCCATCTCTCTCTTAAGAATGATCTTTGCTGGAGAAAACAAAAAAAAGTCCCATTAGGCATTCCTCCATATTTATTTCTTAATTGTTCAAAATACATAGGAGATCCCTCCACATAACAATCATCAATATATTATTACTTTATCATAATATGAATATCTTTTTACCCAGATTTATAGGCAGCAATACCTTTATTTACATTGGTGTTCTTAATGATATACTGTTCTTTTTTCAATACCTTCATTTATTTTGTGCCATATTCTAATCATATGTATTAATATAGGGTTATCTATCTTTTTTGTTATTAACTTAACATTCCACATAAATAAAGTCCTTCACTGTTTCTTTTTCTATTGAATTCATGTGTAATTAAGTGCAGAATAGCTTCTCGCATGATTAGTGTAGCTGTTAGCTTCACACTATTGCAGCGCCAGTGACCTGGATTCGTATCCGGTGCTGCCAATACATTCTTCTTGTGTTTGCTTGGGTTTCCTCCAGGTGCTCTGGTTTCCTCAGGGTTTTTAGATTAATTGGTGCACTTGCAATGACACCAGCTTATGTTACTATAGATCCAAATTTAAAAAGAAATTAAATAAATCAGTGATCAAAATGGGGTGATTTTGGTTCTTCCAAGATTGATTCAACTCTGGTGTTCCGCAATATTGGAGCAAAGAAGATTGGGAAAAGATTGAACCTTTGCGGATCCAAGTCTACACTGGGATTGAGTACGTGTTGTTGCCCATTCAAAGGATGTGGGCATCAACATTTAATTGCCTATTCTTAATTGTCCTTTAGAAGATGCTGGAGAGTTGACTTCTTCAACTGCAGCTGTCCTTGAGGTGTGGTGATACTGACAATGCTGTGGGGGAGGGAGTTCCAGGATTTTAATCCAATGGCAGTGAAAGAGCAGAGATATATTTCAAAATTAGGATACTGTGTTGTTTGGAAAGGTTTTTTTGTCATTGTCCTTTTAGCTGATGGAGGAGGTGGGTTTGGAAGGCACTGTCCAATGCTTTCCAAACCCAAATCTTGGTGAGTTGTGCAATCCATCCTGTTGATGGTCCAAATTTCTGTTCCTATTGTGGATGCTGGAGTGAATGAAGGGGTGTTGTCTGGATGGTGTCGAGGCTCTTGAATGTTGTTGAACCTACAATCATCCAGGTCGTAATGCACACATCTGACGAGCCTTGTCGAGTTTGGAGAGTTGGGAGATGAGATCCCTGGTCTCTGATGCATTCTTGAGGCTACATTGTGTATGTGCTATTCCAATTCAGTTTCTGGTTAATAGTAACCTCCAGGGTATTAATAGTAGAGATTTCAGTGATGGTAATGTCATTGAATATCAGGGGGTGGGAGTTGGATTTTCCTTCCTGTATACCAGAGACCCCTCCTTATACACTCCCTCCTTCACACTGGGGACTTACCTTTCACATTCCCTTACTCACTAGAGCCCCTGTTCCCATGTTCCATCCCTCTCACTAGAGCCCCAGTTTTCAGTCTTTCTCACCCTAATTGAAGCCTTGTTTCCTGCACTCCCCTTCACCTACATGTGACCCCCTTTAAACTCAGTTTCCCTTTTCCACTTTAAACTCAGCTGGTTCTCTTTTCACACTTCCCTGGAAGGTTCTTGCTTTCCAGGCTACATTTAAACTTACCGGGTTCACTGGAAAATGTATTATTCTGTGCAACATCGAAATAATAGGATGTTGGAGTAATTTGGAAAATCTACAAGTTTGGCACCACCAAATTCCCAAATTTGGCAGGAGGAGCACTCCTTCAGAGTTAAATTTTTTTGCTTTTCCTTACCTACCCACCTTTAAGAAAACTGAATCCTTTGTTTCAGTCTTGATTGAAATTACCAAGGATCGTTGGCCTCCATTGGGACTTGAGAGTGGCTGTTGAAAGTCAGAATTCTTCTTTTGCTCTGTTTTCAGGGTTGGAGCGTATGTACTGTTGGCTATGGTGTCCTAGTTGTGTGGGAGAGTTTTTTTTAAAATGGGGATAATGTTGCACACAAGTTACCAGGGTTGAGTAGGTCCAGGATAATTTGGCATCAGGCGATGCTACATGAATACTTTTATCTTCTTACAACATAGATGGAAGTCATTTGGCCCATTGAATCCATGCTAGCTCCACAGGCTTAATCCCATTAATCCCTTCACCTTTCTCCTTATTTCCTTGTCCTCTCTCATGTATGGTATATGACCTTCAATACCCCTTTTGAATCTTATTACACCGAGGGCCAATAAACATAGGATTTTAGGATGTTGGAGGAAACTGAAACAGCCAAATGAAGCTCACTGTCACAGGAAGAACATGCAAACTCCACATTCCACTCCAAAAGTGAGGACCAAACTTGGTTCCGTGGAGCTGTGAGGCACTGTTTACAATGAAGAAATCTAATGAATGCACAAGAGAGGTTCCTGAGCATCAAGACCTATCTTGCTAAAGCAAAATCTTGCTAAAGCAAAATGCAGTGAAATGAGCAACACACAATCCGTGGCACAAGCTGCATGAGTGGGAGAAAATTAATACTAAACATTTCCAGCTTAAAACATTGACAATGTTTTTTCTCCTTCTGACTGATGCTGTTCGACCTGTTGAGTTCCTCCAGCAGATTGTGTGTTGCTCCAAATTCTCTCATGAAGTGAAATTGGGTTCTGTTCTTTATATAAAGCTTTTGACATTTTCTTTCTGCTCCATTTCAGGTGAGGACATCTTTGTCAATATATATGGAGCTGCAGTGGATATAAATGTAAGACTGGACAAAAGCTCAGTGATGATAGAGAAGACCTATATATCATTGGCCAACCAGAGAATGGTATCTATTTGTAACAGGAGCAACATAATAGTGCACTTCCAGTGGAAAGCTTTTGCAACTGCAGAGGAGGAGGAACAACAGAAAATTAGGTAAGTCCTGTGCTTCAATGGGAGAATACTGAATCGGAAATAAAAATAGAAAATGTAATGACAGAAGTCATCAACTTTTCTGGTCAGTGACATATCATCTCAAGTGCAAAAGTGCTGAAAATACCGAAATGATGAGAGAGTTTGGGGAAAATTGGAAGAGATTAAGCTGCAGAGACATGATAGTGTAGTTATTATTGTCAATCAAAACATGATTTCTGTGGTGTTGTGGCCCATGGACTATGCAGCAAACAAATGAAAAACCACACAGAAGCTGTGAGTGAGTTGAACCAACCAACTGATTTAACTTTAACTCTCCAAGAGCTTATCAGCACATCTCCCTTGATCCTTTGTGCCCTCCCCCCCCCCCAACCGGGACCATTGTGATGTCAACAAGTGCGCGCCTGTACCTCCATGACCTGGTTCACTTATAGATCAGTGCAGCCCACTGCATGCCCCACCCACCAGAACTGGTGTTCGGAGGTGCCAAGTTCACAGATTGTAAACAATTCATACGTTTGGGAGGCCAACCTCTCCACTGTGGGGTTGGAACATTTACTAGTTGGTCAAGGTCAAGGAATGCCAGTTTGAGGAAGTCGACCATGAATGTTTTTTGCCTACCCCAAATGTCCAAAAGGCACATAGTCCACTGGGTTGTAATGGGCGCTGAAGGGGCGGCTGGTATGTGCCTCTCCTGATGAAGATGAATTTTCAGTTTTCGAGATCCTTTGGAATGTAGAATGGAGCTGGACCATGGTGTGAGGTTGGGATGGGGGCCAGGGTGCCTACCTTCTCGCGGTTGCATAAGCAGCACCATAGGTTTTTCCTCCTGGCCGAAATCAGCTGGCACAAACTTTTCTGGGACTGTCAGCAGAGCCCCATAGACAAGCTCAGTGGAGGGCATAGCCAAGTCTTCCTTCAGTGCTTTGTAGATGCCAAGGAGCACCAAAGGCAGCTCATTCACCCATTCTGGGCCTCAGAGCCATGCCATGACGGTCATCTTCAAATGTCACTGTAACCTTTCCACCAGGTTGTTAGGCTGTGGGTGGTAGGCTGCTGTATAATGTAACTGGGTCCCTAGGAGCTGTGCCAGCGCAGCCCATAGGCCAAACATGAATTGTGTCCATCTATCTTGATGAGGGCCCTGGCACAGGATGTCATGGAAGTGTCTAAGACAGCTTCTGGCCATCTAGTGAACCTGTCCACCATCGTGAACAGGCAAACGTGCCTGACGATGTTCACGTGGATGTGGTAAAATGTCTATATGTCAATGGGAAGGACTGCACCTTGTATGTCTGACAGTACAGGAAAGTTCTGGGTCAGTTTACACAGGCTATGCCACATGAATCTGTCTACGACCAGTTAAGTTGTCACCCAGATGGATGGGTGGCTAACCCATGTAGCATGTTGAAGACGTGACACCTCCACGCTGCAAAAACGATGGGCCTAGGTTGGCCGGTGAACATTTCACAGAGAAGTGCGGCTTTGGATGGAGTGAAATGCACATCCTCTAGCTGTAGCCCTGAGATTGCAATGCAGTAGGCTGGTATCTTGGCATCCTGCCACTGGGCCACTATGTGGGCTGTATAGTTGATTCTGGGGGACAGGGAGAGCACAGGCATAATGAACGTATGGGTCAGAGTGTCAGCCACGAGGTTGTTGTTGCTGGAAATGTGGTTGATAGCCTCGTGTACACTGAGATATAAGAGAGGTGGCTCTGCTGCCTTGCCGACCATGGGTCCGACACCTTAGTGAAGGAAAAGGTGAGGCACTTGTGATTGGTGAAGATCATGAAATTCCGTCCTTCAAGGAAATAGCGGAAATAGTGTACAGTGAGGTAGAGGGCTAGCAATTCCCTGTGGAACGCACTATACTTCTACTCCAGGGGTCGCAGGTTTCCGCTGAAGAGAGCAAGCAGTCTCCAATGTCCAGGACACCGGTGACTGCTGTATTGGATGCTTCGACTATGAGGGCAGTAGGCACGTCAATGTGTGGATGGATTAGAAGGATGGTGTTGGCCAGAGTGTCCTTGGCCTGGTAGAAAGCTGCTGTAGACTCCACATTGCAGCTGAGTTCTTTGGTCTGACCGGACAGCAGCTTGGAATTGATGGTAGAAGTTGACCATCGCAATGAACTCCTGCAAACCTTTGACCATAGTTGGCTTGATGAATTGACAAATAGCCTCAACCTTTAATAGAAGAGGGACTGCCCCATGTCGATTGTACTCAAGGAAGCTGATGGCTGTCAGGCAGTACTGACATTTCGCTGGGTTGATGGATAGGCCATGGTCACTCAGTCATTAGCAGAGTAGATGTAGGTGTGTTAGGTGCTCCTGTCATGAACGACTGGCAATGAGGATGTTGTCTAGGTAGATAAAAATGAAATCCAGGCTGCACCCCACCGCTGAAGTCATCTGTGAGGAGTAGGCAGATGACTTCCGATATCTTTTTGAGAAATATGTGCTCGAATGGTAAGCAGATATTTGTGTCATCCATTAACACCAGCATATCATTTATAAGAGTGGAAGGTGTGTGGTTGCTCAGGCCATCCATGTGGAGCAGCCGTACCACTCCGCGAGTGAGAAGGAAAGGCCCAAAGGATCACCTCAGTTGCCTCTGTCAGTGGCTGGTGGCTGATATAAGAAGTCAACAATTTGTCTGGGAGTGTCCTAGTTGAGCAAACTGACCATGTAGTAATCTTGTGGAGTCTGGGTGATCTGCCTGACCTGAAATTGGGCCTTAGCCTGTTTGAACCAGAATAGCAGCTGTGAGGTCCAAAAGGTCGGCAGCTTCAGTGAGATTGCATTCTGTGAGCTTGTGTTATTCATCGTGGGTCATTTCGGACCGACGGAATCACCACTGAGGTTGGTGTGCTGTGCGGCAAACAAACGAAAAAATCACACAGAAGCTGTGAGTGAGCTGAACCAACCAATTGACTTTACTGGAAATTTTCGAGAACTTATCAACACGGCCCCCATGATCCTTTGTGCCCCTCACTCCGGGACCATTGTGACATCAGCAGGAGTGAGCCTGCACCTCCTTGACCCAGTTCGCTTGCAGATCAGTGCAGTTCACTACAGTGTGTCATTAAAGAGCTTCTTAAATTCCAATCCAGGCCTAGCCTCCTAGGTTCTGCTGTATATTGCCATTGTTGTAGATAGGACAGACAACTGGACATCACTGCCTTGTATACCATGACATTTCTGAATAACGGGGCATATTAAAAAGACTCTTCTCACTCCTATTCTTTGTGGCCTATGCAGTTACTACTCTGGGTCACAACTGAGGGATGGACCAATGAAGGAGGAATTGAATTTAGGAGCAGTGAGGATATGCCACAACTGAACAAAAATACTGGTGAGGCTGCATCTGGAGTACTGTATGCAGTTTTGGTCTCCTTACTTGAGGAAGAAAGATGTGGAAGGATTGGAGAGTAGCTCATCTTGTTCTGTTGTTAAAAAAGGCTCTGAAATTAACCCTGGAAATTATAGGCCAGTGAGCCCGACATCAGTAGTAGGTAAATTATTGGAAGATGTTCTAAGAGATTATTTGGATAGCTCAAAATTGATTAGGGATAGTCAACGTGGCTTTGTGCATGGTAGGTCATATTTAACCAATCTTGTAGAGTTTTTGAGAAGGTTACCAGGAAAGTTGATGAAGGAAAGGCTGTGGATGGTGTTTATAATGCACTTTGTCAAGGTCCCACATGGGAAGTTAGTTAGGAAGGTTCAGACCCTAGGTTTTCAAGCTGAAGAGGTGAACTTGAGTCAACAATGGCTGGACGGGAGAAGCCAGAGAGTAGTGATGGATGATTGCTTCTCAGAGTGGAGGCCTGTGACTAGTGGTGTGCCTCAGGGATCGGTGCTGGGAATTGTTGTTTGTCATCTATATCAATGATCTGGATGATAATGTGGTAAATTGGATCAGCAAGTTTGCAGATGACACTAAGATTGGAGGTGTTGTGGACAGCAAAGAAGGTCCTAAAAGCTTGCTGAGGGATCTGAACCAGCTGGAAAAATGTGCCAGATGGAATTTAATGCAGACAAGTGTGAGGTGTTGCATTTTGGAAGGACAAACCAAGAAAGGACATACATGGTAAATGATAGGGCACTGAGGAGTGCGGTAGAACAGAGGGATCTGGGAATGCAAATACATAATTCCCTGAAAGTGGTGCCACAGGTGGATAGGTTTGTAAAGAGAGCTTATGGTATATTGGCCTTCAAAAATCAAAATATTGAATATAGGAGCTGGGATGTTATAGTAAAGTTGTATTAGACATTGTTGAGGCCAAATTTGGAGTATTGTGTGCACTTTTGGTCACCTTACTACAGGAAATATATCAATAAGATGGAAAGAGTGCAGAGAAGATTTACTAGTATGTTGCCTGGACTTCAGGAACTGAGTTACAGGGAAAGGTTAATCAGGTTAGGACTTTATTTCCTGGAGCATAGAAGAATGAGGGGAGATTTGGTAGAGGTATTTAAAATTATGAGGGGGATAGACAGAGTAAATGAAGGTCAGCTTTTTCCACTGAGGTTAGGTGAGATACAATCCAGAGGACATGGGTTAAGATTGAAGGGGGTAAAAGTTTAGGGGGAACCTGAGTGGGAACTTCTTCACACAGAGAGTGTTGAGAGTGTGGAAAGAGCTGCCAGCTGGGGAGGTGAATGTGGGCTAAATTTTAACATTTAAGAAGAATTTAAACAGGTAAATGGATGAGAGAGGTATGGAGGGCTAAGGACTGGGTGCATAGTGGAACTAGGCAAAGAAAAGATTTGTCACAGAGAAGAAGGAGCCTATTTCTATGCTGTAGTGTTTTATGATTTTGGAGGAGATTTACCAGGTTGATTCCAGAGATGAGGGAGTTAGCCTATGAGGAGAGATTGAGTCATCTGGGACTGTACTTGCTGGAGCTTAGAAGAATGAGAGAGAATCTTATAGAAACATAAAATTCTGAAAGGCATAGATGAGATAGAGATAGATAGGTAAGTTGTTTACATTAGTGGTGGAGACTAGAACTAGGGGATATAGCTTCAAGGATCAGGGTAGTAGATTTAAGTCAGAAATGAGGAGGAATTGGTTTTCCCAGAGGATGGTGAATCTATGGAATTCACTGCCCATGAAGCAGTGAACCTCAGTGAATATATTTAAGACAAGGTTGGATAGATTTTTACATAGTAAGGGATTAAGACATCTGGTGAAAATGCAGCCTTTCATCAGACTAACCCATGATCTCATTGAATGGCAGAGCAGGTTCAATGGTCAGATAGCCAACTCCTGCTCCTAATTCTTATATTCTTATGTAACTTGCTCTTTTGGCAATATGGTTGTTGTGGTTGGAAGCTCTGCTCAAGCAAGGCTATTGCCCAACTCTATGGCACCTCAGAACTAAGAGATTGAGGCTGTGTATCTGTTATAGAAAGATTCAACTTGTATCCATCTGGCCCATCTATTTGCATTCAGTATATGGCAGTTCTCTCTATCTCCTCTCCCTATTGCTTTCATAAAGTTCACTGGATCACAAACAAATCATTTTCTGTCTGAATGTTCATAATGGATGAGCAAATCCATATCCAGTTCAAATGCAATGAGATGTTATTTCTACTGAAGACGTTCTGCCAGCCCAAGCAGCTCACTTTCCTCAACAAACTGCTATAGAGATATTATATTCAT
This sequence comes from Narcine bancroftii, assembly GCF_036971445.1. Classification (NCBI taxonomy): domain Eukaryota; kingdom Metazoa; phylum Chordata; class Chondrichthyes; order Torpediniformes; family Narcinidae; genus Narcine; species Narcine bancroftii. The sequence goes on along the minus strand of NC_091478.1, from coordinate 54,324,464 downwards.
CTTAAAGTATGAATTCAATGCCTTTCGTTAGTGACGCATTCTCAATGGTCAATTAGCATTGTTTGCTTTGATCTTTTGTTCCTTTTCATGAACAACCTTCATTTTATTTCCTCATCTTGAGGCTTTAACCAGCTTCACTCTGTATTTTTCAATATTGCTGTGTTCTTCAGCCACTTCAATGTTCTCTTTCATATAAACTCCCTCAACCCAGGAGTTTTTATCCAACTTTAAAGAAGAGCTTCAGAACTTTGACAATATATTCTAGGTCGTTAAATATGGGTTTGTGGTTGAGGGTAAATGAATAGATCAGAGGATGCACTCACAAATGCCTAATGCATATACTTGGCAAGGACCAAGGCTGAGAGTTTTGAAGGAATACCAATCCTGCCCAACTAAGCAAGTGGAGTATCTGGAAGCAAGACTGTTTTAAGTAGATTTGCGAATAAGTTTTGGATACAAAAGGGCAACAAAGCTAAATTAGTATTCAAGTTGAGGTATAGTTAAAAGAATGGAGCAATGAGTGGGACATGTTAAAAGCATATCTGAGAGGTCAAATAATTAGCTATGCCTCTAGGATTAAAAAAAGTATACAAGGGAGGTGGAAGAATTGGAAAAGGAGATTACAGTTTTGGAAAAGAACCTTCAGTGAGTGAGCTCTAAGGATAAATATAGACAGTTAATTGATAAAAAGCTCAAGTATAATACAGTATTTACCTATAAAGTGGAAAAAAATGAGTACGATTCAAACAGACATACTATGAATTAAGGGAAAGAGCCCACAATGTCCTCTCCTGGCAGTTGAAAACAGGACAAGCCTCCAGAACAATAAATGCAATTAATTTAGACTTGGACAGGATTTCTTACAGTCCAGAGGATATAAATGAAGCTTTCACACAATTTAATGTTAATTTAATGTAAATTGATGGGGGATTTGAATAAAATTGTGAGGTTCCTGTCACAATTGGATGTCCTAAATTTTAATTTAGAAGACAAGGAGGGGTTAAACACTCTCTTTACTCAAATTGAGATGGGAGAAGCACTGGCTTCCTTGCAGATTAATAAATCCCGGGGAGAGGATGGATTTCCACTGGAATTTTATAAAGAATTTAAGAGTTATTAATATTTCTGTTTATGGAGATATTAGATCAGGCAGTGGTGACCCACACTCTCTTAGACCCTTTTGACAGCAGTTATTACGGTGATTCCCAAAAAAGATAGGGATCCAATGAAACCGTCGTCTTATATATCCTATATCACTTTTGAATACAGATTATAAGATTATTGCCAAAGCATTGGCAAATAGATTGGCAACTTATTTGCCTAAATTAATAAATGCTGATCAAACTGGCTTTGTGCAGGGGAGGCAATTGTCAGACAAAGTATGTAGACTGCTCAATATTATACATCTGGTGCAAACAAGAGATAATTTTAGTGTTGCCATGACTCTAGATACAGAGAAAGCCTTTGACAGACTGGAGTGGGACTTTTTATTTAAAGTGCTGGAAAAATGTGGACAAAGACAAACATTTATTAATTGGGTTAGAGCTGTAATATTCTGAGCCTAAAGCTAAAGTAATAACTAATGATTAAATTTCATCGGAATTCCCATAGTCCAGATCTAGCAGACAAGGTAGTCCATTATCTCCAGCTCTTTTCCTCCTGGCTATTGAACTGTTAGCAGAATCCATCCATCTAGATCCTGACATAAAGGGTTTCAGGTTCAATCAGGAAGAACATAAAATCAATTTATTTACTGATGATGTCCTGATATATCTGACAGAACCAGTTAACTCATTACATATTGGAAAATTTTGGGATTATATTGGGTTATAAAATCAATTGGGATAAGAGTGAAGTTATGCCTCTATGGGTAGCAATTATGAACAAATTAAGAGAAAATTTAAGTGGCTGCTCAATGGGATTAAATATTTAGGTATCAAGTTAGATAACAACCTGCAGAAATTATATCAGTTGAATTATCTTCCCTTGCTTTGGAAAATTGAGGTTGATCTTAATAAACGGATGGCCCTCCCAATACATTTGTTTGTAAGGGTCAACTGTATTGAAATGAATATGCTACCTAGAGTACAATAATTTTTTTCAAAAGTTGCCTGTCCCTATACCTCAGAGATTCTTTCAAACACTGAATAAATGTATCGGGAAGTTTGTGTGGAAAGATAAACCTTCCAGAGTCTCTATTGATAAATTAACTTGGAATTGTGAATTGGGATGATTAAAACTTTCGGATTTCAAAAAATATTTTTGGGCAACCTAATTGAAGTTTCTCACCTCCCTCTTTGTTGGAGGAGACAAGTCTTCATGGGTTATATTGGAGTTGTGTAAGATTGGTGAGAAGATAGCAGAAAACCTTATATATAAATAGAATTCTAAATTATTATCTGGCCCTAAAGAAGCCCCACTATTAAAGCATGTAATTACAATATGGAATAAAATTAATGTTCATATTGGGGACAAGAGGGGACCTTTTACCTAAAACCCCAGCTCAAAATAGGTTAATTCCATTAACGATTGATAATAAAATCCTGGACTCTTGATCCCAGAGAGGGGTCAAGTGTATTGAGGATTGTTATGAGCAGGGACAATTTATGACATTGAGCAAATTAGGAATAATGATGGAGTTTTAAATACATATTTTTTCTGCTATTTTCAGTTAAGATCTTATATAAGGGACAAATTAGGTCCCGCACCAACCTTACAGCAGTGCAGCGAAATAGAGACTCTGGTTCGAAAGGGGAGCACAAAAAAAAATTTTAAAAATGTATTCCTTACTTAACGCGGAAAACAAGGGCTTGGTAAATCAAGACAAAGTTGGGAATCAGATTTGGGTACTGAAATCGATCCATTTTGCTTGTCCGACTTATTTCAGGACAGCATGATTAACACGATTAATGTAAGGTATCAGCTGGTGCAATAAAACTTCTTGCATCAGCTGGACCTTACTCCACAAAACTTACATAAATTCATATTGGAAATATCAATCCAATGTTTTAGATGTGGTCAAGAAATAGTACTTTTTGTGCATTCAACCTGGTTATGTCTTAAACTGAGGTCTTCCTGGAAAGATTTGGGTAATCTCCTGGAAAGAAAATACTGGAATTTGATACCCTCAGGTACCTGAATTATTTTTAGTGGGGAATTTAGAAGACTTAAGACTTAAAATGAGGCTGTAGAAATATCAATTAAAATTCATTAAGCTTGTTTTATCAGTAGCCAAGGAAATGCATAGCAGTTACTTGGAAGTCAAATTCCCAACTAGCTTTATCCCACTGGAAGATAGAAATGAATAATTTTGTTCCCCTGGAGAAGATCACCTATAACCTCAGAAACAGGATGATGAATTTTCAAGAATATGGAATTCACAGCTAAGGTTCACCGGGGTAAATCTTTAACGATTACCCCCACCTGACTCCCCCCCCAGTGCTCACAGTGCCAAGGACCCTCGATAATTCAGCTTATTTGTCCCTCGATGGGAGTGGGGTTCATTCAAGGTGAGGTCAATCCTTTCTTTTTCTTATTCTTTCTCTTTTCTTACTTTTTCTTCTTTACTTCTTTCTTCTTGTTTTAGGGGAATGGTTCCTCTTATTTTGTCTTTCTTTCTCTCCATTATCTTTCTAGTATATTTCTCTCCCTTTGGTTCAACATGGACATTGAATTTGCATTTTTGTAGTATTATTGGAATTTTTCTTTCTTTATAATAATTGTATCACATGTTGACTTTTTTCTTTTTAGTCACTTTCTTTAAAATTGACTTGTGGATTGATATTTGTATTATTTTGTTAATATTATGGATATCGATGTTTGACTTTTTGAGGATTCTTCATTTTGGTGTATGTTGATTGAAAATTGTCAATATAAAATATTTAAAAAAAGTGTGGAGAAAGTAAGAAGAGTAACCAGAAAGAGTGTAACCAGAAAGAGTAAACCAGAAAGAGTAACCAGAAAGAGTGTTACCAGAAAGAGTAAACCAGAAAGAGTAACCAGAAAGAGTGTTACCAGAAAGAGTATATGCAGAAAGAGTAAGCAGAAAGAGTGGAGCAAGTAAGAAGAGTAACCAGAGAGAGTAACCAGAAAGAGTGTAACCAGAAAGAGTAACCAAAAAGAGTAACCAGAAAGATTGTAACCAGAAAGAGTAAACCAGAAAGAGTGGAGTAAGTAAGAAGAGTAACCAAAAAGAGTGTAATCAGAAAGAGTAACCAGAAAGAGTGGAGTAAGTAAGAAGAGTAACCAGAAAGTGTGTAATCAGAAAGAGTAACCAAAAAGAGTAACCAAAAAGAGTGGAGAAAGTAACAAGTGTAACCAGAAAGAGTGTAACCAGAAAGAGTGTACCAGAAAGAGTGGAGCAAGTAAGAAGAGTAACCAGAAAGAGTGTAACCAGAAAGATTAAACCGGAAAGAGTGTAATCGGAAAGAGTGTAACCAGAAAGAGTAATCATAAAGAGTGTAACCAGAAAGAGTAATCATAAAGAGTGTAACCAGAAAGATTAAACCGGAAAGAGTGTAATCGGAAAGAGTGTAACCAGAAAGAGTAATCATAAAGAGTGTAACCAGAAAGAGTAATCATAAAGAGTGTAACCAGAAAGAGTGTAACCAGAAAGGGTAACCAGGAAGAGTGTAACGAGAAAGGGTGTAACCAGAAAGAGTAACCAGAAAGAGTAAACCAGAAAGAGTGTAACCAGAAAGAGTGGAGCAAGTAAGAAGAGTAACCAGAAAGAATGTAACCAGAATGAGTAACCAGAAAGAGTAACCAGAAAGAGTGTAATCAGAAAGAGTGTAACCAGAAAGAGTAACCAGTATGAGTAACCAGAAAGAGTGGAGCAAGTAAGAAGTGTAACCAGAAAGAGTGTATTCAGAAAGAGTGTAACCAGAAAGAGTAACCAAAAAGGGTAACCAGAAAGAGCAACCAGAAAGAGTGTAACCAGAAAGAGTAAACTAGAAAGAATAACTAAAAAGAGTGGAGCAAGTAAGAAGAGTAACCAGAAAGAGTGTAACCAGATAGAGTGTAACCAGAAAGAGTAACCCAAAAGGAGTGGAGCCAGTCAGAAGAGTAACCAGAATGAGTCACCAGAAAGAGTGTAATCAGAAAGAGTAAACCAGAAAGAGTGTAACCAGAAAGAATGGAGCAAGTAAAAAGAGTAACCAGAAAGAGTGTAACCAAAAAGAGTAACCAAAAAGAGTAATGAGAAAGAGTAACCAGAAAGAGTGTAACCAGAAAGAGTGTAACCAGAAAGAGTAACCAAAAAGAGTAACCAGAAAGATTGTAACCAGAAAGAGTGTAACCAGAAAGAGTGTAACCAGAAAGAGTGGAGCAAGTAAAAAGAGTAACCAGAAATAGTGCAACCAGAAAGAGTAACCAAAAACAGTAACCAGAAAGAGTAACCAGAAAGAGTGTAACCAGAAAGAGTGTAACCAGAAAGAGTAACCAAAAAGAGTAACCAGAAAGATTGTAACCAGAAAGAGTGTAACCAGAAAGAGTGTAACCAGAAAGAGTGGAGCAAGTAAAAAGAGTAACCAGAAATAGTGCAACCAGAAAGAGTAACCAAAAACAGTAACCAGAAAGAGTAACCAGAAAGAGTCTAACCAGAAAGAGTGTAACCAGAAAGAATTTAATCAGAATGAGTAACCAGAAAGAGTGTAATCAGAAAGAGTAAATCAGACAGAGTAACCAAAAAGAGTGGAGCAAGTAAGAACAGTAACCAGAAAGTGTGTAACCAGAAAGAGTAACCAGAAAGAGTAACAAAAAAGAGTGGAGAAAGTAACAAGAGTAACCAGAAAGAATGTAACCAGAAAGAGTGTAACCAGAAAGAATGTAACCAGAAAGAGTAACCAGAAAGAGTGTAACCGGCATCTCGGGGGATCAGCGGCCCCGTCACCGTGAGTCGCGGGTTGGCCTGCGGCAGGGAGGGGGAGTGGGCAACGGTCCTGGCGAGGTCCGGCCCGAGGCCTCCGGTTCCGGGCGCTGGGAAGCGGCCTTGGCTTCCCCTGACACCAGCCAGGCCCCAAAACCAGAGTCCACGGTGAGACCCTGCAATGTAAACAGAGGATGTGGGGGCGTTTAGCGGGCTGACGCCAATGCATTCTGGGATTTGTTGTATTACTGTGAATGTGCTATACTGGCGCGGTGGCCAGCGGGCCACCTCTAATACATTTTTGAAAAGATCTTGCGGGCCAAATATAATTATATCGCGGGTCAAATTTGGCCCGCGGGCCAGAGTTTGACATGTGTGCCCTATGCCATCGGAACTCTGTAATTAGTAAGGGATTTCTTAAGGTGGGATGTGAGTGGGAAGGAAAGGGTGAGAATCACTACTCTAGACCCAATTGTTACTGAAATATTTTGCTTGAGAAAAATTGTCATTGACCCATTTCCTTTAGTGTTCTGAAACCGTGCACATGACGAGTCAATGAGGGATGATTAAAGCAGTGGTCTTCAAACTTTTTCTTCCCACCCATAGACCACCTTAAGCAATCCCTTACTAATCACAGAGCACCAATGGCACAGGGACGCGAGTGGAAAGAAAAAGGTTGAGAACTGTTGTATTGTGGTAACTCCACATCTGATTAGGTTAATTGTTAGGCAAGTGGTCAGAGAAGGACCCCCCACCCCACCCCAAGAAAGGCTTAAATCACAGGAACAAAATAAGCTTCTGTCTCACTGCTCCCAATCTTACACACAGTTCTGATGTGGAATGTGGGGTCGCAGCTCCACGTTCACCCAAATTCAGGTGCTGTCTGTGTGGAGTTTGTACGCTCTCCCCTTGTCTTGGACCAACAGGTCGGTCGCCTGATGAAGGCACCATTGAAACGCCGGCATCCGGGGCGGTGGAGGAATTGGCTGAAAAGAGCGCATTGATCCCACCCCCCTCCCATGGTTGGAGAGCGATTAAACTGCGATCTCACGGCGCCGGGCTCGTCTCCAACAAAAGGAGCGGGAGGCAGGGTCCGCTGTGCATGGAGCGAGGGGGAAGGCATCGCCAACGAGATGTTCGGTCCGGCGTCGCCGCTGAAGCGCAGACCCAGCGAGGATGGTCCCCAACTCCAGCCGCGTCTGTGTGTCCGGGACCCGGGCGGGGTGAGTGCGGCGCTCCGATCCCCGGGATTCGGGACTCTGAGATCCCTCCACACCTCCGGGGCGTCTTCATTTTCACCTTCAGTGTGCAAGTGCTATACTGGCGTGGCAGCCAGCGGGCCAACTCTAATATATATTTAATATGATCTTGCGGGCCAAATTTGGCCCGCGGGCCAGAGTTTGACATGTGTGATCTAGATGATAGGGTGGCAAATTGGATTAGTAAATTTGCAGATGATACCAAGGTTGGCGATGGTGTGGACAGTGAGGAAGATGATCAAAGGTTACAGGGTGATATAAGACGGTTAGAAAATGGGCTGAAAGATGGCAGATGGAGTTTAATACTGATAAATGTGAGCTGCTATATTTTGGTAGGACTAAGTCATGCATGTTAAATGGTAAACAATTGAGGAGTGCAGTGGTACAAAGGATTTAGATGTCATGGTACATAATTCCCTGAAAGTTGAATCACATGTAGTGAAGAAGGCATTTAGCATGTTGGCTTTCATAAATCAGAGTATTGAATAAAAGATTTGGGATGTTATGTTGAGGTTGTATAAGACATTGGTGAGGACAAATTTGGAATACTGTGTGCAGTTTTGGTTGCTGAATTACAGGAAGGATATAAACAGAGTAGGGAGAGTGCAGAGGTTTACGAGAGTGTTACTGGGGTTTCAGGGTTTGAGTTACAGGGAAAGGTTAGGCAGGCTGGGACTTTTTCCCTGGAGTGTAGTCAATTGAGGGGTGATTTGATAGAGGTATTCAAAATTATAAGGGGGATAGGCTTTTTCCACTGAGAGTGGGGGAGATTCAAACAAGAGGGCATGAATTGAGAGTAAAAGTGGAGAAGTTTAGGGGAATTTCTTCACGCCAAGGGTGGTGGGGGTATGGAATGAACTTCTGGCAGTGGTGATAGAAGTAAGATTGATGTTAATATTTAAGGAAAAGTTGAATAGGTATGTGGACGGGAGCATTATGGATGGTTATGGGCTGAATGCAGGCCAGTGGGACTAGATGGGAGAAATTATTCATCATGGACTAGAAGGGATGAACTGGTCTGTTTCTGTGCTGTAAATGGTTATTCTCACACCATAGCATAGGATTTTCCAACTCCTCTATAGTGCAACTTATTAGTGCGACACTGGCCCTGAAAGCTGGTAATTAATTGCCTTTTTATAGTTTCATTTACCTGTGTGAACATGACCAATATGGGATGGGTGGTCATTTTAATCCTGATTCTTACCCGCCAAAGTAGGTAGTAAACTTTATTCAAACAGCGGGTGGGGCCGAATGTTTGCTCCCATCTTCACCAAAAAGGTTGTGTTTTGCTTCAGAAAACTTTTACAACTTTAAACTTTTATTTAAATTTTTATTGATTCTTGTTTATTTTAATTTTATTTAATCATTTATTTTCTCAATTTTTTTTGCTGGTTGCTTGGGGTTGCCATTTGCTTGAATTCTAGATAATGGGGATTTTGCTGTAATAAGGAGAAACAATTCTTGGTTCTACCCTATAATACTTGTAAGTTTCTATACCTCTACCAGGTCTCCAACCAAACTTTTGCTGCTCCATGGAAAACTAACTCAATTTATCCAGTCCACTCCTTATTATTCACACCTTCCTCCAACAGTTTATTGCCTAGTGAAGGTGATTTCCTTCAAACCAAACTGACATTTTGTTCTGTTTAGCTTTAATCCATACTTCTGGATGTGTACTAGCACTTCAATGTATTGCTTTGCTCCTGTGTGGATCCCCATAGGATCATAGCGCAGGTGTCTGTGGACCCCAAACTTTGCAAATTTTGAAAGATAGTTGGATGGGAAAAAAAAGATGGGTTTGACCATCACTCAGAATCTCATCAGAAACAACAACAACAGTGCGCAGAAATACGAAATCCAAATGGGCAAGAGAATGACTGATTCCACCTGCACTGAATTCGTCCATCATTATTGAATGAAGATCTACCGGGACCAATGCCTGAAGAGGGCACACAAAATCAGTGAACCGGTGTGGACTCGAAAGGCCAACATGGCCTGTTTCCGCTCCGTAAATGGTTATATAGTTATATGGTTATCAGAGCTAATGCATTTCACATGGCCTCCAGTGTAAAATGCTTACCCATCTTCCTGCGATGCCAATGCTGTCATGCTGCGGGTCCCACCTACTTTTGCATTGGGATGCTGGGTCCCTATTTAAAGGGTCGCACTGAACCGCCTTTTCTTGGTTCAGTGTGAATACTCCAATCTGACCCGACCTGGCTTTAAACATGGGTTGATGACATGCCAATTTACCAGGATCTCAGAGTGAAAGCACCTCCTGTTGTTCCTGATGAGGGCAACTACTGTCATGTCATCTGCAAACTTCTTGACTCTATTTGAGCTGGATCTGATGATGCATTAGTTGGTCAGTAACATGAACAGGAGCAGGCTGAGCACACAACCTTGAGGTATGCCAGTAATCAGAGTGACGGTGCTCGATGCTCTGATACTGACCCATACAGACTGTGGTCTTTCCATTGTCAAGTCCAGAATCCAGTTACAGAGAGGAGTGTTGAATTCCTTTGAGGTCAGCTTCTCCATCATCCTCTGGGGAATGATCGTATTAAATGCCGAGCTGAAGTCAGTACTATTTAATGCACCTGGGCATGACTGGGATCAAATAATTGCAGGATGATGTAAATCCATGCAGAAAGATAGAGGAAAACAATACAGAAACTAAAGCAAAAGTTAGGACAGAGAAAATTAAGAGTAGAATACTGAAAAGTCAAATGCAAAAGATGTAGGTACTACATTCTAGAAGGACAATGAGTGTAAGGGCACTCTATCTGGATGTCTGTGGTATTTTAAACAATTAAACAGTGGCATAAATTAGTAGAAAGGGGTATGATTTAGTGACATTATAGAAGCCTAGTTGCAGGAGGGGCATGATTGGGAATTAAATATCCAAGTGTATCAGGCAATTCAAAACAATAAGCAAGAAGATGAGGGAGGTGGGGTAGCACACTTAATGATGAGATCAGCGCAGTAGTTGGAGACAATATAAGATGTAAGGAGAAGAATGTTCAATCCATTTGGGTGCAGATTATGAATAGTAAAGAGAAAAAAAAACACTGATGGGAGTTATCTGTAGGCCACTAAATAATAACATTACACTGGCACAGACAATAAACTAAGGACTATTTAATGGAACAACATTTCTCATGGGGGACTTTACCTTGAATAAGGCTGGACTAGACAATCTTGAGGAGGAACTCAAAAATGCATCTGTGATAGCTTTCTTGAAAGGCACATTACTAAACCTACAAGGGAGCATGGTATCTTAGATTTTAGATGTTGTGCAATGAGACAGGAAAAATTAATGATCTTGGCAATGGGCAAGATCTGCGATCACAGTATGATTGAATTTCTCAGACAAATGGAGGGTGTATTGTTTAGACATACAGGACAGTAACAGGCCCTTTTGGCCCACAAGCCCATGCTGCTCAAATATCTCAATCACCCTACCACTCTGTATGTTATGAAGGGTGAGTGGAAACCAGAGCACCTAGAGGCCACGCAGTCATAAGGAGAACATATAAACTCCTTACGGATAGTACAGGATTCAAACCTCAGTCGCTCATGTTGCAATAGCAGCTAACTGTGCTATTTCCAATAGTGTGATCTAAATCCAGTCTATGCCTTTGTGGTTGGATATTTTGGGAACAGTGGAGGACTTTCAAAGAGGTTTTTCACTGTGCTCAACAAAATCAGTCCATTTATACTTTATTTCAATAAAATGTTGTTCTTCTAATTTGCGTTTGCCTCCAACCTGGCAGTACATGCTATGGACAGACATCTCAGTGATGCAATGGGATATGAAATTGAAATGGTTGGCCACTAGGTAGAGTGGGTAGAGTGAAGGTGCTCAATGGAGCAATTGAGTAATTGCCCAATCTGTGTCCAATCTCTCCTACATAAAGGAGACCTCACCATGATTCTGGCTGAATCCTTTGACAACCTTTGCTATGATAAGATATTATGATAAGATGTAGGAACAGAATTAGACAATTTTCTATGCATTTGAATCATAGCTGATGTATTTTTCCTCTCAACCCTGTTATCCTGCCTTCTCCCCATAATCTTTGATATCCTAAGCCATGAGTGGGCCAGATGGTGTGTCAGTGCTTGACCAGAGGTCCACACTAATATTTTTTAAGACATTCAGCATGGTAAAAGGCCATTTCAGCTCACTTGCTGCCCAATTTATTTATATAAATAAAAATTCTCATGGGCTGAAATGTCCTGTTACTGCGCTTTATGTCTAAATTTAAAATTAAGTACAAAGCATTATTTAGTGAATACGTTTAACAGTCAGAGCTTAACGACGAAAAGCTACAATAGCTTATTTACAGCTACCTATTGAACTCTTTTTAAACACAACTATGAAACAAAACTGAAAGCACAACATGAAAAATGCAATTTTTGGTCAAATTTGAAATATAGTGCAATAAATTTATCTTGGTTTGAGAGCGCAGTGTCAACAAAAGAAAAATATTTACAACCTTTTCACATTTAAAATCAGATTCCACTGCCCACCTGGTATGGCAGCGCTCGATTGTCTCACAATGCATTGCACTACGGTAGTCAAAACAACTGCTTTGGCACAAGCTGCCACTGTTGGAGGGGTTTAAAAAATTGCAGCTAATTGCTGAGCATTGGAGTGCGGGCCGGATAAATTTGGATCCAGACACCAGCTTCACTTGTTTGCCTGCTGGCGCTGGTCTCGCCCTGCTGGCAAATGACATCAGTGTCCATTACCTGTGAACCAAACCCACACATTCAAAACACAATCATTGCCCTTTTGAAATCTGATCGCACTGGCCACCTGGCATGGCAGTGCTCAATTGTCCCACAATGCACTGTCCTATGGAAGCTGAAACAACTGCTTTCGTGCAAGCTGTCAATGTCCCACAATGCACTGCTCTACAGAAGCTGAAACAACCGCTTTCACACAAGTTGCCACTGTTGTTGGGGTTTAAAAAAATATGTGTAGCTTTGGGTTGTGGGCCATATAAATTTGGATCGGGCTGTAGGTTGCGCACCCCTGCCATAATCAATGAATACCACAGATTCACCACTGCAGAACATTTTGTGTCATCCACAAATTTACTAATAAGTCCATTTATACTTTAATCCAAATCATTTATAGTGTTCCCTGCACTGATCCATGTGGAACATCACTGGCAATAGACCTCCAATCAAAATAAAACACTTCGCCACTACCCTCTGTCTACTATTGTCAAGCTAATTTTAAACCCATTCTTTCATGTCTCCATGGATCCCATATGGCTTAATCTTCTGCATCAGCCAACCATAAGGGACCTTGTTTAAAACTTTAATAAATTTCATCCACTGGCCCCTGCATCAATCATCTTTGTCAACTCCTCTTTCTACTATCCTTCAAATAGTGAATAGATCTGCACACTATACTCCCAGTACAATTTACCTGCATCTTGCATGGCTTTAACGTGATGATCCAACTCTCCAACTCTATACCTGACGGATGAAGCATACCGTATGCCTGCTTCACCATTCTGTTTACCCGCGTCACCATTTTGTGTCATCAAGCCAAGTTTGCTTGCATATCATGGATCTCAGGTGATCTGACCTTCTACCAAACGGACCTGTTAAAAGCCTTGCTAAAGTCCACGTTGACTACCTTGGTGTTGTCAATTATCCTGGTATTTTTTTCTTCTTCAAAAATCTCAATCAAATTCCTAAGATATGAATGCCTGCATACAAAACCATGTTAGCTACAGTCTTTGTCTTTCTGAATGCATTTAGATCCCGAGTGTCAGAATCTTCTCCAGTAACTTTCCCGTCACTGATTTTAAACTCACTAGCCTGGAGTTCTCTGTGTTACCCTGCAGTCTTTCTTCGAATGATAGAATCAGAGAGATTTACAGAATGGAAACAGACCATTGGGCCCAACTTGTACATGCTCATCATTATCAACCTGATTTCCCTATATTTGGCTCAAAGTCTTTCCAATCCATGTACTTTTTCAATGTCTTTTGAATGTTGCAATTATACACACATCTACTGCTTCATTTTGCAGCTCATTCCACATATCTACCAACTTCTGTGTGAAAAAGGTGCCCATCAAATCCCTTTTAAACTATCCCTTCTCACCTTAACTTTTAAATAAAGGCACCATGTTAGCCATTCTTCACTTTTCTGGTACCTTATCCATGGCTAATGATGATACAAATATCTCTGACAGGCGGGTTTCTTCCCAGGATGCTCATTATGTCCTTAGATACACTTGATCTGGCCCTGGGGTTTTGTTCTCCTTTATGTGCTCTAAGAATGTCAGTAGCAGCTGTTTTGAAGTACACCACTATCTTCTTTCCTGAATTTCCTAGATTCCATCACTTTCTCAGAGACAAGAAGTATTTATTTAAGATCTTGCTCATTTTCCAAGGCCACACACATAGAAAACTATACTGATCCTTAAGGGAATCCTATTCTTAGATTATAGGATCTCTTAGTATACTTACAGCACCTCCTCATCTGATATGCATTTTTTAAATGGTTTTGAGCATCTCTGGAGCAGTGTAGGAATTTCAAGTCAGAAGAGGTGGGCAGAGTGGGAAAGAGAATTAAAGTGACAGGAGAGCAGAGGCTCGATGTACCCTTGTGGATTGAAAAGAGGTGTCAAAGCAATCACTAATCTGTCTTTTGATTCTTCAGTTTTGTGAAGCCAACTGTGAGCATTGAATGCCAAGCAGAAAATTGGAAAAACTTCAGAAGCATTACTGCTTCATCCAGAAGAACACTTTGTGTTCACATTCCAGCATCTGCAATTGCTTATATTTCCTGAGAACATTTTGAGTCCTTGAAAGAGGGAAGAAAGAAGTGAAAGGGTGGTTGCTGATTTTCTTACAGTTGTAATGAGAAGTGGAAAAATGGCCAAAGGAATCCAGAGGCAATGGTCCCTGAGAAATGCTGAAAAGGGAGGGATTCTTGTTGGGGGTATAGACATTTTGGAGGAGGATCTGCTGTGGAGGCTGCTGGTGTGGAAAATTAGGGCAATAGAAAACCTGCTCTAGCTGTGTTTGGGAGAAGATTGGGAGTTTGGGAAATAGAGGGATTGCAGTTTGTGAACCATGTCAACCATGGTATAGGGAAGCCATGGTTAAAGTAAAAGGAAGGCATCTGAAATGCACTGGTGTAGAAAGTCTCTTCATTGGAACAAGTATGGTGGAGGTGGAGAAACTGGGAGAATGCCATAGAGTCCTTACTGGGTGCATGATGAACACAGTTTTATTGAGATAATCACAAATGGATCAGATGGAAATTGACAGGAAAATTAACAAAGCAGTTTCTGAAAGGCAAATGGAGATGAGCTCACATGAAGTCTGAATGCTACAATCTGGGGAACAACCAGTTAATGTTACATGTATCAAGGCAATTAAGTTGCAAGTCTGATCACATGGTAAGAATGGCTTTGAATTGTGAAGGACATTGGCAGACTGAGAAAGGCATGAGAAGAAATAGTGCCCTCTCCAATCCGTGTGACAGGTGATCTTGGACAGCTTGCCAGTTATGAAAATATCTGGCCCATTGTTTCTCTCTTCAAGATCACCTCTAATTGCCCTGGACTCCCATTTCTCCCTTTGATAATATTTTCTCTTCACCTTATCTGGTTCACTCTGCCTGTGTTGGCTTCCTTCTCTCTTCCAACCAGATTGTTGGACTTGTTCTTGCATTCTCTTGCTCAGTATTTTCTTTATGTGTGCGATGTTTGAAGTATTGGATGAAAGGAATGGAGCATCAGAGGTATGAAGTGACGACACTTTCCTAGCAGATCTTTGACAGAGAGAGTAATTCCAAAGGATTGACAAATATTAGATCATAAGATATAAGAGTAGAAGTAGGCTATTTGGCCCATCGAGTCTGCTCTGACATTCTGTCATGAGATGATCATTCTCCCACTCAGTCCCATTCCATTGCCTTCTCCCAATACTCTGACTGTTCAGATACCTGTCAATCTCTGTCTTAAATACATCCAATGACCTGGCCTCCACAGCCACCCATGGTTTCAAATTCCAGATGTTTACCCTTCTCTGGCTAAAAAAAAAATCTGTTTTAAATGGCCGTTCTTCAATCTTGAAGTTGTGCCCTGTTGTCCTTGACTTCCCTACCATGGGAAACAGCTTTGTCACATCTACTGTGTCCTTTCCACCATTAAAAATGAATTTATATAAATTACTGGAATTTTTCCCCTTTCCCACTTTAATCAGCAGTTAATATGCAAGTGCAGACATTTCATGTGACCAAGGTGTCATTATTATGAAGCCATTGGGGCAGTGCCACCATCTACATGGCATTGTTTGCTTGCCATAAGCTCCTGGTGAGATTTTCATATTAGGAAGGTGATTCACAAAGCAGTTGTAGTGGTGTAATGACAACAAGAATCCACAACAAAATACTTTAGAAATAAATGCAGAAAATAAACTGGTCACTCATCATCTGAGGAGAAAATAGGTGGTTATTCTGCGAAGCTGTCGTGCTCCACACAGGTGAGTTGGCATCTCCTTAGGTGCTGATTAATGTGTTATATATTTTCAGCCACTCCTGTCAGTCAACAAAGAGAAGACATTTTTATGGATAATGAATGTGATAATGAGTTTATTGTCATACACAATGTACAATGTACATATGCACTGACATTCTTACTTGCTGCAGCAGAAAAGCCACTTTGAAAAAAGAAACAATGTACTAAATACACAAAAAAAAGATAATAAATGTTCACAGTGCAAATAAAGACTTAGCAATTACTGAGGCAGTATTGTGCTCTCATTTCCTGTCACTCTTTGAGCTCACCTGATCTGGATGTGTCTTGTCAGGTTCTTTTCAGATTTGATGAGTGAAGAGGAGGAAGAGACTGACCATTTTTTGAAGGAATGCGCAGGAGACCCGGCACTGCGTGAACGTGTTTCTGTCCTTTCCCGCATTTTCCTGAATCGTCGCCGAATGGTGCAGGATGACAAGATGCTGCTGACTGATGATACCTTCTCCATTGAGCCAGTGGTAAGTGGCTATATTGGATTTAGAGATAATCATACACCTGTGGGCAATGAATGTTTGTTCTTGGAGGAAATCTGCAGGCTAACATACGTTGAACCATTTTTAAAAATTTCAATTTTATGCTCAACAAAAGGAGAATCCATGCGAATTAAATATTTTCGATCGGAGAGATGCACATCAGCATTTTGTACACAGTGGCAGCATTATACCCTGAATGTCCCTCAGACTTCAGATTTTAGATTTATTGTCAGGGTAGATACATAACATCATATACAACCCTGAGATTCTTGTTCTAGTGGGAGAGGCCAAAAAAAAACTGATACAATGTTCACATGAAAACAAAGAAATGTGAATAAACTGACTGTGCAAAGCAGAGATAGAGAAAAAAAATCAATAAAGTGCAAAAGTAAGAGTCCTTAAATGAGTCCCTGATTGAGTTGTCCTTAAATAAGACTGTTTGGGTGGAATTGAGGGGTGAAGGAGGCATAAGGGTGCTAATAGGGGTGTATTACAGACCACCAAATGGGCCAAGAAAATTAGAGGAACAAATTTGTAGGGAGATAACGTATATGTGTGAGAATCATAAGGTAGTGATCATGGGAGATTTTAACTTCCCTCACATTGATTGGGATACCCATACAGTTAGAGGGCTGGATGGGCTAGAGTTCGTTAAATGTGTTCAAGATTGTTTTCTAAATCAATTAGTAGAAGAACTGACTCGGGATGGTGTAATACTGGATCTCCTGTTAGGGAACGAGCTAGGTCAGATATCGGACATTAATGTTGGAGAACAAATTGGGTCTAGTGATCATAACTCTGTTAGTTTTCAGATAGTTTTAGGGAAGAGCAAGGAGGGGCCTAAAGTTGAGGTTCTGGATTGGAGAAGAGCAAATTTTGAAGGAATAAGAAGGGATTTGGGGAGTATTGAGTGGGACAGGATATTTTCAGGTAAGGATGTAAAAGAAAAATGGAGGATATTCAAAAAAGAAATTTTGAGGGTACAGAGTAGATATGTCCCAGTGAGGATCAAAGGAAAGGCTGGAAGTCATAGGGAGGCTTGGTTTTCGAGGAATATTGGAGATTTGGTTAGGAGAAAAAGGGAGGTGGACAAGAGGTATAAAGAGAGGGAGCTGAGAATTTGAAGGAGGACTACAAGGAGTGTAGAAGGAATCTTAAGAAATTAGAAAGGCCAAAAAAAGGCATGAAGAGGCTTTGGCAGACAGAGTAAAAATAAATCTAAAGGGTTTCTATAGGTACATTAAAAATAAAAGATTAGTGAGGAATAAAATTGGACCCCTTGTAGATAGCAAGGGTAGGCTGAGTGAGAAGTCAGAGGAAATGGGGAAAATTTTGAATGATTTCTTTGACTCAGTATTCACTAGGGAAAAAAATATTGAACCAGTTGAAGTAAAGAAAAATAGTGGGGAGGTCATGAAGCATATAAGGATAACCGAGGAGGTAGTGATGGCTGTGTTGAAAAAGATAAAGGTGGATAAATCTCCGGGACTGGACAAAATATTCCCAAGGACACTCAGGGAGGCTTGTGGACAGATAGTGGGGCCATTAACAGAGATATTTAGGATGTCTCTGGCCACGGGGGTAGTGCCAAAGGATTGGAAGGTGGCACATGTGGTTCCGCTGTTTAAGAAGGGGTCCAAATGTAAACATGGGAATTATAGGCCCATGAGTCTGACGTCTGTGGTGGGCAAGTTGATGGAAAGTGTTCTGAGGGATGGTATTTACAAATATTTGGAGGTACAGGGATTAATAGGGAGTAATCAGCATGGATTTGTCAGGGGTAGATCATGCTTGACAAACTTGATTGAGTTTTTCGAGGGGGTTACAAAAAAGGTTGATGAAGGGAAAGCTGTGGGTGTTGTCTATTTAGACTTTAGTAAAGCTTTTGACAAAGTTCCCCACAGGAGGTTAGGAAAAAAAGATGGAGGCATTAGGTATAAATAAGGAGGTAGTGAAATGGATTCAGTAATGGTTGGATGGGAGGTGTCAGAGAGTAGTGGTAGAAAATTGTTTGTCTAATTGGAGGCTGGTGACTAGTGGAGGTCCTCAGGGATCGGTCCTGGGTCCACTATTGTTTGTTATATATATTAACGATCTGGAAGTAGGGATGGAGAATTGGATAAGCAAGTTTGCGGATGATACAAAGATTAGAGTTGTTGTGGACAGTGAGGAAGATTACCATAGATTAAAAGGTGATTTAGGAAGGCTGGAGGTGTGGGCTGAGAAATGTCTGATGGAATTTAATACAGATAAATGTGAGGTGTTACATTTTGGAAAGGCAAATCTAAATAGGTCATATGCATTAAATGGTAGGCTATTGAGATGTGTAGAGCAACAAAAGGATTTAGGAGTGATGGTAAATAGTACCCTCAAGGCTGATACTCAGGTAGATGGTGTGGTGAAGAAGCCATTTGGAAAGTTGGCCTTCATAAATTGGAGTATTGAATTCAAGAGTAGGGAGGTTATGATGAAATTGTACAAGGCATTGGTGAGGCCAAATTTGGAGTACTGTGTACAGTTTTGGTCACCAAATTATAGGAAAGATATAAACAAAATAGAGAGAGTGCAGAGAAGGTTCACGAGAATGTTGACAGGATTTCAAGGTTTGAGTTACAGGGAAAGGTTGTGTAGACTAGGGCTTTTTTCTCTGGAGCGTAGAAGATTGTGGGGGGACTTGATAGAGGTGTTTAAGATTTTAAAAGGGACAGACAGAGTAAATGTGGATAGGCTTTTTCAATTAAGAGTGAGGGAGATTCAAACAAGAGGGCATGGTTTAAGATTGAAGGGGGAAAATTACCGTAGATTAAAAGGGGAACATGAGGGGAAATTTCTTTACGCAAAGGTTGGTAGGGATGTGGAATGAGCTTCCGGCAGACGTGGTTGAGACGGGATCATTGGTTACATTTAAGGAAAGACTGGATAGTTACATGGAGAGGAGAGGACTGGAGGGGTATGGACCTGGTGCTGGTCAGTGGGACTAGGAGGGTGGGGATTTGTTATGGCATGGACTAGTAGGGCCGAACTGGCCTGTTCTGTGCTGTAAGTGGTTATTTGGTTATATGGTTATAAGTCCCTGATTGAGGAGTCTGATGGTGGAGGGGGAGCAGCTGTTCCTGAACCTGGTGGTGTGAGTCTAGTGGCAGTAGTTCTATAAATGTTCTCGTTGTTGGGGAGGGTTTTAGCTGTGATGTCCTGGCCTGTGTCCACTACCTTTGCATGGCTCAGGGATTGGTATCCCTGTACCAGGCCGTGATGGATTCGGTCAGCACACTTTCCACTATAAATTGGTAGAAGTTTCCATGGGTTTCCAATGTTATGTCAAACCTTTGCAAAATCCTGAGGAAGTAGAGGCACTGATGTGCTTTCTTCATGATACTGACTGCAAGAACTTAAATTTCCTCATCCTCTTCACCTCTGATCCACCAATGATCACTGGTGATCATTAGCTGGCATGTCAGTTTTTCCATTGACAACTTGCATGCTTTCTCATGCTAAATTGATGGCTTGTTCATGCCTTGTTTGTAAATCACATGATCCCATTATTTAATCTTTGATGACTCAGGTGATGACTTGAGCAAATGTCATAAATGTTGGCATGAAAATATCGGGAGTGAGTTTTATTCAATTCCCAAGAGGGATGATTGGTAACTTGACCACGTACACAGCTTCAAACATAACCCTACAAGGGGAAGCAGCGATTCCCTTGCAGTCTTCCAATCTAGCGTTTGTTTTTTCCGATAGAGACAAGCAGTACGATTGATTTCAGAACATCTGCATTCATCTTCTGGGGTGGCCAGGAGCTCCCATTTGCCTGCTGCATTTACTCCACATCCATTTTCCATTCTGATCCTCTGTCCATGGCCTCCACACTGTTCTAACAAAGGCCAACATAAAGTTGAGGAATATCATGACACCTTTCAACAGTATATGTTGCAAGCTTCTTGATTCAATATCAAATTCTACAGCTTCAAGTAATATTTAATTCTCAATTGATGTCATCATCATTGACCATTATCAGATTGTATAAATGATCAGCTTGGAGTCTCAAGAATCGTTGCTAATGAAAATATTTCAGAAGTACTTAACTGACTAGCTTTATGGAACATGCATTGAAAATTCCATTGTGCTGAAGCAAGATCATGTAATACAATGTTTTGGTATGTAACATGTTTCACTTTCAATTAAAAATCAAATGAAATGGGGAAATTTGGGACTTTCTAAGAGTTGTAAGAAGTCCAAAGGGTTCCTTCCAGACTCTCCTCGAGAGTCTGGAAGGACCAAGAAGCCTAATTGTATAGGACATCAAACACTGTTATGCCAGCCCTTACTCAACTGAATTTTGACCCATGCATATATGGCCCATGAAAGTTTATGAGGTGTGTTTCAGGAATAAGGGGCATTTGCTTAATAAGCTGATTCCAGATCATGGATACCCTTTTTAAGTAACATATTTAGACCGTGTTGAAAATCCTTCAGTTTCCAAGCCTCTCATCAAACTCGCAAACATTGTTTAGCTGCTGTTATGAGCCCAGAGAACTTCAAAACCCAGCAGCAATAGAAATTCACCAAGACAGTGGTTATTTAAACAAAAGCTGCTTTTAATTTTCTTTAAATATAAAAACAAGATCGAACGTTAACTTATTATTATTAACTTAATTTAACCTAACTTAACCCCCTTCTAATTCTAAGCGTATGTGTATGTAATGTGTATATGTTCAGGAAAGTTCTTTGTTTCACAGTCCAATGATTCACTTCTCACTTCTCCAAGTTCACCCGTATCAGGCAATTCTTATACTGTGCACAGAATTTAACATTTATGAATCTTCACCAGGCTCTGGTGCTTAAAGTCAAATGGTTACGACTCAGGAAGGTTCTTGTTGGTTTCAGAGACAAATTTGTTGCTTGTTGGACACACACACAAATTGATTTCCTCCAATCAGTCACTTCAGTGTCATGCCAAAGAAACTTGGCCCATCATGTGTTTTCCAAATGATAATCTCTTCTTCCAGGTCATCACAGAATTCTTCTTGCTTCCCTTATTTCAGGAGAAACACTCTAGCCAGACATTTCCTCTTGAAAGGACTATAAGGGGTTTGAACAGGCTGAACTCTGAACTCACAACCTGTCTTCAAAATGGGGTTTTTCAACAAGCCTGCCAGCTTGCCATTTTGTAGCCTCAACTGCTACTGTAGAACTGACTTCTCTCTCTCTCTCTCTCTCTCTCTCTCTCTCTCTCTCTCTCTCTCTCTCTCACTCTTTCTCTCTCTCTCTCACTGAGAGAAGAATCCTGTTTGTTTTTTCCTAACTCTGCTTGTAAAAACCAAATAACCTCTCCCAAGGATACAAACCCAATCTTTGAAAATTCTTATCAGCATCTCTGAGCTTTTGAAGATCTTTCCAAAGCAGTTCCATTGTCTCTGCAAAGCTTCAACGCCTAGCTTCAGCAAATCTCTTGCATTTTAAATGAGATGTCTTTTGTGAAGTGTTAGTCTATTTGTGAAGTGAAGTATACCCCCACAGTCTATCTCTTTTAAAGACATATTTATTCATAACCATACTAATATAACCCGTAACACCACCAAGAAATTACCAGTCAGCTACTGACAACACAACTGTTCCAAGGCAACCACTATCCCTTTGATCTGATCCCTCCATCACCACCCACTTCTGAACCACCATCCTCTAGATCCACTACTCTTTTCCCATCCATGGCCGTGCAGAAAATTTCTTTCGGTGAACAAAGTTGATGCTGTTGCAAACACATGGGTCTTTGTCACTGTTGAATTCTGCAGCAGCAGGCACAGATTCTGATAAGAAGCTGACCCTTGTGGAGATCTTGGGGTCAGAGCAGACACCCCTTTTACATCAGGTTGGAAGATAGGCAGATTTTCATCTACAAACAAACAATGTGCCTGTAATTTCAGGTGAACCATCCCAAAATATATCGAGCATGTAGATACAACAAGCATTTAAGAAAATGCATGGTAATTTTGTTGATGAGTTGAGTAGAATAGACTAATACTCTCCAGAGACAATTTTATTGAGGGGTATTGGTACGAGCCCACAAGACCCCAAAACCCAGTTGCAATAGATATTCACCAAGACAAACTGTTGCTTAAACAATAATTACTTTTAATTATCTTTAAACATGAAAACAGAAACAAACTTTAACTTATCTATTATTAACTTACTTAACCTAACTTAACCCCCTTCTAATTCTAAGTTCACATGCATGAAATGTGTGTGTAAATTTAAGAAAAGTTCTTTGGTTCACAGTCCAATCTCACTTCTCATTCTTCCAAGTTCACTGGTTTCAGGCAATTCTTACACTGTGCACTGAATTTAATATGGAAAAGTTCAACAGGTTTTAGTTCTTGAAAGGTAAATGGTTCTTGTAGGTTTACAAAGAGAGATATGTTGCTCCAGGACATTCACAACTAAGGTACTTCCATCAGTCACCTCAGTGTCTTGTTGATGAAACTTGCCCCATCAGGGTTCTCCAGATGTTGAGAGCTGGAAGGACTCAATGAGTCAGGCAGTCTCCATTGGAGAGAAATGTATAGTCAACATTTTGAGTCAGGACCCTTTATTGAGTCCTGAAAAGGGTCACAATTTGAATTATTGTGTCCCCATTTCTCTCCATTGATACTGACTGATTTACTGAGTTCTTCCAGCTTCCAAATGTCTGCTCAAGATTTCAGTGTCTGAAGTTTCTTGTTCCTGGAGCAAGCCTAGAGCTTAAATTTGAAATGTAAACCAAAGCAGTTAAAAATAATTACTGAAGCCTGAAATCAGGAAGGCAATTCTCACACTTTGAAAATGCACATAATTATAAAGCATTTGATTGTTTACAAATACTGAAATGTGTCTCTCTTGGTCATGAATTTTTGAAATATAATTCATAGAAAATATTAATATTAGTAATTCATGGAATGTATTCCATCTGTGTTCATGTGTAGATGGAAAAAAATTGATACCAAATATGCAGTGAGATACCTCCTAGTATATTTTGAGTCATTAAGAATATTCAGAACTGAGGTAGATGGAGATTTGTGCTCAATTGGAATTAAGGGTTTAGAGGATTGGACAAGAAATTTTTTTGGACAAAGATTAGAGCAACCATGATATGGCCCACTCCTGCTATTTTTATGTTCTGATATGAATCATACCAACATTACATATCCATGTATCTAAAGGAATGGGTGACATCAGGAATTGAACCCTGCACTCCAAAATAGTAATGAAATAAAATAGAAAATTTGTTCTTGTTGAATTAACAATTTATCAATTGGCTTTCAAGTGTTCAGTGATTTTGTCAGTTATTGGTGTGATGAAATACATAACTAATAGCAAGGTATATAAAATTCATTCTCTTTTTTTTAAACTTTATTTAAAATTTTATGACATGAATAAAATAAAAATTACATTTAAAGAAATAATAAAAAATAAGATAATAAAAATTAGAATACTACATCATTAAACTACACAAATTAACCCCCCCCAATAATTATAACACAACATTAATCGTCTAATTTAAAATTAGTCCAACCCTCCCCCAAACTAAAGAGTGAAGAATTAATTAACAATGTTGTAAATAAAATAGAAAAAACCCCACTTACAAAAAAAAGATAAAACTTAACAACAAAAAAAATTACTAACAACAAAAAAATATAAATACTAAAATAATACCCTTAAACATATATTTAAATCAAACATAATACATGTATTTAACAAATGAAATCCACTTTAAAACTAAGTTCAAATATTAAAATCATATATCAACCACATATCTGTTATACAAAAAATCATAATTAATAATACATAAATACAGAATTTCCATTAATACCAAGTTTCCTTTATAATTCATCGAGAGAACAAAAACATCCCTTAGAAAAACAATCAGATAAACTTTTTATTCCCTTCCCCTCCCCTTATATAAAAAAAGAAAAAAAAAGAAAAAAAAGTTCAAACTTTTATAAAATTCTCCATATTCTTCATTTATAACATCTTCAAAATTCTCTATTGAAATTAACTTAATTTTATTAAACTCTTCTCCCTCAATGTATTTGTACTTGGTTTTCTTCTTTTTCTTCTTATCACCTTTCCCCTCATCTTCCTCTTCATCTAATTCAACATCCTCAATTTTTGACTTATTATCTTCTGTGATATCATCCTCTTAAAAAAGAGAGAAAAAAGAGAACCCCCCCAAAAAAAAGAGAGAAAAAAAAGGAGAGAAAAAACCCTCCTAATTCCCTCTCAATTACAATCAGAAAACAAAAAGAGTTAAAAACAAATATTTATTTAAAAAAAATCAAAAAAAACCTTCTTAACACAAAAATTAAAAAGAAAAAAAAACAGGTCGGAGGTCACGGCTACCTCCTCCTGTTTAAACCGCCTAAAGCGGTAACTCCCCCAAAATATTGGGTGTGAGATAACTCACAGGTAGCTGATGACTTCTGGAAACTAGTGCCCACCCAGTTCCCTCTCCCAACTCCCATTTCATTAAACTATCATCATTATTTAAACTATTTAAACTCTTCTCAAAAAAAAAGATAAAAGATTTATTTTTTTAAATCAACGTTACCATTGCTTCCATTTCTTTTAAAAATCTGGATCCCACCTTACATCTCTACTCTCTTTGGAGACCTTGAAGGACTACATCGTTCCTGAAACTGCATGATTGGTAGAGACTGAGCAAAGTCCATAACCTCTTTAGGATTGTCAAAGAACTTTGGCTGATTTCCATCCTGAAAAATCTTCAGTACCGCAGGATACCTGAATGTTGCCTTATGTCTTTTTTTCCACAACCGTTCTTTCACAGAATTAAATTCGCGTCGTTGAAACATAATTTCTTGACTCAAATCTTGATAGAAGAAAACAGGATTATTCTGAACCATCAAAGGAGATCTATTTTGCTGGGCATTTCTAATAGCCGTATGTAAAATTGTCTCTCTGTCACAATAGTTTAAACAACGGATCAGAACAGGTCTTGGATTCTGTCCTGAAAAAGATTTTCTTCTTAAAACTCTATGAGCACATTCCAGTATTAAACCTTCATGGAATTTATCCTGTCCTAACACTCGTGGAATCCATTCAGTAAAAATTTTTCTTGGATCTGGTCCTTCTATGCCTTCTGGCAAACCAACAATTTTCACGTTGTTCCGTCTAGATTGATTCTCCAAATAATCAACCTTTTTTGCTAAATTTTTATTTTGGATCTGCAATGTTTGAATTATTCTATTTTCATCTTGCAGTTGATCCTGTACATCGACTAAACCTTTATCACACATTTCAAATCTTTCAATGGTTTCAAGCTTAAAAACTCCATTAATGGCTTCCACCATCGCATTAATCTTGGAAATAAATGGGTTCACAAAATTAGCTAAGTGACTCAATCTTATCTTCAAGATCCTTAACAAACATTTCAACAGAAGTAGATTCAGGCATAATGGGGTCTTGCTGTTCCTTAGAGACCACGGGATCTTCTGTCCCTTCCCTTAATTTAGTATCTTTTCTAGCAGTTTGACTTCGTATAAAAATCCCTCTCAAAGTCCCCCCAGCAATGCCAGGAGACTGAAGATCAGGGTTATCTTTAAGCCAAATCTCTTTAATCATCTTCACTGAATCGATGTCTGGAAAAACCGTTGTAATTATAAACAGAGTGATAAACAGGATATAAACAGAGTGGAGAGAGTGCAGAGAAGGTTTACCAGAATGTTACCTGGGTTTAAGCATCTAGAGTATAGGGAGAGATTGGACAGATTAGGTCTTTATTCTTTGGAGCGTAGAAGGTTGAGAGGGGATTTGATAGAAGTATTTAAGATTATGAAAGGGATAGACAGAGTGGATGTGGATAGACTATTTCCGTTAAGAGGAGGAAAGATTAAAACAAGAGGACATGAGTTAAGAATTAAGGGGCAGAGGTTTAGAGGTAACATGAGGGGGAACTTCTTTACTCAGAGAGTGGTAGCCGTGTGGAATGAGCTTCTGGGAGAAATAGTGGCGGCGGAGTCAATTGTATTATTTAAGAAAAGGTTGGACAGATATATGGATGAGAAGAAGATGGAGGGTTATGGGCATTGTGCAGGGAGGTGGGACTAGAGAGGGGTGTTTGGTTCGGTGCAGACTAGAAGGGCCTAATGGCCTGTTTCCATGCTGTAAATTGTTATGTTATGTTATGTTAATTGAAGATGCATTTTGCAGCGCCACCACAGTCGAATGACAGCTCTTTAACTCTCCAGCTGGTGGCGCCCCAGCTGATTCAACTGTCAAAGTCTCAGTAACAGCACTCACAGTGGCCGTTGTGTGAAATACTGGCACCCGGCCAGCTCTTTGTTCTGAAAGCTGCTGAGTGCGACCTTCAGAGAGCCTTACCGGTTTAAAACGGAGTTTCAATGCCGAAATCTGTACGTCTTCTTCTGGATCCATTCTACGTTGAGTCCTGGCTTCTTGTAAACAAGTAGGCTCAGATAATTTCGGAAAATGTAGTTTTTTAACAGTCTGTTGATGTTTTCTTTTACCTTTTTTTTTTGCATATAATCCATTAGGTATTAATCCAGCACCTCTTATTATTTATAAACTTTTAAAAGAACTTTAACGGGCACTTAAAGACAAAACAATAAATCAGAGTCAGGAGAGGTCTGGAAGGCACGTCTGTTCCCTACGCCATCTTGCCACGCCTCCATAAAATTCATTCTCCTCAATGATGTCTGGTGTGAAAATAAAAACATCACAATGATTTATGTCATATATTAATTAGATTTGGTTTGGTGTAGATTTATATTCACAGATGAAGGGCATTTGTTTGACTTTATTTAAGCTCTGATGGTCATATGTAATTTGTTTGAATTGTTTAGTGTGCAGCATGTACAATGAAAGCTAAATTAATTCAACATGAGATAGGTATAACCATTCTCTGCTGCTAACAGATTATTCCAAGTAAAATTAAATCATCTGAGCTGGTCTTCTATTCTGAATGACAAAAATGTGATCTATAATTAATATGTAGTTAATTCAGAATGTGATTGAACTGGAGATACAAACCTTCTGTAGACCTTGGTCTCATTAGATAAAACTTTTTCCATTAATGTAGTAGATAACATCTCAAGCTCTCATGCTATTTATTTTAATTATGATTCTTATTGCAAGTCACATTCACTCAATGTTTACTACTCTCATTGTCTCTGGTTATTTCGAACCCTTACTCTTCTCATGCTCTACATCCTTTGGTTCTTCCTTGAATGTTTGTGTTTGTTTCATGACAATGTGACTTTTGTGGTTTTTCAACTAGGAAGGAGATATCTGGCCTAATTCCACAGCTGAAATAAGTATAATCTGCAGACCTCAAGAGGCAAAGATGTTTCTCTGGACAGTCTACTGTGATGTCACAGGTACAGAACTTTGTATAGTTGTGACTTCCACCATAACAATCATTAGTTTGTGTGCACTGCTTCACCACTTTGTTCCACTGATCACACCTATTTCATTATGAAGTTCTATTTACTCTGCTCTGCTCCTGGCACTTTCCCTTAAGGCTCCTGGGCTAAAGTAAACCTAGGCCACTTGGAAGGTAAGACAGAGGAATGAATAGTGGATAATGCAAATATTGCTAAGGTCCTGAACAGCTATCTTGTATCAATCTTCACAGTGGAAGACACAGGTAACATGCTAAATATTTTTGTTCAGGAGACAATGGGAGATGAGAAACACTATACAATTGCTATCATTGAGATGGTAGCCCTGGACAAACTAGTTCTTTTTCTTTGGCTTGGCTTCATGGACGAAGATTTATGGAGGGGTAATGTCCACGTCAGCTGCAGGCTCGTTTGTGGCTGACAAGTCCGATGCGGGACAGGCAGACACGGTTGCAGTGGTTGCAAGGGAAAATTGGTTGGTTGGGGTTGGGTGTTGGGTTTTTACTCCTTTGTCTTTTGTCAGTGAGGTGGGCTCTGCAGTCTTCTTCAAAGGAGATTGCTGCCTGCCAAAATGTGAGGCGCCAAGATGCACGGTTTGAGGCGATATCAGCCCACTGGCGGTGGTCAATGTGGCAGGCACCAAGAGATTTCTTTAGGCAGTCCTTGTACCTCTTCTTTGGTGCACCTCTGTCACGGTGGCCAGTGGAGAGCTTGCCATATAACACGATCTTGGGAAGGCGATGGTCCTCCATTCTGGAGACGTGACCTACCCAGCGCAGTTGGATCTTCAGCAGCATGGATTCGATGCTGTCGGCCTCTGCCATCTCGAATACTTCGATGTTAGGGATGAAGTCGCTCCAATGAATGTTGAGGATGGAGCGGAGACAACGCTGGTGGAAGCGTTCTAGGAGCCGTAGGTGATGCTGGTAGAGGACCCATGATTCGGAGCCGAACAGGAGTGTGGGTATGACAATGGCTCTGTATACGCTTATCTTTGTGAGGTTTTTCAGTTGGTTGTTTTTCCAGACTCTTTTGTGTAGTCTTCCAAAGGCGCTATTTGCCTTGGCGAGTCTGTTGTCTATCTCGTTGTCGATCCTTGCATCCGATGAAATGGTGCAGCCGAGATAGGTAAACTGGTTGACTGTTTTGAGTTTTGTGTGCCCGATGGAGATGTGGGGGGGCTAGTAGTCATGGTGGGGAGCTGGCTGATGGAGGACCTCAGTTTTCTTCAGGCTGATTTCCTGGCCAAACATTTTGGCAATTTCCGCAAAACAGGACGTCAAGCGCTGAAGAGCTGGCTCTGAATGGACAACTAAAGCGGCATCGTCTGCAAAGAGTAGTTCACGGACAAGTTGCTCTTGTGTTTTGGTGTGAGCTTGCAGGCGCCTCAGATTGAAGAGACAGCCATCTGTGCGGTACTGGATGTAAACAGCGTCTTTATTGTTGAGGTCTTTCATGGCTTGTTTCAGCATCATGCTGAAGAAGATTGAAAAGAGGGTTGATGCAAGAACGCAGCCTTGCTTCACGCCATTGTTAATGGAGAAGGATTCAGAGAGCTCATTGCTGTATCTGACCCGACCTTGTTGGTTTTCGTGCAGTTGGATAACCATGTTGAAGAACTTTGGGGGGCATCCGAGGCGCTCTAGTATTTGCCAAAGCCCTTTCCTGCTCACGGTGTCAAAGGCTTTGGTGAGGTCAACAAAGGTGATGTAGAGTCCTTTGTTTTGTTCTCTGCACTTTTCTTGGAGCTGTCTGAGGGCAAAGACCATGTCAGTAGTTCCTCTGTTTGCGCGAAAGCCACACTGTGATTCTGGGAGGACATTTTCGGCGACACTAGGTATTATTCTATTTAGGAGAATCCTAGCGAAGATTTTGCCTGCAATGGAGAGCAGCGTGATTCCCCTGTAGTTTGAGCAGTCTTATTTCTTGCCTTTGTTTTTGTACAGGGTGATGATGATGGCATCACGAAGGTCCTGAGGCAGCTTTCCTTGGTCCCAGCAGAGCTTGAAAAACTCATGCAGTCTGGCATGCAGAGTTTTGTGAGGACCTCATCCAGCTCTGGCCTTAAGGGCTGTTGAGGGAGCTGGAGCAGGGCGGATTCTTGGATTGAGCGGTTGGCACTGAAAAGAGATTGGAAGTGTTCTGACCATCGGTTGAGGATGGAGATCTTGTCGCTGAGGAGGACTTTGCCGTCTGAGCTGCGCAGCGGGCTTTGGATTTGGGGTGAGGGGCCGTACACTGCCTTTAGAGCCTCGTAAAAACCCTTGAAGTCGCCAATGTCCGCGCTGAGCTGGGTTCGTTTGGCGAGGCTAGTCCACCATTCATTTTGGATCTCCCGGAGTTTGCGCTGAAGATGGCTGCATGCGCGACGGAAGGCTCGTTTCTTCTCTGGCCAGGACGGCTTTGCAAGGTGAGCCTGGTGGGCAGCTCGCTTCTTTGCCAGCAGCTCCTGGATTTCCTGGTTGTTTTCGTCGAACCTGTCCTTGTTTTTCCTGGAGGAGAAGCCCAGTACCTCTTCAGTGGATTACAGTATGGTAGTCTTCTGCTGATCCCAGAGGGGTTCAGGGGATGAGTCCGTGAGGCGGATTGCATCCTCGAGCTTTGCTTTGAGGTTTGCCTGGAAATTTCCTCTCACTTCGTCTGACTGCAAGTTTCCAACATTGAACCTCTTTCTGGGGGCTTTACTGTTCCTGGACTTTGGCTTGAAGTGAAGGTTGAGCTTGCAGCGAACCAGCTGGTGGTCAGTGTGGCATTCCGCGCTGGGCATGACCCTGGTGTGGAGCACATCACATTTGTCTCTTTCTCGCACCAGGACGTCGTCCATGAGGTGCCAGTGTTTGGATCTGGGATGCATCCAGGAAGTCTTCAGGCTGTCCCTCTGCTGAAAAAGGGTGTTTGTAATGACAAGCCGCTGTTCTGCGCAGAGCTCCAACAGGAGGCACCTGTTGTCATTGCACTTTCCGATACCATGTTTGCCCAGGATTCCTGGCCTGGTTTCTGAGTCTTTGCCGACGCGAGCGTTGAAGTCGCCAAGGATGACAACCTTGTCGGCTGTAGGGGTGCGTTGAATGAGGTTGCGCAGATCATTGTAGAACTTGTCCTTTTCTGCTGGTTCCGCCTGGAGGGTTGGAGCATAGACACTGATGAGGGTGACGCGACACTTGTTTTGAAGGGGGAGTCGCATGGACATGATCTGGTCCGAGTGGCCTGTCGGGAGGTTTTCGAGTTTGGAGGCAATGGAGTTCTTGACCATGAAGCCTACACCAGATAGGCATTATTCATCCATAGGCTTGCCAGACCAGTAGAGTGTGTAGCCTGCGCCGCGTTCTTGGAGGCTGTCTACATCTGCAAGGTGGACTTCACTGAGAGCGGCTATGTCGATGTCAAGTCTGAGGAGTTCATGTGCGATGAGGGCAGACCGACATTCAGGTCGGTGGCTGTCAGCCTTGTCTAGCATGGTTCTGATGTTCCAGCATGCTAGCTTGAGTTTGTGAGCATCTTTTGAGGGGGAGGACATGGAGGGGGAGGACGTGGACATGTCCTTGGGCCTGCGTAAAGGAGCATTTAGGTGGAGTGGAGTGTGCGCAGTACTGGCCCCACCCTTTACACCCATGGTTCGTGTGCCATGGCCAAGCAAGCTGGGACGTGGCAGCGAGGTCCTTGGGTCGTAGGTTTTATATTGGAGTGGCCTTCTCCTATGCAGGTTTCTTACCCGGGCTGGAGGGGCCTGCCTCCCCTCCTAGGTCGGACCATACCTGGTCGCAAATCACGTGTGGACATGGCCGAGGTAAGTTTAATTGGGTTCTCTAACTACCTCTGAGGTAGGTCAGGGACCCGGTTGGATTCTGACGGGGTTGACTGAGTCACACCCTTTCTTACTGCTGTGTAACTGGGGTGTAACTGGAAGGCAGCGGCGGCCCCGGCCCCAGTCCGAGCAGAAGGTAGGCGGCGGCGGCCCCGATCCGGGCAAAAGCGAGGGGGAGGCGGCAGCTTCGGCCTCGGTAGAGTGAGGCAGGCGGAGGCCCCGGTCCGGGCAGAAGCGAGGGGGAGGTGGTGGCCCCGGCCTTGGCAGAGCGAAGGAGGCGGAGGCCCCGATCCGGGCAGAAAGAACTAGTGGGACTAAAGGAAATAGACAAATGTGCTTGGAGCGCGATCAATAACCACAACCAGGTTTGAATCAAGTGATGAGATGCTTTAACATCCTAAAACATAGGCGTATCTTCACATGCTGCTGGCCCGGTTCCAAGGCTGGTATGAAGGGAGGATACTAGGATTCTTACAGGGAGGAGTCACAGAGTTGGAGGCGGGCAAGCCTGTACTGTATATATGCAATGCTGTGATCCACCACAGTGCTGGAGAAACTCAGCAGGACATGCATCACCCATAGAAAGTAAAGGATAACTAACGTTTCAGGCCTGATTCCCTTCATCAATGTATGATCTTAAAGGTAGAACAGTTCCCTACTACTTGATGGAATGCATCCTTGGGTACCGAAAGAAAGGGGGGAATTTATAGTCGAGATGTTTGTGGTATTTTACCAAAATTGTCTATACTCTGGGTAGGTCTTGGTGGACTGTAAGACAACAAATGTAACTCCATTGTTTAAAAAAAAGGGAGGGTAGACTAAACATAGGTAACTGTTAGACATCTGGATAGGAATTGTTCCATCAAGCAGATGCAGTAGTCAGATCACTAATTACTGGACTTCTTTTAGGATATAATTGGTAACATGGATAGATGAGAGCAGTTGAATATGGTATGCTTAGATTTCCTGGAGGCATTTGATCACGTGCTACACAAAAGTCTTCTGCATAAGATAAGAATGTATGGAGATGAGAAGAATGTATTGCCACAGATAGAGGATAGGATGATCAATAGATGTCAGAGAGTTGGGATAAATGGGTATTTCTCTGGTTGGCATTAGTAATTAGTGGGGTGCCCCACAGATCTATGATACAATACCTTTATTGTCATTTAAAAGCAGACTATCTAAATGTAAAACAATACACAGTAATAAATGAAACCACTGATAAGGTCCAAACCATAATGCTGCCGACACATCACGAGATTACACAAAAACAAGGTATACAACACAAGACTACGCCAGACACAACAAAAAAAACTACACAATGCTGGAACACGCCTACACAATGAATAATAAAAACAGTGCAAACAATACAGCAAAAGATGAAAATCAAACTAGACTAGTCACAGTGGAGTCAAGTTACATTTTCATAGATTTTAAAAGTCTAATGGCTTGAAGTGAATAACTGCCTCACAGTTCACATGTCCATACGAGCCTGCAAGCTTCAGCACATAACAATAGAGGAACCCAACAACCACCTCGCTGACCCCACCATCCGCTACAGGGACCCTCTCTCCAAGACGACACAGCCTGCAGAACGTCTGGGTCAGGTACTCGATATGGCCACTCCGGGCTCTCTGACACTTTCACTGCAGAACACACAGACCTCCAGATCCTCCCAGCCAAGCGCACAACATAGTCTGCTCCGGCACACCTCCACAATACCTGCCACAGTGTCTCCTCCTCGGTCAGCAGCAGCAAATGATGTTGAAGGCTGCAGGTTTCATCCCCACAGCAGAGGCCCGATTACCACAGCAGACCAGCTGCACAGTCCCACAGCTTTTTTCCAGTTCACACATTACCATAGCTCCACATCTCCACAACACTCTACCATCCAACATTCATCCAATAAGAATTGTTGCACGGCATCTTATTTGACTGTTGGGGTAACATCATGTTTGGAGAAGCCGCTGTAGCCACTGCCACACTGCCAGTCTATAACTGTTCATGGTATACATGAATTATGGCATTGTTAGTGTGGTGATTAGCGCAGTGCTGTTACTGCCCCAGTGATTGGAACCGGGGTTCGAATCAATAGCTGTCTTTAAAGAGTTTGTATGTTCTCTCCATGTCTGTATGGGTTTTCCCTGGTGCTCTGGTTTCCTCCCACTGTTCAAAAATGGAGGTCAATTGGGTATGAATTGGGCAGCACAGACTTGTTGGGCGAAAGGGCCTGCTACCAGGCTGTATGTCTAAATTAAAATATTTGAATAAATAATTTGGAGAAGAGGACTATGCAGTGCATCTAAATTTGTTGTTGACACTAAATTGACAGGAAAAAGCAAATTGCGTGGAGGACAGAGTTTGCGGCAGATAGAGAGAGATTAAGTGAATTAGCAAGGATCTGGCAGATGAACTACAATATTAATAAATGTGAGGTCATCAACTTCAGAAAGAAAAATAGTACATAATTGCAGCATGCTGTTGTGCAGAAAGACCTGTAAATACTTTCACATGAATTGTAAACGTTATTTCAAAGGTGTAACAGATAATAAAGAAAGCAAATGGGATAGAAACATCGAAGATAGGAGCAGGAGTAGGTAATTCGGCCCTTAGAGCCTGCTCCGCCATTCATGGCTGATCTTAAAGTTCAGTACCCTGTCCCCGCCTTCTCTCCGTAACCCCTAATTCCCTTATACTGAAGACATATATCTAATTCCCTCTTAAATATATTCAATGAACCTGCCTCTACTGCTCTCTGTGGCAATGAATTCCACACATTCACCACCCTCTGGGTAAAGAAATTCCTCCTCATTTCAGTTCTAAATAGTTTGCCTATTATTCTAGAACCATGGCCCCAGGTTCTGGACTCCCCCACCATTGGAAACATCCCTTCCGTATCCATTCTGTCCAGTCCTGCCAGAATTTTATATGTCTCTATGAGATCCCCACTCAATCTTCTAAACTCCAGCGAGTAGAATCCAACATTGCGCAATCTTTCCTCATAAGTTATTCCTGCCATTCCAGGTATCAGCCTGGTGAATCGCCTTTGCACTCCCCCCATTGCAAGAACATCCTTTCTCAGATAAGGCGACCAAAACTGCACACAATACTCCAGGTGTGGTCTCACCAAGGCTCTGTACAGTTGCAGTTCCTATACTCAAACCCTCTTGATATGAAGGCCAACATACCATTTGCCTTTTTAACCGCCTGCTGTACCTGCATGCTCGCCTTCAGTGACTGGTGCACAAGAACCCCTAGGTCTCTCTGCACTTCCCCATCTCCCAATCTATTGCCATTCAAATAGTAATCTGCCCTCCGGTTTGTATTATCAAAGTAGATAACCTCACCTTTATCCACATTGTAGTGCATTTGCCATGTATCTGCCCAGTCCCCCAATTTATCCAAATCACACTGGAGCTTCCTGACCTCCTCTTCAGTGCACACAACCCCTCCTAGCTTAGTGTCGTCTGCAAATTTGGAGATTTTACATCCAATCCCCTCATCTAGATCATTAATGTAAATTGTGAACAGCTGGAGTCCCAGTACAGATCCCTGTGGCACCCCACTGGTCACCACCTGCCACTCAGAAAATGAGCCGTTTATCCCAACTCTCTGTCTTCTATCTGCCAGCCAGTTCTCAATCCACATCAATACCTTGCCTCCAATCCCATGAGCCTTGATTTTGCATGCCAGTCGTTTATGTGGGACCTTCTCGAAGGCCTTTTGGAAGTCCAGGTACATACATCACATCCACTGGCTCTCCCCCATCTATTTTACCTGTCACCATCTCAAAGAATTCCAATAGATTTGTCAAGCACGATTTACCTTTTGTAAATCCATGTTGACTCCGTCCGATCCCTTCTCTGCTAGTCATATGCTCCGCTATTACATCCTTAATAATAGATTCCATCATTTTGCCCACTACTGATGTATAATTCCCCGCTTTTTCTCTACCCCCCTTTTTAAATAGCTACCCTCTAATCCATGGGTTCTGAGTCTATCGAGTTTTGGAAAATAATTCTTAAAGCATCTGCTATCTGAATGTCCACTTCTTTAAGTACCCTAGGATGTAGATTATCAGGCCCTTGGGATTTATCGGCCTTCAATCCCTTCAATTTCCCCAAGACCATGTCCTCAGAGATACTGATTTCTTTCAGCTCCTCCCTTGCATTAGTCTCTATGTTTCCCAACATCCTTGGGAGGTTATTTGTATCCTCTCTTGTGAAAACAGAACTAAAGTAAGAATTTAATTGGTCTGCCATTTCCTTATTCCCCATTATATATTCCCCTGATTCCGACTGCATGGGACCTACTCGGGATTTCACCAATCTTTTCCTCTTGACATATCTATAAAAGCTTTTGCAGTTGGTTTTTATGTTTGCCACTAGCTCACTTTTGTAATTTATTTTTGCCCTCTTGATTAATCCCTTTGTCCTCCTTTGCTGCATCTTGAACTGCTCCCATTCTTCGGTTGTGGTAATTTTTTTGGCCAATTGATATGCTCTCTCTTTGGACCTAATGCTGTCTCTAATTTCCCTTGTTATCCACGGTTAAGTCATGTTTTTTGGTTTATTTTTATGCCAAACCGGTATAAACGATTTCAGCAATTCTTCCATTAGATCTTTGAATGCTTTCCATTGTCTATCCACCGTCAACCTTGTTGGCCTTCATTGCCAGAAGGATTGAATTTAAGAGCAGGTAGGTTCTGTTTCAACTGTATAGGGTACTGAAGATGCTGCACCTGGAACACTGCATGAAATTCTGGTCTCCTTAAATGAGAAAGGATATACTGTAGATATATTGGCGATGTTTTTGTAGGATACTTTATACCCTGCTTAATGAAGGCTAGTGTGCCAGATGCCTTCTTCACCACCTTGTCCACCTGGGCCACTATTTTCATTGGATCTAAACAGTTGTATCCCTAGGTCTTTCTGTTCTCAAGGTCTCTGCCATTACTGTGCAGCGCCTCACACTTGTCAGAGTTAAACTCGATTTGCTTCCCTTCACCCATCTCCCCGTCTGATGTGGATACTTTTGTAAAAGCAATACCCAACAAATATTGGTATTATCTGCAAATTTACTAATAATTTCCATCAAATTGTTTGTACATTCCAGCATTTCATCTCTGCTTTTCTCTCTTTGTGAGTGTCC
This sequence comes from Narcine bancroftii, assembly GCF_036971445.1. Classification (NCBI taxonomy): domain Eukaryota; kingdom Metazoa; phylum Chordata; class Chondrichthyes; order Torpediniformes; family Narcinidae; genus Narcine; species Narcine bancroftii. Next base: position 54,287,915 of record NC_091478.1, on the reverse strand, counting down.
AGTACTATGTCCTTCCACTGACTGATTTATCTTTCCAAAAAAACAAAAATACATTTCTGATGAAAAGTTACTGACCCAAATCTTCTCTTCCTGATGAGCTGAGTGTCTTCAGCAATTTCTGTTTTATTTATAAATCTTAAAAAATGAAAATTTAGAGATATAGTACAGTTTCCTCACCATTTACTAAAATGCAAGCCGACCAAACAAAAATCTATATTATTAAACGTTAAAAAAATAAATGTTAAAAATCTAACTATGCCTTCTTTATACTAGTTTAAAATATAAGACCATAAGAAAGATGAGCAGAAATAGATTGGTGCAATCAAGGTCTGATGACCCGAACAGTGACAGCAAAGATTTAAAAAGGACAGACTCCACAGAAAGAAGCTGATTGGTGCTATTGAGGTCAGGTGACCCAACTAGCATGTTAGTCGCCACATTAGTATGGGCATCAACGTGATACACAGTTATCTCACGGTGGTGGGAAGCATCCCACAACAGCTGCCACAACTCTTTGCCCCACACTGGGCGGTCAAGTATCAGCCAGTCATTCTTTTGCCAATCAAGCATCCATACTACAAGTCCATTAGCCACAGCCCAGGAATCAGTAAACAGATGAAGAGGGTGATCATGGGGATCTAATGGTAAAGTGACTGCCTTCAACTCAGCATACTGACTGGAGCCACCATCCCCCTCCTCTGATAAGTGAGTTCCTGACTTGGGATGGTAAGCCACTGCCTTCCACTTTTGCTTTCCTTGCACCCACTGGCTGCTACCATCAGTAAACCAGGCATCCTCTTGTTCTGCTGGAGTGAGAAAATCATAGGGTTTACCCCACTGAACTGGTGAAGTGGGTAAAGGAGGGGGCAAGGCAAGTTCAACGTCCTCATGACGAGACAGAAGATCAGCCACCTGTTTGTGTATGCGGCCCACCCCTTCAGGCCCTCTGGTTGCACAACTCTGAATATACCACTTCCATTTAACAATAGAAGACTGCTGCACCCGCCCGATCTTTAGATTAGCATCATTAGCCAGAACCCAATTCATTATTGGAAGTGCAGGTCTCAATTGAACATTTGCATCACCTGTCATTCTTTCAGTCTCCAGCAGGGCCCAGTAACAGGCTAGTAACTGTTGTTCAAAAGCAGAACAACAAGTGGCAGCCTCAGTCATGGTACGTGACCAGAATCCCAGCGGGACTCGGCGACCCTCTTGTTTCTGCCAGAGGCTCCAGCAGGCCACATCATCAGTAACGGAGACCTGTAGTTCGTAGGGGGTATCTGGAATGTGGGGTGCAATGGGCAGGGCCTGAAGAATAGCCTGCTTGGCGGACTGGAACGCCCTTTCCTGATCGTCACCCCATACAAAGTCTGTTTTCTTTCGGGTAACCTTATACAGAGGACGTAAAAGCAATGCCAAGTGTGGAATATGGCGTCGCCAGTATCCCAATAACCCCAGGAAATGCTGGGTCTCTTGTTTGTTAGTAGGAGTGGCTAAGTCTGCGATTTTATTGCGAACTTTATTGGGAACCACTTGTTCTCCAGCATGCCACTGAATTCCAAGGAAAATAACTGTCTGGGACGGGCCCTGTACCTTGGCGGGGTTAATGGCCCACCCTCTTTGCATCAGGGTATCTTGGACACTCTCCAAACCTTCCTGTACCATCTCTTCTGTGGCCCCTTGGATTATCACATCATCAATATAATGGTGAATTGAGAGGGAAGGTGATACTGGCACCGTCTCCAGGTCACGGGCAATTAGGCTGTGGCAAATAGTGGGAGAGTGTACATAACCCTGAGGGAGGCGAGTGAAGGTATACTGGCTCCCTTTCCAGTAAAGGCAAACTAATCCTGTGAGTCGTCAGCTATAAGAATACTGAAGACGGCGTTAGCAAGATCAATGACAGCATACCATGTTCCCGAGTTCCCAATAGCAATGTTTTCAAGAAGGGTAACAATGTCCGGAACTGCTGAAGCAAGTGGTGGGGCATGTTTGTTCAAAAAGCGATAATCAACTGTCATTCTCCAGGAGCCGTCCGGCTTCTGGGCCGGCCAAACAGGGCTATTAAAGGGCGACGTTGCGGGCCTCACTACCCCTTCTTCTTGCAAAGCATCAATGGTGGCACTAATCTCTTCTTGCCCTCCAGGGAGGCGATATTGTGGAATGCACACTGGTTTCATGGGGGGTGGCACCATCACAGGATCCCACTTAGCCTGACGCACTACTAGTTTTTTTGTAATAGTCCGAATTCCAAATGCAAATTCCCCCTTGGCTAGTATTAAGGGCCGTTCCGGCCAACATATTAATACCCAGGATACACTCGTCAGTAGCAGCCACAAGGGCATGTAACCAGATAGGGGAAGGGCTATCACCCACCGTGGCACAGACTTTTATTTCCTTTGCCAGGGTGACTGCCCCTCCCAACCCCTCTATTCGAAAGGTCGGTCCAGTCCAGAGGTCGGGGTTACCCGGAATCACCGAGTGCTCCACACTGGTATCAACCAAGGCCAAATATTGGCGGTCATTACCCCCACCCCAATGGATTGTTAACGGTATGTAGGACCGTGGGTCCCCGTGTATCCGCCGTATCTCAATGGTGTAGACACAGGAGCCCTGCCCACACCTTCATGCATTAGTAGGGTTCGGGGGCTTCCAGGCCCACATGCCACTATTATCCATAAGAGCCTTGTTAATCATTTGTTGTACCTCATCACGAGTAACTGGAGCAGGAAAAGCCTGCTCGATAGAAGCAGCAGGGGGAGCAGAGGGCATAGCTGGGCCAGGAGGACTCAGCAGCTGGGGATGATGTTCCCCTGCTTTTCTCTTATAAAGGGCATAAAGGACTGCAGTAGGTTTCCCATCAATATCACTTTTAGGTACGCCTAACTTTAACAAGGTTAGAAAAAGGTCCTTTCTTGTCGGTCCATTATTAGCAGCAGCCCCTCTCTTTTCATCCTGCTTGTCTGATTTAACCTGGGCTGTACGTGAGTGAATTTTACCTTCCAATTCTTTGGCTCTGTCCTGACTGGTGCGAGCAATCTCGTTCATCATGGAACAGCGTTGTCACATGGCTTCTAGCTCCTCCTCTAATTGCTTTCTCTTGTGCTGAGATTCTACTTCTCTTTGAACTGATTCTGCTTTACGCTGAATGGAGTGGCGTAAGGCTGTGGCCAGCAACCAAAAACCATCCGTCAGCGTCCCCTTTTTATCAGGAAATTTACTTTCTCGAAGGAGAGTGGCAACCCGCTCTCCCAGAGGTGCACTTGATGAATCTAACTTCTCACCCCAACTAATGGGTGGTCCCAACAAAGACAGGGTATTGGCTAACATGCCAAACCCATCGTCTTTGGAAGTCCATCCAGGAATCAAGAACTGCTCAGGGCTCACCTCTTTCTTTCGGCGAAACATCTTGAGACCAACCCTGCTCACAGCGCCAATTGTCTTGGGTAAACTTGTACCTCTCACTTTGTTCGTTTTAGATTGGTCACAGTGTTTGAGCTACCGAAAGAAAATAGACACACACACCGAGAGCAGTTCAGATTATACAAATGTTTATTACAAATTTAAAACCTGATTTCACACTACAATATGCAAGCCCTTCCCAGCTATACTTATCAACGCTTGGACTGGTCCCAACTGCCGAAGCGAGGCAACGACTGCACACTTGTAGTAGGTTGTCAGGGCGTCGGTAGCAGTTTCTCCACCTCCCCTGACCGGGACGTTGGCTGGACCCTAGAAGTTCTTCTTCTTTCTGAGAGATGTTGCCACCTCTCGGAGAGTCTCTCTCTTCAGCAGCGTGACCTTGCCTTATATTACCCCAAAACTGCTTACCCAAGCACCTATTCCCAGCACAGCAAGAAAGATAAGCAAGCAAGCTAGCATACTAGGTTTCTAACTAGTTACATAATTTTCAGCTTATCATTTTTAATACAATGGTTTATTCTACATCAAGGCTAGGGTCTGACAGTCTGTGACCAAAACAAGCAGGAAGATTAAATGTTCTCGGTACACAGATGTCCTTTCTTCAGATAACAGCATCTCTGGCCCCTCGGTGGAATTTAATTTATGTCTGCTGATTCTAAAACACAAGCAGGTTCTCAGCCTTTCAAAACCAAGAGCAGCAAATTTAAAAAAACAGGTTAGAATTTTCCATTACAACCTGTCCAATCAGTTTTATGGTGTTATCACCTTGCATATTTTCTACATTGAATTGGAGCTTGCAAAATTACACATGTGCACAGTCTACAAAGCTCCCTCCAGTCAAGTCAAATCAAGTTTATTGTCATTTAATTGTACAAGAACAACCCAACAAAACAGCGTTCTCCGGTCCTCATTGCAAAAACATGCACACAACACATATTCAGACATATAATACATATACAGGACAATATTATATCTATAAACATAACTAAATATTGGTTGATACAAATGAGAGTCTCAGATGGTCAGTGTGAGCAGTTCCTTTGGTTGTTCAGTGTTCTCACTGCCCACAGGAAGAAGCTGTTGCTCAGCCTGGTGGTGCTGGCTCTGATACTCCTGTATCTCTTCCCCGACGGGGGCAGTTGAAAGATGCTGTGTGCAGGATGGAAGGGGTCCTCTATGATTTTGTCTCTTCAGACAATGATCCCGGAAGATCACATCAATGAAGGAGAGGGAGACTCCACTGATCTTCTCTGCCACTCTTATGGTTCTGTGAATTGACTTCTGATCTATTTCTCTGCAGCAACCGTATCACACTGTGATGTAGTTGGCCAGGATGCTCTTGATAGAGCTCCTATAGAAGGTTGATATAATGGTGGCTGGTTGCCTTGCCCGCTTCAGTCTTCTCAGGAAGTGCAGTCACTGTTCCGCCTTCATGACAAGTGAGGAGATGATAAGAGTCCACAATAGGTCACTAGTTAAGTGATCTCCAAGGAACTTGGTGCTCTCCACTCCCTCCACCACAGAGTTGTTGATGTGTAGTGGAAGGTGGTCATCCCTGGTTCTCCTGAAGTCCATGATCATCTCCTTCATCTTGACCATGTTGAGACTCAGGTTATTATTCTTGCACCATTTCACAAGATTTTCCATCCCTTCTCTGTGGTGCAAGTCATCATTGTTGTTGATGAGACCAATGACTGTTGTGTCATCTGCAAACTTGATGGCACTGTTGGAACTGGATCTGGCGATGCTGTCGTGGGTCAGTAGTGTGAACAGGAGCGGCCTGAGCACACAGCCCTGAGGTGCCCCAGTGCTCAGTGTGACATTGCATGATATTCTGCTATCAACACGGGCTGACTGTGGTCTTTCCGTTAGGAAGTCCAGGATCCAGTTACAGGGGTGTTGAGTTCCAGTGAAGACAGCTTCTCCACCAGCCTCTGGAAAATGATCATATTAAATGCCAAGCTGCTCAATGAACAGCTGCTTGGCGTATGAGAAGTCGGATTCTATGGACAAGGCTTTAGCATCATCTGTGGAACAGTTTCTTCTATAGGTGAATTGAAATGGGTTCAGCATCACTGGGGGGGTGCGCTTTGATACATTCCATCACCAGATGCTTGAAGCATTCCATAATGGTGGAGGTCAGTGCCATAGGGCAAGAGTCATTGAGGCCTGTTATTGTCGCCCTCTTGGGTACCAGGATGATGTGGCTGTCTTGAACCATGTGGGAATGATGGACTGCTGCAGCGAGGTGTTGAAGATGTCCGTGAAGACTTCCATCTATTGGTCTGTGCAGTCCTTAAATATCTGACCCGGTATGTTCTGGTCCCACCACCTTGTGTAGGTTCACCTTGGATAGGGCTCTCCTGACCTCAGCCATGGCTTTATCAGGGGGACATGGAGCTTTCTTTGGCATCATCCTGTTCTTCTCATCAAACTGTGCACAGAAGATGTTCAGTCTGTCCGGAAGGGAGGTGATGTTGTCCTTAATTTGCAAGGTTGACTTGCGATCCATTATATTCTTGATCCCTTGCCACATGCGCCTTGTGTCACTGGGGTCGTACAGCTGTCTGTGGATCCACTATGCATACCCTCGCTTTGCCTTCCGGATTCTACGGGAGACTTCAGTCCAGGCTGATCTTAGTGCCATCCTATCTCCTGTCCTGAGGACAGCATCACGAGCTCTGAGAAGGACCTGGATCTCTGCCTCCAACCATGGTTTCTGGTTAGTCCTGGTTGTGAACCATTTGATCTTGGTGACATCTTCAATGCACTTGGTGATGTAGCCAATCAATCTCAAAGCAGTCTTGTTATGCCCTCGTCTGTCCCTGGCCACATCCTGATCATCCTGTGACCTGACCTAGTTTGCCGGAAATAACAGGATGGATATGTGATCCAAATACCATACATGGGGGTGAGGTGCAGCCTTGGTGTACACTTGATCCAGGGTGTTCTCTGCTCTGGTGGCGAAGTTCACATCCTGTGGAAGCCGTGCTAAGACTGTTTTCAGATTGGCATGATTGAAGTCAGCAGTAACAATCATGACCATGTCAGGGTGCGACATCTGAGCATCGCAGATGGCACCATAAATCTACTTCATGCTTCACCTCCATTAACTGAAGGCAGAATGTAACCTTTAGCCATCAGACTGGCTGAGAATTCCCTGGGCAGGTAGAAGGATCTGCATTTCACCAGGAGGTACTCTATTTCTGGAGAGCAGAAGGTCTTCAAAACAGAAACATTGGTGGAGCCACATTTCTGTAATGACCAGAGCACAGCAGCTCTGCAGTCCTCTCTGGTTCAAATGTAGCCTCAGGTAATCCATTTTCTTTCTCCAGCCATCTGACATTTGAGAGTAGGATCATAGGGAGTGTGGGTCTGAAGGGGTTAATTCTCAGTCTAACCCTGATGCCAGCCCATTTTCTATGCTTCTGCCTTCTCCAGCAGCACATCCGATGGCGTCCCACGATTTGTGTTCTGACAGTAGTTTCCTGATCGTAGATACAATGTAGTGGGTTGGAGATTTCACCATTGTGAGAAGCCAAAGTGGCTTCTGCAGCCTCATGTACCTAGTGTACCTACTCCAAATGGTTTCACTTTGTTTTTCGTTTCCCTTCAAAATGTGCCTTCTATATTCTTCACTGGGACCCTGAAAAGGTTTCAAACTTCTGCCTGTAGGTGTTTTTTGCATGATTCACCTAGGTATGCATCACAAGATTAAATACAAGAGTGGAAACATCTCACTGAAATTCTATGGGGCTCTATTGTGCATGGTATTTTATGCACAGTTATCATTACCTATGATGAAGGGATTGCATCAAAGGATCACCACATTGACCCCGGGATGACTGGTGGAGTTGCATGGATTCTATCCGGCCCCGGTCCGGGCGAAGGGTAGACGGCGGCGGCCCCGATACGGGCAGGAGCAAGGGGGAGACGGCGGCCCCGGCCTCGGTCGTGTGAGGCAGGCGGAGGCCCCGATACGGGCAGAGAGTTGGAGGCGGCGGCCCCAGTCCAGGCACAGGGAGAGCAGCACCGGCCCTGGTCCGGGCGAAGGGTAGACGGCGGCGGCCCCGATACGGGCAGGAGCAAGGGGGAGACGGCGGCCCCGGCCTCAGTCGAGTGGGGCAGGCGAAGGCTCCGATCCGGGCAGAGAGTGGGAGGCGGCGGCCCCAATCCAGGCACAGGGTGAACTGCAGCGGCCTCGGCCCCGGTCCGGGCAGTATGGATCGACCTAGGAGGGGAGGCAGGCCCCTCCAGCCCGGGTAAGAAACCTGCATAGGAGAAGGCCACTCCGATATAAAACCTACGACCCAAGGACCTCGCTGCCACGTCCCAGCTTGCTTGGCCAAGGCACACGAACCATGGGTGTAAAGGGTGGGGCCAGTACTGCGCGCACTGCACTCCACCTAAAAGCTCCTTTGCGCAGGCCCGAGGACAGGTCCACGTCCTCCCCCTCCACGTCCTCCCCCTCAAAAGATGCTCACAAACTCAAGCTAGCATGCTGGAACATCAGAACCATGCTAGACAAGGCTGACAGCCACCGACCTGAACGTCGGTCTGCCCTCATTGCACATGAACTCCTCAGACTTGACATCGACATAGCCGCTCTCAGTGAAGTCCGCCTTGCAGATGTAGGCAGCCTCCAAGAACGCGGCGTGGGCTACACACTCTACTGGTCTGGCAAGCCTTCGGATGAACGACGCCTATCTGGTGTAGGCTTCATGGTCAAGAGCTTCATTGCCTCCAAACTCGAAAACCTTCCGACAGGCCTCTCGGACCGAATCATGTCCATGCGACTCCCACTTCAAAACAAGCGTCACATCACCCTCATCAGTGTCTATGCTCCAACCCTCCAGGCGGAACCAGCAGAAAAGAACAAGTTCTACACCGACCTGCGCAACCTCATCCAACGTACCCCTACAGCCGACAAGGTTGTCATCCTGGGCGACTTCAACGCTCGTGTCGGCAAAGACTCAGAAACCTGGCCAGGAATCCTGGGCAAGCATGGCGTCGGCAAGTGCAACGACAATGGGCGCCTCCTGTTGGAGCTCTGCGCAGAACAGCGGCTTGTCATTACAAACACCCTTTTTCAGCAGAGGGACAGCCTTAAGACCACCTGGATGCATCCCCGATCCAAACACTGGCACCTCCTGGACTACATCCTGGTGCGAGAAAGTGACAAACAAGATGTGCTCCACACCAGGGTCATGCCTAGCGCGGAATGCCACACTGACCACCGGCTGGTTCGCTGCAAGCTCAACCTTCACTTCAAGCCAAAGCCCAGGAACAATAAAGCCCCCAGAAAGAGGTTCAATGTTGGAAACCTGCAGTCAGACGAAGCGAGAGGAAACTTCCAGGCAAACCTCAAAGCAAAGCTCGACGTTGCAACCCGCCTCACGGACCCGTCCCCTGAAACCCTCTGGGATCAGTTGAAGACTACCATACTGCAATCCACTGAAGAGGTACTGGGCTTCTCCTCCAGGAAAAACAAGGACTGGTTTGATGAAAACAGCCAGGAAATCCAGGAGGTGCTGGCAAAGAAGCGAGCTGCCCACCAGGCTCACCTTACAAAGCCGTCCTGTCCAGAGAAGAAACAAGCCTTCCGTCGCGCATGCAGCCATCTTCAGCGCAAACTCCGGGAGATCCAAAATGAGTGGTGGACTAGCCTCGCCAAACGAACCCAGCTCAGCGCGGACATTGGCGACTTCAGGGGTTTCTACGAGGCTCTAAAGGCTGTGTACGGCCCCTCACCCAAGTCCAAAGCCCGCTGCGCAGCTCAGACGGCAAAGTCCTCCTCAGCGACAAGATCTCCATCCTCAACCGATGGTCAGAACACTTCCAATCTCTTTTCAGTGCCAACCGCTCAGTCCAAGATTCCGCCCTGCTCCAGCTCCCTCAACAGCCCCTAAGGCTAGAGCTGGATGAGGTTCCCACCCTGGATGAGACATATAAGGCAATCGAACAACTGAAAAGTGGCAAAGCAGCAGGTATGGATGGAATCCCCCCAGAAGTCGGGAAGGCTGGCGGCAAAACTCTGCATGCCAAACTGCATGAGTTTTTCAAGCTTTGTTGGGACCAAGGTAAACTGCCTCAGGATCTTCGTGATGCCACCATCAACACCCTGTACAAAAACAAAGGCGAGAAATCAGACTGCTCAAACTACAGGGGAATCACGTTGCTCTTCATTGCAGGCAAAATCTTCGCTAGGATTCTACTAAATAGAATAATACCTAGTGTCGCCGAGAATATTCTCCAGAATCACAGTGCGGCTTTCGCGCAAACAGAGGAACCACTGACATGGTCTTTGCCCTCAGACAGCTCCAAGAAAAGTGCAGAGAACAAAACAAAGGACTCTACATCACCTTTGTTGACCTCACCAAAGCCTTCGACACCATGAGCAGGAAAGGGCTTTGGCAAATACTAGAGCGCATCGGATGTCCCCCAAAGTTCCTCAACATGATTATCCAACTGCACGAAAACCAACAAGGTCGGGTCAGATACAGCAATGAGCTCTCTGAACCCTTCTCCATTAACAATGGCGTGAAGCAAGGCTGTGTTCTCGCACCAACCCTCTTTTCAATCTTCTTCAGCATGATGCTGAACCAAGCCATGAAAGACCCCAACAATGAAGACGCTGTTTACATCCGGTACCGCACGGATGGCAGTCTCTTCAATCTGAGGCGCCTGCAAGCTCACACCAAGACACAAGAGAAACTTGTCCGTGAACTACTCTTTGCAGACGATGCCGCTTTAGTTGCCCATTAGAGCCAGCTCTTCAGCGCTTGACGTCCTGCTTTGCGGAAACTGCCAAAATGTTTGGCCTGGAAGTCAGCCTGAAGAAAACTGAGGTCCTCCATCAGCCAGCTCCCCACCATGACTACCAGCCCCCCCACATCTCCATCGGGCACACAAAACTCAAAACAGTCAACCAGTTTACCTATCTCGGCTGCACCATTTCATCAGATGCAAGGATCGACAATGAGATAGACAACAGACTCGCCAAGGCAAATAGCGCCTTTGGAAGACTACACAAAAGAGTCTGGAAAAACAACCAACTGAAAAACCTCACAAAGATAAGCGTATACAGAGCCGTTGTCATACCCACACTCCTGTTCGGCTCCGAATCATGGGTCCTCTACCGGCACCACCTACGGCTCCTAGAACGCTTCCACCAGCGTTGTCTCTGCTCCATCCTCAACATCCATTGGAGCGCTTACACCCCTAACGTCGAAGTACTCGAGATGGCAGAGGTCGACAGCATCGAGTCCACGCTGCTGAAGATCCAGCTGCGCTGGATGGGTCACGTCTCCAGAATGGAGGACCATCGCCTTCCCAAGATCATGTTATATGGCGAGCTCTCCACTGGCCACCGTGACAGAGGTGCACCAAAGAAAAGGTACAAGGACTGCCTAAAGAAATCTCTTGGTGCCTGCCACATTGTTCACCGCCAGTGGGCTGATAACGCCTCAAACCGTGCATCTTGGCGCCTCACAGTTTGGCGGGCAGCAACCTCCTTTGAAGAAGACCGCAGAGCCCACCTCACTGACAAAAGGCAAAGGAGGAAAAACCCAACACCCAACCCCAACCAACCAATTTTCCCTTGCAACCGCTGCAATCGTGTCTGCCTGTCCCGCATCGGACTTGTCAGCCACAAACGAGCCTGCAGCTGACGTGGACTTTTTACCCCCTCCATAAATCTTCGTCCGCGAAGCCAAGCCAAAGATCCTAAAAGTAGCGATTAAGCAGATTGGGCTGATATTCTCCAGAGTCATCTCGTTGAAGTATACACAAAGGAAAGCAGGGATGATCTTATTAAATTAGCCATGATCTTATTAAATTCAAAACATACTTGGGGTGTAGACTCATGGACAAAAATAAAAAAATTAAATTAAAAATTAAAATTAAATGGTGGAGCAGGTGTCGAGGGCTAAATGGCCTTCTCCTCCTTTTATTTTTGACATTCCTATTTCAGATTTGTGCTGTATTCCATATTGTATATAGATATGTTTTTGAAGGAGATAAATTGTGGGAGTAGTGTAGGTCACAAACAAACACAAACACTTCACAAAACAGATCGCATTTAAAATGCCAGAGCTCTGCTCAAGGTGGACAGTCCAGACTCCGAGTGCCTTTGCAGAAACTTTGAAGAATGCCTATTGAGACTTCACAAGTAGGTGTTAATTGGACATGATGTGGAGTAATGGATTATTGTTTTTTTTCTTTGGCTTGGCTTCACGGACGAAGATTTATGGAGGGGGGTAAAAGTCCACGTCAGCTGCAGGCTCGTTTGTGGCTGACAAGTCCGATGCGGGACAGGCAGACACGGTTGCAGCGGCTGCAGGGGAAAATTGGTTGGTTGGGGTTGGGTGTTGGGTTTTTCCTCCTTTGCCTTTTGTCAGTGAGGTGGACTCTGCGGTCTTCTTCAAAGGAGGTTGCTGCCCGCCAAACTGTGAGGCGCCAAGATGCACGGTTTGAGGCGATATCAGCCCACTGGCGGTGGTCAATGTGGCAGGCACCAAGAGATTTCTTTAGGCAGTCCTTGTACCTTTTCTTTGGTGCACCTCTGTCACGGTGGCCATTGGAGAGCTCGCCATATAACACGATCTTGGGAAGGCGATGGTCCTCCATTCTGGAGACGTGACCCACCCAGCGCAGCTGGATCTTCAGCAGCGTGGACTCGATGCTGTCGACCTCTGCCATCTCGAGTACTTTGACGTTAGGGATGAAAGCGCTCCAATGGATGTTGAGGATGGAGCGGAGACAACGCTGGTGGAAGCGTTGTAGGATCCGTAGGTGATGCTGGTAGAGGACCCATGATTCGGAGCCGAACAGGAGTGTGGGTATGACAACAGCTCTGTATACACTTATCTTTGTGAGGTTTTTCAGTTGGTTGTTTTTCCAGACTCTTTTGTGTAGTCTTCCAAAGGCGCTATTTGCCTTGGCGAGTCTGTTGTCTATCTCATTGTCGATCCTTGCATCTGATGAAATGGTGCAGCTGAGATAGGTAAACTGGTTGACTGTTTTGAGTTTTGTGTGCCCGATGGAGATGTGGGGGGGCTGGTAGTCATGGTGTGGAGCTGGCTGATGGAGGACCTCAGTTTTCTTCAGGCTGACTTCCCCGCCAAACATTTTGGCAGTTTCCGCAAAGCAGGACGTCAAGCGCTGAAGAGCTGGCTCTGAATGGGCATTATTGTTTTGGAAAGCAACAAATTAACAGACTTAGAAGATTGGGTCCAGTGCCGCGATCTGTCTGAATGCAGTTTCCTATTCTAAGAAGAACATGTGGTTTTGCAAGCAGAGATAGAGGAGACCAAACAGGCGTTCTCTAAGAGAGAGAGAGAGAGAGAGAGAGAGAGAGAGAGAGAGAGAGTGAGAGTGTGAACTGGTTTCTGCAGCATTGTAAGCTGGCAGTTTGTTGAAATCCCATTTTGATGACGAGTTGTGAGTTCCTAGTTCAGCCTGTTGAAACAACCCATGTGGTCCATACAAGAGGAAATGGCTGGCTAGACTGTTTCACCTGAAATAAGGGAAACAAAAAGGAACTGTGGTGACCTGCTGAAGAAGAGGTTATCATTTAGAAACCCTGATGGGGTGTTTCTTTAGCAAGACACTGAAGCGACTGATCAGAGGGAGTCAGTTTGTGTGTGTCCAACAAGCAACAAATCTCTCTGAAACCATCAAGAACCTTCCTGAGCAGTAACCAATTACTTTTAAACACTAGGGCTTGGTGAAAATTCATAAATGTTAAATTCTGTGCACAGTATAAGAATTTCCTGATACTGGTGAACTTGGAGGAGTGAGAAGTGAGATTGGACTGTGAATCAGAGAACTTCTCTGAACTTATACACATTACAGAATTAGAAGGGGGTTAAGTTAATAGTAATAAGTTAAAATTTGATCCTGTTTTTATGTTTGAAGAAAATTAAAAATGACTTTTGTTTAAGTAACAATTTGTCTTGGTGAATTTCTATTGCTGCTGGGTTTGGGGTCCTCTGAACCCATAACAATGTGATTGAGAGCAATGTGGTCAACTGGTTGCACTAAGGTCACCTAAATGGTTGGATCAATGCCTGGCCAAAGATTAAAACTGAAAATTCAAAATAAATCACAAAAGATGTCATCAGCTTCCCAATTAAGTCTCTTGTTTCTCCTGGAGTCAAGGGGAGTCACATACTGAGGGTGTTGATTAATTGGGTGTAAATTGAGCGGCACGGACTCGTGGGCCAAAATGGCCTGTTGCTATGCTGTATGTCTAAATTAAAATCCCTGACCCCATCCTACTGAATCTCAATATGGTATGTGCCTTCTTCACCACATCTACATATGCCACCACCTTTAATGATTCCTCAGCTGACCAGGCAGGCTGCCTCTGGTACACTGATGAAAGGAAACATTCCTCTCCCCAAAGGTCTCTCTTCATGGATACTGCCTGATGTACTGAGAATGCCTCAGTCCCTCTTTCAGTGTCCTTATTTCAACAATTTTTATCCTGGGAATTGTCTGTTTTGTTTATTGTTCATATTTGTACAGCCAGGATTCAAAGTTTTTCATGGTGTTGCAACCATTATTAGCTTGGACAGCATACTCACTTAGACTGGATTTTAGGCTTCAAATATTAACTTTGAGATTGAAAATTCCCTTGAATATTGAATCGGAGTATTATGCATACCATCATTCAGGATTTACCTCCCCTGATTAGATGCCATCTGTTCACAGCTTGTACCACATTGGTTGCTATGTTCTTAGAATTTATGGAATCAGTTTTTATATGTTTCTGTAAATACATTAAGTTCAAGTAGAACAGACTCCTTGTTTTTAAAATTCCAACTGTTGTAAAATTGCATTAAACTAATCACTAATTGATCCATGCTGAATTCTCTCAGTCTTTTTCCCAGGGCCGAGAAGTCTAAAATAGAGAATATGGGTTTAAGGTGAGAGGGAAAGAGATAAAGCTGATCTGAGGGGAGTTTTTTCACACACTGTTTGTTGGGTATGAATTATTTTTTTTACATTTTATTTGTTTTCACATATACATAAATTGTCTTGTTCAAAATAATAATGATTAATAGTGATTTTAATCCCCCCCCCCATAGTAATTCAGCCTCAAAGAAAGAAAAAAAAAGAAAGAAGGAAAAAACATCTGGATATTATTAAAACAAAGATTAAAAAAAAATAAAACTATTACCAAAATACATCTTAATTATAGGGAGTCAGAAGATTTAGTTGGGTGATTACAACCTAATCCCTGCAATATGAAGATATGGTTGCCAAATGTTTTGAAAAGTTTGAAATTTATTCTGTAAATTATATGTTGTAGCGCGCACATACTCGTGGCGAACTGGCCCCGCTTGTACCATGGGGTGGGGCAGTCACAAGAAGATGGCCCCATCGGGGGACCTCCATGCCTTGTGGCTTTAGCCCAGCACGCGTCTCAGGCAGTCATGATGACATCATCGCCTGCTGCCCTTAAAGGGACGCGCGCAGGATTTGAATTAAACGGTCGTTGAGAACCGTGGCGGTTGTTAGTCTCCTTCATCGTAGCTGCTGCTTCAAGTGGTATACAGCAATGTATTTCATCATGTCATCTATCCAACTCCAAATAAACATCCAACTTCCACGATACTGCCATGCATTTACTCGCCAATGTTAGGGCAATTTTTATGAATTCTTTTTGATATTTATTTATTTAATTTCAATTTCAATTCTGTATCAAATATATTTACAAGTAGAAAAAATTTGCATCCTAAGGAAATTTATAACATAACATAACAACAATTACAGCACGGAAACAGGCCATTAGGCTCTTCTAGTCCGCACCGAACCAAACACCCCTTTCTAGTCCCACCTCCCTGCACAATGCCCATAACCCTCCATCTTCTTCTCATCCATATACCTGTCCAACCTTTTCTTAAATAATACAATTGACTCCGCCGCCACTATTTCTCCCGGAAGATCATTCCACACAGCTACCACTCTCTGAGTAAAGAAGTTCCCCCTCATGTTACCTCTAAACCTCTGCCCCTTAATTCTTAACTCATGTCCTCTTGTTTTAAACTTTCCTCCTCTTAACGGAAATAGTCTATCCACATCCATTCTGTCTATCCCTTTCATAATCTTAAATACTTCTATCAAATCCCCTCTCAACCTTCTATGCTCCAAAGAATAAAGACCCAATCTGTCCAATCTCTCCCCATACTCCAGATGCTTAAACCCAGGCAACATTCTGGTAAACCTTCTCTGCACTCTCTCCACTCTGTTTATATCCTTCCTATAATTAGGCGACCAGAACTGCACACAGAACTCCAAATTAGGCCGCACCAACGTCTTATACAATCTCAACATCACCTCCCAACTCCTATATTCCATGCAATGATTGATAAAGGCCAGCATACTAAAAGCCTTCTTCACCACCCTATTCACGTGAGTTTCTACCTTCAGGGAACGATGTACCGTTACTCCTAAATCTTTCTGCTCTTCTGTATTCCTCAATGCCCTCCCATTTACCACATATGTCCTATTCTGATTCTTCTTACCAAAATGAAGCACCTCACACTTATCAGCATTAAATTCCATCTGCCATTTTTCAGCCCACTTTTCTAAGCAGCCCAAATCCCTCTGCAATCCTTGAAAACCTTCTTCATTATCCACTATTCCACCTATCTTAGTATCGTCTGCATATTTACTAATCCAATTCACCACCCCATCATCTAGATCATTAATGTATATCACGAACAACAATGGGCCCAATACAGATCCTTGAGGCACACCACTGGTCACCGGCCTCCAACCTGACAGACAATTATCCACTACCACTCTCTGGCCTCTCCCTTTCAGCCAATGTTCAATCCATTTGACTATCTCAAAATTTATACCTAAAGACTGCACCTTCCTAACTAACCTTCCATGTGGTACCTTATCGAAGGCCTTACTGAAGTCCATATAGACAACATCCACTGCGGTACCCTCATCCACATTCCTAGTCACCTCCAAAAAATTCAATCAGATTGGTCAAACATGACCTTCCTCCCACAAATCCATGTTGAGTGCTCCTGATCAGACCCTGTCTATCCAGATGTTTATAAGTACTATCTCTAAGAATTTTCTCCATTAATTTACCTACCACAGACGTCAAACTTACAGGCCGATAGTTGCCAGGCTTCCTCCTTGAACCCTTTTTAAATAACGGAACCACATGCGCAATGCGCCAATCCTCCGGCACTATCCTTTTCTAAAAATAAACCTAGTTTTATCCAAAAAGGTCTTAACTTTGGACATATCCAGGTGAAAAAGTACCTATATCCTGATTACATCTAAAACATTTATCTGAAAAATTTGGATTTAATCCATTTAATTTCTGAGGAATAAAATTTAATTGATGTAAAAATTATATTGTTCTGTGCTATTACAAGCATTTAATCATACTATCTTGACAGTACAGGTTGGTGCAATATAATTTCCTGCATCAACTGTACCTCACACCTCAAAAATTACCTAAATCCAAACCAGAAATCTCGGAAATGTGCTTTAGATGTGGTGTGGAGATTGGAACCTTTATCTATTCAACCTGTCTGTGTACAAAGGTGAGACCCTTCTGGGAAGACCTGGGGGACATCCTAAAACAAAATTACAACGGTGGATTTTCAACAGGATCCAGAATTGTACCTTCTGGGAAACATTATGGAAGTTTATTTTAAACTGTCCAGGTACTAAATTCACTGCGTGAAGGTTGCCTTGGCGGTAGCCAGAAAATGTACAGTGGTCACGTGGAAGTCTGACTCCCAACTAAATTTTACATGATGGAATATGGAAATCCAGAGTTGGATTCCCCTGGAGAAAATCACATACAATTTACAGAGGAAACCTGACACATTTGTTAGACTCTGGCAACTCTATATGAAACAACATATGGTACACAGACATAATTTTCACTCCTTCAGAATAAAGAAGATGAAGTAGGGAAACAATGGGATCAAAGAAGTGGGATATGGGGCAGATGACAGGCTCTCTTTTTTGTATTTGTATAATTTATATAACTTTATTCTCATTAGATTGGAACATGGGTGGGATGTATGTTATACTTAAGTGTTGTAAGAAAGCGTATTGTTGCCTGAATATACATGAGTCTGAAAATCAAAAATAAAATATTCAAAAAAGATAGAAAAAAGGATGATAAATATAAAAGGATAGATAGATACCAAATTGTAGCATTCAACCAAGAGATGCATCCCTGAGAGAAGTAGGGTATGTTTCTGACTGAGAATTTCAGATGGGGTTATAGGAGTATTTTATGGACCTTTGTCAGGAAGAGGTGATGGTGCTCTTTAAAAAGAATAGTTGCCTGCATTCATCAGGTGGTTCAGCGTGAGCAAGCGGAGTCCACTGAAGCAATAGAAATAATAAATAAAAACAAACTCACAAATTGGTGATGCTGCTGATACATATTATGTCAGATAACATCTGATAAAATTTAAAATTGATGAAGACTAATGCTTTGGTTCTCTAGGTCGGGAGACTCGCTTACCTCTCCGCATCAAGGCTGAAGGTGTAGGCCCCAAACTGCTTCTGAATTTTGACCAGATTGACATGGGACACATCTTTATTAATTCAAAGCAAAAATATGAGGTAAATTATGTCTGACATTCTGTCAATCTACAAAATCGTCTTGAATGTTTTGTTTCTGACTTCATTAGGATACTGGATCTGGTGAAATGAAAAAATGATGATGGAGTTTTGTAAACTGAAGAGTTATGTTTAGTTGATTAGAATGCCAAGGGTTGGTGTTCCAATGCAGGGTCTCAAAGAAATGTTGACAATTCCTTTTCCCTCACAGATGCTGTTTGATTGGTAAAGTTCCTCCAGCAGATTGTTGTGCAATTACTCCAGACTCTGCTGTCTGTTCCCTAGAGCACCAAGTGTTCTGTCCCAAGCTGATCTATTTTCATTTACTTGCCCATTAATCTATATTAGCTTGGCAGGTTCATTTTAATTCTGTATCTACCTTCTGGTTCTGTGATTGAGAGGTCTGAAAAAATCCCAGTGGCCTGACCATCTGTGGTCTGTCTGCAGATGTCAAAAATAATTTCCACACTTACGTAGATAATTGAACTGAAAGCTTGCTTTAGTTTAGTAATGTGAAGGTTTAAAGAAAATGAAATGGAACAGGGTGGGACAGAGACTGCTTTCCACATCCATCCCCGCACAAGTGCTCTTACTGTTTGGCGCTGAGTCATATAAGTGGGACACAATAGGAGACTCAGTTTGCATTGGACGGTACTGTACATAGTCTGAGAATACTTCATTCTGTTAAGATTGCTCATATTCTAAGAACATGGAAATTGGTTTGTCTTAGTTCCCTACAAAACTGTTTATATCTTTTTTTTCATATGTGGGATGTGAGAATTGCTGCTAAAACAAATTTTTAGTTCATTCCTAACTGCACTTTAGATTTGATGATTGTTCTTCAACTACAGCAGTGCTTGTGAAATTACTTCCACATTGACATTAGGCAAGCAAGTCTCTTCATTTATTTTATTTTAGCAGGATTACTACAACTGATTGACTTGTTAGGCAATTTCAGAGAGAAGTTAAGAGTTTGTTGTCCTGGACTCACACAGGATAAGCAGAGTTAGAATAGCAGAGCACCAATGACCCAGGTTCAAATCCAGGGCTGTCTGTAAGGAGTTTGTACATTCTCCCTGTGTCCACGTGGGTTTCTTCCGGGTCCTACCATGTTCCAAAGCTGGGGCTAGGTAATTGGTCGCATGGATGTATTTGGGCAGCATGAGCTCATGGGCTGGAAAGACCTGTTACAAATCTGTTTTCTCAATTACATTAAAAATCAAATTTAAAATAAAATTGGATCTGGGGTCACTGGGGAGGCTTATTTCTGTCCTTGACTGCCCTTTTCAGATGTGAAGAGTCACTCACAATGGTGGGTTTCAAGTCATGGATAAATCAGACTATGAACTGAATTCCACTACGTCTATGGTGGGATTTAAACTTTGAATCCTGGATCTTTACTCCAAGTCTTGTTCGGTAATTTCCCATTGTGCTGCTATTGGGTTTGAACTCCTGATTCCAAGCCCTTTCTCTATGTCTACTCAGCATTTCCAGGAGGAAAAAGAGAATGAAGCCAGTAGTCATGTGCTTTTTCCTAGTGCTTCCAAAAGCAGAATGATCCCTGCAAGCATTAGTGGAAGCAAACCCCATTTAATTACGACAGGAAATCTAGGAAAGTACACAAAGTATAAAATGAAGTGGAAAAAGAAATTATGAAGCCAGAGCCAAAACATGAAAAAAAATGACAGGAGAGAAATCAAGAGAACCAGCATTTTACAAATACCTCAGTTATAAGAGGATAAGAAAGGAGAAAGCAGTTTCCATTATATTACCTGAATTTAAAACGTATTGATGTGGTTCTAAAATAAAATTCATGAGAGAAGCAGGAGACATGGAAATTGCATTCGAAATATTGGAGATAGAAAGTGTGTGAGAGACAAAGAGAGAAAATTGGTTAATAGAATGAAAACAGAGGACAAATAAACATGCTGAACAACTCTTAAAGCAGCAAAAGTACAGGAAATATTCCAGGTGGGGACTTCAGTGTCCATCACCAAGTAGTGTTATGTTGACTGAGCTGGCTGTGTCCAGGTGGATAGAGCTGCCAGGGTGGGTCTATGGCAGGTTGTGAATAAACCAGCTCAAGGGTTAAACCTACCTGACCTCTTCCACTCCCATTAACCTGTCACTCCCAATGCATCTGGCAATGATTACAGGAGTAGAAATTATGTTGTTTGACGTAATAATTGTGCTAATTGGAATAGACTCACAACTTGGCATCTATGAGGTTCTGTAGACTTTTAATAACAAGAGTTATAGTCATCCTAGTCTGAAAAATTATGGCCCAGTATATCCTTCACTCTACCCCTTGGCTTCAACACCTCATCAGTAAAGGGTAGGCACCTGCTCTCTACTTATTGTGCCTGCACGGGTGATGCTGGCAGACTGTGGGCCAGAGTTGGCGTCGCACTGTTGTCGGGGTAATGTGCCATTTTACATGGCAGTTTGAAAGGGCCGACTGATTCACTTTCGCTCCTTCTCAGCTCAGACAAAGGGTTTTCAACCTGAACATTAACATTTTCCCTTTATACAGATATAGTCTGACCTGCTGAGTTTTTCCAGCTCATTCTTATTTTGGTAAGTACGCATCCAAGTATGTGTGAAGTCTCCTATCTGGATGGGTGGATGCTAAACATATTTGTGAGGGAGGTAAATGTTCAGTCAGAATTTTGCAGATTCTGAATTGAATTGTCTTCTGTGATATGGACTGAGAAACAGTGAAGAACATTCTTTTGTGTGCTACAGCAGTGTGAAATGAGAAAACACCAGGGCAAGGTGTCGTGTTACAGTGATTCAAAGTGCAGGGTGTAGGATTGCAAAGACAAAGTGCGGAATGATCCGAGCATCATGGAGTCATACCACATGGAAATAGGCCCATTGGCCCAACTTGCCCATGCCTTCCAAAATGGCCCACCCACACTCGTCCCACCAGCCTAGATTTGGCCCATATTCCTCTAAACCCATCCTATCCATGCATCTGTCCAATTTTATTATTAAACAGGGGTGGCCAACCTTTTGAGTTTTAATTTAGACATCCAGCATGTTAACAGGCCATATCGGCCCACACCTGGGGTGTAGGTTAATTGGAGGTCATGACAGCAACATAGTGAACATGAATAATAAATTTGCGGATGGCACCAAAATTGCTAATGTTGTGGACAGTGAGGGAAGATACCTAAGTTTATGACAGGAAATACATCAGTTGGAAAGATGCACCAAGGCATGGGATCAGTGGAACCTTGGCTGTTTGGATAAAAAATTGTCGCAGGATGAAGACAGAGAATAGTGGTGGAAGGGAGGGAAGTATAGGGGGTTCATCAAGGGTAAGCTTTTTTAAATATAAACACAGAGTTGTTGAGGCCTGGAATGCCTTGCCAGGAGTGGTGGTAGAGGGTGAAACATTAGGGGCCTTTAAAAGACCATTAGATAGGCACATGGACGAAAGAAAAGGGTTTATATGGTTCAGCACAATATGGAGCGCCGAAAGGCCTGTACACTGCTGTAATGTTTTTTTTTTAAAGTTTTAATGAAATGGCCTGATACCTTGTGTCTAAAGGTTGGCTACCCTTGTCCCATTGCAAAGGTTCCTGCCTCAACCATCTGGTTTGACAGCCCATTTGATACACCCATCATCTCTACCTAAAAGAGTCACCCCTTAGGTTCCTGTTAAATATCTCCAGATCTCCTTAAACTATGATTATCGATTTCCCTACCCTGGGCAAAGGTCTCAACATTCACCAAACTATTCCTCTTCTCATGATTTTGTACCTTTAGAGCATAACCCTATTCTCATTCTCCTGCGCTCCAAGGAATGAAGCCCTCCCCTGCTCATGTCCATAAGTCTATTTAGGATATTTTGCACTCTTTGGACCAATCTTGGTTCACCCTTGGCAGAGACATAAAATAGTTGCCTGTTCTCTCTATTATTTTGGTGTTACAACTTGGAAGAATTGTGACAAAGGCCAATTTTCAAAAAGGAAAAGATTAATTTTTCCTCATTTTGAAACAAAACAACAGTTTCTTCATGTTGTGTCTATTTTTTTTCAGATGCTGATGACAAACAAGGGTGACATTCCTGCAGTATACAGCCTGATTCCTGCATTCACTCCTGCAGGCTTCTGCTTCAGCGTTAACCCAAGTGAAGGGTCACTGCTGCCAGGCAAATACCAAGCATTGGAAGTGGCATTCAAATCCAACGTTCTGGGAGAATTTGTGGAAGATTTATGTTTTTCAGTGGATGAATCCCCACATCCAATTAGAGTGACTTTTAAGTAAGTAGTTCACTTTGCTCAGTTTACTTGTATGCTACATTGCAGTTGTTACAAGCCCAGAGGGCCCATAAACCCAACAGAAATAGATATTCACCAAGACAAATGGTTACTTAAACAAAAGTTACTTTTAATTATCTTTAATCATGAAAACAGAATTACACTTGAATTTACCTCTATTAACTTACTTAACCTAACTTAACCTCCTTCTAATTCTAAGTGCACATGTGTGTAATATGTGTGTTAAGTTCAGCAAAGTTCTTTGGTTCACAGTCCAATCTCATTTCTCAATCCTCCAATTTCACTGGTTGCAGGCAATTCTTATACTGTGCACAGAATTTAACATTTATAAAGTTCACCAGGCTTTGGTGCTTGACAGGTAAATGGTTACCACTCAGGAAGGTTCTTGTCAGTTTTCAGAGAGAGCTTTGTTGTTCCATTTTAATCAGCCACTTCAGTGTCTTGCTGATGAAACTTGCCCCTTCAGGGTTCTCCAGATGATAACCTCTTTCTTTCAGGTCACCACAGTGTTCCTTTCTGTTTCACTTATTCCAAGTGAAACATTAGACAGCCAGTCCTCTCATCTTGCATGAACCACAAGGACTTTGATCAGGCCGTCTTACAAACGCCTTGGACATGCTTGCCAGCTTGTCCTGTTCCAGTCCCAGCTACTTCTGTTGGCTGTAACAGATCTCTGTCTCTGTCTCTCTCTCTCTCTCTCTCTCTCACACACGTACGCACGCACGCACACACACACGCACACACACACACACACACACACACACACACACACACACACACACACACACACACACACACACACACACACACACACACACACACAGAAAAGCCTGTTTGACTCTCTCTGCTTGCAAAACCACATGATCCTCTTACAACAGCAAGCCCTGTTCCAGACAGCAGAGACTCCAACATTCACATTCATCTGTTGCTTTTTGTAAACAACAATCCATTAGTGAAGTCTCTTGATCACTCTTCAAAAAGCTCTTGTAAAAGCTCTGGAGCTGATACGTCTACCATGGGGCTGAGCTCCAGTATTTTAAATAAGATTTGTTTTAAAGTGTTTGTATGTGTCCTACTCTAATAAACCTTTCCCAATTAATCTCCCAAAAACATATCTATATACTCTGTCACAGCAGTCTTTGGTTAAGGATAGCCCTGGTTCAAGGAAATTAACTGTAACTTGTTTGAATTTGAATTCATAACAGCAATATATTCTTCATTTTTCTGTGTCTGCCTGTTTAATTACATTTAATGTTGCTTTGCATTATTATAGCTCAATAGTAAAACATTGTTGTCAGCAGTACATCCACACAGTTAAATATAAGGATAGAATAATTAGTTAGAGGGAGGAGTTCCACAATCTTTGACATGCTGAATGGACCCTGCCTGCATTAAGAGTTCATCTGCATTAAGAGTTCATCTGCATACTTCTTGAGCAGCTGCCTGTGAGGTCATGTGAAGTACAGGAAATGAGGCAGAACCTCAATGGCAACCAGGGAGCAGATGAAGAATAGGCTGCCACAGGGTGAAGGGAAATGTCAGATGTGTCTTCATTGTGTCTGCCTACACCATAGAGTCATACAGCATGCAACAGGGCTTTCAGCTCCAACTAGTCCATACTGATCAAGTTGGGATTCTGGGTAGTTCTATTTGCCTACATTTGGTCTGTATTCCTCCTGACCCCTCCTATCCATAAACCTGTGTTATAGTACCCACTTCTACAGTTTCCTATGGCAGTTCATGCCAAACACTGACCACCTTTTGAGTGAAAAAAAATCTTAGGTTCCTTCTAAATCTTTCCCTCCTCACCTTCAATCTGTGACCTTTAGTTCTAGAATCATCTGCACTGGGAAAAAGGCTGTCAGCATTCACTTTATCCATGGCCTCAATTGTATAAGCCTCTGGAAGATCACCCCTCAGTTTTCTACACTCTAGTGAATCACGTTGCTCTCCATTGCAGGCAAAATCTTCGCTAGGATACTACTAAATAGAATAATACCTAGTGTCGCCGAGAATATTCTCCCAGAATCACAGTGCGGCTTTCGCGCAAACAGAGGAACCACTGACATGGTCTTTGCCCTCAGACAGCTCCAAGAAAAGTGCAGAGAACAAAACAAAGGACTCTACATCACCTTTGTTGACCTCACCAAAGCCTTCGACACCGTGAGCAGGAAAGGGCTTTGGCAAATACTAGAGCGCATCGGATGTCCCCCAAAGTTCCTCAACATGATTATCCAACTGCACGAAAACCAACAAGGTCGGGTCAGATACAGCAATGAGCTCTCTGAACCCTTCTCCATTAACAATGGCGTGAAGCAAGGCTGTGTTCTCGCACCAACCCTCTTTTCAATCTTCTTCAGCATGATGCTGAACCAAGCCATGAAAGACCCCAACAATGAAGACGCTGTTTACATCCGGTACCGCACGGATGGCAGTCTCTTCAATCTGAGGCGCCTGCAAGCTCACACCAAGACACAAGAGAAACTTGTCCGTGAACTACTCTTTGCAGATGATGCCGCTTTAGTTGCCCATTCAGAGCCAGCTCTTCAGCGCTTGACGTCCTGCTTTGCGGAAACTGCCAAAATGTTTGGCCTGGAAGTCAGCCTGAAGAAAACTGAGGTCCTCCATCAGCCAGCTCCCCACCATGACTACCAGCCCCCCCACATCTCCATCGGGCACACAAAACTCAAAACGGTCAACCAGTTTACCTATCTCGGCTGCACCATTTCATCAGATGCAAGGATCGACAATGAGATAGACAACAGACTCGCCAAGGCAAATAGCGCCTTTGGAAGACTACACAAAAGAGTCTGGAAAAACAACCAACTGAAAAACCTCACAAAGATAAGCGTATACAGAGCCGTTGTCATACCCACACTCCTGTTCGGCTCCGAATCATGGGTCCTCTACCGGCACCACCTACGCCTCCTAGAACGCTTCCACCAGCGTTGTCTCCGCTCCATCCTCAACATCCATTGGAGCGCTTTCATCCCTAACGTCGAAGTACTCGAGATGGCAGAGGTCGACAGCATCGAGTCCACGCTGCTGAAGATCCAGCTGCGCTGGGTGGGTCACGTCTCCAGAATGGAGGACCATCGCCTTCCCAAGATCGTGTTATATGGCGAGCTCTCCACTGGCCACCGAGACATAGGTGCACCAAAGAAGAGGTACAAGGTCTGCCTAAAGAAATCTCTTGGTGCCTGCCACATTGACCACCGCCAGTGGGCTGATAACGCCTCAAACCGTGCATCTTGGCGCCTCACAGTTTGGCGGGCAGCAACCTCCTTTGAAGAAGACCGCAGAGCCCACCTCACTGACAAAAGGCAAAGGAGGAAAAACCCAACACCCAACCCCAACCAACCAATTTTCCCTTGCAACCGCTGCAATCGTGTCTGCCTGTCCCGCATCGGACTTGTCAGCCACAAACGAGCCTGCAGCTGACATGGACTTTTTACCCCCTCCATAAATCTTCGTCCGCGAAGCCAAGCCAAAGAGTGAATACACATCCAGACTATCCAACATCTCCCTATAACTTGGTGAATCTCCTTTGCAACTCTTCCAATTTATTGATGACCTCCCTTTTTGCTGAATATTTTATTTTTTGTTTTCCATCAATGAACAAGGACATAACATCACAGACTGTTACAAAATACACAGATATCCCCCAGCAATCTACATACATGTGGTGTTTCTCCCCCTCCCTCTCCCCACCCCCTTAAAAAGGGAATAGAAATGAAAGAAAGAGGCTGGGTGTGGTGTTAGTGCTTCTGACAAGTGACCATGGAGGTTGTGGAGCCACCCCCTCATGTAATTTCTTTTGTTAATCCATCTATTGATAATTTTGTCGGGATGTGGCTACAGCTGTGCTCCCGTGTACATCAGATATGACTGCCATATTTAACAAAGGTGCTATGTCAGTTTCTAAGATTATACATGATTTTTTTCCATGAGAATACAGCTGTAAATTTCAGTACTCCACCTACTGATACGAAGAGGGGAGTCAGATTTCCAGGTCATCGCTAGACATTTTTTGCTATGACAAAGTGATAAATACAAATTGAATTTGGTTAATATATAAGGTTCCCCAGTAGATACAACATTGGATACAGCAGAAAGGTTACTTTGGTTACCCTGGTTAGTATATCGACCAAATCCTGCCAAAATGTGCATGAATGAATATTCCTAGCTTCACTCCAATATATAACCATTTACGGCACAGAAATAGGTCAGTTCAGCCCTACTAGTTAATGCCAAACGTCTTCTCCCACCTTGTCTCACATTTAGCCCATAACCCTCCACATCTCTCTTGTCCATATACCTATCCAACTTTTCCTTGAATATTAACATCAATCTTGCTTCCACCACCACTGCCAGAAGTTCATTCCATACCCCCACCTCTCTCTGCATGATGAAATTCCCCCTCATGTTTCCACTAAACTTTTCCCCTTTTACTCTCAATCCATGCCCTCTTGTTTGAATCTCCCCCACTCTCAATGGAAAAAGCCTATCCACATTGACTTTATCTGTCCCCCTTATAAATTTGAACACTTCTATCAAATCACCCCTCAATCTTCTGTGCTCCAGGGAATAAAGTCCCAGCCTGCTCAACCTTTCTCTGTAATTCAAACCCCGGCAACATTCTCCTAAACCTCTTCTGCACTCTTTATTCTGTTAATATCCTTCCTACAGTTCAGTGACCAAAACTGCACACATTATTCCAAATTTGACCTCACCAATGCCTTATACAATATCAACACAACATCCCAACTCCTGTGTTTTATATTCTGATTTATGAAAACCAACATACTAAATGCCTTCTTCACCACCCTATCCACATGTGATCCAACTTTCAGAGAATGATGTACCATGACTCTCAAATCCATTTGATTCACTGCACTCCTCAATTAACTACCATTTAACGTGTATGACCTATTTTTATTATTCCGACCAAAATGTAGCACTTCACATTTATCAGTATTAAACTCCATCTGCCATCTTTCAGCCCACTCTTCTAACTGTCCTATATCACCCTGTAAGCTTTGATAATCTTCCTCACTGTGTACAACACTGCCAACCTTTGTATCATCTGCAAATTTACTAATCCAGTTTGCTACCCTATCATCTAAATCATTAATATATATGACAAATAGCAGTGGACCCAGTACTGATCCCTGAGGCACTCCACTCATCACTGGCCTCCAATTCGACAAATAATTTTCCACCACTACTCTCTGGCATCTCCCATCCAACCATTGGTGAATCCATCTCACTACTTCATCATTAATACCTAATGCTTCCACCTTCCTTATTAACCTCTTATGGGGAACCTTGTCAAAGCCTTACCAAAGTCCAAATAGACAACATCCACTGCCTTCCCCTCATCAATCTTTTTAGTAACCTTCTTGAAAAACTCCATTATATTTGTTAAACATGATCTACCACGTACAAAACCAGGTTGACAACTCCGAATTAATCCCGGTCTTTCCAAATAGTTGTATATACCATCTCTAAGAACATTTTCCATTAATTTACCCACCACCGACATCAGACTTACAGGCCTATAATTACCAGGTCTACTTTTGGATATTTTTTTGAACAGTGTAACAACATGAGCCACCTTCCAGTTCTTCGGCACTTCCCCCGTGGCCTGTGACAGTTTAAATATTTCTGTCAAAGCCCCCACTATTTGTTCACTAACCTCCCTCAGGATCCTAGGGAATATTTTGTCAGGACCTGGAGATTTATCCACCTTGATATTTTTCAATATAGCCAACACTACCTCCTCATTAATCCTTATACTATCCATGAGCTCCCTACCATATTTCTTCATTTCATCTGGCTCAATATTCTTTAAAATTTCTCCCATCTCCTCTGATCTCACAGAGCCTAATCCCGATCTTCAAAGGTTCCAATTTTATCCCTCTCTATTCTTTAACTTTTAATGTACCTATAGAAACCCTTTGGATTTAGTTTTACTTTTCCCAACAAAGCAGCTTCATATCTCCTTTTAGCCTTTCTTTCTTGATTTTTTTTTTACACTCCTTATATTCCTCAAGTAATTCACCTGCTGTTTATACCTGTTGTACACATCCCTCTTCCTCTAAACTAAGTTCCCAATATCATTTAGAAACCAAGGTTCCCTACGGTTTCTAATCTTTCCTTTATTCCTCACGGGGTTATACCAACTCTGTGCTCTCAGAATCTCTCCTTTGAATATCCTCCAGTTATCTGCTACATTGTTCCCTGAAAATATTTTATCCAAATCTACACTCTCCAAATCTTTTCTCATCTCCTTGAAACTTACTTTCTTCCAATCAAGAACCTCAACCTTGGGTATGTCCTCAGGGTGCATTGGGATCTGGTGATATCCGTGCACCAGGTCAACCTTGGAGAAAACCCATTTAGGTTGGCCATAAAGTCTTGGATGTGCGGGATGGGGTAACAGCCAGGAACTATTGCCTCATTGAGCCATCGATAGTCTCCTCAGGGATGCCAGCTGCTGGAGGTCTTTGGGACCAGGTGGAGCGGCGAGGCCCACGGGCTGTCGGACCGCGGAATTATCCCCAATTCCAACAGGTGCGAAAACTCCTCCTTCACCACCTGGAGCTTGTCAGGCGGGAGGCCTTGGGTGGGCATGTGGTGGAACACCCCGTGGTGCAGCGAGGCAGTGGAGAACTGTGGTTTGAGGAGTGTGGGGAACTCGTCCAGGATTCACTGGAACTCGTCTCTGGACGTGCTGATTGTGGCCACCTGCGGTTGCTCCGAGCGGGAGGCATCGTGGCGAAAGGCCTGGAAGGTACAGGCATCCACCAGGCGCCTATCTTTAATGTCCACCAGAAGCCCCTGTGTGAGGAGGAAGTCTGCACCCAGGATGGCAGTCGGTAGGGACGAAAAGGTGAACCTCCACGTGAAATTTCGTTGGCTGATCTGGAAGTGGACTGTCTTGTCTCCATACGTCCGTATTGCTGTTGCGTTGGTCGCACAGAGGGAGGCAAACCGGCCCCACTGAGGCTGATCTGGGCTTCAGTGTCAATGAGGAACCACCGGCTGCTGACTGAGTTCCACAGGTAGAGAGGGCTGTGTCCTTAGCCAGCATCTCTTCCATCATCTCCATCAGGGACCTGTCCCCCAGGGCGTTGAAGTGCAGCATCCGAGCCTGGATAATCCGAGGGATCCGGTAAGCACTCGCTTGATGGTCTCATATTTGAACGAGGTGCAGTACATGACTGGTGGTGGCCTGGTCCAGGGCAGCGACCACATGGTAGAATTTGGTCGTGTTGGATGAAATCTGGTGGAGGTGAAACTGAGCCTCCGCGTGTCCGAACCAGGTCTCCAGCTCCTGAACCCAGAATTCAGGCAATTTCGTAGCTATAGCTCATGATGGGTTCAAAGACGTTTGAACCAGTCGGGGTCACCAATTATAGCAGCAACTACTCTGCTCCTGAAAGAACAGACATAACCAGACGGGTTGAGCTCAGTGAGCAGACTCATTTATTGGAGGTTGCTGGGCTGTACTTATACTCCCAGCCCGGACCCGGCTGAGAACCGTGCTGGAGGGCGCTGATGTCATAGTCATCGCATAGTCCCCCAGTGCGGGCTTCTGAGCCCCGTGTTGGGAGGAATGGAAGACTCCAGACGGCACTATTTTGGCCGGCTGCTCCGCCACATGGCTTACAATTGGGGCCGGTTTGCCTGGCTAGTGATGAGTCGCCACACTCCTCTAATTCCCTCAGCCCATTTGATGGTACATAATACCATCAAAAAACCATTAAATATATCCACGGTTCTGCCATTCCTCATTTTCACCCAAATAGTCTCACTGGACGATCCCACAAAACCATCCTGCCACAGCACTGCTGTAATATTCTCTCTAATAAGCAATGCAACTCCTCCACCTTTTATCCCACCCCTCACTGTTCTATCATGTCTAAAACAACAGAATCCTGGAATATTAAATGGCCTTCCTGTAACCGTTTCACTGATTGCCACAATATCGTATTTCCATGTGGCCATCCATGCCTTAAGATCATCCTCCTTAATTACAATGCTCCTTGCATTAAAATATATGCACTTTAGAGACTGTCCTCCACATAAACTCCTTTTGTTACCATCTACCTTTACCTTCTTCCTTTCATTTATTTTTATATTCTGTTCCCTCCAGTCTAGGTGTTCTTCCTCCCTAACCTCTGTACTCTCATTCTGATTCTCTCACACCCCTCACCCCCGTCCACTAAACTAGTTTAAACCCTCCCCAACAGCTCTAGAAAACCTGCCCACCAGGATATTGGTCCCCCTCCAGTTCAAGTGCAGCTTGTCCCTTTTATACAGGTCAGACTTGCCCCAGAAGAGATCCTAATGATCCAGAAATCTAACACCCTGCCCCAGCTCCTGAGCCACACATTCATCTTCCACAACTTCCTATTCCTACCTTCACTATCATGTGGCACAGGCAGCAATCTCGAGATCGCCACCTTTGAGGTCCTGCTTTTCAACTACTTCCCTAACTCTATGTAATCCCTTCTCAGGACCTCATCCCCACTCTAACTAGGTAATTGGTCCCACATGGACCAGTGGGGAAGGCTGTTTGCCCTCCCCCTCCAGAATGCTGTGGACTTGATCAGAGACGTTCCTGACCCTGGCATCTGGGAGGCAATATACCAACCGGGATCCCCGATCTCATCCAGCAAACCTCCTATCTGCTCCCCTGACCAGCAAGCCCCCAACTACAAGAGCCCTTCTCTTTTCCCTCTTCCTTTCTGTTTACCTCCTTCCCTTTTGTTTTCCACTTCCCTTCTCAGCCATGGTCCAGCCCCTGTGCCAGAGACCCAACCTCCATGACTTGTCCCCTATAGATCATCCTCCCTAACAGTATCCAAAGCAGTATACTTGTTGTGCCATAGGGGTTCACTGCACTGCCTGTTTCCCCCTTTCCCTTTCCTCACAGTCACCCAGTTCCCTGACTGCTCCCATCTATCACTGTCTCTGCCTCCCTGATGATCCACAGTTCATCCAACTGTAACTCTAGTTCCCTAACCCAGTCTCTCAGGAGTTGGAACTGGATGCACATTTTGTTCTGTGATTAGTAAGGGATTGTTTAAGGTGGTATGTGAGTGGAAAGAAAGTTTTGCAAACTTCTGTTTTAATTGTCCTTAATTGACTCGTTATGTGCACGGTTTCAGAACTCCAAAGGAAATGGGTCAATGACAATTTTTCTCAAGCAAAATATTTCAGTAACAATTGGGTCTAGAGCAGTGATTCTCAACCTTCCATTCCCACTCACATTAGTAATCCCTTACTAATCACAGAGTCCTGATAACATAGGAATTGCTTAAGGTGGCATGTGAGTTTAGGGAGGCAGTTTGAAAACCACTGCTCTACACCAATCTGACCAACATCTCTCATTAATTGTGATGCCTTGGTCTACTCCCATCTCTCTTTTCATCTGTGTAGCCCCTGCTTGGGGCTTTCACCTTGGAATACCAAGTATGTTCTTGAAATAAATTTGGATACATTTTCCAGTCAAAGCATCCCTTCAACTTCACCTGACTTTACCTGGCTGAGATGAGACAGCACCCACCCCCCACCCCCTCAAACTAAGGAAAAAGCAGGGAAGGCAGAGCAGAGAGGTGCAGCAGTCCTCCCTGTAAAGTTGAGGTATGGTTGCCAAATCTTTTGGAAAGTATCTTACCTCCCCCTTAAGTTGTAAGTGATTTTCTACAGGGGAACACAGCCTTGCATCTCCTTGCTCCACTGCTCAATGCTCAAACAAGAGTTGGACTTCCAGGAAACTGCAATGCTCTTCCTGGCCACTCCCAATGCAATCCGGCATCCGTAAACCGCCCAGACTGTAATCCCAGGTCAATGGTAGCACATTCATTTTAATACAGTTGACCCTGCCCACTAGCTTTATGGGCAGGAACGTCCACCTGTTCAGGTTCTCATCGATTTTTCCCAGCAAGGGGACGTAATTTAACTTGTATAAATTATTTATTATCTATTCTAACTCCTAGATATTTGATTCCATTTAGTGGCCACGTTAATTAACAGTTCTCTTGACTATAGTCAAGATAGTGACTATACTAGACAAACTACTTCTAGATTATAGTCCCCTCCCATGAGTGGCATAATTTTGCTCTTGTCCCAATTGATCTTATACCCAGAAAACTTCCCATAGTTCTCCAGGGTAGAGCGCAGTTTGGACAGCATTTTCATTGGGTCCGTCTGATATACCAACACATCATCAGCAAATAGCTTGATCTTGTGTTCTTCCTGGCTTACTTTATAGCCCTTAATGTCTGGATCCTGATGAATGGCCTCAGGCAATGGCCAGTATAAACAGAGCTGGAGATAATGCACATCCCTATCTACTAGACTTTAACAGTGGGGAAGGCTGAGGAAATTTGCCCGTTGGTCACAACTTTCGCCTTGGACACGTGATATAGCGCCTGTATCCAATTAATAAAAGTTGTCCCTAGCTCTAATTTCTCCAGAACTTTAAGTAAAAGTCCCACTCCAGTCTGTCAAATGCTTTATCTGCATCCAGGGCCATGGCCAGACCCCTATCATTTCTATTTTGTGCCAGGTGTAATACACTCAACATTTTACCGACATCTGCTGTCTGTCTTTTCGGTACAAAGCACACTTAATCTTTATTAACTTGATTTGGCAAATACTTCACCAATCGATTTGCCAGGGCTTTCTTTGGCTATTATCTTACAGTCCGTGTTTAATAACGAGATTGACCTATAAGAAGATGGCAACAATGGATCTTTGTCTTTCTTGGATTGTTGTAATAATTGTCACTGAAAAAAGAATCCGGGACTGTATAAGTCTCCATTGCCTGACCTACCATCTCCATATAAATAGGCATCAGTTATAGATGGAAACCCATCCTCCCCCAGAGACTTGTTAGTTTGTAATGATTTCAATGCTTTCTCTATCTTGACTTCTGTGAAGGGACCATCTAAGTCTTCCTGTTCTTTGAAGACAAATTTAGCATCTCTATTTTGGACAAGAACTCATCAATTTTGTCCATCCTCCCCACCAATTCTGATTTATATAAACCTTCATAATATTCTTGGAAGGTATCATTAATTTCCTTTGGTTTATAGGAGACCACATCTTTCCCAGCTTGCACAGCACTAATTGTTCTGCTCTGTACTCAACTACCAAGCATGGACATTGTGGGCTCTTTCCCCCAATTCATGGTATTTTTGTTTTGATCACGTTATGGCCTTTCCCATACTGTAGGTTTGAAGCATGTTATTTTTCTACTTCATATTTGTAATAGCCCTGTATCAATCTTCTGAGCCTGATCTTTGGAAGTCCTTTTCCAAATGGGCAATTTCTTGCTCTAATTCATTCACCTCCTTCCCATATTCTTTCCTTGTTGTTCTAGTGTATCCAATTATTTGACCCCTTAATTACACTTTGAGTGTGTCCCATAAGAGGAATTTATCTTATCTGGAGTAGAGGTAGAGTTGGCCTCACAGAACATAACTATTTGCACTCTTGTAAAACTACAAAACTCCGGTTTCTTCAACAGCAATGGATTAAGATGCCATCTATGAACTGTTTCCTGTTTGTCTGGCATTTCACCCATTATTACCAAGGGTGAATGATCTAAGAGAGGTCTTGCCATGTACCTAGCCTTCGTGATCCTACCCTCTACATGGACTGAAGCCAAAAAAAAATCTATTCTAGAGTAGGAGTCATGCTGCCTTGAGTAGAAGGAATAATTCCTCTCTCTTGGAGGCTTCTGTTTTCATATATCAATCAAATTCAGCTTCTTCATACCCTGAGTGGTTGCTCTTGCTGCCTTTGTTTACATTATTATTTTTTGTTGACTTATCCAAGACAGGATCCAGACAAAAATTAAAGTCTTCCCCAATGAAAATGTTCTCCATTCCCTCTGCCAATATCAGGAAAATATCCTGCATAAATTTTTCTTCATTGAAGTTGGGAGCTAATATATTTACTAAGGTCCATGATTCTGAGTATATCTGACAGTGGACCAATACAAATCTGTCTGCTTTAGCTCTAGTCACACCCTGCACACTCACCAGAACACTCTTCCCTACCAAAATGGCAACTCCCCTTGTCTTCAAAGTGAATGAGGCATCTATTACCTGGCCCACCCACCCTCTTTTCAATGTCTGATGCTCTTGTTCAGTCAAGTGGGTTTCCTGAAGGAAGGCCAGGTCTGCATCCATTTTCTTAATGTGTGCCAAGACCCTTTTTCTCTTAACACCTCTGTTTATACCATTAACATTAAAGCTAACACACTTTATTCTCTTAGCCATCACCTCTAGGGTTATATATAGTGTTCACTCAGCACCTTTACCACCCAAAATTCCCATCCTAACCCACCGATCATCTTCGGCTAACTGTCTCCAGTCGCCAGAACCGCAACAAACACTGGGTAAAAAAAACGAGGACTCAAAAGTTCAACTAAAGAGAGACAAAAAGACATAACATCAATGAAAACGATAATAGAACAACCAGTTAACCCCAAGCAGCTCCCCCGCTTTGACCTATCTTCCATCCCTCACCCCCCTTCCCCACCTTTGGTGGCCATTACCCTTAATTTTCCACAATCCCTCTCAATACAATAGGTTGTGCATCCCACACTCATACTCCTCCCCTCCTCTCTCCCTGAGTATCCCAGATCTAATTCCCCCCCCCTTGTCATTCTGTAAATTTACTTTTTTCCTCCCTTTTCATAAACCCAATAAGAACGCGATGTTGTGCCAAAATATTGTTCCTATTTACACCAGATTCATACGTTACCATAATTTATTTCCCATTTTTACTATTGCTTTTCTTTCTCTCCCCCTCCCCAAGGGCTAGTAACTCCTTGGTGAATTGCTGAGATAGGGACTTTCTGTCCCCCTGGCATTACCTTTTTCAGGGTGGCGGGGTACCTCAACACACATTCATAACCTTTTTGTTTTACCAGCCTTTTGACCAGTTCAAACTTTTACCTTGACTTCAAAAGTGTTGGGCTATTGTCAGGGTAAAAAAAAGACTTTACCTCCCTCAATCTCCATCGGGCTCCCCCTCCTTTTCATGCTGATTGCTGCTGCTCTTAAAATGTTCTCTCTGTCTTGGTAACGCAACAACTTTACCAAGACTGTGCGGGGTCTCTGCCCAGGGTTTGGTTTTGGAAGGGGTTTTCATCCATCACGTCCCTGCCCAATATTTCAGGGATCCAGCTCTGGAAAAAGTTACTGGGTTTCTCCCCTCAAAGACCTTCTATAATCCCACTATCTTTATATTGTTTCTCCAGGGTGTCTAGCTTGGACCAGGTGCGCTCCCTCTCCCTCGTCAGGACATCCATTTTCTTCTCTATTTTATTTATTTTGTCTTCATTAGCCCCCACTCTGTCCTCTGCCTTGTTCATTCTCCCCATTAGGCCAGAGAGGACATCTTGCATTTTATCTAACTTTTCTCCCATAGTTCAGGCTCTGTTGTCTACTGCTTTAAATGGTCTGTCTTACATGACGCCCAATGCTTCCATCACATCCTGCTGAGAGGGTTCAGAGCCCCACCCCCCACTTGTTCTGTGTCCCAGGTGAGTCTCTTCCAGGCCTCCTGGCCTCTCGGAATTTCCCTTGTCTACCATCAGTTCTGCCCCCGTTGCTGTCGCAATCCTCGCCTTCTTTGACCTCATTGCACCAGCATGCCACGCTATCTGACCCGACGCTGTGGTCCTCTGAGCTCACTGGGTCCTGTCTAGGCTCTTCTGCTGAGCATCTTGTCTTCTTTGCCTCATGACCACTGCACTCACCGTCTGCAGCTTGAGAGTTACACACAGCGCAAACTCTCCCGGCCCGGTGATCCCTCTCCTCCATCTTGCAGCACCAGACTCGCTGTCCGCGGCCGCTACACTCACTGTCCATGGCCTGAGAGCCACTTGCAGTGTGAACTCTCCTGACTAGGCAGTCTTGCTGCAGGAAGGAGGTCCCAAGGTTCTCCCCTTCCCCAGTACTCTTTACTAGGCTGTTGCCGATCTGAGGATAATTCAAGGCAGTGCTGCTTCCTTGGTCATGGCTCTCCTGTCGGGTGGGTTACTTCAGCTGGGCGGCGACTTCACGGGTGGGCCTCATGGCCACGAGGCACCTCGACTTGCTTTGGGGATTTTGATGTAGAATCCTTGCCATTTCTGCATCTTGATACAGTTTTCTTTGTCATTATTACTGATCCTGCTACTTTCCCACACCACTTGTAAGTATGTTGACTATCTTTAAGATCATTTGTTATAGTTTATCTTCTTGTAGATCTGGGAGCTCTGGCGTCTTGCCTCTGCTCACTCTCCCTGCATCACGTGACCTCCGCCAGTTTGTATGTTTGAGTAGGTCGTAGGTTATGGTTGCACCTTTAGCAGTGAATTTCTGCCATGGGCAAATGAAAACAGTGGCAGGACGAGGCTTCATCATTCCTGACTATTCACTGTGATCATGGCTGATCTGTGCTGGCTTCAACTCCTCAGCAGCACTTCCCTAAACCTTTAATCTCAATATTTCATTTATTTACCCATGTTTATGTTAAATATATTTAATGATGTGAACTCACCATCTTCAGGGCCAGAGAGTTCCAGACAAAAGGCTTCTACATAAGTGAGTTTTACATGATTGGCTCCTTGTTTAAACATGGAAGTGGCTATCGCACACTGAATGAAGTCTATGTATCTCAAGTCAAGTCGTCACCTTTATTTTTCGTTCATACTATGTTCACATAGTAAAGACGAGATAGTGTTTCTCCAGGACCATGGAGCGTATTTCCATAAATATAAGAATATAAGTTAAAATAGAAATTAAACACTACAAAATATTAAGATATATACAGTAAAAGTCCATGGTACACTATCCACATATGTTTTGGACACTATCCACAAATCTCTGACACCGGCAAACATCTGACTCAAGAAGATGCATTGAGTACAGGCCTATTTCCTGATGACCAAAATGACCAAGTATCTATGCACAAGTGGTCCAATTTCCAGGCAGTCCATAGAACATAACAGCACAGCCCCTTCAGCCCTTCTGTTCTGTGCTGATCCATTTTTTTGCTTAGTCCCACTGACCTGCACCCAATCTGTAGGCTTCCATACCTCTTCCATCCATATACCTGTCCAAATTCTTCTTAAATGTTAAAATTGAGCCCCCATTCACTATCTCAGCTGGCAGCTCATTCCACACTCCCACTACTCTCTGTGTAAAGAAGTTTCCCCTCACGGTTGCCCTAAACTTTTCCCCCTTTCACTCTTAACCCATGTCATTTGGTTTGTATCTCACCCACCCTCAGATTGGGAATAGCCTATCTACATTTACTCTGTCTATCCCCCTCATAATTTTAAATACCTCTATCAAATCTCCCCTCATTCTTCTGCGCTCCAGGGAATAAAGTCATAACCTGTTTAACCTTTCCCTGTAATTCAATTCCTGAAGTCTGGGTAACATCCTAGTAAATCTTCTCTGCACTCTATCTATCTTATTGATATCTTTCCTGTAGTTCAGTGACCAAAATTGTACACAATACTCCAAATTTAGCCTCACCAATGTCTCATACAACTTTACCATAACATCCCAAATCCAGTACTCAATACTTTGATTTATGAAGGCCAATATGCCAAAACATCTCTTTACAACCCTATCCACTTGCAATTCCACTTTCATGGAATTGTGTATCTTTATTCCCAGGTCCCTCTGTTCTATCATACTCCTCAGTGCCCTACCATTTACCGTTTATGTCCTTTCTTGGTTTGTCCTTCCAAAATGCAACACCTCAAACTTGTCTGCATTAAATTCCATTTGCCATTTTTCATCCATTTTTGCAGCTGGTCCAAATCCCTTTGGAAGCTTTGAAAATCTTCTTCGCTGTCCACTGCACCTCCAATCTTAGTGTTATCTGCAAACTTGCTGATCCAATTAATCACATTATTAACCAGATCATTGATATAGATGAGAAACAACAATGGTCCCAGCACCGATTTCTGAGGCCAGGACTCCAGTCTGAGAAGCAATCATCCACCACTACTCTTTGGCTTCTCTCATCCAGCCATTGTTGAACACAGTTTTACTACTTCACCATGCATTTTTGAACCTTGTCAAAGTCCATGTAGAAGTCATCCACAGCCATTCCTTTTCCTGATAACCTCCTCAAAAAACTCTGAGACTGGTTAAACATGGCCTACCATGAACAAAGCCATGTTGATTATCCCTAATCAGTTTCTGGCTATCCAAATAATTGTATATCCGATCTCTTAGGACACCTTCCAACAATTTACCTACGACTGAAGTCAGGCTCACTAGCCTATAATTTCCAAGGTTCCTTTTGGAGCCTTTTATAAACAATGGAACAACGTCAACTACCCTCCACTCCTGTGGCTAAGGACATTTTAAAAATTTAAAATTTAAAATTCCATTTTCTATATTAGCCTCCTTCAAGGACCGAGGGGATATCTTGTCAGACCCTGGGGATTTATCCACCCTTATTTGCTTTAAGACAGCAAGCACCTCCTCCTATTTAATCTGTCAAGGTTCCATGACCTCACTGCTTGTTTTCCTTATTTCCCATGACTCTGTGGCCATTTTCTGAGTGAATATTGATGAAAAAAAAACATTTAAGATCCCCCATCTCTTATGGCTCCATACAAAGCTGATCACTCTGATCTTCAAGGGGACCAATTTACTATACCTGTAGAAATCCTAAGGATTTTCCTTCACATTGTCTGCCACTGCAACCTGTATCTTTTTTTTTGCCTTCCTAATTTATTGAGTTTTTCCTTGCAAGTAACTCATTTGTTCCATGTTGCCTATTACCTACTATACACCTCTCTCTTCTTCCGAACCAGCAACTTATCCCAATCCATGCATTCCAGATCTTTTCTAATTTCCTCATAATTAGCCTTTCTCCAATTTAGAATCTCAACCCAAGGCCCAGACCAATCCTTCTCCATAATTAATGAGAAGCTAATGGCATTATGATCACTGGACCCAAAATTTTCTCATACACATACCATATTCTGTCACCTGTCTCATTCCCTAAAAGGAGGTCCAGTGTTGCATTCTCTTTAGTTGATATCTCTGTATACATGTATTGATTTAGAAAACTTTCCTGAAGATGTTTGACTATCCAGCCCTTTCACGGTATGGGAGATCCAGTCAATATGTGTGAATTAAAATCTCCTACTATCACGACCATATGTTTCCTGCAGCTGTCTGCTATCTCTCTACAGATGTGTTCCTCCAATTCTTATTGACAATTTTAGGCTTATAATACAACTCCATGAGTGTGGTCATACTTTTCCTGTTCCTCAGCTCCATCCATATAGCCTCAGTTGATGAAGTCTTTGGTCTGTTCTGCTTGAGCACAGCCACTCCTCTCCTTTTCATCCCCTGTTCTATCATGTAACTGGAACCTGGAATTTTGAGCTGCCAGTCCTGCCCCTCCTGCAACCAATAATAGGCACAATATTATAATTCCATGAGCCAATCCTCACTCGAAGCTCATCTGCCTTTCTTACAATACTCCTTGCATTGAAATAGATTCACTTTAGAAAATTTCCACAACCTGTTGACTTCTTATGATGCATGCAATTTTCACATCATCTTTTCCCTCCTCCACTCCACTATCTGCTCTGTCACCCTGGTTCCCATCCCTCTGCAAATCTAGTTTAAACCCACCGGAGCAGGACTAGCAAACTGTCCGTTTCCAGTTCAAATGCAAACTGTCCCATTGGAACAGGTCCCACTTTCCCTAGAAGAGAGCCCAATGATCCAGAAATCTAAAGTCCTCCCTCCTGCACCATGACTTTAACCACATGTTAAGCTGCATTATCCTCCTATTTCTAACCTCATTAGCACATGGCACAGGAAGCAATCCTGAGATCACCAACCCTAACCCTAACTTAGCGCCTAACTCACCCAACTGTCAGGTGTAAAGTTTGATGCAGTTTTTATTGTCGGAGGTTGTGGCAAATTATTCTTTGGGCTGCTGAAAATCTCCTGCAGTCTATTGATTACCATTCAGACAGACCTTCAGATTGGAAGCCAGTTACAGATCAGAAATGGGCCCTTCAGCCTATGGTGCTCATGTTCCCCATCTACACTGACCCCATTCGCCTCATCTAGATTGTTTTCTTCTGGCCCATTCAAGTGTCTGTCTAAATGCCTTCTAAATGTAGTGACTGTATCTATCAGTGATTCCAGGTCTCAACTACTGCTTGTGTAAAACAATTTACTCCTTCGATTTCTCCCTTTAAATTTCTATCCCCTCACTTTAAAGCCCCTGACCAAAAACTAGAGGCTATAGTTTTAAGGTAAGATGTAGTCGCATGCTCTGCAGTTAGAGCTCCGGAGCAATGAAGTTAGGTTATGGGTTGTGAGTTTAAAGATCTGGATGTGTCAGAGAGAAGTTCAGGGAAGGGAGTCAGGTAAGTGATCGTGACATTGTATCTTAGTTTTGAAGTCGGTGAGGATGTGAATGGGTAAGGCAAACTCAAAGGCAGGAAAGTTAAAGAAAGCATTAGGCTGGAGGAAGATAACTATGGAGACTCTGGCTGCAGACCAGGTAGAGCCAGAACCTTTAAATAATGCAAAGCAAGCCTCAACCCACTAGTTAATTTGGCTTGACTGTTTGAGGCCTGGAATTGCCAAGTGACACCAAATGACACTAAACAAACAATGTCAGTTCCTGACATTTTGGCTATCCATTGTTTAATCTAACAATGAATCAAAATTGAGATATCGGTGAGGCTAAAGGGAGGGATTAAAAAAGTTTTTTAACTGATGAATAAAATTGGAAAATATCCTGACTACTAGGCGAATGACATTTCACAGCCTTGTAAAGTACTTCTGATTGCTTACACTGCTGTATTAAAACAACCTATAGTTCTTGCAGGTCATTTTAGGAATTGTGATTACCACAGTTACTTTCTCATTTCAAATTTTTTTTTACAAGCATTTGATGCACCTTTTGAATTAATTTCCAAGAGTAATCATGCAGAGAATTTACTGTCAAATGATGTTGACTCCTATTTCAGATGGAAATTTTCTGCTGTCCTGCTGTAAATGCGGGGGGTGGGGGGGGGGGGGGGTGGGGGGAATGCCCTGATCGTTTCACTGCACTATTGATGCATTCACCTTGCATTTAGTCATTATCATTGAAACTTGCTGAGTGTAAGTTTATGACTGCCAAGAATTAATCTCTACATGACCTCTTTGCAGATGCATTGTTAATTGTTAACCCCACTGCCGCTGCATACATGCTGATAACTGCATATTCTCTGCAGGGGACGTGTCATTGGACCTACATTTAATTTCAACTTGCCTTCACTGAACTTTGGGGAGATCTCCTATGGTGAGTGCATAACAAGATAACATCCCACAATAGTGGTTAGGAAGGATGATGTAGGATAGAGGAAATATTTTGCATTAGGGGCAGAAATGATTCACAAGGAATATACGAGCATTGGGGTGCTTGAGTTACAAGGAGAGATGAGATAGGCTGGAGCTTTTCTGGAGTGAAGGAGAATTGTATAAAATCATGGGAGGCATTGATACGGTGATAGTCACAGTCTTTTTCTGAGGCTGGGGGAGTGTGGTAAACCAAGATCTGTATATTTATCTGTTGGGGCACACCCATTGGCTGTCTACCTGTGGCTCCACGCACAGACTCCTGAATAAAAGTGACAGTTCCACAGCTCCCTCCCCCGCACAGGACAGTTGACCAGCATGGGCGTTCCTCCATTCTATTGGGAATAAAAAGCTGTCAATTTTGCATAACTTCCAGTCTTTTGGACTTATTGATGGTACATCAGGGAGTCTATAAATAGAGGGCATAAGTTTATGTGACAAAGGACCTGAAGGACCTTAATAAAAGACCTGAAGGACAATGTTTTCATGTAAGAGGGTGGTGAGAAAGCGGTAGAGGTGGGTACAATTGTAAGGTTTAACAGACATTTGAACAAGTACCTGGATTGAAAAAGTTTAGAGGGTTTAGACTTCTGGACAAGTTTGGTCAACAGGCCTATTTCCTTGCTGTAAAATGGTGAGTCTGCTGGGAATCGCCACTCTTGTGACATTTTAAAATTTATACCAACTTAAATGACTGATGCCATAAATCAGACCCAAATAACCCCTTTCATAAGTGAGGAGCTGGCTGCGTGAGTTACAAGGCTAAGGTAAACAAGAAGTCCGCAGATGCTGGAACAAGGCACAAGGAAAGTGCTGGAGTAACTCAATAGACCAGTCAGCATCCATAGACCAGGCATCAATAGGCCAGGCAGCATCTGTAGAACACAATAGAACAGGGATGGAGGGTTTCCGTTCATTACTTTCCATGGATGCTGCCTGACCTGCTGAGTACTCCAGCACTTACTTTGTGCCATGCTTCAAGACAAGTTGACTTAGAGAGGATATATAAAGGAAGTATTCTGAAATGGGCACCTCTATTTTGTATTTCTCTGCAGAGGATAGAAAATTGATGTAAAATATAAAATAAAATAACATTTCCTCATGAGATATAAAATTCACTGCTCTCAGAACCTGGTGATAACTTCAGATCGGATACTATTTATTGTCATGTAATAAACATAAGCGTTATATTACACCAAGTGGCCTTTAGCCTGCCATAAGGCAGACAAAGATTCGCCATTAGCATTGCCCAGCACTTGTTACAATCAAAGAAAGTGAAACAAAAGGGAGTCTCCCCAGAGTCATTGTCTACCTGCATCCAAAATTCCCGCAGTCCCTGTTCAAGATTCCAGTTGATTGCAAATCCTCAACAATCTGAGCACAAATCCAAACCTCTGATGTGATGAGGAAGCCTTCAATTCTCAGGGCCCTTTGGGAGACCTCCTTGCCCTCAGCATCCTCTCAAATCTTGGCTTCGAAACCTGGCTTCCAGGCGCCAGTTTTCAGCAGCCCGCACAGTAGAGCAAGTCATTTAACCTCAAGTCACCAACACCCTGCAGCCTATGTGGGTTCCTCACCCACAAATTGCCAATAGCTCACAGCCTGTGTCTGTCCTTCAGTCACAGAGCCCCTCACTGGTCTACCACCATGGTCACCATCCTTGGGGTCATCTCCTCTGCTTCTCCTTCTCAATGGGGAGTGTTCTCCCTATACTGGCTTCCTACGCCAGTCTGCTGCTCCCTGGAACCTGCAATCCTTTCAAGCCGCTGCCAAACACAGTAATCTTCGGCCCACCCCACAGATTTCAAATAAAACATCGTTGGATCCCTTAACAGGCCGTTTAAAGCCTGGACAAAGCCGTCAACAGTAGGAGTAGGTGGAAGGAACCAGTAGGGGAGGGCTCCATATCCCACTCTCCCTGGGTCCACACCAGCGGCAGTGCTTCTGTTACAGCAGCTCTGGCAGCACCATTATTTTATTTTAGTCCGACGCTTTGGTAACAGTTTCTTTTTCTCAATTATTCAGTTTGTGGGCACAAATAGGAATGGTGCATTTTCAATGAAATATATTGTGACATATTATTAGACACCATTCATTTATATTCAAATTTATGGTTATTCAGTAGACACCAGCAATTAATAAAATCTATTGTATGCCAAGCTGATTGAGCATTTAGTCTTTTTTACTGTGTGTGAGCTTTGAATTGCTATTCTGCATTAGAGACCATTCTGTCATTTTTTTTTAAAGTTGAACAAATTGATGCATTGGAAAAGGAATTCTAAAATAATTTAAATTAGCTGTGGATAAGCAGGATACCATTGTTAGGAAACCTAAGCTCCATTTAAACATTTTTAAAAAAGCTTTTTCTCAATTATTCAGTTTGTGGGCACAAAAAGGAATGGAGTATTATTCTTTTTGGCTTGGCTTCGCGGACGAAGATTTATGGAGGGGGTAAAAAGTCCACGTCAGCTGCAGGCTCGTTTGTGGCTGACAAGTCCGATGCGGGACAGGCAGACACGATTGCAGCGGTTGCAGGGGAAAATTGGTTGGTTGGGGTTGGGTGTTGGGTTTTTCCTCCTTTGCCTTTTGTTAATAAAAACCTTGCAACTCTTTAATTAAGCTACTTACATCCACACAGGTCCAGTGAGAGAGAGAGAGAGAGATATATCATCTGGAAGTAATTTAAGCACAAATCATTCTGCAGATACTATTTCACTTCAGACTTCTTTACCAGAAACTTTCATGTCAGGATATTTAGATGCTGCAGCCCAGATACCTACAGTTAATGAGGTCTCTATTTCTTTGATGGTGGCCATAAACAAGCGTGATCAGCATCAGAATTTGTTGTTATGAACAAGTGTCACAAAATGCATTGTTTTGCACCAGCATTACTTTGCAAAAGAGCTGCAAAATTTGTTATCAATTACATTTCTGTAAATACCCTATTTTTAAAAAAAATAGTGCTAAAGAAGGAGAAAATGCGAGGTAGGTTCATTCCCCAAGTTCAGAAATTTGATGGCAGAGGAGAAGAGACTATTTTTATATCATTGGGGGTTAAATTTCAGGCTCCTGTACCTCCTTCCTGATGGTGGCAGTGTGAAGAGGATATTTGATGATAGAAGCTGCTTTCTTTAGATATCACCTCT
Source organism: Narcine bancroftii (assembly GCF_036971445.1). Taxonomy (NCBI): domain Eukaryota; kingdom Metazoa; phylum Chordata; class Chondrichthyes; order Torpediniformes; family Narcinidae; genus Narcine; species Narcine bancroftii. The sequence continues at coordinate 54,243,020 of NC_091478.1, read as the reverse complement.
TATAGATGTCCTTAATGGCATATTGGCCTTAGTAAATCAAAGTATTAAGGACAGGAGCTGAGATGTTATGGTAAATATGTATAAGGTATTGGTGAGGCCAAATTTGGAGGATTGTATACAGTTTGGGTTACCGAACTATTAGAAAAGAGATCAATAAGATTGAAAGTGTGCAGAGAACAGTTACTAGTTTGTTGCCTGGATTTCAGGACTGAGATAAAGAGAATGATTAAACAGGTTAAGACTTTATTCCCTGGACCGTAGAAGAATGCGGGAGATTTGATAGAAGTATAGAAAATTATGAGAAGTTGTTTTTTTTTCACTGAGGTTAGTTGAGGTACAAACCAGAGGCCATGAGTTAAGGGTGAAAGGGCAAAAGTTTAGGGGGAACATTAGGAGGAACTTCTTCACATAGAGAGTAGTGGGAGTGTGGAATGAGCTGCCAGCTGAAGTGGTGAATGTAGGCTCAATTTTAATATTTAAGAAAAAATTGGGCAGGTACATGGAAGGAAGAGGTATGGAGGGCTATGGACTAGGTGCAAGTCAGTGGGACTATGCAGAATAGTTTGGCACAGACTAGAAGAGCTGAAGGGCTTGTTTTATATACCATAATGTTCTATGGTTCTAACAGATTGAAGTCCAATGCCCATGATGGAGCTGGCTGAGTTCACAATTTTCTGTAGCCTCTTCGTGTACTATGCATTGATACCTCCATACCAGAGAGTGTTACAACCTATCAGAATGCTCTCCACAGTACATCTGTAGAAATTTGCTTGAGTCTTTGATGACATTCCAAATCTCCTCAAACTCCTAATGAAGAATAGCTGCTGGCGAGCCTTTTTCGTGATTACATCAACATGAAGGCCCTAGGATGGAGCTACAGAGATGTTCATACCCAGGAAATTGAAGTTATTTACCCTTTCCACTACTGACCCCTCAATGAGGACTGGTTTGTGTTCTCCTGGTTTCCCCTTCCTGAGTGTCCTTAGTTTTGCTAATGTTGGGTGCAAGGTTGTTGTTGTGACATCACTCAACTAGCTAATCTATTTCACTCCTGTGCACTTCCTCATTGCTGTCTGAGATCCTGCTAACAACTGTAGTGTAATTGGCAAATGTGTAGATTGCATTTGAATTGTGCCTGGCCACAGTCATGAATGCAGAGAGAACAGAATAGTGACCATCTGGAATGTGGGCTACGCTTGTGCTACAGTGAGTTTCCTAAGGCATGCATTGATTCTGGAACCTAATGGGTCTAAAAATTTTTAAAATATAAGAAAAATTGCTCAATTATTTGCAAGGGGTGCACAAACTTAATAATGTTTGGTGGTAAGGTTAAAAAAAATGGAGCAAATCTATTAAATGATTTGAGTCGGAAGCTCAAATAACATTGATTGAGAACTACTCTCCCCCATTAGCAGTACTGTTGTTACACAAGAAAGCCTGCGGAAGTTGGGTCACCACCACCATTTTGTCAAGGACATGGACAGGCATAAAGGCTGGCCCTGTCAGCAATGACTACTCCCCCCCTCCACCTCCCTCCCCAAAAATGAATGAAAAATATTGATGGCTGATGGGTGTGTACATTCCTTCTGTCTGGAAGCTGAGACAGATCAGGCAGTCATGGTGAGCCACATTCACAGTCAACTTCAGTAGCCAAAGTGTTGACTGTTTCATCAACTACTCAGTTTGCTATTTCATTCAATGGATACATCTTGATATGGAGTAAAGGATGAAGCTCGATGCATGAAGAAGGACGTACATTTCTGTTTAGTTTGTCAGTTTATTAGAAACACAGCATGGTAACAGGCCCTTTTGGCTCATGAGCCCGTGCCACCCAAATGACCTACAAACCCTCTACATTTTGAATGGTGGGAGGAAACCTGAGCACCCAAAGGAAACCCACACAGCTACAGGGTGAATTTACATACTCCTTACAGACAGCGTTGGATTTTAACCCCATTACTGGTGCTGTTACACCATTGCGCTAATCGCTATGCTAAACATAAAGTTCAACAAAGAAAGCAATATGGTTCTCCTGAGATGGAATAAAGTGAGTTTCCCCACTGAGAATGTACAGAGGAGGTGCTTGCTTCAAAGATTCTACCCAGATTTTGGTCATTTTAGTAAGATTGTAAAGAGGGAAGTTGATGGTTTAAGAGATGATTGACAAGGCTATAACTACATTCAGGAGAGGGGTAGTGGTTAGGGAGAAGAAATCAGGCTGAGGCAGGAGACAGTTTAACATTCTATTCAGTTTTTTGACGCTGAAACTATATTGCAAATGGTAATGTGGTCCTTTTGATGCAGACAAGATTTAATATATTATCATATTAGAGAACCTACTTCTTCTGTCCTTGTGTGTGATATTTCACTGCCTCTGGACATTGCTGCTGAAGATCGTCAGTGCCCAAACATCTAGCGCTCTCATCAGGGCCAGAATTGGGTTGTTGATTGATGGTAAAGAGATGATAATCCAAAAAACCAGGATGAGACTGAAGTTGCTTTCTATAATGTGAAGCAGAAGACAGCCAGAAATTAAACGAACTGCAGACCACACACAGTGATTATTATCGCTGGGGGTTTCAACCAGGCGAACCTCAAGTCAGTGGTACCTAAATTCCATCAGTATGTTGACTTTGGTCCAAGAGGGGCGAACATGTTGGACATTGTGTGTTCAGATGTGTATCGGGGGGAGCCCCACCCCATCTCAGGTACTCAGACCACATTTCTGTAATGCTAATCCCAGCATTCAGTCTGTTCCAGTTCAGAAGCAGGTTAAAATCTGGCCATGCACTTCATGCACTTCAACACTGCTTTGAGTGCACTAACTGGCACTTGTTCAAGGAAGCAGCAACCGATGGCGACTGCATGAATCTGGAGGAGTATACGGCATCAGTGACCAGCTACATTAGTAAGTGTACTGATGACATCTCTGTGCCCAAGACTATCAATACTCGCTCTAATTAGAAGCCATGGAGGACTGCAGAGGTGTATGTGCTGTTCAGAAACCGTGGCAATACCTTCAGAGCAGATGACAAGGTAGCCCCAGCTATTGCAAGAGCCAAACTGTCTAAGGCCATCAGGGAAGCAAAGTGTGCACATGTCCAGTGCATTCATAGTCTCTTCCTGCAACAAGGACACATGATGTGTGTAGAAGGGCATCCAAGATATCACCAACCACAAGACTACACCGTCCGTCTGGGCTGGTGGTGCCTTCCTCCCATATGCACTGAACAACTTCTACGCGCGTTTTGAAGCGAAAAACAACGTGGCAGTGAAGAAGATCACCTCTTCTCCAAATGATCAGGTGCTGTGTCTTACAGAGGTTGATTTGAGAAGAATGTTAGGCAAGAACAATCCACAGAAAGCGACTGGACTGGATAACATTCCCGGCAGAGGACTCAGGGGATGTACGGCTCAGCTGGCAGATGTTCTTACCGGCATCTTTAACATCTCCCTGAGGAACGGCGTGGTCCCAACATTGTCCCTATGACGAAGAAGTTGTCTGTGTCTTGCCTTAGTGATTATTGCCCTGTTGCACTCACGTCCATTGTCGTGAAGTGCTTTGAGAGGCTCATCATGAGGCATATCAAGCTCCTGCTGCCCCCGTCACTGGACCCCCTGCAGTTCGCATACAGATCCAACTGCTCTACGGACGATGTCATGGTCACCTCCCTCCATCTAGCCCTCACCCACCTGGAAAATAAGGGTTCGCATATTCTACTGCTTTTTATCAACTTTAGTTTGGCATTCAACACAATTATACCTCAGTAACTGATAGGAAGTTGAGTCTGCTGGGTCTAAACACCTCCCTCTGCAGTTGGATTGTTGACTTCCTATCGGGGAGACCTCAGTCAGTCTAGATCAGTAACAGCATTTCCAAGACCATCACACTGAGCATGCAGCTCCCCCCCCCCCACCACCCCCCCCCCCCCCGCCTCCCCAGGGCTGGGTGCTTAGTTCACTGCTGTTCACTCTGCTGACCCATGACTGTGCAGCTAAACACAGCTCACACCACATCATCAGGTTCGCTGACGACATGACCGTGATGTGCCTTACAGTAAGAATGAAGAGTCAGCGTACAGAGATGAGGTGCAGTTGCTAACGGGCTGATGCAGAGCCAACAATCTGTACCTGAAGGTTAACAAAACAAACAAGATGGTTGTCAACTTCAGGAAGGCCCGGGTGGACCACACTCCCCTGACCATTGATGGCTCAACCACTGAGGTCGTCAAGAGTATCAAGTTCCTCAGAGTGAATCTCACCTGGTCCCTTAACAACAGCTCCATCGCCAAGAAAGCCCAGCAGCGGCTCTGATTCCTGCAAAGGCTGAGGAAAGTCCATCTACCACTCTCCATCCTGTGTATTAAGAGCATCCTGTGCAACTGCATCACTGCCTGGTTTGGAAGCTGTACCACCTCGAACTGCAAGACCCTCCAGAGGACAGTGAAGTCAGCAGAAAAGACCATTGGGGGCTCTCTTCCTACCATGAAGGACATCTACAATGCTCAATGCAGGTGAAAGGGAATAAACATTGTGAAGCACTCCAAACACCCCTCGTGTAAACTATTCTCCCTGCTGCCATCTGGTAGGAGGAATCATAGCACCCATGGCCTTGTGTCCAGATTGGGCAACAGTGTTTTTCGCCCAAGCCATCAGACTCCTGAATTCCCAGAACATGTGGATAGTGTACCGTGGACATTTACTGTATACATCTTAATATTTTAATGTGTTTAACGTATTTTACCTGGTATTTATGTAAATATGCTCCATGGTCCTGGAGAAATGCTATCTCGTCTTTACCATGCGAGGGTGGTATGAATGACTTGGAGTTGTCTATTTAAAACAAAAAGGAGAATTTACGCTCACTGACAATTTCACTTTTGAGCTGAGATAGTGAGAGACACCAGTGGGCTTAAAATAGAAGATACCCTTGCATTCATTATTGCCTAATAGTTGACATGATAACACTCTTTTCTTTGTTTCTTGGATTATTTAATTGAGCAGACTTCCCTTTGACTTTCTGCTCCTCACCTTCTGCAAAGAGAAAAACATCCTTACTATCTGGGCTCCCAGAATTCTTTCACCTCCAAGTCCTGCCTCAGCTTCCTCTGCTGCAAGGAAAGCAGATTGAGCTTCTCTAGTCCCTTGACGTAGTTGGAATGCTCCATTCCAGTTACATTCCTGCCATAGTGTGGTGACCAGAACTACATATGATATTCCATCTGTGGCTTAATATGTTTGTACCCAGAACTTACTTTTGTATTTTGTGCCCCAGATAATGAAGACAAACAGCCTGTGTCTCTTCTTCACTACTCCCTCCACTTGTGCTTCCAAGTCAAGGACCTTTAGACGCATCCAGCATCTCTCTGTTCCTCAATACTCCCCAGCAGGGTTCTTCCATCTATGCGATATATCCTACTCTTACTCCATTACTTCAATTCCATCTGCCTGAACCCTGATCAACCTCCCAGCTGATCATTCTTAAGTGCAAGTTCAAGTTTATTATCATCCAACTGTACATATACAACCTGACAAAACAAAATTTCTCACACACACACACACACACACACACACACACACACACACACACACACACACACACACACACACACACACACACACACACACACACACACACACACACACACAAATAATAATCACATATATACCTAAAGATATACTGTAGTTTCCCCCTTATCCATGCGGGATATGTTACAAGATCTCCAGCAGTAGCCTGAAACTGCGGTTAGTACTGAACCCTATACAGAGTATGTGCCATTTAACATTCTGTGAAATTGGGCGTTATGTGAGGTGGACGTTGTGTGAACATCATATTATATACTTAGCAAAGCTATATGGGATACTGGAGTATACCTGTAAACTTTTTATTTTTAAATAGGGATCAGTATGGGGATTGACATGGGCTCATGTGCAGAGAGCAGGGCAGTGGGATCTGTGTGGGGACTAACATGAGCCTATGGGCAGAGAGCGGGGCAGTGGGATCAGTGTGGGGACTGACAGGGCTGTGGGGAGAGAGCGGGGAAGTGGGATCAGTGTGGGAACTGACATGGGGATGTGGGGAAACTGTGGGGAAGTGGGATCAGTGTGGGGCTAACTTGGGGCTGTGGGGAGAGAGTTGGTCAGTGGGATCAGTGTGGAGACTAATACAGGGGTGTGGAGAGAGAATGGGGCAGTGGGATCAGTGTGGAGACTAATACAGGGGTGTGATGAGAGAATGGAGCAGTGGGATCAGTGTGGGGAGAGAGTGGGGCAGTGGGATCAGAGTGGAGAGAGAGTGGGGCAGGGGGATCAGTGTGGGGAGAGAGTGGGGCAGGGGGATCAGTGTGGGGACTGAGATTAGATGGTGGGGAGAGAACAGGGCAGTGGAATTAGTTGGGACTGATACAAGGCTGTTGGAAGAGAGAGCGGGGCAGTTGGATCAGTTTCGTACTGTGGTTGATCGCGGGTAACCGAAACTATGAATAAGGGAAAACCACTAATTTAAAATAAATATCTAGAAATCTTTTGGAATGATTTACTCAGCTGCAGGATACTGATCATCAATCTCACAGCCAGTGGGAATAAGCTATTTCCCAGCCTGACAATCCATTTTGATGCTCCAGTTCTTCGTTCTTGATGGTAGTTGTCAAAAATACTGAGTGCTGGTTGGAGAGGATCTTTGACAATTCTTTGAGCCTAATTTAAATATCATTCCCAGTGAATGACGTCAGTGGAGGAAACTGAGACCCCCAGTGATCTTCTCAGTTCTTTTAATGATCCTCTGTATTGACTTCTAGTCTGATGCTTTGTAGCTACCCTACATAATGATGCAACCAGACAGAAAATTCTCAGTTGTGCTCCTGTAAAATGCTTTCAAGTTAGGGTCCAGTAGCCTTCCTGACTAATGAGGAGGCACTGTGGGTCCAGGACATGTGGTCCTTTAGATGCACACCAAGGACCTTTGTGGTCTTTGCTCTCTCCACAACAGAGCCATTAATGTGTAATGGAGAGTGCTTGACTTTCATCCTAAAACCATAGAATCATAATACATTACAGCACCTTCGGCCCCTCTAGTCTGTGCCTTGCTCCACTGACCTGTACCCAGTCCATATCCATCTATATGCCTCCCATCCATGTACTTTAGCATAACATTCAAACTCCTATACTTTGATTTGATTCCTCTTGAAGTCCACAATCATCTCCTTTGTCTTGTCCACGTTGTGACATGGGTTGTTGTTCTCACACCATTTTATTTGCCAACTGCAAGCCGACTCTCTGCAAGCTGACTCTTCATTGTTGCTGATAAGGCCAAATACTGTTGTATTATCTGCAAATGATAATTCTATTTGAATTGAATCTGGCAGTGCAGTTGTGAATCAGCAGCGTGAACAGTAATGGGCAAAGCACACAGGCCTGATGTACACCAGTGCTCAGTGTGATGGGATTTGAGATCTTGCTGTCAACCTGGACTGACTGTGGTCTTTCATTTAATGTCCAAAATTGAGTTGCAGAGAGGGGTGCTAAGTTCCAGTGAGGGCAGCTTATCCACCAGCCTATAAGGTATGATCATGTTGAATTCCACCCTAATCATCTCCAATTTTTATGTTATCTCCAAAATTAGTAATCATGCCTCCTATATTCACAGCCAGTGTTAATGATCTCCAGAATGCTCTGCCTCTGATACGCAAACCACTTGCCCAGCAAGCTTCCCTAGGATTGTCTAGTGCTACCTTTCTCATAGGACTATTATAACAAATGTTCTTATTGACCAGTTAGGTTTATAGAAGCTTTATAACTCTAATCAAAAAGTCTAAACAATGAAATCTCATGGAAAGAGAGCATAAAGTCTTTTTGAAAGGCTTTACTGACTAATTGACACATGAAATTGAAGATGCTTTCACGTAACCCCCATCTCTATCTGGTTCCATTGATTCCATCTGTGCTTTACCTGTTCCCATTCTCCTATCCCTTCTGTTCTCCAACCCTGCCTGCCTCACCTCTCCTACCTTCATTTGCCCAGTATCCTGAGACTTCTTGGCTTCTCAGTTCCCTATTCCCTTTTTATGCTCCCTTCTCACAATAGTCTTGAAAAAGTGTGCTTCTCTGCATCAGTCCTTCCAGCTTCTTATTGTTGACTGGCTAGTTCATCTCTTGGATTGGTTTTCCTTTAAATGCAGCACCTTAGATGAAACCGGAATTGGATAGTTTAGAGTAATAGAGTTGTACGACATAGAAACAGGAGCTTTGACTCCACTTGCCCATGCTGACCAAACTAGCGCCATTTGTGTGCAATCACCCCATACCCTTCTAAACCTTTCCAGTTCACATACCTGCCTTATGTCTTTTTAAACATTACAATTATTCTCACTTATACCACTTCCTCTGGCAGCTTGTTCCCATCAAGTCATTTAAAAAATATTTCCCTTCTCACCTTAAATCTATGCCATCTAGATTTTGATTCCTTTACCCTGGTGGGAGGGGGAAGCTCTGACTACTTACCTAATCTACATGAGACTCTCATGATTCATATAAGAGTCCCAGCCACTTACACTCCAGGGAGAAAAGTCCAAGCCAATCCACCTTGTAATTCAAGTCCACCAGTCTCAATAACATTTACTTGAACCTGTTCTGCACCCTTTCTCATTTAATCTTTCCTAAAGCTGGGTGATCAGAGCTGCACACAGGACTCTCTGCCTTTCCATTAAATCAGAGCCTCAGCTCACATTCCTACCTGATGTCCATAACATGATTCCCCTGCAGTCCATAAATCTGTCTCAGCCTTGAATGTATTAACTGACTTAATAACTACCCATGGCTGTCTTGGTCAGTTAATCCTTAACTCTGTCTGGAATGGATAACATGGAGTGAGTGGACTCTTTCTATGCTGTAACCTTGCACAATTCTATGATCTCATCTGGGCAGCCCCAGCTCCACCAACGGAGGACAGGTCCCAAAGGAGGGAGAAGGATGCTGTGTTCTTGTGCTTGAAACCTCAATTTACCACATTGCTCTCAGCATGCTCTCAAAACCCAGCTCCAATGCCTGGTTCCCATGAGCCAATGTCCAGCAGCCTGCAGCCCGTGTAGTCCCCCAACCACAAGTCGCTCACAGCCTGTGCAGGTCCTTCAGCTGTTGAGCCCCTCGCTGGCCTGCTACTGTGGTCACTGTCCAGTGGTGTTGTGTCCCATAATATGTGCTGTGTATTATGTGTTTATGTGTGTGCACTGTGGCTGGATAAACACTGTTTCGTCCAGTTGCATATGTATAGTCAAATGATAACGAATTTGAACTTGTTGTCCTTGGAATGGGGAGGCTGAGTTAATGCTCAAAAATCATTGTTATATATGTAGAATATATAATTTTTTTGTTGCCTTGTAAATAGACCTGTTGTTAAATACTGAGTCATTCCGAACTTGGCTCTGATGAGCTTGTGCTACAGGGTCATTAATGTGGCCACGAAAATGGAAAGGTGAGATGCTAATGAATACCTCCCTTTTACTCTTCCTGCTTGCATTAGAGATATGAATGTACTGGTTGCATTTAACAATATGATCTTGTTAATCTATGCTTATAGCAGAGATTTTTTAGAAAGAAAACTACCAAGGTTGATATATACCTTGCATCAGCAAAGGCCTCCAATTGTTGGAGAGGAAGGAGGTTGCTGTCATGTGAAACTGGGATAACTTAGTCCATCTTGCAGAAACTTGTGCAACAGATTACCCTGCTTCAAAGATGTTACAAATTGAGGCATTTTCTGAAGACGGTAATGCCCCTCCAGAGCAGAGGGTTTCAATACAGGTTTGGACAAACTAAGAGCTGCAATAATAGCCTCACAGTAAAAATAATGGCTGTGTTTTTTGTATCAAAATGAAATACTCTATTTAACCAGTTTGTTGTCAGTCTGGTTCCTAGTGAAGCCTCGATTCAGGTAGCTAATCTGTGCTGAGAGCGATCCTTTTTACTGTGGGCAGCATTCAAACAGTCTTGTGGTGTTGACGTTAGTCCCTGATGTCAAGATTGCTAGGTTGCTTAACCACTGTAATTTGTTCCTATTATGCCGATGAATGTGGGGAGTTGATAAAGATATGGGGAGAATAATGTAGGATGAGTGTAAAAGATGTAATGAGTATCAGATTTGGCAAATTATAGTGAAATTTCACAAGACATTGGAAAGACAAGATTTGGAGCATCGTGTGCAGTTTTGGTCTCCTAATTTTGGGAAAGATAGTGGTTAGCACAACGTTATTACCTGGGTTTGAATTTGGAGCTGCCTGTAGGAAGTTTGTTCGTTCTCCCTATGTCTGTGTGGGTTTCCTCCAGGCCCTCTGGTTTCCTCCCACCCTTCAAAATGTATCAGGGCTATAGTTTAATTATTGTAATTGTTAAGGACCTGCTACTGTGCTGTATGTCTAATTTTTTTTTAATTGAAAGAGTGCAAAGGAGATTTACAATGTTGCTGGGACATGAGGAATAGAGTTACAGGGATAGGTTATACAGTTTAGGACTTTATTAATTGGAGCAGAGAAGAATGAGGGGAGATTTGATGGAGGTACACAAAATTATGTGGGGTATATATGTAAGCAGACTTTTTCCACTGAGATTAGGTGAGACAAGAACTGGAGGACATTGCCCTCAGCATGCTCTCAAAACCCAGCTCTAATGCCTGGTTCCCGTGAGCCAATGTCCAGCAGCCTGCAGCCCGTGTAGGTCCCCCAACCACAAGTCGCTCACAGCCTGTGCAAGTCCTTCAGCTGTTGAGCCCCTCGCTGGCCTGCTACTGTGGTCACTGTCCAGTGGTGTTGTGTCCTGTGTATTATGTGTTTATGTGTGTGCACTGTGGCTGGATAAACACTGTTTATAGATGGATGGATGGAATGTTTAAAGAGAATGGTGAGAGTGAGGAATGAGCTGCCAGCTGAAGTGGTGAATGTAGGCTCAGTTTTAACATTTAAGAAAACTTTTGAATAGGTACATGGATGGTCTGGGTATAGAGGGTAATGGTCTGGGTGCAGGTCATTGTGTCTAGGCTGGTGCAGTCTAGAATGGCTGAAGGGCCTGTTCCTGTGCTGCAGTGTTCTTTCATTCTGTGGATAGTTTGGCATTAGTGACTGATGCAGACTCAGTGGGCATGTTTGCTGTATAAGAGTGATTATGTCTCTTCATGCACTCAGATAGCTTAGTATATTGACATTTGTCTTTCTGCTGTGAGCAGGACTCTGACAGCTTAATGTATTGATGCCATACCTTTTGCTTTGTAAGGCCGGCGTTCAGACAGACGAGCAAACACCTGCCAATCTTTGTCAGACGTGAGCATCATTCAGAACTGTAGGTGTATCGTGCCAAGGTTTGCAATGTGTCTGAAATATGAACCTCTTTGAAGGAGAGTCAGATTGATGAGGTTAGAATCCATTGCCATCAATGCTGAACAGTCACTAGTTCACATGCTGATGTGCATACCAATGCCTATAAATTGGATTTCACTGATTTTTGGTACACTGAACCATGCATGTTTAGATTTCTCCATGTGAATGATGTAATTGGCGAAAAAGGTATTAAAAAATATCTTTGATGTGGTTTAGAGTCAGAAACGTGTGCCAAAGCAAGTTGAATGCAGTTTCTGATAACCTTCTGCACAGAAATCTGGGAAGATGGTTAATCCTTAAAGGTACAGCCCCCACAGCAGCAACACCCACTGCCTTGAACGAGTGAGGGATTGCAGGAGAGAACAAAATAGATATTCTCATCAGTGAACTAAATGCCAGGAGGGAGGAAGGAAGTCCCTTCCAGATGGGCTTGAAATCAGGAAATCTGCACTGATGGGCGCTAAAGGTAAAAGATGGGAGTGGGGGGGTGTTGAGGTGGGGGGGGGGATGGTGAGTGAGGGTAACTTCAGTTTACTGTTTCAGGCCTGAGAGTGCACTCAGAGCAGCTTTGTACAGGTATATCAAGGTAAGGGACAGACCACTGGAAACAGCTACAGCAGCTCACTTGTAACAGGCTTAGGGATTCATTTCTTGGGTTATTATAATCAATGTAGTGGGACAGCTCTGAGGCATTGTTGTGCCATTTATGTTCCTCCACCTGACAGTTTTGGTAATAATTGATTTTCTATTCATTGGGGACTATAATTTCTGTCTCTCCCTCTCTATATGTATCTCTCTCTCCTATCCCCCCTCAATTTCTTTTCTCTCTCTCCCTTTGCCCCATCTCTCTCCATCCTCCCTCCCTCCTTTTGCCCCATCTCGCTCTCTCCATGCTCCCTCTTTATTTCTCCCTTTCCCTTTTTCTCTGTTTACCCTTTTCTTTTCCTCTGACCTCCCTTTCTCTCGCTTCACTCTCTTGCTCACTTCCTGCTTTTTGCTTCCTCTGAATGCTGCGTGCCATGCTAAGTTTAATCCACCACATTTGTGTACTTCACATATAAAGGGGGTCTTCATGAAAGACTGGTTCTTGATGGAATGTAATTATTTATGGGATATCCTTCATAAGCTAAGAGATTTCAACTGGGGAAAGGCTTGTATACCAGAGATGCAACTTAAATTCACCTTTGGGAAAATCTTGCAGTTTGGGTGACTAATTTTCCTCTCTGGCATTGACATTCTGTGAGGCCCCATCTCAGATGATGGAACCTTCTGCTGTTAGAGTTTGTTTTCTGATTTAGTCAGCTTAGAGCTAGCGTACAAGAGCAAACGTAGATAATTTTCTTCCTGCACTCTTTCGATTGTTTAAGAAATGTTTTGTGGCGTCAATGAAAGATTCCACATCCTTTGTGGGAAACAATATTTCAGTCCATTGACCAGCTGATGGCTCCCCCTGTTCTTCGTGCAACAATGACAATTTTGCAGTTCTTTCATTCAGTTCTTTCAGTTTTGACAGTCAAAACTGTCATTAAAAATAGAAAATTCTGGAAATGTGCAGGAGATCAGGCAGCACTCCTGGAGAGAGAAACAGGTTTAGTGTTTCATTGCTTTCTTTACCATTCTCAAGACGGCCATACATTACTTACACTTGTCCTGAGTAGGTTCTTGTTTTAAACCATGGTGAAGATGTTTGGGAAAATAAAGAAAATGCAAATTTGGACTTCAAAAACAAACAAACAAAAAAATACTAGAAACACTCAGAGGGTCAGGCAACATCTATGTAAGTTCAGTCAAAGGGTCTAAGATCTGATAATGGAATGGTTTCTTGTTCCATGGATGCTGTCTGACCTGCTGAGAGCTTCCAGCATTTTCTACTGTTTGTGAAAATGGTTAGTCTTGTACTTTTATCAGACTTAAACATGGTTAAAATATTAATGAAAATAATTCTACTTACGGTAAAGTTCTTGTCTGGATGTGAATATGTGCATCTTTCAGAAAGTAATTTGGAGTAAAATGCAGGAACCTTACTTTTTCTGAGTATAAGGGACTAAAAATGTATTGTGTAACAAAGATTGAATATACCAAACAATAGCTATTGAACTGAAAGCCACTGCCACAAGTGCTGAAAAAATATTTCAAATTTAAGATTCAAGATTCCTTTATTTTCATGTAATAAAGCAGGTGTAGTATTACAAAAAACAAGCTTTAGTTTGCTGTAAGGCAGACTGATTTGACATCAGCATAAAATACTGGGCACTTCTTAGGGTCAGGGAAGGAGAAGCAAAGAAGAGTCTCCACATAGTCGCTGAGTGTCCATGGATTCTCCTCCACTGTTCCTGCAACCATAGGCAACCCAGCATCCAGATCCGAACTTCCAACACGATCAGGAAGCCTTCAGTGCACTTTGCCCTCTCTTGCATCCCAGTTCTTATATCTAGTACTCCTTCAACCTTATCTTGTGCCATTCTTCAGCAGTCCACAGCCTGGTGTGAGTCCTGGGACCACAGCTAGCAACCCGCAGCCTGCGTCCATTGGTCCCTTGCCTTGAGTTGCCAATAGCCCACCTCCTGTGTATTCTTTAGCAGCAAACCTTTTCATTGGTCTACCACTGTCCCATGGGTCATCTCCTCTGCTTCTCCTTCTCAAACGGGAGGGTGGTTTTTGGGTTTTATGGTGCCCTGTGCCAGTCCTCTGCAATCCATCGAGGCTGCTGCTGAACATAGCTGCTGACATCTTGGATCCAGACCACAGTGGCAGGATTTTAAGATAAACCAGGGGCAGTGCTGTGTCTCCTCTCCTTGCTCTTCATGGGATTGCACCAGGGGCAGCACTGTCATTGAAACAATTCCAGCAGTGCTGCCATCAAGATGGAGTGGCAATGGTTTTCGGATGAGAAGAGTGATGAATTGTGGACCTGCAATTGGCAACTTGAGAAGAATTGAGGCTATCAATTGTACAAATGAGGTGCATATATTGGAGAATAGTATTTAGGGAATGAATTAGGAGACGTGATATTTGAAAAGGGGGTGGATGGTGTGAGGGAATTTGAGCAATTAGCATTAAGGGAGGGTCGAGGGTGGAATTGGGAAATTGTCAGTGATGAAGGGATTAGGAGAAGGACATTTTCAGTGGATTCAGGGAACAACAGATTGGATGGTAGGGGCAAGCTGAAGCTCAAAAGCTGGTCAGGAGGTGGAATGGTGTAATGCACGGGTGAAGGATGATTGTAATCCTGCAAGTTTGCGTGCATAGCCACCTGCTTTATTCTCTGGATGCTTTTGACTGCATGGCCAAGTTTGATTTATCATCAGAGTACATATATGCCATCACATATAATCCTGAGATTCTTTTTCTAGCAGGGCCAGGCAGAATTTCTACTTATTAGTACTAAACTGTAATTGGCAACTTGAGAAGAATTGAGGCTATCAATTTTACAAATGTAAACAACAGTGGCAGGAACACAGCATGCCCTGGGTTGTGTGAATCCTTGATAATTCCTGCTGCTCTCTGAGGCAACCTGCATGTCATCTTTGGATACTGACAGAAGGAGATCATCAAGGGACAAGGTAGTGTGGTGTGTAAAGGTTCTTCCTCATTCTGGCATTGGCTCGGGGGGCGTGGCAAGATGGCGTAGAGTCTAGACGTGAGATCTCGACCTCTCTGGCTGGACTTTTAAGTACCCGTTTTTAATCCTTTGTTTTCAAGTTTAAACTTTTTAAATTTTAGTTTAAAGTATTAAGGAACTGTTATGACCATTAATGGTAAGAAGATTAAACCTCAAGTGCAGAAGAAGTTACGTTTTTGAAGTGTTGAAGATTTGGGGCCTAAACAACTTGCTACAACTTCAGGTTTAACTTGCTTAGTGCCTAAACCACAAAGACTGCCTGTGGGAGCTGAAAAAAAGTCTACTACTCACCAAGTGAAGGATAGCGCTGGAATTATCCGCTCTCTGGAGGAAGGTGCGTGTTCCCAAGAAGTGGATCCCGATTCTGGCAGCCTTCCGATTTTAATGGAGGGAGCATGCAGGAAGACGACTCCATTGTCTGAAATGCTTCAGGCAACACTCCAACTTGAGGATATCGATCTCCTCCGTGATTTTGTGGAAAAACAACGAGCTGCGGGGGAGACCAGCGTCGACCCCCTGAGGAAGTCGGGGTGCCGTCGCTGGGAGTCCAGACCCGCAGTAAAACCGTTAAAATGCCTTTTGTTGAGTTGCAGCAGGAGCTGCAGTTACCTGGTTCTGCCACTACATTAGAGAAAGCAGGGCTGAGCTTTTCTGAGCTACAATATAAGCAGTTAAATGCTGTCATTCAGCCTATAATGCAAGAGCTGGCTCAAATGAATGTTATACAAGTTCAGAATTCAATACAGTTAAAGCACGTGTGGAAGCATCTTGTGAAGATTAAAAAAAAAATTTCAATCTGCTTTTTTGGAATGTAAACAGCAAGTGGCTTCTAATACAGAAAAAGTGTTGAAGGTTGAAAAATCCATTATAGAATTGCGAGAATGTGAGAAGGAGTTAGAGAGGAAAATAGACTATTTGGAGAATCAAAGTAGAAGGAATGATGTGAAAATTGTTGGTTTGCCAGAAGATCCTCTTCGTTTTTTTTAAAGACTGGATCCCACAAGTACTAGGACAAGAATTTTTTTTCTGGAGGCTTGGTACTGGAAAGAGCTCATAGAGCTTTAAGAAGAACACCTTTACCTGGTCAGCCGTCAAGACCTGTAATAATTCGATGTTTGAACTATTTGGACAGAGAAGCAATACTTCGACTAGCAGTGCAAAATGCGAGACAACGACAAACTCCGTTATTGATTCAGAATAGCAGAGTTTTTTTAAAATCCTGATTTGAGTCAAGAAGTCATTAAACGTTGACGTCGATTTAATCCAGTTAAAGAAGCTTTGTGGCGTAAAGGTTATAAGTCTACTTTTTGCTATCCGGCAGTGCTGAAGGTGTTTTATGGAGACTATCAATCTCGGTTTTTTGAGAATGATCATGAAGCAATGATTTTTGCTGATTCGTTGCCAGATATAAGAGGACAAAGACGCAGTCCACCATTGTCTCCTAAAGAAAAATCTGGTTGTTTTGGAAATGGAAGAAATGGCAGAAATGGGAGAAACGGGAATGGAAAGAATCCATCTTCTCTTGAAATGGGATCTCCGAGTTTGGAATCTCTTGGATTAATAGAAGAATCTTCTTATTCTTATTTTACTTTTTATGTTATTATGATATTTTGAGATTTTTTTTGTTCGGCTGGGGAGGGAGAGATTTGCTCTAAGTTCTGTTAGTCATCAGCCACTGGTGAGTGATCTACACCCAAATTTTGTTTAGGGATTACTACCTTTTGGTAGATTTTTGGGTTTTTTTTTTTAATTATATTTTTTATTTTTTAAATATTTTTATCTAGCTTTTAATTTGTGGGGTTTTTTTTTTTTTCTCCTACTGGAGGGCCTAAAAATAAATTCTGGCATTGGCTCCAACGCAATATTTCAATTCACTAACACCACCACCGGTGTTGGCCGAATAACTGGGAACAATGAGTCAGAATGCAGGATGGAGTTTGAGAATGTGGTTGGCTGGTGCCAGAACAACAATCTTGCTCTCAACTTCACCAAGAACAAGGATCTTATTGTTTTGTTTTAGAAAGGGGAGACCAAGGGACTGCACACCTGCCTTAATTGATGGGATGAAGATGGAGAAAGTTGGCACCTTCATGTTTCTGAGAATGCATATTTCAAAACTGAGGTAACAGTGAGATTGATGCCCTTCATTTTCTAAGGAGATTGAGGAAATTTGTATGTTGTTGAATATTCTATTGATCTATAGGTGCTTTTTGGTATATTGGCAGGTTGCAACTCAGCCTAGTAATTCATGTCCCCAGGATCGCAGGTTGTAAAAGGTGACAAAAAGAGTCAGGTTCATCACAAGCTCTGGAGAAAAGATCATCAAGGACCCATATCACCCTGGTCACAACTTCTCACTGCTATATTCAGGCAAAAAGTACAGAGGCCTTAAGACCAGCACCTCCAGGTTCAAGCTTACTTTGGTTATCAGGCTCTTCAAATCCCCCGTCTCTCGCTCCTCTCACCCCCACTGCCTCACCACCTGTTACACGAAGCACAGACTGCTTCAACGCAAGAGGATGGTCTAGACTCTTTTAACACCACATTTTGTCGTACAGTGCTAACTTAATTAATCCATCTTTTGTATTATTTATTTTGCAATTATATTTAATGTGTTCTTTTTTAAATATAAATTATCTTTGGGCTGCAGCAAGTAAAAATTCCACTGCAGCTGTAAATTGTACAATGTATGTGACAATAAACTCATCTTGAAGCATTCAAAATGTTGTTTGCTTTCTAACTCTTCTACGCATTTATTATGTGATTCTGCTCAATAGAAATGACATCTTCTTTGCTTCCCGAAAAATGAAAAATTTTTTAGACATTCATTTTGCAACACTAGCTTTGAATTTCTGACAATATTTTTAAATGTGCAAATAATCATTATATATATATATATATATATATATATTTTTTCTTTGGCTTGGCTTCGCGGACGAAGATTTATGTAGGGGGTAAAAAGTCCACGTCAGCTGCAGGCTCGTTTGTGGCTGACAAGTCCGATGCGGGACAGGCAGACACGATTGCAGCGGTTGCAGGGGAAAATTGGTTGGTTGGGGTTGGGTGTTGGGTTTTTCCTCCTTAGCCTTTTGTCAGTGAGGTGGACTCTGCAGTCTTCTTCAAAGGAGGTTGCTGCCCGCCAAACTGTGAGGCGCCAAGATGCACGGTTTGAGGCGTTATCAGCCCACTGGCGGTGGTCAATGTGGCAGGCACCAAGAGATTTCTTAGTAAACCAAGAGTTTACTTAGTCTCAAACAGTCGATGATGATAATGAGTTTATTATCAAACATTGTTGAAGAATATTGCAGCAAATTTAGAAGAATGCAAATTGAATCAATGCTCTGCCTAGCGTAAGCTTCACCGTACATTTGTACTCATCAAGTGTAACAATTTCACCGCTGGACAGAAGTGGAATAAGATGTCTGTGTGTCTATCACATGTATGATCACTTGAGAATGATTTCTCTTGTGTATCAAATAAATGGATATATTCTTTAAAGTGAGTGATACTTTGGAAAATGAAGATTTGAGAGTGATTAAAATGGCATGTTATGTGAGCATAAAATAAAACAAGAATTGCAGATGGAGATTGGAACAGTCGCAAATGAAATCTTTTTGGATTGCACAAAGCAAAAGGTGTCTTGCTGATGATGTTGAGCAGAAAAGGTGAAGGCTTTAAAAATTATGTAAATTAAGGAAGTAGGAGGCATGGCAAGACAGTGAGTTTACTGTTTAATTGATGAACCTAATCTTAAAGTACTTTTTTTTAGGTTTTTTGATTGTGCTGTATACAGTAGGTTTGTGTGTGAACTGGCAGGGGAGTGAACTCAGTCCAAGCTATTGAGTACACAAAACATGAGATTCTAGTCAGATTACTGTGTTGATGGAAATTGAATTCAAAAATGTTATCCACTCTATGTGTTAGGCAGGGGTGCAGAGCTGCAAGAGCTCACTGGTGAGCTCCAGCACCTAAAAAATTAGCACTGCACGCCTGGTATTAGGTATAATATTCCCATAGTCAGAGAGCCACAGCTATGAATCAAATCTCTTTCCTCTTGATTTAGATCAACAACACGGTAACAGGGCCTTCTGGCCCAAGAGCTCGTGTCTCCCAAATACACCAATTAATTTACAAACCCTGGACATATTTGAAGGATGGTAGGAAACCAGAAAACCTAGAGGAAACCCACATAGACATGGGGAGAATGTACAAATTCCTCACAGACAGCGGCAGTTTCAAACCAGGTCGCTGGCATTGAAATTACGCTAACTGCCTTGCTAACCATGTCACCTATATTATACTCTCCTATTGTACTTGGTACTTGGGTGAACTGCGGAGCGACCATTTCAATTAGTTTCCATCACCATAATATTATTGGTTCAGTAAAATCAGGGATAAAGTTGCTGAAAAGAAAGATTACATTTTGACAGCCTGCAGATCCAAGACTGCAAAAATTAAATTTCAAGGCAACAAAAGATCAAGAATAAAAAGAAAAGCAAGTTTATTCAAAAACTACTAAACTGGGATCTTAACCATTTCACTGAAATAAAGAAGTGCAACCAAGCTTCAGCAGAATTGAATGTTGACATTACCCGATCATCAATGTCTTCATAGACGAGCGTAAGGTTTTGTTGATCCTGGAGTAAGTATTCATGTGAACTTGAAACAAAACTAATGTGGATTTTAATGATGAAAAGTAGTATCCCTCAAAGCAGCAAATCTCTTGGATTTAATGACTCACACCCCAGGGTTTTGAAAGGGGTGCTGGGAAATACTGGCTGTATTGGCTGCCATTTTCCAAAATTCCAAAGATTTGAGAATAGTCCCATAGACTGGTCCCCTACTATTTGTCGAGAAAATACTGGAATTAATTATTTTATATGTAAATTAAAATTTTAAATGTTTTGAATTTAAATCCAAACATACAGCATGGTAACAGGAAATCTTGGCCCCTAAGTCCGTGGGGCCCAATTTACACCCTATTAACCTACACCCCTGGTACGTTTCAAATAGTGGAAGGAAACCGGAGTCCCAGGAAAAACCCACGCTGACACGGGGAGAACGTACAAACTCCTTACAGACAGCACGGGATTCAAACCCATGTGGTGGTGTAAAGGCTTTGTCTAACTGCTACACAAACCATCCCACCCCTACGCCAATCGTGCCGCAGAACTGTAAAATAGTAACAAGACCAGGCAGAGAATGTGGTCTGATAGAATGGGAAATGATGTTTGACAGAAAGGGGTTTTTAAGGTTGTTCCAGCAGAAAGATAAGTGTAAACCAATCGATGTTTTACAGACACACTCGCATGTATGCGTACACGCACACACCAAAATGTATAAAAGATGATCTTCAGTTTCATGTCTTCAAAGCATACAATGTGAAGTTAAATTGTGTGTTTCAATGTGTGACCTGCCTAGAACAGAAGGTACAGTGCTGTTAAAGGGAGAATCTAAAATCTTATTATATGTATATTAAGAACAAAAGGGTCACAAGGGAAAGAAAAGGTCCCCTGAAGGGTCAGAATGAGCATCAATGTATTGAGCCATAGGAGATGGGGAATTTTGTAAATGAATATTCGTGAATGTATTTGTGGTTGAGCAGGATAAGCAAGAGTTGGAGAGGAGGGATGTAACTGAAGATAGCCTAGGGAAGAATAAGAATCAGAATTTATGGTGAGGAAATTCATTGTTTTGCTTTACAGCTAAAATTACATTTTTTAAAATAAATAAATTAATGCAAACAAAGAGAAAGTGAGGTCTGTGGGTCATTGTGCATTCAGAAATCTGACAGCAGAGGGGAAGAAGCTGTTTCTGTTCCAGAATCCTGTACCTTGTTCCTGAAGGGAACAGTGTCTGGATAATGAGGGTCTTTGAGGATAGAGGCTGCTTTCTTGAGACACCACCTCTTGTAGGTGTCCTTAATGGAGTGAAGGCTGGTGCCCATGATGGCACTGGCCAAGTTCACAACTCTCTGTAGTCTGTTCCAGTCCTGTGCATTGCCACCTCCATACCAGACAGTGATGCAACCAGTCAGAATGCTCCACTGTACACCTGTAGAAATTTGCAAGAGTCTTTGGTGAGATACCATATCTCTTCAAACTCCTCATGAAGTATAGCCACTGGTGAGCCTTCTTCATGATTGCATCAACATGGGTGCCCAGGATAGATCTTCAGAGATATTGACACTCTGGAATTTGAAGTTCTTAACCCTCGATGAGGACTGGATCGTGTTCTCCTGATTTCCCCTTCCTCAAATTTACAATCACTTACTTAGTTTTGTTAACATTAAGGTTAATGTTATGATGCCAGCTGGTCTATTGACGTGCTGCCTTCAGCAAATTTGTAGATAGGATTCGAATTGTGCTTAGCCACTCAGTCATGAGTGTGGAGCGAGTAGGGAAGTGGGCTAAGCATGCATCCTTGAGGTGTGCCTGTGTTGATTGTCAGTAAGAAGGAGACTTTTTTGACTCATATTGACTGATCTTCAAAGATCCAGTTGCAGAGGGCAGCCCAGGTTTTAAAAGTTTCTTTTCTTTTTAAAATATTTTTATTGATTTGGTAGAGAGAAATATGACATGTTATATATTGTCTACATATTAGTTATGTAACTTTATATAATACAATGCTTGAATAAAATGGAAATTCCCTTTTGAAAACTTCATCTCGTATTCTAATATTACGACATATTCATTGTTGGTTATCTAATTGAACTAATCTCTTCTATTTATAAAGGAAAATAGAAACCAACAAAAAGAAGACCCCCCATTCTATTCCTGCCCCTCCCCCTAAGCACAGTCACCAGAAAATAATATGTAAAGCATTGAGTCTCGGATCCAGGGCATCAGACAGGAACCCCCCCACCCCCCAGAGTATCCCCATTTATGTATTCAAATTGTGATAATCGTCCATGAATGGGCCCCATATCTTGTCAAATTCAACCTTGATTTCTTTAATGTTATCTCTAATTTTATCCAAACTCAAGCAAGACATAATGTCCTGTACCCATTGCATTGGAGTTGGTGCTATCTTTCTATTTCATCAAAATTGCTTTTCTGGCTAGCAATGAAGTAAAAGCTACTATTTTTTGAATTAAGTTCAAGGAAATATTTTTAAAGCTTTCTGACCAGGACTGAGGGTATGATGGTGTTGAAAGTTGAGTTCCAATCAATGATGTACATTGATGTATGCCTAGGTAATCCAGGGCTGAGTGGAGATCCAGTGAGATTGCATCTTCCGGGGAGCAATTGTAGCGCTACACTGAAACCTCATTAGAATGTGATTCATTAATCCGCAGATTCGCTTATAGTGCGGGAGTCTGTGGACCTCAAAAGCCGTTTTCAGGTGGAATCACCTGGAGAATGTGGCTACGGAGCCAGCTGCAGGTGTCTGTGAGGGACGTTCAGATGGCAGTGCTGAAGGCGGTGTTCTGCCACCTGAAACGTCCGTAGCAGGGAGAGGTGCCATGGAGGAAACGCCGGGTCCTGAGTAGGGGCAGGGGCAGCCACTTGACAGCCCCCCTCCCCGTGGCCGACAGCCCCCTCCCCACTGCCTGACAGACCCCGGCGCGGGACGTCAAGGCTGGAGCAGCTGGCATGGGACTTTGGGCCTGCCGCTCCAGCCCCGTAGTCCATGACTCGGCTGTTACGCGGTATGAAAACTTGGACCCCAACCACCACGTTCTAACGAGGTTTTACTGTATGTGAATATCAGTGGGCCCAGATCTTTACTTAGGAATGAGTTGATTCTGCCCATGAGCAACCTCTCAAAGCATTTCATCACAGTCGTGCTACTGGGTGATAGTTATTGAGGCAGCTCACACTACTCTTCTTGGACACTGGGAAGATTGATGCTCTTTTGAAGCAGGTGGGAACCTCTAACTGTAGCAATTAGAGTTTGAAAATGTCAGTGAACACTCTGGCTAGTTGGTTGGCACAGATTTTCTTTAGCAGAGACTTAATCAGGGCCTGATGTCTTGCAAGGGTTCACCCTCTTGAAGGATGTTCTGACATTGGCCTCATAGGTGCCATCTCTGGCCAATGCGCCAGCTGTTCGAATTGCCCGCTTTCCTCCAGCTTTAGCCATTCCCAACAGTCACTAGATTAACCAGCAACCTTGTTGCTTCCTGGAATGCTAGTTTCTGTGGCTGAGGGGTTGAGCTGCAGGCAAAGAGTCACCTCTGTAAGGCACCATTTATTTTAGATAAGAGCATAACTACATCATTTGTGAAGAAGGTCAGCAATCTTAGGGGATTTTACATAGAGAAGCCACCTTATTGCCCAACTCATGATCTATGTATAAGGGATTGTGGATTCAGTGTTTATGTTGAAAGTGGATCGCTGAGTCCTTTTATGTCATGAGCCGACTTCCCAGGGCAAAAAGGGCAGGAATTAAAGCACAGCAGCGCTGCCCTCTGCTGTGATATGCACCCAGGAAGTGAATCACTTTTATTATGATTTCAACCGAGTCCATGATCATTTGCAATGATTTGTGTTAGGATTAGCTGAAAAAAAAACTTGCATTTAAAGAATGCTTTGCTTGACTTCATAATGTCCATTGCCCATTTCAGCCAATGGAGCACCCATCGGCAGAGCAATTTTTCACTTTATTGCTTATTTTCTCTATAAACTTGATTTCACTTCTCTTTGAGGGCTTAGATTCACCCAGCAATGTGCCATTTTTAATTGGGCCGTAAGTTCAGAACTTCGCTGGAAATCTGTCCCGGCAGCTGACAGGAGCCGTGAGACATCCGTTGCAGACCAGTTTACCGTGAGCTGACCAGGCTGGAGTCCTGCATCTGCAAATTATGAATTCTCTTCTTACACTTTATCGCAATGTTTACATGCTTTAACTTAACTTTCACGTGAGCTGACCAAGTTTCACTTTCTCTGGCAGTTTAGTTTTCAGTTTAATGCACATTGCAGACCTTGTGAGAAATTGGTTGAATTTAAATTGTTTACTTGTGTAAAAGAAGGAAAAGTATGGAAAAAATAAACTCCGTAAATCTCAGTGGCTGTCTCGTGTTAGGAACAGCACGTGGGTATTTCCAGTGTTACATTTTCACACATCTATGGGATGTAAATGATCTGTCACATTGTTTTGGTACAATAGCTGCAAACAATTTACAATGACTTTCATTTACCTTGAAATCTGTGACCCAGATATCTGTTCCTTAAAGCTCTTGGGTAAAAACTCAGTGCTTTTCTCTGCTGAAGCACAAAGGAAGACTATGCAGGTAGATGGTGCGTGTTCCCTGGGTACATTAGAGAGAACAGTACTTGTGGATCACACTGTACTTCTACTTGTAAGGTTGGAACCATGCCGAGCAACAGACCTGAGGATCTTGGCTGAGAGCCACCTGGAGGCAGGAAGCTGCTGTTTTTACTGATTATTGATTGTATTGAGTTATTCTCAATTAGGAGATACGTGATTAGTTATAATTTAAAAAAGTGCCAGATCATGGAGGGGAAAAATAAGCTTGTCTGAAGATAAATCCCTAGAGTGTGCCACCATCGTGGAGTGGGCAGAATCTCCCTCCACACATCTTCGCTCAGTTTAAGACAGTGGCTGTCGCCCCTCCTCCCCCCCCCTCCTACCCCCCCCCCCCGATCGTTATGACACTGCAGAAAGGGGGTCCATGGGCAGAGAGGCAAGGCACTCTCAACTAAGGCTCTCGATGGAGTTGCCCAGGGTTTACCGCTGGCTAGGCTAGGCTAGGCTAGGCTAGGTCGGATGTAGCTCCCTCCCAAAGGGGGAAACATTCTTTTTAAAAGCAAAGGTGAACGACTGCAGTCGTTTGTGAGGAGGTCAAGTGTCACTCTCCTGCAGGCAGGTTGAGCTCTGGCCCCAGCATCCAGTGACATAGGCCGCATAGCTGGGTTTGGGGGGATGGGGTGGGGGGGAATAGCAGGCTGAGGATGTCATTACAACATCATCATCCATCCCCCTTCCGAGCTGGTTTTAGCGCTCATCCATTTAGGCAGGAGGCAGTGTGACTTTGTTCCACCTCTGACAGGAGGTCCCTTGGTGGAGGAAATATGGAGGGAAATGGATATGCCAATCCACCTTTTCTACATTCATGCAGGTAAGTGAAGCAAATAAAATTCAGAGATGAGCTGTCTTGTAGGGTCTATGTCAAAGTGGATTAATCCCTGTGCTAGACCAGGTATATCCCAGTTCATTGTGGAAGGGCAGGAAAGAAATTGTTGGGGTCTTGTCAGTCCTTTTTAACTCTTTGCTGAGGATAGAAGTTAGTAAATGTGGCATTGTTGTTTAAAGAGGGCTTTTACTACAGACCTAATATCAATCCTAAGGAAACTGCTGGAGAAGGATTTAGAGAAAGAATCTGCCAGCATGTGTATGACGGGCAAAATTAAGGGGAGCAAGCATGGTTTTGCATATGGGAAATTGTGTCTCATGAACTTGATAGAATATTTTGAAGATTTTACAGAGGGTAATTGAGGACAAGGTATTGATGTTCTTTTTATGGATTTGAGAAGTGTTTGACGTAGTAGCTTGGCATGGAACATTAGGTAACATGGGATAGGAGGCCAACTGGATAGAACATTAGCTCAGATAAAAGAGTCAGAGGGCAGTTCTTTTCAGACTTCAATACTGTGACCAGTGGAATGCCTAGGGGTTCAGTATGAAGATTCTTGTTTTTTTTAAAATATACAAAAATTTTGGCAGAATGTTTATGGCAAAGTGAGTAAGTTTACTAAAGATACAAGTGTATGTGCTACAGTGAACTATGAAAAAGGTTACTTGCTGATATGTTATAAGTATCCCATAACTATGCAATTATGCTGTCATTAAAGCCATGAAAGAACTCAACAATGAAGACGCTATTTACATCCGGTACTGCACGGATGGCACTCTCTTCAATCTGAGGCGCCTGCAAGCTCACACCAAGACACAAGAGAAACTTGTCCACGAACTACTCTTTGCAGACGATGCCGCTTTAGTTGCCCATTCAGAGCCAGCTCTTCAGCGCTTGACGTCCTGTTTTGCAGAAACTGCCAAAATGTTTGGCCTGGAAGTCAGCCTGAAGAAAACTGAGGTCCTCCATCAGCCAGCTCCCCACCATGACTACCAGCCCCCCCACATCTCCAATGGGCACACAAAACTCAAAACGGTCAACCAGTTTACCTCTCTCGGCTGCACCATTTCATCAGATGCAAGGATCGACAACGAGATAGACAACAGACTCGTCAAGGCAAATAGCGCCTTTGGAAGACTACACAAAAGAGTCTGGAAAAACAACCAACTGAAAAACCTCACAAAGATAAGCGTATACAGAGCCGTTGTCATACCCACACTCCTGTTCGGCTCCGAATCATGGGTCCTCTACCGGCATCACCTACGGCTCCTAGAACGTTTCCACCAGTGTTGTCTCCTTTCCATCCTCAACATTCATTGGAGCGCCTTCATCCCTAACGTCGAAGTACTCGAGATGGCAGAGGTCGACAGCATCGAGTTCACGCTGCTGAAGATCCAGCTGCGCTGGGTGGGTCACGTCTCCAGAATGGAGGACCATCGCCTTCCCAAGATCGTGTTATATGGCGAGCTCTCCACTGGCCACCGTGACAGAGGTGCACCAAAGAAGAGGTACAAGGACTGCCTAAAGAAATCTCTTGGTACCTGCCACATTGACCACCGCCAGTGGGCTGATATCGCCTCAAACCGTGCATCTTGGCGCCTCACAGTTCGGCGGGCAGCAACCTCCTTTGAAGATGACCGCAGAGCCCACCTCACTGACAAAAGGCAAAGGAGTAAAAACCCAACACCCAACCCCAACCAACCAATTTTCTCCTGCAACCGCTGCAACCGTGTCTGCCTGTCCCGCATCGGACTTGTCAGCCACAAACGAGCCTGCAGCTGACGTGGACATTTACCTCCTCCATAAATCTTCGTCCGCGAAGCCAAACCAAAGAGAACCTCATTGTTTTATGTTAATGATCTGTTGCATAATTAGTACCCAAGAAATGTCCACTCTACCCATATATAGTGAAATGTAAGCTCTGTACAGCTATGACTGAACCACCTTGGAATATGACTTGACCTTGTGAATAAACCACTTGAGATCTCACTCTATCAAGTCACATGTGCCTTGTTTCTGTTTTTTTGACTGTGTACGTTACCTACTGGAACTTCAGACTATACTTATAGTTTCTCCAGTACACAAAATTGTCGACGAGGACTTTTAAAGTACCTGTAATGGCAGTTTTCGATAATGTTGATGTTTTTGAGGAGATTGTGAATTCTTTTGAGGACTATGCTGATTGCATGGTGCCTTTTTCAATGCCAATGCCATTGCTGAGGGCAAGAAAATAAGTTTATTTCTTGGAAGCTGTGATCAGTGGCATACAAGTTGCTGAAAAATCTGAGCAGTCCAGCAGAAAGCAATATGCAGATTTGAAGAAGCTGCTTATTGAACATTTTAAGCCAGCACCTATCATCATTGCAGAGAGGTATTAGTTTTGGATGGTACAACAGGGGGATAGAGAGTCCATGACAGACTTTGTCATCAGACTGAAACGAATGGCTTCAGCCTGTTCCTATGGACATTTTAAAGGAGGCACTCTGAGACCGACTGCATCCCAAAATGACATGTACTCAGCGACATCTTCTTTCCATTCATGATTTGACATTTGATGATGCAAGG
Organism: Narcine bancroftii; assembly: GCF_036971445.1. Taxonomy (NCBI): domain Eukaryota; kingdom Metazoa; phylum Chordata; class Chondrichthyes; order Torpediniformes; family Narcinidae; genus Narcine; species Narcine bancroftii. The sequence goes on along the minus strand of NC_091478.1, from coordinate 54,215,371 downwards.
GCTAAAGGCATCACTGATGAGATTGCGGGGGTGGTAAACCAGGACTACATGGGGAAGTCAGCCAGCAAAGGAGAGGCACGTCGACTAGGCCATGGGAGAAAGAAGCAGACGTCTTTCTAAGTCATTCAACTGTGCAAGTGCTGTGAAGGAAAATGATGGGCTGATTCCAAGAGGCTACGTGCCACAGATGCAAGAAGTGAGGACATATTTTGCTCATTTTGTTTCTCCTCAAAGCATGGCCACAAGAAGACAGCATTTGTTGAAACTGATTCTGATGACGACTCTAAGACTGAGAGTGTACAAATAGATAAGGTATTTGGTTTGTTTCAACTTGAGGGTGAATGCTACTGTACATTTTTACCATATAAGGTTAACATAAATGTAGGAAATGCATGTATTGAGATGGAGGTAAATACAGGAGCTTCCCGGTCGACCCTGTCTGATGTAAACTTGTCAGAGTTTTCATTAGAGGAAACAAATATCATCCTTAGGGAGATGCTACCTAACCTTGGCAAGATAACTGTCCCAGTGTGGTATGAAAATTGTGAAACATTCATGCTGCAATTGTTGATTGTGAAAGGAAATAGTCAATAGAATTGAAGAGAGAAAAGTAAAAGAGACAAAAAAAAGAAAAAGAAAAAGGTTTCATTGGATTCATCAACCTTTATCCCTAAATATGTGGTACCATTTAGCAGCCACTTAAATTGTGAATTTCTCTGAATTTGATTATAATTCTCTTCCATAAATGGCATAATTTTGCTTTTATCCCAATTGACTTTATAATCCAAAACTATCCCATAATCCTCCAGTTTAGATTGCAGGTTGGTAATGAGGTTGCTGCCTCTGTCAGATACATCAGTACGGCGTCAGCAAATAAATTATTGTTATCTTCTTCCTGATTGACCCTCAATCCCTTTTTGTCTGGATCTCATCGGATAGATTCTGCTAATGGCTCTATAGTGAAGTTAAAGAGACCTGGAGATAATGGGACAACCCTGTCTAATGGATCTGGAAAATGGACATGCTGATTACATTTGCCCATTAGTAATCTATTTGGCTTTAGGCTCAGAATATAGATCTTTAATCCAATTTATAAATGTTTGCCCTCACCCAAATTTTTCCAGCACCTTAAATAGAAAATCCCATTCAAGTCTGTCAAAGGCTTTTTTTCCATATCCAGGGCCATGGCAACACTCAAATCTTCTCTTGTTTGTGGTAGATGAATTCTGCTGAGAAATCTGCTTACATTATGTGCAGATTGTCTCTTTTGAACAAAGCCTGTCTGGTCTGCGTTAGTTAATTTTGGCAAGTACTTTGCCAATATATTTGCCAAGGCTTTGGCAATAATCTTGTAGTTCGAATTCAGTAATGATTTGGGTCTATAAGATGATGGTTTCAATGGATCCTTTTTTTTAGGTCTCACCATAATTGCCATAGAAAAAGATTCCAGGAGGGCAAGGGCCACAATCGCCTTATCTAATACCTCCATAAAAAGAGGTATTAAAAGATCTTTAAATTCTTTATAAAATTCGGGGTGGGGGGACACTGATCTTCTTTCAGGGATTTATTCATTTTTAATGAGGCTAATGCTTCACTTATCTCTGCTTGAGTAAAGGGAGCATTTAGACCACTTTGTTCTAAATTTAAACTTGGAAGGTCCAATTGTTACAGGAAATCCTTTATTTTATTCTCAACTCCTAATGATTGCGATTTATGTAATTTAATATAAAATTGTTTGAAAGCCTCATTAATGTCTTGTGGTTAATAGGAAATCCTGTGTGGTTTTGTTTTAATTGCATTTATTGTTCTGGAGGCTTGTTCTGCTTTCAACTGCTAGGGTTCTTTCCCCTAGCAAATTTACTATTTGTTCACTTCTAATTATTTTTTCTGTTCTGTAAGTTTGCAATGTATTGTACGAGTTTATTATTAATGAATTGCCTATGTTTTTCCTCAGAACCTATTTTTTCCACATATAATGGCTTCTGCTCCAATTCTCCCACTTCCTTCATATATTCCTTTTTAATCTGATGTAACTAATTATTTGTCCTCTTAGGTATGCTTTCAATGTGCCCCATAAAATAAATTTGTCAGTAGTTAAATTCCAGTTGTTCTCACAGAACGAAGTAATTTCCATCTTAATAAAATCACAAAAATCTTTAACAGCAATGAATTAAGGCACCATCTATAGACCATCTTTTGCTTATCTGGGATAACATCTAACAAACATTTTCAGTCCGAAATCAGAGATTTCCCCTCTTTCAGCTGCTCACATACAGAAACAGGCTTTGCTCCTCCTATCTATTGATATCAGATCATTGTCTTGCAATGCAAATGCAGGTCTATTGAGTAGGTTACTCCTGACTACTGGTGCTCCTCATCCAGATGAGGTATACACACACCACACTGCTGTAGATCAGGTTCCAGTAAATGCACAGCAAAATGCAGATCAAATGAGGAAAGATCAGGTGTATGAACACACCCTGTCGGGATGGGCAAATCATTGTGAAGATTCATCGCTGCAACCATATATCACGCATTGACGTGAGCTGTCCTTGGAAGGTGGATGCATTCTATGGGATAGAGGAGTTGTCATCCAAGATATGCCACGCCAGCACCTACTCAATGAGCTACGTGAATATTATCCTGGCATGAGCCGAATGAAGGCTCTCACGCAATCATTTATTTGGTGTCCTGGTACTGACTAGGATATCGAAGACACAATCCACACTATTTTATATGGGTTGAAGCTCATTACACACGTAAACAAGTTCCATCGCTACTTTGGCCTTGGGCCACGGATCCATGGCACCATGACAGAGAATTCACATCGACTTTGCTGAAGTCTAAGGTCAGAAATTTCTACTTGTGGAAGATCACCATTCGAAGTGGCTGGAAGCATTTCTGATGAGTAGCACAACATCAGCTGCTACCATCAGTGTCTTACTGAAGAAACTTGCCCCATCATGGGTTTTCCAAATGCTAACCTTCTTCAGGTCACTGCAGAGTTTCTCTTGTTTCCCTTATTTCAGGAGGAACACTCTAGCCACCCATTTCCTCTTGTAAAGACTACAAGGGTTTTGAACAGGCTGAACTCAGAACTCACAACCCCTCTTCAAAATGGGGTCTTTCAACGAGCCTGCCAGCTTGCCATGTTGTAGCTTCAACTGCTGCTGTAGAACTGACCACTCTCTCTCTCATATTCTCTCACACATTCTCTCATTTTCTCTCTCGCTCTTGCTCTCTCTCACACACTCACTCTCTCTCACTGCTCTTTCTCTCTCACTCTCACACTTTCTCTCATTCTCAACGCTCTCTCTCACCCTCTCACTCTCACGCTCTTTCTCACTCTCTCACTCTCAGAAGGTTTTTTTCCTCTCTCTGCTTGTGGGAAAAAAAACCTCTCCCAAGGCTCCAAACCCAATATTTGAACGATCTTATCAGCACTTGAGCCTGGACTTTTGAAGTTCTTTCCAAAGCAGTTCCATTGTCTTTTGTGAAGTGTTACACTGTTTGTGAAGTGGCCTATACTAAATCCCCCACAATATAGTTATCCATAACCATAATAATATAACCAGTAAAATAATGAATCTGTAGATGACCTGTCTGAACCCCACACACTTGTTGAGTTAGATGAGGATGCAGTCCCAATACACAGTTCACACTCAATTCCTAATTCTGATCTTAGTGACCAATCACTCACAGCTCAAATCGACAAAGAAATCCCACTCGTTGTTACACAGTCAGGCAGAGTTGTTCGACCTTCAAAATGTAATGAACTTTAAGCACATGGAATATTGACAAAAGGCATTAAAGTTAGGCATCTGCATTAGCATGGACGAGTTGGCCTGACAGGCCCATTTTCAAGCTGCATAACTCTGAATCTATATATGTGTGGAGAATAAAGGCAATATGGACCGACTTTGTTGAATGGCACTTTTAGGCCTGTATGGTTAGCACAACACTTTTAGAGTGCCTGCGACCTGGGTTCAAATCAGGTGCTGTCATTAAGGAGCCTGAACATTCTTCCTGTGTCTGCGTAGGTGTCCTCCAGGTGCTCTGGTTTCCTTCCACCTTTGGTGGTGTGGTGGGGGGTTGTAGGTTAATTGGGTATTTGGGAGTGGGCCAGAGTGACCTGTTACAGTGTTCTATGTCTAAATTAAAAAAAAAGTTTACTTTGGAATCTGGCTGTTTCTGATCAGGTCAGCATTTGTTGCCTATCCTTAATTCCCTTTGGGAAAGTGGGCATGAACCATTGCCTTAAAAACTGCAGTCCATCTGGTAAAGTGCTACTTCAGAACTGTGAAGTAGAGATGGTCAAGGATATGATGTTGGGCCTTGGATATATTTCCAAATCAGGTTATTCAATTTGATGGGGATTTTGTTGGTGCAAGTACACTATTGTCCTTTTTGATGATAGGAGTTATAGCTCCTCCATTATCCTTATGTTTAATAGGTTGTATTAATCCAGTTAAAATGGTAATATTACCTGTTTTTGTATCTATTTCAAGCAATTCTAGTTTTCATCCCAAAATGTTTTTTTGATAATATTGACTCAAAAGTTTCTTTATGTGGAAAAATAAAAACTCTAGAATTAGTAAATTTCATAGACAAAAAGATGGAAGTATGGCCCTACCTAATTTTAAATCATTGGTTTCTGAACCTTTTTCTTTCCACTCAAATCTTCTTCTTCTTCTTTGGCTTGGCTTCGCGGATGAAGATTTATGGAGGGGTAAATGTCCACGTCAGCTGCAGGCTCGTTTGTGCCTGACAAGTCCGATGCGGGACAGGCAGACATGGTTGCAGGGGAAAATTTGTTGGTTGGGGTTGGGTGTTGGGTTTTTCCTCCTTTGTCTTTTGTCAGTGAGGTGGGCTCAAATACCACTTTAAGTAATCCCTATGTCATAAGTACTCTGTGATTAGTAAGGGATTGCTTAAGGTGATATGTGGAAGGGAAGATTGAGAACCACTTCTCTAGTCCCGATTGTTACTGAAATAATTTGCTTGAGAAAAATTGTCATTGGCCCATTTCCTTTGGAATTATGACACTGTGCACATAAAAAATCAATTAGGTATGATTAAAACAGAGATTTTTCAAACTTTTTGTTCCCACCCACATAAGCAATCCCTTTCTTATCACAGAGTACCTATGGCATAGTGGTATGTGAGTAGAAATAAAAAGGTTGAGAACCACTGTTTTAGATTTTATTACTGGGCTGTTAATATTTGTTATCTAACAAATTGGATCATCCATTATGGACAGATTTAGAATTGAATTTACATTTCAGTATTCAGGGACATCTTTATTGGTTACCTCTCTTCCATTTAGTTTTTCCAAGATCAATAAGGATATATCTAATCCAATGCCAATCTGGTTCCAATTTAGGATTTTTGTTAATTTTAAAAACTTTGCTTTATCTAGTGCTGTCTCTCAGAATTTTTTTTTTGACCATCAATCTTTCTCTATATTGGAAAATTAAAGTATTACTTCTTTTGCAAATTTATTTAAGAAAGGTTGTTTAATCACTTTTGAACAGCTGGCAAGTAACTTACCAAATAGTCATTTTTTTTAGATATTCACAGATTAGAAATGTCTTAAATACCATATTATTGGACTTTCTATTTGTATATCCACCAGATCCAGTTGAAAATATTTTTTCATTGAATCCTTCTCCGAAGGATTAATTGTAATTTTATATAACAGACTATTGAAATTACATTAATTACTTCAAGATTTAAAAGATTTAAGAAGTATAACAGTTTTTTGAAAATTTGGCAACCATACATAGGAGCACATTATAGTCCGGACCATCATTCCTCACTGCCCTACCTGCCTCATCTATCCCTCAATCGGCGGGGTGGAAGGTGGGGGTGCAGGGATGCAGTGTCCATTCCATCCCAACCAGGAAATTTCAAGATACGAAAACAGCCTGAACACTGGCCTCCATGTTGTGACAAACCCATAAAACCATGATATATGTCATATATCTTTGTTGTGAGTGTCTTGAATGTTGGGTGTAACTGTGGTTGGTTAAGGGTTGTGTTAAATGTGAGGAAAATGAAAAGGGCTTGAACTCTGCAGAAAATGGTATAAAATGGATAATGGTAAATTGTCAATGCTGATACTGATAATGTTGATGTTTGAGTTTGTTTGGAAAATCATAAATAAAATATTCAAAGAAAGTTTTAAAAAACTTGGGAATTAGAATTTGAAAGACCCTTATCAGAGAATCTATGGGACAAAATTCGTAAACTGGTGAATACATCTTCAATGTTCATTAATCCAATTCATAGTGGTGCATCGTGTTCACGTGTCCAAAGATAAACTGGCTTGCATCTTTTCTAATATTAACCTTGCTTGTGACAGATGCAAATCTAATATTTGCATCTAAGATGCATCTAAGATCACGTTTTGATCTTGTCCATCCTTAGAAATCTATTGGGAAGAAATTTTTCATATCTTTTCAACTGGTGGAGCTGTGATCTCTTTTTGAGGTTATTGAAGCAGACACAGGAAGTTTTTCTGAACTTGCGCAATGGGTTGTGGCCTTTTCTACATTGTTGGCTAGAAGAGTCATCTTATTCAAATAGAAAGATTCTAGACCTCCAACAGTTTCAATGGTTTTCTCATATTATGTCCTTTTAAAGTTAAGAAAAAAAACTAAATATTGTATATTTGATTCATCAGTGAAATTTGAAGATACATGGCAACCTTTTATGTCTTATTTTCATTTGATATAAATGTTTTTAATGTGATTAGATAAACTCACTCTTTCAGATGAGATATAATCTTATCTTTGTTTTTTGATTCATGGTATGAATCAAAAGCTACAAAATATATGTAACCCTCAGGATAAGCTGCTCAGATGAGTTTTTTTTGGTAAGTTTTCTTTTTTTTAAATAGTGGGTTAGGTGGTTTTTTTCATATATAATATTTTGATGTCTTTTCTGTCTTCACCCAGTGCAGTGGAGGGGGAACATGAGTTTATACTGTTTGAAGTTTTATCTTGATATATATGTGATATTGTATTTTTTGTTTCATTCCCTTTTCTTCATTGCATTTGTTATAAAAACCAATATGGCCCCAGGAGATACATGCAGAGAAGGCTAGGCAATAAGAGTCATGTATCTTGTGGACAGTGCACCCTATTGTGACCATGTGCCAGTGATGGAGGGAATGGATGCTTGGGGGAGTTGATATGATGCTAATCAAGAAGGCTGCTTTGTCTTGTGTGTGTTGAACTTATTGAGTACTGTATATATCCTGGTAAGTCAATAGGATTGTACTATGCTCTTAACTTGTGAATTGTGCTGGTGGCAAGGTACTGGGCTATCAGGAGGAGAATCAGTCATACCCAATCTCGGATTTGTACTATGGACATGGTATTTATGCTGTTGGTCCAGAGGACTTTTCTCATCAATGGGCTTTAACAGATTGATGGTGAGGACTTTGGTGAAGGGTATGCCCTTGAATGTTGAAAGTAGGAGGTGATACATTCGACTGCAGTTGCTGGAGAAAGACAGCGTGGTGCTGCCTGCCAAGTCGCTGGAGATGGCCCAACTGGAGGCTGACAATTTGAAAGGCAGCAGCACCCTTCATGAGGACCTGGGTCCTGGAGCGACGCCACACGCTGCATCGGCTCTGACAGCGGTGGCCTCGGGCGCTAAGGGATTCTTCTTCTGCAGTCAGCAACAGCATCCAAGAACTCAATGTCCAGCTAAAAATTCCATCTGCTCTGGTTGTGGTAAGAAGGGGCACTGTGAAAGTTTGCAGGGCGAGTGGAAGCACTGGGAGGTCCAATGCATGCGCGATCTCTGACAGGCAGACTGAGGTGAGCCCAAAACCCAAACCTCTGGCCTCATGGAACCAGTGTTGTACGCCATGACCTTCCTGCACGGCCGTGCAGCAATAGCAGTGGCATGGGAAAACCCAGCTGCCATCCTGCTGCATTTTGGAACTGGCGCCACCTTCTTCTGATGAGGAGGGAACACAGTCATCTTGCTGCACCATGTAGTCTCTGCCATCTTGCTACCATTCAAATTCTGCACCACCTACAACGGTGGAAGGAGGAGGACGAGGACGGCCATCTTGTCGTGCCTTGCGGCCTCCACCAGCTTGCCAGCGGCATGAGGATCTAAATGGGGGGAGTGACGGGAAACAGTAACGTCTCCAGAGTCTTAGCAGTGATGATGTTTGACTAGAGGATGTACCACACCCACTGAATAATTCCACGATAAAGGTGTGTTTTAATGGGCATAAATAGAAATTCTTGACTGAGAGCTTCATAGAGGCAGAGACAGACCAAAATCTCAATTTCAAAGTGTATCCTCTAATTATCATATTTATTTAGCATCTCATACACAGTCTATAAATATTCAAGAACATTGTATGGTTAATTTATCTTTACAGGAGGGGGATTTCTGTAAGTTCAAACTTTGTATTTATTAATTTATGTGCTCCGGTTTTGCTGGGACTTGACTTCTTGTGCCACTTTAAAAACGTGACCCTGGAGTGTTCTGGTCCTCTCCACCCCATTATGGTTCGGAACAGAGGGTCTCAAAATTCTGATGCCATTTGCTGTCTTTCCTCACTGAATATAGATCCACCTCTCTGTTTCCCAATCTGAGCGCCAATTCCAGACCAATTGCTACAAATAACAGGTGCTACAGTGCAGAGGAATGGGCATTCATCAAGGCTAAGACACAGCGACTGCTCAATGAGAAAATTATCGAGCACAGTACCAGCCCATGGAGAGTACAGGTGGTTGTGGTAAAAGATGAAGAAAAGTCCAGGCTAGTAAATTGACTATAGCCAAACTATTAATTGCGTCACACTCCTGGACATATACCCCCTCTCTCACGTTTTGGACATGGTGAACAAAATTACTCAGTACAAGGTCTATTCGACCATCGACCTTAAAGCTGCTTACCACCAGTTGACAATCCGAGGACTGTCCCTACACCACTTTTGAGGCTAATGGGAGACTCTGTCAGTTCCTGAGGGTCCCATTTGATATCACAAATGGGGTCTCAATCTTCCAGAGACAGATGGACCGAATGGTAGATGAACTTAAGTTGAAAGCCACCTTCCCATAACTCTACAATGTAACCATTTGTGGCCACACTCTGGAGGACCATGACGCTAACCTCCAGAACTTTCTCCACGCAGACAAAGCCCGGAATCTCACTTACAACACCAGTAAGTGTGTGTTCAGGGCTAGACGACTAGCCATCTTGGGCTATGTGGTGGGGAATGGTATCATTGGCCCCAACCCCAACAGGATACACCCCCTGTTGGAAATCCCAATCCTGAGGACCATGAAGGCTTTGAGGAGGTGTCTGGGCTTCTTCTCATATTATGCCCAATGGGCCCCTCAATATGCTGACAAGGACCATCCCCTCCTAAAACACCACTTATTTTTCACTGACAGCTGAAGCTCAAACAGCTTTCAACTACGTTGAAAGGCCACCATGCACGCGGTGGACGAAAATGTACCTTTCCAGGTGGAAAGCAATGCTTCAGATGTAGCCCTGGCTGCAACCCTTAATTAGTTGGGTAGGCTGGTTGCATTATTTTTTCAGAACCCTCCAAGATCACGAGCTTCAGAATCCATCAGTGGAAAAAGAGGCTCAAGCCATTGTAGAGGTCATCAGGCACTGGAGGCACTATCTGGTAGGTAGGAAATTCACCTGCCTCATGGACCAGCAATTTATGGCGTTCATGTTCAACAACACAAAGCTAAAAATGACAAAATCGTTCGATGGAGGCTACGACATAGTCTACTGACCTGGTTCCCTCAATGAGCCTCTAGATGTCCTGTCCAGAGGAAGCTGTGCCTCTGCACACACTGGGCAGTTGCAGTCACTGCACATTGAGCTCTGTCATCCGAGCATCACTTGCATGGCTCATTTTTTCAAGGCACACAATTTACCCTACTCGGTGAGGATGTTTGGGAAATGACCAGGTCCTGCCAGGTCTATGCAGAGTGCAAGCTGCACTTCTACCACCCCAGTTCAGGTGAGCTGTCGCAGGAAGTGGCTCCAGCCATCCCTCAACCAGAGCCAGATCACCCATGGCCCGAGGCCCCAGAACCACAGGAGAGTCAGGAAGCCCAGGGCCAGCTGACACTACGGCACTCTGCCTGCAGTTCCAGACCTCCTACAAGTTGAACTTGTATTTTTTTTTGACTATCTGATGTTGTCTGTTTTCACCTGCAAACTTCATTCAAAAGGAAGGGGTGAATGTAGTGAACTGGGAATTCACTGCTGGTGTGATGCTCTAAGGACGGGCTCCTCCCCTGACTCCACCCCCTGCATATCCCGATATAAACCCGGGACCCCCACCAAAACCCCAGTTCAGTCCACAGTCCATGTGTGCCATTCTTATTGAATAAAAGCATTTTGTTCTCTCTCTGCTCTTGAGTACTCTCAGTTGCGCTACACCCTGTCCAAACATTGCCCACTACCCACTGAAGCGCCTTCTTATCTTGTGCAGAATAATTCCTGTGCCATGCTGAAATACTGTATGTCAGCATATTCTCAATAGTATATCTATAGAAATCCAACAGCGCTCTGGGACTGAGGTGTAACTTCCTCATACTCAGTCATTTGTGTTTCTCTGCCTTTCTTCTTTTGTACATTTTATCTTTTTCTTAAGTACAATGTACAGTAACTGATAAATAGAAATTCTGCCTGGTCTGAAGGAAAAAAGATTCTGAGTTGGTATATAATGTCTGACAATAAATTTGAATTTGAACTTGAACTTGGACTAATGGCTTCTTTCTCCCTACACATTTCTTTAATTATCCGAGTGGCAAGAATCTTTTCAACAATTTTGCAGTCTCACCACATTAATCTCTCTTACCACCAACATTCTGTGTTGTCACCAGAGTGTGATTTTACATTTCGACGTACTGCACAGTAACAGACCCATCCTGCCAATGGTCTAATGCCATCCAAATACCCCAATTAACCTCCAACCCTCATGCATTTTGAAGGGTGAGAGGACATGGAATGTACAAATTTCTTACAGACACTGCAGGATTTGAACCTGGGTTGTTGGTGTTGTAATAGCATTGCGCTAAGCTGTGCTAACTGTGTCTCCCTCCAACCTGTGTGCAGCAAGGCTAAGATGGCATGGACTGTTTTTCAGGGCCATAGGCAAGATTTCTCGGACTGAAGATTTTCTAAATCTGCACTTGGCTAGTCTTTCTAGTTGTCTGCCTGCTGGGAGGGGAATGGATATTAATATCCTACCCTTAAATTCAGCACAAACTTTGTCTCCCTGATGTTTCGATATCAACAAACAATTTTGGAAACCCTGTGTGAGATTTGAAAAGTTTCCATTTAGTGAACTGAAAGAGACCCCATGATGATAATGAGAATGAAATATGGCAACATTGAGAATTGTGTAACAAAAGTGGTGCTTCTTCTATGGTCAAACCGATTAAGATTGTCACCTTTGTAGTTTTATCTTGCAACAAATTTGAGAAATCTGCCAGCTATAAAGAAGTAAATGAATGTTTTATATAAGGTATATGTCAACTAGGTGCATATTCATAATTTTATCAATCTTTGTTTCTCCAAAAATTCCAGGCTTTCCCAGCACTATATCATGTTGCCTAATTAACACTTCCATTGTACCAATGGTATTTAAGTTGCGGGTCCCTGGTGATGGAACTGGAGAAGTCATTCGAACAAGTGTTCATCAGACCTCAGAACACAGAAGAACACTTCCCTGGCCAAACATAGGGTATGGAGGAAAGCCCAAAGAATTCACTATAAACCCTAACCATGGAACCATCAAGGCCCAAGAACAAATGGAGATTCAGGTAATACCATATCTCTTAACTCTCTTGTTTTTGCACCAAATGTAGATGATGAGAATTTTATACGTGATACTTTTTTACATTTGTCAGTCACATGAAAAAAAAAATGGCTGGTGATTTTAATTGTTGTTTGGATCCTATGTTGGATAAATCAACTACATTGGTAAAAAAAACTAAAATGGCTAAAATTACATTGAATGCAATAGATATTTGGTGCAAGTTAAATCCTAAGGAGAGAGATTATTGTTTTTATTCCCATAGACATGATTCTTATTCAAGAATATATTTTTTCTTCTCCACAGTTTCAGAGAAGAATTAATTTTGTTGAATATAAATTAAGAATTTTATCAGATTATTCTCCACTTTCAATGGTATGGAAATATTTTTTTTAAAGATTTGGCAATCTCAGGGTATTAAGAAGATAGAATATGCTTTTGAAGCAGGGAAATTTATCTCTTTTATACAACGAAAGAGAAGTTTAAAATATCTGAAAATACTAGATTTAGTTATTATCAAGTTGAAACTTTTATGTGAAAATTATGGTCAAGAGCCGCAGAGAAGTTAGAATTATTGCTACATTATGGAAATATGAAGAAATTTATTTCTATGATGCATAGGTTCATACAAAAGAAAGCCCAAAAATAAGGTTTTATAATTCAAGACAAAGATGGGAAATAGATTTGAATAAAAAAAATAGATGAATGAGATTGGATTGGGATATGTAGAGAAAATGTGAAAAATACAATAAATGTAAGATATAGAATGGTGCAAGATAATTTTATTCATCAGTTACATTTAACTATAAATTTACAAAATTGAATCAGACTCTTGTAGATTTATCTTTCAAATGTTCCAAGAAATGGGTACATTTTTGCATTATACTTGGCAGTGTTCTAAAGTTAAACCTTTTTGGTTAGAAATGGGTAAATTATTAGAACGAGTAATGGGGATTAAATTCCCACAGGATTCAGTGTTATTTTTATTGTGATATGGTGAATATTGAACCTAAGTTGAAATTGAATATGTTTCAAAAGAAGTTTGTTCAAATTGCTTTAGCAATAACAAGAAAATGTATTGCCATAACTTGGAAGTCTGACATGGATATGGGTATCGAAAGATGGCATGCTGAAGTCTGGAGTTGTATACCACTTGAGAAAATTACATGTAATTTAAGAGACAAATATATATATATATTTGGGAAGATATGGAGCCCTTATTTACAAAATCTGGGTGTTAATATTTCAATGAAGCTCTGACATTCCCTCCTCCTTCAGGTCTCAGTGAGATTTTAAAATAACAAGCACCCCTGTTGAGGGGCTCTTATCCCATTCTTACTCTTTTTCTTTCTTTCTTGTAGGGGGATAGAGGGGAGAGGGGTGGTATATAGTGTCGGGTTATACTTTTCTTTTTCTTTTGCATACCACATGTATTTGCATTGTTTTGAATATCTTTAATTATGTGCTTTTTTGTTTTTTTAAACTAATAAATAAAATGTAAAAAAAAGGAAAGAGGCAGAAGAAAGGAAATTATAGACCAGTTATACTGAAATCAGTGGTTAGGAAGATGTTGGTGTCAATTGTCAAGGATGAGGCCACAGAATACTTGGAGGTCAAAGCTAGCATGGTTTGCTTAAGGGAAAATCTTGTTTAACAAACCTATTGGAATTCTTTGAATAAGTGACAAGCAGGCTAGATAAGGAAGTGTGCATGTTGCTTATATGGATTTTCAGAAGGCCTTTGACAAAATGCCACACCTGAGTCTGGTTAACAAGATAAGAGCCCATGGTTAAATAGGAGGCACTTTTTTTTTAATGATGTACTTTGTTGATTTGGATTATGGAGGCCAGATTTGCAGATGGGATAAAGGTAGTTGGAGGAGCAGGTAGTTTTGTGGAAACAGGGAGGTTGCAGAAGGATTTAGACAGATTAGAAGAATGGGGAGAAAAGTGGTAAATTAAATACAGAGTTGCAAAGTGTATGGTCAGGCACTTTTTAAAAACAAATATATATTTTTCACACTATGAACCATATTAATCAAAATATACCCAAACATTTCCCTCTTGAATATACATAGTGTCATTTTCTCCCCTTTTTCCCCCTCCATTCCCTCCATCCTTCCCACCCCCTCCAAACCCATTAAACGTTCAACATATACAATAAACCCATTAAACAATGTCATCACACAATGAAAATAAACAAGAAAATTGTGTCATCTACTTTTACACACTGGGTCAGTTCATTTAGTCTTCTCATTCTATCATTTTAGGGGTTGGAGGTCTTTGTTGTGTTCCATGTACGGTTCCAAAATTTTGTTCAAATAATGTGAATTTATTTTTTAAATTATATGTTTTTTTTCCAATGGAATACATTTATTCATTTCCATGTACCATTGCTGTACTCTCAGGCTCTCTTCTGATTTCCGAGTTGACATTAAACATTTTTTTGCTACAGCTAAGGCTATCATAATAAATCTTTTTTGCGCTTCATCCAGTTTGAGGCCTAATTCTTATATTACTTAGAAGAAAGATCTCTGGATTTTTTGGTATGTTGCATTTTGTGAATTTATTTAAAACCTGATTTAGATCTTACCAAAACTTGTTCACTTTCTCACATGCCCAAACTGTTGTTCCCATTTCCTTCTTACAGTGAAAACATCTATCTGATACTGTTGGATCCCATTTATTTAACTTTTGGGGCGTGATATATAGCCTGTGTAACCAATTATATTGTATCATGCGTGTTTATTATATTTCTCATAGTTCTGGAGCATAGCTTTTCCCATATTTCATCTTTTATTTTTATGTTTAGATCTTGTTCTCACTTTTGTTTGGGTTTATAGCTTATTTCATCATTTTCTTTCTCTTGCAGCTTGATGTACATGTTTGTTATAAATCTTTTAATTATCGTTGTGTCTGTAATCACATATTCAAAGCTGCTTCCTTCTGGTAATCTCAGTCTGTTTCCCAATTTGTCCTTTAAGTAGGTTTTCATTTGGTGGTATGCAAACATTGTACCATGAGTTATTCTATATTTGTTATTCATTTGTTTAAATGATAATAAATTATTTCCCCAAAAACAATTTTCTATTCTTTTAATCCCTTTTCTCTCCTGTTCTCTAAAGGAAAGGTTATCTATTATGAAAGGGATTAGTTGATTTTGCGTCAATAATAATTTTGGTAGTTGGTAATTTGTTCTTTTCCTTTCTACGTGAATCTTCTTCCAAATGTTGAGCAGATGGTGCTGTACTGGTGAACTTCTATATTGCACCAATTTTTCAACCTACTTATAAAGTATATGTTCTGGTACCTTCTCCCCTATTTTATCTAGTTCTATCCTGGTCCAATCTGCTTTTTCCCTTGTTTGATAAAAATCTGATAGATATCTTAATTATGCTGCTCTATAATAATTTTTAAAGTTTTGTAGCTGCAAACCACCTTGTTTGTACCATTCTGTTAATTTATCTAGCGCTATCCTCGGTTTCCCCCCTTTCTATAAGAATTTCCTTACTATTTTCTTTACTTCATTGAAGAATCTCTCTGTTAAGGGAATTGGTAATGATTGAAATAGGTATTGTATCCTTGGGAAGATATTCATTTTAATGCAATTTACCCTTCCTATCAGTGTTAGTGGCAAATCTTTCCAGTGTTCTAAGTCATCTTGTAGTTTCTTCATTAATGGCTGATAATTTAATTTGTATAGATGGCCTAGATTATTATCTAGTCTAAAACCTAGGTATCGGATTGCTTGTGTTTGCCATTTAAATGGTGAATCTTTTTTAAACTTTGTGTAATCCGCATTATTCATTGGCATCGCTTCACTTTTATTTGTGTTGATCTTGTACCCTGATATTTCTCCATATTCCTTCAATTTCTTATGTAATTCCTTTATTGATAATTCTGGTTCTGTTAAGTATACTATGATGTCACCTGTAAATAGATTGATTTTATATTCCTTCTCTTTTATTTTTATCCCCTTTATTTTATTTTTTGTTCTTATCAGCTCTGCCAATGATTCTGTTGCTAAAGCGAACAGTGAGGGAGATAGTGGACATCCCTGCCTAGTTGACTTGCTTAATTTAAATTGATTCGATATATAACATTTGCCATTGGACGCTTATATAATGCTTTAATCCAATTAATATATTTCTCTGGTAGGTTGAACCTCTGTAATACTTTGAATAAATAATTCCATTCTACCCTGTCAAAGGCTTTCTCTGTGTCTAAAGCAACAGGCACTGTTGGCGTCTTATTTCCTTGTACTGCATGGATTAAGTTAATGAACTTATGGACATTGTCCGTTGTTTGTCTTTTCTTAATAAATCCAGTTTGATCTAGTTTTACTATTTTTGGTACACATCAGCCAATCTGTTTGCTAATAGTTTTGCTATTATCTTATAATCTGAGTTAAGTAGAGATAATGGTCGATACGATGCTGGTGTTAGTGGATCTTTCCCCGTCTTTTGTATTACTGTAATTATAGCTGTTTTACATGAATCTGGCAAGTTTTGTGTTTCTTCTATTTGGTTCATTACTTCTAGGAGAGGAGGAATTAGTAACTCTTTAAATGTTTTATAGAATTCTATTGGGAGTCTGTCCTCCCCAGGCGTTTTATTGTTCGGTAGCTTTTTTTTAATATATCTTGTATTTCCTCTATTTCAAATGGCTTTATCTATTTGTTTTGCTCCTCTTCTTGCAATTTTGTAAGTTCAATTTTAGCTAGAAACTCATCTATTTTGTCTTCTTTCCCTTCATTCTCAGTTCGGTATAATTGCTCGTAGAATTCCTTAAAGTTTTCATTGATCTCTGTTGGGTCACATGTAATTTGTTTGTCCTTTTTCCTTGATGCCAATACTGTTCTTTTAGCTTGTTCTGTTTTAAGCTGTCAAGCAAGTATTTTGTGCGTTTTTTCTCCTAGCTCACAATTCTTCTGCTTTATTTTCATTATGTTCTTCTCCACCTTATACATTTGTCTTTCCTTGTTGCTAGTTCTTTTTCTGTACTTACTATTTCCATTTCCAGCTGTTCTATTTCCCGATTGTAGTCCTTTTCATCTTAGTTACATAACTTATTATCTGCCCTCTGATGAAGGTTTTCATTGCATCCCATAATATAAATTTGTCTTTCACTGATTCCGTATTTATTTCAAAGTACATTTTAATTTGGCGCTCAATAAATTCTTTAAAATCCTGTCTTTTAAGTAGCTTGGAGTTTAATCTCCATCTATATGTTCTTGGTAGGATTTCTTCAGTTCTATTGCTAATAACAGGGGTGAGTGATTAGATAACAGTCTAGCTTTTTATTCCATTTTCCTAACTCTCCCTTGGATATGGGCTGACAACAGGAACAGGTCAATCCTTGAGTATGTTTTATGTCTACTCGAATAATATGAGTATTCGTTCTCCTGGGTGTTGTCTCCTCCATATATTCAAAAGTTGCATTTCCTGCATTGATTTAACCATAAATTTGGCTACTTTGTTCTTTCTGCTTGTATTTTGTCCAGTTTTATCCATCTTTGAATTCAAATTAAGGTTAAAGTTCCCGCCTATCATTATATTCCCCTGCGTATCTACAATCTTGCATAAACTTTTGATCCTCTTCATTAGGTGCTTATATATTGACCAAATTCCAGAGTTCTGAATATATCTGACATTTTATCATTATATATCTCCCTGCTGGATCTATTATTTCCTCCTCTATTTTGATTGGTACACTTTTATTGATTAATATAGCTACACCTCTGGCTTTTGAGTTATATGATGCTGCCGTTACGTGCCCTAACCAGTCTCTCCTTAATTTATTGTGTTCCACTTCAGTTAGATGCATTTCCTGCACGAATTCTATATCTATTTTTTTTCTGTAGATTTAATAGCTTCTTCCTTTTGATTTAGTTATGTATTCCATTAATATTTATAGCCATATAGTTCAACACTTTTAAAACATAAAATACTTCAACCACTCCCACATCTAAATTCCCTTAACCCCAAGCATCCCCCCTCTCTGAGTCGCCCCTTGTCCCAACCACAACTTGCCTCTCCATTCAGACTGGGTACCCATTCACAAGTGTCAACTGATTTCGCAGTGACAGTTATTCTCTCCCACCCAACCCCCTCCAGAAAACAAAGCTCCCCCTCTTTTCTTCTCTTTTTCATTTTCTTTTTTTACCCCTCTTTTTTCTTCCCCTTCTCCCTTACTTCCCTTTTCTTCCCTCCTTTAGTTCTTATAGATTATTTTTACATCATTATTTGTAGTCTGTCATCATTCTTTGTTCTTGTTACATCTCTTCATCTCTCTTTCTGATTTGCAGGCATTCTGCAAATTCTCGTGCTTTCTCCAGATCTGAGAACAGTCTGTTTTGCTCCCCCGGGATAACTATTTTAAGCACCACTGGATATCTTAACATAAATTTATAGCCTTTCTTCCATAGGATCGATTTTGCTGCATTAAACTCCTTCCTCTTCTTTAGGAGCTCAAAACTTATGTCTGGGTAGAAAAAAATTTTTTGACCTTTGTATTCCAGTGGTTTTTTGTCTTCTCTAAGTTTCTTCATTGCCTTCTCCAATATATTTTTTCTTGTCGTGTATCTCAGAAATTTTAGTAAAAAGGATCTTGGTTTTTGTTGTGACTGTGGTTTTGGGGCTAATGTTCTGTGTGCCCTTTCTATTTCCATTCCTTCCTGCATTTCTGGCATTCACAGGACTTTTGGGATTCATTCTTTTATAGATTCTTTCATATCTTTGCCTTCTTCATCTTCCTTAAGGCCCACTATCTTTACATTGTTTCTCCTACTATCTTCTTCTTTGGCTTCCTAGAAGATTTAAGGAGGGGGTAAATGTCCACGTCAGCTGCAGGCTCGTTTGTGGCTGACAAGTCCGATGCGGGACAGGCAGATACGGTTGCAGCGGTTGCAGGGGAAAATTGGTTGGTTGGGGTTGGGTGTTGGGTTTTTCCTCCTTTGCCTTTTGTCAGTGAGGTGGGCTCTGCGGTCTTCTTCAAAGGAGGTTGCTGCCCGCCAAACTGTGAAGCGCCAAGATGCACGGTTTGAGGTGATATCAGCCCACTGGCGGTGGTCAATGTGGCAGGCACCAAGAGATTTCTTTAGGCAGTCCTTGTACCTTTTCTTTGGTGCACCTCTGTCACGGTGGCCAGTGGAGAGTTCGCCATATAACACGATGTTGGGAAGGCGATGGTCCTCCATTCTGGAGACGTGACCAACCCAGTGCAGCTGGATCTTCAGCAGCGTGGACTCGATGCTGTCGACCTCTGCCATCTCGAGTACTTCGACGTTAGGGATGAAAGCGCTCCAATGAATGTTGAGGATGGAGCGGAGACAACGCTGGTGGAAGCGTTCTAGGAGCCGTAGGTGATGCCGGTAGAGGACCCATGATTCGGAGCCGAACAGGAGTGTGGGTATGACAACGGCTCTGTATACGCTTATCTTTGTGAGGTTTTTCAGTTGGTTGTTTTTCCAGACTCTTTTGTGTAGTCTTCCAAAGGCGCTATTTGCCTTGGCGAGTCTGTTGTCTATCTCATTGTTGATCCTTGCATCTGATGAAATGGTGCAGCCGAGATAGGTAAACTGGTTGACCGTTTTGAGTTTTGTGTGCCCGATGGAGATGTGGGGGGGCTGGTAGTCATGGTGGGGAGCTGGCTGATGGAGGACCTCAGTTTTCTTCAGGCTGACTTCCAGGCCAAACATTTTGGCAGTTTCCGCAAAACAGGACGTCAAGCGCTGAAGAGCTGGCTCTGAATGGGCAACTAAAGCAGCATCGTCTGCAAAGAGTAGTTCACGGACAGGTTTCTCTTGTGTCTTGGTGTGAGCTTGCAGGCGCCTCAGATTGAAGAGACTGCCATCCGTGCGGTACCGGATGTAAACAGCGTCTTCATTGTTGAGGTCTTTCATGGCTTGGTTCAGCATCATGCTGAAGAAGATTGAAAAGAGGGTTGGTGCGAGAACACAGCCTTGCTTCACGCCATTGTTAATGGAGAAGGGTTCAGAGAGCTCATTGCTGTATCTGACCCGACCTTGTTGGTTTTCGTGCAGTTGGATAATCATGTTGAGGAACTTTGGGGGACATCCGATGCGCTCTAGTATTTGCCAAAGCCCTTTCCTGCTCACGGTGTCGAAGGCTTTGGTGAGGTCAACAAAGGTGATGTAGAGTCCTTTGTTTTGTTCTCTGCACTTTTCTTGGAGCTGTCTGAGGGCAAAGACCATGTCAGTAGTTCCTCTGTTAGCGCGAAAGCTGCACTGTGATTCTGGGAGAATATTCTCGGCGACACTAGGTATTATTCTATTTAGGAGAATCCTAGCGAAGATTTCTCCTACTATAGTTTTCCATTATATCCATCTTCTGAGCGAACAACTCCTGTGTTTCTTTAACTTTTTTGTCTCTTTTTCTTTCAATTTTCTTTTGAAGTCGTTCACTTCCGTTTGTACTGCCATTACACGTTCTTCCACATTTTCTAATCCTTTCCCTACATCTGTTATGACCAGCTCTATTCTACTCACTTTTTCTTCTGTACTTTTCATTTCATTAAATTGTAGTGTCAACCATTCTTTTCATGCTTTCATTTGTTCTTGAAATTTTTTAAAATCTTTGTACTGTCCATTCATTTTACCTCCTATTCCTCTGTGCAGAGTTTCTTCTTCTTCTTCTTCTTCTTCTTCTGCTCTGCTTCTGCTGCTGCTACTGTGCTCTTAGGTTTGTGTCTTCTATTTATCTTCCTTGTATCGGTGTCTCTTCTGGCTTTCTTGTTGAGCTGCTTGTCTCAGTTTGCAGGATTTTTTTTTCATGGTTTCTTGATGTTAGTCCCCTTCTTCTGGGCTGGTTATCTGTTGTGTCTCTTGTTTCCTTTTTTCTTTCTCACCTCCTTTACCGTTGCTTTCTTTATCTTCCAGCTGGGAGCCTTGCTGTCGGGCATCTCTCAGCTGTTCCTGCTGTGCAGTTTCACTCCACAGCTGGTCCCCCCTCCCGTCGGTGTTCTCCTTGTCGTGCACATCATGCATGCACGATTCCTCACACATGTGCAGTTGCGCACCTCTGCTTGGCTCAGTGAGCCATCTTTGCAGTCCCGCAGTTGGTGGGTCGCGACCCTGCGGAGTCTCCACTAACCTCGGGGAGCGGGCACCTGTTTCCATGGCGGGTCCCTGCTTTTTCGTCCAGGTAAGGCCTTCACCTTTCCTTTCCGGCATCTTTCCTTCTTTTTTTCCCATTGTTTTTGGTTTTTCTTTCTTAGGTGCCATTTTCTCCACACCTTTATTTTTTATTTGTTGTGATTTGTGTGTCTGGGGCTTTGCTTTTTCTTCACTTATTTTCTTCTTTTTTGGAAAGGGCTGGTATTCTCCTATAGACCACTACTCCATCACGTGACTCCTCCCATTGTCAGGCACTTTGATGGAAAAATACACTGGCAGACTATTTTCTAAATGGGGAATGGAGAGTTTTTATGCAGGACAGGCTGAAGGTAAAACTGCCAGTTGAGTCGATGGTGAAGAAGGCAAATGGAATGCTGTATTCAAGAGGAAAACAATGGACAAGCAGGGATGTGATGTTAAGGCACTGCTATTTGGAGCAGTTTTGGGCTCCTTATTTAAGAAGCATGTGTTGACATTGGAGAGGGTTCAAAGGAGATTCACAAGGATGATTCTGGGAATGAAAGGATTATGGTATGAGGAACATTTGACAGCCCTTGGCCTGTACTCATTGGAATTTAGGAGAATTATGGGGGGGGGGGAATCTCATTGAAACATTTTAAATGTTGAAAGGTTGTTTCTCAAGGTGGGAGAGTCAAGAAAACAGAAATGGATAAGAAGGGAAGGTGGTGATGAGGAAATGGAAAGGAAAGATAAACAAAGTATGAAATGGCCATGTTAAACTCTATGACTTTAAATATTAACGGAATACATAACCAAATCAAAAGGAAGAAGCTGTTAAATTTACTGAAGAAAGAAAAAATTGATATAGCATTCGTGCAAGAAGTGAAACACAAGAAACACTGAAGTGAAACACAAGAAATTAAAGAGAGATTGGATAGGGCATGTAACACCAGCATCATATAATTCAAAAGCCAGAGGAGTAGCTATATTAATCAATAAAAATATACCAATCAAAATAGAAGAGGAAATAATAGATCCAGCAGGGAGGTACGTAATGATAAAATGTCAGATATATTCAGAATTTTGGAATTTACTCAATGTATACGCACCTAATGAAGAAGATCAAAAATTTATGCAAGATATCTTTTTGAAGATCGCAGATACTCAAGGGAATATACTAATAGGAGGGGATTTAAACCTTAATTTGGATTCAAACATGGATAAAACTGGAAAAAAGACTAACAGAAAGAACAAAGTAACCAAATTTATAATTAAATCGATGCAGGAAATGCAACCTTTGGATATATGGAGGAAACAACACCCAAAGGAAAAGGAATATTCATATTATTCAGGTAGACATAAAACATACTCAAGGATAGACCTATTCCTGTTATCAGCCCACATTCAAGGAAGAGTTAAGAAAATGAAATATAAAACTAGATTGTTATCGGATCACTCACCCCTGTTATTGGCAATAGAGCTCAAGGACATCCCACCGAGAATGTATAGATGGAGATTAAATTCCATGCTACTTAAAAGACAGGAGTTTAGAGAATTCATTGAGGGCCAAATTAAAATGTACTTTGAAATAAATAAGGAATCAGTGAAAGATTAATTTATATTATGGGATGCAATGAAAGCCTTCATCAGAGGGCAGATAATAAGTTATGTAACTAAGATGAAGAAGGACTACAATCGGGAAATAGAGCAGTTGGAAAGGGAAATAACAAATACAGAAAAAGAATTAGCAATAAAGGAAGATACAACTAAAAGAAGAGAATTGACAGACAAAAAAATAAAATATGAAACACTACAAACATATAAGGTGGAGAAGAACATAATGAAATCAAAACAGAAATATTATGAACTCGGAGAAAAAACACACAAAATACTAGCGTGGCAGCTTAAAGACAGAACAAACTAAAAGAACGGTATTGGCATCAAGGAAAAAGGACAAACAAATTACATGTAACCCAACGGAAATCAACAAAAACTTCAGGGAATTCTACGAACAACTATATCAAACTGAAAACAAAGGGAAAGAAGACAAAATAGATTAATTTTTAACTAAAATTTAACTACTGAAATTGCAAACAAAGGAGTAAAATAAATTAATAAAACCATTTGAAATAGAAGAAATACAGGAGATATTAAAAAAAATAGCGAACAAATAAAACACCGGGAGAGGTGTTAAAACAGTTAAAGACTTATTAATTCCTCCTCTCCTGGAAGTAGTGAACCAGATTGAAAAAACACAAAACATACCAGATTCATGCAAAACAGCAATAATTACAGTAATACCAAAGACGGGGAAAGATCCACTAACACTAGCATCGTATAGACTGATATCTCTACTTAACACAGATAATAAAATAATAGCTAAACTATTAGCAAACAGATTGGCCGACTATGTACCAAAAATAGTAAAACTAGATCAAACTGGATTTATTAAAAAAAGACGAACAACGGACAATATCTGTAAATTCATTAACTTAATCCATGTAGAACAAGGAAACAAAACTCCAACAGTGGCGGTTGCTTTAGATGCAGAGAAAGCCTTTGACAGAGTAGAATGGAATTATTTATTCAAAGTACTACAAAAATTCAACCTACCAGAGAAATATATTAATTGGATTAAAGCATTATATAAGGGACCATTGGCGAAAGTGACAGTAAATGAATATATATCAAACCAATTTAAATTAAGCAAGGCAGGGATGTCCACTATCTCCCTCACTGTTCATGTTAGCTATAGAATCACTAACAGAACTGATAAGAACAGAAAATAAAACAAGAGGGATAAAAATAAAAGAGAAGGAATATAAAAATCAGTCTATTTCCAGATGACGTTACAATATACTTAACAGAACCAGAAATATCAATAAAAGAATTACATAAGAAATTGAAGGAATATGGAGAAGTATCAGGGTACAAGATCAACGCAAATAAAAGTGAAGCAATGCCAATGAATAATGCGGATTTCACAAAGTTTAAGAAAGAATCACCATTTAGATGGCAAACACAAGCAATTCGATACCTAGATATACAACTAAATAATAATCTCGGCCATCTATACAAATTAAATTATCAACCATTAATGAAAAAATACAAGACGACTTAGAGCACTGGAAAAACTTACCACTAACACTGATAGGAAGGATAAACTGTATTAAAATGAACATCTTCCCAAGGATACAATACCTATTTCAATCATTACCAATTCACCTAACAGAGAAATTCTTCAAGGAGCTAAAGAAAATAATAAGGAAATTCTTATGGAAAGGGGGGAAACCGAGGATAGCACTAGATAAATTAACAAAATGGTACAAACAAGGAGGCTTACAACTACCAAACTTTAAGAATTATTATAGAGCAGCACAATTAAGATACCTATCAGATTTTTATCAAACAAGGGAAAAACCAGATTGGACCAGATTAGAGCTAGTTAAAATACGGGAGAAGATACCTGAACATATACTATATAAGGGGATGAAAAATTGGTGCAACATAGGAATTCACCAGTATTGCACCATCTGCTCAACATTTGGAAGAAGATTCACGTAGAAAGGAATAAAATAAATTATCAACTACCAAAATTAATATTGACACAATATCAACTAATCCCTTTCACAATAGATAACCTTTCCTTCAGAGAATGGGATCAAAAGAATATAAAATTGTTTTTCGGGAAATAAATTATTATCTTTTGAACAAATGGAGGGCAAATATAATATAACTCACAATACAATGTTTGCATACCACCAACAAAACCTACTTGAAGGACAAATTGGGAAACAGTCTGAGGTTATCAGAAGGAAGCAATTTTGAATATGTGATTACAGACACAATGATAATTTAAAAATGTATAACAAGCATGTACATCAAACTGCAAGAAAAGGAGAACGAGGAAACAAACTGTAAACCTAAACAAAAATGGGAACAAGATCTAAACATAAAGATAAAGAATGAAACATGGGAAAAGCTATGCTCTGGAACTATGAAAAGTACAATAAACATGAGGTTACGCATGATACAATATAATGGTTACACAGGCTATAGAATCACACCCCAAAAGTTAAATCAATGGGACCCAACAGTATCAGACAGATGTTTTCGCTGTAAAAAGGAAACGGGAACAACAATACATGCAATTTGGGCATGTGAGAAAGTGAAAAAATTTTGGGAAGATCTCAACCAGATATTAAATAAAATCACAAAAACCAATATACCAAAATACCCAGAGATCTTCCTTCTAAGTAATACAAGAAATAGAGAATTTGGACTTGATTTGGATGGAGCACAAAAAAGATTTATTATGATAGCCCTAGCTGTAGCACAAAAATGTATTATGGCAACCTGGAAATTAGAAGACAACTTGAGAATACAACAATGGTACAGAGAAATAAATAAATGTATTTCATTAGAAAAATAATATATAATTTAAGAAATAACATCACAATATTCAAACAAATATGGGAACCATACATGAAACACAATAGAGAAATCGTACCACGGACCTCCACCACCTAAAATGACAGAAGGAGAAGATAACAAAATGAACTGACCCAGTATGTAAGAGTAAAAGACACAAATTTTTTGTTTATTTTTATTAAGTGACAACATTGTTTAACGGGTTTAATGTATCATATAGATTGAACTTTGAATAAATGGGGGGGTGAGGGAGAGAGGGAAGGGAGGGGGGAAAAAGGGGAGAAAATGACACTGTATATATTCAAGAGAAAAATGTCTGTATGTATTTTGGTCAGTATGGTTCATAGTGTGAAAAATTAAAAAGAATTAAAAAAAAAGGTGGGAGAGTCTAGGACAAGAGAGTATAACTTCAGGTTTGAAGGTTGTGCAGAGAAATGTTTTTAGCCTGAGGGTGGTGAATCTGTGGAATTTGTTGCCACAGGCAGTTGGTGGAGGCCAAATCATTGAGCATATTTAAGACAGAGATTGATAGGTTCCTGATTAGCCAGGACATTAAAGTTTATGGGAAGAAGGCTTGGCTTTGGGATGAAATGGAAGAATGGATCAGCTCATGATTTAATGACAGCGCAGGTTCAATAAGCTGAATAATCCATTTCTGCTCCTATGTCTATGGTCTTATAATCCAGCCTCCCACTCAGCCCCATTCCCCTACCTTCTCCCCATAACCTTTGATACCCTGACTATTCAGATAGCTATCAATCTCTGCCTTAAATATAGCCAGCAACTGGCCTCTGCAGCCACCCATGGTAGCAAATTTCAGAAGTTCACCACTCTCTGGCTAAAGAAATTACTCCACATTTCTGTTTTAAATGGGTGTCCTTCAGTCCTGACGTTGTGCCCTCTTGTCCTTAACTCCCCTACCATTGGAAACAACTTTGGCACATCTACTCTATCCAGGTCTTTCAACATTCAAAATGCTTCTAGGAGGACCTCCCTCATTCTTTTGAACTCCAAGGAGTACAGTCCCAGAACTGTAAAACATTCCTCATATCCTAATCCTTTCACTCCAGGATTCATTCTTGTGAATCTTTTCTGAACCCTCTCCAGTGTCAGCACATCCTTTCTTAAATAAGGAGCCCAAAACTGTTTCCTGTACTTCAAGAGATGCCTTGCCAATGCCTTATAAAGCCTCAACATCACAACCCTGCTGTTGTATCCTATACCGTGTTACATAAATGCCAATATTGTATTAGTCTCTTTCACCACTGACTCAACCTGGAGGTTAACCTTTAGGGTATCCTGCAGGAGGACTCCCAAGTTCATTTGCACGTCTGCATTTTGAATTTTCTCCCCATCCAAATAACAGTCTATGTAAGTCCATGTACATACAATTTATTACTTTTGCCACATCTTTGCCCATTCTCCTTATCTATCCAAATCTCTGCTTCCTTGTCACCACCTTCCCCTCCATCTATATTTTTATCATCTCCAAACTCAGCCACAAAGCTATTTATTCCACAACCCAAATCATTAACACACAACGTAAAAAGAAGCGGCGCAGCACCAACCCCTGTGGAACGCCACTGGTAACTGGTCGCCAACCAGCATAGGATCCCTTTATTCCCTCCCTCTGTTTCCTGCCGACCAGCCAATGCCCTGTACATGCTCCATCCATCCTGTAATTCCATGGGCTCTCATTTTGTTAAGCAACCTCATGTGCACCACCTTTTTAAAGGCCTTTAGAAAATCCAAAAATACAACATCCACTACTTATTCTTTATCTCACCTGCTTGTTGTTTTGTTAAAAAAAATGCAGACTCAATCGGGATAAATTAGGCATATTATATTTCTTAGGCACAATTTTTTAAAAATTTTTCCCCCCCTCTTTGTATTTCCCTTCCATACCATTTGTCTTATTTGCCATTTCCTTGAATCTACAGTTTATTAAAATGTATCGAAATTCTAATGCCTGGCACTTGCTTTTCCTACATATGGAAAATAAAAATAAAATGTTGAATCACATGGATTAGGTCAAACTGCATCATGTTGAACAAAATATTCATGCTGGCACTTACTGATGTGCTGTCCTCATGCACTAAAAATCGCAACATCTTTCACTCCTGAATGATAGCTTGTGGATGATGATGAAGTAGACCTTATCATCGTAAAAGGCATGGTTCTGGGAATCTCCTTTATTTTCAGGTGCTCTTGCAATACCCACTGTGTTTAGTCAATGGACTGCAAAAGAATGCTGATAGTTAGGGATGGTGATTATTTTCTTCTTTAGCTCCTCATCTCAATCCAGTCTTCTGCTCTCATAGTGATTCCCAAAGTGGGAACTGGCACCCTCCTGGGGGCGGTGAAAAGATCCAAGGCGGCGGTGAGGAGAAAGGGGGAAGTCAGGGGTGGTGAGGAAAAAGGGGGCAGAGAATGTTTGTTTCATGATGACGTGCTCTGGACAGGACACACACCACATTCATGTCTACAGGGGTCAAGACTCCAGGTTTGTAAGAATTTCAAATTATCTTCAGGGTGTAGTGTACATCTAAATTACGTCTAAATACACTGACATCGCCCCCCCCCCCCCACTATTTTTGGCCCCAGCTGCCTGTCCTTCTAGCTCCCGA
Organism: Narcine bancroftii; assembly: GCF_036971445.1. NCBI lineage: Eukaryota > Metazoa > Chordata > Chondrichthyes > Torpediniformes > Narcinidae > Narcine > Narcine bancroftii. Next base: position 54,187,396 of record NC_091478.1, on the reverse strand, counting down.
AGACTGATCCTCGTCCCGATCACCTGCCCATCCAGCAACCGACAGGTGAACCTCATCACAGCTGCCCGCCCATCAAGCTCCAGACGCTCCAATTGCGGATCCTCATCCCGGCTGTCCGCCCATCCAACACCTGACAGTTGATCCTTGCACTGTCTGCCTGCCCATTAAGCTCCCAATAGCCCAATGTAGTTACAGTTGAGATGGAAATTTACCCTTTCATATTGCTAAATAAATTAGTTTATGAAAAATTTTATTTGTGAAATACATATGCCTGTATTTAGTGTTAGATTAGTTGCTGTTTGAAATTTGTGGAAGACCTAATACCAAGAAAGAGGTGTGCATTTGTTGTGTGGGGGGTGCTAGGGATGTGGCCTGGGAGCCAAAGGGGCAGCAGCCCAAAAAAGTTTACACTGTGCTAGTGTAACTAAGAGCAATGTAGTTATAGGGACACCAGAGGTCTGGCCCTGATGAGATTTTGGTACCTGACCTGCACCAGGTAGATGTTGAATGGTTCATCTATTTGTGCTCCAAAATCTTCCAATGACAGGGTGAGGAGTATTCAAAGAAGGGTGTGTTAGTACTTATCTCTGATTATAATCTGTCCCCAAATAAGGGGAAGCAGGTATTTATTGACATTTTGAGTAGCAAGTGAAACTAACATGGCTTCATTCAATAAAGTTTCTCGTGTGTCACAATGCTTTTTGGCAAACATCATAGCTTGAAGATTCACTTAAGCTCCCACCTCCACTGGATTTGCATCAAGGCAAGAAAGTAATAACAAAAGTATGGTAATATAATTGATCATCTTTACAGGCCTTTAACATTGAATATATAATTCAATAAAACATATCTCACATTGAAATATAATTTCAGTTTTGTGGGAGCATCCAGATCAAATGCTTCAGATATCGTCCACACTTGCTGATCTACGACGTGATCAGAGTCCACAGTACAAAACCTTGACCACGAAATATATCAAGCAGGTGCATGCTGAATGTTGACAATGTAGCACTGAAACATTGTTATGTAACCCTGGCATTTAATCTCTCCAAAAAAAAGGCTCATGGTAGAGACATTGCACATTTCCACAGCACAGTGAAGGCTCTTGAGATTGAATTACAGCAAAGAACACTGGTCATCTTGTTGCTGCAGTTCACCATTTACAAACAAAGACTGTTCCACAGCTCCCTAAGGCATTGTCTAGCATCCAAATTTGCTTATATATCACATTGTACTGAGTACAGTGAGAATGGTTCTTCTGTGAGCAGTCTACCAGGTGATCTCTAGCATTCATACAGCCAAATAACAAACAGTTCATATAGAATAAGATCGCAATGAAAAGAAAACTCAATTAGAACTAAATATCTGGGATGTTTGCTAAAAATTATCCTGATTACTAATACTTGTGAAGAATTATAGCATTGCTCTATGGTGAGAGAACTCTTACATAAAGTCATTTATGACATGAAAATGACAATAGGTAGATGAAAGATCATTGAAACCAATGAAATGTCTTCAATCTATTTCTCTCACCATGCATAATCATCTAAAGTAATTGAAGGTGCCATTGATTATGTCATCAAACTACCGGTACATCTTCTCCAATAACCAGCTGACCCACACCTAATTAAACTGTATCAGGATTGCTCTGCAAACATGCTGTGTCTTTTTGTTTGTTGGGATGGTTTGGAAGTCACAGCATCCCTCTTTCAGCTCAACATGTCTGAGAATTGGCTTTTCAAGTTGCGAATATAATTTGACTTGTTCCCTCACAGCTCATTGATTATTACTATCTCAGAATGAAAATAACCACGATTGTCTATTTGATCACAATCCTCCATCATCTCAGTGATGTGATTAGATAATCACTGGAGTGTAATTTTTTTTTTAATTCAGGGGAAAAGAAACCAAATCTGAAATTTCATGAGCCACTGAAACAAAATCAGAAAATGCAGAAAAAACTCAGCAGGTCAGTCAGTGCCTGTGGAAAGTCAATATTTTGCCAGTTCAGTATGAGTTTTACACCATCTACAGGTTGATTTTACATAGGTCCTTCTTTTGAAAATGAATCGAGACACACACATACACACGCACGCACACATGTGAGTGCAACTTTAAGACTTCTTCCTGTGTGTCCACCTGAAAATATCGATGTCCTCCATCAGTAATTTGTTCAGTGAATATAACCAGTTGCCACCCTAAGCTCTAGATAAAAAAAAGCTTTTAATATAAATGACACAAAGCTTTTCCTTCGGGAAGTCCAGACTGTCAAACTACTAAGCTCTGCAGGTGAACAGGGAATTCTCATTCTGCTACTGGAATGGTTCCTCCTAGGTGACGTTGTGCTCCAACACTGTAAAGAAATATGAGTTGGCCCTGGTTGTGGACGTGGACGATGTTGGCCAGGAGATATCAGCAATCCCCATCTTGGCACGGTAATGCTCCTTTTCATTGATCCTGTGAATATGGATGTTAAGGGTTGAAGATGAAAATTCACTCTGAGTAGTGTATTGAAAATTACAAATACTGCAGTGATATTTAAAAATTGTTTATGAAGTACTGTAATGGAGAGGCTGCGGCCACCACATGGTGGTGGTGCTGTGCTCCTATTCAGAGGGCACATTGCATGCCAATCATGGTCAGACTCACCCTAAGCCATCAAGATTCTATATTACATATTAGGTGCTGTAGTCCAGGCAGCCTGTCTGGACTCATCCCTGACCTTCACCCAAATGGCCCAGGTGAAACACCTAGGCTGACCCCTGCTGAACCCCTGCACTTGGCTTCAAGCCATTGGCCACAGCAGCCAACAGGGCCCAGCCTGTCCCGAGTGATTGGTCCCCCAATACCTGCTGCAGGGCTATAAAGGACCTTGATTTTGACTGTTGATTGTATGTGTATTTGAGTCATTTCCCCAATTTCTGTCTGTTTCTTCCTCGTTATCTGAAGTTTATATTCACCCCTTGCTTATTATGTGTGTTTAGGTCCATTTAGCATTTCAACCTGTTGCTCCATCTACATCCCCAAATTAAATTTGTGCTTTGGACCTAGATCTTGGTCTGGTTCTTAACCTGTGGGATCCACACAAACCCTTACAGGTTCACAGACTGCAAAACTAGAGAAAACTCATGAAAATCGAGGATCACAATGCTAACAATTGTCCCAGAGAGCTACGTAGTAATCTGTTGTTACATGACCAGGACCATGAAAATGGCAAGTTGCCATGTTCCACATCCCTGTCACAGAGGATTGAGTACAGAATATTATTACCCTTCCAGATGTCTCGCGATCAGGCCTTCCAACTGGAGGAGGGAGAAAGGTTGGGTGGTGGGATTTTTGGGGAGGGCTGGATATTGGGCAGTGAATATTTCGGGGGGGGAGGTGATTCAATAGTAGTAATTTCAGAAAGAGTGGGGGTTTTGGGTGGAAGGATAGGTGCAGATGGAGGATAGGGTGTAGATGGAGGATTGAAATAAGTTTCAGTTCCGCTGGTTTGGGAGTGCTTCATTCAGTGGGAGGTCTTGGTACGCTGAGCCTGAAAGGAAGCTGTAGTTCATTGCCTGTTCAACAGAAAAGGGAAGGCCTGAAGAAAGGTCCTTCCATCCCTTCTCCAGTGGCCGATGTTTTGTGAATATTACAGCACGGTTCTCAAATGTAAACTTCAATCCAGCTAATAGACATCCAAACATACATGGACATGGAACATAGAACAATACTCACAGGACAGGTACTTCAGCTCACATGTCTGTCCTGAACATGATGTTTAAATCAAATAATAACTCTGCTGCTTACACTTGATACTTCCATCCCTTTTGTATTCATGTGTCCATCTATGAATGCTACTATCATATCAGCTTCCATCACTACTCCTGGCAGCCCGTTCCAAGCACCCTTTGCTCTCTATGTTAAAAATTTGCTCACCACTTCTCCCTTAAGTATGGTTCCCCTCCTCTTAAATGTATATTCTCTGATGTGTGATGCTTTAACCCCAGAGGAAAGATTGACTGTGCACCCTAACTAAGCCTCTCATGATTCAGTCGCATACACTCCAGAGAAAGCAGTTAATTTATCTAATCTCTCCTCATAACTCAAATCATCTTAATCAAGCAATATCTTGGTTAACCTCTTCTGAGCTCTTTACAAAGCCTCCTCATCCTTCCATACCTCCTTTCGAGGAGGTGTGGATCTAGACTCCCAGATTCCTTTGCACATCAATGCCTTTAAAAGTCCTGCCATTAACTGTATACATTTCCCATGTATTTGACCACCATCTCATGCTTGTCTGGATTAAACTCCATTTGCTATTTCACTCCCCATATCTATACATTAGTGTATAGGTCCTAAAACTTATGAATTTTAATGCTCTCAAAAGACCCAGCACCAAGTTTCTTCTCACAATGCCAAACACACTCACATTCTCCATACTATGCCCTGCAGCACTATCCTCCAGCTCCTTCTCCTTGAGGAACACTGATACAAAGTTCCTCAACCACTTCTTCTGACTTAAAGCATAAATTGTCTCCTTTGTCTTGGATGGTCCTATCCTCTTCCTTATTATCCTCCTGCTTTTAATGTATGTATAAAATGACTTAGGATTTTTAAAAATCTCTCATCAAAGATATTTAATGACTATTTGACCTTCCTAATAGCCTACTTGAGGTCTTTACTGCAGTTTTTGTATTCCTCCAGGGCCCTGTATGATTGTAGCTTCCTTAATCTTTCATATGCCTCTTTTTTCAATTTGACTAAATTCACAATCTCTCTTGACTTCCCAAGTTCTGTCACCTTTCCATTCCTGTCCTTCCCTCCCTCAGGAATGTGCCAATCTTGGACTCTCATTGGTCCTTAGCCAGCTCCCGCATGTCGATTGCAGGATTGCCTGTTAACAGCGGTTCCTAATTAATTCCCCAGATCCTGCCTCATGTTATTTCTGTATTTGACCTCCCCAAATTGAGTACTTTTCTACAAGGACTAACTTTTTCTGCCTCTCCAATGGCCACAACATGATAATTCCAAGTGCCAATTCAGGCGCTGAGTTCAACTCCCTTTCCCACTATATTCCTTGCATCAAAATATACACACTTCAGCCCTTCGGTCTCAATGTGACTATTCACCTGCTATTTCCTTAACACCTCCACTTGCTGCCCTGTCATTCAAGTTTATATTCTCCTCAGTTGCACTACTGAACCTCCCAGTAAGGATATTGGTTCCCCTTCAGTTCAGGTATAACATGACCCTCATATATAGGATCCACCTTCCCAGGAAAAGAGTCCAATGATCTAAATATCTGAATCCCTCTCTCCTGCAAAAGCTCCTTAGCCACAAGTTATCTTCCCGTTTCTTATTTCACCATCCTGAGATTCCCACCCTGGAGGTCCAGCTTTTTAATTTGCTACCTAGCTCCCTGAACTCATTCTGCAAGATCACATCTCCCATCCTACCTATGTCGTTGGTATGAATGTAACTGCAGAGAGATGCTGTGAGATCGGCTGAGTTCCTCCAGCATTTCTGTATGTTTTTATGAATGTGACTGGCTTCTCTCCCCTCCCATGACCTAAGCCCTGGCACCAGGGAGGCAACACACCCTTCTAGAGCCTTGCTTGCCACCACAAAGCTTGCAATAATGTTGCTTTGCACAGGAGATTTATTTAAAGAGTTGTGGAAAAGCATTTCCAGGCTAGACCTCACAAATTGTTGCTAATCAATTCTCGTTCATCATTGTTTAGAAGCCTGCAGAATAACTGGCTGATTTCTAACCAATCTTTCCTCACATTTGTTCCATAGATGTGTCGTTCCTATTGTGGAGGTGATTAACTCGCATGTTGATCTTGGACGAAGCTTTCTCAAGTACCCTTACCAATGCCTGATAAAACTTAAGAATACCAATGATCTTCTAGCTTATTATAGTGTAATCCCACAGGTTAGTCTTAATTCGAATAGATCAGTAGGCTAATGATATCAGAGTGGTTATTGAATAAATTGAGAAACATATTTTTTAATTTTAATTAATATGGATGGATGAAGTCATACAAGAGGTGGTCAAATGGTAGATACCCTAATGGGCAATGGACTGTTGACAAAATGGATAACAAGATGGATGTCCAGAAACAAGCCCCTTCAGCCTTTCTAGTCTGTGCCAAACTATTTTTCATTAGTCCCACTGACCTGCACCAAATCCACACTCCCACCATTCTCTGTGAGAAGAAATTTCTCCCACCCTCCCATGTTCCCCCTAAACTTTTTTCCTTTCACCCTTAACCTATGTCCCCTGGCTTGTATCTTACCTACCCGAAAAAGCCGACCTACATTTACTCTGTCTATCCCCTCATAATTTTAAATGGCTCTGTCAAATCTTCCCTCATTCTTCTACACTCCAGTTCAGTTCCTGAAGTCCAAGCAACATCCTAGTAAATCTTCTCTGCACTCTTTCTTATCTTATTGATCTTTCCTGTAGTTAGGTGACCAAAACTGCATACAATACTCCAAATTTGGCCTCACCAATGTCTTGTACGACTTTACCATAACATCCCAGCTCTTGTACTCAATACTTAGATTTATGAAGGCCAATATGTCAAAAACTCTTTTTACAACCCTATCCATCTATGATGCCACTTTCAGTAGCAAAGTTTTGGGCATGAGCCCTTCATTAAGGAATGGCAAAAAAACAGACAGGTGTCTGAATAAATTGGTGTACAGGCCCAGAGGCAAGAGGTCAAAGATGGTTATGGATGGGAAGGCACAAAAGAAAAAACAAGCTGAAAAATGATATGGGGAGGGGATATCTCTCTGAGTGGAGAGGGAAGGGGTGGAGAGCTGGAGGAAAAGAGACAGAGGGATGGGGAAGAGAGGGAGACGGGAGGTGACTAACGGAAACTGGAGAAGTTGATGTTAATGCCATCCAATTGGAGAGTGACCAGACGGAATATTAAGTGTTGCTCATCCAATTTGTGGGTGGCTTCAGTTTGGCAGTGATTTCAATAGTCTGTTGTTCTTAGTCTTCTTCCTATTTGATGTTGATGGTACATTCTATCTGCTTTATTGTTAATCTTAAATCAGTGTAAATGTGTGACTTATGTGAATTGAGGCATAAAATACATTCTGGCCATGATTGACACAAATTAACTGCTGAGTTCAAAGTGTGACTTCGAAAGTCTCAGTAATGTTGTGCAACAAGGAAGAGGCTGAGATTGTACTATCTATTGATTGGTTACTGCCTATAAAGTGCCTGAATGTCTAATTTTCCCTGCTGTTATTGCAACAAAAGTTGGGGCCAGGGGGTATATTCAATTTGTGCTTCCTCCAAGTGTATGAAGAAGTCTGTCACAAAGAGAGTGGAGGAAGAGAGCATCAGTGACTCTGAATAACAGGCACTTATAGTAACAGGCAATAGTGTCCCCAACACTCTGAAACATCACTTTTCGCAATTGTGTCTGTAACTCTTGAAGCCCCAGCATCACCTCTCCCTCCCTGAAGAAAGAAAATTGAAAGGTATCGTAGCAACTGACAAACATTGAAATCACTTGTCTGTTTTACAAGGATATTCTATGAATAACAGTATAGAGAACTTTCATGCAATGAGACCACTGCAGTATTGATTCTCTTGAGTTCATCAGTTGATGTAATCAATGGGGACTTTGTCAAAGTCCCTTGTAAAACATTAATTCAAAGGTTAAAGGTCAAAGCAAGTTGGCAAATTGGATCCAAAACTTGGCTGGGTAATGGAATGCAGTGGTGGAGGATTTTTCTGATTGTCCAGTGGTATACCGCAATGACTGGAGCTGAGGCCACTGATACTTACGATTATATATTCACAACTTGGATGTGAATATGAGTTTTCAGGTGACACCAATGTACATGGGAAACTGCAGGATATGGATCAGCTGGAAGGTTTAATGGAACTATGGCAAAGGAGATTTAATCTTGTCAAGTACAAAGTGATATTCTTCAGAAGTTCATATAAGGTTGGCCAGAAATTCTTAAAAGTAGAGTCCTGGGAAGTGTTGATGAACAGAGATAACTTGGGGTGGATTCCTGAAAGTGGTAGCTCAGATAGAGAAGAAGGCATAAGACCACACTTAGAGAGTATCATGTTCAGTTCTGGTCACCTCATTATAGGAACGATGTGGAAGCTGCAGTTACCTGAATTGGAAAACAAGTTTTATGAGCCAAGGTTAGCAGAGCTGGGACTTTTCTCTTTGGAGTGTAGAAGGATGAGAGGAGACATGATAAAGGTCTACAAGATTATGAGAGGCATAGATAGAATGGGCAATCAGGGCCTGTTTCCCAAGGCAGGAATACCAAACTCCAAAGGACATCTGCATAAAGTTTAAGGGAGACTTCAGGGGTAAGTTTCTTTTTACAAAGAGAGTTGTGGGTGCCTGGAATGCCTTGCTAGGGGTGGTGGTGGAAGCTGAAACATTAGGGGCATTTCAGAGACTCTTAGATGGATGGAATAAAATGGATGGAATAAAAATAGAGGGTAAAGGAGTAGGACTGTTTAGTACATTTTTTTAAGGAGTATATGGGTCAGCACAACATTGAGGACTGTAATGTTCAATGTTCTACGTTCTAAATACTTGTCTTTATTGTTCATGGCATTGAATATAAGTCAGGGATGTTATGTGCCCAATTCTATAGGAAGAATATGAAGAGCAGCTTTGCCAGGATGTTGCCTGGATTGGAGCCTCTCAGTTATAAGGGGAGATTTGATGGACTGAACTTGTTTTTCTTGGAGCAGAAGAAACTGAATGGTAATCAGATATAACATAATGGGGTTATAATAGGTAAGAATCTTTTTTTCTTGGTGGGAGTGTCTAAAACAAGAGTAAAAGGTGAGATGTGATGGCACAGGAGAATCTGAGGTATAATTTTTTTTCATGGAGTGAGGTTGGATTCTGGAATGTTTTGCCTGAGGATTTGATTGAGCCAAAGACTCTCAGAGTGTTAAAGAAACACCTAGGCACGCATTGAATTGGCAAGAGATAAATGACTACACACTGCATCAGGTAAATTGGGCTTATATCGGTAAGTACAGTGGTCAATTTGGACATGTTGGGCTGAAGGGCCTGTTCCAGGGTTGTACAACTCAGTTAGAACTCAGTTCAGAAATTATACAACTCGCATGTGTCAGGTAAGAAACCACTGCCAAGTCACCCATTCCCCTGAATTCATATTCTTATCTTTGCTGAGGAACTATTCACAATTGAGCTTTGCCAGAAAGTGTTAAATCTTTATTTGTAAGAATTTTATTGCTTGGTTTTGTGTTTTCTTTCCACAGGATTCAAATGACCAGCACAGTGTGGTTTATTCCAGTCCCAAGCCTTATGGAATTATTGACTCCTGTTCCACTGTTGAGGTTCCTTTATTCGTGGAAGTGCACCGCCTTGGAAAACAGAGCACCGAAGTTTCTATCACGATATTTGGCAAAAGTGACTCTCCACTTGTGAGTTATTCTTGTAACAGCAAGAATGGATTGATTTTGAATGCGAACGTAGTCTGCAGTTCAATGGCGATTCATTTTCCAATTACTACAGACATCCATCTCAATAGAATCACTTGCCATAAACCGTATAGTAATATCAAAGTATTTATAACTATCCTATAGGTTGAAAGTTCTCAATTTTGGTTCTTGTCCAGAACTATGATGGCAGATCAACAAGGTTAGAGCAACAGTGCTGAAAAAAATCACAATGTTTTGCAGCATAATCTGGTCCTACATTTGTACTGCCAAGTGATACCTTACTTTGCCTGAGATTTGTCTCTGTTTATTCTTTAAACTCCCTGTTGTGAGAATGGATACGTACGGAAGAAGATAAATATTTTTGAGTAGAGTATTCAACCATGGAGAACATCACATTTTTAAAAATTAGACATACAGCACATTAACAGACCCTTTCAGTCCATGAGTCCGTGTCATCCAATTTACACCGGTGGGAGGAAGCCAGAGCCCACGGGGAAAACCTATGCAGACACGGGGAGAATGTACAAATTCTTTACAGTCAAAGTGGGATTCAAACCCTGGTGCCGATCACTAGCACTGTAAAGGCATTGTACTAACTGCTACACTATATGTACCACCCTACAGTTTGGTGGACAGTAAATGGGAATGAATTATAACCCTCCCTCTCTGTGGTTGAGGGATGTTCCTGGCTGAGATTACTGAAGGGAGAAGAGTTTAAGTTGCCTCTGCTTTTGTTTTCCTTGTCATTGCTATACAACTGCTCTTGCTCATCGAATCATAAGGCAATGCAAGATCCCAGTATCCAAAAGTGAATCTGAGCATATATTAAAGGAGAACAAGATAGCCAGGGGCCACAGATCTTCCTGGAAATGTTTATTTTAATTGCTTTTTTTCCTGTAAAGAATATCTACTACAAATATCTTTGAAGGTTGCATGATGTGGCAAAATGCTGCCTTATTGGATTGTGTTCTGATCCAACAATGTATTTGCGATTATTTGTTATATTGCACAATTAATAACTAGGAGTAAATAAGATGCTCTGGTAAAGTAAACAGAATCTCATAGTCCTACCAACAGTTGAAACCCCTCATGATGGCAAATGTAAGAGTTGTCAATGACCACAGTTCAAAAGTCCAATCAATATTTCTCGAGCAAAGCAGTTTTCTTATAGGCTTTCTGCCTTTGCAAGCACCCATTCTCCCGCCGTATTTTTCCATCCTTGACGAAGGGGTCAAGCATGAAATGTTGGTTATGTATTTTTATATAAAGGGCACTGCTTGACTTGCTGAGTTTCTCCATCTTTGTGTTTTTACAGTTTTCTTGTAATCTTTCTCTTGTCCCAGACTCCAGGCAACAGTGAATGTAAACAAGAGTGCCTTCTCTCTTTATGGCCTTTGGCGCTACTCACAATCCTGGTATGAACGTCAATCCTTCTCACCCCACCATCACATTTGACAATCCCAAACCCATCCCCAATCACCTACCTGCCTTACCCCACTCTGTTACACAATAATCCCCTCACCCCACCCCGTTACATGAGAATCCCTTGCCCATCCGTCACATGATAACCTCCCTCACCCCAAACTGTCTCATGACAATGACTTTCACCCAACGCTTGTCACTATCCAATCCCTCTCACCCGATCCTGTCACAAGTCTCACTTCATATCTTCTTTGAAACATCCATCTGGAGTGTGTGGCAGGCAACTCGAATGGTTCTGACTTTTAAAATGGGTTCCTTGGCTTTTCTCTTGATAACTCCAAATCAATTTGTCCATCTTGATCTGATGCAGCCAGCTGGTAACTCTACTATTCACCCTTTTAAAATGGCATCTCTTCCCAGACACAAGTTCATCTGATGCTGCTTTTCCTCTTCCACTGAGGTCAGTTCACACTCCATTTCCTCTGCAAACTTATTTGTGTCCCTAAAGCCTGCTCAAGAGCCATACATTCACCTTCAGTCATTGTGCTTAGAGGTTCACATGTGTGGTAAACCACTGTTATGCTATGATTGGCTGCTGCCGGCTGGACACGCCTTCTGAGACCGATCTTACCCATAGCCCTTTGCATGCTTCCCATTTCACATTGCTTTGATCAGTCAATGAGGTTGATGGCTGTTCCAGTCTAGAGTTAATAAAAATATGTAAGACTTTGTTTTCAGCACGTTTGGTTGCTGTCACCATGGCTTCTGCAGTTTCAATTGTTCAAGGTTCTGTACTGGAGGGATTTCACACAGATCTCCAGTGTGGTCAGGTGGTCCCCTTTCATTTCAGGCTGCACTGATTTAATGCCTTCAAGCTTGACCTTGATGTTTAAAACATTGATTGTATAAATTTCTTTTTAGAGAGCTTCAGTGATACTTGACTCTAGAATTTGAGTGGCTGAAACCAGCTAACACAGAGGTAATTGGTATGCTCCCTGACCCATGTGGGCTTTCACAAGGTCTTTGGTCATTCTGGTTTTGAATTCCTGCAATATCCACCATGTGTTCTACTGCACAAACCCACCAGAAGTTAAATGTTCTTGGATTACTTCAGCAGCTGTTGTGCACCCTCGTGTGCACATCACGTCCGCCTTGTTGTGGAGCTTCATCTTTTCCTTATGTTTCAATGATGCCATGGTGTATGGATGTGGATTCAACCCTCTTCAGTTACCCTCTACAATATCCTTGCCACACTCCGATCAGTACTTCCCCACCATCTTCTTCACTAAGCAGTTAATGATGTAGGATTTTCTTCACCAGATTGTTCTTTGCATTTTACGTACATTATTCCATTGGGGAATCCCATCCATTTCTTCTTTCCCCCCTCCCACTTCCAACAAAACAATAAACATCTCCCTTCTGGTAATTCCCCATGGTCTATTTGCATTTTCCTCAACTTTTTGGAACCTATTTATTTTGCCATTCTCTTACAGTTGCACCACTTGGAGCTTCATACATGCTTCCTCCACATTCCTTTTTATTGATTGGTAGAGAGAAATATGACATGCTATATAATGTTTACATATTAGTTACATTTAGGAGAATCCGAGAGAAGATTTTGCCTGTGTCGCCGAAAATGTTCTCCCAGAATCACAGTGCGGTTTCGCGCAAACAGAGGAACTACTGACATGGTCTTTGCCCTCAGACAGCTCCAAGAAAGGTGCAGAGACCAAAACAAAGGACTCTACATCACCATTGTTGACCTCACCAAAGCCTTCGACACCTAGAGTAGGAAAGGGCTTTGGCAAATACTAGAGCGGCTCGGATGCCCCCCAAAGTTCCTTAACATGGTTATCCAACTGCACGAAAAACAACAAGGTCGGGTCAGATACAGCAATGAGCTCTCTGAACCCTTCTCCATTAACAATGGCATGAAGCAAGGCTGCGTTCTCGCACCAACCCTCTTTTCAATCTTCTTAGCATGATGCTGAAACAAGCCATGAAAGACCTCAACAATGAAGACGCTGTTTACATCCGGTACCACACAGATGGCAGTCTCTTCAATCTGAGGCGCCTGCAAGCTCACACCAAGACACAAGAGCAACTTATCCGTGAACTACTCTTTGCAGACGATGCCGCTTTAGTTGCCCATTCAGAGTCAGCTCTTCAGCGCTTGATGTCCTGTTTTGTGGAAGGTGCAAAAATGTTTGGCCTGGAAGTTAGCCTGAAGAAAACTGAGGTCCTCCATCAGCCAGCTCCCCACCATGACTACCAGCCCCCCCACATCTCCATCAGGCACACAAAACTCAAAACGGTCAACCAGTTTACCTATCTCGGCTGCACCATTTCATCGGATGCAAGGATCGACAACGAGATAGACAACAGACTCACCAAGGCAAATAGCGCCTTTGGAAGACTACACAAAAGAGTCTGGAAAAACAACCAACTGAAAAACCTCACAAAGATTAGCGTATACAGAGCCATTGTCATACCCACACTCCTGTTCGGCTCTGAATCATGGGTCCTCTACCGCCATCAACTACGGCTCCTAGAACGCTTCCACCAGCGTTGTCTCCGCTCCAACCTCAACATTCATTGGAGCGACTTCATCTCTAACATCGAAGTACTCGAGATGGCAGAGGCCGACAGCATCAAATCCACGCTGCTGAAGATCCAACTGCGCTGGGTAGGTCACGTCTCCAGAATGGAGGACCATCGCCTTCCAAAGATCGTGTTATATGGCGAGCTCTCCACTGGCCACCGAGACAGAGGTGCACCAAAGAAGAGGTACAAGGACTGCCTAAAGAAATCTCTTGGTGCTTGCCACATTGACCACCGTCAGTGGGCTGATATCGCCTCAAACCGTGCATCTTGGCGCCTCACAGTTCAGCGGGCAGCAACCTCCTTTGAAGAAGACCGAGAGCCCCCGTCACTGACAAAAGACAAAGGAGGAAAAACCCAACACCAAACCCCAACCCACCAATTTTCCCTTGCAATCGCTGCAACCGTGTCTGCCTGTCCCGCATCGGACTTGTCAGCCACAAACGAGCCTGCAGCTGATGTGGAGATTACCCCTCCATTAATCTTCGTCCGCGAAGCCAAGCCAAAGATAAAGAAAAATTAGTTACATAACTTTTATATAGTGCAACACAGAATATGAATCATAAGTGATTTATACCTTGTCTTGTACACCATGCTCGAATAAAATGGAAATTCCCTTATTAAAACTTCACCTCATATTCTAATATTACGACATATTCATTATTGGTTATCTAATTGGACTAATCTCTTCCACTTAAAATGGAAAATAAAAGAAAAAGAAGACCCTCCCATTTTAATCCTACCCCTGGCACTAAACACAGTCACCAGCAAATCATATGTGAAGAATCGAGCCTCGGATCTGGAACATCAAATAGGAACCCCCAGAGTATCCCCGTCTATGTATTCAAATTGTGATAATAGTCCATGAATGGGCCCCATGTCTTGTCAAATTCAACCTTGGTTTCTTTAATGTTATCTCTAATTTTCTCCAAACTCAAGCAAGACATAATGTCCTGTACCCATTGCATTGGAGTTGGTTCTAAATTATCTTCCATTTCACCAAAATTTCTCATCTGGCTATCAATGAAATAAAAGCTACTATTCTTTTTGAATTAAGTTAAAGGAAATATTTTCCTCAATGAAAGGGCACAGTTCCAATTTGATCCTAAGAATCTCTGATAAAGTTTGGAAGAATTGTTCCCAAAATTCTTTTAGTTTGGACATTCCCAAAACATATCAATCAGAGAGGCTTAAAAGAAAGCATCTATTTCTTTATGTAAGCTACAAATCTTCAAGCAATGTACACATTGCTTAATTTATAAATTATCTGGAAGACTTAATTCCATTAGCCAATATTTAATAGCCTAAGGTAGTTTCATTGCTGTATTTTCTATATACAGGTCAGCCAATTTTGATCAGTGACTGAGCAACAAGACCCCATTCAGCCTGTGTCATCTGTCTCAATGTTCTTCATTCTTTCTCTCCACTTCTCTTCGGTACTTTCCATGTTTTGGTAGGATTCCACCAACTACACCAAATGTGGCCAAATACTGGTTTATTTTAAAAAATAGTTCTGACCTAATCAATATGTTTGAGAAATTTATTTATTTTTACACACTTAATGACACACTTAATAATAGTTTCCATATTAAAGTATATATAGTGTTGATTGCCCTCTAATACTAGTTGAAACCTCTGGTGATGGCAGCATTATTAATAACCCTGAATTTATAAAGTTCAAAAACTACATTACTGTAACTCATTAGGCTGATGAATGAGAAACAAATTCAGGAAGATGTTGTGCTTGGAGAAAATAACAGTGTCTTAGAATAGTGTCAGTGATGTGGAGATGCAGATTGTTCTTGTTCCACAGTGGCATGCCTGAAATCAGATTTAATTAATCTTTTGCATCACTGGCAAGAATCAGTACTGAAATATGCCAGATCGTTGAAATCTTGTCTCTGGTTTATTAAAGTCCTTCATAAATCTTGCCATCACTACTCAATTGGCCTCACTGTGACTCGAGTCCCAACTAGTTTGGTTCATTCTTGCTCATTTATATGTAATTGTAGTTGTGCAATTCACTCAGTTATAAAAAGAAAATTACTCATTGAATTTGAAGCTACCTTCTCCAAACAATAAGAGATTAATAATATATTCATAATTTAAGGCATCTCTAAATTGAAGAGCAACCTAATCTAACCTCACCACCACAAAGACCAGCCAAGGTGAACAGTACAGAAGTGTTTGAAGGGGAGCTTGGTGCATTTGAGGGTGAAAAAATAGGAACTGTGCTCATTAGTAAGATGAAGGAAGCTGTGGAGAGTCTCAGAGATTTATACTCCTGTTAAAATTTAGAAGGAAGTCATCATTCCATTGTGCCTGAGTCAGAGACTTGTGCAAGAAGTTTCAGTCCCAACATATTTCCCCTGAGATCTTTATTTTCTTTCCCATTTGGTATGCATGGAGTGCACATATGTAAACACATGTGTGTGCGCATTCCCTTTGGCTCAGGATGCCAAGTAGAACTAATTTCATCTGTCTCTACATAATACATATCCTACATTACATTTGATTGTAAATTTAAAAAAAAAATTATTACATGTGGTAATATACTCCTATCTCCCTCAACCCCCCACCCCTAAAATAAAAGAAAAGAAAGAAAAAACTGGAGAATGCCAAGAAATAAAACATTTATACATAAAAATCTATTGGAGGTTACCAAGAAGTGTCATCTTCAGAGAGTCAATCATACATGCAAACCAAAAATTTGTCGATATGGGCTTCATTATTTCCAACAAATGTGATATTTCTCTTGCAAATTATTAGTAATCATCTCTAATGGTATACAATTACGAAGTTCTATATGCCATCTTTCCATGCTTGTATCGATTTCTGACTTCAATGCTATTGCTATACATTTCCTAGTAACTGCAATTGGATAAGTATTTAAATTTAATTTTGACCTTATAACCTTAATATTACTCAGTAAAAATAACATCGGGTCCTGTGGGAATTTGACCCAAGTAATTAATCTCAAAAAATTACCTACTCCTCACCAAAATTGTCTAACTTTGCCAAGTTGAGTGAAAAAATGTTCCAACCTCAGATCTACATCTAAAACATGCATCTGATGCGGCAGCATTTAATTTATTTAATTTTTGCGGAGACAAATATAATTGATGTAAAAGGTTATGTTGAACTAATCTATATCTTACATTTATAAGTTTAGTCATATTATTCGTACAAAAATCCATCCAATACTTTTTGCTTATTTGAGTACTTAAATCTAATTCCAATCTTAATCTTGATTTATGCACCCCAATTTTGGGGGCTTTAGTTTGAAGTAAATTATACATTACTGAAATAAATTTATTTTCAGTAGTGTTAGAAATCAGTAATTCTAATTCACTTTGATTAGGCAACTTCAAAATAGAACCTATTTTGCCAGATAAAAAAGGTTTAACTTGGTAATAACAAAATAAAGTATTGCTAGATATATTAAATTTTCCCTCATTCTTTCAAATATTATAAATCTCCCATCCTCAACAATTTTCATCCCAATACCTTTCCATCTCCAAACCCTCAAGAATTGGTTATCCATTGAAAAGGGAATAAGCCTATTTTGATATAGAGACATTTTCCTATCATCATCAATATTATTCCACAATTTGTGCTTCAATTTATTCACTTCTTCCAAATAACAGCTTAGAATTCCATTTATAAATAAAACCTTGGGGATTCATATCCCCTATTGCATCAAATTCAACAGCAGCCCAAACTGGAAAACTATACAAGTTAAACAATACATTTATAAATCTCAACTGAGCTGATTTATAATAATTCTTAAAATAAGGAAGATGCAAAACCCCAAGTCATATATTTCCAAGTCAATTTTTCCAAAGAAACCCTAGGAATTTTATCTTTCCATTAAAATTTCCTAATTGCATATTTAAATCCTTAAAACATTTTGAAGGAATTGGGATGGAATTGATTAAAAAATATATTGAATTCTATGAATAACATTCATTTTAACACAGTTTACTCTACCAATTAGAGTAATAGGTAAATTATTCAATTTTTAAAAATCAGCAACAATTCTATTAATAAAGGTTATATAATCTTTTAAAAATCATTATCAATTCTAATACCTAAATATTTGATACCAATATCCGGCCAACTAAATTTTGTAGCTATGTTGCAATCTGTAACATTTAACTTTATAACCAGAGACTTCCCCATATTCTTTCAAACTAATCTGTAATTGTACTAAAGAATTTTTAGGGTATGTTAAATAAACCAAAATATCATCAGCAAATAAATTAATTTTATATTCTTCTTGATTAACTTTAATTCCTTTAATCTTAGAATATTGCATAATAAGTGGAGCTAAAAGTTCAATTGCTAAAATAAATAAATCCAGGATCAAAGGACAACCTTATCGACTTGACCTAGTTAATGGAAAAGAAGCAGAAATTTATCCATTAGTAATAACTTCTGCCAAAGGGTTTTATATAAGGCTTTAACCCAATTTATAAATGTAGAACCAATTCCAAATTTCTCCAATACTTCAACAAAAATTTACGTTCCAACCTATCTAAAGCCTTTTCCACACCCAAAATTATTGCAATACTATGATATCTTCTTTTCTGAATTTAATTAATTAATCTTGCAATATCATCTGCAGAATACAGTTTTTTTATAAAACCTGCTTGGTCCGATACATCTGAATCGCATTAAAATGAAACCTTTTCTTTATTAATTTCTTTCTTTCTTCATCTGAAGGTTTTTTTGTAAAATCCTTTCCAAATCCTGTATTTCCTTTTCTAATTGATTAACCTCTTTGGTATAATCTTTCTTAATTTTCAATGTAAAACTTATTATTTGTCCTCTTAATTATGCCTTTATGTATCCCAAACAACAAATTAATTAGAAAAAGAATTTGAATTTAATTCTAAAAACTCCTGAATATGGTTTCTTATAAAATCACAAAAAATTGTCCTTTTTAACAATGTTGAATTTAATCTCCATCTATAAACTGTTGCTTTTCCAAAAATAAATATGAGATTAAAAGTGGCAAATGATCAAATAAAATTCTGGCCTTGTATATTCATAACATTTCCTTGCAATTGTGCTGAAATTAAAAATAAGTACATCCTAGAATAAGAATCAAATCTATGTGAATAAAAAGAATAATCCTTTGCTTTAGGGTTTAATCTCCTCCAAATATCTATTATATTCAAATCTTTCATAAAATTCAAAATTGCCTTAGCTGCTTTAGTTCAAATAACTGATTTAGTAGTTTTATCCAAACTGGATCCAAACAACAATTAAAATCCCCTCCTACCAATATTTTTGATGAGTCTCAACCAAATGCATAAATATATCTCTAATAAATCCTTCATCATCTACATTTGGTGCATAAATATTCATCAAAGTCCAATCTTCAGAATAAATTTGACAATTTGTTAATACAAGTCTTCACACTTTATGAATTTTAATAGGTAATTTTTTTAAAATAAAATTGCCTCTCCCCTCACTTTAGAGTTAAAAATACAAGCTACAACATTTCCAACCCAATTTCTTTTCAACTGTTGATGTTCTTTCTCAGATACTTTTTGTCATTATATTAAATTCAAAAAAATGTCTAACTCCCCTCTGGCTCTCCACTTGGACCTCCCACATTCTAAAATTATTAAGTATTCCTGACATCTCCATCAAGAAAAATAAAATAAATATAGAAAAAATATAGAATAATTAATGCAAACACCCCCCCCCCCCCCATACTGTAAAAATCGTATGGGAAGTGGCTTTTCCCTAAGGGAAAAAAGCAATTTTCAGATGGTTTTCGTCATGTCAGGTAAAAGTGCCAGCTTCAAGTGTCTTGTTAACTTGGCCATCGTCATCAAGGTGAGCCATCTTCTGCTGCATCTCCTTATCTGACATTTGCTTCTTCTCAATCTGTGATATATCTACTGTTAATAAATCAACTTGTTGATCCATTATATTACTTGGAAGAGAATGAGAAAATTCTAAAGCTTCCATCTCATTGTCGAAGAATTTTGCCTGATTACTGTCCAAAAAAACTTTGAGTATTGCAGGAAGGCAAAAAGAAAACTTATAGCCCTTCTTCCAAAGTACAGACATTGTAGAATTAAATTCCTTTCTTCTTTCACCACATTCACACTAAGATCCGCTTAGAAAGGAATTATTTCGCCTGTTTATGCCTCATAATTTTTTCTACTTTTATCAAATCAACTCTCAGCCTCCAATATTCCAGAGAAATCAGAATTTATCGTCATGAATGAGTCACAAAATTTGTTGTTTTGCAACAGCATCACAGTGCAAACATTTATACAAACAACTCAATTTCATCCAATTTCTCCTTGTGTCTAATAGTTTCTAATGCAGGCAATATTCAGGTGAATCTCACCTTCCCTCTCACCAAATCCTCTGCATCCTTCCTTCCTATCACATAGTGACCAGAAATGCACATAACATTCCATATCTGACCTCACCAAAATTTAATGCAGAAAACATTAATTGATAGACTTGCCAATTTTTATACTCAGTGTCCCAACTGATGAAGGCTATATGTGGTCTTTACCACTATAGGTACTCGATCCTTTATCCGGAACCCTTGGGGGACAGTGTGCTCCGAATTTTGGATTTTTCAGGATTTCGGAAAGCCAGATTTAAGCCCACCTGAATTGTGCTGCCATATCCACCCTCACCCCCTTCCAGTCTCCCTGCTGTCTACCCCCACCCCCCCTCGCCTGTCCGACTCGCGCTGCCGGTCCCTCGCCCTCCTGACTCACACTGCCAGTCTCCACACCCCCCTCGCCCGCCCCGATTCGTGCTGCTGGTCTCCCAGCTGCCTGATTCGTATTGCTGGTCTCCCCACCTTGCCCACCCAACTCGTGCTGCTGGTCTCTCGGCTGCCTGACTTGTGCTGCTGGTCTCCCGCCCACCCGACTCACACTTCTGGTCTCTTCCCCTCGCCCACCTGACTCGCGCTGCTGGTCTCCCCCCCTCACCCACCCGACTCGCACTGCTGCCTCTCTCCCCACTTGCCGGATTTTGGAGCTTTCCAGATTTTTGATGTCCGGATAAAGGATCGTGTACCTGTATATCTACTTTCACCACATTCAGTAGCTATGGACTTGCACCCCAAGATCCTGCTCACCATTGATGTTACAAAGGGTCCTTCCATTTACTACAGATAATTTAATTAATATTAATTAAATGAAGCTAATTATTTAGTTTTGATTCCTTTAATTCTGCCATCTAATTTATAAATAATAACTCAGTGCCAATCATTTATTAATCAGGCAGCAAGTCTGATACAATGCATTTTTCTTTTGCTTTCTTTTTATCTAGAAAGTCGACTTATCTTGCATAGGTGAGGGGCCAGTTGTTTATGTCGATCCCAGAGAGATTGACTGGGGAAAGATACAAGTGCTGACTGATGTGCCCAAGACCATCTGCCTTTCTAATGAGTCCCTCATCCCAGCTAACGTCATCGCCAAAATGGTAAGTCATTTGCAGTAATACAAGAGGTAAAATGCTCAATAAAGATACTAATCATCCAATTTCTCCTTGTGTCTAATAGTTTCTATTGGGATTTCATGGACATCTATCATTCTTATGGCTTTTAGAAAATTATGGTTAAGTATTAATGCAGGATTCAACATATAGTCATTAATACAATCTCAGTTATCGTTTATGTTTCATTAAAGCAACAACCACATTTTAATGGCTACACAGGTGTCTGTCATAAGATGCTGTTTGTTTGATTTCACAGGAATGCTCATTTAGGGCATTCAGGGCAGTTAAACGTTCCTTTAAACTGGACAATATTAAAATTGAATAAGCTGACAGAAATCTTACATCTGAAGCAAACAAAATTCTGTCAGGCTCTTTGGTGAAAGGAGGTGAATAAACTGAACTTTGCTGTCTTTAATTGTAAATAAAAACCTATCTGTTTCTGATGAAAAGACAAATCATGTTGTTGCAAGCACCATGCACATCAGAATTTTAAATAAACCAGCAAAAGGACATATAACAGGGATAGGACATATCCAATATATGGTAAGTTGTTCAGGAATGTTGAGGGACCTGGGGGTACAAGTAGATCCCGTAAAATGACTACTGAGGAAGATAGGATGGTGAAGAAGGCATGCAACAAGCTTGCCTTCATAGATCAGGGGACAGAATATTGGGATCTTATTACTGTGGCTTTACAAAAGGCAGTTTGGGTTGGATTCCGAGTATTAGGTACAGTTCTGGTCATCACATTGTAGGAAAGATGTGGTTCTGCTGGACAGAGTGTAGAGGAGGTTCATCAGGTTAATGCCTGAATTGAATGTGACTGCAAGAAATGATACAGTGGTGTCCATACCTTCTCCCTCACCACCATTCGGGGCCCCCAACAGGGCTTATCTTTAATAAAAAGTAAAAACAATGCTGGAGAAACACAGAAGCTAAAGCAGTGTTCTTTATAAAGCAGAAATAAAGATACAAAACCTTCAAGGGCTCAAGGCAAGGTTATACAGATATTGTTCTGATGAGGAGGATTAATGGAGGTTTTCATGCACATTTTGGGCCAAAGGGACCATTCCTCTGTTGTACAACTCTTTCATTCCATAATTCTAAAACAGAATCTAACAAAATTGTACAAATGCAAAGCAATGAAGAGTTATTGCAATACTAAATCTGTTTCTCCTTTCAGACATGCTGTTTTATTTGTTGTTTTCATTTTGTATTATAGAGTAAGGCTGAATTCAACTGTCTGATTTAAGAATGAAGTTTACAATCCTGAATACTTCACTGATAAATGATCAGTAAACCTTCCCTGGGATGTCAGTAATTTAAAGATATCCAAGAAATAATCTTTGCATTTGCACAATTTGTTGGATTTCATTGTCTCCCTGTTTTGTTGGTTTAATGTAATTTATGAGGTGTGTGATACTTGCAACAATCACAGAGGATCTCACAGAATTGCAGTGCTTACAAAACTCCTGGTCTTGCACACATAAGGACTCTGTGGAGACATCTCCAACTGACATGACGTGGTGCTCCTACGTGAGTAAGCCAGTCACGTTATCACAATTAGCTGGAGGTAGATCACGGTTCCACTGGTGTACCAAGGCATGAAGTGAAACATGAAAGTCTGCAGATGCTGAGAAAAGTAAAAAACAGAGAGAAATGCTGGGGGCCATTGGAGGTAAAAATATATTACAGATGTTTTGGCCCTGAGGCTTTCTTCAAGGGCTAAGCAAAGAGCAGGTAGGCACCTTAATTAAAGACAAGAGAGAAAGAGGGAAGAATAGGAGAGGGAGGAGTCCAGACCAACACCCAAAAGGTGTGAATTGGATATGATAATCAGAAAGGTGAAAATTGATTTTTGCTCTTTGAAAGGGAAGACTCTAAAGCGAGAGGGTATATGTTTGAAGTGAGAGGGGACAGATTTAATGGGGACCTGAGGGGTAACATTTTCACTCAGTGTGGTCTGCATCTGGAATGAGCTCACGAGATCACAAGAAAAAGGAACAGAAGCAGGCCATTTTCCCCATTGAGTCCGCTCCGTGAAACTGCTCTCGCATCTAGTTCCAAGTTCCGGCCGTGTCCCCATATCCCATGATACCATGACTAATCAGTTACCTATCAATTTCCCCTTTAAATTCCCCCATTGCTTCTGCCTCCACTGCTGCATGTGGCAACGAATTCCACAAATCCATTACTCTCTGGCTAAAGAAATTTCTCCTCATCTCTGTTGTAAATTAGTACTTTTTAATTCTAAAACTGTGCCCTCTTTTCCTGGAATCACCCAACAGGTGAAACATCTTATTTATATCTACTCTGTCCAATCTATTCATTATTCAAAACGTTTCTCTGAGATTGCCTCTAATTCTTCTATATTCTAATGAATAGAGTCCAAGAGCCACTAAGCATTCCTCATATGTTATCCTCATCATTCCCGGAATCATTCTGGTAAACCTCCTCTGTACCCGCTCCAACCATGCTATATCCTTTCTAAGATATGGAGCCCAAAACTGCACACAGTATTCCAAATGAGGTCTCACCAGTGCCACATGGAGTCTCATCAACACCCCTTTATTCTTATGCACTGTGGTGAATCTGTGTTGTGCTGTCAGTCTCTCGGGTTGTGCTTAGTCTGCTTTATTGACAATGGACGTGTATTATCACCACTAAAGACATTCCCCTTGGGTATAACTGTGTATGCATCCATTGTCTTTTATTGAAGTGAGAGGGGACAGATTTAATGGGGACCTGAGGGGTAACATCCGTGCACAATCCCCTTTGAAACAAATCCAACATAGCATTCGCCTTCTTTACCACTGATCCAACCTGGTGGTCAACTTTCAGGTTATCCTGCACGAGGACCACCAAATCCCTGAGTACTTCTGAAGTTTGAATTTTCTCTCCATCCAAATAATAATCCGACCATTTATTTCCTCTACCAAAGTGCATCACTGTCCATTTCTCAATATTACATCTCATCTGCCATTTATTCGCCCATTCTCCTAAGCTGTCCAAGTCTCTGCAAGCTTTCAATTTCTTCTACACTTTGTACTCTACTACCTATCTTGGTGTCATCTGCAAACTTTGCCACGAACCCATTTAATCCACAATCTAAATCATCAATTATTGTAAAAAGAAGCGGCCCCAACACCGACCCCTGCAGAACACCACTAGTAACAGGCAACCAGAACAGGATCCCTTTAGTTCCACCCTTTGCTTCCTGCCTATCAGCCAATGCTCTACTCAATCTATTATTTTTCTGGTAATTCCATGGACTCTTATCTTATTAAGCAGTCTCTTATGTGGCACCTCATCAAAGGCCTTTTGAAAATCCATATACACAATATCCACAGCCTCTCCCTTTTCCACCTTACTTGAGATTTCCTCAAAAAAATTCCATTAGGCTGGTCAAGCGGGAACTTCTCTTCATGAGACCATGTTGGATTGGACCTATCATGCCATGCACCTCAAAGTATTCCATAACCTCGTCCTTGAAGATTGATCCAATATCTTTCCAACTACCGAAGTCAGACTAATAGGCCTATAATTTCCTTTTTTCTGCCTCCCTCCTTTCTTAAACAGCAGAACTACATTTGCAACCTTCCAATCCTCGGGAAAAATGGCCGAGTCTATTAATTTCTAGAAAATCAATTCCAATGCCTCTACAATCTCCAAGGCCACCTCCTTCAGAACCCATGGGTGCACCTCATCCGGTTTCGGAGACATCTACTTTTAGACCATTCATCTTACTAAGCACCATCTCTTTAGTAATCCTGACTGTACTTTATTCCTAGAGTCCTTTGAATAACAGGTATATCGCTAATGTCTTCCACAGTGAAGACTGATGCAAAATACCCATTTAGTTCCTCTGCCATCTCCTTGTCCCCCATTATAATTTCTCCATCTTCATTTTCAATCAGCCTTATATCTACCCTTGTCTCTCTTTTACTTTTATATATTTGAAGAAACTATTTGCCATTTTCCTTTCATAATTCATCTTTTCTTTCCTAATGACTTTTTTGTCTCTCTCTTTTTTTTAAAAATTTCCCAGTCCCTGTATGCCCTCCCTTTTGCTTTTGTTTTAGCTTTAACCTCTCTGCGTCATTTTAACATTCATAATTTTCCTTCCTTGGATTATATCTATCCTGTGCTTTCTTTATTTCTTGTAGAAATATCAACCCATTCTGTTCTGCTGTCTCCCCATCTACCTTATTTTTCCAGTCAACCTGGGCCAGTTCCTCTCTCATACCATTGTCATTCCCTTCATTTCACTGAAATATTGATACACCTGATATCATTTTTTTTTTGCTTTCATATTAGAAACAGAACTCTATCATGTTGTAATCATTACTTCCTAAGGGCTCCACAACCTTTTAATCCCTAATCACCTCAGGTTCATTACACATCACCCAATCAAAAACCATCGATCCTCCAAAAAGCCATCCTTTAGGCATTCTATAAACTCTTTCTCCTGAGATCCTGTACCTTTCTGACATTCCTAATCCCCTTTCATTAAAATCTTCCCAAGATCGTGTTATATGGCGAGCTCTCCACTGGCCACCGTGACAGAGGTGCACCAAAGAAAAGGTACAAGGACTGCCCAAAGAAATCTCTTGGTGCCTGCCACATTGACCACCGCCAGTGGGCTGATATCGCCTCAAACCGTGCATCTTGGCACCTCACAGTTTGGCGGGCAGCAACCTCCTTTGAAGAAGACCGCAGATCCCACCTCACTGACAAAAGGCAAAGGAGGAAAAACCCAACACCCAACCCCAACCAACCAATTTTCCCCTGCAGCCGCTGCAACCGTGTCTGCCTGTCCCACATCGAACTTGTCAGCCACAAACGAGCCTGCAGCTGACGTGGACTTTTACCCCCTCCATAAATCTTCGTCCGCGAAGCCAAGCCAAAGAATTATCTTGACATTCTCCTTCTGACACACTTTTTCCATTTCCACCTGGATCTCGCAGTTCACTTCCCGGCTGGTGTTTGGGGGCTTGTGTATTACAGCCATTTCTTATTCCAATCCGTAAAGATTCCATAATTTCTGTCCCTATGTCCCTTCTTTCAAGTGATTTAATAGCATTGTTTACCATCAGTGCCAGGCCACCCCCTCCACCTACCTACCTATCTTTCCTATACAAGGTGTAACCTGTACTTTCAGTTCCCAATCACATCCCTCATTCAGCCATGTTTCAGTGATGGCCACAATCTCCTACCTTTCCATTTCCATCTGCACAATCAGGTCATCTCCCTTATCCCTGATACTCCGTGCGTTTCAGTACAATCCCCTTAGACCGGTCTCTGTAGTTCCATTGTTCACCAAATTCTCTGGTCTTTTCCTTTGTCTGTTCTTTTTGCTGCATATCAATTTGGACATTTTCAATTTTAACTAGTTTCTTTCTACCCTAATCTCAGCACTAAGATTCAGATTTCCATTCCCCCCCCCCCCCCCCCCCCCCGTCAAACTAGTTTAAACCCTCCCCTACAGCTCCAGCAAACCTGCGTCTGCCAGGATGTTAGTCCTCCTCCAGTTCAGGTGGAGCCCATCTTGTTTGTAGAGGTCAGACCTTCCCCAGAAGATATTCCAATGATCCACAAATCTGAATCCCTGCCTCCTGCACCAACTCATCTGGCACATCCTCCTAGTTCTACCCTCTCTAGCACATGGCAATGGCAGCCATCCAGAGATCACCACCCTTCCTACTTAACTTCCTGTATTCTTTTTTTAAGACCTTATCCCTACTCCTCTCTATGTCATTAGTCCCCACATAGACCATGGCATCTGTCTCTCCCCCCCCTCAAAAATACTGTGAACTGTATCAGAGACATCCCTGACCCTGGTACCTGGGAGGCAACACACCAGTCGGGAGGCTCGATCTCATCCACAGAAACCCCTATCCACATGCCCAATCAAAGAGTCCCCAATCACTATTGCTCTTCTCTTCTTCCCCCTTCCCTTCTGAGCTGGGGGGCCAGCCTCTGTACCGGAGACATCAACACCTCGACTTGTCCCTGGACGTTCATCTCCGTCAGCAGTATCCAAAAGGGTATGCCTGTTGTTGACCTGAATGGCCACAGGGGAATCCTGCAATGTCTGAGTCTTTCCCTTCCCTCTCCTGACAAACTCCCATTTATCTGTCTCCTGAAATTTTGGGGTGACTCCCTCCCTAACACTCCTGTCTGCAACTACTTCTGCCTCTCCCAAGATATGCAGTTGGTCAATTCTAGTTCCAGTTCTCTATCTTCGGTTGTAGGTGTAGTTGTAGTTACCCGGGAAAAGTGTTATGTCCCACAACCAGAGCACACCACTGCCCTGGCAAGCTCCATTACCTATTTGTAATTAAAGTACTGAAATCACTCTAGCCTTACCTTTCTTTATAGTAGGCTCGTCCTCAGCCTCTCCTCACTGAACACTCTCGAGCCAAAGCTTCGGTCCCACTTCTTCACTAGGCCACTCACTCACTGGGCTGCTCCTCGCTGCTGGAGGAGAATGTAGAAGTGGGTATGATTATAACGTTCAAAGGGCATTTGGACAGATACATGGATAGGAAAGGAAGAGTAGAATATGGACTAAAGCAGGCAAACAGGACTAGCCAGAATACCAATTTGGTCAGCAAGGTCAAGTTCTGCACTATATGACTCTATGACACTCCAAGTTTTTCTGTGAAGCTGTTCTCACTTATTTTGATAAGCTTTCCCAAATACATTTCTTCACCATCCAACCAATCTATTGAAATCTCCCTGGTGTTTAGCTTTCTTCCTCACAATCAACCTGCCACTAATTTTTGCCTCATCCTCAGAATTTTTCCTGTCTTTATTAAAGTCATTGATATGTAACACTATACGCAACCGAGATAACACTTCCCTGTATGAATCCCAATGCATACACTTCCAGTCATTAAATCATTACCCTTTTCTTTCTGCTTCTTATCATTGTAACCAAAGTTTTCCTTTGAAGACCAAGGACTTTAATCACCCTCGTGGCAGGTTTGCTAAAAACCTATGTAAGCTACTGTATTTCAGATGTCCTGCCCGTCATTGACACTTTTTCATGTTGACTATCCTTGAGCAACCTGTGTGTATCTAAAAGATGATACGTAGCATTCCTTATGATTTTTTCCAATAATTATTATTACCTCATCATTCACATTTGTTGCCTTCCAGTACTCAGTCTTCTAATCCTGAGGATGCCTGTAGATCTGGGATTTTATTTTTTAAAAATTTAGACAAAATTTAGGCAACAGGCAACTTCAGCTGCCTAATTTACACCCAATTAACCGACATCCCAGTACGTTTCAAATGGTGGGAGGAAACTGGAGTCCCCAGGGAAAACCACACAGACACGGGGAGAATGTACAAACTCCTTACAAACAGTGTGGGATTCGAATCCTGGTCCTGATCACTTGCACAGTAATATTTCATACTGACTGGGTTGTTCCCTTCCTTTTTTAGATATTCATTTAGAACCAATCTCTATCTTCCATAGCTGTCTGAATATTTCATTGGTAGTCTAAATAAGCCTTACCTTGCGATACTCTTGCCCTTTATGCACTCATAAAACTTTTCATATCACCATGGAGCGTGGAAACAGGTCTATCTTGCTCATGCTGGTATACCTGAGCTAGTCCCACTTTGCATTAGTTATTGTCTTTCCCTTCTCACCATAAGCCTATGTCCTTCAGTTTTAGACTTCCCTACACTGGGGAAAAAAGGTTATGCCTATTCACCTTACCTGTGTCCTCGTGATTTAATGCATCTCGATAACTTCAGCCTCTTATCCCATCTCTACTTGGAACTCAAGTCCTTCAGTCCCAGTAGTATTCTTGTCATTTTTTTGTACCCTTTCAAGCTTAATCCCATGCTTTCTATAAATGCTTTATCGTTACCTACTAATATTTTTTCATACACTCGTTTTGCTTTGTTGTTAATTTTTTTCACTTTCACACTAGTATTAAACTCCTCAAGGGTTTCTGCAGTTTTGATCTCTCAACGTTAGATTTCGTATATGTCGGCGAATAAAACGGAACTTGAACCTTCAAAATGTCCGCTCAAAACCTTCTACACCAAGTATAAAATCCAAAGCTTAATATCCTGTGGTTTAGAGTGTTCTCCCATGGCGATGGGGAACAGCATAAAACACTCACATAACTACTATGATCTTAGCACTGAATATTTTTCTATTGAAACTTGTGTTTTGGAAGCTGGATGAATAGTAATGTTATATTAAAACAATTAAAAATATATTATGAACCTGTCTAACATACTTAAAATAGCAGCGCAGCAAACAGCTGATGAACAGTAAACAATCAGCCAGGATTCCAGGGTGTGTTCTTTTTACACTGCCTTGTCAGGCCAATCACAATAGATCTTGCAGTGAACAGTTCTTCTTCTTTGGCTTTGCTTTGCGGACGAAGATTAATGGAAGGGTAATGTCCACGTCAGCTGCAGGCTTGTTTGTGGCTGACAAGTCCGATGTGGGACAGGCAGACACGGTTGCAGCGGTTGCAAGGGAAAATTGGTTGGTTGGGGTTGGGTGTTGGGTTTTTCCTCCTTTGTCTTTTGTCAGTGAGGTGGGCTCTGTGGTCTTCTTCAAAGGAGGTTGCTGCCCGCCGAACTGTGAGGCGCCAAGATGCACGGTTTGAGGCGATATCAGCTCACTGGCGGTGGTCAATGTGGAAGGCACCAAGAGATTTCTTTAGGCAGTCCTTGTACCTCTTCTTTGGTGCACCTCTGTCTCGGAGGCCAGTGGAGAGCTCGCCATATAACACGATCTTGGGAAGGCGATGGTCCTCCATTCTGGAGATGTGACCTACCCAGCACAGTTGGATCTTCAGCAGCGTGGATTCGATGCTGTCGGCCTCTGCCATCTCGAGTACTTCGATGTTAGGGATGAAGTCGCTCCAATGAATGTTGAGGATGGAGCGGAGACAACGCTGGTGGAAGCGTTCTAGGAGTCGTAGGTGATGCCGGTAGAGGACCCATTATTCGGAGCCGAACAGGAGTGTAGGTATGACAATGGCTCTGTATACGCTAATCTTTGTGATGTTTTTCAGTTGGTTGTTTTTCCAGACTCTTTTGTGTAGTCTTCCAAAGGCGCTATTTGCCTTGGCGAGTCTGTTGTCTATCTCGTCGATTTTAGCATCCGATGAAATGGTGCAGTCGAGATAGGTAAACTGGTTGACCGTTTTGAGTTTTGTGTGCCCGATGGAGATGTGGGGGGGCTGGTAGTCATGGTGGTGAGCTGGCTGATGGAGGACCTCAGTTTTCTTCAGGCTGACTTCCAGTTTCCGCAAAACAGGAAAGAGCTTTAGCAAATACTAGAGCGGCTCGGATGCCCCCCAACGTTCCTCAACATGGTTATGCAACTGCTCAAAACCAACAAGGTCGGGTCAGATACAGCAATGAGTTCTCTGAACCTTTCTCCATTAACAATGGCGTGAAGCAAGGCTGCGTTCTCGCACCAACCCTCTTTTCAATCTTCTTAGCATGATGCTGAAACAAGGCATGAAAGACCTCAACAATGAAGACGCTGTTTACATCCGGTACTGCACGGATGGCAGTCTCTTCAATCTGAGGCGCCTGCAAGCTCACACCAAGATACAAGAGCAACTTGTCCGTAAACTACTCTTTTCAGACGATCCTGCTTTAGTTGCCCATTCAGAGCCAGCTCTTCAGCGCTTGACGTCCTGTTTTGCAAAAACTGCCAAAAGTGACCAGTTACCAGTACTTTTAAGGACGGGGTTTCTTGGAAAGGCTCAATTTTCACTACTTCATTCTTGGTAACATTGATCTCCAGCTACTGTAAAACCCCATCATGGCTCCAACTAATAAACTAAGGAAATATGAAGCTAGTTTTAAGCTGAAAGTGGTAGCATGTGTTAATGCCACAACAATGGAGTTTGGAGATTGCAGTAAGTTCTCGGTGTTAAGTGCCAGACTTCGGGGAGTTCAAAGCCTACACTTTGTGGAAATTCTGGGGTCCTCTTATACACCCAGTCACCTTCTATGCTGACATATACAGTATAAGATTCTCTTACATAAATATATATCTCCTTGATGTCCCTTTATCGGATAACTTATTCCTTGTTGTTCATTTGCTGTGATGTCCATTTGAAGTTCCCATGTTTTCTTTGAGCTGGAAACCAATCTACACTTTAAGAGGTAAATCTAGGATTGAGTTGGTATCCTTTTGATTGCCTGTATAATTTTGCTTGAGTTAATTACATGCAAAGGCATAGCTTGTGGCAGGAAATATAGGGCATTTAAATATGCACACTGAATCATTCGGAAACTTTACTGGGGATTTTTAGGTACATACATAACCCCCTTTACCACTGGGGTTGTCGTTAATTATCTGTGCAGTGTGCCGGGACACTAATTGCTTTTCCACTGAACACATTCATCCCCGGGGATAGGAGTGTTCTACCTTCAACTGGAAATGGGTGACTTTCTACTGTCCTTTTTCCACTGGTTTTATCAACATGCCAGTGTCAGCAAATGCTGGGGATACGAGCAGGGTTGAGACAGTTACTCCCCAGTGTGAAATAACATCATTTGAAGCCGGTGTTTGAACAGTGTTCCTTTTCCACTGGTCCCTGTCCCAGTAAAAAAATTCACAGTTAATTCCTGGGACAGGGAGCCAGTGGGAAAGGGACTATAAATTGCTCCCCATTTCCGAATGATGCTCAATTTAACTGCATGACTTGCAGATTCCTTTCAGCAAAGGAGTGTTGTTGGCTGTGTTAAACATAATTTGTATTAAAAGCATTAATTGATCACAATTGCTAAATGGGAAAGGTGATGAGTTATTGCAGTGCATCAGCAATGGCTGAACCAGCAGCTCTGTTGATGAAACGTATGGATCTGAGGGAATGTGTTAGTGTGAAAAGTTGGAATTGAATAACAGCTTCATTTTGTAGTTATTTTGAAATTCTAATCAGCCTTGGATCCGCTTCGGCACCTCAGGCCTTTATTTACCAAAGCATGACACCATGCCGGCAATTACCACCATCACAAAGATGCTCAAAGATACTTTCAGATTCAAAGTTCAGAGTTATTGTCGAGAGTACATATGTGACTTCACAGTCAACCCAGAGATTCTTTTTCCTGTGGGTGAAGGCAAAATTGCCACTAATTGGGATGCAACAAAAAACTGTACACAGTGTACACATTTAACAAATAAAGAACTGTAAACAGATAACAAATGCAAACAAACTAACTGTGCAATACAGAGAGAATAAAAAAACAATCAACAAAGTGCACAAGTAAGAGTCCGTAAGTAAGCCATTAGTTGAGTTTGTTTTGAGAAGTCTGATGGTGGAGGGGGAGCAGCTGTTCCTGAACCTGGTGATGTGAGTCTTTTAACACCTACACCTCTTTCCTGATGGCAGCAATGAGAATAGAGCATGTGTTGTGTGGTGTGGATCCTGCTGCTCTTCAACGGCAGCATTCCCCGTAGATGTTCTCGATGTTTTACCTTTGATGTCCTGGGATGTATCCGCTACCTTTTGCAGAGATTTACGCTCAGGATATTGGTGTCTCTATACCAAACCCTGATGCAGCTGGTCAGCACACTTCCCACCACATAAGTATAGAAATTTGCCAGTGTTTCTGGTGTCATACCAAACCTCTGAAAATCCCTGAGAAAGTAGAGGTGCTCTTGTGCTTTCTTCACGATGCCATTGGTGTGTTGAGATCAGGAAAGATCCTCTGAGATAGTGACTCTCAAGAACTTAAATTTTCTCACCCTCTCCACCTGTGATCCCCCAATGATCACTGGATTGTACACCTCTGGTTTTCCTTTCCTGAAGTCAACAATCAGCTCCTTAGTTTTGGTAATGTTGAGTGCAAGGTTGTTGTTGGTGCACCATTCAGCCAAGTTTTCAATTTCCATCCTGTTTGCTGACACATCAGCATTTTTTTAATACAACCCACTACTGTGGTATCATCGGCACATTTGTAGATGGTGTTATTGTCGGACTGAGCTACACAAATGTAGGTGTAAAGTGAGTAGAGCAGGGGGTGCTCCAGTACTGATGGAGATTGTGGAGGAGATGTTCTTACCAATACTCACTGGTTGTGGTCTGGAGGTGAGGAAATCCAGGATCCAATTACATTGTGGATGTTGAATCCCAAGTCATAGAGTTTGCTGATCAGTTTTGAGGGGATGATGGTGTTAAATTCCGAACTATAGTTGATAAAAAAACATCCTGATTTATACATCTTTGCTATCCAGGTGGTACTGGGATTTGTGTAGACCCATTGCTATGATAGGTGAACTGGAACAGATCCAATTTGCCACTCAAACAGGAGCTGATCTGCTTCATCACCAGCCTTTCAAAATACTTATCACTGTTGATGTAAGAGTTAGTGGTTGATGGTCATTTTGGCAGGTTACTGCACTCTTCTTGGCCACAGTATGATTGATGCTTGTTTGAAACAGGTGGGTACCACACCCTGCCAGGGTGAGATGTTGAAGATATCCTTGAATACTCACAGCCTTGTATCCTTGAATACTTTTCTAGTTAAATACAGATTTGCATTTATTTACTTTAGATAGCTCAAGAATGAAAAGTTGTGGTGGAGTTCTTCAAGAGAAATGTGTTCAACTGGCAAGAGGTTCTGGGCAATTTTATGATTATAAGGTCATAAATTTTTGATAATTAATTTAAAAAAATATTAGCTAGTAAGTTATTAAACAGTAAATCTTTCCAAAGAAATTTCAATGCAACAAGTCTGCTAGAAAATAGCAGAATGTGCTGATTTGGTCAGGTGTTGGATGTTGAATGGGATCCTTTAACATTATTTAATCTGATAATAACAAAGTTTCTGGAAGTTCCAAATTTCAGGTTTTCTCCCAAATCCTCTCCTTGTATGGAATGAAAAAACTATCCATGCAGAATATAGAACACACAGCAAAAGAGTATGAGAACAGGCCCTTTGGCCCACAAAGTCTGAACTGAACATGATGCCAGCCTAAATTGATTCATAGGGTGATGAGGCAATTGTCATCGCAGTTTTTGATTCTTATGACTTGGAGGGAGGTAACTTCTAGAAGATGTAGCCTCACATCAGACATCAAAAAAAGAACCCATGAAAGATTACTGAAAATCGTTTAGTTCAAAGTCTCCCATAGGTTTGGAACTATCCAAGGCAAATAGAGAAAGCTGTTCAGAAAACATTAGAGACACAATGATAATTATGGAAGATCATTGAATAAATAAATGTTCTTCTGCTCCAGAAGGAGAGCTAACTTCACCTCTGGGTTACAATATCAGATGTTTTATTCTGTATATATCACAGTGAGCCTACAAATGAGGGAATAAAATCCAATTATTTTAATGAAAGGAAACAAAATTTAATTCATCCAATAATTTTAAATACATTTCAAAGGGAAAATAGACAAAAATGATGAGAAGATCAGCACTTGGAGAATTGAAAGATAAAAGCAGAAAAAAGAATCCGAAAGAGGCCACGGTGGAGATAGTCAGAGGAATAAATGAGGGACAGTGGTGAGAGGAGAGAGAGTAGTCAGTGGACATAAGGAGTAAGATGGACATGGGAGGGATGGAAGTGGTCAGAGAGGTGAGGGTGGTCATGGACATGGGAGGGAGGAGGAGTTCAGAAAGGTGAGAGTGGGCATGGACATGGGAGAGAGGAGGAGTTCAGAGAGGTGAGTGGTCAGACATGGGAGGGAGGAGGAGTTCAGAGACGTGAGAGTGGTCTTGCACATGGGAGGGAGGAGGTGCTCAGAGAGGTGAGGGTGGTCATGGGAAGGAGGAGGAGTTCAGAGAGATGAGGGTGATCATGGACATGGGAGGGAGAAG
Source organism: Narcine bancroftii (assembly GCF_036971445.1). Classification (NCBI taxonomy): domain Eukaryota; kingdom Metazoa; phylum Chordata; class Chondrichthyes; order Torpediniformes; family Narcinidae; genus Narcine; species Narcine bancroftii. The sequence continues at coordinate 54,152,599 of NC_091478.1, read as the reverse complement.
GAGTTCAGAGAGGTGAGGGTGGTCATGGACATGCGAGGAATGAGGTGCTCAAAGAGGTGAGGGTGATCTTGCACATTGGAAAGTTCAGAGAGGTGAGGGTGGTCGGACATGGGAGAGAGGAGGTGCTCAGAGAGGTGAGGGTGATCATGGGAGGGAGGATGAGTTCAGAGAGGTGAGTGTGATCTTGGGAGGGAGGAGGAGTTCAGAGAGGTGAAGGTGGTCATGGACATGGGAAGGAGGAGGAGTTCAGAGAGATGAGGGTGGTCATGTACATGGGAGGGAGCAGGGTTCAAAGAGGTGAGGGTAGTCATGGATGGGAGGGAGGAGGACTTCAGAGAGTTGAGGGTGGTCGTGGACATAGGCGGTTGGAGGAGTTCAGAGAGGTAAGAGTAGGCATGGACATGGGAGGGAGGAGGAGTTCAGTGAGGTGAGGGTGCTCATGGACATGGGAGGGAGGAGGTGCTCATAGAGGTGAGGGTTGTCTTGCACATTAGAGAGGAATTCAAAGAGGTGAGGGTGGTCAGTCAAGGGAGGGAGGAGGAGTTCAGAGAGGTGAGGATGGTCATGGACATGGGAGTGAGGAAGGATCAGAGAGGTGAGGGTGGTCAGACATAGGAGCGAGGAGGAGTTCAGAGAGATAAGGGTGTTCATGGACATGGGAGTGAGGAGGAGTTCAGAGAGGTGAGAGTGGTCGGACATGGGAGGGAGGAGGTGCTCAGAGAGGTGAGGGTGGTCTTGGACATTGGAGGGAGGAGAAGTTCAGAGAGGAGAGGGTGCTCATGGACATGGGAGGGAGGAGGTGCTCATAGAGGTGAGGGTTGTCTTGCACATTGGAGAGGAATTCAAAGAGGTGAGGGTGGTCAGACAAGGGAGGGAGGAGGTGTTCAGAGAGGTGAGGATGGTCATGGACATGGGAGTGAGGAGGAGTTCAGAGAGGTGAGAGTGGTCAGACATGGGGGGAGGAGGAGTTCAGAGAGGTGAGGGTGGTCATGGACATGGAAGGGAGGAGGTTCTCAAAAAGTTGAGCGTGGTCTTGCAAATGGGAGAGGAGGAGTTCAGAGAGGTGAGGGTGTTCTTGGACATGGGAGGGAGGAGGTGCTCAGAGAGATGAGGGTGGTCTTGGACATGGGAGGGAGGAGGAGTTCAGAGAGGTGTGGATGGTCATGGACGGGAGGGAGGAGGTGCTCAAAGAGGTGAGCGTGGTCTTGTAAATGGGAGAGGAGGAGTTCAGAGAGATGAGGGTGTTCTAGGACAAGGGAGGGAGGAGGTGCTCAGAGAGATGAGGGTGGTCTTGGACATGGGAGGGAGGAGGAATTCAGAGAGGTGAATGTGCTCATGTACGGGAGGGAGGAGGTTATCAGAGAGGTGAGTGTGGTCTTATAACATGGGAGGGAGGAGGAGTTCAGAGTGGTGCAGGTTGTCTTGGGAGGGTGGAGGAGTTCAGAGAGGTGAGGGTAGGCATGGACATGGAAGGCAGGAGGGGTTCAGAGAGGTGAGGGTGATCATGGACATGGGAGAGAGGAAGAGTTCAGAGATGTGAGGGTGGTCATGGCAATGGACGGAGGAGGAGTTCAGAGAGGTGAGTATGGTCATGGACATGGGAGGGAGGAGGAATTCAGAGATGTGAGAGTGGGCATGACATCGGAGACAGGAGAAATTCAGAGAGGTGAGGGTGGTCGTGGACGTGGGAGGGAGGAAGAGTTCAGAGATGTGAGAGTGGGCGTGACATCGGAGACAGGAGGTTCAGAGAGGTGAGGGTGGTCATGGACATGGGAGGGAAAAGGAGTTCAGAGAGATGAGAGTGGACATGGATGGTAGGGAGGAGGAGTTCAGAGATGTGAGAGTATTCATGGACAAGGGAGGGAGGAGGTGCTCAGAGAGATGATAGTGGACATGGATGGAAGGGAGGAGGAGTTCAGAGATGTGAGAGTATTCATGGACAAGGGAGGGAGGAGGTGCTCAGAGAGGTGAGGGTGGTCATGGGAGGGAGGAGGAGTTCAGAGAGGTGAGTGTGATCTTGGGAGGGAGGAGGAGCTCAGATAGGTGAGGGTGGTCTTGGACGGGAGGGAGGAGGAGTTCAGAGAGGTGAGAATGGTCTTAGACATGGTAGGGAGAAGTTCAGAGAGTTGAGAGTACTCTTGGACTAGGGAGGGAGGAGGAGTTCAGAGAGATGAGGGTGACCATGAACATGGGAGGGAGAAGGACTTCAGAGAGGTGAGGTTGGTGTTGGACATGGGAGGAATGAGGTGCTCAAAGAGGTGAGAGTGGTCTTGCACATGGGAGAGGAGGAGTTCAGATTGGTGAGTGTGATCTTGGAAGGGAGGAGGAGTTCACAGAGGTGTGGGTGGTCTTGGACATGGGAGGGAGGAGGAGTTCTCAGCGGTGAAGGTGGTCATGGACATGGGAAGGAGGAGGAGTTCAGAAAGGTTAGGATGGTCATGGACGTGAGGGGGGTATATTTCAGAGAGGTGAGGGCGGTCATGGACATGGGAGGAATGAGGTGCTCAAAGAGGTGAGGGTGGTCTTGTACATTGTAGAGGAGGAGTTCAGAGAGGTGAGGGTCGTCGGACATGGGAGGGAGGAGGTGCTCAGAGAGGTGAAGGTGGTCTTGGACATCGGAGGGAGGAGGAGTTCAGAGAGGAGAGGGTGGTCATGGACATGGGAGGGAGGAGGTGCTCAAAGAGGTGAGGGTGGTCTTGGACATCGGAGGGTGGAGGAGTCAGAGAGGTGACAGTGGACATGGGAGGGAGGAGGAGTTCAGAGAGGTGAGGGTGAAGGTGCTCAGAAGTGTGGGTGGTCATGGATATGGGAGGGAGGAGGAGTTCAGAGTGGTGAGAGTGGGCATGGACATGGGAGGGAGGAGGACTTCAGAGTAGTGAGGGTGATCATGGCCATTGGAGGGAGGAGGAGTTCAGAGATGTGAGGGTGATCTTGGACATGGGAGGGAGGAGGAGTTCAGAGAGGTTACTCCGGCAGCCCATTCTATACACTTACCACTCTCTATGTTTAAAAAAATGTTACCCCTCAGATACATCACAGAGACCTTGGATGAATGCTTGAGTGATTCAGAAACATTCTGAAATTATCTTTTTCACATTTCATTCCAGAAAAAAAGTTGATTTAAATTGTGTAAAGGTAGTTGTACAATTGAAATTGAAAGAGGAAAATGAAAGCTTTATTTTAAAAAATGTATACAAATACTGAATGAACTGGGTTTATATTTCAGTACAATTTGCAATTTTCGATCCATCCTCGTCTACTCCACCTTCCCTATCAACAACAAATGCCAAAACTCTTGCCCTACTTTGATCCTCAGATTGAGATGCCATCAGTCTTTACTTCCACCTGCCTGATGTTAAATTTACCATAGAACTAGAGTTTATTTTTATATTGTCTTCATCTCCAAGCTCATTGTTATCCCCCTGTTTTTTTGGCTTCCAAGCTGCATGATGTCTTCCTCTGTCAAAAATCCAGTCATCATTTCCTCACCAAATCCATTCCTCAGCTCACTGTCCTACAAAATCACTGTTTCATGTCTAACTTTCTTCTCCAGGTTCCAGGGTCACACCTTCAAGATCAATGCACATCTTACACACAATTCCAACAATAACAGCAATGTTTATGTACCATTTTTAAAGTAACAAGGTTCCATTTCAAAAAAATGACCAAGTCACATTAGGAAATACTAGACCAAAGGTAAGTTAAAGGGTAGGTTTTAAGGATAGGTGTTAACTCAAACTTAGAAGGGGATTCATAGACAGAGTTTCTAATTTTCTCTAAATTTAAACATAGTATAGTTTGGGTAAACCATTGGAAAACAGTGGGAGGATTAACCTCTTTCCAATTCAATAGTATAGATCTTCTAGCCATTAGTGTAAGAAAAGCAATCATACGATCCGCAGGAAGAGATAAATAAGTCAAATCTATTCAATATTTTCATTTGTGGTGAGTTGATCTGGCTCTGTTTTCTTTTTATGATTATGTATGATAATTGGGCTGTTAGATGAGATCGGAGTGATCGGCGTGGTTTAGCTATATCGGTAGATATTTTTTTAAAGTTTTTTAATTCAGATTTGTTTTTTCTTCCTTTTAGGGGTTTTTTTTCTCTCTTTTTTTATATATTTTTATTAATTATATCATTTTTGTTTAGAGATAGTTCATACTCTAAACTGATCAAAAAATTTTTTTTAATGATATATTTTTATTCTGCAATATTATTGTTTAATATCTCTGTATTAATTCGTTATTTACTATGTATTTTTCATATCTCTTTGAACTGTATGTGTTTATAAATTATAATAATAATAAAAAGATTGGAAAAGAAAAGAAAGGATAGATGTCTTGCAGTTGGCAAGAGCTTTAGGGAGAGAATTCATGAACTTAAGTCCTTGGAGGAAGGGATGGACTGTTGAAATATGAATCAAAAATTATTTCTCTGGGGAAATCAAGAGCTAGAATTGGAGGAACGTGGAGAGTTTAGAAGATTGTGGGGCTGAAGGAGTTTGCACAAATAGGGATGAGTGATAATATGGATGGATTTGAAGCCAAGTGTAAGAATTTTTAAATGGAAATGCCATTGTTGGTACCAAACTTTAAATGGCCTCTAATTTGGAGGAAGAAATGGCAGAGGCAACATGTGTTTGGAAGAATCCACTGTAGACACAGCAAAACATGAATGGGGACCGACAGCATACTTTGTTCTCACAGTTACCATGCAAAAGAGTGGAACACCCACAGGAAAAAAAGAATCTCAGGGTTGCATGTGATGTCATGTATGTACCCTGACAATGTATCTGAAATCTGCAGACTTCTTCTTTACCTCTGCTTTGCTCCTCCACTTTGATTCTTTGATCTCTGTTCTATATCAGTTAGACAGCAGTATACAGAGGTGCTGGAAAAACTCAACAGGTTACGCAGCATCCAGGCAAAGTAAAAACCAGTCAATGTTTTGGGCCTGCCCTTTATAACATAACATAACAATTACAGCACGGAAACAGGCCATTAGGCCCTTCTAGTCCGCACCGAACCAAACACCCCTTTCTAGTCCCACCTCCCTGCACAATGCCCATAACCATCCATCTTCTTCTCATCCATATACCTGTCCAACCTTTTCTTAAATAATACAATTGACTCCGCCGCCACTATTTCTCCCGGAAGATCATTCCACACGGCTACCACTCTCTGAGTAAAGAAGTTCCCCCTCATGTTACCTCTAAACCTCTTAACTCATGTCCTCTTGTTTTAATCTTTCCTCCTCTTAACAGAAATAGTCTATCCACATCCACTCTGTCTATCCCTTTCATAATCTTAAATACTTCTATCAAATCCCCTCTCAACCTTCTACGCTCCAAAGAATAAAGACCTAATCTGTCCAATCTCTCCCTATACTCTAGATGCTTAAACCCAGGTAACATTCTGGTAAACCTTCTCTGCACTCTCTCCACTCTGTTTATATCCTTCCTATAATTAGGCGACCAGAACTGCCCACAGAACTCCAAATTAGGCCGCACCAACGTCTTATACAATCTCAACATCACCTCCCAACTCCTATATTCCATGCAATGATTGATAAAGGCCAGCATACTAAAAGCATTCTTCACCACCCTATTCACGTGAGTTTCTACCTTCAGGGAACGATGTACCGTTACTCCTAAATCTTTCTGCTCTTCTGTATTCATCAATGCTCTCCCATTTACCACGTATGTCCTATTCTGATTCTTCTTACCAAAATGAAGCACCTCACACTTATCAGCATTAAATTCCATCTGCCATTTTTCAGCCCACTTTTCTAAGCAGCCCAAATCCCTCTGCAATCCTTGAAAACCTTCTTCATTATCCACTATTCCACCTATCTTAGTATCGTCTGCATATTTACTAATCCAATTCACCACCCCATCATCTAGATCATTAATGTATATAACGAACAACAATGGGCCCAATACAGATCCTTGAGGCACACCACTGGTCACCGGCCTCCAACCTGACAGACAATTATCCACTACCACTCTCTGGCCTCTCCCTTTCAGCCAATGTTCAATCCATTTGACTATCTCAAAATTTATACCTAAAGACTGCACCTTCCTAACTAACCTTCCATGTGGTACCTTATCGAAGGCCTTACTGAAGTCCATATAGACAACATCCACTGCGCTACCCTCATCCACATTCCTAGTCACCTCTTCAAAAAATTCAATCAGATTGGTCAAACATGACCTTCCTCCCACAAATCCATGTTGAGTGCTCCTGATCAGACCCTGTCTATCCAGATGTTTATAAGTACTATCTCTAAGAATTTTCTCCATTAATTTACCTACCACAGACGTCAAACTTACAGGCCAATAGTTGCCAGGCTTCCTCCTTGAACCCTTTTTAAATAACGGAACCACATGCGCAATGCGCCAATCCTCCGGCACTATCCCCATATCTAATGACATTTGGAAAATTACCGCCAGAGCCTCTGCTATTTCCTCCTTCACTTCTCTCAATGTCCTGGGGAAGATCCCGTCTGGTCCCAGAGACTTATCCACCTTTAAATTCTTCAAAAGCATTAAAACTACACCTTTTGTGATCTCTATATTCCCCATTTTTACCCAATTTGCTTTTATTATCTCACATCTCCCAATATCCTTCTCCTTAGTGAATACCGAAGAAAAGAAACTGTTCAATATCTCCCCCATTTCTCTAGGCTCCACACACAGTTTTCCGCTCTGATTTTCTAAGGGACCAATTTTGTCTCTAGCTTTCCTCTTACCATTAACATATTTGTAGAACTCTTTTGGATTAGTTTTCACCCTGCTTGCCATAGTTTTATCGTACCTTCTTTTAGCTTTCCTAATTCCTCTCTTAAGATTCCTCTTACATTCAATGTATCTTTCAAACATCTCCTTAACTCCATGCTTCTTATATCTAATGTACGCCTCCCTTTTTCTTCGAACCAAGTTTCCAATATTCCTTGAAAACCACGGCTCTCTCAAACCTTTTGCCCCTCCTTTTAACCTAACAGGAACATAAAGCTTTTGCACTCTCAAAATCTGATCTTTAAAAGACTTCCATCTCTCTACTACATCCTGCCCATAAAACAAATTGTCCCAATGCACACCCTGCAAGTCCTTTCGCATCTCCTCAAATCTAGCTTTTCCCCAATCAAAAACCTCAATCCTTGGCCCTGATTTCTCTCTTTCCATAATGACATTGAAGCTGATGGCATTATGATCACTGGACCCGAAGTGCTCGCCAACACTAACCTCCGTCACTTGACCCATCCCATTTGCCAATAGTAGATCTAACACTGCTCCTTCTCTGGTCGGCACCTCTACATATTGTTGTAAAAAACTATCTTGCACACATTTCACAAACTCTAACCCATCCTGTCCTTTCACAGAATGTGTTTCCCAATCTATATGTGGAAAATTAAAATCTCCCATAATTACAACCCTGTGCTTATCACAAATATCTACTATCTCCCTACAGATTTGCTCCTCTAGGTCTCGGTCCCCTCCGGGTGGTCTATAATACACCCCTACAAGTGTAACCTCTCCTTTCCTACTCCTCAGTTCCACCCAAATAGCCTCCGTGGATGTGCCCTCTAATCTATCCTTCCTAGGCACCGCTGTAATATTTTCCCTGACAAGCAATGCAACCCCACCTCCTCTTGCCCCTCCGACTCTATCACACCTAAAACAACGAAACCCAGGGATATTCAGTTGCCAATCACATCCCTCCTGCAACCATGTCTCACTAATCGCTACCACATCATACTTCCAAGTATCAATCCACACCTTCAGCTCATCCACCTTTTTTACAATACTCCTGGCATTAAAATATATGAATTTCATAGATTTCCCAATTTTTAATCCCTGTTTATCAGGAATGCCGAACATCTGGCAGGTGCTGAGGGGAGAAGAAGAAGGGGGAGGAATGCAAGGAAATGAGAGGGTTGGGGAATGGCAGAGGAGGGGCAATGAGAGACTTTCACAAGACTCCCTTTGAAGAGAGAACTTCTTGCATCCCTTGAAGAGTCTTCACAATGGAGCAGCCGAATGGAGTAAACAAGAACATCTGCAGATGCTGGGGTCAAGTTTAATGCACAAAGCTGGTGGAGAAAATCAACAGATCATGCAGCACCCATCACGGGCTTATTCACAACCCCATCTCACATTCCAAATATACAAATTATTCCACTTTGCTTTGTTAATTTCATTTAAAACAAAATTAGACATACAGCATGGTAACAGGCTGTTTTGGCCCACGAGTCCATGCCACTCAATTTGCCTCCTCCTCCAGTACATTTCAAATGGTGGGAGGAAACTGGATCCTCTGGGGAAAACCCACACAGATATGGGGAGAACGTATAAACTCCTTTGTGACAGATTATGTTGTGTTTGTATTTAATATAGATATGTTTTTGGGAGATAAATTGGGGCAGGTTTTTAATGTAGGTCACATACAAAAACTTCAAAACAGACAGGGTGGCTCCTGGGGGCCTTTGCAAAAACTCTGGGGAATGCCCAAAAGACTTCATCAATGGATTGTTGTTTTGAAAAGCAACAGATGAAAGAGCTCAGAGGAGTAATTTGGAGCCACAGGTCATCTGGAGTGCAGCTTCCTGTTCTGAGGGTCATGTGGTTTTGCAAGCAGAGAGAGGAAAACAGGCTTTTCTTTATGTGTGTGTGTGTGTGTGTGTGTGAGAGAGAGAAAGAGAGAAAGAGATAAGTTCTGCAGTGCTACAGTCAGCAGCAGCAGCTGGGACTGGAACAGGTCAAGTTGGAAAGCTTGTGGAAAAACCCCATTTGGAAGACTGGTTGTGAGTGTTTAGTTCAGCCCTTGTTGTTCATGCAAGAGAAGAGGACTGGCTTCCTAATGTTTCACTTGAAATAAGAGAAACAAAAAGGAACTCTGTGGTGACCTATTATCTGGAAAACCCTGATGGGGCAAGTTTCTTCAGCAAGACATTGATGTGGCTGATTAAAAGGAATCAGTTTGTGTCCAGGATCTCTTTCTGAAAACCAACAAGAACCTTCCTGAGCAGTAACCATTTACCTTTCAAGCACCAAAGCCTGGTGAACTTGATAAATTTTAAATTCTGTGCACAGTATAAGAATTGCCTGCAACCAGTGACCTTGGAGGAATGAGAAGTGATATTGGACTATGAATCAAAGAACTTTTTTAAACTTACACGTGCGCTTAGAATTCGAAGGAGGTTAAGTTAATAGTGATAATAGTTAATAGAGCACACCTCACTGACAAAAGAAAAACCCAACACCCAACCTCAACCAACCAATTTTCCCTTGCAACCGCTGAAACCGTGCCTGCCTGTCCCGCATCGGACTTGTCAGTCACCAACGAGCCTGCAGCAGATGTGGACATACCCCTCCATAAATCTTCGTCCGCGAAGCCAAGCCAAAGAAAAAAAAGAAAGATAAGATAAAGTTTGATCCTGTTTTTATGTTTAAAGATAATTAAAAGCAACTTTTGTTTAAGTAATCATTTGTCTCAGTGAATATCTATTGCTGCTGGGTTTTGGGGTCCTCTGAGCTCTTAACACCTTACAGGCAGCATGGGATTCAAACCTTGGTCCAAATCGCTGGCGCTGGAAAGGCATGCGCTAACCACGGCACCAACCGTGCTGCTCTCATCTTTCCTTAGAACCTATTGCAACTAGAGCAGTTTGAATAGACAAGTTTCTTAAGCATTGGAACTAGTGAGGGATTGATTTCATTTTAACATTTAATCTTAGTTTTGCATTTAGAATTGAATGTATAGTGCCAGTCAGGAATAAAAAGCTGCCTGCCAGTTGCAGTTAGCAATTAATAGGTCACCTCAGGTAACAATTACTTTCTGTAGAGATTGAGTCAGTGCTCAAGGATTTTGAGTGTGGCCAGTAGGTGGATAAGTGAAGAGTTTGCACTAGAGCAGAGTGAAGTTTGAGCAGGGTGCAAAGATTGGCAGTTTATATTTGGCGAAAAGGAAGAAAGCTTAACAGAACAAACTAAATTAGTGTGGTTAAAATGAGAAGAACATTACTGTAATTAAATAAATTAATAAAACAGTCCCAGGTGTGAGGATTTAACCTGAGAAGCATATTGCCTTTTTAATTGTTCCAGGTATTAGAGGCATGTTAGTGATGCTCAGTCCTGTGGCAAATTCAGGGTGGTTATTGTATGTGCCACACCATTAGCATCCTCTGTCCCCCTGCTTGCTAGTGTCCCCTTCCTCCCTTATCCACCTTTTACCTCCTGTCTGTGGGACCATGCTCCTCCCCCTGCCCCCCACCCCACCATTTTGTTTGGGTGTTTGCCTACATTTTGTTCATACCTTGATGAAGGCCTCAAGCCCAAGATGTTGATTCTGTACCTTTATCTTTGCTATATAAAGTACGCTGTTTGACCTGCTGAGTTTCTCCAGCATTGTGTTCGTTACTTCAACCATGGTGTCTGCAGACTTTCCAGGGCATGCCATCAACTACAGGAGATTTCAGACACTGAGCATCAGCTGCTGTAACTTCATTGAAGCTGAATGGTGGTGGACATTCTACAGCTTCAGCATCCGGGGATTTGATGGGAATATGGGAAGAATAAGATGAATCAGTGGAGGATTAGGGTAAATGGGTGAATGACTGCAGGCATTGAGTTGGTGGGTCTGTGTTATGTGACTCCACTTATCTTACACTTTCAGGGAGCTGTGTACTTGCAGCTTAAGATCTCTGAGTGTATGTATCAGTGTTCCTCTAGGTTCTGCCATTAACTGAACACTTTTAGGATAATTGTCCAGTTCAAAGGAGGATCAAAAGGCAGGTGATATGGAGGAAGGGATAAGATTAGAAAACAAGATCTCCAAGGTAGTGGAATGCACAGACTAGTAATCCAAAACTCAGGTTCAAGTTCCACAGTACAAGTTAATTTCAAATGTCTAACCTGAAATTTGGGAAAATAACAATTAAACCTACTAAATTGTTTAAAGTCTTATCTTGTTCACTCATATCTTTCAGGAGAGGGAATCTATCCTTGTGTCTGGGTCTGGCCCACATGCAATCTCAGATACACCAATATGGTGGATTTAATTTTATTTTTAAATTTGGAGATACCGCATGGTATCATGCCCTCTTCGCCCATGTGCCCATGCCACTGAAATATATTCATGTGATCAATTAACTTCCCAATCCAACCATCTTTGGAATGTGGGAGGGAACTGGAGGTCCCAGAGAAAATCCACTGGCAGAATCAAACCCAGGTCACTGACTCTGTGGAAGTTTGCGCTAACTGTGCTGGATTCACAGAAGCCACCCAGCCATTAGTTGTGGTACTAACAAAGAAGGTGGGGAAATAAAACCAGAATGACCACCTGGAGTCAACTTTTGCATCAAATTCAGTCGGCTTTGTAAAGCCTTCTTCAAAAACATCAAGCATTGATTTCGAAATTGGGAGAGTTGTCGCACAGACTAGTTCTGCAGCATCCAGACCGAGTTGTACTCATAGAATCAGAACTGACGATGCCTATGACTCCTCTTCCACAATCCCTGGGTGCATCCTGTCTCAATGGCAGACAGACAGTGAAAAAGGCCAGAAGGAGTGACTCTGGGAGTCCTCAACATTGACACTACATCCCATGCTGCGACATTAGGCCTAATGTGGGTCAGGAAAACTCCTACTGTCTTCCATCAGCTGATGAATGAATGTTTCTTCAGATTGTAGAATGTTTGGAATAAGCCCAGAAAATAGTATGGGCATAGACTTCAGTATCCATCGCCGAGAGCAACTTTACAACATTCCAATGAATAAGATGGCTAAGTTTCAAAGGTCATAACTGTCAGAACACTGTGGTAGTGGGTCTGTGGTAGGTAGTGAGTGAACCAGTTATTGACATAACTTGTAGCAGATGCACTTGTCAATGAAGGTAGAATTGTAATTCAGGAAGCTTGTGAAAAATCTGCTTCTCTGACTCCTACCCCTCTCACTTTAAGCCGAAGTCCTCTATTTCCACACTCCTCTACCTTCAATGTTTGACCTTCTAATATGTGCATCTCATATTTATATATAAAACTCTGTAAGGCCAGCAGAGCTGCATTAAAAATGCAATGAACACTGTGCTCAGTGATCTCAGGTTGAGGAGCTCGGTAGATGTACCATGTCTTGTCAATGGTGGTGGACAGTTTAACGGCTAAAGGAGAAAGAACGTCCCATCCTACGCAATAGCAGGGATCAGCCTCTGTATGCTATAGACTGCTGATGCAGTTGCAACCACACGCTGTTAGAAGTGCCAAGCAGACAAGCCATCTTGGCTTCTTGAGAGCCCCACCTACACAGAAGTTAGTCTCTTGTTCAACATGACATCATGCAATGAACTTTATAGATTATGGGATAGACATCATTTCAGTTGCACCACTGAAGATCTCTAGCCAAGCTGTTCCAGTGTGATTACAACACTGATATTGACCTGATAATGTGGGAATTTGTCTGGGACTGTCTCAAGCACAACAAGCAGGACAAATCCAATCCAGTTAATTACAAACCAAAAAGGCAAGAATTATGAAGAATGATTCACTGAATGCAGATGCTGATGAGATGGATGGTAAGGACAGGGGAACTCAGTTTTTGCTCTATTTTATGTCAGTTCAAATAATATTCTACCACCAGACATGCATTACCTGCCCTCCTCCTTTCAGCATTTTTAAGGGATTACTCCTATGGCAACTCTCTGCTCCATTATTCCTTCCCTGCCTACCATACCCTGTTTCATGGCACTTTTCCATGTAACATCAGCAGATGCAACACCTTTTCTTTCACCTCTTCCCTTTCCACTATCCAGTGACCTTAGCCAGACTTTCCAGCTGAACCAATGATTCAGTTACACTTCCAAAATGCTATACTGCTTTTGGTGCTTACACTGTGTCCTTCTCTACACTGGGTAAACCAAATGCAGATTGGGTGATTGCTTTTGGAGCAGCTGTACTTAGTCCACAGGAATTTCTCTGAATTCTGGTTACCTATCACTTGAATTCTCTATCCCTTTCCTACCCAGAAACTTTCTTGTGGCTTCCTGCACTGCTACAATGAGGCCCCAAACACGTTTAAGCAGCAACACCTCACTTTCAATCCAGACCGATGCACCCCTCTGGGTGCAGTCTCAAATTCTCAAGTTTTAGGTGACTTTAGGTTCCTTTCTGACTGAATGTGAACTGGCCATTATTACCCACCATCATTCTGACTCAGCATTTTTCTTTTGACTTTCTTTTTGTGTAATCTGGCCTGCTGGCCAAGTCCCCTAGTTTTTAACTATTCATTGCATGCGCAAAGAAGCTTTTTCATAACCACCATGTTAGTTCATCCTGTTGCAATCAATTAGAGATGTTCTTCTGATCCATCTAAACCCCCTTCCCCCACCCCTTTACCACCTCAGATCTAATGAAGAGGTCTCAGGCCTGCAATGTTTTGCTCTCCACAGATGCTGTCTGATCTGCAGTGTATTTCTACAAAATGATAGCATCAACTATTTTTTATTTAACACTTTAACATTAAAAATTACAGAATTTTGAACTACACTTTATTTTGTTCTTTATGCATGCTGTTTATATTATTAATTGAAAATGGAAAACATAATATTATTTACATAATGGTAGAAATTTAGAATACAGATGTTATGTGATGTTAAAATGAAACACTTACCTCTGCTATAAATTCACTGCCTCTGTTTTCATGTACAGTGCGTCCTTTCACCATTATCAGTCACATAATTTCTTATTACTGGATCAAGTTTTAATGGTTCTTTCAAGCCTAATGTATATCTGATTTCGATTTATTGACATTTACAGAGCAGAAAGGGTCACTTGGCTAGGTTACAACAGTAATAGGTTGTCTCTGATCTTATTTGTATCTCAGGCACTTGAAAACACAAAATGGCGCTTGGAACCCACTGAAGCTGTGATCCCCCCTCATGAACATGTAAATTTGACGATTGTAGCACATCTTGATGATACAATTTGGTCTGAAGACAAGTTACACATATTAATAGAGAACAGTCCTTCAAGAACCATTCATGTACAAGCCAAGGGCATTGGATCTACCATTGTATCAAACAAATCCTTTGGACCACATCTTAATCTTGGATCAGTATTCAGGCAAGTAATCACATCAGAAGCCTTCAGGTTGTGCTGTCTGCCTAAACTGAATGAGGATGGTTGAGGAGTTGGAATCAGAGAGCAGGGTAAGTAAAGCAAAAACAAAGCAATCTGCTGGATCACAAATAGATTGTCTCAGTGGGTTGACCCCATGGGTTCTTTCAGCAGATTGTTCTTTTGCTCCAGATTCCAAGTATCTGTAACCTCTGGGTTGAGAAAATAAGTGTGAGTTGTTTTCACTACTTGAAGAGGGTAAATCAGAAGAGATTGAGAGATGAAATGTCAAAATACTAGAGAGTATAGGTTTAAAGTGAGAGGGCAAATTTATTTTTACATAGAGAGCTGTAGGTGCATGGAACATCTTGCCAAGGTAAGTGGTAAAGGTAGATGCATTAAAAATGTTGAAGAGGTGATTAGGCATGTGAGCAGACAGGAAATAGAGGGATATGGGTCTTGTGTAGGCAAATAGGATGAGGTGCAGTTATGGTGGATCAAAGAGCCTGTTCCTGTGCTCTACTGTTCCATGTTCTACAAGTATGAGAAGAGGGATAAGGCAGGACAATCTATTCCATACTTTTCATAGCATCAGTGATAACCCTCATCATCTCCTCTGTGGATAAAGTAATGCAACACCCCTTTTTTGACCTTGGACCTGCATTGCCTGCTACAGAGTGCCTGCATCTTCAGAGATCAGGGAGCCTGCTGCATCCCTGCACGGATCACTCTTCCCTCCTTATCTCCTCCACCACTTTCTCCAATGCAGCACCAGACAATGTTTCCTGCATTGCCCATTTTGAATTGTCTCCCAGCCCAGGCAGACTTCCTGAAAGTCAGCCAATCCTACAGCAGATACAGATGTGGGAGAAGTAGGATGGTTTTAAACTGTGCAGGTGAGTTTTAAGTGAAACTAGTGACTTTCAGCATTGTTTGTAGCTGAAGAAGATGTCCACTTGTGCACTTAATGCTGACCTCATTGCAAGTCAAATAAATGTACCTGGCCGTATGAATCCTCAGGTTCTGTTTGTACATGTATTTATTCAGTATGCCTTCAAGTAGAAAGTGATCAGAAAATGACAATAGATGAGAGGGGGCTTTAAGACATATTCATTCCTGTGACTAAATTGCTTTGGAATGTTACAGACCTAGTGATGGTCTTTTAATGAGCATATAAAATATAATTTATGTGTTTAACAAAGATCTTGCAAACATCACAAACTGTTTATTATTTTAGACTGACTTTTAATGAATCTATCATTATTCATGAGTGTAATTTTAAGATAGCTCATTAGACTCAAATGTAATAGGTCTTTAAAATATGAAGGATCTTAACAGAGAAAATAACGATAAACTGTTTCCATTTGGAATTGGTCATCTCTTCAAATGGAAGCATCTAAAACTACCGATTAAAGGATTAAAGACCAACAACAAAGGAACCAGATCAACATGAGAATTTTTCCATTTTAACACAATGTTAGTCTCCAGAACTGATTGTATGAAAGGAGATGGAAGAAGAAATCAGTTGCTGTGAAGGAAAAATACTCTGTAATGAAAGGTCTGGCGAGAGTGATTAGTGGGAAATATCAAAAAGGTTTGGTAATAGTTAAAATACAAAAGCAGGGGTTTTAACCCATATTGTTGCATTAGAATCACAGGACAGGACACACGAGGTGTAGAATTGATAGATTAACATCCTTCCTCTTATATTTAGGATTTGTGTGATTTCCGTTACCTAATTAGAGTTCTTCCATTCATTTTATACCTTTCATTATTTAATCCTGCCATTTGCAAGACACAACCAAACTATGAATTAATGATGGTCAACACCATCTTCCCCTTGGTCTATCTGCCCTTTTCACACTGGCTAACCAGTAAATTGGTTGTTCAATGATTTGGTTAAAGAAGTAATTTTTGCTATTCACACTGGACCACTGTTAACCAGTTCTTTGTGCCCTTTCACACAGCACCAGGCATCCCAGGGAAGAGGGGCGCCTATCCTCACTATTTGGTCCCAGGAAACCCACTGTCCCTTTCACACGTAGGCACCAGATCACCATGGGGATGATACACTCTGCCTTGGGTGATATGACACCTGAATGCTGATTTGCAAGCATTCACACTGACACGTTAACTGGAATATTGGTAGTTAATTGGTGGGATAAAGTGCCAGTGTGAATGGGACTGTGACTCATTGGTCAGATGCTAATGTGGTTAGCTTGCAAGAGAGAAGGAGATGACAGGTTTGTCATGGTTAAGTAGATGGCATTGAGTGCAAGATGTGTGAAATGAGCATAATGTGAAGTAAATGAGTGTACAGTGGACCATATGAAAATTTAAGTGAAGCCTTAATTCAAAGGCATTGTTGGTGTGGAGTTATGGGGAGTGATGAATTGAGCAGTGCTTGAGGTTAGAGCTAAGCAAGAAAGTCTGCAATGCACAAACATACTGGAGTAATTCAGCAGGTCACATAGCATCCATAAGAAGTAAAGAGTAATCAACATTTTGGGCCTGACACCTTCTTCAGGTTTATGAGGTTAGAAACATACCATTGATAATGATCACTTCTGTGAGATGGTTGAGTTCTTGAGGCATTGGATATAGGTCCTCAGAGCCTGACATCTTTTCTTGTTTTTGAATACTTCCCCTGTAAAATTTGGTCCCTAGGGCATCATATTGGTTAATGAAGGTCAAATATTGCCCAGCTGTAAACCAGTTTATCTGAATTCTTGAGAAACCCTTGTCTCATTTCTTGTTTGTTACAGTTCTCAGGTTTGCCACTACTCAGTTAGGCTGACAAATCGTGGACGGCGGCACCATCAGATTTACTGGAAAATGGAAGGTTTTCCACTCATTTTTAAACCCTCTCCACAGAAACAGCCTGCACCTCTTGACATGAAAAATAAAATTTCTCCCCCACTAAATGGGCACTATAGCCCCTGCTTCAGAGTTCGACCACTGCGGATGGACCTCAATCCAGGCCAAAGTGCTGTCTTGGTGTTGGAGGGAGAATCAGATGAGCCGAAGGTAAGAAAATATTTTGAATCAAAAGTATACAAGTGGTCAGTGATGGTGCCAATTCTGCTGCTATAACTTCAACTTCACCTAAATATCTCTTGCTCTCTTTAGGAACAATTCTAATACATCACTTCTATTTTATTTTACAACTCTCTAAATGACGGGCAACATGTGATGGTTGATTTTTGTTAGCTGATCATTAATAGTTCCTTATGCCCCTTAATTAATATCATTTAAAATGCTCACATGCTCACTCATGTGCTGACTCCTTCAGATAGCCATTTACTCAACGTCTGGTTTCCTGATCCTCTGAGCATATTTACTCCCTTCACTGCACCTTCCAGGCATCTTGGGTGTTGCCTCTGGAATTCCCACTTAGTTCCCTTTCACTTGCAAACCACTATCCAAAATTGGGGTTTATAGTTTAATTGGGAGGTGAAAGGACCTTCTACCATGCTGTATCATTAAAATTAAAAATTAAAACAGCTTGCACACGTATAAAATTCCTTCAATGTGCTTCTCAGAAAGTGTTACATTTAACACCTGTATGTATCGCCATATGGTTGTATGTACTATAGGCACTGGCTGGCCCGCCCTCCTGATGACATCCTCTCTGAGACTCCTCCCTGGACTCCTCCCCTCTGACCCAGGCCATAAAGGTTGAGTCTCCTCTCCTCCCCTCATTTCCCTAGCTTGGACCTGGGCCAGCAGTCTCGTGTGTAATAAAGCCTATTGTTCCCTTCAGTCTTTGTCTCTGTGATTATTGGGGCAACTGGTAGCGGCCAATCATTTATTACACACGATTTTTGAAGGTCTCCGATAATGGAGAAGTTGCTGTGTCCTGATCGGCTAGAGGTAGATTCCCAAGTCCCGGGTGCATCCAAGCTCTTTGAACAGTGAGTGAACTGCTTCAATAACTTTCTCGAGGCTGCCGCTAAAGTAGTCAATTCAGACGAGAAGAGGCTGAAGGTCCTACAGGCAAGAGTCTGCCAGAGGGATTTCCAGGCCATCCGAAGCGGCACGACCTATGTCGAGGCGATGGCTGAACTACAGGCGCTATACAAACCAAAGATGAACGAAGTCTACTCCCGTTACCTGCTTGCATCAAGAAAACAGCAGCCTGGTGAATCAGCTGAAGAGTTCATTCGATCCTTGGTCACACTGGGAAAAGACAGTTTGGGGAACCCCACAGCCACGATATCGTTCACCCAGTGCATGTAAGATATAGTCCGGGATGCCTGTGTGTCAGGGTTGAGGTCAGACTATATCTGACAACGTCTCCTTGAGGAGGATCAAACTCATGCTAAAAAGAGTGATCCGAATGATCATAATTTTAGATTCAGTCCAGCACCGTGCAGAGTCGATCGCAGGCAGAAGTGGGCCTACCACGTACGTACTGCCACGAGGGCTGCCATTCTGGGACTCAGCGTCGGGGGTTACCGACCCAACAACGGCAATGGTGTCATTGGAATTGTTGAGATGCAACTTCTGTGGGCAGGCTAAGCACTCGAGATGCCTTTGCCCCGTGAAAGGAGCCACATGCTCGGGCTGCGGGAAAAAGGGCCATTATCAGAAGGTCTGTAGGTCCAGACCCTTGTCCCGGAGCAGCGCGGCATGTGTGCCTGAGAAACTTCCGGTACCAACTGCGTGTGTGGTAAAGGGGGCAGCATCTTACCCACTACTGGTCCCATCCTGTACGTTGCAGCCTACTACTTTGATGACATCAATTCCGCCCGCCACGACACCACTTACACTTTCTTCCCTGACGAGGGCAGCGTGGTCAACATGGAGGTTGCCATCTTGGCGTCAGGCCTCCCCACCGATGACGATGAGGAGACACCTGTCCTAGCGTCAGTCATCCTGAACCAAGCCTGCCCTCACTCGATCACAAACTCCATGATGCAGATCGAGGTGAATGGGTGCAAGATGAACGCCTCTTTGACAGCGGCAGCACTGAAAGCATTATCCACCTCGATATGGTCCGCAACTCTCCCTTCCCATCAGGCTGATGACTGGATCGGTATCGATGGCAGTGAAGGACCAACAAATTTGTGTCTGGGGGTACTGTGTAGCATCTCTAACGGTGGGGGGTGGGGGATTGTTACAATGATTTTGTATTGTTGATCATGCCCCACCTCTGTGCGCTGATCCTCCTGGGCCTTGACTTCCAGAGTCAATTCAGGAGTGTGATGATAGAGTTCGGGGGGCCCCCAACGACCGCTGACTGTTCACAACCCCCAGCTCTCTGACCCCACTCCCCAAACAAGCACCCAGTCTCTTGCAGTCTCATCACCCTGCGGGTGGCCCCTCTGTCATTATTTGTGAACCTCACCCCGGACTGTAAACCGCTCACCACCAAGAGTAGGCACTATAGGACTGAAGATATGGAGTTCATCCCGGCTGAGGTTCAGTGATTTTTGGCAGAGGGGATCATAGCCCCTAGCTCCAGCCCCTGGAGGGCACAGGTTCTCGTGGTCAGAGGGGCGGGCAAGCCCCGGATGGTGATTGACTATAGTCAAACCATCAACCACTTCACCCAGTTGGACGCATACCCGCTACCCCGTATAGCCGACTTGGTCAACAAGGTTGCGCAATATAGAGTTTTTTCGACTATTGACCTCAAGTTGGCTTACCATCAACTCCCCCTCTGTCTGAGTGATCAAATCTACACGGGATTCAAGGCCAACGGCAAACTATTCCACTTCCTGCGGGTGCCTTTCGGTGTGACTAACGGTGTCTCTGCTTTTCAGAGGGTGATGGATCGGATGGTGGAGGAGCACAAGCTGATGGCGACATTCCTATATCTCGACAATGTCACCCTCTGCGGCCACGACCACCAGGACCACGATGCTAACCTCGCCAAGTTCTTACGTACGGCCAAATCCAACTTGATGTACAACAAAGACAAGTGCGTGTTTAACACAGATCGCCTGGCCTTTCTCAGATGCGTCGTGGCACATGGTGTCATTGCTCCGGACCCTGACTGCATGTGACCACTCATGGAACTCCCTGACCCAAACACCCTGAAGGTGCTGAAGAGGTGCTTGGGGCTGTTTTCCTACTACACACAATGGGTGCCAACTACACCGGTAATGCCCATCCCCTGATTAAGTCCACAACCTTCCCATTATCAGTGGAAGCCCAGGCTGCATTTCACCAGATCCGAGGAGACATCGCAAAGGCCATGATGCATGCTGTGGATGATCCATCCCCTTCTAGGTGGAGAGTGATGCCTCTGACTTTGCACTAGCCGCCACACTTAACCAGGCAAGCAGGCCGGTAGCGTTTTTCTCCTGCATCCTGCACGGTCCCGAAGTACGGCACTCCTCTGTTGAGAAGGAGGCACAAGTGATCGTTGAGGTGGTCCACCACTGGCGACATTACCTGGCCAGTAAAAGGTTTACCCTGCTGACAGACCAGAGAGCAGTGGCCTTCATGTTCAATGCGAAACAGTGGGGTAAAATCAAAAATTACAAGATTCTTAGGTGGAGGATCGAGCTATCAACTTATAATTACGATATCTTGTATCAGTTGGGTAAACTCAATGATTCCCCCAGATGCCTCATCCCGGGGATGTACGCCAGCGTGCATCTCGACTGTCTCCAGGCCCTTCACGACAATCTATGCCACCCCAGAGTCATGAGGCTGTACCACTTCGTCAAGTTTCGGAACCTCCCGTACTCTGTAGAGGACATCCAGTCCACGACTAGACTCTGCCAGATCTATGCCGAATGCAAGCTGCAGTTCGACCGCCCAGAAAAGGAACATTTCATTAAGGCCACACGGCCCTTTGAACGACTCAGTGTCGATTTCAAGGGGCACCTCAAATAGGAATGACTACTTTCTGACGGTGGTGAACGAACTCTCCAGGTTCCCCTTTGCTATTCCCTGACCGGATATGACCTTGACGATGGTTATCAAGGCACTGTGCAGCATCTTCACCCTGTTCGGGTACCCTGACTATATTCATAGTGACCAGGGGTCATTGTTCATGAGTAAGGAGCTGCGACAGTACTTCCTAGCCAGAAGCATAGCCACAAGCAGGACCACCAGCTATAACCCCAGGGGTAATGGCCAGGTGGAAAGGGAGAACGGCACCATCTGGAAGGTGGTGCTCCTGGCTCTCAGGTCTAGACATGCCAGTGCGTTTGGCCCGAGGCACTCCACGCCATTTGATCGTTGCTATGCACCGTTACTAGCACCACCCTGTATGAACGCCTCTTTGATTTCCCTAGGAGATCAGCGAACGGTTCATCCATCCCTCCTTGGTTGGCAATCTCAGGGCCGATCCTGCTACGGAAGCACATCAGGGGCCATAAGACGGACCCACCTCATTTACGCCAACCCCCAATACGCGTTCTTGAGGTATCCTGATGGCCACGAGGACACTGTACCAATCCGAGACCTGGCGAGGGCCAGAGACCCCGAAACAGCCCTGCCTGCCTCCGACCAGACTACGGATCTGATCACACTGCACAGGAACACAATCCTGGAGTCCGAGCCGCCAGTCTCCCCACTGGACTTCCAGGAGTCTACCCCCCATGAGACAACGGACCACCCATTCTCCTTGTAGACCCCACCAGCACCCCGACCCCAACGGATCCCCCCTCAGGCTCTCCCATGATGGCCTCCTCTCCTGAGAAGCAACGCACGGACACATCAGCCCCTCGGCGGTCTAGCAGAAGGAGGAAGCCATCT
This sequence comes from Narcine bancroftii, assembly GCF_036971445.1. Taxonomy (NCBI): domain Eukaryota; kingdom Metazoa; phylum Chordata; class Chondrichthyes; order Torpediniformes; family Narcinidae; genus Narcine; species Narcine bancroftii. The sequence goes on along the minus strand of NC_091478.1, from coordinate 54,130,776 downwards.
GTGCGACTGAACCTCTAGTCCGTTTTTCTTTCTATTTGTTTTCTTCTTCCGCCCCCCACTCAACCCCGTTATTGCTCCCAATGGTCTCTATTTTTAAAAGAGGGGGTGGATGTAATGATATGGTTGTATGTTCTACAGGCACAGGCTGGGCTACCCTCCTGATAACATCCTCTCCTAGACTTCTCCCTGGACTCTTCCCCTGTGACCTAGGCCATAAAGGTCGAGGTTCCTCCTCCTCCCCTCATTTCCCTAGCTTGGACCTGGGCCAGCAGACTCATGTGTAATAAAGCCTATTGTTCCCTTCAGTCTCTGTGTTGGTAGCGGCCAACAATACCATAAGGTAAAATTAGGATAGGTTTGTTTCAAGTTTAGGGGGTTGGGTTAAGGTGAGACAGATAGATTTTGACAAGGAATGTTGGAGCTTAAGGTTGATGGCATAACCAAAATTCATGTCAGATTCAGAGGAACTCAGATGTCAGAGTTTTGCAGGGTTGAAGGACAAGAAAAATAGTGAACAAATCAATTGGAGGAAATGACACATGAAGATGGGAATTTTAAAATCATAATGTGTGCAATTCCAAAGGTTAACACATCAATGAGCAAGGTGGATTGGTCATTGTTGAAATGGTTGTGTTTAGCTGTAATTAATAAGTGGTAGCTGAGCTGAAGCAGGCATGGTGAAAGTTAACAGTAGGGTAGTGGCTGCAGTGATAGAGAAGATGGAACAGCACATTAAGTGAGACAGATGAGACCACACTGTTCAGGTCTTGTCACCTCAGAATAGGAAGGATGTGGAAGCTGTGGAGGGGGTGCAAAGGAGATCTACCAAGATGTCACCTGTGAGGCAAGGTTAGCAGAGCTAGGGCTTTTCTCCTTGGAACAAAGATAAGAGGTGACCTTAATGGAAGTCTAAGAGATTATGAGAGGCATAGATAAAGTAGACAGACAGCACCTTTCTCCTCGGGTAGATGTAGCAAACTCCAAAGTGAAGGGAGGAAAGTTTAAGGGTAAATTTTTACACAGTGAGTTGTGGGTGCCTGAAATGGATTGCCAGTGATGGTAGTAGAGGCTGGAACAATAGGGGCATTTAAGAGATAGATGAAATGGATGAAAGAAAATTAGAGGGTTATGAGACAGGGTGATTTTTTAAAGAAATATATAGGTTAGCACAACCTCATGGGCCGAAGGGCCATTATACTGTGCTGTAATGATCCTTGTCTGCTTGATCTTTCCTCACTAAACTAAAACCCACCTTGTGAGGAATTAATCTGATGAACCATCATTGCATTTCCTTTATCATGGGGATATCCTTTTTTACTTCGACAGGGAGATTGGAACTGTGCAACACATTCCAGCTGTTGTCTCAATACAGCCTACATAACTGCAAGAAGACCTATACTCTTATTGACTTCCTCTGTACAGCCAGTTGCCTGGTATCTTGCTAGTAGTTGAAGCACATTCTCTTCTCAAACATTGGTTCTTTTGGAAGGAAATATTTTAAATGTTTTAATTGTAGGCCAATTTGCATTGCACACTCTTGCAAGACTTCTCTCTTCTCCAGTAAAGGAATGTGAATGGCACCAGAATATTGCCAGCCTATTTAGGTAGAATTCAGTATCAGCTCCCTTGTTATTACTCACATGTGGCAGGTTTAAGGAAGTGTGATCAGGTGTAACCATATCCATTTTGAGTCACTTATTCTGAATGTGCTGGTGCTAAAGGCATACACTGTTCTTGGTAGGCCATCCTTCGGGATTGAGAATGATTTGCTTCCAATCTAGTGGTTTTGTGAGTTTTGAAGTTACTAATGAATCCAGTTTGGGAGACATAGAATCTTCCTCAGATGTGGCAGGAGATAGCAATGGAGTGGATGGTTTATGAGTGGCATCTCTTTCTGTTTATGCTGGGCTTACATGTGCTCTTGAGGCATAGATCCAAGGTTCTCAATACTATTACAAGTGTTTCTTCCCCACTTCAAACAGTCATGGATCAGGGATTCCCAAAATTAAGTGTATATGTGACATTTTTCAGAGCCATTGATTCCATTTTTGACTCTTCTTCTGTCTATCTGGTGACTTTTTTTTACTTAGACTTGCTTCTCTTTATCTGTTTATTTAAGATGATGTACAGGTTGGCATGGTGACCAATTCAATTACTGCACTGGATTCCAAAGTCTTTCTTTGGCTATCGTTCTGTGTTTCAGTTTATCTGATTTGTAACTCGGCATTCTCTGGAAAATGTCTATTTCAATCCAAACTTTCCTTTTCTTCATTATTTCAAGCAATCATAGCCTCCTGTTTCAATGACAAAGCCCCAGTGTTTGTAATTCTGCACTTTCAGATAGAACTTCAGATAAAACATTTTCTGCACTCACTCTTATCACCTCAGTTATCTTTCCTGTTGAGTGGAGTCCAAGCCTTTGCACAGTACTCTAAATATAGTTTTACTTAAATCTTGTGTAGCTTCACCATTACAACTTGACCTTTCCTATTTAACACCCAAAATGCTGGATGCATTCAGTGGGTCAGGCAACATCCATGCAAGGCAATAGACAGTGAATGGTATGGGCTGAAGCTCCAGTTGCTGCAGTTTCTCTTGTTATATCATTTTCCACAAAACTTGGAATTTCATTATACTGTTTTTAATGTCACATAAACTAAATCTCTGCAATCCCATTATTGTTCTGGACTGACCAGTTCTTAGTTATGTGTTTCACTCATGTTACACTGACATTTGGGTACAACCAATCTGAGATTCTGCTCCATTCTCTAATTCCTTTAATGCAAATATAAGTTACAGATCCCATACTTTTAGAAAGGTTTTCTCCTTTCAATTTTTTAAATGCCTCATTATTGATCCTCTGAAGTGAATAGTGCAAGTTCTTGGTTATGTAGTAAAACGCTCCTTGTGGCCCCACCGCTGAGAGTGTAGGGAATCCGTGGCAACTACAATGCAGGGAAAAAGGCTCATGTCTTGTGTATATTCTTACTTGAAGATAGCTTTTTGAATTTTCACATCATTCATATTTCCCTGACTTTGTGTCCAAAACTTAATGAATTCCAAATGCTTAACTCCAAGCTGTTTATTGAGAGAAACCCTGTTTATTGAATGAAGCATCTCACTGTCATCTTTTGGTTCTGTACAGGTTGTCAGTGGACAACTAGTGGGCAGTGCCATCATTGGTAAGCAGGCAGGAAAGGAGAGAATAAAAACCGTGCATGTCCTTTGTGAGTTCATCAAACCCATCCTGGAGCTTTCAACAAAGCAGTTGAACTTTCGGGTCGAGAAGGTAATTGAAATTAAATGTATTAACTCCTTGCAAGATAAACTGTGATGTGAATGAACAGATTTCAAGGGTTTTTTTGGCAGTGCTCTGCTGTTTTGTTTTTTTTCCATGGATGTGATTCTTCAATGATACATCAAAGTGCATTAACCAATTATTCCAGGAGCTGTGCAATTGCCCAAAAAAAAAACATTAAAATAAACCTTAGCCATCTGATGCTGCCTGGTTCATGGATTCGGAAGAATTCAATACCAAGTCAATAGATAACCAATGTTCGTTGTTTTTATTTGAAAGGGCAATATTTACCTCAAATATCTCTGTTCCAAATCCAGTTCAGTTATTGTGGCAACTTGAATAACGATTCTTCCACCAATGGCAACAATACATTAATGCCCTTCTGAGGTAATATTCTGCTGCTGTTTCAGTGGATACAAGCCTACAGAATCCAAAATTTGATCTTGAAATTCTACATGATTCCAGAATGGACTAATGCTCTGTTTTAAGTTCTAGAGGAAGAAAAGACTTATCAGCCTCATTTGTCAGTTTAATTTGTCTCATGCCCATCAACACACTCACCCACAATTTATTTTGGCCCATATACCTCAAAACCTGTCTGATCCATGTGTTCATGTATTGTCTTTAACTTGGATTTCTTGATGTATGCACAGATAACGGGGCTTTACATTTACAGAAAATCATGATACAGGTAGTTTTGCAGCAACACATCCCTACCAACCGATAATTGGTGATCATCTGTATTGTACAATTCCATGACTACCCATTTTTGACATGTAGTTCTGTTCTGAATCTCTGTTTAGTACAGTGTTAAAACAACAGACAAGAAGGAGGATATTGTCAGTGGGTGAAGAGTCCATCTTCAGAAGGATTCTGTGGTGGTAACATCCTCCAAGAATAGCTTAGCCATGTACGTTTGCAACAGGCAGGCTGGTGATGAAATTACATCGGTTTGTTTCTCACATTGATTCACTCACCACCTGTTGTAAGCCCAGCCTGCCAGCACTCTCTTTGAGAATTCAGTGGCAGTATTTATTTAACTTGAGAATGAGTCTTGGGATTTCTCAGAGTACATTTATTACCCTTGACAGTGATTATCCATGATGTGCAACATCAAGAAGTGCAGGGTCATTGGCTTCAGGAAAGAAGAGCAAGTAAAAGATGGGATTGATTAGGATTGTGGAGGGGTGTGTCAGTTTTTCTCTGGATATTATCAAAGACTCCAGCGGTCAAGGAAGCAGCTCCCTAACAGCTTCTCAAGGACAATTTGGGATGGGAAATTAAATGCTGACTGAAAGCTGACATCCCTAAAGGAATAAAACAAATGCTTCTTGAGTGTAATTGAAACTGGACATCCGTGAGGATTGGTATAAAGGTTTTGGAATGTCAGCTGGTGAGCTGCCCCTCACAACATATCACCCAGGTCCCCACAGACTGAATAACAAGAAGATACCTTGGTTAAGTATGTGAATTTCTACTGCTTCTTCTTTCATTCTCCTGGCTTTCCTTATAGCTTCAGATGATGTGTGTTCGAAGTTGTTATTTAGTACGTATTTTGAAGTCAGTCCAAATTGCATTCATTGACAGCCTGCTTTGGATGCAAGTACGGCCTTGAAATGAAATACTCTTCATTTAATGAGGCTTTCAAGGTCTGGAGCTTGACCCGAACTATTCTCACAGTGAAAAAAAAATTAACTGCCTATAGTTGTTTCACAGAGCTCAAAAACAGGGAGAAATTTAGATGAGTGAAATACAAACAGTCGTATCGGTTCCAAAACAGTGATCTTCTTTTGTTGATATTTTATTTTTGATTTTCAAAACTCATATAAATTTAAACAAATGATACAATCACTTTCAACACCAAAATGACATACAGAGTCCATTTTTATCCCCAACACCCCCTCTCTCAACCCCCCAATACAACTGAAAATAAAGTCATAGAACCTATACAGAGACAAAAAAACACAAAAGCCTAGGAAAAACCAACCAAGGTGACCAAGGTAAGAAATTAAAAATTGAAAAACAACTAAAAGAGCACATCCTCTGCGCCACATCCCACTTCATTGATGCTAATTGTTTCCCTGTTTGTAAGGATTGTTTCAGTACCCTTGTTCTGAAGCGGGGAAGGGGGTGGGGGGAGAGTAGTCTTATCTCCAAACCAATTACTTCAGATAAGGTTGCCACACTCTAATGAATGTGTCATATTTCTTCCTTAAATTATACTTGGTTTTCTCCAGGGGAATCTAACTCTGCATTTCCATATACAATCGTGTAATATTTAGTTGGGAGTCGGACTTCCACGTGACCGCTATGCACTTTCTAACTACTGACAAGGCAGCCTTCACAAGCTGAGTTTGGTATTTCGACAGTTTAAAACTCACGTTCATGATGTTCTCTAGAAGGTACAATTCCAGATCCTGTGGAAAATCCACCTTTGTAATTTTTTTTCAGAATGTCCCCCAGGTCCTTTCAAAAGGATTTCACCTTTGTAAACAGCCAGGTTAAATGGATATTGGTTCCAGTCTCCACACCACATCTAAACACATTTCTGAAATTTCTGATTTAGATTTATGTAATTTTTGTGGTGTGAGGTACAGTTTTTTTTGAATATTTATTTAATCAGTGTGAGGTACAGTGGAAGCAAGAAATTATATTGCACCAACCTGTATCTAGCATTAATAACTGCTGATATGCTGTCCAGACACAGGTCTGACCAACACCACTCATGGATTGTTGTCCCCAAGTTCGACTCTCACCTTTCCTTCAATCTGCGTAAGCCCGTCTTCGGGCTCTCACTTTGGAATATGAAATACATAATAGAAATCAACTTGTGCACATTCCCCCTTCGAATTAGAATCTCCATGTCAACACATGGACAGGACCATAGATGATCTCAATTCGTCCTTCAAAACAAATCTTGGTTGCAGATAGCAAAAGAATGTTCTATTCGACAAATCGTATTAATTTCTCAATTGTTGAATGACATGAGCTGCCCTCACTTGTAATAATCCTCAATATACTTGATCCCTTCTGGCACTAGCTGTCCAGGATCTTATTGTCCAGAGTCATGTGTATCAAGTTGTTCTCGGTAAAGGGTGTTTTGGGAGATATCCCCACCTTCAATCCAATACGTTGATTTATTCTTTTCCATGGCTGAAGTACATGGTTTAATATGGGGTTATTTGTTTCCTTTGAGAATTATTTGGTGTTCCACTTGTATATGAATTCGCCTGCCATCTTTTCACCTACCACATGTCCAATTTGTGTCCAGGAAGAGGGGGGGGCGTAAATCCCATCCTCAAAGAGTGAGATGATAAACCCTCACGTGGGCCACGCAGTAATTTTTTTAAAAATCTGTCAATTTTAAATTCCTCCAATTTATAATCCCATCAACTTTTCTATGGAAATTTTAACCACTTTATCATTCCATAGGAACTTTCTGACTCATCCATTGAGCATCTTAAAAAAGCCCCGGGGCAACAGAATGGGTAACAACTGAAATAGATATTCTAGTCTTGGCATCACCTTCATTTTAACATAGTTTACTCTGCCCACCAAAGTTATGGGCAGAGTTCTCCATCAACTTAGGTCCTCCTCAAACTTCCAGAGCAAAGGGAGATAATGAGTTTGTATAAATTGTACAAATCCTTATCTACATTTATCCCCAGATAAATGCTTTCTTGTGGCCATTTGAATTGATTTCCCTATTGGTATTGTCTATAATCCCCCTTCATCAAAGACGTGATCTCGGCTCTTGTCCAGATTTACCCTATACCCAGAGACCTCTGGGTATCTTCCAGTGTGGTCCTCAGCCTGGCCAACAATCCCCTCTCCCCCCAGGTCTGTCAAATATACTAACATCATCAACAAATAAATTGATTTTGTGTCCCACCTGGCCCACCTTAAAAGTCTTTATGTCTAGATCCCTTCAAATGGCTTCAGTCAATGACCAGTATGACAGAGTCCTGCCTACTGGACCTATTCAATGGACACACTGGAGACATCTGCTGGTGTGTAATAATTTTAGCTTGGGGTTTATGGTAAAGTGTACGAATCCAATTAATAAATGTTTGTTCCAGTCCAAATTTCTCCAGTCCCACTCCGGAGCTACGGGTCACATCTGGTCTGCCCCTGACTGCCAGATGTTTATATTAAACATTCTACCTATGCTGATTTCCTCTTTTCTACAAATCCAGCTTGATTTGGATTCATTAATTTCAGCAAATATACCACCAACCTATCGGCAAATGCTTTTGCTACGATTTTATAATCTACATTCAATAACGAGATAGGTCCCAGTTGTTTTTTGGGATCATCATGATGATTGCTGTTGAGAAAGACATTGGAAATGTATGTGTCTCCACTGCCTGATCCACCACCTACATAAGAAGGGGCATTAAGAGATTTTTGAACTCTTTATAAAATTCCACAAGGAAACCATCCTGCCCTGGTGATTTGTTAGCCTGCAATGAGCCCAAGGTTTTTTTGATCGCCTCTCTAGAGAAGAGGGCATTCTGCCCCTCTCGATCTTCCTGATCCAAATTTGGTAGTTCCAATGTAAACAAGAAATCATCTATTTTAGTGGGATTTCCCCCCCCCCCCAACTCTGATTTATAGAAACTCTTTATAGAAATTTCTAAATATTTCATTTATTTTCCTTTGGTTTATGAGAAACCTTGCCTCCCCCTGTTTGGATCATGTTGATTGTTCTAGAGACCTCTTCCACCCTCACCTTCCTTTATGGGCCCTCTCCCTCTGCTGTAATACTTTTTACATTAAGATCAACTTTTCTCTCTTGTATGTTTGCAGGGTATTATACTTGAGCTTTATATTAATTATGTTCCTGTATTTTTCTTCTGATCCCACTTTTTAGTCTTTTTCCAACTGGGTATTTCCTGTTCCAAAGTTTTGATCTCCTTCATGTGCTCCTTTTTAATATATTTTGTATATCCCTTAAATAAGACTTCAATTTGTTCCATGTTATCGAGAGTAGAGGGGCAGTTGGTCTCACAGAACAATTCTTTCTGAGTTACAAAGCAACAAAATTCCAGTTTTCCCAACAATGATGAGTTTAGGCATTATCTATATGCCATAGCCTGCATATCTGGCATTATGATGGACAGAGTCAAGGGTGAGAAGTTCAATGGCAATTGAACTGTGTACTCAGTCTCCACTATCCTACTCTCCAATTGGGCTGATGCCAAACAAAAATCAATTCTGGTGTAGGAATCATGTTGCCTTGAGTAAAAGGATTTTAGTCAGATTCTGCCTTCTCCAGATGTCTAATAAATTCAACTCTTTCATAAAGGTCAAGGGAGAGTTAGCTGCCTTGGCCCTCATTACTTTCTTTGCTGAGTTGTCCATGACCAGATCCAGATAAAAATTTAAATCCCCTCAAACCAAGATATTCCTGCAATACTCTGTTGACTTCAAAGATTTGTCTTGTATAAATTGTTCATCAGAATTTGGGGTGTATATATTCATAACTGTCCATGATAATGAGTATATTTGGCAATTCATTATCACAAATCTCCTGGCTAGATCGGTGACTACACCTCAGACTACCACTGGAACATTCTTCTGCATCAGGATAGCCACTCCCTGGCTCTGAAACTAAAGGAGGACATCACCTGGCCCACTCACCCTCTCTTTAACTTTATATGTTCTTGATTTTTGAGATGAGTTTCCTGTAAAAATATTACAGCTGCCTGCATATTTTTTTCACTTCTGCCAGATTTCATTGGATTTGACCAATTTTTACTATGTGGTCACCGCCATGGACCAGGCCACCACCAAACGAGTGCTGCAGTTTGTTCAGCATCCACCCACAGAAGATAATTACGGGACCATCAAGTGGGTGCTCACCAGTTCCCTTTGCCTCTCCAGGCCCCAGTGTGCCACTCGGATGCTGCGCCCTGATGCCTTGGGTGACAGAACTCGAATCGAGTTGATGGACGAGATGATTGCGCTCATGGGCGATCACACAAACTGCCCACTCTTCGAGTGGATCTTCATCAACCATCTGCTTGAAGATATCCGGCCGTTACTGTCCCAGGATAACTTTGTCAACCCTATGAAGGTTGCTTAAAAGTCTCAGGAGCTATGGCTCGAGCGATTCCTGGAGGGCTCAGCAGTCCAGCAGGTTACGAATCATGGGCATGACCATGCCAAGCCTTCTTCTAGCACTGCGGTGGAACACCTGGCTCCAGCTGGGGCCTCAAAGAGCATATCCAGAAGCAAGCCATCCACTTCAGGTCTCTGCTTCTTCCACCAGCGCTGCGGATCCAAGGCTCAGAAGTATCGTCAGCCCTGCTCATTCCAGGGAATGGCTACTGTTAATGGCTGCGGCGGCTGGCCAAGAACACAGCCTTCTCAACCTGCGGGATTCAGTCAGCGGCCGACGCTTCCTCATCGACACCGGGGCCCAGATCAGCTTCATCCCAGCCACAGCTATTGAGTGCCAGAACTGGCCTCGAGGACCTCCCCTCTGTGCAGCCAATTTGACAGAGATCCGAATGTATGGAGACAAGACCGTCCACTTCCAGATCGATCAGCAGAAGTTCTTGTGGAGGTTCACTGTTTCATCCTTCCCGATCGCAATCCTGGGTGTCGACTTCCTCCTTGCCCACGGACTCCTGGTCAACATTCGAGGTAGGCAACTGGTAGATGCCCGTTCCTTCCAATCTGTTCGCCTCAATGCCTCCCGCACAGTGCAGCCGCAGATGGCCATGGTCAGCATGCCCAAGGACAAGTTCCAGCGTATCCTGGACGAGTTCCTGTCCCTCCTCAAGTTGCAGTTCTCCGCCGCTTCACCACGCCACGGGGTGTTTCATTACATCCCCACCCAAGGCCCGCCGCTCCCACCGGATAAGCTCCAGATAGCGAAGGAAGAGTTCCAGCATCTGTAGGAGCTGGGGATTATTGGACACTCTGACAGTCATTAGGCCTCACCACTCCACCTGGTCCCGAAAGCCTCCGGCGGCTGGCACCCATGTGGAGATTATCGATGGCTTAATGACGCCACAGTACCTGACCGTTACCCGATCCCTCACATCCAGGACTTTACGGCCAACCTGCATGGCGTGAGGGTATTCTCCAAGGTCGACCTGGTGCGTGGGTATCACCAAATCCTGGTGCACCCCAAGGACATACCCAAAACAGCCATCATCACCCCCTTCGGCTTGTTCGAGTTCCTACGCATGGTGTTTGGGCTCAAGAATGCTGCCCAGACCTTCTGGCGCCTTATGGACACAGTGGGCAGGGATTTCAATTTTGTATTCATTTACCTGGACAACATCCTTGTCGCCAGCAGAGACCAGGCACAACAGAAGTCTCACCTGTGCACCCTTTTCTCCTGCCTGGCCAACTTTGGTCTAACGATCAATCCGGCTAAATGCCAGTTCGTTAAATAGTCTATGCAGTTCCTGGGCCATACCATCATGGCCGAAGGAGCTACACCTGCCGCTACGAAGGTCACTGCAGTCAGGGAGTTCCCATGCCTGGAAAACCTCAAGGGGCTACAGGAGTTTGCGGGTATGGTCAATTTCTATAACCGCTTCATTCCAGGCACTGCGCACTCTTCACCCTCATCGTGCCAAAGACAAGACACTCGCCAGACTCCAGAGGCCATGAAAGATGCCCTCAAGAAGGCTATTCTGGTCATTCATCCATGCACCGACCTGCATATGGTGCTCTCCATCGATGCCTCTGCCACGGTCGTCGACGCCATCCTGGAGTAGCAAGTGAATGGACAGTGGAATTCGTAGCGGCAGGTGTAGCTCCTTCGGTATTCCTTAGCCAACTTCTTCACCCGCCAGAGTGCTTTTGTTCGTGAGTTGCTGGGCGTGTATCCGCTATTTCATGGAGGGGAGGCCTTTCACTATTTTTACCGACCACAAACCCCTCACTCAGGCGCTCACTATGGCAAGAGATCCCTGGTCGGCCCGCCAACAGCATCACTCTCCTTCGTGTCGGAGTTCACCAGCGACATTCAGCACAAGGCGGGGAAAGATAACGTGGTCACCGATGCACTCTCACGACCAGCCATTTGTGCGCTGACACCCAGCCTCGACTTTGACCAGCTCGCCCGGGACCAGAAGTCCGTCGAGGAGATGTGGGCCTTCAGGACTGCCATCATGGGCCTGCGGTTCCAGGTCCTCCCGGCTCCTCACAGTGAGGGCACCGTCCTGTGCGATGTCTCCATGGGCACCCTTTGACCAGTGGTTCACCCAGCACTGGTGCAGGCAAGTCTTCCACCATATCCATGACCTTTCCCACCCTTCCATCAGGTCCACGATCCGTATGGTGGCAGAACGTTTCATCTGGCATAGGCTTCAGAAGCAGATTGTGGACTGGGCCAGAACCTGCATCCATTGCCAGCTTTCCAAGGTACACAGGCACACCAGAGCGTCCATACAAGATTTCGAACATGTCCAGGAACGGTTCAACCACATACATGTGGATATCGTCAGATCCTTACCCGGTTCCTGAGGTAACCGTTACCTTTTCACAGTGGTAGACTGCACCACTCATTGGCCCAAGGCAATCCCGATGCCAGATGCCTCCACGGACTCTTGCTCCCGAGCGCTTTTGAACGGTTGGGTTGCCCAGTTCGGTGTCCTGAACCACTTCACCAGTGATCGGGGTGCCCAGTTCACCTCTGCTCTCTGGGCACAGCTCGCCAACAGGCAGGGGATTGAGCTGCATCACACCACAGCCTATCACCCACAAGCCAATGGGCTAGTCGAGCAATTGCACTGCCACCTTAAGTCAGCACTTATGGCCCGGCTCACTGGCCCTGACTGTGTGGACGAGCTGACTTGGGTGCTCCTGGGCATCTGCTCGACACCCAAAGAAGACCTACAGGTGTCCTCAGCCGAGCTGGTCTACGGTGCAACGCTAGCCTGCCCAGACATGGCACACGGGCCTCTTACATTCCCAGCGAGTTGTACTCCGCAGAGTACGTTTTTATCAGGTGGGTCCCATCCACAGCACCTCTACAAAGACCATACAAAGGGCCGTACAAAGTCATGCAGCATTCAGGATCCACTTTCACACTGGACATCGTGGATAAGAGGGAACTGTTTATGGTGGACAAGTTAAAGCCAGCCCACCCCGACCCCACTGAGCCAGTAGTTGTGGCCCAACCCAGAAGAGAGGCCACCCGGCAAAAAAGGACATGGCGCCAGTTCTGGGGTGCAGGGGCTATGTGGCGGTACCCCATTAGGCAGGCGAACCGGCCCCGCTTGTCACGCACGCGGTGGGGCAGCCGGCCAAAATGGCACCATCAGGGGTTTCTTCCCGACCTTAGCACCAGGATCAGAAGCCCGCGCTTGGCAACCCACATGATGCCCCAATGACATTGGGCCCCCCCCCCCCAGCGTGGTTCTCAGCCAGGTCCGGGCTGGTGTTTTGGGTAAACTTATACCTCTCATTTTGTTCGTTTTAGATTGGTCACAGTGTTTGAGCTACCAAACAAAATAGACACATACACACCGAGAGGAGTTCAGTTTATACAAGGCTTTATTACTAAATCTAAAGCTGAATTCACACTACAATATGCAAGCCCTTCCCAATTATACTTATCAACGCCTGGACTGGTCCCAACTGCCAAAGCGAGGCAATGACTGCACACTTGTAATAGGTTGTCGGGGCGCCGGTAGCAGCTTCTCTACCTCCCTTGACTGGGACGTTAGCTGGACTCTTGAAGTTCTTCTTCTTGCTGAGAGATGTTGCCACCTCTTGGAGAGTCTCAAACTTCAGCAGTGGGACCATGGCTTATATTACCCAAAAGTTGTTTACTTCAGATCTTATCTCTTTGAACAAATGATTTAATTATCTTCAAGGTCTCCTGACAGTCTGCGACCAACAAAAGACAACTGTATCTCTTGGCCTCATGTTGGAAGTTGGATAATGTCCACTGATTCATATGCATCCCTGGACCCCATAGTGTAAATTTAGATAACGTCTTCCTATTCAACTGCATCCTGGTCCCCATGGTGGAATTTAGATTATATCTTCTGATGCAACTGCATCCCTTCTTGCATAAGCTGGTCTAAATCCTCCATTACATCTGGGAGTATAAGACTAGTCAGGCAGCCTGCAATAAATCAGTTTTGCTCACTGAACTCAACCCATCTGGTTGTGCGATCCTTCAGTTAGCAGTGTTGCTGCTGCTACAGGATGATTATTTTAAAACCAAAATGTTACTTAACTCACGTTACGCAAGATTTAAATCAAGTTCGGTGGGTTCACGGAGAAGCGAGTCCAGACACGGGCTACCAAACAAAGGATGACCATTATTGTACACATGGGGTCATCATAACGGGTAAGACACCAGAACAACTCTTGATATCAAAACAATACAGGCATTCACATCGGATACGATGATATCTGATACCAGTAGCTGCCTACACTCTCTCACTTTATTACATGCATGCAGTGATATTCAGTAACTAGCACACTCTTACAAGACAGGGACTTAAACACACATTCCGATTAACAGGGTGCAGCTCAATGCTAAGTATTCCCACGCAATACTATGGTCCACCTAGCCATGACTCTTCTGGCGATGTACACAGTTTGCAACTTGGCAGAGAGCAGCCTTCCTACTCAAGGCCAAGGAGCAAAGAGAATGGGCTTTTAAATGGGCACATGGTAAGCTTTTAAAATGTAGTAAGCTGGGGAGTCCGGCCCAGGTATTCAGTAAGTGATTAGGTGTGCACTAATGGGTGGGCAGCGCCCAACCTTGATTGGCAGGTGATACGACTTCCCACTAGGTTCCAGACAGAGGTCGTGTGACCCTTCGCAGTCCACATTCCCACCAGGTTCCAGACAGAAGTCACATAACCCTCCACAATCTGCCTACAACTTAGAAACAGACTAAGTTGCACATACTGTACATTGACCATCTGTAAGCCACATCACTGACTCTGTCTTGATCCTTGTAGCCCCTGCATGAGGTGCTGGTTCCTCAATACAAGCCACTTGCTTTGAAGAACATCTCTCCGTTACCTCTGACGTTGAATCTCAGCATGAAAGGACCATTCACAATCATAGAGAAATGGAATGAAGAGGCATTGATCGCTTCAAAGGTAAAGCACGTTTACTGTTTCACATCGCAGCTTCTGATGGTAGAAAGGTGAACACTATTTGACTAAAAAGCATGAACCACCAGCCTCTGTCTCTTAATCCCTGCTTTCCCGCCCCCACCTGACTTCATCTGCCCATCATTCCCCACATCAATTGGATCCACCCGTCACCAACCAGCCCCTGTCTAAACACCTCACCCCTATTTTCCCTCTGCACATTCCTAATATGGGATATTGACCCAAAAAGTCACCCATTTATCTCCCTCCACATATGCTGCTTGACCCGCTGAGTTCCTCCAGCAGTTTGCTGTTTGCAACACAGCTAGGTATTCAGACAGAGGCCTGGGATTTATGGTGTGAAATTAAGATTCATTGTGTGGTTGTTGGCTGAGTGAGGGACAAAGCAATGTTTTGATTATGAGCCTGCACTTGCAAACTGGAGGCTGGGTGATGTGGGGTGGACAAGAGTGGGCAGATTTTCAAACTTGATGAGGGCTGGGGAAATGGGTGTCAAGGGTCATGACACTTGCTTATCAGAGGTCTGATCAGGACTTGGATCAGGATCAGTGATGGGAGAGGCTTTTATTTTCAAGAGATCTTGACTTGGGATTTGTGGCATTCACAATCATGGATCTGGGAGATGAGGGCTAGGTCCAGTGGCCACTGGGGGAAATAAGGGCCAGGGCTGTAGAAGGGGTAGAGTGTCAGGGAGATTATGAGGGGTATAGACAGAGTAAATGTGAGTAGGATGTTTCCACTCAAACCGTGCATCTTGGCGCCTCACAGTTTGGCGGGCAGCAACCTCCTTTGAAGAAGACCGCAGAGCCCACCTCACTGACAAAAGGCAAGGAGGAAAAACCCAACACCCAACCCCAACCAACCAATTTTCCCCTGCAGCCGCTGCAACCGTGTCTGCCTGTCCCGCATCGGACTTGTCAGCCACAAACGAGCCTGCAGCTGACGTGGACTTTTACCCCCTCCATAAATCTTCGTCCGCGAAGCCAAGCCAAAGAAAGAAAAGGGGAGATAAATACTAGAGCTACAAGAACTGGAGAGAAGGAGAACAAGGCATTGGTTGGCAGGGAGGCCAGAATAAGGACAGATGCAATGCTCTTAAAACAATGTTGTTCTAGGAATAAAGGACAATAGCCACACATTGGAATAATGGTGTCCAATTTACCTACAGTGTTCTGAAAGGAGGTTCATGGGTTGAAATGCCTGGATGAATTTCTGGAGTGACACACAAAATCACAGTGTGCATCATAGAGAATGGGCCTTTGTAGTTTTATCGTGCAGAAATAAACCTTACCATACAATCAATTTCCATGGTATATATACTGATATTTCTATTTTGTAAGTGCTTTTCAGCTGATTCACTATGAGGTCCGTAGAAAGAGAAATAGAAGGTCTTCGGGCTTTTTTAGGAACATATTCTGCTGGCAGATTATTGATCTGAAACATTAATCGTTCATTTGAAGAGAGTTGGAACTGGAAGAAGGGAGACAGAGGTATGGGATACCATAGGAGTGGGTTAATGAAAATTGGAGAAGTTGAAAATGTTGCTGTATGGAATTAAAGATGTTAGAACTTCAGGGCTCTCCTGATGAAGGACTCAGGCTAGAAACATCGACTGTCTTACTTTCTGTGGATGCTACATGTTGTGTTAAGTTTCTCCAGTGCCATTGTGTCCTCAGCTCTGTTCTTCTCTGTAGATGTTGTATGGTTTCCACTGCTACCTCACATTTTCAGCATTTGTAGAAGTTGCTGATTTGTTGCAGTAAGAGACCAGATTTTCACCCAGCAACTGCCTAGCATGATAGGAGATTTTACATCCCTTCAGTGACTTACCAGCATATGTCTGCTGTTGAAGTAATGTGTGGCTTTCTCTCACTTCTCCCTGCCTCTCTCTGGCAAGTGGTTGAAACCTCCCACCATGTCTTTTCTTTAACCTACTTTGATGGTAATTTGCAGCATCCTCTCAATTTACCAGCAAGTTGTTGGGATCAGCCCATACCTATGGCACCACAGGGTTATGAAACAACTGTGCAGATTCAGTGTCACTTTGTGTGCCACTGATGAGACTACAGAACCCAGGCTCCTGTAACACGATCTACTTCAAGCTCTAAATGACCAGGGCAGCAGAACTGGTTCTCAAAGACCCTAAGAAATGTAACATTCCATCTGAGCTGGAGAAATCCCTGGCCAATCAGAGAAAGGATATCCAGGAAAGGACTGAGCGCTTTGAGAATCTTGGAAAGCTCTTGGAAATCCAGCAAAGGGGGCAAAAGGAATAAAACATCTTCGACACTACCCAGTCACCTTTTCCCTCCAACTATGGAAGGGTCTGTGTGGTGCATTCTACCTGGCTTTGTCAGCCACATCAGAAGCCACAAAGTGAAGTCACTTTATTTGTGTCTGAAAGCTAAGAGAAAAGAACTCTTGTACCAGATAACTACCAGGAAATTACCGTCTCCAACAAGTGGAGACCAACATTGCCACCAGTAAATATTTAAGGATAGGGTTTCACTTAATTAGAAGCTAAACTGGACTGGCCATGTACATTTTGCCTACATGAGTAGAGGCTGGCCATTTTTGCAGCAATTGACCCTCTGAAGCTTTGCTAATTAAAAACCAATTAAAAAACAGAAGTGAATTGGAACTCTTTTCCCTTGCTTGGATGAGTGGAGGTTCAACAACACTTGAGAATTTTCCTTTTAAATTTTATTTTAAATGATGCAGCATTGTAGAAGGCCATTCTGCCCAATTAGACCCAAATAATCTACCAGCCCTGAATGTTTTGGAAGGTGGTTGTGGGGGGGGGGGGGTGTGGTTGGTGACCGGAGCACCCTAAGAAAACCCACACAAGTTATAGGGAACATAGAACAATACAGCACAGAAAAACAAGCCATTGGACCATTCTGACCTGCACCAACTAATAAAACTAGCTAGTCCCACTGGCCTACTCTCATTCCGTAACCCTCCAGTCCACTTCTATCCATGTATTGATCCAATTTATTTTTAAAAGTCAAAATTGAATCTGCATTCACTACATCAGATGGTAGCTCATTCCTCACATCTACCACTGAATATTTATCTCCCCTAATCTAAGTGGAAACATCCTACTCACATTTACTCTGTCTATACCCCTCATAATCCTATAAACCTCTATCAAGTCTCCCCTCATTTTTCTTCATTCCAAGAAGTATAGTCCTAACTTGTTTAATCTTTCCCAGTAACTGAACTCCTGAAGACCCGGCAGCATCTTAGTGAATCTTCTCTACACTCTTTCAATCTTACTGATATTTCTTGCTGCTGGGTGACCAGAACTGCACACAATATTCTAAATGTGGCCTCACCAATGACTTCAATAACTTCAACATAGCATTCCAACTTTTTTACTCAATACTTTGATTTATAAAGGCTAGGATGCCAAAAGCTTTCTTACAACCCTGACCACTTGTGATGCCACGATCAGGGAACAATAGATCTGTATTCCCAGATCTCCTTGCTCCTGCGCACTCCTCAATGGCCTACTGTGTACATCCTACCCTCCTTCGCTCTTCCAAAGTGCAGCACACCTCACTTACCTGCATTAAATTCCAACAACCATTTACTGGCTCAATTTCCCAGCTGGTCCAGATCCCTCTGCAAGATTTGAAAATTATCCTCACAGTCCACTATGCCTCCTATCTTTGTGTCATCAGCAAGCTTGCTGATCCAATTCACCACATTATATAGAAAATAAACGATAATGGTCCCAACACAGATCCCTGAGGCACACCACTCAACACAGACCTCCAGTCTGAGAATCAACCATCCACTACCACTTTTTTCTTCCACTCAGCCAACTTCAAATCCAGTATCCTAACCCTCTGAACCAACCTCTCATGTGGAACCTTATCAAAGGCCTTACTAAAGTCCATATAAACAACATCCACAGACTTTCCCTCATCAACCTTTCTAACTTTTTCAAAAAATTTGACAAGATTTATTAAACACGACCAACCATGCATAAATCCATGTTGACTTTCCTTAATCAGCTGATGATGGTCCAAATATCTATATATCCTATCTCTCAGAAATCCTTCAAATAATTTACATACTACTGACATCAGGCTCACTGGGCTATAATTGCTCTTAAACAGCAGGGCAACATGGGCCACCCTTCAATCCTCCGACACCTCCCCCATAACTAAAGACATTTTGAATATATGCACCAGGGGCCCTGCAATTTCAATACTTGTCTCCCTCAAGGTGCATGGAAATATCATATCCGGTCCAGGGGATTTGTCTACCTTTATTTGTTGCAAGGCAGCAAGCACTTCCTCCTCCTTAAACTCCATATGTTCCATGACTCTTCTATTTGTTTCCTTTCTATTCTTGTTCACTATGCCAGTTTCCTGCGTAAATACCAATGAAAAAATATTGTTCAAGATCTCCCCCATTTTGTGAGGCTCCACATAGTCTAGGGGTCCAATTTAATCCCTTACTATCCTATTACTTTTAATATACTCATAGAAACCCTTTGGATTTTCCTTCACATTATCTGCCAAAGAACCTTCATGTCTTCTTTTTGCCTTTCTAATTTCCTTCTTAAGCATTCTCTTACATTTTCTATATTTTCCAAGTAGCTCATTTGCTGTTGTCTATACCACATATACAGCCTCCTCCTTTTCTTAACCAGCTCTCCAATATCCCTTGAAAACCAAGATTCCCTATGTCTGTTAACTTTGCTTTTATTCTTTGTAGGAACATGCAATCTCTGCACTCTCAAAATTTCATCCTTGAAGGCCTTCCACCTGCTGGATGCATCCTTGCCAGAAAATAACATTCCAATTGACACTTCTGAGATCCTTTCTCATTTCCTCAAAATTGTCCTTTTCTCCAATTCAGAACCGCAACTCAAGGATCAGACCTGTCCTCCGTAATTGAAACTAATAATATTATGGACACTGGACGCAAAATGCTCACCTACACATACTTCTACCACCTGACCTGCCTGGTTCCCTAAAAGAAGATCAAGTATTGCATCTTCTTTTGTTGGTCCCTCTACATATTGAGGTAGAAAACTTTCCTGTACACATTTGACAATCTTCAACCCATCCAGTGCTTTTACCACTTGAGAGTCCCAGTCTGTGTGCGGAAAGTGAAAATCTCCTACTATCACATCTTTGTTTCTGCTATCTCCCTACAGTTTTGCTGCTCCAATTCTCTCAGACTATTGGGTGGTCTGTAATAGAGCCGTATTAGTGTGCTTATGCTTTTTCCATTCCTCAGCTCCACCCATATGGCCTCTGTAGACGAGTCCTCAGTGCTGTCCTGTCTATGCACAGCTGTGATATTTTCCATGACTAGCAATGCCACGCCACCTCCTCTCCTCCCTTGTCCTCTATACCGACTGAAATACAGAACCCTGGAACAATGAGCTGCCAGTCCTGCCTCTCCTGCAACTAAGTCTCACTAATAGTAATAATGTCATAATCCCATGTGATAATCCTCACTCTAAGATCATCTGCCTTACCAACAATACTCTTTGCATTTGAGACCATTTCTTTCCTGAACAACCCTATCTTTACATTCAATCCTTGCACAAATCTCATCATCCTCCACCTTACTATCTGCTCTAACACTCTGGTTCCCCTCCCTCTACAAATTTTGTTTAACCGCTCCCCCTTCCCCTCCTCAAGGATGTTAGTTCCCTTTCAGTACAGGGGCAAATCGTCCCACCTTCCCTGCAGGTCCCATCTTCCCTGGAAGAGCCCATTTCTCCAGAAACCTGAAGCCCTCCCTCCTGCACCATTCTCTTTAACTACGTGTTAAGCTGGGTTATCTTTGTGTTTTTTTGCCTCACTAGCACATGGCACAGGTAGCAATCCTAAGACCCCAACCCTGGATTTTGCTTCAAAATCCCAAAACTCTCCTATCAGGACCTCCTCACCCTTCCTGCCCACACTATTAGTCCCTACATGTGGATGGACACCTGAGAATCAGGAGCATGCGATCCAAGATATCACAGACCCTGGAACCAGAGAGGCAACAAACCATCCATGATGATCAATCTCTCCCACAGGACCTCTTGTCTGTCCCCCTATCAAATCCCCTAACACCATTGCATTCCTCTCTTCCCTTCTGAGCTGAGGGTCCAGTCCCAGTAATAGAGACCCAACCACTACAACTTTCACTGGTAGGTCATCTCTGCCAACAGTATCCAAAAAGATAAGCCTAGTGTTAACAGGAATGGCCAAAAGGCTACCCTGCTCTCTATGCCACTTCCCCTTGCCTCTCCTGACAGTCTGTCTTCCTTCCAACACTTAGGGGTCACTGCTTCCCTATCACAATCTCTGCTTCGCAAATGATCCTGAGTTCATCCAGTTCCAGTTCCCTAACTCAGTCTCCCAGGAGCTGCAGCTGGATGCACCTCTTGCAGGCATAGTCATCAGGAACATGTGTGCTGCCCCTGACATTCTTCCTCAGTCACTGAGAGAATTCCTCAATGCCCCTCTCCAATAGCTGTCCCTCTTTTATTACTCTCTATCTGTTAACTCAATTGCTTTCTATCCCTAATTAATTGTCTCAATTGAATGCACCCCTAATCAACTAATCTCTCACTGCCTCCACACACAATTAAAGTAAGTGGAAAGGAGCTTACTTTTTTAAACCTGGTGCCCGAACCCTGTTGCCATCACTCGCACCTGCACAGTCAGCCTTCTCTCCTCCCTGAGCACGTAGCCCACACATTAAAACTACAATAAAAATGGCTGTCCTGCGAACAGACGTTAATGGATTTGAACCCAAGATTCTGGTGCTGATACAGGATTGCGCTAACCATGAGACTAACTGTGGTGCCCTTGACACCATCTGGGGCAAAGTATCCAAGTCCCAGTGCAGAGTGGCTACCACGTGCATTAATACAAGATGCATTGAATCATCTCACCAAACCTTGATTTACACCTCTGAATCTTGTGCCCTCCACCAACTCAAAAGAGCAAGGGTAGCAGTTTCATGGGAACAGGATGACATTCAAGTTTACACCCTGCTTTGGACACTTGCTTTTTTAAAAAAAACTTTATTATGTTTAAAAAAGAAAAGTACAGACAATATATAAACCTTCTTATTACATAAGTGAATTAGTAAAATAGATATAATCTTAATCAATAGACTAATCCCCTAAAATAACCCCTCAAAATGGCCCACCCCCACCCACACCCACCAAACCCCTTAATAAAAAAAACTATCCTATTTCTACAACTATGAGAGCCTGTACAAAGATTAAAATATCTTAAAACAACTTATGTTATTTTGACTATCTTTATGAACTAATATTTATATAATTAACATATATTAAGACCCAAATATTTTAAATATGGGTCCCACATTTTAATAAAAAAAGAGTAATTATCATGTAATCTATATGTTATTTTTTCTAGCGAAATATAAGATTTTAATTCATTATGCCACTTTAACATACTAATTTCTACTTCATCTTTCCATGTTACTGCAATACAATTTTTCGCAACAGCTAAAGTTATGCGAATAAAAGCAATCTGAAATTTATCTAAATGCAATCCTTTTAAATTCATCATAAACCCTAATAAAAACAACAAAGGGTCAAGCAATAATTGAATATTATACACCCTTTCTAAAAATTGCTCAACTTTTAACCAAAAATTTTGCACTTTCGCACATAACCATACCGAATATAAAAAGTACCTTTTTGTTCCCCACACCGAAAACATAAATCTGAATCCCTAAAACCATATCCTTTTAACTTCTCCAGAGTCAAATATAATTGATGTACAAAATTATAATTAACCAAATTATACCTTACATTAATTAATTTGGTAACTGCTTTTTCACATATCTTTAACCAATCATCTTCCAATATAGTAAGTTGTAAATCTTTATCCCATTTACTTTTAATTCTAAAAACATCAAGTTTTTTCATCTTCTCCTGTAATAAACTATACAATTCTGAAATAAATCCTTTTTTCAAAGACTCTGTAATTAATTTCTCAAATCTCAACAAATTAGAAAGTTTAATTTCTTTTTCTAAATTATCTTTAAAAAGTTTGCATTTGATAATAAGCATATATTGAATTTGTTGAGATATGAAATTTTCCTTCCAATTGAGTAAAAAAAAGAAAATTTCCTCGCTCAAAAAAATCCTCAACCCTTTTAATACCTATTAAATCCCATTCCTTTAAATAATAACTATCCATAGAAAATACAACCCCTATATTGGAGTCCGACCAGAAATTTACCCTTAGTTCCAATTAAAAAATCTCTTTTATACCAAATATCAATTAAATGTCGAAATATTGGAACAGTAAATGATTTCAAAAGACCTGGTCTCCACCTATATATAAATGAAGTTGCATCACTTTCCAAAAGTTGACTTAATTCTAATCTAACCCATACAGGAGTTTATTCCCTATCTAACATTCGATTAATACATTTCAATTGAGCTGCTTCATAATAATTTTCAAAATTAGGTAACTGAAGACCTCCTAATGCATATTTCCAAGTCAATTTTTGCAATGAAACTCTAGATAATTTACTCTTCCATAAAAATAAACTAACAGCCAAATTTAATTCCTTAAAAAATGATTTTGGTAAAAAACAAGGAATAAACTGAAAAAGATGTTGTATTTGAGGAAATGCATTCATTTTAATGCAATTCACCATTCCTATCAAGGTTAATAGTAAATCTTTCCAAATCTTCTTTAATTTTTCTTAACGAAGGTATGTAATTCAACTGATATAATTGATTATAATCCATATTTATTACAACTCCTAAATACTTTATGTTTTCAGACCAACAAAATTGCTTGCACTCCAAATAATCACCTTTTGAAACAGGTAATAATTCACTCTTATCCCAATTAATTTTATAACCAGACATCTCTCCATAATATCGCAAACAATTCTGCAAATAAACTAAAGATTGTTTAGGATCAGTTAAATAAATTAATACATCATCTGCAAATAAATTAATTTTATATTCATTATCCCAAACAGTAATACCTTTAATATTAATATTTTGTCTAATAAATTGAGCTAAAGGTTCATTAACCAAAGCAAACAAAGCTGGAGACAATGGACAAACAAGCCTGTCTTGCTGATCTTGATAAAGTAAATGACGATGATATAATTCCATTTGTCACTACTCTAGCTGAAGAGTTATTATATAGAGCTTTAATTCATCTAATAAAAACTGGACCAAATTTAAAATGTTCTAACACTTTAAATTAAAAATGCTATTCAACACGATCAAATACCTTTTCTGCATCCAAAGCCACTACCAATGGTAAATAATTTTGTTCTCTTGAAGCATTGATTAACAATATTAATTTAACAAACTTATCAGCTGAATAATGACCTGGAATAAATCCTGCCTGATCTACCTGAATTAACTTTGGTAAATACTTTGGTAAATATTTGCAAGTACTTTGGCTACAATTTTATAATCAACATTTAATAAAGAAATTGGTCTATATGAAGCAATTTTTAATTGATCTCTATCTTTCTTTGGAAAAACCATAATCAGTGCCCTAGAAAAGGATTCTAGAAGAGAAGACATTTCTACTGCTTGTTCTAATACTCGATGGAATATCGGAAGTAATAAATCATAAAATTCCTTATAAAATTCCAACGTAAATCCATCTTCTCCGGAGATTTCCCATTCAGCATCATTTGCAGCATTTACTTAATTTCCAAATCTGTAAAAGGAGAATCTAATTCTTGAGATTCAGAACCATTCAAAGAAGAAAGATATAATCCTGCCAAAAAAGATTCTACTCTATCCTCATCATATACCACCTCAGACTTGTATAAATCCTGATAAAAAGAACAAAATTCATCATTAATTTCTTGAGGTTTATATGTAACATTCAAACCTTTTTTAACAGCATTTATTGTCCTAGAAGCTTGTTCCATTTTCAACTGCCAAGTTAAAACCTTGTGTGCCCTTTTCCCCAATTCATAATACCGCTGTTTAGATCTTTGAAGTAATTATTCATACTGATATGTTTGCATAGTATTATAATGCATCTTCCTTGTTCCATTTTCAACTGCCAAGCTAAAACCTTGTATGCCCTTTTTCCCAATTTATAATACCGCTGCTTAGATCTTTGAATTAATTTTTGATATTGATATGTTTGTAAAGTATTATAATGCATCTTCAAATGAGATAACTGTATCTTTTCATCTTCAGAAACCTTCTTCTGCAAATTCTTCTCCAAACTTTTTATCTCTTCCTCAAGTTTATTCCCTTCTTCCAAATATTTTTTTCTTAATCTTAATGGTTTAATTAATAATTTGGCCTCTTAAATATGCTTTCAAAGCATCCCATAATGCAAAATTACTTAGCACTGAATTTTCATTTAACTGTAAAAAAGTAATAATTTGATCTCTAATAAATGTAATAAATTCTGACTGTTTTAATAATGCAATATTAAACCTCCATCTATAACTAATTTGAACCACATCAGGGCAAGCACATGAAATTAATAAAAATGAATGGTCTGTATGACTTTTATAATCCACACTATTCTCCTTTTTAAATGAGCCAACACTAAAAAAAAATCTATTCTTGAAAAAGATTCATCTCTAAATGAATAAAAGGAAAAATCTTTCTCCGTCGAATGTCTCCTCCACCAAATATCAACCAAATTTAAATCCTTCATAACCTCCAATAAGCGATCCGCCATCTTTAATTTTCTTACCGATTTTGGAGATTTATCCAGTAAAAGATCCAAACAACAATTAAAGTCTCCTCCCACCAATATATTGTTATTAGCCTGATTTAATCCCAAAAAAAGCTTCAGTTATAAATTTTTCATCATCTACATTAGGAGCATAAACATTTAACAAAGTCCATAACTCAGTGAAAATTTACAATTTACCATCAACATCCAACCCTTCTTTTCCGATACTGAATCCAATGTAAAAGACAATTTTTTATGAATTAAAATAGCAACTCCACACACTTTAGAATTAAAAGAAGATGAAATAACTTGACCCACCCAATCCCTTTTCAATTTTAAGTGTTCTTTTTCTGTCAAATGTGTTTCTTGTAGAAAAGCAGTACCTTTTTCTATTTCTTGATGTAAGCTAATACTTGTTTTCTTTTAATTTGATTATTCAAACCCTTAAAATTAAAAGTTGCAAAATTTCAGTTAGACATTACAAATGAATTAAATCAAACACAACATAAAAATAAAAATACAATTCAGGCTCCAAACTACAACTAAATATATATAAACTCCCACCAACCCCCTATTAAACCCCCCCGAAAGAAAAAACCCTTCCCCCATTAAAAAAAAACTGCTAAAGCAGTATCCACCTCGGTTAACCAAGTGCGGTTAAAACCACCAGCGGCAGATGACTTCAGTAATAACTGGGAAGCCATCTTTCTCCCCAGCCAGACACTCCATAAATAACTGTCCAGCTGAGGAGAGATGGGGTCCTCATTCTACGCCATCTTACCATGCCCCCACCCCCCGCTTTGGACACTTACAGTCTTTGAACCATTGTACTTACGGTTCCTGTATGTTGACTGTCAGCAGGTTATCTGAGTCTATTCCGTTGCCCACGCTGCACTGCAGTTAACAAGATCCAATTATAAATAACTTGAGAGTGTTTCTGATCATTATGCTAACAAAGAATCTGCTCAGATAGCAGTGGGACTCTCTTTGGGCTTCCATACCATGGTAACATTTGGCTAATAAGTGAGTGAAATAAGACAGGGGTTTATTCAGTCATACTGCTCATTCTAACCAGCATAATGCAGAGTCAGGGGAAATACAAAAAGTTGCAGATGCTGGAATCTCAAGTGAACAGAGAGAAGCTGGAGGGTGCCAGCAGATCAGGCAGAGACTGCAAAGACAAATGGTCAGTTTGGGAAGCACGGTTAGCATAGTAGTTAACACAATGCTATTACAGAACTAGTGACCCGGGTTCGAAACCGGCACTGTCGTTACGGAGTTTGGACGTTCTCCCTGAGTCTACGTGAGATTCTTCCAGGTGCCTCAGTTTCCTCTAACCCTTCAAAACATATGGGCGTTGTTGGGGTATTTGCATGGCACAGACTCGTGGGCCCAAAGGGCCTGTTACAGTGCTGTTTTGTCTAAATTAAATGTTTCAAGACCCTTTATAGTAAGTAACACCCTGAGTTCCTGGTAGTACTTTTGCAAAGCAATAAACTTCAGACACTGGAAGTCAGAGATAAAAAAAGACAGACAAATACTGGAAAACTAAGGAGATTGGAAACAGAGCTAGGGCTATCATTTCAGGTCAATGCTTTTCATTAGAACATTATTTTTAAACGTTGCACTGCTGAGATTGTTACCAATGCCTTTGATATTTCCAAATCTTCTTACTTTCCTTTTCTTTGAACAGACTGTGAAACTGGATGCTGATGAAAAGCTGGAATTGTTAATCCGATTTGAACCATCTTACAAGAAGGACTTGTACATACGTGTTGCAGAGGAGATTCTTGCAATTCAGTATTTGGAGCATCCACATGTGGACTACGTGGCTTTGAGAGGAGAGGTGAACTTCCCAAATCTGTATTTTGAAACCACCACTGTGGATTTTGGCTGCATCCTAAATGATACAGAGATGGTTCACCATGTGGCAATGACTAATTGTAGCCCACTGTTAGTGAGATATCGCTGGTCCTTCCTTTGGGGTGATTCGTTATACCAAGACAGGTAAGATACCCATTTAACGCTTGTTAATTTTCTTTTGATGACATGGAAGATTATAGGAGGTAAGGGACCCTGAATCCTCTGTAAAAACCATCATCTTTTGAAGCAAACATGGCCAGGTTAGGGAGAGAACTTCTGAGTTCAATATTGCTCATGATAGGCATGTTCAAAGGCTTGTTTCAGCTATCAAAGGCAAAGCAGGAATTGTCTTGGACTTATAAGCTTAGATATGATTTTCTAAATTTTGCGAATTCAGCTCGCAGTCACACAAAGAAACGGTTGCTCGCTGTTGTACCACACTGCAGCATATGAGAATTTACCCCATATTTACATCCTGCATACAAAGGGGATGATGTGTGGACATATCTCAGGTTGGATACAGCCAATCTGACCTCCACCTCAGCCCTTAAATTTGTCAAGAGATCCTGAGATGTCATATAATATGCTGAACTAAGGTACCAGATGCACATTGTACAAATGTGTATGACAATAAATCCGCAACTGCATCTCACATGACCCTATTCAGTTGAATTTGGATGTCAATATTCAAAGGTTGGTCTCATCAAGATTAATATCAATGGCATCTTTTTGAATGGCTTGTATTTTTAGATAAATGAACAAACTTAATTGAATGCGAACCCTGCCCGACTGAAGATGAGGTAAACAACCTAGTCAAAACTTCTGTGATCGGACACTAATAGGTGAAGAAAATATCAGACTAGATAGGCTGAAGGGCATGTTTCTGTGTTGTATTGTTCTTTGGTTCCATGGCTCCTTCACCACTGCACTGAGCATTATCCTTTTCGATGTTTATTATTGAGGTTTATGATGTAAGGGATTAGTTCTTATAAACTCACATACCAAACATGTTTTATTCCTCAAAGCAAGTACCAGTTATCAAAATGCAAATATCTTTATAACAGTACATGCCTCCTTATACTATTTTCATTTCTCTGGCCATGCATCCTGCTATTCCATTGATGAACTCCATCAAACAATATTGATTTTGGAGCCTTTTAAAATGAAATGTGAACTTTTTTTTTATTGGAGATTTATCGATTGGCACTTCATGTCATTGACATTTCTTCATGTCTTGATGAATTCTTATGGTCATATTCAGCACCTAATATCTTGCATCTAATGTTTCCCTTTTTTGTGAAGATATGAATGGGATATTTATTTGAACAAAAATAAATAACACTGGTCAATGAAGATTTTGCTTCCTGGACACTTTGGGTGTACTGTACTTTATGGATTTTGGCTGCTAATCACAAAAATGGCAGTTATAGGTCCAAAGTGGTCTACCTCTTCTAAGGATCTTTTACCACTGAACCAAGAGGAGAGTTGAGATACACAGGACTATTTTTGTGTTTAGCATTATCACTGTTAAATACCAGCCTGTTCATCCTTATACACAGTAAATGGAACAGAGAACACCCTGACATCACTGGTGGGTGGTATTGCAAAAAATACAGAGGATCAACATGATTCAGCATTTGACAAGGTACAGGTTAATCAAGGCCAAGCTCTGTAGATTTGTTAAGGTGGGGGCCAGGTTTTGATTTTTGAGGAAGGCTGGCGAGGACGGTGCCTCTGATGTAGTTTACATGAATTTAAGCAAAGTGTTTAACAAGGTTCTAATCATATATCAATCATGTTAGAAAAATTCAACAGAAATATGGCTCAATGTGAAAAAGGAAAAGGCTAATTAATAACCTGTGGAGTTGGGTTTTTTTTGTGAATTTCATTTATTGATCACCGATGGTGGACATCAAAAGAAATAAAGAATGATTACAGCAGATTAAGAGAACTGATGCTAGTTTAACATATCAAAAGATGTGTTCCTAATGATATAAAATCATACATAGATGACAGAGAAGTAGAAACTTGACAATAATCTGTTAAGTTAGCCAATGAGTATGCTCTGACCCACAAGGTTATGTTTATACCAAATAAAACCTTTCAAAAGGTTAATGTGGTTCATCCCAGTAAATATATCTGGAAATAATGAGAGAATTATGGATGAAGGGAAACAGGAAAGGGAAAATCCTTCAGATCCCTTTGTCATTATTGTAGAAAACCTGGTCATGTGATGACAAATTGTTAAAAGCTGAAGAAACAGAAAGAGGCAACATCTCTTTCTCATCAAAAAAATGAGAGACCTGGAAACAAAGCAAGTTTCAGGTCTGCTGACAACTTTGAGGATGTTTGAATATTTTGTGTCAAAGGACTTGGTTTTGGTAAAGGAAGGGGCACCGCAAGTGCCATTGAACATACTTTGAGTTACTGGGACAGTCCACTCACTTGTGTTGAACAGTGTTTTGGAGTTTGATCATGAGACTGCCACAGGTGAAATAAATTTAATCCGAGGTTTGGGAGGTGAAATGGAGCCGGTATCTTTTCATAGGATATTTTTGAAGTCAGAAATAATTAATGGGATGGTTACTATTGGGATTCGATGAAGTTTCATTGATTTTGGAGGATGACTTGGCAAAAGGTCAAGAAGGTCCTGTGATCAAATTGACAGAGAAGCCAGTTATTGATGAGGTAAAGACAGGTTTTGAAATCTATCTGGCCTGTGCAGTGACTCGGGCAATGGCAAAGAAACTTGATAAGGAAAATAAAATTATTCATAAGGCAGATAAAATTATTGATAAGGCAGAATAGTTTTTAGATTGAGTTGATCTGTCAGAAACTTCTTGTAGACCGGGATATTGATGTTGAATCTGAAAGTAAACATTTCTCTTTATCACAAAAGGAATTGATAGGAAAACAGAAAACAGATATTGACCTTGCTGAGGTGAGAAATAAGGTTATATCTGAGGAGGAAATTGAGAAAAGCCATTTGGATATTATTTTAAAGATGTTGTGCTTATGAGACAATGAAGACTGAGAGATATACCTGCTAATGAAGAATGGGCAGTTATTCATCAGATTGTAGTTTAACATAGAGGAAAGAAATTTTAAACTTGGCCCTTGGGTGGTTATTTTAGAGTAAAGAAGACTGTAGATAAAATAACAAAACATTTTTATTGACCTAGGTTGAGGAGGGACGTTGTGACTTTTTGCAAGACGTGTCACATTTGTCGGGTTGTGGTAAACCTAATCGGGGCTGCCAAAGGCACCATTACAAACTCTACCTATTTGTGGAGAATCCTTATCTAGAGTTATTGTGGACTGTGTTGGTCCAAGGCTAAAGACAAAAGCTGGAAATCAGTACTTGTTAACTGTTACGTGTGCAGCTTCCAGGTTTCCAGAAGCTATTCCCCTTAGGAACATAAAAGCTAAATCCAAAGCCAAAGCTTTGGTTAAATTCTTTACAGTAGTGGGATTGCCTAAAGGAATTCAATTGGATCAAGGAAGTAATTTTATGTCAGGACTTTTTCAACAAATTATTTATAAATTGGGAGTTACACAAATTACATTATGGGCATATCATCCTGAAACTGAAGGAGCCTTGGAGAGATTTCATTTGACACTCAAGATCATTATGTGGACCTATTGCTATGATAATGAGGGCTGGGATAAAGGTGCCTATTTGCTTCTGTTTTGCAGTAAGAGAGTCAGTACAGGAATCATTGGACTTCAGTTCTTTTGAGCTGGTGTTTGGACATCAAGTTAAAGAATCTTTAATGTTGTTTAAAGACCAGTCGGTTAAAGAGGATATGCAGTTAAATTTATTGGATTATTTTTGTAAGTTCAAAGACAGGTTGCAGAAAGCCTGGGAAATGGCTCCAGAGAATTTTAAGGTGGCTCAAGGGAAGATGAAAACCTGGTATGTTAGGAAAGATCGAGTGAGGAATTTTAAGAAGGGAGATAAAGTGTTAATTCTTTTCCCAACAAACTCTAATCCACTTAGGGCTAGATTTTCAGGACCATATGAAGAGTCTTAAACATATTATTTTATATCAACTCATGCATCAGTAAAGAGCTTTGTCTTGCAGTTTGAAAGGCTGAGTCTATCAATCTATACACTCACTCCTATGTTCAACGGTAGTCTTCAATTCTTTACTGAGACAGGATGACACAGTTGGATCAGGATAGAGTCCCAAATAATTGCAGAATCTGGCATAGTTGGTCTGCCCCACCATTGTGATGAGCTGATCAATTTTCCCACTCAGGTCCACTGCCTGGCTTTCTTCCCATAACCTCTGATGCACTGGCTAATAAAGAGCCGATCAATCTCTGCTCTAACTATACCAAATGACTCAGCCTCTACAACCAACTGATGCAACAAATTCCACTGGTTAACTATTCTCTGGCTAAAGAAATCCCTCTGCATCTCTTTTCCAAGTGGATGCCCTTCAATCCTGAAGTTGTGCTCTCTTGTTCTAGACTCTCCCACCATGGGAAACAACATTTCTACGCCCTTCATATCTTTCAATGAGAACCCACCCCCTCCCCCATTCTCCAAAGTTCCAACATGCAAAGGCCAAGAGCTTTTATATGATATTCTCATATGATAACTTTCATTCCCAAAATCATCCTTGTGAACATCTTCTGAAACTTCTCTAATGTCAGCATATCCTTTCTTAAGCTGCTCACAATGCTGAAAGTGAGGTCTCATCAGTGTGTTATGAAGGGTCAACATCATAAGCCTGGTTTTATATTCTATTCCTTTTGAAACGAATGCCAGCATTGCATTTTCTGCCTTCATCACATGTGTTTTCCTTCAATTTTCTCCACATTTAGAAAATAGTCTGCCTGTTTATTTTTTTTCCACCAAAGTGCATGACCATACACTTTCTTACATTACATTTCATTTGCCCATTCTCCTAATCTGTCCAAGTCCTTCCACAACACTACCTACTCCTGCACCTACCTTCATACGAAATGAAAATTTTGCCACAAAGCCATTTATTCTATAATCAAAATCATTAATATACAGAATAAAATGAAGTGGCCTCTCTGCTTCCTGGCAATCAGCACACTCCTATGTTTCTGGTTATATCATGTTACTGGTTATATCATAGGTTCTTATCATGTTAAATAGCCTCATGTGCAGCACCTCATCAAAGGATTTATGGAAGTACCAATTGACAACATCCACTGCATCTCCTTTACCTAAGTACAAATGCATAAAAATCCTGCAGGAACTCAGCTAATCAGAATAATCATTCTGCTTATTTCTTGAAGAAAGGCTCAGGCCCAAAATGTGAGCAATATAACTTTGTCTGAAAAGTCTGCCTGAATTTCTCCAGCATTTTGTTGTGTTTTTACTTCAATCACAGTGTTTAGAGACTTTCATATTTCACTCTCCTTTATCTTGCCTGCTTGTGACTTCTTCAAAGAATTGTAATGGTTTGTGAAACAAGATTTGACTCATCCTGTCATGTACTCTGTAATCTCATCCTTGACAATCAAATTCAACATCTTTCCAACCTTTGATGTCAAGCTAACCAGTTTATAATTTTGTTTCTGCTGCCTCCCTCCCTTCTTGAATAGTGGGGTGACATTTATGATTTTACAGTCCTCTGGGACCATGCCAGAATCAATTGATTCCTGAAAGATCATTACCACTGCATCCACAATCTCTACTGCTACTTCTTTTGGAACCCAAGGATGTGATCCATCTGGTCCAGGAGACTTATCCATCTTTAGCCCATTCACCATTTTGAACACCTTTTCCCTTCAAATAGTAACTGCACTCATTTCCCTTCCTTGATACCCTTCAACATCTGGTACACTGGTAATATCTTCCACCATGAAGACCAATGCAAAATACTCCTTTAGCACTCTGTCATCTCCTTGTCTCATTATTATTTCTGCAGTGACATTTTCTAGTGGTTCTATATCTACTCTCACTTCTCTTTTACCCTTTATATACTTGAAGAAGCTTTTTGTATTTTCTTTGATATTATTTGAAAGCTTTCATTCATATTTCATCTTTTCCCTCCTAATGAGATTTTAGTTGCCTTCTTCAAGTTTTTAAAGACTTTCCAATCCTCTACCTTCCCACTAATTTTTGTTGTCCTTGTATGACCACTTTTTCTTGAATGTTGGCTTCAACTTCACTTGTCAGCCACAGTTGTGACATTTTTCCATTGGAATATTTCCTCTTTTTTTTAATATGTATCTATCCCGCACCTTCCTCATTCCCTGCAGAAGCTCCATCCATTGTTGATTTGCCATTTTCCCTACTAGTGCCCGCCTTCCAATCTACTTTGGCTGGTTCCTCTCTCATGCCCCTGCAATTCTCTTTATTCCACTGAAATACCGACACATCTGACTTTATTTTCTCCTTGTTAAATCTCAAATTGAACTAATTCACATTGCACCTGAATGGATCTTGAGCTCTCTAACCTCTGGTGCATTGCACAGTTCCAGATCTAGTACAGCCGGTCCCCTAGTGGGCTCATCAACAAGCTATCCTAAAAAGCTAACTTGTAGGCATTCTACCAATTCTCTCTCTTGAGATCCAGTCCTAACCTGGTTTCCCCAGTCTACTTGCATGTGAAAATCCCCCATGATTACCATAACATTGCCCTTCTGACACAACTTTTCTATTTGCTGTTGTAAATTGTTGTCTACATCCCGGCTATAGTTTGAAGGTCTATACTTTTACCCTTGCCATTTTTAAAAATATCTTATTTTAAAAGACTCAAGCAAATATATACAAACAATATAAGACATGTTCTTATCACACAATATAATATACAGAGTCCAGTATTTTTTCCTTCACCGGATAGTAAATAAACCATAAAAGGCAAAGTAAAAAACAAAAATAAAAATAAAAATAAAAATAAAAATGAAAAATTAAAACACTTTGTCTGTGCCACAACCTTAATTCATTCTCTATTTATTTGTCAGGACGGTTTGTATCTTAACTTATTTCTTAAGGTGGTGGGGCAGGTATAGATCATATCTGTGCACTTAGGTGCCTCAGATATGGCTGCCTCACTTCAATGAACGTGTCATACTTCTTCCTCAAGTATAATCTTCTCTAGGGGAATGCAACTTTGTATTTCCGTACTCCATCGTGTAATAATAAGTTGAGTGTCAGACTTCCACGCAGCACTCCTGGCTACCAACAAAGCAATCTTCACAAATTGAATTTAGTGTTTCGATAATCTAAACTGTATCTCCCAGAAGGAACAAATCTGGATCTTGTGGAAGAAGGATCTCACCTTCATATATAGCCAGGTGGAGTGGATAAAGGTTCCAATCTCTACACCGCATCTGAAACAGAGATCCAAAATCTCTGACTTTGAGTTATGAAATTTTTGCAGTAAGGTGCAGGAATTCTCTTGTATTGAGAATCCCTGTCATGCTGTTCAGACACAAGTCTTCTAACTATTTTTCATTAATTGTTGTTCGAAAGTCCGACTCACATTTTCCCCTCGATTGGTAGAATCCCAGTTTCGGGCCCTCACTCTGGAGTAGGAAATACATTTTAGAAATAAATACATTCTCCTGTCTTTTTTTTTGAGGACTACACAAAAGAGTCTGGAAAAACAACCAACTGAAAAACCTCACAAAGATAAGCGTATACAGAGCCGTTGTCATACCCACACTCCTGTTCGGCTCCGAATCATGGGTCCTCTACCGGCACCACCTACGGCTCCTAGAACGCTTCCACCAGCGTTGTCTCCGCTCCATCCTCAACATCCATTGGAGCGCTCACACCCCAAACGTCGAGGTACTCGAGATGGCAGAGGTCGACAGCATCGAGTCCACGCTGCTGAAGATCCAGCTGCGCTGGATGGGTCACGTCTCCAGAATGGAGGACCATCGCCTTCCCAAGATCGTATTATATGGCGAGCTCTCCACTGGCCACCGTGACAGAGGTGCACCAAAGAAAAGGTACAAGGACTGCCTAAAGAAATCTCTTGGTGCCTGCCACATTGACCACCGCCAGTGGGCTGATAACGCCTCAAACCGTGCATCTTGGCGCCTCACAGTTTGGCGGGCAGCAGCCTCCTTTGAAGAAGACCGCAGAGCCCACCTCACTAACAAAAGGCAAAGGAGGAAAAACCCAACACCCAACCCCAACCAACCAATTTTCCCTTGCAACCGCTGCAATCGTGTCTGCCTGTCCCGCATCGGACTGGTCAGCCACAAACGAGCCTGCAGCTGACGTGGACTTTTTACCCCCTCCATAAATCTTCGTCCGCGAAGCCAAGCCAAAGAAGAAAAGAAAAAAAAACATTCTCCTGTCAAATTAGAATCTCCATGGTGTTCACTCTGTCAGAGTCATTGTTTGTCCTAATTTGTCTCTTAAGAAAGATCTCAATTGTAGGAAGCAGAAGAATGTTCTATTAGATAATCCAAATTTAATCCTCAGTTGCTTGAATGATATTAGTAGCTCTGATCATAACAGTCCTCAATACATCTGATCCCTTTCTGGCACTAGGCATCCAGGATCCTGTTGCCCAGCATCATGGGGATTAAATTGTTCTGGGTCAAGGGCTTTTTAGGAGACAGCTCTACCTTCAATGCAATACATTGATGTATATTTTTCCCATGTCTGGTGGCTAAAGACTCCCTCAATTTCTAAATTATCAATTCTGTTCCCACCCAGCACTTCCAGAATCCATTTTTTAAAGAAATCCATAGGGTCCCCCACACCCCTCTACACCATCCTTCACTCCCACCACCTTAACAGTATTCCTTCTACAATAATTTTCTAAATTTCAATCTTATCCAAAGTTCTTTTCTTTCTCCCATACTTCCCACTCATTCTCTCTTCTTTCCATACTCTCCTCCATTCTTTCCATCCTATCTTCCACCACTGATCCTTTTTTTCTTTTATTTCTTATAGTTAATCTATTTTTTTTTAAATTTCATTTAACCCTCCCAGTAGTGTTTTTCTCATGTGTAGTATTTTCCCCACAGTTTGTTTTCTCTGTCTTTTCTCTTTCTCCTTTCTTTCTTTTCTGTGCTTTTAACGCTTTCCTTTCCCTATTCAAATAACTTTCAGCGTATCTATCTTTTCTTATCTTTTTTAACTTGCTATACTGGGAGCTCTGAAGTTAAATACCAGAAACCTGTAATTTCTGTCTACTCCCTTCCCCTTTTCTGGTGGTCACCCAACTCACCTTAGATGTGACCACATAACCATAATTGTTCTCTTTGATGTTCTCAACCTCCTGGATAATCCTGAGTGCATCTAATTACAACTCCAGTTTGTTTATGTTGTTGGACTGGAGCTGCAGCTGAGTGCACACTTCCCATTGGTCCTGTCACCGGGGAGACTGGACGTTCTCCTCATCTTACACATTCCCTGTCTGCCATCCAGTCGGAAAAGTTAAAAGATCTCAAGAGCCAAAGCCTCAGCACTCAAAAACACAAAAAAGGAAAGAAAAATCTTATTGTGTTCTCCTGTTATTGATGCGGTCCCTCCTCACTAAAGCCTGAATTCACAAAATCAGCCCTTGAATCTCATTGGGTCCTTTTCCGAAATGTCTGATCCAACATTCCCACTCCACTGGAGCCTGCCTGGCTGTGATTTCACAGTTTGTCATCTGGATTCTTTCTTCAAGTAAATGACGATCATATATTCCAGCATGATTTCCTTAAGGAAAAATCTTGCTTGACAAACATATTGGAATTCTTTGAAGTGACCTGCAGGCTAGATAAAGGGGATATAGTGGATGTTGTGTATTTGTATTTTTTACACTAAAGGAGATACAGTGGATGTTGTGTATTTGTATTTTCAGGAGACTTTTAACAAGGTGCTGCTAATGAGGCTACTTAACAGGATAACAGGAAACATTCAAGTTGGGGTAGAACATTGGTTGATTGGCAGGAAGCAGAGAGTCAGAATACTAGGATCTCATAGGACCACACTTAAAGTATTGTGTTCAGTTCTGGTCATCTCGTTATAGGAAAATTGTGAAAGCAATGGAGAGGGTGCAGAGGAGGTTTACCAGAATGTTGCCTGGATTGGGAAACAAGTCTTATGAGGCAAGGTTAGCAAAGCTGGGACTTTTTTCTTTGGAGCATAGGAGGATGAGAGGAGACTTGAGGTCTACAAGATTATAACATAACATATAACATAACAATTACAGCACGGAAACAGGCCATTAGGCCCTTCTAGTCCGCACCGAACCAAACACCCCTTTCTAGTCCCACCTCCCTGCACAATGCCCATAACCCTCCATCTTCTTCTCATCCATATACCTGTCCAACCTTTTCTTAAATAATACAATTGACTCCGCCGCCACTATTTCTCCCGGAAGATCATTCCACACGGCTACCACTCTCTGAGTAAAGAAGTTCCCCCTCATGTTACCTCTAAACCTCTGCCCCTTAATTCTTAACTCATGTCCTCTTGTTTTAAACTTTCCTCCTCTTAACGGAAATAGTCTATCCACATCCATTCTGTCTATCCCTTTCATAATCTTAAATACTTCTATCAAATCCCCTCTCAACCTTCTACGCTCCAAAGAATAAAGACCCAATCTGTCCAATCTCTCCCCATACTCCAGATGCTTAAACCCAGGCAACATTCTGGTAAACCTTCTCTGCACTCTCTCCACTCTGTTTATATCCTTCCTATAATTAGGCGACCAGAACTGCACACAGAACTCCAAATTAGGCTGCACCAACGTCTTATACAATCTCAACATCACCTCCCAACTCCTATATTCCATGCAATGATTGATAAAGGCCAGCATACTAAAAGCCTTCTTCACCACCCTATTCACGTGAGTTTCTACCTTCAGGGAACGATGTACCGTTACTCCTAAATCTTTCTGCTCTTCTGTATTCCTCAATGCTCTCCCATTTACCACATATGTCCTATTCTGATTCTTCTTACCAAAATGAAGCACCTCACACTTATCAGCATTAAATTCCATCTGCCATTTTTCAGCCCACTTTTCTAAGCAGCCCAAATCCCTCTGCAATCCTTGAAAACCTTCTTCATTATCCACTATTCCACCTATCTTAGTATCGTCTGCATATTTACTAATCCAATTTACCACCCCATCATCTAGATCATTAATGTATATAACGAACAACAATGGGCCCAATACAGATC
This sequence comes from Narcine bancroftii, assembly GCF_036971445.1. Lineage (NCBI taxonomy): Eukaryota > Metazoa > Chordata > Chondrichthyes > Torpediniformes > Narcinidae > Narcine > Narcine bancroftii. The sequence goes on along the minus strand of NC_091478.1, from coordinate 54,092,694 downwards.
CTTGAGGCACACCACTGGTCACCGGCCTCCAACCTGACAGACAATTATCCACTATCACTCTCTGGCCTCTCCCTTTCAGCCAATGTTCAATCCATTTGACTATCTCAAAATTTATACCTAAAGACTGCACCTTCCTAACTAACCTTCCATGTGGTACCTTATCGAAGGCCTTACTGAAGTCCATATAGACAACATCCACTGCGCTACCCTCATCCACATTCCTAGTCACCTCTTCAAAAAATTCAATCAGATTGGTCAAACATGACCTTCCTCCCACAAATCCATGTTGAGTGCTCCTGATCAGACCCTGTCTATCCAGATGTTTATAAGTACTATCTCTAAGAATTTTCTCCATTAATTTACCTACCACAGACGTCAAACGTACAGGCCGATAGTTGCCAGGCTTCCTCCTTGAACCCTTTTTAAATAACGGAACCACATGCGCAATGTGCCAATCCTCCGGCACTATCCCCATATCTAATGACATTTGAAAAATTACCGCCAGAGCCTCTGCTATTTCCTCCTTCACTTCTCTCAATGTCCTGGGGAAGATCCCGTCTGGTCCCGGAGACTTATCCACCTTTATATTCTTCAAAAGCCTTAAAACTACACCTTTTGTAATCTCTATATTCCCCATATTTACCCAATTTGCTTTTTTTATCCCACATCTCCCAATATCCTTCTCCTTAGTGAATACCGAAGAAAAGAAACTGTTCAATATCTACCCCATTTCTCTAGGTTCCACACACAGTTTTCCACTCTGATTTTCTAAGGGACCAATTTTGTCTCTAGCTTTCCTCTTACCATTAACATATTTGTAGAACTCTTTTGGATTAGTTTTCACCCTGCTTGCCATAGTTTTCTCGTACCTTCTTTTAGCTTTCCTAATTCCTCTCTTAAGATTCCTCTTACATTCAATGTATCTGTTTTGGGTAAACTTATACCTCTCATTTTGTTCATTTTAGATTGGTCACAATGTTTGAGCTACCGAAAGAAAATAGACACACACACCGAGAGCAGTTCAGTTTATACAAATGTTTATTACTAATTCAAAAGCTGATTTCACAACACAATATGCAAGCCCTTCCCAACTATACTTATCAACGCTTGGACTGGTCCCAACTGCCGAAGCGAGGCAACGACTGCACACTTGTAGTAGGTTGTCAGGGCTCCGGTAGCAGCTTCTCCACCTCCCCCGACCGGGACGTTGCTCGGACTCTGGCTGTTCTTCCTTCTTGACAAGGGGTGTTCCCACCCCTCGGAAAATCTAAACTTCAGCAGCAGGACCACAGGCTTATATACCCCAAAAACAATTAATCATGCGCCTACTCCTTCTAATATTTGTCAGTCAAAATCAAAACTGAACATTACATTCTACAATTTAGAAGATTAATTATTATGGAACCAGGATGTTATAATTTCCTGGTTTATCTCGTAGATACAAAGACTTATTAAAACTTCTCGAGCAAGACAGGTTGTGACAAATTCGTCAATTTCAGAGTGTTGCATTTGACAACTGCTTTCCCTGGGCCTCACAGTGGAATTCCATTTCAAAGTGTATCTTCAGATAAGTCCCCATGGCTGAGTTTAATTACATCTGCTAGTTCTGAAAGTAAGGTGACCTGCGTGTGGACCCAGTGTCGTCAGTTCCACATAAGCAAAAAGCATCTGGGTACATGGTTTTAATCCTCCATTACAGTATCTTTCAAACATCTCCTTAACTCCATGCTTCTTATATCTAATGTACGCCTCCCTTTTTCTTCGAACCAAGTTTCCAATATTCCTTGAAAACCACGGCTCTCTCAAACCTTTTGCCCCTCCTTTTAACCTAACAGGAACATAAAGCTTTTGCACTCTCAAAATCTGATCTTTAAAAGACTTCCATCTCTCTACTACATCCTGCCCATAAAACAAATTGTCCCAATGCACACCCTGCAAGTCCTTTCGCATCTCCTCAAATCTAGCTTTTCCCCAATCAAAAACCTCAATCCTTGGCCCTGATTTCTCTCTTTCCATAATGACATTGAAGCTGATGGCATTATGATCACTGGACCCGAAGTGCTCGCCAACACTTACCTCCGTCACTTGACCCATCCCATTTGCCAACAGTAGATCTAACACTGCTCCTTCTCTGGTCGGCACCTCTACATATTGTTGTAAAAAACTATCTTGCACACATTTCACAAACTCTAACCCATCCTGTCCTTTCACAGAATGTGTTTCCCAATCTATATGTGGAAAATTAAAATCTCCCATAATTACAACCCTGTGCTTATCACAAATATCTACTATCTCCCTACAGATTTGCTCCTCTAGGTCTCGGTCCCCTCCGGGTGGTCTATAATACACCCCTACAAGTGTAACCTCTCCTTTCCTACTCCTCAGTTCCACCCAAATAGCCTCCGTGGATGTGCCCTCTAATCTATCCTTCCTAGGCATAGATGTTATGAGAAACATAGATAGGGTGGACAGCCAGCACCTGTTTCCCAGGGCAGGATCAGCAAACACCAAAAGACATGTACAAAGTGAAGGGAAGGAAGTTTAGAGGAGACGTCAGGGGTAAGTTTTTTACACAGAGATTTGTGGGTGTTTGGGATTCCTTGCCGGGGATGGCTGAAACATTGGGGGCATTTAAGAGACTCTTAGAAAACATATGGATGAAAGAAAAATATGGGATTATGGGGTAGAGAAGGTTTAGTACTTTTCTAAAAAGAAGGAATATTATGGGTTGGCTCAACATCGAGGGCCGTAGGGCCTGTACTGTGCAGTATTGTTTTATGTTCTATATTATATTTGGCTGCCAGTTGCTAGTGATGTTCCTCAGAGCTTGGTGTTGGGGCCACTTCTTTTTATGTTGTGTATCAGTTATTTAGATTATGGAATGAATGGCTTTGTGGCCAAGTTTTCAGATGATACAAAGGTAGGTGGAGGAGCAGGGAGTGTAGAGGCAACTGGGAGGCTGCAGAAAGACTTTGACAGATGAGGATGAACGGGTAGAGAAATGGCAAATGAAATACAATGTCGGAAAGTGGACGGTCATGTATTTTGGTCGTTAAAATAAACGGGCTACCTCCAGTGCTCCCACAACCTTTGCAGCCACACAAGACTCTTGATCAGTTCAAACCATCAACAACTTGAGCCCAGATCCAAACTTCCAACATGATGAGGAAGCCTTCAGCACCCATGACCCTCCAGGAGCCATTCTTGCCTCAACGTCCTCTCAAATTCTGGTTCCAATACCTGGTTCTGATGAGACAGTTGCCAGAAGACCGCAGCCTTCTGCAAGCCTTTTGACTTTATCGCCAGAAGCCCACAATCTGTGTGGGTTCCTCGGCCACATGTCATCAACAGCTTGCTGCCTGTGTGGGCCCTTTAGCTGCAGAGCCCCTTGCTGGTCTGATACTGTGGTCATCATCCTAAGGGTCGTTTCCTTTGCTTCTCCCTCTGTTCTCTCCATTATTAGAATGTTGCACCAGTCCACTGCTCCCTGGGAATCTGTGACCTCTCAAGGCCGCTACCAAATACAGGCACCCAGATATGTAGCTGCAAGATTTTAAATAAAACATCATTGGCTGCTATAGCATGTTTGGTGGTGCCACCTTTTTTCTGAGGGATCTCATTAAAAATTTTCGTATTTTGAAAGGCATGGACAGGGTAGATATAGGAAAGTCGTTTTCCATGGTGGGAGAGTCTTGGTCAAGAGGGCACAGCTTACGGATTGCAGGTCTTCCTCTTAGAAAAGAGATGCAGAGGAATTTCTTCAGCCAGAGGAAGGTGAATCTATAAAACTTGTTACCACAGGTAGTTGTGGAGGCTAAGTCGATGGGTGTATTTAAGGGAGAAATGGACAGGTTCTTGATTAGCCAGGACATCAAATGTTATGGGGAGAAGGCCGGGCAGTGGGGCTCAGTGGGGAAACTGGATCAGTTCATTGAAAAATTGGGCAGATTTGATGGAGCAGAAACAGCCTATTTCTGCTCCTATATCTGATGGTCATATGGCCTTATTATTGGAACTTGAAATTTTCAAATGTGTTTTGTATTTTATTAATGTTCCTGAGATACTCTCCCGATATAGCATACTCTTTGTCTCATTCCACTTATATCAGCATTGTGTGGTGCTGAAGCCACTGTCCCTTAGGATTTGCTGCAGTTCCATTTATTCTTCCTGAAGGCATTTTATAAAATACAAAAAAAAACTTTGACAAGATGGTTCAATACAAAATGTCTCTTTTGGATTGAAATTTCTCTCATTTGGAGAACAGGTCATATTCCATAAATCAATGGCAGTTGCACTGACATCCAGACTTTATACATAAAAGCCTAAATTAATATACTTTTATTATGAAAAAAACTCAAAGATGCCAAGCTGGATTCATTCAAAGGAAGACTTGCCATATAGGGAGAGCTGAGACTGTCATCTGCTCTGCTTCATTGAGACATGGCTCACACCTTCCTTTCCAAACTGTACTGTTCAACTGGAGGATTTTTCAATCCACCAGATGGTCCTCAGGAAAAGCAAGAGGTGGAGATATTTGCTTCTTCATGCACTTTGCAAGTTGCTCAGACTGCCAAGTTCCTGCCCTCATCACCACCCCACCCCCCCCCACCACCCACCCCAGCACTGGACCATCTAACTGTGACTGTAACCATCCATATTTCCTGCAATCCATATTTCCTGCAATACATTCCCCACCCCAGGCCAAAACAAAATTCAGACAGGCTTGAAATGGAACTCCCTGAAGCTGTGCTCATTACAGCTGGAGGTTTCAACCATGGTATCCCTCATGAACCTGCTACCAATATTACACCAACATATCACCTGACCCACCAGAGGACCCAATCTCCTCCACCACTGCTACACACCAATCAAAGGGGCCTCCATTCCATTCCATGTAACCACCTTCTCTGATCTGCCCACAAGCAGATGCTGAGATGTGCAGTCCCAGCAATAAAAGACATGCATTGTTGAATAGTAGAAACAGATGACATTGACGTGGCTGCTTTGAGTCAATAGACTAGTCCATATTCAAGGGCGCAACAACCAACCTTGTTGAATAAACCAGCATTGCCACTGATCATCAGCAGGTGTGTAGAAGACTGCAAGCTAAAGAGAACAATCTGTGTGTTCCCCAATCAGAAGCTACTTGTGAACAGCGAGGTACACTCGCTATTCAAGGCCAGGAACGAGGTGTGCAAGTCACGTGACCCAGACCTAAAGAAGAAAGCCAGGTACGAACTGTACAAGGCCATCAGAGACACCAAGAGGCAGCACAGAGCTAGACCCGAGTCACGGACAAACGTCACGTACGCTATGTGCTTATGACAGGGCATGCAAGCCGTCACAAAGCAAAATGGGGCAGAAGAGAAAATAGCAATACACAAACAAGCTAGAGAAACTCAGCAAGTCACACAGCATTCATGGGGAGCAAAGGGCGACCAACGTTTAAGTCTTTCGTTGGGTACAAGCAAAGACAGGCAGGTGCTTGAATAAATAGGTTGGGGGGAGGTGTTGGAAGGGGGGGAGGGAGGGGTAGGGGAGGAGTCTCGGCTAATCAGTAAGAGGTAATAGGAGGATAAGGTGGGAGCATAGAAGTGAAAAAAGCTGAGATGATGGAGAAAGGGCAGAGGGTAATACTGATAGGAAAAAAGAATTTAAGGGGATAGGGAACGAGGACTGAAGACAGAGGGGTAGAGAAAGAAAGAGACTCGGGGAGGGAGTATATTCCTCCAATTTTCAAATGGCCTTCGTATTACCTCTTCCCTGTTAGTCTGTGCTCCTCACCTTCCCCTTCCTCCCTTCTCTCCTCTCTACTCCTTCTCCCCCTCAAGCAGCTGCTTGTTTTTTTTCTTGTACGCAGTCACAAAATGTTAGTTCCCCTTTATTTCCAATGAATGCTGTGTGACCTGTTGAGTTTCTCCAGCACATTTGTTCATTGCACTCGAACCCAGCATTTGCAGAAGTTTTTGTTTAAAAGCAAACTATATGGTTAATACTGTATCCCTCTTGGACAAGCTCAATTCATTCTAAACTCACTTTGAGCAGGAGGCCATTGAGCCAGTGGAACGCACTTCCTGCCTTGGGCACACATGCACCTGTCAGCACTGTTGCAGATGTCATTTTTGTCTGTTGGACAGTGAAGCCATAGAAAGCGACTAGACTAGACGGAGCCCTTGTCATGTCCTCTATGCCTGCACAGATGATCTGGCAGTGGTAGTATTCACAAACATCCTCAGGCTCTCTTCCCAGCAGTCTAGAGTACGTACCTGCTTCAAGGAGATCACAATCGTCCTGGTTCCAAAGAAAAATAAACTAAACATAACATAACAATTACAGCACGGAAACAGGCCATTAGGCCCTTCTAGTCCGCACCGAACCAAACACCTCTTTCTAGTCCCACCTCCCTGCACAATGCCCATAACCCTCCATCTTTTTCTCATCCATATACCTGTCCAACCTTTTCTTAAATAATACAATTGACTCCGCCGCCACTATTTCTCCCGGAAGCTCATTCCACACGGCTACCACTCTCTGAGTAAAGAAGTTCCTCCTCATGTTACCTCTAAACCTCTGCCCCTTAATTCTTAACTCATGTCCTCTTGTTTTAATCTTTCCTCCTCTTAACGGAAATAGTCTATCCACATCCACTCTGTCTATCCCTTTTATAATCTTAAATACTTCTATCAAATCCCCTCTCAACCTTTTATGCTCCAAAGAATAAAGGCCTAATCTGTCCAATCTCTCCCTATACTCTAGATGCTTAAACCCAGGTAACATTCTGGTAAACCTTCTCTGCACTCTCTCCACTCTGTTTATATCCTTCCTATAATTAGGCGACCAGAACTGCACACAGAACTCCAAATTAGGCCACACCAACGTCTTATACAATCTCAACATCACCTCCCAACTCCTATATTCAATGATTGATAAAGACCAGCATACTAAAAGCTTTCTTCACCACCCTATTCACGTGAGTTTCTACCTTCAGGGAACGATGTACCGTTACTCCTAAATCTTTCTGCTCTTCTGTATTCCTCAATGCTCTCCCATTTACCACGTATGTCCTATTCTGATTCTTCTTACCAAAATGAAGCACCTCACACTTATCAGCATTAAATTCCATCTGCCATTTTTCAGCCCACTTTTCTGAGCAGCCCAAATCCCTCTGCAATCCTTGAAAACCTTCTTCATTATCCACTATTCCACCTATCTTAGTATAGTCTGCATATTTACTAATCCAATTCACCACCCCATCATCTAGATCATTAATGTATATAACGAACAACAGTGGGCCCAATACAGATCCTTGAGGCACACCACTGGTCACCGGCCTCCAACCTGACAGAAATTATCCACTACCACTCTCTGGCCTCTCCCTTTCAGCCAATGTTCAATCCATTTGACTATCTCAAAATTTATACCTAAAGACTGCACCTTCCTAACTAACCTTCCATGTGGTACCTTATCGAAGGCCTTACTGAAGTCCATATAGACAACATCCACTGCGCTACCCTCATCCACATTCCTAGTCACCTCTTCAAAAAATTCAATCAGATTGGTCAAACATGACCTTCCTCCCACAAATCCATGTTGAGTGCTCCTGATCAGACCCTGTCTATCCAGATGTTTATAAGTACTATCTCTAAGAATTTACCTACCACAGACGTCAAACTTACAGGCCGATAGTTGCCAGGCTTCCTCCTTGAACCCTTTTTAAATAACGGAACCACATGCGCAATGCGCCAATCCTCCGGCACTATCCCCATATCTGACAGATCTAAATGATGATTGGCTGGTGGCTCTAACTTCCACCATCATGGTGTTCTTCAAGTTGCTACTCATGGCTCACGTTAACTTCCAGCTAGCCTTAACCCAGTCCAGTAAACTTATTTCTGAAACTGGTCCACAGCTGGTGCCCTCTCCCTGGCCTGCACCCAGGCCTGGAATATCTGGATTACAAGGAAGGGTGATGGTGGCAAAATTTTGACTCTTCATTCTCTCCTACTGATGATATTCCATTCACTGAGTTTCTCCAGCAGATAATGTTTTTAATTTTTTTTAAAATTTAGACAAAATTAAACAAGCTATTTGCATGGGGTGACATGGTTAGCACTTTTACAGCATCAATGATCCAGGTTCGAATTGGCGTCGTCTGTAAGGAGTTTGTATGCTCTCCCCAAGTCTGCATGGGTTTCCTCCCAGCTCCAGTTTCCTCCCACCCTTCAAAATGTACAGGGGTTAGAACATAGAACACTACAGCACAGTATAGGCCCTTTGGTCCTTCATGTTGTGCTGACCAATATATTCCTTCTTTAAAAAAAGTTCTAAAATCTCCCTACCCCATAACAGTTTTAAGTTAATTGGGGTATTTGGGTGGCACAGGCTGTTGGGCTGGAAGGTGCTACATATATGTCTTCATATAAAAATTTAAAATTCAAAATTTGAATTTAAAAGTTTCAAATTTAAAGGAGTCCCACTGTCTCAGCAGGACAATTTCAAAACATTATTCCATAGTTTCTACTTGCACTTCTGCTTTACGGTCCCTTCAATAATGAATTCTTCCACTTCTTTTCCAAAAGAGTGAATTAACAAAGGCTAATGAGAACATCGTACATCTGATTGACTTTTAGAATTCTCCACATAAACTCTACTTAAACTCATCTGACAACCTTTTTCTTTCCACTCACATCCCACTTTAAGTAATCCCTATTGCCATCGGTGCTCTGTGATTGGTAAGGGGTTGCTTAAGGTAGGATCTGAGTGGGAATGGAAAGTTGAGAATCACTGCTCTGGACCCAATTGTTACTGAAATACTTTGCTTGAGAAAAATTGTCATTGGCCCATTTCCTTTAGAGTTATGAAACGGTGCACATAACGATTCAATGAGGTACGATTAAAACAGTGGTTTTCAAACTTTTTCTTTCCACCCACATACCACCTTAAGGAATCCTCTACTAATCATAGAGCACTGATGGCATAGGGAATACTTAAAGTGGTATGTGAGTGGAAAGAAAAAGTTGAGAACCACAGCTTCCAGTCCACCTCACGCATGGCCAGAGATAATATTTGGGTCCTAGACCTGAGGCCCAGACCTACAGCCACAATTTCTCCAAGTTGCTGAATGGTACAGTGAGCTCTTGATCTCTCGGGGTGGTTGCATTGCAGGATCCAGATACAGTCTGGAGGGAAAAGTCCTGAAGTAAATTGTCAAACGAAAATGTTAGGCCCACTAGGTTCTCCCTTATCAGTAAATGCTACCTTTGTGTCAGCATTCTATCTATGTGTTCATTGGTACCATGTTTGCAACCACCCCTTCTAAAACATTGAATTTGTCATTGCCTTACAAATCTAATGACTTCCAAATTTATGCCTCTTTTTCTCAGAGCTACTTGATTGAAGCCCCACAGGTTTCCATTTTTACCACAGTACCAAACAGTAACAGTATTCCTGTGATGTGGATAAAGTTAACCTCTTTCTCCTTTATCATTATTACCTACCTGCAGCCTTTAGCATTTTGGTTTTTATTCATTGCCTACCACTATTGTTCAGTTGCCTGGCTCCACTTTGATCTATCCAATCATAAAACTATCTTTCGACAAAGGGTCCAGACTCAAAATGTTGATTTGACTATTTCTGGGTGGCATGGTTGGCATAGTGGATACAGCACCAGCAATCGGGACCAGGGTTTGAATCCCACGCTGTCTATAATGAGTTTTCCCCGGGGTGTAAATTGGGTGGCACAGACTCATGAGCCAAAATGACTTGTTACCGTGCTGTATGTCTAATCTTAAATCTAAAAATTAAATTTAAAAATTTAAATACCTGTGAATGCTGAAAGACCTACTGAATTCCTCTAGTAATTATTTGATTGCTTCTTGGGTTCTCATCCTGTTACCCCGAGTAATTCCAAAGGATGCTCCAAAGGATTTATCCACAACTCCATCCTATTTCTCCTGTATAACTCCCCCGCAAATGAAACAAGGCAAGTTGCAAGACTGAGAAAACATTCATCTGGGTAATAAATGTTGCATCCAACATCTATGTCACACAAATCGCAAGTAAATGATTAGCTCCTACAAAAGTGGGTCTAAGTATCTACCTTTTGACATTCAGTAGTGTTGGCATGGCCAAATTGGGCCAATGGGCTTGTTCCAAACCATTGACTTACAAGTCCAGTTTTTGGGGCCATCAATAACAAGTTTAGCACTGAATTTGTGGGGAGATTATCCACTGATGAGCCTGGATTAATAATTCAGAGGATGAATTTAATTATCACTGAGGAAAAGTGGGTGGAGGTTGTTAAGGGAGCACATTAGGACCATTATGATTGATGATCTGAGAACCCTTAGTGAGCCCTTCAGACTTTGCCAAGAGATCTTATTGAAGGGAGGGTAAAGCTTGGACTTGCTGCAAAGGCTAAGGATAGAGCTCTGAGGAACATGGTTGATACAGCAGTTAGTACAAGGCTCCTACAGCACTAGCAACCCAGATTTGAATCCGCTGTTGTTTCCTTGTGTCTGTGTGGATTTTTCCTCGGTTGTCCAGTTTCCTCCCACGTTTCAAGGACGTACAGGCTTGGTGGGTTAATTGGTGTATTTGGGTGGTGCTGGTTTGTGGGCCCCAAAGGGCCTGCTCCCCTGCTGCATCTCTAAATTAAAATTAAAAGAGAGAGGACTTGGGAAGGGCCAATAAACAGGATTAAAGAGAAAGGGAGAAGTAAAAGTGATTGGTATGGAACAGACAGGGGGTCCAAAACATATAGACAGAAATCAAGCCACAGATTGAGGTAGCAAGGTTAAGATGGATATGACATGGGAAAAAATTGGGCAAAGCCTGCACAACAGGAAGGAGTTTGAAAATCCCAAGATGATTGGAATTCAGTTGAAGACTCGTTGAGAATAGATTTCTTGTGTGGAGAGGGCTGAATATGTAGCAATGGGCTTGAAAGAGGCTTCAGTTTGATCAAACAATCAACCACACTGAGTACTAGTTTGTCATGTGAGCAGTTTTACTTGAGTTTTCTCCTGTAAAGAACTCAGCATCCTGCAGAGGAGATGGAACAGGTTTACAGACATCCTTTTTGGTGTTGCTACTGCCTCAAATACCTACCTTCCTGTTCCTTATTTTACTAACAGTTCACCTGTTTGCAGATCAGAAACTGAAATTGATCACCTGGAAGTTAATGAAGACAAGGACCAAACAAAACTTGATGAAATTTCTATTCAGAAATCTGCCTTAGTCACTGGGGATAATGAGAGGTCAGAATGCATAAGTGAATTTTGAGAAGTAATTAAGATAATGTCAAACTGCTTTGTATGGAGTAACTTGCATGTTTCCTGGTGATCTAGGGTTTGTTCCTTTTTATGTACAGAACGTTGTTTTTACCACAGAGCCGCACCAATACCACAATATAGCAACATATCTTCACATTGTATATATCCATGGTCCAGCAACATTGCTATTACAGACACGATCACCAAAATATTGAAACAGTATGTAAGCATTTTGTGGTGAAAAGTTTGCGTGGTTCACTTCCTCTTTAAGAATCTGCATCCAATGTTTTTTTAATCAAGTTTATTACCATCTGACTGCACATACACAACCAGACGAAACAACATTCCTCCAGAACACGGTGTACACACATACACACATAATCATCATAATCAGATCATAATCACATATATACAGAAAAATATAATATAAAATAAATAAGTATTTAAAAATAACTTACTTGTTTTATTTGAAAGAAGCCTAAGGTTATGGTATATTGTTTATCAATCTCATAGCCTGTGGTAAGAAGCTCTTTCCCAGCCTGGCACTCCTGATCTTGATGATCATATCCTGACACCCTTAGTTTCTCTGGAACATAGTTCATAATGTTGATCAAGATAAGGACAGAACGCTGAATTTCAGGATAGAAATCAGATTATTTGAGGAATTTTATCATTTCATTTCTCTTGTCCCAAAAAACTGGCAGTGCATATTCTTCTTCTTTGGCTTGGCTTCGTGGATGAAGATTTATGGAAAGGTAAATGTCCACGTCAGCTGCAGGCTCGTTTGTGGCTGACAAGTCCGATGCGGGACAGGCAGACACGGTTGCAGCAGTTGCAGGGGAAAATTGGTGGGTTGGGGTTGGATGTTGGGTTTTTCCTCCTTTGTCTTTTGTCAGTGAGGTGGGCTCTGCGGTGAGGCGCCAAGGTGCACGGTTTGAGGCGATATCAGCCCACTGGCAGTGGTCAATGTGGCAGGCACCAAGAGATTTCTTTAGGCAGTCCTTGTACCTCTTCTTTGGTGCACCTCTGTCACGGTGGCCAGTGGAGAGCTCGCCATATAACACGATCTTGGGAAGGCGATGGTCCTCCATTCTGGAGACGTGACCTACCCAGCGCAGTTGGATCTTCAGCAGCGTGGATTCGATGCTGTCGTCCTCTGCCATCTCGAGTACTTTGATGTTAGGGATGAAGTCGCTCCAATGAATGTTGAGGATGGAGCGAAGACAACGCTGGTGGAAGTGTTCTAGGAGTTGTAGGTGATGCCAGTAGAGGACCCATGATTCGGAGTCGAACAGGAGTGTGGGTATGACAACGGCTCTGTATACGCTAATCTTTGTGAGGTTTTTCAGTTGGTTGTTTTTCCAGACTCTTTAGTGCATATTAGTGATGTGGTGTGTGTCTGATTTGATTCCCAGGTATCTGTGAACTATCTCCCAATGTTGAAAGTAATTTCCTTGTTTTAGGCAGACAATTGCATCCAGTGTGATAAGGAAGTTTGCCTGTAGCACAGTGGGCACAAAAGAACTGTAATTCTGCATGGGCACATGGTGATTTTCTGTTGTCGCAGCACGAGACAAATAACCCCAATCTAACCCACTGGATGGGAAATTATCAGTGGAGATGGAAACCAGCATGATGTAGAGAGCTGACCTGAACCTACCTTTCCCCATTCAATTAGTTGTGTTAGCATTCAAGCTGTGGAATTAGAATGAACTCTGTGGGTAAAACTTTTCTTCACCCTTGATTCTAAATCCCAGAGAGTTGAGGTAACTGCTTCTGTGGCACAATAATTTGTTCATCAAATGCCTTTCCCTGATTTTAAAAGGAAAGGAGCGTGTTTTTGTAAAATGGCCTCCTCAATTTGTGATATAAATACACAAGCCATACCTCTCATATTTTCACTGGTGTCCCAAGTGATGCAGACCTAAGAGCAATGTAGTAAATGCCACCCCCCCCCCCACTTATTTTAGGAGTAGTTTACAGGAGCCTGTACGTCTTTGGGAAAGAGGGAGGAAACTGGAGTGCCCCAGCAAAACCACACAGTCACCTGGGGGAGTGTGCAAACTCCTCACTGAACTAAGCAGCTTCAGAGGCCAGGATGGGCTCCTGCATCTGAAGTCTTGTTTACCTCAATTGTAACCATGAGACAGGCTCACCTTTTGCATTGTCACTATGTTGAATGTGAAAGTGGTTAAATGTAAACTGTAGCTTTCATATTCAGGGTGATACATATAACCTTCTGGGAATACAATGCATCAACTGACATCTTGATTGGGGAAAATTTTGCAGTTAGAATTTGATTTCCAAATATTCACCTCATAGATGAGGTGGCATGAGATTTTGCATGTAATTTCTCTGTTTTATGCAGACAGCTGCCCACAGTGTGATAAGAAAGTTTGCCCACAGCACAGTTAGCAGGAATGAGTGTAATTCTGCATGGGCACATAGCGATTTTCTGTTGTCCCAGCCTGTGCTGGGACAATCTAACCCACTGGATGGGAAATTATCAGTGGAGATGGAAACCAGCATGATGTAGAGTGGATGATGTATCATTGTGACAATGCTTTTTTCAAGTTCACGTTTATGATTATCTGACTACATATATACATCCAGACAGAACAGCGTTTCTCTGGACCATGGTGTACACACATACACACACAATATACAGCACCAAATATATAATTTAAAAGAAATATATGGAAATATTTTGTAAAGATTTACTCAGTTACAGGAGCCTGTGGGAAGAAGCTATTTCCCAGTCTGGCCATCCTGATTTTGATGTTCCAGAACATTGACAGAAATTGAATTAGATATGTTTGTTTGTGGGCTCAGAGCTGCTCTGTTTATTTGCAGTTAATATCTGGGGATTGTTACCAAGTAATTATTATGTGTCCTATGCAGAAATCTGTCAATTTCTACAATGAATTTCAATGAAGAAGAGAAAATTGATGCAGAGAATGAAACACGGGAGGGCATTGGATCACCAAAAGAGAGATCAAATATTGCCTTCAAGACAGGACAAGAGGTATCCTCTGTTCTATGCTTTTAGAACTTGGGTGGGGTTTTGGAAGGGGACAATGTTGTGTTTAAACCAGATTCAGAATGACTTGTTCAAACCAAGTTGAAGGTTATGCAGTGAGAAGCTGGAGATATCTTCTGATCTATTCAATTTCTCTACAGTATGTATAGCACGATTACCACTGGAATACAAAAGAGGCAAGAGCTAGAACAATGCTCTAACAGTCCCAGATGGGGACACAGGGGACTGGTGATATTGGGAAATGGAGCTGGAGGGATTCAGTGGGCTGAGCAGCATCTGTGGGGGCTGCTGCCTGACCCCTGGCTTCCTCTGGCAATTTTTTTTGCTCATAATCTCATTGTTCCCTTTGAGCGCACATGTGTGCACACAGGTTCGGTATCCAGCGCACAAAGGAAATTAATGTGTGCCCAAAAGTTGAAAGGATAGAATAAAATCTTAACTAAATACATTAATTATTTTGGAGAATGTAATCATACTTGTATTATATTATATTGTATTATATTACCACATGGAAGGTTAGTTAGGAAGGTGCAGTCTTTAGGTATAAATTTTAAGATAGTCAAATGGATTGAACATTGGCTGAAAGGGAGAGGCCAGAGAGTGATAGTGGATAATTGTCTGTCAGGTTGGAGGCCGGTGACCAGTGGTGTGCCTCAAGGATCTGTATTGGGCCCATTGTTGTTCGTTATATACATTAATGATCTAGATGATGGGGTGGTGAATTGGATTAGTAAATATGCAGACGATACTAAGATAGGTGGAATAGTGGATAATGAAGAAGGTTTTCAAGGATTGCAGAGGGATTTGGGCTGCTTAGAAAAGTGGGCTGAAAAATGGCAGATGGAATTTAATGCTGATAAGTGTGAGGTGCTTCATTTTGGTAAGAATCAGAATAGGACATACGTGGTAAATGGGAGAGCATTGAGGAATACAGAAGAGCAGAAAGATTTAGGAGTAACGGTACATCGTTCCCTGAAGGTAGAAACTCACGTGAATAGGGTGGTGAAGAAGGCTTTTAGTATGCTGGCCTTTATCAATCATTGCATGGAATATAGGAGTTGGGAGGTGATGTTGAGATTGTATAAGACGTTGGTGCGGCCTAATTTGGAGTTCTGTGTGCAGTTCTGGTCGCCTAATTATAGGAAGGATACAAACAGAGTGGAGAGAGTGCAGAGAAGGTTTACCAGAATGTTGCCTGGGTTTAAGCATCTGGAGTATGGGGAGAGATTGGACAGATTGGGTCTTTATTCTTTGGAGCGTAGAAGGTTGAGAGGGGATTTGATAGAAGTATTTAAGATTATGAAAGGGATAGACAGAATGGATGTGGATAGACTATTTCCGTTAAGAGGAGGAAAGATTAAAACAAGAGGACATGAGTTAAGAATTAAGGGGAAGAGGTTTAGAGGTAACATGAGGGGGAACTTCTTTACTCAGAGAGTGGTAGCCGTGTGGAATCATCTTCCGGGAGAAATAGTGGCGGCGGAGTCAATTGTATTATTTAAGAAAATTTCAACATCCGATTCCCTGTGTTCCAGTCTCATCCCCTCCAAGATTGAATATGGCATCTACTTGGTGTGGGGGGTGGGGTGAGAGGTCTTGTAGCACAGTTCATGTAATACAATTTTATTAGCTATGAGAGATCAACTGTGCCAAGATTATATTGAAACAATTTCAAATTTATATTTGCACAAGTATTCATTGCGCACCTACTTTTGTCACAGGAAAAAAATGTGCACATCGTAAGAGTTTTGCGCACACTGACTACTCAAACTTAGAGGGAACATTGCATGATCACGTTTTTCCTCTCTGATTCCATTCCTTCACATATGGACACAAACAATCTTTCCAGCTAATTTAAAAAGGATTGATTACACCCCTTAAATAGTAGTCTGCTGTCCATGAGCAGTTATGAGTAATTGGGAACTTTCAGTGCACGGGGATCATTGCAGACAACAACAGTTAATCTTTGCTACAAATCAATGATCATTGAATGCAAGTCACTAGTATCCTCCACTCAGTTACATTGTGTAAACCATCAGTTGTTATATGCAAGCATTGGGTGGGATTTTGCATGCTGTTTTACCATCACTGTGATAGCTTGCATTCTGTGATTAAAATTTTGAGCTCTTTCCCCTCCAATCACATCTGGGTCCATAAATCCAGGTCATAATTGACACCGGAACTCATCTTAAATGATCAGCAATTTTAAGGCTCAGCAACTTCAATCAGGCTGGAACTTAGCATGATGAACCCACAGAGAAATGTGGTCAATGAAGGCCAGCAGCAGAGCTTCCCATTGGGTTCACTTGCACCTGCAGGGACTTGCAGCTTTAGTTAATTATCCATCAGCACTTTGGGCTTCTTTTGATAGTGTAGCAGGATTGATAATGTCATAGAAACTTCAGTCCAAATCCTCTCATCCTGTTGGGGATGGGGAGGTTGGCCTTGTTCTGATTTATGCAGCTGAGGAGTTCACGTACTGGCTAGACTGCTTCCAGGCCAACCTGAACATGACCAGAGATGTCTTCCACACTGATGAACTCAGGAGGTCTGTGCTTGTTTCGAGGGTAGGAATGAAAGGGTATGCAGTCATCAGGGACTGCCCTACGTATGATGCTGCTATCGAGGTGTTGAAGGCTAGTTACCTGAAGTCGCAGAAGGAGGTCTTGGTGAGGCACCGACTCACTCTACATCACCAGTGGCCAGGAGAAACCATCGACGACTACCTGCTGTGCTTGCCAAGAAGTGCAGGTATGAATTGGCTACAGGTTGTGTTCATGAGGAAGAACAGATCCGGGACACTCTAGTCACGGGGGTCTGCTCATGGTACATGAGACAGCATGTCAGGAAAGAAGGATCTGGTTAGCCACGTCGAGCTGGCCAAATTGCTGGAACAGGCCAAGCTCGAGAATGGCGACCTCGAAGCCAGCAAGCTCGCTCACCCAGTGTGAATAGAAATAGAATGAGGTGGAGGATTAACACGTGGCTGAAGGGGTGGAGTAAGGGGCAGGGTTTTAAGTTTCTGGATAACTGGGACCTTTTTTGGGGGAGATGTGACCTGTACAGTAAGGACGGGTTACACTTAAATCCCAGGGGGACCAGAATCCTGGCTTAGGTATTTGCTAGGGCTACTCAGGATCCTTTAAACTAGAATGGTTGGGGGGAGGGAACAAAATAGTACAGAGCAGTAAGGAGAAGGTTAGAATGCAAACAAAGAAAGTTTGTAGTAAGTATTTGAATATGGATGGGCAGGTGATAGAGAAGGGAAATGCTCTGGAAGAAGATGAAGGGCAATTGGCAGGAAAAGTAAATAATGTTGTTATTAAGGATGAGGGAAAACAGGGATTAAAAATTGGGAAATCTCTGAAATTCATATATTTTAATGCCAGGAGTATTGTAAAAAAGATGGATGAGCTGAAGGTGTGGATTGATACTTGGAAGTATGATGTGGTAGCGATTAGTGAGACATGGTTGCAGGAGGGATGTAATTGGCAACTGAATATCCCTGGGTTTCGTTGTTTTAGGTGTGATTGAGTCGGAGGGGCAAGAGGAGGTGGGGTTGCATTGCTTGTCAGGGAAAATATTACAGCGGTGCCTAGGAAGGATAGATTAGAGGGCACATCCACGGAGTCTATTTGGGTGGAACTGAGGAGTAGGAAAGGAGAGGTTACACTTGTAGGGGTGTATTATAGACCACCCGGAGGGGACCGAGACCTAGAGGAGCAAATCTGTAGGGAGATAGTAGATATTTGTGATAAGCACAGGGTTGTAATTATGGGAGATTTTAATTTTCCACATATAGATTGGGAAACACATTCTGTGAAAGGACAGGATGGGTTAGAGTTTGTGAAATGTGTGCAAGATAGTTTTTTACAACAATATGTAGAGGTGCCGACCAGAGAAGGAGCAGTGTTAGATCTACTGTTGGCAAATGGGATGGGTCAAGTGACGGAGGTTAGTGTTGGCGAGCACTTCGGGTGCAGTGATCATAATGCCATCAGCTTCAATGTCATTATGCAAAGAGAGAAGTCAGGGCCAAGGGTTGAGGTTTTTGATTGGGGAAAAGCTAGATTTGAGGAGATGCGAAAGGACTTGCAGGATGTGCATTGGAACAATTTGTTTTATGGGCAGGATGTAGTAGAGAGATGGAAGTCTTTTAAAGATCAGATTTTGAGAGTGCAAAAGCTTTATGTTCCTGTTAGGTTAAAAGGAGGGGCAAAAGGTTTGAGAGAGCCGTGGTTTTCAAGGAATATTGGAAACTTGGTTCGAAGAAAAAGGGAGGCGTACATTAGATATAAGAAGCATGGAGTTAAGGAGATGTTTGAAAGATACATTGAATGTAAGAGGAATCTTAAGAGAGGAATTAGGAAAGCTAAAAGAAGGTACGAGGAAACTATGGCAAACAGGGTGAAAACTAATCCAAAAGAGTTCTACAAATATGTTAATGGTAAAAGGAAAGCTAGAGACAAAATTGGTCCCTTAGAAAATCAGAGCGGAAAACTGTGTGTGGAGCCTAGAGAAATGGGGGAGATACTGAACAGTTTCTTTTCTTCGGTATTCACTAAGGAGAAGGATATTGGGAGATGTGAGATAAAAAAAAAAGCAAATTGGGTAAATATGGGGAATATAGAGATTACAAAAGGTGTAGTTTTAGGGCTATTGAAGAATATAAAGGTGGATGAGTCTCCGGGACCAGACGGGATCTTCCCCAGGACATTGAGAGAAGTGAAGGAGGAAATAGCAGTGGCTCTGGTGGTAATTTTCTAAATGTCATTAGATATGGGGATAGTGCCGGAGGATTGGCGCATTGCGCATGTGGTTCCGTTATTTAAAAAGGGTTCAAGGAGGAAGCCTGGCAACTATCGGCCTGTAAGTTTGACGTCTGTGGTAGGTAAATTAATGGAGAAAATTCTTAGAGATAGTATTTATAAACATCTGGATAGACAGGGTCTGATCAGGAGCACTCAACATGGATTTGTGGGAGGAAGGTCATGTTTGACCAATCTGATTGAATTTTTTGAAGAGGTGACTAGGAATGTGGATAAGGGTAGCGCAGTGGATGTTGTCTATATGGACTTCAGTAAGGCCTTCGATAAGGTACCACATGGAAGGTTAGTTAGGAAGGTGCAGTCTTTAGGTATAAATTTTGAGATAGTCAAATGGATTGAACATTGGCTGAAAGGGAGAGGCCAGAGAGTGGTAGTGTCTGTCAGGTTGGAGGCCGGTGACCAGTGGTGTGCCTCAAGGATCTGTATTGGGCCCATTGTTGTTCGTTATATACATTAATGATCTAGATGATGGGGTGGTGAATTGGATTAGTAAATATGCAGACGATACTAAGATAGGTGGAATAGTGAATAATGAAGAAGGTTTTCAAGGATTGCAGAGGGATTTGGGCTGCTTAGAAAAGTGGGCTGAAAAATGGCAGATGGAATTTAATGCTGATAAGTGTGAGGTGCTTCATTTTGGTAAGAAGAATCAGAATAGGACATACGTGGTAAATGGGAGAGCATTGATGAATACAGAAGAGCAGAAAGATTTAGGAGTAACGGTACATCGTTCCCTGAAGGTAGAAACTCACGTGAATAGGGTGGTGAAGAAGGCTTTTAGTATGCTGGCCTTTATCAATCATTGCATGGAATATAGGAATTGGGAGGTGATGTTGAGATTGTATAAGACGTTGGTGCAGCCTAATTTGGAGTTCTGTGTGCAGTTCTGGTTGCCTAATTATAGGAAGGATATAAACAGAGTGGAGAGAGTGCAGAGAAGGTTTACCAGAATGTTACCTGGTTTTAAGCATCTAGAGTATAGGGAGAGATTGGACAGATTAGGTCTTTATTCTTTGGAGTGTAGAAGGTTGAGAGGGGATTTGATAGAAGTATTTAAGATTATGAAAGGGATAGACAGAGTGGATGTGGATAGACTATTTCTGTTAAGAGGAGGAAAGATTAAAACAAGAAGACATGAGTTAAGAATTAAGGGGCAGAGGTTTAGAGGTAACATGAGGGGGAACTTCTTTACTCAGAGAGTGGTAGCCGTGTGGAATGAGCTTCCGGGAGAAATAGTGGCGGCGGAGTCAATTGTATTATTTAAGAAAAGGTTGGACAGGTATATGGATGAGAAGAAGATGGAGGGTTATGGGCATTGTGCAGGGAGGTGGGACTAGAAAGGGGTGTTTGGTTCGGTGCGGACTAGAAGGGCCTAATGGCCTGTTTCCGTGCTGTAATTGTTATGTTATGTTATGTTAACTTATTATTATCTGACCCCTTCCAAGGACCAGCTGCTCCTACTAACCCTGCCCTAACGGCTGCTGCTTCCTAAGCCAGGGAGTGCTTTTTCTGCAGCAAGAGCCAGCATCCCCAATCTTATTGCCTGGTAAAAGGCTGTGTGTTTCAGCTGTGGCAAGAAAGGACATTGGGTGAACGTTTGCCGTATGAGCGGAAGTCTGCGGCTTGCACTGCTCCCGGACCCAATTCTGCCCCGAATTCACCTGAACCCACTTGCTGCGTGGCATGCAGGGAAATTTCGCTTGTATATTCTTGATGAATTGTGTGCTCTGGTGTAGTTGGGTCTGGACTTTCTGTGTCACCTTAAAAGCGTGACCTTGGAGTATTCTGGTCCCATTCCCCATAATGGTTCTAAATGAAGAGCCCCTAAAATCAGAACCCATATGCAGCTTCTCCACACTAAATATCGACGCCCACCTCCTCTCTTCCCAAATCTTCCCCCGGACTGCAAGCCCATTGCTACTAAGAACAGAAGGTACAGTGCAGCAGACCGAGAGACAAAACACCTGCTGGATGAAGGTATCATCGAACCTAGCACCAGCCCGTGGAGAGCGCGTGGTAGTGGTAAAGGGGGACCCCTCCCTTGAATTTTGGACACGGTGAATGATATTGCTCAGTATCGGGTCTATTTGAACATCGACCTGAAAGCTGCCTATTAGCAGCTACCAATCAGTTCCAAGGACTGTCCATATACAGCATTTGAGGCTAACGGTTGTCTCTATCAATTCCGGAGAGTCCCTTTCAGTATTATTAACTGGGTTTCTATCTTCCAGAGGCAGATGGACAGAATGGTGGATGAGTATGGGTTGAAGGCTACCTTCTCCTACCTCGATAATGTCACCATCTGTAGCCACACCTTGGAAGACCATGATGCCAACCTCCAGAAAAAAAAAGCCCTGAACCTCACTTATAACTCTGACAAGTGCAATGTACAGGACTAAACGTCTGGCTATCCTTGGCTACATGGTGGAGAATCGCATCATTGGCCCTGATCCCGATAGACTGCGCCCCCTGTTAGAGCTCCCCATCCCCAGGACCACAAATGCTTTGAGGAAATGCCTGGGGTTTTTCTCATACTACGCCCAGTGGATCCGTCAATATGCTGACAAGGTTTGCTCTCTCTTAAAAGCCATTAATTCCCCCCTCTCGCCTGAAGTCCAAACAGCTTTTAACTACCTCTGGAACCACATGCGGTGGATGAGAATGTAGCTTTCCAAATGGAAAGCGATGCTTCAGAGGTAGCCCTGGCTACAACCCTCAACCAGGCGGGCATTTTTTTCATGGACATTACAAGGCCATGAGTTCCAGAACATATCGGTGGAAAAGGAAGTTGAAGCCATTGTAGAAGCCATAAGGCACTGGAGACACTACCTGGCTGGTAAAAGATTTACGCTCCTCACTGACCAGCACTCAGTCGCATTCATGTTTAATAATGTCAAGAGGGGAAAAATCAAGAATGTCAAAATTGCTAGGTGGAGGATCGAGCTCTCCACCTACAATTATGGCATTGCCTATCAGCCAGGAGCCGTTAATAACCCTCCAGAGGAAGCTGGGCCTCTGCACACACCGGCCAACTGTGGTCTATGCGTCATGAGTCACCTACATGGCTCATTTTGTCAAGGCATGGAGTGCAAACTGTAATTCTAATGCTCCATAAAGATGCACCTGATCAAATCATCCAGGCCCTTCGAACGGCTCAGCGTCGATTTTAAGGGACCTCCTCCCTCCACGAATGGGAACACCTTCTTCCTCCCTGTCATTGACGAGTACACCTGCTTTCCGTTTGGCATTCCATGCCCAGACATGTCCACCTCATCAGTTATGAAGGGCCTAGACTCCATTTTCACTCTGTCGGGTATCCGACAAAAGTATATTCATAGTGACCGGGGCTCATCCTTTATGAGTGACGAGCTGTGTCAGTGCCTGCTGGTGATGGGCATCACATCCAGCAGGACTACTAGATACAACCCCTAGGGGAACGGGCTGGTTGAAAAAGAGAACACCATGATCTGGAAGGCTGTCAAACTTGTCCTGAAGCAAAAGGCTCACACTGGCAGAACGCCCTCCACATGGTGCTCCACTCCATCCGGTTGCTACCATGTACTGTGACAATCGCTACTCCTCATGAGCTCCTATTCACTTTTCATAGGTCGGCATTGGGAATTATTCTCCCAGTCTGGCTGACCATTCCTTGTCTGGTCCTTCTTAGGAAACATATGAGGAGAAGCAAGAATGACCCCCTGGTGGAAAGGGTGAAACTGCTCCACACCAATCCCACCTATTATTCCCACTCCATGTACACCTACATGGAGTACCTAGATGGCAGAGAGGACACCATCTCCATCAGTGACCTGGCACCCACCAGAACAGAGAGTCTATCCCCTCAGGTGCCCTGTGAGCCATGAAGCTCATTCTCACCACCCCCAGTCAGGGCCTCAGGGGAATCTGGTTCAGGAGGAAGGTGCATCCCCCTCCATCATCAAGCCGGAGACCCAACCTGCCTCTCTTCTCTCATAAGGAGGCCAAGAGACTCAAAGAGTCCAAGGTGCTAAAGTGCACCACCAGGATCTCCAGACCCCCGGTCCGCTTAAACTTGTAGATTTGCAAATAACTGTATTTTTTTAACCACTTGTTTTGAACCATTGTTCTCTGACTTCATTTACAGACTCTAAATTCTACAGGAAGGGGTGAATGCAGTGAACTGGGATTCACTGGTAGTGTGTTGTGCTGATGGCTGGTTCCACCCCCATCTGCCCATATATAAACCCAGAAGCCTTCTGAAGACTACTGTTGAACTCTACCCTTAGTTATAAGGCAATAAAAGCATTTGTTGACCCTCCAGTCATGAGAGCTTTTATTCACGCTACAGAGATATGGCATGTGCTTGGTAGGACCTAAAGAGTGGGATTTGGGTGTCTACTTGCTTCCTACCAGAGGTGTCTGAAGCTTCAACTTTTCCTGGTAATGAAGTTTATGTAAGGGTTGTAAAGAGTACCTGGGGATGAAGTACTGCAATTGGAAAGTTGTACATTAACAAGAAACTAAGGATAAAAATATTAAGCTAAGTTTCATTGTAAAACAATGAATACTTTTCTCAGCCCTGGGTATTGTGGTGATTACAGGAGAGCAATAGACTCATGGCAGGGGTAGGAGATAGTTGTCTTCAAACTGAGAACCCTTGTAGTTTCAGTCTTTATTTTGCAATATTCTGGCAGAATATAAAACAGTGCTCTATTCAACAGGAGAGTTTGTCCAATCTGGTTGATTCAGAGAGGCTGCCTGACGACCAGTCTGAAGACAGCAAGTGTCTTCCCTGCAGCTGTAACCAAGAGCAGAACGATGCCACGTTAGGTGTAGAGCAGGTAAGAAATGGATATGTTATATGCATTAAGTATAGGTAATTACCAAGAAATGGCAGCATAGAAGCAGATCATTCATTACATCCAAGGTACGTGTGCTGTAACTCAACCTGCATTATTTTCTCTCAGCATATCCTTATACTTTTGTTGCTGTGTACTTGAAAACCTATCTTACACATGTGTGTGGTGGCATGCGCGCACACATCCATCCCATTCCTTTGTTTTCTGCAAACTCTAAAGCTATTGTTTTTGAAATCCAGAACCTTGTTTGTCTTATTTACATACAAAGGAGTTTACCACCATATTTTGAGGCCATGTTAGACATGCCCATCACACATATTGTACAAACTCATATTTTCACCCATTATAATGCTGAAAGAGTCAAAGGAGGCTGGCATGCTGCTCCTGCTTCTTCCCACTGCCCTCCCTCCATCTTGCTCTCAGCCTTGTTATCATTCACCTACATCTCTGCATTTGTGTTTCTGTCTTTTCTGAATAAAAAGCTTTTTATTTTACATATACCTGCACACCACCTGCACATGTTTCATTGTTTTGCTCAGCTTGTCATCACTGTTATCTTAATTCTAGGCTTCCCAGAATTGCATCCCAAACAACCTAATGGACATGAAAATAGATGATTTGACAGTTCCCTGGAGTTAATGTTGTTTCTTGTCCAAAGAGCAGTAATAACTTTCTTGCACCAAATGGGTTGGTTGGACCTGGAGCTGTATGTGAATGAGCACAGGAATCAGAAGCTGGAGTGGACCACCCAGCACCTCAAGCTGCTCCACCATTTAGACCATTAGATATCGGAGCAGAAATATGCTACTCAGTGAGTCTTCCCCATCATTCAATCATAAGCTGATCCATTTTCCCAGTCAGCCGCACTCCCCGGCCTTCTTCCCATATCCTTTGATGCCCTGACTAAACAAGAACCTGTCAATCTCTGCCTTAAATGCTACCAATTACCTGGCATCCACAATTGCCTGTGGCATCAAATTTAACAGTTTACCATCCTTTGGCTGAAGAAATTCCTATGCACGTCTGTTAAAAACAGATGCCCTTCAACCTGATGCCCTCTTGTCCTAGACTCTTCGAGTAATAAAGATATGCCAGTTATTGAACTTACCCTGAGCTGTATGAGTAATAAGGATGTCCCAGTTATTGAACTTACCCTGAGCTGTATGAGTAATAAGGATGTCCCAGTGATTGAACTTTCCCTGAGCTGTATGAGTAAAAAGGATGTCCCATTTATTGAACTTATCCTGAGCTGTATGAGTAATAAGGATATCCCAGTTATTGAACTTATCCTGAGCTGTATGAGTAATAAGGATGTCCCAGTTATTGAACTTATCCTGAGCTGTATGAGTAATAAGGATGTCCCAGTTATTGAAATTATCCTGAGCTGTATGAGTAATAAGGATGTCCCATTTATTGAACTTATCCTGAGCTCTATGAGTAATACGGATGTCCCAGTTATTGAACTTATGCTGAGCTGTATGAGTAATAAGGATGTCCCAGTTATTGAACTTATCCTGAGCTGTATGAGTAATAAGGATGTCCCAGTTATTGAACTTACCCTGAGCTGTATGAGTAATAAGGATGTCCCAGTTATTGAACTTATCCTGAGCTGTATGAGTAATAAGGATGTCCCAGTTATTGAACTTATCCTGAGCTGTATGAGTAATAAGGATGTCCCAGTTACTGAACTTATCCTGAGCTGTATGAGTAATAAGATTGTCGCAGTTATTGAACTTACCCTGAGCTGTATGAGTAATAAGGATGTCCCAGTTATTAAACTTATCCTGAGCTGTATGAGTAATAAGGATGTCCCAGTTATTGAACTTACCCTGAGCTGTATGAGTAATAAGAATATGCCAGTTATTGAACTTACCCTGAGCTGTATTAGTAATAAGGATGTCCCAGTTATTGAACTTACCCTGAGCTGTATGAGTAATAAGGATGTCCCAGTTATTGAACTTATCCTGAGCTGTATGAGTAATAAGGATGTCCCAGTTATTGAACTTATCCTGATCTGTATGAGTAATAAGGATGTCCCAGTTATTGAACTTATCCTGAGCTGTATGAGTAATAAGGATGTCCCAGTTATTGAACTTATCCTGAGCTGTATGAGTAATAACGATGTCCCAGTTATTGAACTTATCCTGAGCTGTATGAGTAATAAGGATGTGGCAGTTATTGAACATACCCTGAGCTGTATGAGTAATAAGGATGTCCCATTTATTGAACTTATCCTGAGCTGTATGAGTAATAAGTATGTGCCAGTTATTGAACTTACCCTGAGCTGTATGAGTAATAAGGATGTGCCAGTGATTGAACTTACCCTGAGCTGTATGAGTAATAAGGATGTCCCAGTTATTGAACTGACCCTAAGCTGTATGAGTAATAAGGATGTCCCAGTTATTGAACTTACCCTGAGCTGTATGAGTAATAAGGATGTCCCATTTATTTAACTTATCCGGAGCTGTATGAGTAATAAGTATGTGCCAGTTATTGAACTTACCCTGAGCTGTATGAGTAATAAGGATGTGCCAGTTATTGAACTTACCCCGAGCTGTATGAGTAATAAGGATGTCCCAGTTATTGAACTTACCCTGAGCTGTATGAGTAATAAGGTTGTCCCAGTTATTGAACTTACCCTGAGCTGTATGAGTAATAAGGATGTCCCATTTATTGAACTTACCCTGAGCTGTATGAGTAATAAGATTGTCCCAGTTATTGAACTTACCCTGAGCTGTATGAGTAATAAGGATGTGCCAGTTATTGAACTTACCCTGAGCTGTATGAGTAATAAGGATGTGCCAGTTATTGAACTTACCCTGAGCTGTATGAGTAATAAGGTTGTCCAAGTTATTGAACTTACCCTGAGCTGTATGAGTAATAAGGATGTGCCATTTATTGAACTTACCCTGAGCTGTATGAGTAATAAGGATGTGCCAGTTATTGAACTTACCCTGAGCTGTATGAGTAATAAGGTTGTCCAAGTTATTGAACTTACCCTGAGCTGTATGAGTAATAAGGATGTCCCAGTTATTGAACTTACCCTGATCTGTATGAGTAATAAGGATGTCCCAGTGATTGAACTTACCCTGAGCTCTATGAGTAATAAGGATGTGCCAGTGATTGAACTTACCCTGAGCTGTATGAGTAATAAGGATGTCCCAGTTATTGAAATGACCATAAGCTGTATGAGTAATAAGGATGTCCCAGTTATTGAACTTACCCTGAGCTGTATGAGTAATAAGGATGTCCCATTTATTGAACTTATCCTGAGCTGTATGAGTAATATGTATGTCCAGTTATTGAACTTACCCTGAGCTGTATGAGTAATGAGGATGTGCCAGTTATTGAACTTACCCTGAACTGTATGAGTAATAAGGATGTCCCAGTAATTGAACTTACCCTGAGCTGTATGAGTAATAAGGTTGTCCCAGTTATTGAACTTACCCTGAGCTGTATGAGTAATAAGGATGTGCCATTTATTGAACTTACCCTGAGCTGTATGAGTAATAAGATTGTCCCAGTTATTGAAATTACCCTGAGCTGTATGAGTAATAAGAATGTGCCAGTTATTGAACTTACCCTGAGCTTTATGAGTAATAAGGATGTGCCAGTTATTGAACTTACCCTGAGCTGTATGAGTAATAAGGTTGTCCAAGTTATTGAACTTACCCTGAGCTGTATGAGTAATAAGGATGTGCCATTTATTGAACTTACCCTGAGCTGTATGAGTAATAAGATTGTCCCAGTTATTGAACTTACCCTGAGCTGTATGAGTAATAAGGATGTCCCAGTTATTGAACTTACCCTGAGCTGTATGAGTAATAAGGATGTGCCAGTTATTGAACTTACCCTGAGCTGTATGAGTAATAAGGATGTCCCAGTTATTGAACTTACCCTGAGCTGTATGAGTAATAAGGATGTGCCATTTATTGAACATACCCTGAGCTGTATGAGTAATAAGATTGTCCCAGTTATTGAACTTACCCTGAGCTGTATGAGTAATAAGTATGTCCCAGTTATTGAACTTACCCTGAGCTGTATGAGTAATAAGGATGTCCCAGTTATTGAACTTACCCTGAGCTGTATGAGTAATAAGGATGTGCCAGTTATTGAACATACCCTGAGCTGCATGAGTAATAAGGATGTGCCAGTTATTGAACTTACCCTGAGCTGTATGAGTAATAAGGATGTCCCAATTATTGAACTTACCCTGAGCTCTATGAGTTATAAGGATGTCCCAATTATTGAACTTTCCATAAGCTGTATGAGAAATAAGGATGTCCCAGTTATTGAACTTACCCTGAGCTGTATGAGTAATAAGGATGTCCCAGTTATTGAACTTATCCTGAGCTGTATGAGTAATAACGATGTCCCATTTATTGAACTTATCCTGAGCTGTATGAGTAATAATGATGTCCCAGTTATTGAACTTACCCTGAGCTGTATGAGTAATAAGGATGTCCCAGTTATTGAACTTATCCTGAGCTGTATGAGTAATAAGGATGTCCCAGTTATTGAATTTACCCTGAGCTGTATGAGTAATAAGGATGTGCCAGTTATTGAACTTACCCTGAGCTGTATGAGTAATAAGGATGTCCCAATTATTGAACTTTTCCTGAGCTGTATGAGTAATAAGGATGTCCCAGTTATTGAACTTACCCTGAGCTGTATGAGTAATAAGGTTGTCCCAGTTATTGAACTTACCCTGAGCTGTATGAGTAATAAGGATGTGCCATTTATTGAACTTACCCTGAGCTGTATGAGTAATAAGATTGTCCCAGTTATTGAACTTACCCTGAGCTGTATGAGTAATAAGTATGTCCCAATTATTGAACTTACCCTGAGCTCTATGAGTAATAAGGATGTCCCAATTATTGAACTTTCCATAAGCTGTATTAGTAATAAGGATGTCCCAGTTATTGAACTTACCCTGATCTGTATGAGTAATAAGGATGTCCCAGTTATTGAACTTATCCTGAGCTGTATGAGTAATAAGGATGTCCCATTTATTGAACTTATCCTGAGCTGTATGAGTAATAAGGATGTCCCAGTTATTGAACTTACCCTGAGCTGTATGAGTAATAAGGATGTCCCAGTTATTGAACTTATCCTGAGCTGTATGAGTAATAAGGATGTACCAGTTATTGAACTTACCCTGAGCTGTATGAGTAATAAGGATGTGCCAGTTATTGAACTGACCCTGAGCTGTATGAGTAATAAGGATGTGCCAGTTATTGAAATATCCTGAGCTGTATGAGTAACAAGGATGTGCCAGTTATTGAACTTACCCTGAGCTGTATGAGTAATAAGATTGTCCTAGTTATTGAACTTACCCTGAGCTGTATGAGTAATAAGGATGTCCCAGTTATTGAACTTAGCCTGAGCTGTATGAGTAATAATGATGTGCCAGTTATTGAACTTACCCTGAGCTGTATGAGTAATAAGGATGTGCCAGTTATTGAACTTACCCTGAGCTGTATGAGTAATAAGGATGTGCCAGTTATTGAACTTACCTTGAGCTGTATGAGTAATAAGGATGTGCCAGTTATTGAACTTACCCTGAGCTGTATGAGTAATAAGGATGTGCCAGTTATTGAACTTACCCTGAGCTGTATGAGTAATAAGGATGTCCCAGTTATTGAACTTACCCTGAGCTGTATGAGTAATAAGTATGTGCCAGTTATTGAACTTACCCTGAGCTGTATGAGTAATAAGGATGTGCCAGTTATTGAACTTACCCTGAACTGTATGAGTAATAAGGATGTCCCAGTTATTGAACTTACCCAGAGCTGTATGAGTAATAAGGATGTCCCAGTTATTGAACTTACCCTGAGCTGTATGAGTAATAAGGATGTCCCAGTTATTGAACTTACCCTGAGCTGTATGAGTAATAAGGATGTCCAAGTTATTAAACTTAACTTGAGCTGTATGAGTGATAAGGATGTGCCATTTATTGAATTTACCCTGAGCTGTATGAGTAATAAGGATGTGCCAGTTATTGAACTTACCCTGAGCTGTATGAGTAATAAGAATGTGCCAGTTATTGAACTTACCCTGAACTGTATGAGTAATAAGGATGTCCCAGTTATTGAACTTACCCAGAGCTGTATGAGTAATAAGGATGTCCCAGTTATTGAACTTACCCTGAGCTGTATGAGTAATAAGGATGTCCCAGTTATTGAACTTACCCTGAGCTGTATGAGTAATAAGGATGTCCAAGTTATTAAACTTAACTTGAGCTGTATGAGTGATAAGGATGTGCCAGTTATTGAATTTACCCTGAGCTGCATGAGTAATAAGGATGTGCCAGTTATTGAACTTACCCTGAGCTGTATGAGTAATAAGAATGTGCCAGTTATTGAACTTACCCTGAGCTGTATGAGTAATAAGGATGTCCCAGTTATTGAACTTACCTTGAGCTGTATGAGTAATAAGGATGTCCCAGTCATTGAACTTACCCTGAGCTGTATGAGTAATAAGGATGTGCCAGTTATTGAACTTACCCTGAGCTGTATGAATAATAAGGATGTCCCAATTATTAAACTTACCTTGAGTTGTATGAGTAATAAGAATGTCCCAGTGATTGAACTTACCCTGAGCTGTATGAGTAATAAGGATGTCCCAGTTATTGAACTTACCCTGAGCTGTATGAGTAATAAGGATGTCCCAGTGATTGAACTTACCCTGAGCTGTATGAGTAATAAGGATGTCCCAGTTATTGAACTTTCCCTCAGCTGTATGAGTAATAAGGATGTCCCAGTTATTGAAGTTACCCTGAGCTGTATGATTAAGAAGGATGTCCCAGTTATTTAACTTACCCTGAGCTGTATGTGTAATAAGGATGTCCCAGTGATTGAACTTACCCTGAGCTGTATGAGTAATAAGGATGTCCCAGTGATTGAACTTTCCCTGAGCTGTATGAGTAATAAGTATGTCCCAGTTATTGAACTTTCCCTGAGCTGTATGAGTAATAAGGATGTCCCAGTTATTGAACTTACCCTGAGCTGTATGAGTAATAAGGATGTCCCACTTTTTGAACTTACCCTGAGCTGTATGAGTAATAAGAATGTCCCAGTGATTGAACTTACCCTGAGCTGTATGAGTAATAAGGATGTCCCAGTTATTGAACTTACCCTGAGCTGTATGAGTAATAAGGATGTCCCAGTTATTGAACTTACCCTGAGCTGTCTGAGTAATAAGGATGTCCCAGTTATTGAACTTACCCAGAGCTGTATGAGTAATAAGGATGTCCCAGTTATTGAACTTACCCTGAGCTGTATGAGTAATAAGGATTCCCAGTTATTGAACTTACCCTGAGCTGTATGAGTAATAAGGATGTCCAAGTTATTAAACTTAACTTGAGCTGTATGAGTGATAAGGATGTCCCAATTATTGAACTTACATTGAGCTGTATCAGTAATAAGGATGTCCCAGTGATTGAACTTACCCTGAGCTGTATGAGTAATAAGGATGTCCCAATTATTGAACTTACCTTGAGCTGTATGAGTAATAAGGATGTCCCAATTATTGAACTTACCTTGAGCTGTATGAGTAATAAGGATGTCCCAGTGATTGAACTTACCCTGAGCTGTATGAGTAATAAGAATGTCCCAATTATTGAACTTACCTTGAGCTGTATGAGTAATAAGGATGTCCCAGTGATTGAACTTACCCGGAGCTGTATGAGTAATAAGGATGTCCCAATTATTGAACTTACCTTGAGCTGTATGAGTATTAAGAATGTCCCAGTGATTGAACTTACCCTGAGCTGTATGAGTAATAAGGATGTCCCAATTATTGAACTTACCTTGAGCTGTATGAGTAATAAAGATGTCCCAATTATTGAACTTACCCTGAGCTGTATGAGTAATAAAGATGTGCCAGTTATTGAACTGACCCTGAGCTGTTTGAGTAATAAGGATGTGCCAGTTATTGAACTTACCCTCAGCTGTATGAGTAATAAGGATATGCCAGTTATTGAACTTACCCTGAGCTGTATGAGTAATAAGGATGTGCCAGTTATTGAACTTACCCTGAGCTGTATGAGTAATAAGGATGTGCCAGTTATTGAACTTACGCTGAGCTGTATGAGTAATAAGGATGTGCCAGTTATTGAACTTACCCTGAGCTGTATGAGTAATAAGTATGTGCCAGTTATTGAACTTACCCTGAGCTGTATGAGTAATAAGGATGTCCCAGTTATTGAACTTACCTTGAGCTGTATGAGTAATAAGGATGTCCCAGTCATTGAGCTTACCCTGAGCTGTATGAGTAATAAGGATGTGCCAGTTATTGAACTTACCCTGAGCTGTATGAGTAATAAGGATGTCCCAATTATTGAACTTACCTTGAGTTGTATGAGTAATAAGGATGTGCCAGTTATTGAACTTACCCTGAGCTGTATGAGTAATAAGGATGTCCCAGTTATTGAACTTACCTTGAGCTGTATGAGTAATAAGGATGTCCTAGTTATTGAACTTACCCTGAGCTGTGTGACTAATAAGGATGTCCCAGTTATTGAACTTACCCTGAGCTGTATGAGTAATAAGGATGTCCCAGTTATTGAACTTATTCTGAGCTGTATGAGTAATAAGGATGTCCCAGTTATTGAACTTACCCTGAGCTGTATGAGTAATAAGGATGTCCCAGTTATTGAACTTACCCTGAGCTGTATGAGTAATAAGGATATCTCAGTTATTGAACTTACCCTGAGCTGTATGAGTAATAAGGATGTCCCAGTTATTGAACTTACCCTGAGCTGTATGAGTTATAAGGATATCTCAGTTATTGAACTTACCCTGAGCTGTATGAGTAATAAGGATGTCCCAGTTATTGAACTTACCCTGAGCTGTATGAGTAATAAGGATTTCCCAGTTATTGAACTTACCCTGAGCTGTATGAGTAATAAGGATGTCCCAGTTATTGAACTTACCCTGAGCTGTATGAGTAATAAGGATGTGCCAGTTATTGAACTTACCCTGAGCTGTATGAGTAATAAGGATGTCCCTATTATTGAACTTACCTTGAGCTGTATCAGTAATAAGGATGTCCCAGTGATTGAACTTACCCTGTGCTGTATGATTAATAAGGATGTCCCAATTATTAAGCTTACCTTGAGCTGTATGAGTAATAAGGATGTCCCAATTATTGAACTTACCTTGAGCTGTATGAGTAATAAGTATGTCCCAGTGATTGAACTTACCCTGAGCTGTATGAGTAATAAGGATGTCCCAATTATTGAACTTACCTTGAGCTGTATGAGTAATAAGGATGTCCCAGTGATTGAACTTACCCTGAGCTGTATGAGTAATAAGGATGTCCCAATTATTGAACTTACCTTGAGCTGTATGAGTAATAAAGATGTCCCAATTATTGAACTTACCCTGAGCTGTATGAGTAATAAAGATGTGCCAGTTATTGAACTGACCCTGAGCTGTTTGAGTAATAAGGATGTGCCAGTTATTGAACTTACCCTCAGCTGTATGAGTAATAAGGATATGCCAGTTATTGAACTTACCCTGAGCTGTATGAGTAATAAGGATGTGCCAGTTATTGAACTTACCCTGAGCTGCATGAGTAATAAGGATGTGCCAGTTATTGAACTTACGCTGAGCTGTATGAGTAATAAGGATGTGCCAGTTATTGAACTTACCCTGAGCTGTATGAGTAATAAGTATGTGCCAGTTATTGAACTTACCCTGAGCTGTATGAGTAATAAGGATGTCCCAGTTATTGAACTTACCTTGAGCTGTATGAGTAATAAGGATGTCCCAGTCATTGAGCTTACCCTGAGCTGTATGAGTAATAAGGATGTGCCAGTTATTGAACTTACCCTGAGCTGTATGAGTAATAAGGATGTCCCAATTATTGAACTTACCTTGAGTTGTATGAGTAATAAGGATGTGCCAGTTATTGAACTTACCCTGAGCTGTATGAGTAATAAGGATGTCCCAGTTATTGAACTTACCTTGAGCTGTATGAGTAATAAGGATGTCCTAGTTATTGAACTTACCCTGAGCTGTGTGACTAATAAGGATGTCCCAGTTATTGAACTTACCCTGAGCTGTATGAGTAATAAGGATGTCCCAGTTATTGAACTTATTCTGAGCTGTATGAGTAATAAGGATGTCCCAGTTATTGAACTTACCCTGAGCTGTATGAGTAATAAGGATGTCCCAGTTATTGAACTTACCCTGAGCTGTATGAGTAATAAGGATATCTCAGTTATTGAACTTACCCTGAGCTGTATGATTAATAAGGATGTCCCAGTTATTGAACTTACCCTGAGCTGTATGAGTTATAAGGATATCTCAGTTATTGAACTTACCCTGAGCTGTATGAGTAATAAGGATGTCCCAGTTATTGAACTTACCCTGAGCTGTATGAGTAATAAGGATTTCCCAGTTATTGAACTTACCCTGAGCTGTATGAGTAATAAGGATGTCCCAGTTATTGAACTTACCCTGAGCTGTATGAGTAATAAGGATGTCCAAGTTATTGAACTTAACTTGAGCTGTATGAGTGATAAGGATGTCCCTATTATTGAACTTACCTTGAGCTGTATCAGTAATAAGGATGTCCCAGTGATTGAACTTACCCTGTGCTGTATGATTAATAAGGATGTCCCAAATATTAAGCTTACCTTGAGCTGTATGAGTAATAAGGATGTCCCAATTATTGAACTTACCTTGAGCTGTATGAGTAATAAGTATGTCCCAGTGATTGAACTTACCCTGAGCTGTATGAGTAATAAGGATGTCCCAATTATTGAACTTACCTTGAGCTGTATGAGTAATAAGGATGTCCCAGTGATTGAACTTACCCTGAGCTGTATTAGTAATAAGGATGTCCCAATTATTGAACTTACCTTGAGCTGTATGAGTAATAAGGATGTCCCAGTGATTGAACTTACCCTGAGCTGTGTGAATAATAAGGATGTCCCAATTATTGAACTTACCTTGAGCTGTATGAGTAATAAAGATGTCCCAATTATTGAACTTACCCTGAGCTCTATGAGTAATAAAGATGTGCCAGTTATTGAACTGACCCTGAGCTGTTTGAGTAATAAGGATGTGCCAGTTATTGAACTTACCCTCAGCTGTATGAGTAATAAGGATATGCCAGTTATTGAACTTACCCTGAGCTGTATGAGTAATAAGGATGTGCCAGTTAATGAACTTACCCTGAGCTGTATGAGTAATAAGGATGTGCCAGTTATTGAACTTACCCTGAGCTGTATGAGTAATAAGGATGTGCCAGTTATTGAACTTACCCTGAGCTGTATGAGTAATAAGGATGTCCCAGTTATTGAACTTACCTTGAGCTGTATGAGTAATAAGGATGTCCCAGTCATTGAACTTACCCTGAGCTGTATGAGTAATAAGGATGTGCCAGTTATTGAACTTACCCTGAGCTGTATGAGTAATAAGGATGTCCCAATTATTGAACTTAGCTTGAGTTGTATGAGTAATAAGAATGTCCCAGTGATTGAACTTACCTTGAGCTGTATGAGTAATAATGATGTCCCAGTGATTGAACCTACCTTGAGCTGTATGAGTAATAAGGATGTCCCACTGATTAAACTTATCCTGAGCTGTATGAGTAATAAGGATGTCCCAGTTATTGAACATACCCTGAGCTGTATGAGTAATAAGGATGTCCAAGTTATTGAACTTAACTTGAGCTGTATGAGTAATAAGGATGTCCTAGTTATTGAACTTACCCTGAGCTGTATGACTAATAAGGATGTCCCAGTTATTGAACTTACCCTGAGCTGTATGAGTAATAAGGATGTCCCAGTTATTGAACTTACCCTGAGCTGTATGAGTGATAAGGATGTCCCAGTTATTGAACTTACCCTGAGCTGTATGAGTAATAAGGATGTCCCAGTTATTGAACTTACCCTGAGCTGTATGAGTAATAAGGATGTCCCAGTTATTGAACTTACCCTGAGCTGTATGAGTAATAAGGATGTCCCAGTTATTGAACTTACCCTGAGCTGTAAGAGTAATAAGGATGTCCCAGTTATTTAACTTACCCTGAGCTGTATCAGTAATAAGGATGTCCCAGTGATTGAACTTACCCTGAGCTGTATGAGTAATAAGGATATCCCAGTTATTGAACTTACCCTGAGCTGTATGAGTAATAAGGATGTCCCAGTTATTGAACTTACCCTGAGCTGTATGAGTAATAAGGATGTCCCAGTTATTGAACTTACCCTGAGCTGTATGAGTAATAAGGATGTCCAAGTTATTGAACTTAACTTGAGCTGTATGAGTGATAAGGATGTCCCAATTATTGAACTTACCTTGAGCTGTATCAGTAATAAGGATGTCCCAGTTATTGAACTTACCCTGAGCTGTATGAGTAATAAGGATGTCCCAGTTATTGAACTTATCCTGAGCTGTATGAGTAATAAGGATGTCCCAGTTACTGAACTTATCCTGAGCTGTATGAGTAATAAGATTGTCGCAGTTATTGAACTTACCCTGAGCTGTATGAGTAATAAGGATGTCCCAGTTATTAAACTTATCCTGAGCTGTATGAGTAATAAGGATGTCCCAGTTATTGAACTTACCCTGAGCTGTATGAGTAATAAGTATGTGCCAGTTATTGAACTTACCCTGAGCTGTATGAGTAATAAGGATGTCCCAGTTATTGAACTTACCTTGAGCTGTATGAGTAATAAGGATGTCCCAGTCATTGAGCTTACCCTGAGCTGTATGAGTAATAAGGATGTGCCAGTTATTGAACTTACCCTGAGCTGTATGAGTAATAAGGATGTCCCAATTATTGAACTTACCTTGAGTTGTATGAGTAATAAGGATGTGCCAGTTATTGAACTTACCCTGAGCTGTATGAGTAATAAGGATGTCCCAGTTATTGAACTTACCTTGAGCTGTATGAGTAATAAGGATGTCCTAGTTATTGAACTTACCCTGAGCTGTGTGACTAATAAGGATGTCCCAGTTATTGAACTTACCCTGAGCTGTATGAGTAATAAGGATGTCCCAGTTATTGAACTTATTCTGAGCTGTATGAGTAATAAGGATGTCCCAGTTATTGAACTTACCCTGAGCTGTATGAGTAATAAGGATGTCCCAGTTATTGAACTTACCCTGAGCTGTATGAGTAATAAGGATATCTCAGTTATTGAACTTACCCTGAGCTGTATGATTAATAAGGATGTCCCAGTTATTGAACTTACCCTGAGCTGTATGAGTTATAAGGATATCTCAGTTATTGAACTTACCCTGAGCTGTATGAGTAATAAGGATGTCCCAGTTATTGAACTTACCCTGAGCTGTATGAGTAATAAGGATTTCCCAGTTATTGAACTTACCCTGAGCTGTATGAGTAATAAGGATGTCCCAGTTATTGAACTTACCCTGAGCTGTATGAGTAATAAGGATGTCCAAGTTATTGAACTTAACTTGAGCTGTATGAGTGATAAGGATGTCCCTATTATTGAACTTACCTTGAGCTGTATCAGTAATAAGGATGTCCCAGTGATTGAACTTACCCTGTGCTGTATGATTAATAAGGATGTCCCAAATATTAAGCTTACCTTGAGCTGTATGAGTAATAAGGATGTCCCAATTATTGAACTTACCTTGAGCTGTATGAGTAATAAGTATGTCCCAGTGATTGAACTTACCCTGAGCTGTATGAGTAATAAGGATGTCCCAATTATTGAACTTACCTTGAGCTGTATGAGTAATAAGGATGTCCCAGTGATTGAACTTACCCTGAGCTGTATTAGTAATAAGGATGTCCCAATTATTGAACTTACCTTGAGCTGTATGAGTAATAAGGATGTCCCAGTGATTGAACTTACCCTGAGCTGTGTGAATAATAAGGATGTCCCAATTATTGAACTTACCTTGAGCTGTATGAGTAATAAAGATGTCCCAATTATTGAACTTACCCTGAGCTCTATGAGTAATAAAGATGTGCCAGTTATTGAACTGACCCTGAGCTGTTTGAGTAATAAGGATGTGCCAGTTATTGAACTTACCCTCAGCTGTATGAGTAATAAGGATATGCCAGTTATTGAACTTACCCTGAGCTGTATGAGTAATAAGGATGTCCCAGTGATTGAACTTACCTTGAGCTGTATGAGTAATAATGATGTCCCAGTGATTGAACCTACCTTGAGCTGTATGAGTAATAAGGATGTCCCACTGATTAAACTTATCCTGAGCTGTATGAGTAATAAGGATGTCCCAGTTATTGAACATACCCTGAGCTGTATGAGTAATAAGGATGTCCCAGTTATTGAACTTATCCTGAGCTGTATGAGTAATAAGGATGTCCCAGTTATTGAACTTATCCTGATCTGTATGAGTAATAAGGATGTCCCAGTTATTGAACTTATCCTGAGCTGTATGAGTAATAAGGATGTCCCAGTTATTGAACTTATCCTGAGCTGTATGAGTAATAACGATGTCCCAGTTATTGAACTTATCCTGAGCTGTATGAGTAATAAGGATGTGGCAGTTATTGAACATACCCTGAGCTGTATGAGTAATAAGGATGTCCCATTTATTGAACTTATCCTGAGCTGTATGAGTAATAAGTATGTGCCAGTTATTGAACTTACCCTGAGCTGTATGAGTAATAAGGATGTGCCAGTGATTGAACTTACCCTGAGCTGTATGAGTAATAAGGATGTCCCAGTTATTGAACTGACCCTAAGCTGTATGAGTAATAAGGATGTCCCAGTTATTGAACTTACCCTGAGCTGTATGAGTAATAAGGATGTCCCATTTATTTAACTTATCCGGAGCTGTATGAGTAATAAGTATGTGCCAGTTATTGAACTTACCCTGAGCTGTATGAGTAATAAGGATGTGCCAGTTATTGAACTTACCCCGAGCTGTATGAGTAATAAGGATGTCCCAGTTATTGAACTTACCCTGAGCTGTATGAGTAATAAGGTTGTCCCAGTTATTGAACTTACCCTGAGCTGTATGAGTAATAAGGATGTCCCATTTATTGAACTTACCCTGAGCTGTATGAGTAATAAGATTGTCCCAGTTATTGAACTTACCCTGAGCTGTATGAGTAATAAGGATGTGCCAGTTATTGAACTTACCCTGAGCTGTATGAGTAATAAGGATGTGCCAGTTATTGAACTTACCCTGAGCTGTATGAGTAATAAGGTTGTCCAAGTTATTGAACTTACCCTGAGCTGTATGAGTAATAAGGATGTGCCATTTAT
This sequence comes from Narcine bancroftii, assembly GCF_036971445.1. Classification (NCBI taxonomy): domain Eukaryota; kingdom Metazoa; phylum Chordata; class Chondrichthyes; order Torpediniformes; family Narcinidae; genus Narcine; species Narcine bancroftii. The sequence goes on along the minus strand of NC_091478.1, from coordinate 54,053,488 downwards.
TGAACTTACCCTGAGCTGTATGAGTAATAAGGATGTGCCAGTTATTGAACTTACCCTGAGCTGTATGAGTAATAAGGTTGTCCAAGTTATTGAACTTACCCTGAGCTGTATGAGTAATAAGGATGTCCCAGTTATTGAACTTACCCTGATCTGTATGAGTAATAAGGATGTCCCAGTGATTGAACTTACCCTGAGCTCTATGAGTAATAAGGATGTGCCAGTGATTGAACTTACCCTGAGCTGTATGAGTAATAAGGATGTCCCAGTTATTGAAATGACCATAAGCTGTATGAGTAATAAGGATGTCCCAGTTATTGAACTTACCCTGAGCTGTATGAGTAATAAGGATGTCCCATTTATTGAACTTATCCTGAGCTGTATGAGTAATATGTATGTCCAGTTATTGAACTTACCCTGAGCTGTATGAGTAATGAGGATGTGCCAGTTATTGAACTTACCCTGAACTGTATGAGTAATAAGGATGTCCCAGTAATTGAACTTACCCTGAGCTGTATGAGTAATAAGGTTGTCCCAGTTATTGAACTTACCCTGAGCTGTATGAGTAATAAGGATGTGCCATTTATTGAACTTACCCTGAGCTGTATGAGTAATAAGATTGTCCCAGTTATTGAAATTACCCTGAGCTGTATGAGTAATAAGAATGTGCCAGTTATTGAACTTACCCTGAGCTTTATGAGTAATAAGGATGTGCCAGTTATTGAACTTACCCTGAGCTGTATGAGTAATAAGGTTGTCCAAGTTATTGAACTTACCCTGAGCTGTATGAGTAATAAGGATGTGCCATTTATTGAACTTACCCTGAGCTGTATGAGTAATAAGATTGTCCCAGTTATTGAACTTACCCTGAGCTGTATGAGTAATAAGGATGTCCCAGTTATTGAACTTACCCTGAGCTGTATGAGTAATAAGGATGTGCCAGTTATTGAACTTACCCTGAGCTGTATGAGTAATAAGGATGTCCCAGTTATTGAACTTACCCTGAGCTGTATGAGTAATAAGGATGTGCCATTTATTGAACATACCCTGAGCTGTATGAGTAATAAGATTGTCCCAGTTATTGAACTTACCCTGAGCTGTATGAGTAATAAGTATGTCCCAGTTATTGAACTTACCCTGAGCTGTATGAGTAATAAGGATGTCCCAGTTATTGAACTTACCCTGAGCTGTATGAGTAATAAGGATGTGCCAGTTATTGAACATACCCTGAGCTGCATGAGTAATAAGGATGTGCCAGTTATTGAACTTACCCTGAGCTGTATGAGTAATAAGGATGTCCCAATTATTGAACTTACCCTGAGCTCTATGAGTTATAAGGATGTCCCAATTATTGAACTTTCCATAAGCTGTATGAGAAATAAGGATGTCCCAGTTATTGAACTTACCCTGAGCTGTATGAGTAATAAGGATGTCCCAGTTATTGAACTTATCCTGAGCTGTATGAGTAATAACGATGTCCCATTTATTGAACTTATCCTGAGCTGTATGAGTAATAATGATGTCCCAGTTATTGAACTTACCCTGAGCTGTATGAGTAATAAGGATGTCCCAGTTATTGAACTTATCCTGAGCTGTATGAGTAATAAGGATGTCCCAGTTATTGAATTTACCCTGAGCTGTATGAGTAATAAGGATGTGCCAGTTATTGAACTTACCCTGAGCTGTATGAGTAATAAGGATGTCCCAATTATTGAACTTTTCCTGAGCTGTATGAGTAATAAGGATGTCCCAGTTATTGAACTTACCCTGAGCTGTATGAGTAATAAGGTTGTCCCAGTTATTGAACTTACCCTGAGCTGTATGAGTAATAAGGATGTGCCATTTATTGAACTTACCCTGAGCTGTATGAGTAATAAGATTGTCCCAGTTATTGAACTTACCCTGAGCTGTATGAGTAATAAGTATGTCCCAATTATTGAACTTACCCTGAGCTCTATGAGTAATAAGGATGTCCCAATTATTGAACTTTCCATAAGCTGTATTAGTAATAAGGATGTCCCAGTTATTGAACTTACCCTGATCTGTATGAGTAATAAGGATGTCCCAGTTATTGAACTTATCCTGAGCTGTATGAGTAATAAGGATGTCCCATTTATTGAACTTATCCTGAGCTGTATGAGTAATAAGGATGTCCCAGTTATTGAACTTACCCTGAGCTGTATGAGTAATAAGGATGTCCCAGTTATTGAACTTATCCTGAGCTGTATGAGTAATAAGGATGTACCAGTTATTGAACTTACCCTGAGCTGTATGAGTAATAAGGATGTGCCAGTTATTGAACTGACCCTGAGCTGTATGAGTAATAAGGATGTGCCAGTTATTGAAATATCCTGAGCTGTATGAGTAACAAGGATGTGCCAGTTATTGAACTTACCCTGAGCTGTATGAGTAATAAGATTGTCCTAGTTATTGAACTTACCCTGAGCTGTATGAGTAATAAGGATGTCCCAGTTATTGAACTTAGCCTGAGCTGTATGAGTAATAATGATGTGCCAGTTATTGAACTTACCCTGAGCTGTATGAGTAATAAGGATGTGCCAGTTATTGAACTTACCCTGAGCTGTATGAGTAATAAGGATGTGCCAGTTATTGAACTTACCTTGAGCTGTATGAGTAATAAGGATGTGCCAGTTATTGAACTTACCCTGAGCTGTATGAGTAATAAGGATGTGCCAGTTATTGAACTTACCCTGAGCTGTATGAGTAATAAGGATGTCCCAGTTATTGAACTTACCCTGAGCTGTATGAGTAATAAGTATGTGCCAGTTATTGAACTTACCCTGAGCTGTATGAGTAATAAGGATGTGCCAGTTATTGAACTTACCCTGAACTGTATGAGTAATAAGGATGTCCCAGTTATTGAACTTACCCAGAGCTGTATGAGTAATAAGGATGTCCCAGTTATTGAACTTACCCTGAGCTGTATGAGTAATAAGGATGTCCCAGTTATTGAACTTACCCTGAGCTGTATGAGTAATAAGGATGTCCAAGTTATTAAACTTAACTTGAGCTGTATGAGTGATAAGGATGTGCCATTTATTGAATTTACCCTGAGCTGTATGAGTAATAAGGATGTGCCAGTTATTGAACTTACCCTGAGCTGTATGAGTAATAAGAATGTGCCAGTTATTGAACTTACCCTGAACTGTATGAGTAATAAGGATGTCCCAGTTATTGAACTTACCCAGAGCTGTATGAGTAATAAGGATGTCCCAGTTATTGAACTTACCCTGAGCTGTATGAGTAATAAGGATGTCCCAGTTATTGAACTTACCCTGAGCTGTATGAGTAATAAGGATGTCCAAGTTATTAAACTTAACTTGAGCTGTATGAGTGATAAGGATGTGCCAGTTATTGAATTTACCCTGAGCTGCATGAGTAATAAGGATGTGCCAGTTATTGAACTTACCCTGAGCTGTATGAGTAATAAGAATGTGCCAGTTATTGAACTTACCCTGAGCTGTATGAGTAATAAGGATGTCCCAGTTATTGAACTTACCTTGAGCTGTATGAGTAATAAGGATGTCCCAGTCATTGAACTTACCCTGAGCTGTATGAGTAATAAGGATGTGCCAGTTATTGAACTTACCCTGAGCTGTATGAATAATAAGGATGTCCCAATTATTAAACTTACCTTGAGTTGTATGAGTAATAAGAATGTCCCAGTGATTGAACTTACCCTGAGCTGTATGAGTAATAAGGATGTCCCAGTTATTGAACTTACCCTGAGCTGTATGAGTAATAAGGATGTCCCAGTGATTGAACTTACCCTGAGCTGTATGAGTAATAAGGATGTCCCAGTTATTGAACTTTCCCTCAGCTGTATGAGTAATAAGGATGTCCCAGTTATTGAAGTTACCCTGAGCTGTATGATTAAGAAGGATGTCCCAGTTATTTAACTTACCCTGAGCTGTATGTGTAATAAGGATGTCCCAGTGATTGAACTTACCCTGAGCTGTATGAGTAATAAGGATGTCCCAGTGATTGAACTTTCCCTGAGCTGTATGAGTAATAAGTATGTCCCAGTTATTGAACTTTCCCTGAGCTGTATGAGTAATAAGGATGTCCCAGTTATTGAACTTACCCTGAGCTGTATGAGTAATAAGGATGTCCCACTTTTTGAACTTACCCTGAGCTGTATGAGTAATAAGAATGTCCCAGTGATTGAACTTACCCTGAGCTGTATGAGTAATAAGGATGTCCCAGTTATTGAACTTACCCTGAGCTGTATGAGTAATAAGGATGTCCCAGTTATTGAACTTACCCTGAGCTGTCTGAGTAATAAGGATGTCCCAGTTATTGAACTTACCCAGAGCTGTATGAGTAATAAGGATGTCCCAGTTATTGAACTTACCCTGAGCTGTATGAGTAATAAGGATTCCCAGTTATTGAACTTACCCTGAGCTGTATGAGTAATAAGGATGTCCAAGTTATTAAACTTAACTTGAGCTGTATGAGTGATAAGGATGTCCCAATTATTGAACTTACATTGAGCTGTATCAGTAATAAGGATGTCCCAGTGATTGAACTTACCCTGAGCTGTATGAGTAATAAGGATGTCCCAATTATTGAACTTACCTTGAGCTGTATGAGTAATAAGGATGTCCCAATTATTGAACTTACCTTGAGCTGTATGAGTAATAAGGATGTCCCAGTGATTGAACTTACCCTGAGCTGTATGAGTAATAAGAATGTCCCAATTATTGAACTTACCTTGAGCTGTATGAGTAATAAGGATGTCCCAGTGATTGAACTTACCCGGAGCTGTATGAGTAATAAGGATGTCCCAATTATTGAACTTACCTTGAGCTGTATGAGTATTAAGAATGTCCCAGTGATTGAACTTACCCTGAGCTGTATGAGTAATAAGGATGTCCCAATTATTGAACTTACCTTGAGCTGTATGAGTAATAAAGATGTCCCAATTATTGAACTTACCCTGAGCTGTATGAGTAATAAAGATGTGCCAGTTATTGAACTGACCCTGAGCTGTTTGAGTAATAAGGATGTGCCAGTTATTGAACTTACCCTCAGCTGTATGAGTAATAAGGATATGCCAGTTATTGAACTTACCCTGAGCTGTATGAGTAATAAGGATGTGCCAGTTATTGAACTTACCCTGAGCTGTATGAGTAATAAGGATGTGCCAGTTATTGAACTTACGCTGAGCTGTATGAGTAATAAGGATGTGCCAGTTATTGAACTTACCCTGAGCTGTATGAGTAATAAGTATGTGCCAGTTATTGAACTTACCCTGAGCTGTATGAGTAATAAGGATGTCCCAGTTATTGAACTTACCTTGAGCTGTATGAGTAATAAGGATGTCCCAGTCATTGAGCTTACCCTGAGCTGTATGAGTAATAAGGATGTGCCAGTTATTGAACTTACCCTGAGCTGTATGAGTAATAAGGATGTCCCAATTATTGAACTTACCTTGAGTTGTATGAGTAATAAGGATGTGCCAGTTATTGAACTTACCCTGAGCTGTATGAGTAATAAGGATGTCCCAGTTATTGAACTTACCTTGAGCTGTATGAGTAATAAGGATGTCCTAGTTATTGAACTTACCCTGAGCTGTGTGACTAATAAGGATGTCCCAGTTATTGAACTTACCCTGAGCTGTATGAGTAATAAGGATGTCCCAGTTATTGAACTTATTCTGAGCTGTATGAGTAATAAGGATGTCCCAGTTATTGAACTTACCCTGAGCTGTATGAGTAATAAGGATGTCCCAGTTATTGAACTTACCCTGAGCTGTATGAGTAATAAGGATATCTCAGTTATTGAACTTACCCTGAGCTGTATGAGTAATAAGGATGTCCCAGTTATTGAACTTACCCTGAGCTGTATGAGTTATAAGGATATCTCAGTTATTGAACTTACCCTGAGCTGTATGAGTAATAAGGATGTCCCAGTTATTGAACTTACCCTGAGCTGTATGAGTAATAAGGATTTCCCAGTTATTGAACTTACCCTGAGCTGTATGAGTAATAAGGATGTCCCAGTTATTGAACTTACCCTGAGCTGTATGAGTAATAAGGATGTGCCAGTTATTGAACTTACCCTGAGCTGTATGAGTAATAAGGATGTCCCTATTATTGAACTTACCGTGAGCTGTATCAGTAATAAGGATGTCCCAGTGATTGAACTTACCCTGTGCTGTATGATTAATAAGGATGTCCCAATTATTAAGCTTACCTTGAGCTGTATGAGTAATAAGGATGTCCCAATTATTGAACTTACCTTGAGCTGTATGAGTAATAAGTATGTCCCAGTGATTGAACTTACCCTGAGCTGTATGAGTAATAAGGATGTCCCAATTATTGAACTTACCTTGAGCTGTATGAGTAATAAGGATGTCCCAGTGATTGAACTTACCCTGAGCTGTATGAGTAATAAGGATGTCCCAATTATTGAACTTACCTTGAGCTGTATGAGTAATAAAGATGTCCCAATTATTGAACTTACCCTGAGCTGTATGAGTAATACAGATGTGCCAGTTATTGAACTGACCCTGAGCTGTTTGAGTAATAAGGATGTGCCAGTTATTGAACTTACCCTCAGCTGTATGAGTAATAAGGATATGCCAGTTATTGAACTTACCCTGAGCTGTATGAGTAATAAGGATGTGCCAGTTATTGAACTTACCCTGAGCTGCATGAGTAATAAGGATGTGCCAGTTATTGAACTTACGCTGAGCTGTATGAGTAATAAGGATGTGCCAGTTATTGAACTTACCCTGAGCTGTATGAGTAATAAGTATGTGCCAGTTATTGAACTTACCCTGAGCTGTATGAGTAATAAGGATGTCCCAGTTATTGAACTTACCTTGAGCTGTATGAGTAATAAGGATGTCCCAGTCATTGAGCTTACCCTGAGCTGTATGAGTAATAAGGATGTGCCAGTTATTGAACTTACCCTGAGCTGTATGAGTAATAAGGATGTCCCAATTATTGAACTTACCTTGAGTTGTATGAGTAATAAGGATGTGCCAGTTATTGAACTTACCCTGAGCTGTATGAGTAATAAGGATGTCCCAGTTATTGAACTTACCTTGAGCTGTATGAGTAATAAGGATGTCCTAGTTATTGAACTTACCCTGAGCTGTGTGACTAATAAGGATGTCCCAGTTATTGAACTTACCCTGAGCTGTATGAGTAATAAGGATGTCCCAGTTATTGAACTTATTCTGAGCTGTATGAGTAATAAGGATGTCCCAGTTATTGAACTTACCCTGAGCTGTATGAGTAATAAGGATGTCCCAGTTATTGAACTTACCCTGAGCTGTATGAGTAATAAGGATATCTCAGTTATTGAACTTACCCTGAGCTGTATGATTAATAAGGATGTCCCAGTTATTGAACTTACCCTGAGCTGTATGAGTTATAAGGATATCTCAGTTATTGAACTTACCCTGAGCTGTATGAGTAATAAGGATGTCCCAGTTATTGAACTTACCCTGAGCTGTATGAGTAATAAGGATTTCCCAGTTATTGAACTTACCCTGAGCTGTATGAGTAATAAGGATGTCCCAGTTATTGAACTTACCCTGAGCTGTATGAGTAATAAGGATGTCCAAGTTATTGAACTTAACTTGAGCTGTATGAGTGATAAGGATGTCCCTATTATTGAACTTACCTTGAGCTGTATCAGTAATAAGGATGTCCCAGTGATTGAACTTACCCTGTGCTGTATGATTAATAAGGATGTCCCAAATATTAAGCTTACCTTGAGCTGTATGAGTAATAAGGATGTCCCAATTATTGAACTTACCTTGAGCTGTATGAGTAATAAGTATGTCCCAGTGATTGAACTTACCCTGAGCTGTATGAGTAATAAGGATGTCCCAATTATTGAACTTACCTTGAGCTGTATGAGTAATAAGGATGTCCCAGTGATTGAACTTACCCTGAGCTGTATTAGTAATAAGGATGTCCCAATTATTGAACTTACCTTGAGCTGTATGAGTAATAAGGATGTCCCAGTGATTGAACTTACCCTGAGCTGTGTGAATAATAAGGATGTCCCAATTATTGAACTTACCTTGAGCTGTATGAGTAATAAAGATGTCCCAATTATTGAACTTACCCTGAGCTCTATGAGTAATAAAGATGTGCCAGTTATTGAACTGACCCTGAGCTGTTTGAGTAATAAGGATGTGCCAGTTATTGAACTTACCCTCAGCTGTATGAGTAATAAGGATATGCCAGTTATTGAACTTACCCTGAGCTGTATGAGTAATAAGGATGTGCCAGTTAATGAACTTACCCTGAGCTGTATGAGTAATAAGGATGTGCCAGTTATTGAACTTACCCTGAGCTGTATGAGTAATAAGGATGTGCCAGTTATTGAACTTACCCTGAGCTGTATGAGTAATAAGGATGTCCCAGTTATTGAACTTACCTTGAGCTGTATGAGTAATAAGGATGTCCCAGTCATTGAACTTACCCTGAGCTGTATGAGTAATAAGGATGTGCCAGTTATTGAACTTACCCTGAGCTGTATGAGTAATAAGGATGTCCCAATTATTGAACTTAGCTTGAGTTGTATGAGTAATAAGAATGTCCCAGTGATTGAACTTACCTTGAGCTGTATGAGTAATAATGATGTCCCAGTGATTGAACCTACCTTGAGCTGTATGAGTAATAAGGATGTCCCACTGATTAAACTTATCCTGAGCTGTATGAGTAATAAGGATGTCCCAGTTATTGAACATACCCTGAGCTGTATGAGTAATAAGGATGTCCAAGTTATTGAACTTAACTTGAGCTGTATGAGTAATAAGGATGTCCTAGTTATTGAACTTACCCTGAGCTGTATGACTAATAAGGATGTCCCAGTTATTGAACTTACCCTGAGCTGTATGAGTAATAAGGATGTCCCAGTTATTGAACTTACCCTGAGCTGTATGAGTGATAAGGATGTCCCAGTTATTGAACTTACCCTGAGCTGTATGAGTAATAAGGATGTCCCAGTTATTGAACTTACCCTGAGCTGTATGAGTAATAAGGATGTCCCAGTTATTGAACTTACCCTGAGCTGTATGAGTAATAAGGATGTCCCAGTTATTGAACTTACCCTGAGCTGTAAGAGTAATAAGGATGTCCCAGTTATTTAACTTACCCTGAGCTGTATCAGTAATAAGGATGTCCCAGTGATTGAACTTACCCTGAGCTGTATGAGTAATAAGGATATCCCAGTTATTGAACTTACCCTGAGCTGTATGAGTAATAAGGATGTCCCAGTTATTGAACTTACCCTGAGCTGTATGAGTAATAAGGATGTCCCAGTTATTGAACTTACCCTGAGCTGTATGAGTAATAAGGATGTCCAAGTTATTGAACTTAACTTGAGCTGTATGAGTGATAAGGATGTCCCAATTATTGAACTTACCTTGAGCTGTATCAGTAATAAGGATGTCCCAGTTATTGAACTTACCCTGAGCTGTATGAGTAATAAGGATGTCCCAGTTATTGAACTTATCCTGAGCTGTATGAGTAATAAGGATGTCCCAGTTACTGAACTTATCCTGAGCTGTATGAGTAATAAGATTGTCGCAGTTATTGAACTTACCCTGAGCTGTATGAGTAATAAGGATGTCCCAGTTATTAAACTTATCCTGAGCTGTATGAGTAATAAGGATGTCCCAGTTATTGAACTTACCCTGAGCTGTATGAGTAATAAGTATGTGCCAGTTATTGAACTTACCCTGAGCTGTATGAGTAATAAGGATGTCCCAGTTATTGAACTTACCTTGAGCTGTATGAGTAATAAGGATGTCCCAGTCATTGAGCTTACCCTGAGCTGTATGAGTAATAAGGATGTGCCAGTTATTGAACTTACCCTGAGCTGTATGAGTAATAAGGATGTCCCAATTATTGAACTTACCTTGAGTTGTATGAGTAATAAGGATGTGCCAGTTATTGAACTTACCCTGAGCTGTATGAGTAATAAGGATGTCCCAGTTATTGAACTTACCTTGAGCTGTATGAGTAATAAGGATGTCCTAGTTATTGAACTTACCCTGAGCTGTGTGACTAATAAGGATGTCCCAGTTATTGAACTTACCCTGAGCTGTATGAGTAATAAGGATGTCCCAGTTATTGAACTTATTCTGAGCTGTATGAGTAATAAGGATGTCCCAGTTATTGAACTTACCCTGAGCTGTATGAGTAATAAGGATGTCCCAGTTATTGAACTTACCCTGAGCTGTATGAGTAATAAGGATATCTCAGTTATTGAACTTACCCTGAGCTGTATGATTAATAAGGATGTCCCAGTTATTGAACTTACCCTGAGCTGTATGAGTTATAAGGATATCTCAGTTATTGAACTTACCCTGAGCTGTATGAGTAATAAGGATGTCCCAGTTATTGAACTTACCCTGAGCTGTATGAGTAATAAGGATTTCCCAGTTATTGAACTTACCCTGAGCTGTATGAGTAATAAGGATGTCCCAGTTATTGAACTTACCCTGAGCTGTATGAGTAATAAGGATGTCCAAGTTATTGAACTTAACTTGAGCTGTATGAGTGATAAGGATGTCCCTATTATTGAACTTACCTTGAGCTGTATCAGTAATAAGGATGTCCCAGTGATTGAACTTACCCTGTGCTGTATGATTAATAAGGATGTCCCAAATATTAAGCTTACCTTGAGCTGTATGAGTAATAAGGATGTCCCAATTATTGAACTTACCTTGAGCTGTATGAGTAATAAGTATGTCCCAGTGATTGAACTTACCCTGAGCTGTATGAGTAATAAGGATGTCCCAATTATTGAACTTACCTTGAGCTGTATGAGTAATAAGGATGTCCCAGTGATTGAACTTACCCTGAGCTGTATTAGTAATAAGGATGTCCCAATTATTGAACTTACCTTGAGCTGTATGAGTAATAAGGATGTCCCAGTGATTGAACTTACCCTGAGCTGTGTGAATAATAAGGATGTCCCAATTATTGAACTTACCTTGAGCTGTATGAGTAATAAAGATGTCCCAATTATTGAACTTACCCTGAGCTCTATGAGTAATAAAGATGTGCCAGTTATTGAACTGACCCTGAGCTGTTTGAGTAATAAGGATGTGCCAGTTATTGAACTTACCCTCAGCTGTATGAGTAATAAGGATATGCCAGTTATTGAACTTACCCTGAGCTGTATGAGTAATAAGGATGTCCCAGTGATTGAACTTACCTTGAGCTGTATGAGTAATAATGATGTCCCAGTGATTGAACCTACCTTGAGCTGTATGAGTAATAAGGATGTCCCACTGATTAAACTTATCCTGAGCTGTATGAGTAATAAGGATGTCCCAGTTATTGAACATACCCTGAGCTGTATGAGTAATAAGGATGTCCAAGTTATTGAACTTAACTTGAGCTGTATGAGTAATAAGGATGTCCTAGTTATTGAACTTACCCTGAGCTGTATGAGTAATAAGATTGTCCCAGTTATTGAACTTACCCTGAGCTGTATGAGTAATAAGGATGTGCCAGTTATTGAACTTACCCTGAGCTGTATGAGTAATAAGGATGTGCCAGTTATTGAACTTACCCTGAGCTGTATGAGTAATAAGATTGTCCAAGATATTGAACTTACCCTGAGCTGTATGAGTAATAAGGATGTGCCATTTATTGAACTTACCCTGAGCTGTATGAGTAATAAGGATGTGCCAGTTATTGAACTTACCCTGAGCTGTATGAGTAATAAGGTTGTCCAAGTTATTGAACTTACCCTGAGCTGTATGAGTAATAAGGATGTCCCAGTTATTGAACTTACCCTGATCTGTATGAGTAATAAGGATGTCCCAGTGATTGAACTTACCCTGAGCTCTATGAGTAATAAGGATGTGCCAGTGATTGAACTTACCCTGAGCTGTATGAGTAATAAGGATGTCCCAGTTATTGAAATGACCATAAGCTGTATGAGTAATAAGGATGTCCCAGTTATTGAACTTACCCTGAGCTGTATGAGTAATAAGGATGTCCCATTTATTGAACTTATCCTGAGCTGTATGAGTAATATGTATGTCCAGTTATTGAACTTACCCTGAGCTGTATGAGTAATGAGGATGTGCCAGTTATTGAACTTACCCTGAACTGTATGAGTAATAAGGATGTCCCAGTAATTGAACTTACCCTGAGCTGTATGAGTAATAAGGTTGTCCCAGTTATTGAACTTACCCTGAGCTGTATGAGTAATAAGGATGTGCCATTTATTGAACTTACCCTGAGCTGTATGAGTAATAAGATTGTCCCAGTTATTGAAATTACCCTGAGCTGTATGAGTAATAAGAATGTGCCAGTTATTGAACTTACCCTGAGCTTTATGAGTAATAAGGATGTGCCAGTTATTGAACTTACCCTGAGCTGTATGAGTAATAAGGTTGTCGAAGTTATTGAACTTACCCTGAGCTGTATGAGTAATAAGGATGTGCCATTTATTGAACTTACCCTGAGCTGTATGAGTAATAAGATTGTCCCAGTTATTGAACTTACCCTGAGCTGTATGAGTAATAAGGATGTCCCAGTTATTGAACTTACCCTGAGCTGTATGAGTAATAAGGATGTGCCAGTTATTGAACTTACCCTGAGCTGTATGAGTAATAAGGATGTCCCAGTTATTGAACTTACCCTGAGCTGTATGAGTGATAAGGATGTGCCATTTATTGAACATACCCTGAGCTGTATGAGTAATAAGATTGTCCCAGTTATTGAACTTACCCTGAGCTGTATGAGTAATAAGTATGTCCCAGTTATTGAACTTACCCTGAGCTGTATGTGTAATAAGGATGTCCCAGTTATTGAACTTACCCTGAGCTGTATGAGTAATAAGGATGTGCCAGTTATTGAACATACCCTGAGCTGCATGAGTAATAAGGATGTGCCAGTTATTGAACTTACCCTAAGCTGTATGAGTAATAAGGATGTCCCAATTATTGAACTTACCCTGAGCTCTATGAGTTATAAGGATGTCCCAATTATTGAACTTTCCATAAGCTGTATGAGAAATAAGGATGTCCCAGTTATTGAACTTACCCTGAGCTGTATGAGTAATAAGGATGTCCCAGTTATTGAACTTATCCTGAGCTGTATGAGTAATAACGATGTCCCATTTATTGAACTTATCCTGAGCTGTATGAGTAATAATGATGTCCCAGTTATTGAACTTACCCTGAGCTGTATGAGTAATAAGGATGTCCCAGTTATTGAACTTATCCTGAGCTGTATGAGTAATAAGGATGTCCCAGTTATTGAACTTACCCTGAGCTGTATGAGTAATAAGGATGTGCCAGTTATTGAACTTACCCTGAGCTGTATGAGTAATAAGGATGTCCCAATTATTGAACTTTTCCTGAGCTGTATGAGTAATAAGGATGTCCCAGTTATTGAACTTACCCTGAGCTGTATGAGTAATAAGGTTGTCCCAGTTATTGAACTTACCCTGAGCTGTATGAGTAATAAGGATGTGCCATTTATTGAACTTACCCTGAGCTGTATGAGTAATAAGATTGTCCCAGTTATTGAACTTACCCTGAGCTGTATGAGTAATAAGTATGTCCCAATTATTGAACTTACCCTGAGCTCTATGAGTAATAAGGATGTCCCAATTATTGAACTTTCCATAAGCTGTATGAGTAATAAGGATGTCCCAGTTATTGAACTTACCCTGATCTGTATGAGTAATATGGATGTCCCAGTTATTGAACTTATCCTGAGCTGTATGAGTAATAAGGATGTCCCATTTATTGAACTTATCCTGAGCTGTATGAGTAATAAGGATGTCCCAGTTATTGAACTTCCCCTGAGCTGTATGAGTAATAAGGATGTCCCAGTTATTGAACTTATCCTGAGCTGTATGAGTAATAAGGATGTACCAGTTATTGAACTTACCCTGAGCTGTATGAGTAATAAGGATGTGCCAGTTATTGAACTGACCCTGAGCTGTATGAGTAATAAGGATGTGCCAGTTATTGAAATATCCTGAGCTGTATGAGTAACAAGGATGTGCCAGTTATTGAACTTACCCTGAGCTGTATGAGTAATAAGATTGTCCTAGTTATTGAACTTACCCTGAGCTGTATGAGTAATAAGGATGTCCCAGTTATTGAACTTAGCCTGAGCTGTATGAGTAATAATGATGTGCCAGTTATTGAACTTACCCTGAGCTGTATGAGTAACAAGGATGTGCCAGTTATTGAACTTACCCTGAGCTGTATGAGTAATAAGGATGTGCCAGTTATTGAACTTACCCTGAGCTGTATGAGTAATAAGGATGTGCCAGTTATTGAACTTACCCTGAGCTGTATGAGTAATAAGGATGTCCCAATTATTGAACTTACCCTGAGCTGTATGAGTAATAAGTATGTGCCAGTTATTGAACTTACCCTGAGCTGTATGAGTAATAAGGATGTGCCAGTTATTGAACTTACCCTGAACTGTATGAGTAATAAGGATGTCCCAGTTATTGAACTTACCCAGAGCTGTATGAGTAATAAGGATGTCCCAGTTATTGAACTTACCCTGAGCTGTATGAGTAATAAGGATGTCCCAGTTATTGAACTTACCCTGAGCTGTATGAGTAATAAGGATGTCCAAGTTATTAAACTTAACTTGAGCTGTATGAGTGATAAGGATGTGCCAGTTATTGAATTTACCCTGAGCTGTATGAGTAATAAGGATGTGCCAGTTATTGAACTTACCCTGAGCTGTATGAGTAATAAGAATGTGCCAGTTATTGAACTTACCCTGAGCTGTATGAGTAATAAGGATGTCCCAGTTATTGAACTTACCTTGAGCTGTATGAGTAATAAGGATGTCCCAGTCATTGAACTTACCCTGAGCTGTATGAGTAATAAGGATGTGCCAGTTATTGAACTTACCCTGAGCTGTATGAATAATAAGGATGTCCCAATTATTAAACTTACCTTGAGTTGTATGAGTAATAAGAATGTCCCAGTGATTGAACTTACCCTGAGCTGTATGAGTAATAAGGATGTCCCAGTTATTGAACTTACCCTGAGCTGTATGAGTAATAAGGATGTCCCAGTGATTGAACTTACCCTGAGCTGTATGAGTAATAAGGATGTCCCAGTTATTGAACTTTCCCTCAGCTGTATGAGTAATAAGGATGTCCCAGTTATTGAAGTTACCCTGAGCTGTATGATTAAGAAGGATGTCCCAGTTATTTAACTTACCCTGAGCTGTATGTGTAATAAGGATGTCCCAGTGATTGAACTTACCCTGAGCTGTATGAGTAATAAGGATGTCCCAGTGATTGAACTTTCCCTGAGCTGTATGAGTAATAAGTATGTCCCAGTTATTGAACTTTCCCTGAGCTGTATGAGTAATAAGGATGTCCCAGTTATTGAACTTACCCTGAGCTGTATGAGTAATAAGGATGTCCCACTTTTTGAACTTACCCTGAGCTGTATGAGTAATAAGAATGTCCCAGTGATTGATCTTACCCTGAGCTGTATGAGTAATAAGGATGTCCCAGTTATTGAACTTACCCTGAGCTGTATGAGTAATAAGGATGTCCCAGTTATTGAACTTACCCTGAGCTGTCTGAGTAATAAGGATGTCCCAGTTATTGAACTTACCCAGAGCTGTATGAGTAATAAGGATGTCCCAGTTATTGAACTTACCCTGAGCTGTATGAGTAATAAGGTTTCCCAGTTATTGAACTTACCCTGAGCTGTATGAGTAATAAGGATGTCCCAGTTATTGAACTTACCTTGAGCTGTATGAGTAATAAGGATGTCCCAGTGATTGAACTTACCCTGAGCTGTATGAGTAATAAGAATGTCCCAATTATTGAACTTACCTTGAGCTGTATGAGTAATAAGGATGTCCCAGTGATTGAACTTACCCGGAGCTGTATGAGTAATAAGGATGTCCCAATTATTGAACTTACCTTGAGCTGTATGAGTATTAAGAATGTCCCAGTGATTGAACTTACCCTGAGCTGTATGAGTAATAAGGATGTCCCAATTATTGAACTTACCTTGAGCTGTATGAGTAATAAAGATGTCCCAATTATTGAACTTACCCTGAGCTGTATGAGTAATAAAGATGTGCCAGTTATTGAACTGACCCTGAGCTGTTTGAGTAATAAGGATGTGCCAGTTATTGAACTTACCCTCAGCTGTATGAGTAATAAGGATATGCCAGTTATTGAACTTACCCTGAGCTGTATGAGTAATAAGGATGTGCCAGTTATTGAACTTATCCTGAGCTGTATGAGTAATAACGATGTCCCAGTTATTGAACTTATCCTGAGCTGTATGAGTAATAAGGATGTGGCAGTTATTGAACATACCCTGAGCTGTATGAGTAATAAGGATGTCCCATTTATTGAACTTATCCTGAGCTGTATGAGTAATAAGTATGTGCCAGTTATTGAACTTACCCTGAGCTGTATGAGTAATAAGGATGTGCCAGTGATTGAACTTACCCTGAGCTGTATGAGTAATAAGGATGTCCCAGTTATTGAACTGACCCTAAGCTGTATGAGTAATAAGGATGTCCCAGTTATTGAACTTACCCTGAGCTGTATGAGTAATAAGGATGTCCCATTTATTGAACTTATCCGGAGCTGTATGAGTAATAAGTATGTGCCAGTTATTGAACTTACCCTGAGCTGTATGAGTAATAAGGATGTGCCAGTTATTGAACTTACCCCGAGCTGTATGAGTAATAAGGATGTCCCAGTTATTGAACTTACCCTGAGCTGTATGAGTAATAAGGTTGTCCCAGTTATTGAACTTACCCTGAGCTGTATGAGTAATAAGGATGTCCCATTTATTGAACTTACCCTGAGCTGTATGAGTAATAAGATTGTCCCAGTTATTGAACTTACCCTGAGCTGTATGAGTAATAAGGATGTGCCAGTTATTGAACTTACCCTGAGCTGTATGAGTAATAAGGATGTGCCAGTTATTGAACTTACCCTGAGCTGTATGAGTAATAAGATTGTCCAAGATATTGAACTTACCCTGAGCTGTATGAGTAATAAGGATGTGCCATTTATTGAACTTACCCTGAGCTGTATGAGTAATAAGGATGTGCCAGTTATTGAACTTACCCTGAGCTGTATGAGTAATAAGGTTGTCCAAGTTATTGAACTTACCCTGAGCTGTATGAGTAATAAGGATGTCCCAGTTATTGAACTTACCCTGATCTGTATGAGTAATAAGGATGTCCCAGTGATTGAACTTACCCTGAGCTCTATGAGTAATAAGGATGTGCCAGTGATTGAACTTACCCTGAGCTGTATGAGTAATAAGGATGTCCCAGTTATTGAAATGACCATAAGCTGTATGAGTAATAAGGATGTCCCAGTTATTGAACTTACCCTGAGCTGTATGAGTAATAAGGATGTCCCATTTATTGAACTTATCCTGAGCTGTATGAGTAATATGTATGTCCAGTTATTGAACTTACCCTGAGCTGTATGAGTAATGAGGATGTGCCAGTTATTGAACTTACCCTGAACTGTATGAGTAATAAGGATGTCCCAGTAATTGAACTTACCCTGAGCTGTATGAGTAATAAGGTTGTCCCAGTTATTGAACTTACCCTGAGCTGTATGAGTAATAAGGATGTGCCATTTATTGAACTTACCCTGAGCTGTATGAGTAATAAGATTGTCCCAGTTATTGAAATTACCCTGAGCTGTATGAGTAATAAGAATGTGCCAGTTATTGAACTTACCCTGAGCTTTATGAGTAATAAGGATGTGCCAGTTATTGAACTTACCCTGAGCTGTATGAGTAATAAGGTTGTCCAAGTTATTGAACTTACCCTGAGCTGTATGAGTAATAAGGATGTGCCATTTATTGAACTTACCCTGAGCTGTATGAGTAATAAGATTGTCCCAGTTATTGAACTTACCCTGAGCTGTATGAGTAATAAGGATGTCCCAGTTATTGAACTTACCCTGAGCTGTATGAGTAATAAGGATGTGCCAGTTATTGAACTTACCCTGAGCTGTATGAGTAATAAGGATGTCCCAGTTATTGAACTTACCCTGAGCTGTATGAGTAATAAGGATGTGCCATTTATTGAACATACCCTGAGCTGTATGAGTAATAAGATTGTCCCAGTTATTGAACTTACCCTGAGCTGTATGAGTAATAAGTATGTCCCAGTTATTGAACTTACCCTGAGCTGTATGAGTAATAAGGATGTCCCAGTTATTGAACTTACCCTGAGCTGTATGAGTAATAAGGATGTGCCAGTTATTGAACATACCCTGAGCTGCATGAGTAATAAGGATGTGCCAGTTATTGAACTTACCCTGAGCTGTATGAGTAATAAGGATGTCCCAATTATTGAACTTACCCTGAGCTCTATGAGTTATAAGGATGTCCCAATTATTGAACTTTCCATAAGCTGTATGAGAAATAAGGATGTCCCAGTTATTGAACTTACCCTGAGCTGTATGAGTAATAAGGATGTCCCAGTTATTGAACTTATCCTGAGCTGTATGAGTAATAACGATGTCCCATTTATTGAACTTATCCTGAGCTGTATGAGTAATAATGATGTCCCAGTTATTGAACTTACCCTGAGCTGTATGAGTAATAAGGATGTCCCAGTTATTGAACTTATCCTGAGCTGTATGAGTAATAAGGATGTCCCAGTTATTGAACTTACCCTGAGCTGTATGAGTAATAAGGATGTGCCAGTTATTGAACTTACCCTGAGCTGTATGAGTAATAAGGATGTCCCAATTATTGAACTTTTCCTGAGCTGTATGAGTAATAAGGATGTCCCAGTTATTGAACTTACCCTGAGCTGTATGAGTAATAAGGTTGTCCCAGTTATTGAACTTACCCTGAGCTGTATGAGTAATAAGGATGTGCCATTTATTGAACTTACCCTGAGCTGTATGAGTAATAAGATTGTCCCAGTTATTGAACTTACCCTGAGCTGTATGAGTAATAAGTATGTCCCAATTATTGAACTTACCCTGAGCTCTATGAGTAATAAGGATGTCCCAATTATTGAACTTTCCATAAGCTGTATGAGTAATAAGGATGTCCCAGTTATTGAACTTACCCTGATCTGTATGAGTAATAAGGATGTCCCAGTTATTGAACTTATCCTGAGCTGTATGAGTAATAAGGATGTCCCATTTATTGAACTTATCCTGAGCTGTATGAGTAATAAGGATGTCCCAGTTATTGAACTTACCCTGAGCTGTATGAGTAATAAGGATGTCCCAGTTATTGAACTTATCCTGAGCTGTATGAGTAATAAGGATGTACCAGTTATTGAACTTACCCTGAGCTGTATGAGTAATAAGGATGTGCCAGTTATTGAACTGACCCTGAGCTGTATGAGTAATAAGGATGTGCCAGTTATTGAAATATCCTGAGCTGTATGAGTAACAAGGATGTGCCAGTTATTGAACTTACCCTGAGCTGTATGAGTAATAAGATTGTCCTAGTTATTGAACTTACCCTGAGCTGTATGAGTAATAAGGATGTCCCAGTTATTGAACTTAGCCTGAGCTGTATGAGTAATAATGATGTGCCAGTTATTGAACTTACCCTGAGCTGTATGAGTAATAAGGATGTGCCAGTTATTGAACTTACCCTGAGCTGTATGAGTAATAAGGATGTGCCAGTTATTGAACTTACCTTGAGCTGTATGAGTAATAAGGATGTGCCAGTTATTGAACTTACCCTGAGCTGTATGAGTAATAAGGATGTGCCAGTTATTGAACTTACCCTGAGCTGTATGAGTAATAAGGATGTCCCAGTTATTGAACTTACCCTGAGCTGTATGAGTAATAAGTATGTGCCAGTTATTGAACTTACCCTGAGCTGTATGAGTAATAAGGATGTGCCAGTTATTGAACTTACCCTGAACTGTATGAGTAATAAGGATGTCCCAGTTATTGAACTTACCCAGAGCTGTATGAGTAATAAGGATGTCCCAGTTATTGAACTTACCCTGAGCTGTATGAGTAATAAGGATGTCCCAGTTATTGAACTTACCCTGAGCTGTATGAGTAATAAGGATGTCCAAGTTATTAAACTTAACTTGAGCTGTATGAGTGATAAGGATGTGCCAGTTATTGAATTTACCCTGAGCTGTATGAGTAATAAGGATGTGCCAGTTATTGAACTTACCCTGAGCTGTATGAGTAATAAGAATGTGCCAGTTATTGAACTTACCCTGAGCTGTATGAGTAATAAGGATGTCCCAGTTATTGAACTTACCTTGAGCTGTATGAGTAATAAGGATGTCCCAGTCATTGAACTTACCCTGAGCTGTATGAGTAATAAGGATGTGCCAGTTATTGAACTTACCCTGAGCTGTATGAATAATAAGGATGTCCCAATTATTAAACTTACCTTGAGTTGTATGAGTAATAAGAATGTCCCAGTGATTGAACTTACCCTGAGCTGTATGAGTAATAAGGATGTCCCAGTTATTGAACTTACCCTGAGCTGTATGAGTAATAAGGATGTCCCAGTGATTGAACTTACCCTGAGCTGTATGAGTAATAAGGATGTCCCAGTTATTGAACTTTCCCTCAGCTGTATGAGTAATAAGGATGTCCCAGTTATTGAAGTTACCCTGAGCTGTATGATTAAGAAGGATGTCCCAGTTATTTAACTTACCCTGAGCTGTATGTGTAATAAGGATGTCCCAGTGATTGAACTTACCCTGAGCTGTATGAGTAATAAGGATGTCCCAGTGATTGAACTTTCCCTGAGCTGTATGAGTAATAAGTATGTCCCAGTTATTGAACTTTCCCTGAGCTGTATGAGTAATAAGGATGTCCCAGTTATTGAACTTACCCTGAGCTGTATGAGTAATAAGGATGTCCCACTTTTTGAACTTACCCTGAGCTGTATGAGTAATAAGAATGTCCCAGTGATTGAACTTACCCTGAGCTGTATGAGTAATAAGGATGTCCCAGTTATTGAACTTACCCTGAGCTGTATGAGTAATAAGGATGTCCCAGTTATTGAACTTACCCTGAGCTGTCTGAGTAATAAGGATGTCCCAGTTATTGAACTTACCCAGAGCTGTATGAGTAATAAGGATGTCCCAGTTATTGAACTTACCCTGAGCTGTATGAGTAATAAGGATTCCCAGTTATTGAACTTACCCTGAGCTGTATGAGTAATAAGGATGTCCAAGTTATTAAACTTAACTTGAGCTGTATGAGTGATAAGGATGTCCCAATTATTGAACTTACATTGAGCTGTATCAGTAATAAGGATGTCCCAGTGATTGAACTTACCCTGAGCTGTATGAGTAATAAGGATGTCCCAATTATTGAACTTACCTTGAGCTGTATGAGTAATAAGGATGTCCCAATTATTGAACTTACCTTGAGCTGTATGAGTAATAAGGATGTCCCAGTGATTGAACTTACCCTGAGCTGTATGAGTAATAAGAATGTCCCAATTATTGAACTTACCTTGAGCTGTATGAGTAATAAGGATGTCCCAGTGATTGAACTTACCCGGAGCTGTATGAGTAATAAGGATGTCCCAATTATTGAACTTACCTTGAGCTGTATGAGTATTAAGAATGTCCCAGTGATTGAACTTACCCTGAGCTGTATGAGTAATAAGGATGTCCCAATTATTGAACTTACCTTGAGCTGTATGAGTAATAAAGATGTCCCAATTATTGAACTTACCCTGAGCTGTATGAGTAATAAAGATGTGCCAGTTATTGAACTGACCCTGAGCTGTTTGAGTAATAAGGATGTGCCAGTTATTGAACTTACCCTCAGCTGTATGAGTAATAAGGATATGCCAGTTATTGAACTTACCCTGAGCTGTATGAGTAATAAGGATGTGCCAGTTATTGAACTTACCCTGAGCTGTATGAGTAATAAGGATGTGCCAGTTATTGAACTTACGCTGAGCTGTATGAGTAATAAGGATGTGCCAGTTATTGAACTTACCCTGAGCTGTATGAGTAATAAGTATGTGTCAGTTATTGAACTTACCCTGAGCTGTATGAGTAATAAGGATGTCCCAGTTATTGAACTTACCTTGAGCTGTATGAGTAATAAGGATGTCCCAGTCATTGAGCTTACCCTGAGCTGTATGAGTAATAAGGATGTGCCAGTTATTGAACTTACCCTGAGCTGTATGAGTAATAAGGATGTCCCAATTATTGAACTTACCTTGAGTTGTATGAGTAATAAGGATGTGCCAGTTATTGAACTTACCCTGAGCTGTATGAGTAATAAGGATGTCCCAGTTATTGAACTTACCTTGAGCTGTATGAGTAATAAGGATGTCCTAGTTATTGAACTTACCCTGAGCTGTGTGACGAATAAGGATGTCCCAGTTATTGAACTTACCCTGAGCTGTATGAGTAATAAGGATGTCCCAGTTATTGAACTTATTCTGAGCTGTATGAGTAATAAGGATGTCCCAGTTATTGAACTTACCCTGAGCTGTATGAGTAATAAGGATGTCCCAGTTATTGAACTTACCCTGAGCTGTATGAGTAATAAGGATATCTCAGTTATTGAACTTACCCTGAGCTGTATGAGTAATAAGGATGTCCCAGTTATTGAACTTACCCTGAGCTGTATGAGTTATAAGGATATCTCAGTTATTGAACTTACCCTGAGCTGTATGAGTAATAAGGATGTCCCAGTTATTGAACTTACCCTGAGCTGTATGAGTAATAAGGATTTCCCAGTTATTGAACTTACCCTGAGCTGTATGAGTAATAAGGATGTCCCAGTTATTGAACTTACCCTGAGCTGTATGAGTAATAAGGATGTCCAAGTTATTGAACTTAACTTGAGCTGTATGAGTGATAAGGATGTCCCTATTATTGAACTTACCTTGAGCTGTATCAGTAATAAGGATGTCCCAGTGATTGAACTTACCCTGTGCTGTATGATTAATAAGGATGTCCCAATTATTAAGCTTACCTTGAGCTGTATGAGTAATAAGGATGTCCCAATTATTGAACTTACCTTGAGCTGTATGAGTAATAAGTATGTCCCAGTGATTGAACTTACCCTGAGCTGTATGAGTAATAAGGATGTCCCAATTATTGAACTTACCTTGAGCTGTATGAGTAATAAGGATGTCCCAGTGATTGAACTTACCCTGAGCTGTATGAGTAATAAGGATGTCCCAATTATTGAACTTACCTTGAGCTGTATGAGTAATAAAGATGTCCCAATTATTGAACTTACCCTGAGCTGTATGAGTAATAAAGATGTGCCAGTTATTGAACTGACCCTGAGCTGTTTGAGGAATAAGGATGTGCCAGTTATTGAACTTACCCTCAGCTGTATGAGTAATAAGGATATGCCAGTTATTGAACTTACCCTGAGCTGTATGAGTAATAAGGATGTCCCAGTGATTGAACTTACCTTGAGCTGTATGAGTAATAATGATGTCCCAGTGATTGAACCTACCTTGAGCTGTATGAGTAATAAGGATGTCCCACTGATTAAACTTATCCTGAGCTGTATGAGTAATAAGGATGTCCCAGTTATTGAACATACCCTGAGCTGTATGAGTAATAAGGATGTCCAAGTTATTGAACTTAACTTGAGCTGTATGAGTAATAAGGATGTCCTAGTTATTGAACTTACCCTGAGCTGTATGAGTAATAAGATTGTCCCAGTTATTGAACTTACCCTGAGCTGTATGAGTAATAAGGATGTGCCAGTTATTGAACTTACCCTGAGCTGTATGAGTAATAAGGATGTGCCAGTTATTGAACTTACCCTGAGCTGTATGAGTAATAAGATTGTCCAAGATATTGAACTTACCCTGAGCTGTATGAGTAATAAGGATGTGCCATTTATTGAACTTACCCTGAGCTGTATGAGTAATAAGGATGTGCCAGTTATTGAACTTACCCTGAGCTGTATGAGTAATAAGGTTGTCCAAGTTATTGAACTTACCCTGAGCTGTATGAGTAATAAGGATGTCCCAGTTATTGAACTTACCCTGATCTGTATGAGTAATAAGGATGTCCCAGTGATTGAACTTACCCTGAGCTCTATGAGTAATAAGGATGTGCCAGTGATTGAACTTACCCTGAGCTGTATGAGTAATAAGGATGTCCCAGTTATTGAAATGACCATAAGCTGTATGAGTAATAAGGATGTCCCAGTTATTGAACTTACCCTGAGCTGTATGAGTAATAAGGATGTCCCATTTATTGAACTTATCCTGAGCTGTATGAGTAATATGTATGTCCAGTTATTGAACTTACCCTGAGCTGTATGAGTAATGAGGATGTGCCAGTTATTGAACTTACCCTGAACTGTATGAGTAATAAGGATGTCCCAGTAATTGAACTTACCCTGAGCTGTATGAGTAATAAGGTTGTCCCAGTTATTGAACTTACCCTGAGCTGTATGAGTAATAAGGATGTGCCATTTATTGAACTTACCCTGAGCTGTATGAGTAATAAGATTGTCCCAGTTATTGAAATTACCCTGAGCTGTATGAGTAATAAGAATGTGCCAGTTATTGAACTTACCCTGAGCTTTATGAGTAATAAGGATGTGCCAGTTATTGAACTTACCCTGAGCTGTATGAGTAATAAGGTTGTCCAAGTTATTGAACTTACCCTGAGCTGTATGAGTAATAAGGATGTGCCATTTATTGAACTTACCCTGAGCTGTATGAGTAATAAGATTGTCCCAGTTATTGAACTTACCCTGAGCTGTATGAGTAATAAGGATGTCCCAGTTATTGAACTTACCCTGAGCTGTATGAGTAATAAGGATGTGCCAGTTATTGAACTTACCCTGAGCTGTATGAGTAATAAGGATGTCCCAGTTATTGAACTTACCCTGAGCTGTATGAGTGATAAGGATGTGCCATTTATTGAACATACCCTGAGCTGTATGAGTAATAAGATTGTCCCAGTTATTGAACTTACCCTGAGCTGTATGAGTAATAAGTATGTCCCAGTTATTGAACTTACCCTGAGCTGTATGAGTAATAAGGATGTCCCAGTTATTGAACTTACCCTGAGCTGTATGAGTAATAAGGATGTGCCAGTTATTGAACATACCCTGAGCTGCATGAGTAATAAGGATGTGCCAGTTATTGAACTTACCCTAAGCTGTATGAGTAATAAGGATGTCCCAATTATTGAACTTACCCTGAGCTCTATGAGTTATAAGGATGTCCCAATTATTGAACTTTCCATAAGCTGTATGAGAAATAAGGATGTCCCAGTTATTGAACTTACCCTGAGCTGTATGAGTAATAAGGATGTCCCAGTTATTGAACTTATCCTGAGCTGTATGAGTAATAACGATGTCCCATTTATTGAACTTATCCTGAGCTGTATGAGTAATAATGATGTCCCAGTTATTGAACTTACCCTGAGCTGTATGAGTAATAAGGATGTCCCAGTTATTGAACTTATCCTGAGCTGTATGAGTAATAAGGATGTCCCAGTTATTGAACTTACCCTGAGCTGTATGAGTAATAAGGATGTGCCAGTTATTGAACTTACCCTGAGCTGTATGAGTAATAAGGATGTCCCAATTATTGAACTTTTCCTGAGCTGTATGAGTAATAAGGATGTCCCAGTTATTGAACTTACCCTGAGCTGTATGAGTAATAAGGTTGTCCCAGTTATTGAACTTACCCTGAGCTGTATGAGTAATAAGGATGTGCCATTTATTGAACATACCCTGAGCTGTATGAGTAATAAGATTGTCCCAGTTATTGAACTTACCCTGAGCTGTATGAGTAATAAGTATGTCCCAATTATTGAACTTACCCTGAGCTCTATGAGTAATAAGGATGTCCCAATTATTGAACTTTCCATAAGCTGTATGAGTAATAAGGATGTCCCAGTTATTGAACTTACCCTGATCTGTATGAGTAATATGGATGTCCCAGTTATTGAACTTATCCTGAGCTGTATGAGTAATAAGGATGTCCCATTTATTGAACTTATCCTGAGCTGTATGAGTAATAAGGATGTCCCAGTTATTGAACTTACCCTGAGCTGTATGAGTAATAAGGATGTCCCAGTTATTGAACTTATCCTGAGCTGTATGAGTAATAAGGATGTACCAGTTATTGAACTTACCCTGAGCTGTATGAGTAATAAGGATGTGCCAGTTATTGAACTGACCCTGAGCTGTATGAGTAATAAGGATGTGCCAGTTATTGAAATATCCTGAGCTGTATGAGTAACAAGGATGTGCCAGTTATTGAACTTACCCTGAGCTGTATGAGTAATAAGATTGTCCTAGTTATTGAACTTACCCTGAGCTGTATGAGTAATAAGGATGTCCCAGTTATTGAACTTAGCCTGAGCTGTATGAGTAATAATGATGTGCCAGTTATTGAACTTACCCTGAGCTGTATGAGTAATAAGGATGTGCCAGTTATTGAACTTACCCTGAGCTGTATGAGTAATAAGGATGTGCCAGTTATTGAACTTACCCTGAGCTGTATGAGTAATAAGGATGTGCCAGTTATTGAACTTACCCTGAGCTGTATGAGTAATAAGGATGTCCCAGTTATTGAACTTACCCTGAGCTGTATGAGTAATAAGTATGTGCCAGTTATTGAACTTACCCTGAGCTGTATGAGTAATAAGGATGTGCCAGTTATTGAACTTACCCTGAACTGTATGAGTAATAAGGATGTCCCAGTTATTGAACTTACCCAGAGCTGTATGAGTAATAAGGATGTCCCAGTTATTGAACTTACCCTGAGCTGTATGAGTAATAAGGATGTCCCAGTTATTGAACTTACCCTGAGCTGTATGAGTAATAAGGATGTCCAAGTTATTAAACTTAACTTGAGCTGTATGAGTGATAAGGATGTGCCAGTTATTGAATTTACCCTGAGCTGTATGAGTAATAAGGATGTGCCAGTTATTGAACTTACCCTGAGCTGTATGAGTAATAAGAATGTGCCAGTTATTGAACTTACCCTGAGCTGTATGAGTAATAAGGATGTCCCAGTTATTGAACTTACCTTGAGCTGTATGAGTAATAAGGATGTCCCAGTCATTGAACTTACCCTGAGCTGTATGAGTAATAAGGATGTGCCAGTTATTGAACTTACCCTGAGCTGTATGAATAATAAGGATGTCCCAATTATTAAACTTACCTTGAGTTGTATGAGTAATAAGAATGTCCCAGTGATTGAACTTACCCTGAGCTGTATGAGTAATAAGGATGTCCCAGTTATTGAACTTACCCTGAGCTGTATGAGTAATAAGGATGTCCCAGTGATTGAACTTACCCTGAGCTGTATGAGTAATAAGGATGTCCCAGTTATTGAACTTTCCCTCAGCTGTATGAGTAATAAGGATGTCCCAGTTATTGAAGTTACCCTGAGCTGTATGATTAAGAAGGATGTCCCAGTTATTTAACTTACCCTGAGCTGTATGTGTAATAAGGATGTCCCAGTGATTGAACTTACCCTGAGCTGTATGAGTAATAAGGATGTCCCAGTGATTGAACTTTCCCTGAGCTGTATGAGTAATAAGTATGTCCCAGTTATTGAACTTTCCCTGAGCTGTATGAGTAATAAGGATGTCCCAGTTATTGAACTTACCCTGAGCTGTATGAGTAATAAGGATGTCCCACTTTTTGAACTTACCCTGAGCTGTATGAGTAATAAGAATGTCCCAGTGATTGATCTTACCCTGAGCTGTATGAGTAATAAGGATGTCCCAGTTATTGAACTTACCCTGAGCTGTATGAGTAATAAGGATGTCCCAGTTATTGAACTTACCCTGAGCTGTCTGAGTAATAAGGATGTCCCAGTTATTGAACTTACCCAGAGCTGTATGAGTAATAAGGATGTCCCAGTTATTGAACTTACCCTGAGCTGTATGAGTAATAAGGTTTCCCAGTTATTGAACTTACCCTGAGCTGTATGAGTAATAAGGATGTCCAAGTTATTAAACTTAACTTGAGCTGTATGAGTGATAAGGATGTCCCAATTATTGAACTTACATTGAGCTGTATCAGTAATAAGGATGTCCCAGTGATTGAACTTACCCTGAGCTGTATGAGTAATAAGGATGTCCCAATTATTGAACTTACCTTGAGCTGTATGAGTAATAAGGATGTCCCAATTATTGAACTTACCTTGAGCTGTATGAGTAATAAGGATGTCCCAGTGATTGAACTTACCCTGAGCTGTATGAGTAATAAGAATGTCCCAATTATTGAACTTACCTTGAGCTGTATGAGTAATAAGGATGTCCCAGTGATTGAACTTACCCGGAGCTGTATGAGTAATAAGGATGTCCCAATTATTGAACTTACCTTGAGCTGTATGAGTATTAAGAATGTCCCAGTGATTGAACTTACCCTGAGCTGTATGAGTAATAAGGATGTCCCAATTATTGAACTTACCTTGAGCTGTATGAGTAATAAAGATGTCCCAATTATTGAACTTACCCTGAGCTGTATGAGTAATAAAGATGTGCCAGTTATTGAACTGACCCTGAGCTGTTTGAGTAATAAGGATGTGCCAGTTATTGAACTTACCCTCAGCTGTATGAGTAATAAGGATATGCCAGTTATTGAACTTACCCTGAGCTGTATGAGTAATAAGGATGTGCCAGTTATTGAACTTATCCTGAGCTGTATGAGTAATAACGATGTCCCAGTTATTGAACTTATCCTGAGCTGTATGAGTAATAAGGATGTGGCAGTTATTGAACATACCCTGAGCTGTATGAGTAATAAGGATGTCCCATTTATTGAACTTATCCTGAGCTGTATGAGTAATAAGTATGTGCCAGTTATTGAACTTACCCTGAGCTGTATGAGTAATAAGGATGTGCCAGTGATTGAACTTACCCTGAGCTGTATGAGTAATAAGGATGTCCCAGTTATTGAACTGACCCTAAGCTGTATGAGTAATAAGGATGTCCCAGTTATTGAACTTACCCTGAGCTGTATGAGTAATAAGGATGTCCCATTTATTGAACTTATCCGGAGCTGTATGAGTAATAAGTATGTGCCAGTTATTGAACTTACCCTGAGCTGTATGAGTAATAAGGATGTGCCAGTTATTGAACTTACCCCGAGCTGTATGAGTAATAAGGATGTCCCAGTTATTGAACTTACCCTGAGCTGTATGAGTAATAAGGTTGTCCCAGTTATTGAACTTACCCTGAGCTGTATGAGTAATAAGGATGTCCCATTTATTGAACTTACCCTGAGCTGTATGAGTAATAAGATTGTCCCAGTTATTGAACTTACCCTGAGCTGTATGAGTAATAAGGATGTGCCAGTTATTGAACTTACCCTGAGCTGTATGAGTAATAAGGATGTGCCAGTTATTGAACTTACCCTGAGCTGTATGAGTAATAAGATTGTCCAAGATATTGAACTTACCCTGAGCTGTATGAGTAATAAGGATGTGCCATTTATTGAACTTACCCTGAGCTGTATGAGTAATAAGGATGTGCCAGTTATTGAACTTACCCTGAGCTGTATGAGTAATAAGGTTGTCCAAGTTATTGAACTTACCCTGAGCTGTATGAGTAATAAGGATGTCCCAGTTATTGAACTTACCCTGATCTGTATGAGTAATAAGGATGTCCCAGTGATTGAACTTACCCTGAGCTCTATGAGTAATAAGGATGTGCCAGTGATTGAACTTACCCTGAGCTGTATGAGTAATAAGGATGTCCCAGTTATTGAAATGACCATAAGCTGTATGAGTAATAAGGATGTCCCAGTTATTGAACTTACCCTGAGCTGTATGAGTAATAAGGATGTCCCATTTATTGAACTTATCCTGAGCTGTATGAGTAATATGTATGTCCAGTTATTGAACTTACCCTGAGCTGTATGAGTAATGAGGATGTGCCAGTTATTGAACTTACCCTGAACTGTATGAGTAATAAGGATGTCCCAGTAATTGAACTTACCCTGAGCTGTATGAGTAATAAGGTTGTCCCAGTTATTGAACTTACCCTGAGCTGTATGAGTAATAAGGATGTGCCATTTATTGAACTTACCCTGAGCTGTATGAGTAATAAGATTGTCCCAGTTATTGAAATTACCCTGAGCTGTATGAGTAATAAGAATGTGCCAGTTATTGAACTTACCCTGAGCTTTATGAGTAATAAGGATGTGCCAGTTATTGAACTTACCCTGAGCTGTATGAGTAATAAGGTTGTCCAAGTTATTGAACTTACCCTGAGCTGTATGAGTAATAAGGATGTGCCATTTATTGAACTTACCCTGAGCTGTATGAGTAATAAGATTGTCCCAGTTATTGAACTTACCCTGAGCTGTATGAGTAATAAGGATGTCCCAGTTATTGAACTTACCCTGAGCTGTATGAGTAATAAGGATGTGCCAGTTATTGAACTTACCCTGAGCTGAATGAGTAATAAGGATGTCCCAGTTATTGAACTTACCCTGAGCTGTATGAGTAATAAGGATGTGCCATTTATTGAACATACCCTGAGCTGTATGAGTAATAAGATTGTCCCAGTTATTGAACTTACCCTGAGCTGTATGAGTAATAAGTATGTCCCAGTTATTGAACTTACCCTGAGCTGTATGAGTAATAAGGATGTCCCAGTTATTGAACTTACCCTGAGCTGTATGAGTAATAAGGATGTGCCAGTTATTGAACATACCCTGAGCTGCATGAGTAATAAGGATGTGCCAGTTATTGAACTTACCCTGAGCTGTATGAGTAATAAGGATGTCCCAATTATTGAACTTACCCTGAGCTCTATGAGTTATAAGGATGTCCCAATTATTGAACATTCCATAAGCTGTATGAGAAATAAGGATGTCCCAGTTATTGAACTTACCCTGAGCTGTATGAGTAATAAGGATGTCCCAGTTATTGAACTTATCCTGAGCTGTATGAGTAATAACGATGTCCCATTTATTGAACTTATCCTGAGCTGTATGAGTAATAATGATGTCCCAGTTATTGAACTTACCCTGAGCTGTATGAGTAATAAGGATGTCCCAGTTATTGAACTTATCCTGAGCTGTATGAGTAATAAGGATGTCCCAGTTATTGAACTTACCCTGAGCTGTATGAGTAATAAGGATGTGCCAGTTATTGAACTTACCCTGAGCTGTATGAGTAATAAGGATGTCCCAATTATTGAACTTTTCCTGAGCTGTATGAGTAATAAGGATGTCCCAGTTATTGAACTTACCCTGAGCTGTATGAGTAATAAGGTTGTCCCAGTTATTGAACTTACCCTGAGCTGTATGAGTAATAAGGATGTGCCATTTATTGAACTTACCCTGAGCTGTATGAGTAATAAGATTGTCCCAGTTATTGAACTTACCCTGAGCTGTATGAGTAATAAGTATGTCCCAATTATTGAACTTACCCTGAGCTCTATGAGTAATAAGGATGTCCCAATTATTGAACTTTCCATAAGCTGTATGAGTAATAAGGATGTCCCAGTTATTGAACTTACCCTGATCTGTATGAGTAATAAGGATGTCCCAGTTATTGAACTTATCCTGAGCTGTATGAGTAATAAGGATGTCCCATTTATTGAACTTATCCTGAGCTGTATGAGTAATAAGGATGTCCCAGTTATTGAACTTACCCTGAGCTGTATGAGTAATAAGGATGTCCCAGTTATTGAACTTATCCTGAGCTGTATGAGTAATAAGGATGTACCAGTTATTGAACTTACCCTGAGCTGTATGAGTAATAAGGATGTGCCAGTTATTGAACTGACCCTGAGCTGTATGAGTAATAAGGATGTGCCAGTTATTGAAATATCCTGAGCTGTATGAGTAACAAGGATGTGCCAGTTATTGAACTTACCCTGAGCTGTATGAGTAATAAGATTGTCCTAGTTATTGAACTTACCCTGAGCTGTATGAGTAATAAGGATGTCCCAGTTATTGAACTTAGCCTGAGCTGTATGAGTAATAATGATGTGCCAGTTATTGAACTTACCCTGAGCTGTATGAGTAATAAGGATGTGCCAGTTATTGAACTTACCCTGAGCTGTATGAGTAATAAGGATGTGCCAGTTATTGAACTTACCTTGAGCTGTATGAGTAATAAGGATGTGCCAGTTATTGAACTTACCCTGAGCTGTATGAGTAATAAGGATGTGCCAGTTATTGAACTTACCCTGAGCTGTATGAGTAATAAGGATGTCCCAGTTATTGAACTTACCCTGAGCTGTATGAGTAATAAGTATGTGCCAGTTATTGAACTTACCCTGAGCTGTATGAGTAATAAGGATGTGCCAGTTATTGAACTTACCCTGAACTGTATGAGTAATAAGGATGTCCCAGTTATTGAACTTACCCAGAGCTGTATGAGTAATAAGGATGTCCCAGTTATTGAACTTACCCTGAGCTGTATGAGTAATAAGGATGTCCCAGTTATTGAACTTACCCTGAGCTGTATGAGTAATAAGGATGTCCAAGTTATTAAACTTAACTTGAGCTGTATGAGTGATAAGGATGTGCCAGTTATTGAATTTACCCTGAGCTGTATGAGTAATAAGGATGTGCCAGTTATTGAACTTACCCTGAGCTGTATGAGTAATAAGAATGTGCCAGTTATTGAACTTACCCTGAGCTGTATGAGTAATAAGGATGTCCCAGTTATTGAACTTACCTTGAGCTGTATGAGTAATAAGGATGTCCCAGTCATTGAACTTACCCTGAGCTGTATGAGTAATAAGGATGTGCCAGTTATTGAACTTACCCTGAGCTGTATGAATAATAAGGATGTCCCAATTATTAAACTTACCTTGAGTTGTATGAGTAATAAGAATGTCCCAGTGATTGAACTTACCCTGAGCTGTATGAGTAATAAGGATGTCCCAGTTATTGAACTTACCCTGAGCTGTATGAGTAATAAGGATGTCCCAGTGATTGAACTTACCCTGAGCTGTATGAGTAATAAGGATGTCCCAGTTATTGAACTTTCCCTCAGCTGTATGAGTAATAAGGATGTCCCAGTTATTGAAGTTACCCTGAGCTGTATGATTAAGAAGGATGTCCCAGTTATTTAACTTACCCTGAGCTGTATGTGTAATAAGGATGTCCCAGTGATTGAACTTACCCTGAGCTGTATGAGTAATAAGGATGTCCCAGTGATTGAACTTTCCCTGAGCTGTATGAGTAATAAGTATGTCCCAGTTATTGAACTTTCCCTGAGCTGTATGAGTAATAAGGATGTCCCAGTTATTGAACTTACCCTGAGCTGTATGAGTAATAAGGATGTCCCACTTTTTGAACTTACCCTGAGCTGTATGAGTAATAAGAATGTCCCAGTGATTGAACTTACCCTGAGCTGTATGAGTAATAAGGATGTCCCAGTTATTGAACTTACCCTGAGCTGTATGAGTAATAAGGATGTCCCAGTTATTGAACTTACCCTGAGCTGTCTGAGTAATAAGGATGTCCCAGTTATTGAACTTACCCAGAGCTGTATGAGTAATAAGGATGTCCCAGTTATTGAACTTACCCTGAGCTGTATGAGTAATAAGGATTCCCAGTTATTGAACTTACCCTGAGCTGTATGAGTAATAAGGATGTCCAAGTTATTAAACTTAACTTGAGCTGTATGAGTGATAAGGATGTCCCAATTATTGAACTTACATTGAGCTGTATCAGTAATAAGGATGTCCCAGTGATTGAACTTACCCTGAGCTGTATGAGTAATAAGGATGTCCCAATTATTGAACTTACCTTGAGCTGTATGAGTAATAAGGATGTCCCAATTATTGAACTTACCTTGAGCTGTATGAGTAATAAGGATGTCCCAGTGATTGAACTTACCCTGAGCTGTATGAGTAATAAGAATGTCCCAATTATTGAACTTACCTTGAGCTGTATGAGTAATAAGGATGTCCCAGTGATTGAACTTACCCGGAGCTGTATGAGTAATAAGGATGTCCCAATTATTGAACTTACCTTGAGCTGTATGAGTATTAAGAATGTCCCAGTGATTGAACTTACCCTGAGCTGTATGAGTAATAAGGATGTCCCAATTATTGAACTTACCTTGAGCTGTATGAGTAATAAAGATGTCCCAATTATTGAACTTACCCTGAGCTGTATGAGTAATAAAGATGTGCCAGTTATTGAACTGACCCTGAGCTGTTTGAGTAATAAGGATGTGCCAGTTATTGAACTTACCCTCAGCTGTATGAGTAATAAGGATATGCCAGTTATTGAACTTACCCTGAGCTGTATGAGTAATAAGGATGTGCCAGTTATTGAACTTACCCTGAGCTGTATGAGTAATAAGGATGTGCCAGTTATTGAACTTACGCTGAGCTGTATGAGTAATAAGGATGTGCCAGTTATTGAACTTACCCTGAGCTGTATGAGTAATAAGTATGTGTCAGTTATTGAACTTACCCTGAGCTGTATGAGTAATAAGGATGTCCCAGTTATTGAACTTACCTTGAGCTGTATGAGTAATAAGGATGTCCCAGTCATTGAGCTTACCCTGAGCTGTATGAGTAATAAGGATGTGCCAGTTATTGAACTTACCCTGAGCTGTATGAGTAATAAGGATGTCCCAATTATTGAACTTACCTTGAGTTGTATGAGTAATAAGGATGTGCCAGTTATTGAACTTACCCTGAGCTGTATGAGTAATAAGGATGTCCCAGTTATTGAACTTACCTTGAGCTGTATGAGTAATAAGGATGTCCTAGTTATTGAACTTACCCTGAGCTGTGTGACGAATAAGGATGTCCCAGTTATTGAACTTACCCTGAGCTGTATGAGTAATAAGGATGTCCCAGTTATTGAACTTATTCTGAGCTGTATGAGTAATAAGGATGTCCCAGTTATTGAACTTACCCTGAGCTGTATGAGTAATAAGGATGTCCCAGTTATTGAACTTACCCTGAGCTGTATGAGTAATAAGGATATCTCAGTTATTGAACTTACCCTGAGCTGTATGAGTAATAAGGATGTCCCAGTTATTGAACTTACCCTGAGCTGTATGAGTTATAAGGATATCTCAGTTATTGAACTTACCCTGAGCTGTATGAGTAATAAGGATGTCCCAGTTATTGAACTTACCCTGAGCTGTATGAGTAATAAGGATTTCCCAGTTATTGAACTTACCCTGAGCTGTATGAGTAATAAAGATGTCCCAGTTATTGAACTTACCCTGAGCTGTATGAGTAATAAGGATGTCCAAGTTATTGAACTTAACTTGAGCTGTATGAGTGATAAGGATGTCCCTATTATTGAACTTACCTTGAGCTGTATCAGTAATAAGGATGTCCCAGTGATTGAACTTACCCTGTGCTGTATGATTAATAAGGATGTCCCAATTATTAAGCTTACCTTGAGCTGTATGAGTAATAAGGATGTCCCAATTATTGAACTTACCTTGAGCTGTATGAGTAATAAGTATGTCCCAGTGATTGAACTTACCCTGAGCTGTATGAGTAATAAGGATGTCCCAATTATTGAACTTACCTTGAGCTGTATGAGTAATAAGGATGTCCCAGTGATTGAACTTACCCTGAGCTGTATGAGTAATAAGGATGTCCCAATTATTGAACTTACCTTGAGCTGTATGAGTAATAAAGATGTCCCAATTATTGAACTTACCCTGAGCTGTATGAGTAATAAAGATGTGCCAGTTATTGAACTGACCCTGAGCTGTTTGAGGAATAAGGATGTGCCAGTTATTGAACTTACCCTCAGCTGTATGAGTAATAAGGATATGCCAGTTATTGAACTTACCCTGAGCTGTATGAGTAATAAGGATGTGCCAGTTATTGAACTTACCCTGAGCTGTATGAGTAATAAGGATGTGCCAGTTATTGAACTTACGCTGAGCTGTATGAGTAATAAGGATGTGCCAGTTATTGAACTTACCCTGAGCTGTATGAGTAATAAGTATGTGCCAGTTATTGAACTTACCCTGAGCTGTATGAGTAATAAGGATGTCCCAGTTATTGAACTTACCTTGAGCTGTATGAGTAATAAGGATGTCCCAGTCATTGAGCTTACCCTGAGCTGTATGAGTAATAAGGATGTGCCAGTTATTGAACTTACCCTGAGCTGTATGAGTAATAAGGATGTCCCAATTATTGAACTTACCTTGAGTTGTATGAGTAATAAGGATGTGCCAGTTATTGAACTTACCCTGAGCTGTATGAGTAATAAGGATGTCCCAGTTATTGAACTTACCTTGAGCTGTATGAGTAATAAGGATGTCCTAGTTATTGAACTTACCCTGAGCTGTGTGACTAATAAGGATGTCCCAGTTATTGAACTTACCCTGAGCTGTATGAGTAATAAGGATGTCCCAGTTATTGAACTTATTCTGAGCTGTATGAGTAATAAGGATGTCCCAGTTATTGAACTTACCCTGAGCTGTATGAGTAATAAGGATGTCCCAGTTATTGAACTTACCCTGAGCTGTATGAGTAATAAGGATATCTCAGTTATTGAACTTACCCTGAGCTGTATGATTAATAAGGATGTCCCAGTTATTGAACTTACCCTGAGCTGTATGAGTTATAAGGATATCTCAGTTATTGAACTTACCCTGAGCTGTATGAGTAATAAGGATGTCCCAGTTATTGAACTTACCCTGAGCTGTATGAGTAATAAGGATTTCCCAGTTATTGAACTTACCCTGAGCTGTATGAGTAATAAGGATGTCCCAGTTATTGAACTTACCCTGAGCTGTATGAGTAATAAGGATGTCCAAGTTATTGAACTTAACTTGAGCTGTATGAGTGATAAGGATGTCCCTATTATTGAACTTACCTTGAGCTGTATCAGTAATAAGGATGTCCCAGTGATTGAACTTACCCTGTGCTGTATGATTAATAAGGATGTCCCAAATATTAAGCTTACCTTGAGCTGTATGAGTAATAAGGATGTCCCAATTATTGAACTTACCTTGAGCTGTATGAGTAATAAGTATGTCCCAGTGATTGAACTTACCCTGAGCTGTATGAGTAATAAGGATGTCCCAATTATTGAACTTACCTTGAGCTGTATGAGTAATAAGGATGTCCCAGTGATTGAACTTACCCTGAGCTGTATTAGTAATAAGGATGTCCCAATTATTGAACTTACCTTGAGCTGTATGAGTAATAAGGATGTCCCAGTGATTGAACTTACCCTGAGCTGTGTGAATAATAAGGATGTCCCAATTATTGAACTTACCTTGAGCTGTATGAGTAATAAAGATGTCCCAATTATTGAACTTACCCTGAGCTCTATGAGTAATAAAGATGTGCCAGTTATTGAACTGACCCTGAGCTGTTTGAGTAATAAGGATGTGCCAGTTATTGAACTTACCCTCAGCTGTATGAGTAATAAGGATATGCCAGTTATTGAACTTACCCTGAGCTGTATGAGTAATAAGGATGTGCCAGTTAATGAACTTACCCTGAGCTGTATGAGTAATAAGGATGTGCCAGTTATTGAACTTACCCTGAGCTGTATGAGTAATAAGGATGTGCCAGTTATTGAACTTACCCTGAGCTGTATGAGTAATAAGGATGTCCCAGTTATTGAACTTACCTTGAGCTGTATGAGTAATAAGGATGTCCCAGTCATTGAACTTACCCTGAGCTGTATGAGTAATAAGGATGTGCCAGTTATTGAACTTACCCTGAGCTGTATGAGTAATAAGGATGTCCCAATTATTGAACTTACCTTGAGTTGTATGAGTAATAAGAATGTCCCAGTGATTGAACTTACCTTGAGCTGTATGAGTAATAATGATGTCCCAGTGATTGAACCTACCTTGAGCTGTATGAGTAATAAGGATGTCCCACTGATTAAACTTATCCTGAGCTGTATGAGTAATAAGGATGTCCCAGTTATTGAACATACCCTGAGCTGTATGAGTAATAAGGATGTCCAAGTTATTGAACTTAACTTGAGCTGTATGAGTAATAAGGATGTCCTAGTTATTGAACTTACCCTGAGCTGTATGAGTAATAAGATTGTCCCAGTTATTGAACTTACCCTGAGCTGTATGAGTAATAAGGATGTGCCAGTTATTGAACTTACCCTGAGCTGTATGAGTAATAAGGATGTGCCAGTTATTGAACTTACCCTGAGCTGTATGAGTAATAAGATTGTCCAAGATATTGAACTTACCCTGAGCTGTATGAGTAATAAGGATGTGCCATTTATTGAACTTACCCTGAGCTGTATGAGTAATAAGGATGTGCCAGTTATTGAACTTACCCTGAGCTGTATGAGTAATAAGGTTGTCCAAGTTATTGAACTTACCCTGAGCTGTATGAGTAATAAGGATGTCCCAGTTATTGAACTTACCCTGATCTGTATGAGTAATAAGGATGTCCCAGTGATTGAACTTACCCTGAGCTCTATGAGTAATAAGGATGTGCCAGTGATTGAACTTACCCTGAGCTGTATGAGTAATAAGGATGTCCCAGTTATTGAAATGACCATAAGCTGTATGAGTAATAAGGATGTCCCAGTTATTGAACTTACCCTGAGCTGTATGAGTAATAAGGATGTCCCATTTATTGAACTTATCCTGAGCTGTATGAGTAATATGTATGTCCAGTTATTGAACTTACCCTGAGCTGTATGAGTAATGAGGATGTGCCAGTTATTGAACTTACCCTGAACTGTATGAGTAATAAGGATGTCCCAGTAATTGAACTTACCCTGAGCTGTATGAGTAATAAGGTTGTCCCAGTTATTGAACTTACCCTGAGCTGTATGAGTAATAAGGATGTGCCATTTATTGAACTTACCCTGAGCTGTATGAGTAATAAGATTGTCCCAGTTATTGAAATTACCCTGAGCTGTATGAGTAATAAGAATGTGCCAGTTATTGAACTTACCCTGAGCTTTATGAGTAATAAGGATGTGCCAGTTTTTGAACTTACCCTGAGCTGTATGAGTAATAAGGTTGTCCAAGTTATTGAACTTACCCTGAGCTGTATGAGTAATAAGGATGTGCCATTTATTGAACTTACCCTGAGCTGTATGAGTAATAAGATTGTCCCAGTTATTGAACTTACCCTGAGCTGTATGAGTAATAAGGATGTCCCAGTTATTGAACTTACCCTGAGCTGTATGAGTAATAAGGATGTGCCAGTTATTGAACTTACCCTGAGCTGTATGAGTAATAAGGATGTCCCAGTTATTGAACTTACCCTGAGCTGTATGAGTGATAAGGATGTGCCATTTATTGAACATACCCTGAGCTGTATGAGTAATAAGATTGTCCCAGTTATTGAACTTACCCTGAGCTGTATGAGTAATAAGTATGTCCCAGTTATTGAACTTACCCTGAGCTGTATGAGTAATAAGGATGTCCCAGTTATTGAACTTACCCTGAGCTGTATGAGTAATAAGGATGTGCCAGTTATTGAACATACCCTGAGCTGCATGAGTAATAAGGATGTGCCAGTTATTGAACTTACCCTAAGCTGTATGAGTAATAAGGATGTC
The DNA here is from genome assembly GCF_036971445.1 of Narcine bancroftii. Lineage (NCBI taxonomy): Eukaryota > Metazoa > Chordata > Chondrichthyes > Torpediniformes > Narcinidae > Narcine > Narcine bancroftii. The sequence continues at coordinate 54,014,047 of NC_091478.1, read as the reverse complement.
CCAATTATTGAACTTACCCTGAGCTCTATGAGTTATAAGGATGTCCCAATTATTGAACTTTCCATAAGCTGTATGAGAAATAAGGATGTCCCAGTTATTGAACTTACCCTGAGCTGTATGAGTAATAAGGATGTCCCAGTTATTGAACTTATCCTGAGCTGTATGAGTAATAACGATGTCCCATTTATTGAACTTATCCTGAGCTGTATGAGTAATAATGATGTCCCAGTTATTGAACTTACCCTGAGCTGTATGAGTAATAAGGATGTCCCAGTTATTGAACTTATCCTGAGCTGTATGAGTAATAAGGATGTCCCAGTTATTGAACTTACCCTGAGCTGTATGAGTAATAAGGATGTGCCAGTTATTGAACTTACCCTGAGCTGTATGAGTAATAAGGATGTCCCAATTATTGAACTTTTCCTGAGCTGTATGAGTAATAAGGATGTCCCAGTTATTGAACTTACCCTGAGCTGTATGAGTAATAAGGTTGTCCCAGTTATTGAACTTACCCTGAGCTGTATGAGTAATAAGGATGTGCCATTTATTGAACTTACCCTGAGCTGTATGAGTAATAAGATTGTCCCAGTTATTGAACTTACCCTGAGCTGTATGAGTAATAAGTATGTCCCAATTATTGAACTTACCCTGAGCTCTATGAGTAATAAGGATGTCCCAATTATTGAACTTTCCATAAGCTGTATGAGTAATAAGGATGTCCCAGTTATTGAACTTACCCTGATCTGTATGAGTAATAAGGATGTCCCAGTTATTGAACTTATCCTGAGCTGTATGAGTAATAAGGATGTCCCATTTATTGAACTTATCCTGAGCTGTATGAGTAATAAGGATGTCCCAGTTATTGAACTTACCCTGAGCTGTATGAGTAATAAGGATGTCCCAGTTATTGAACTTATCCTGAGCTGTATGAGTAATAAGGATGTACCAGTTATTGAACTTACCCTGAGCTGTATGAGTAATAAGGATGTGCCAGTTATTGAACTGACCCTGAGCTGTATGAGTAATAAGGATGTGCCAGTTATTGAAATATCCTGAGCTGTATGAGTAACAAGGATGTGCCAGTTATTGAACTTACCCTGAGCTGTATGAGTAATAAGATTGTCCTAGTTATTGAACTTACCCTGAGCTGTATGAGTAATAAGGATGTCCCAGTTATTGAACTTAGCCTGAGCTGTATGAGTAATAATGATGTGCCAGTTATTGAACTTACCCTGAGCTGTATGAGTAATAAGGATGTGCCAGTTATTGAACTTACCCTGAGCTGTATGAGTAATAAGGATGTGCCAGTTATTGAACTTACCCTGAGCTGTATGAGTAATAAGGATGTGCCAGTTATTGAACTTACCCTGAGCTGTATGAGTAATAAGGATGTCCCAGTTATTGAACTTACCCTGAGCTGTATGAGTAATAAGTATGTGCCAGTTATTGAACTTACCCTGAGCTGTATGAGTAATAAGGATGTGCCAGTTATTGAACTTACCCTGAACTGTATGAGTAATAAGGATGTCCCAGTTATTGAACTTACCCAGAGCTGTATGAGTAATAAGGATGTCCCAGTTATTGAACTTACCCTGAGCTGTATGAGTAATAAGGATGTCCCAGTTATTGAACTTACCCTGAGCTGTATGAGTAATAAGGATGTCCAAGTTATTAAACTTAACTTGAGCTGTATGAGTGATAAGGATGTGCCAGTTATTGAATTTACCCTGAGCTGTATGAGTAATAAGGATGTGCCAGTTATTGAACTTACCCTGAGCTGTATGAGTAATAAGAATGTGCCAGTTATTGAACTTACCCTGAGCTGTATGAGTAATAAGGATGTCCCAGTTATTGAACTTACCTTGAGCTGTATGAGTAATAAGGATGTCCCAGTCATTGAACTTACCCTGAGCTGTATGAGTAATAAGGATGTGCCAGTTATTGAACTTACCCTGAGCTGTATGAATAATAAGGATGTCCCAATTATTAAACTTACCTTGAGTTGTATGAGTAATAAGAATGTCCCAGTGATTGAACTTACCCTGAGCTGTATGAGTAATAAGGATGTCCCAGTTATTGAACTTACCCTGAGCTGTATGAGTAATAAGGATGTCCCAGTGATTGAACTTACCCTGAGCTGTATGAGTAATAAGGATGTCCCAGTTATTGAACTTTCCCTCAGCTGTATGAGTAATAAGGATGTCCCAGTTATTGAAGTTACCCTGAGCTGTATGATTAAGAAGGATGTCCCAGTTATTTAACTTACCCTGAGCTGTATGTGTAATAAGGATGTCCCAGTGATTGAACTTACCCTGAGCTGTATGAGTAATAAGGATGTCCCAGTGATTGAACTTTCCCTGAGCTGTATGAGTAATAAGTATGTCCCAGTTATTGAACTTTCCCTGAGCTGTATGAGTAATAAGGATGTCCCAGTTATTGAACTTACCCTGAGCTGTATGAGTAATAAGGATGTCCCACTTTTTGAACTTACCCTGAGCTGTATGAGTAATAAGAATGTCCCAGTGATTGATCTTACCCTGAGCTGTATGAGTAATAAGGATGTCCCAGTTATTGAACTTACCCTGAGCTGTATGAGTAATAAGGATGTCCCAGTTATTGAACTTACCCTGAGCTGTCTGAGTAATAAGGATGTCCCAGTTATTGAACTTACCCAGAGCTGTATGAGTAATAAGGATGTCCCAGTTATTGAACTTACCCTGAGCTGTATGAGTAATAAGGTTTCCCAGTTATTGAACTTACCCTGAGCTGTATGAGTAATAAGGATGTCCAAGTTATTAAACTTAACTTGAGCTGTATGAGTGATAAGGATGTCCCAATTATTGAACTTACATTGAGCTGTATCAGTAATAAGGATGTCCCAGTGATTGAACTTACCCTGAGCTGTATGAGTAATAAGGATGTCCCAATTATTGAACTTACCTTGAGCTGTATGAGTAATAAGGATGTCCCAATTATTGAACTTACCTTGAGCTGTATGAGTAATAAGGATGTCCCAGTGATTGAACTTACCCTGAGCTGTATGAGTAATAAGAATGTCCCAATTATTGAACTTACCTTGAGCTGTATGAGTAATAAGGATGTCCCAGTGATTGAACTTACCCGGAGCTGTATGAGTAATAAGGATGTCCCAATTATTGAACTTACCTTGAGCTGTATGAGTATTAAGAATGTCCCAGTGATTGAACTTACCCTGAGCTGTATGAGTAATAAGGATGTCCCAATTATTGAACTTACCTTGAGCTGTATGAGTAATAAAGATGTCCCAATTATTGAACTTACCCTGAGCTGTATGAGTAATAAAGATGTGCCAGTTATTGAACTGACCCTGAGCTGTTTGAGTAATAAGGATGTGCCAGTTATTGAACTTACCCTCAGCTGTATGAGTAATAAGGATATGCCAGTTATTGAACTTACCCTGAGCTGTATGAGTAATAAGGATGTGCCAGTTATTGAACTTACCCTGAGCTGTATGAGTAATAAGGATGTGCCAGTTTTTGAACTTACGCTGAGCTGTATGAGTAATAAGGATGTGCCAGTTATTGAACTTACCCTGAGCTGTATGAGTAATAAGTATGTGCCAGTTATTGAACTTACCCTGAGCTGTATGAGTAATAAGGATGTCCCAGTTATTGAACTTACCTTGAGCTGTATGAGTAATAAGGATGTCCCAGTCATTGAGCTTACCCTGAGCTGTATGAGTAATAAGGATGTGCCAGTTATTGAACTTACCCTGAGCTGTATGAGTAATAAGGATGTCCCAATTATTGAACTTACCTTGAGTTGTATGAGTAATAAGGATGTGCCAGTTATTGAACTTACCCTGAGCTGTATGAGTAATAAGGATGTCCCAGTTATTGAACTTACCTTGAGCTGTATGAGTAATAAGGATGTCCTAGTTATTGAACTTACCCTGAGCTGTGTGACTAATAAGGATGTCCCAGTTATTGAACTTACCCTGAGCTGTATGAGTAATAAGGATGTCCCAGTTATTGAACTTATTCTGAGCTGTATGAGTAATAAGGATGTCCCAGTTATTGAACTTACCCTGAGCTGTATGAGTAATAAGGATGTCCCAGTTATTGAACTTACCCTGAGCTGTATGAGTAATAAGGATATCTCAGTTATTGAACTTACCCTGAGCTGTATGAGTAATAAGGATGTCCCAGTTATTGAACTTACCCTGAGCTGTATGAGTTATAAGGATATCTCAGTTATTGAACTTACCCTGAGCTGTATGAGTAATAAGGATGTCCCAGTTATTGAACTTACCCTGAGCTGTATGAGTAATAAGGATTTCCCAGTTATTGAACTTACCCTGAGCTGTATGAGTAATAAGGATGTCCCAGTTATTGAACTTACCCTGAGCTGTATGAGTAATAAGGATGTCCAAGTTATTGAACTTAACTTGAGCTGTATGAGTGATAAGGATGTCCCTATTATTGAACTTACCTTGAGCTGTATCAGTAATAAGGATGTCCCAGTGATTGAACTTACCCTGTGCTGTATGATTAATAAGGATGTCCCAATTATTAAGCTTACCTTGAGCTGTATGAGTAATAAGGATGTCCCAATTATTGAACTTACCTTGAGCTGTATGAGTAATAAGTATGTCCCAGTGATTGAACTTACCCTGAGCTGTATGAGTAATAAGGATGTCCCAATTATTGAACTTACCTTGAGCTGTATGAGTAATAAGGATGTCCCAGTGATTGAACTTACCCTGAGCTGTATGAGTAATAAGGATGTCCCAATTATTGAACTTACCTTGAGCTGTATGAGTAATAAAGATGTCCCAATTATTGAACTTACCCTGAGCTGTATGAGTAATAAAGATGTGCCAGTTATTGAACTGACCCTGAGCTGTTTGAGTAATAAGGATGTGCCAGTTATTGAACTTACCCTCAGCTGTATGAGTAATAAGGATATGCCAGTTATTGAACTTACCCTGAGCTGTATGAGTAATAAGGATGTGCCAGTTATTGAACTTACCCTGAGCTGTATGAGTAATAAGGATGTGCCAGTTATTGAACTTACGCTGAGCTGTATGAGTAATAAGGATGTGCCAGTTATTGAACTTACCCTGAGCTGTATGAGTAATAAGTATGTGCCAGTTATTGAACTTACCCTGAGCTGTATGAGTAATAAGGATGTCCCAGTTATTGAACTTACCTTGAGCTGTATGAGTAATAAGGATGTCCCAGTCATTGAGCTTACCCTGAGCTGTATGAGTAATAAGGATGTGCCAGTTATTGAACTTACCCTGAGCTGTATGAGTAATAAGGATGTCCCAATTATTGAACTTACCTTGAGTTGTATGAGTAATAAGGATGTGCCAGTTATTGAACTTACCCTGAGCTGTATGAGTAATAAGGATGTCCCAGTTATTGAACTTACCTTGAGCTGTATGAGTAATAAGGATGTCCTAGTTATTGAACTTACCCTGAGCTGTGTGACTAATAAGGATGTCCCAGTTATTGAACTTACCCTGAGCTGTATGAGTAATAAGGATGTCCCAGTTATTGAACTTATTCTGAGCTGTATGAGTAATAAGGATGTCCCAGTTATTGAACTTACCCTGAGCTGTATGAGTAATAAGGATGTCCCAGTTATTGAACTTACCCTGAGCTGTATGAGTAATAAGGATATCTCAGTTATTGAACTTACCCTGAGCTGTATGATTAATAAGGATGTCCCAGTTATTGAACTTACCCTGAGCTGTATGAGTTATAAGGATATCTCAGTTATTGAACTTACCCTGAGCTGTATGAGTAATAAGGATGTCCCAGTTATTGAACTTACCCTGAGCTGTATGAGTAATAAGGATTTCCCAGTTATTGTACTTACCCTGAGCTGTATGAGTAATAAGGATGTCCCAGTTATTGAACTTACCCTGAGCTGTATGAGTAATAAGGATGTCCAAGTTATTGAACTTAACTTGAGCTGTATGAGTGATAAGGATGTCCCTATTATTGAACTTACCTTGAGCTGTATCAGTAATAAGGATGTCCCAGTGTTTGAACTTACCCTGTGCTGTATGATTAATAAGGATGTCCCAAATATTAAGCTTACCTTGAGCTGTATGAGTAATAAGGATGTCCCAATTATTGAACTTACCTTGAGCTGTATGAGTAATAAGTATGTCCCAGTGATTGAACTTACCCTGAGCTGTATGAGTAATAAGGATGTCCCAATTATTGAACTTACCTTGAGCTGTATGAGTAATAAGGATGTCCCAGTGATTGAACTTACCCTGAGCTGTATTAGTAATAAGGATGTCCCAATTATTGAACTTACCTTGAGCTGTATGAGTAATAAGGATGTCCCAGTGATTGAACTTACCCTGAGCTGTGTGAATAATAAGGATGTCCCAATTATTGAACTTACCTTGAGCTGTATGAGTAATAAAGATGTCCCAATTATTGAACTTACCCTGAGCTCTATGAGTAATAAAGATGTGCCAGTTATTGAACTGACCCTGAGCTGTTTGAGTAATAAGGATGTGCCAGTTATTGAACTTACCCTCAGATGTATGAGTAATAAGGATATGCCAGTTATTGAACTTACCCTGAGCTGTATGAGTAATAAGGATGTGCCAGTTAATGAACTTACCCTGAGCTGTATGAGTAATAAGGATGTGCCAGTTATTGAACTTACCCTGAGCTGTATGAGTAATAAGGATGTGCCAGTTATTGAACTTACCCTGAGCTGTATGAGTAATAAGGATGTCCCAGTTATTGAACTTACCTTGAGCTGTATGAGTAATAAGGATGTCCCAGTCATTGAACTTACCCTGAGCTGTATGAGTAATAAGGATGTGCCAGTTATTGAACTTACCCTGAGCTGTATGAGTAATAAGGATGTCCCAATTATTGAACTTACCTTGAGTTGTATGAGTAATAAGAATGTCCCAGTGATTGAACTTACCTTGAGCTGTATGAGTAATAATGATGTCCCAGTGATTGAACCTACCTTGAGCTGTATGAGTAATAAGGATGTCCCACTGATTAAACTTATCCTGAGCTGTATGAGTAATAAGGATGTCCCAGTTATTGAACATACCCTGAGCTGTATGAGTAATAAGGATGTCCAAGTTATTGAACTTAACTTGAGCTGTATGAGTAATAAGGATGTCCTAGTTATTGAACTTACCCTGAGCTGTATGACTAATAAGGATGTCCCAGTTATTGAACTTACCCTGAGCTGTATGAGTAATAAGGATGTCCCAGTTATTGAACTTACCCTGAGCTGTATGAGTGATAAGGATGTCCCAGTTATTGAACTTACCCTGAGCTGTATGAGTAATAAGGATGTCCCAGTTATTGAACTTACCCTGAGGTGTATGAGTAATAAGGATGTCCCAGTTATTGAACTTACCCTGAGCTGTATGAGTAATAAGGATGTCCCAGTTATTGAACTTACCCTGAGCTGTAAGAGTAATAAGGATGTCCCAGTTATTTAACTTACCCTGAGCTGTATGAGTAATAAGGATGTCCCAGTGATTGAACTTACCCTGAGCTGTATGAGTAATAAGGATATCCCAGTTATTGAACTTACCCTGAGCTGTATGAGTAATAAGGATGTCCCAGTTATTGAACTTACCCTGAGCTGTATGAGTAATAAGGATGTCCCAGTTATTGAACTTACCCTGAGCTGTATGAGTAATAAGGATGTCCAAGTTATTGAACTTAACTTGAGCTGTATGAGTGATAAGGATGTCCCAATTATTGAACTTACCTTGAGCTGTATCAGTAATAAGGATGTCCCAGTTATTGAACTTACCCTGAGCTGTATGAGTAATAAGGATGTCCCAGTTACTGAACTTATCCTGAGCTGTATGAGTAATAAGATTGTCGCAGTTATTGAACTTACCCTGAGCTGTATGAGTAATAAGGATGTCCCAGTTATTAAACTTATCCTGAGCTGTATGAGTAATAAGGATGTCCCAGTTATTGAACTTACCCTGAGCTGTATGAGTAATAAGAATATGCCAGTTATTGAACTTACCCTGAGCTGTATTAGTAATAAGGATGTCCCAGTTATTGAACTTACCCTGAGCTGTATGAGTAATAAGGATGTCCCAGTTATTGAACTTATCCTGAGCTGTATGAGTAATAAGGATGTCCAAGTTATTGAACTTACCCTGATCTGTATGAGTAATAAGGATGTCCCAGTTATTGAACTTATCCTGAGCTGTATGAGTAATAAGGATGTCCCAGTTATTGAACTTATCCTGAGCTGTATGAGTAATAACGATGTCCCAGTTATTGAACTTATCCTGAGCTGTATGAGTAATAAGGATGTGGCAGTTATTGAACATACCCTGAGCTGTATGAGTAATAAGGATGTCCCATTTATTGAACTTATCCTGAGCTGTATGAGTAATAAGTATGTGCCAGTTATTGAACTTACCCTGAGCTGTATGAGTAATAAGGATGTGCCAGTGATTGAACTTACCCTGAGCTGTATGAGTAATAAGGATGTCCCAGTTATTGAACTGACCCTAAGCTGTATGAGTAATAAGGATGTCCCAGTTATTGAACTTACCCTGAGCTGTATGAGTAATAAGGATGTCCCATTTATTGAACTTATCCGGAGCTGTATGAGTAATAAGTATGTGCCAGTTATTGAACTTACCCTGAGCTGTATGAGTAATAAGGATGTGCCAGTTATTGAACTTACCCCGAGCTGTATGAGTAATAAGGATGTCCCAGTTATTGAACTTACCCTGAGCTGTATGAGTAATAAGGTTGTCCCAGTTATTGAACTTACCCTGAGCTGTATGAGTCATAAGGATGTCCCATTTATTGAACTTACCCTGAGCTGTATGAGTAATAAGATTGTCCCAGTTATTGAACTTACCCTGAGCTGTATGAGTAATAAGGATGTGCCAGTTATTGAACTTACCCTGAGCTGTATGAGTAATAAGGATGTGCCAGTTATTGAACTTACCCTGAGCTGTATGAGTAATAAGGTTGTCCAAGATATTGAACTTACCCTGAGCTGTATGAGTAATAAGGATGTGCCATTTATTGAACTTACCCTGAGCTGTATGAGTAATAAGGATGTGCCAGTTATTGAACTTACCCTGAGCTGTATGAGTAATAAGGTTGTCCAAGTTATTGAACTTACCCTGAGCTGTATGAGTAATAAGGATGTCCCAGTTATTGAACTTACCCTGATCTGTATGAGTAATAAGGATGTCCCAGTGATTGAACTTACCCTGAGCTCTATGAGTAATAAGGATGTGCCAGTTATTGAACTTACCCTGAGCTGTATGAGTAATAAGGATGTCCCAGTTATTGAAATGACCATAAGCTGTATGAGTAATAAGGATGTCCCAGTTATTGAACTTACCCTGAGCTGTATGAGTAATAAGGATGTCCCATTTATTGAACTTATCCTGAGCTGTATGAGTAATATGTATGTCCAGTTATTGAACTTACCCTGAGCTGTATGAGTAATGAGGATGTGCCAGTTATTGAACTTACCCTGAACTGTATGAGTAATAAGGATGTCCCAGTAATTGAACTTACCCTGAGCTGTATGAGTAATAAGGTTGTCCAAGTTATTGAACTTACCCTGAGCTGTATGAGTAATAAGGATGTGCCATTTATTGAACTTACCCTGAGCTGTATGAGTAATAAGATTGTCCCAGTTATTGAAATTACCCTGAGCTGTATGAGTAATAAGAATGTGCCAGTTATTGAACTTACCCTGAGCTTTATGAGTAATAAGGATGTGCCAGTTATTGAACTTACCCTGAGCTGTATGAGTAATAAGGTTGTCCAAGTTATTGAACTTACCCTGAGCTGTATGAGTAATAAGGATGTGCCATTTATTGAACTTACCCTGAGCTGTATGAGTAATAAGATTGTCCCAGTTATTGAACGTACCCTGAGCTGTATGAGTAATAAGGATGTCCCAGTTATTGAACTTACCCTGAGCTGTATGAGTAATAAGGATGTGCCAGTTATTGAACTTACCCTGAGCTGTATGAGTAATAAGGATGTCCCAGTTATTGAACTTACCCTGAGCTGTATGAGTAATAAGGATGTGCCATTTATTGAACATACCCTGAGCTGTATGAGTAATAAGATTGTCCCAGTTATTGAACTTACCCTGAGCTGTATGAGTAATAAGTATGTCCCAGTTATTGAACTTACCCTGAGCTGTATGAGTAATAAGGATGTCCCAGTTATTGAACTTACCCTGAGCTGTATGAGTAATAAGGATGTGCCAGTTATTGAACATACCCTGAGCTGCATGAGTAATAAGGATGTGCCAGTTATTGAACTTACCCTGAGCTGTATGAGTAATAAGGATGTCCCAATTATTGAACTTACCCTGAGCTCTATGAGTTATAAGGATGTCCCAATTATTGAACTTTCCATAAGCTGTATGAGAAATAAGGATGTCCCAGTTATTGAACTTACCCTGAGCTGTATGAGTAATAAGGATGTCCCAGTTATTGAACTTATCCTGAGCTGTATGAGTAATAACGATGTCCCATTTATTGAACTTATCCTGAGCTGTATGAGTAATAATGATGTCCCAGTTATTGAACTTACCCTGAGCTGTATGAGTAATAAGGATGTCCCAGTTATTGAACTTATCCTGAGCTGTATGAGTAATAAGGATGTCCCAGTTATTGAACTTACCCTGAGCTGTATGAGTAATAAGGATGTGCCAGTTATTGAACTTACCCTGAGCTGTATGAGTAATAAGGATGTCCCAATTATTGAACTTTTCCTGAGCTGTATGAGTAATAAGGATGTCCCAGTTATTGAACTTACCCTGAGCTGTATGAGTAATAAGGTTGTCCCAGTTATTGAACTTACCCTGAGCTGTATGAGTAATAAGGATGTGCCATTTATTGAACTTACCCTGAGCTGTATGAGTAATAAGATTGTCCCAGTTATTGAACTTACCCTGAGCTGTATGAGTAATAAGTATGTCCCAATTATTGAACTTACCCTGAGCTCTATGAGTAATAAGGATGTCCCAATTATTGAACTTTCCATAAGCTGTATGAGTAATAAGGATGTCCCAGTTATTGAACTTACCCTGATCTGTATGAGTAATAAGGATGTCCCAGTTATTGAACTTATCCTGAGCTGTATGAGTAATAAGGATGTCCCATTTATTGAACTTATCCTGAGCTGTATGAGTAATAAGGATGTCCCAGTTATTGAACTTACCCTGAGCTGTATGAGTAATAAGGATGTCCCAGTTATTGAACTTATCCTGAGCTGTATGAGTAATAAGGATGTACCAGTTATTGAACTTACCCTGAGCTGTATGAGTAATAAGGATGTGCCAGTTATTGAACTGACCCTGAACTGTATGAGTAATAAGGATGTGCCAGTTATTGAAATATCCTGAGCTGTATGAGTAACAAGGATGTGCCAGTTATTGAACTTACCCTGAGCTGTATGAGTAATAAGATTGTCCTAGTTATTGAACTTACCCTGAGCTGTATGAGTAATAAGGATGTCCCAGTTATTGAACTTAGCCTGAGCTGTATGAGTAATAATGATGTGCCAGTTATTGAACTTACCCTGAGCTGTATGAGTAATAAGGATGTGCCAGTTATTGAACTTACCCTGAGCTGTATGAGTAATAAGGATGTGCCAGTTATTGAACTTACCTTGAGCTGTATGAGTAATAAGGATGTGCCAGTTATTGAACTTACCCTGAGCTGTATGAGTAATAAGGATGTGCCAGTTATTGAACTTACCCTGAGCTGTATGAGTAATAAGGATGTCCCAGTTATTGAACTTACCCTGAGCTGTATGAGTAATAAGTATGTGCCAGTTATTGAACTTACCCTGAGCTGTATGAGTAATAAGGATGTGCCAGTTATTGAACTTACCCTGAACTGTATGAGTAATAAGGATGTCCCAGTTATTGAACTTACCCAGAGCTGTATGAGTAATAAGGATGTCCCAGTTATTGAACTTACCCTGAGCTGTATGAGTAATAAGGATGTCCCAGTTATTGAACTTACCCTGAGCTGTATGAGTAATAAGGATGTCCAAGTTATTAAACTTAACTTGAGCTGTATGAGTGATAAGGATGTGCCAGTTATTGAATTTACCCTGAGCTGTATGAGTAATAAGGATGTGCCAGTTATTGAACTTACCCTGAGCTGTATGAGTAATAAGAATGTGCCAGTTATTGAACTTACCCTGAGCTGTATGAGTAATAAGGATGTCCCAGTTATTGAACTTACCTTGAGCTGTATGAGTAATAAGGATGTCCCAGTCATTGAACTTACCCTGAGCTGTATGAGTAATAAGGATGTGCCAGTTATTGAACTTACCCTGAGCTGTATGAATAATAAGGATGTCCCAATTATTAAACTTACCTTGAGTTGTATGAGTAATAAGAATGTCCCAGTGATTGAACTTACCCTGAGCTGTATGAGTAATAAGGATGTCCCAGTTATTGAACTTACCCTGAGCTGTATGAGTAATAAGGATGTCCCAGTGATTGAACTTACCCTGAGCTGTATGAGTAATAAGGATGTCCCAGTTATTGAACTTTCCCTCAGCTGTATGAGTAATAAGGATGTCCCAGTTATTGAAGTTACCCTGAGCTGTATGATTAAGAAGGATGTCCCAGTTATTTAACTTACCCTGAGCTGTATGTGTAATAAGGATGTCCCAGTGATTGAACTTACCCTGAGCTGTATGAGTAATAAGGATGTCCCAGTGATTGAACTTTCGCTGAGCTGTATGAGTAATAAGTATGTCCCAGTTATTGAACTTTCCCTGAGCTGTATGAGTAATAAGGATGTCCCAGTTATTGAACTTACCCTGAGCTGTATGAGTAATAAGGATGTCCCACTTTTTGAACTTACCCTGAGCTGTATGAGTAATAAGAATGTCCCAGTGATTGAACTTACCCTGAGCTGTATGAGTAATAAGGATGTCCCAGTTATTGAACTTACCCTGAGCTGTATGAGTAATAAGGATGTCCCAGTTATTGAACTTACCCTGAGCTGTCTGAGTAATAAGGATGTCCCAGTTATTGAACTTACCCAGAGCTGTATGAGTAATAAGGATGTCCCAGTTATTGAACTTACCCTGAGCTGTATGAGTAATAAGGATTCCCAGTTATTGAACTTACCCTGAGCTGTATGAGTAATAAGGATGTCCAAGTTATTAAACTTAACTTGAGCTGTATGAGTGATAAGGATGTCCCAATTATTGAACTTACATTGAGCTGTATCAGTAATAAGGATGTCCCAGTGATTGAACTTACCCTGAGCTGTATGAGTAATAAGGATGTCCCAATTATTGAACTTACCTTGAGCTGTATGAGTAATAAGGATGTCCCAATTATTGAACTTACCTTGAGCTGTATGAGTAATAAGGATGTCCCAGTGATTGAACTTACCCTGAGCTGTATGAGTAATAAGAATGTCCCAATTATTGAACTTACCTTGAGCTGTATGAGTAATAAGGATGTCCCAGTGATTGAACTTACCCGGAGCTGTATGAGTAATAAGGATGTCCCAATTATTGAACTTACCTTGAGCTGTATGAGTATTAAGAATGTCCCAGTGATTGAACTTACCCTGAGCTGTATGAGTAATAAGGATGTCCCAATTATTGAACTTACCTTGAGCTGTATGAGTAATAAAGATGTCCCAATTATTGAACTTACCCTGAGCTGTATGAGTAATAAAGATGTGCCAGTTATTGAACTGACCCTGAGCTGTTTGAGTAATAAGGATGTGCCAGTTATTGAACTTACCCTCAGCTGTATGAGTAATAAGGATATGCCAGTTATTGAACTTACCCTGAGCTGTATGAGTAATAAGGATGTGCCAGTTATTGAACTTACCCTGAGCTGTATGAGTAATAAGGATGTGCCAGTTATTGAACTTACGCTGAGCTGTATGAGTAATAAGGATGTGCCAGTTATTGAACTTACCCTGAGCTGTATGAGTAATAAGTATGTGCCAGTTATTGAACTTACCCTGAGCTGTATGAGTAATAAGGATGTCCCAGTTATTGAACTTACCTTGAGCTGTATGAGTAATAAGGATGTCCCAGTCATTGAGCTTACCCTGAGCTGTATGAGTAATAAGGATGTGCCAGTTATTGAACTTACCCTGAGCTGTATGAGTAATAAGGATGTCCCAGTTATTGAACTTACCTTGAGTTGTATGAGTAATAAGGATGTGCCAGTTATTGAACTTACCCTGAGCTGTATGAGTAATAAGGATGTCCCAGTTATTGAACTTACCTTGAGCTGTATGAGTAATAAGGATGTCCTAGTTATTGAACTTACCCTGAGCTGTGTGACTAATAAGGATGTCCCAGTTATTGAACTTACCCTGAGCTGTATGAGTAATAAGGATGTCCCAGTTATTGAACTTACCCTTAGCTGTATGAGTAATAAGGATGTCCCAGTTATTGAACTTATTCTGAGCTGTATGAGTAATAAGGATGTCCCAGTTATTGAACTTACCCTGAGCTGTATGAGTAATAAGGATGTCCCAGTTATTGAACTTACCCTGAGCTGTATGAGTAATAAGGATATCTCAGTTATTGAACTTACCCTGAGCTGTATGAGTAATAAGGATGTCCCAGTTATTGAACTTACCCTGAGCTGTATGAGTTATAAGGATATCTCAGTTATTGAACTTACCCTGAGCTGTATGAGTAATAAGGATGTCCCAGTTATTGAACTTACCCTGAGCTGTATGAGTAATAAGGATTTCCCAGTTATTGAACTTACCCTGAGCTGTATGAGTAATAAGGATGTCCCAGTTATTGAACTTACCCTGAGCTGTATGAGTAATAAGGATGTCCAAGTTATTGAACTTAACTTGAGCTGTATGAGTGATAAGGATGTCCCTATTATTGAACTTACCTTGAGCTGTATCAGTAATAAGGATGTCCCAGTGATTGAACTTACCCTGTGCTGTATGATTAATAAGGATGTCCCAATTATTAAGCTTACCTTGAGCTGTATGAGTAATAAGGATGTCCCAATTATTGAACTTACCTTGAGCTGTATGAGTAATAAGTATGTCCCAGTGATTGAACTTACCCTGAGCTGTATGAGTAATAAGGATGTCCCAATTATTGAACTTACCTTGAGCTGTATGAGTAATAAGGATGTCCCAGTGATTGAACTTACCCTGAGCTGTATTAGTAATAAGGATGTCCCAATTATTGAACTTACCTTGAGCTGTATGAGTAATAAGGATGTCCCAGTGATTGAACTTACCCTGAGCTGTGTGAGTAATAAGGATGTCCCAATTATTGAACTTACCTTGAGCTGTATGAGTAATAAAGATGTCCCAATTATTGAACTTACCCTGAGCTCTATGAGTAATAAAGATGTGCCAGTTATTGAACTGACCCTGAGCTGTTTGAGTAATAAGGATGTGCCAGTTATTGAACTTACCCTCAGCTGTATGAGTAATAAGGATATGCCAGTTATTGAACTTACCCTGAGCTGTATGAGTAATAAGGATGTGCCAGTTAATGAACTTACCCTGAGCTGTATGAGTAATAAGGATGTGCCAGTTATTGAACCTACCCTGAGCTGTATGAGTAATAAGGATGTGCCAGTTATTGAACTTACCCTGAGCTGTATGAGTAATAAGGATGTCCCAGTTATTGAACTTACCTTGAGCTGTATGAGTAATAAGGATGTCCCAGTCATTGAACTTACCCTGAGCTGTATGAGTAATAAGGATGTGCCAGTTATTGAACTTACCCTGAGCTGTATGAGTAATAAGGATGTCCCAATTATTGAACTTACCTTGAGTTGTATGAGTAATAAGAATGTCCCAGTGATTGAACTTACCTTGAGCTGTATGAGTAATAATGATGTCCCAGTGATTGAACCTACCTTGAGCTGTATGAGTAATAAGGATGTCCCACTGATTAAACTTATCCTGAGCTGTATGAGTAATAAGGATGTCCCAGTTATTGAACATACCCTGAGCTGTATGAGTAATAAGGATGTCCAAGTTATTGAACTTAACTTGAGCTGTATGAGTAATAAGGATGTCCTAGTTATTGAACTTACCCTGAGCTGTATGACTAATAAGGATGTCCCAGTTATTGAACTTACCCTGAGCTGTATGAGTAATAAGGATGTCCCAGTTATTGAACTTACCCTGAGCTGTATGAGTGATAAGGATGTCCCAGTTATTGAACTTACCCTGAGCTGTATGAGTAATAAGGATGTCCCAGTTATTGAACTTACCCTGAGCTGTATGAGTAATAAGGATGTCCCATTTTTTGAACTTACCCTGAGCTGTATGAGTAATAAGGATGTCCCAGTTATTGAACTTACCCTGAGCTGTATGAGTAATAAGGATGTCCCAGTTATTTAACTTACCCTGAGCTGTATGAGTAATAAGGATGTCCCAGTGATTGAACTTACCCTGAGCTGTATGAGTAATAAGGATATCCCAGTTATTGAACTTACCCTGAGCTGTATGAGTAATAAGGATGTCCCAGTTATTGAACTTACCCTGAGCTGTATGAGTAATAAGGATGTCCCAGTTATTGAACTTACCCTGAGCTGTATGAGTAATAAGGATGTCCAAGTTATTGAACTTAACTTGAGCTGTATGAGTGATAAGGATGTCCCAATTATTGAACTTACCTTGAGCTGTATCAGTAATAAGGATGTCCCAGTGATTGAACTTACCCTGAGCTGTATGAGAAATAAGGATGTCCCAATGATTGAACTTACCTTGAGCTGTATGAGTAACAAGGATGTCCCAATTATTGAACTTACCTTGAGCTGTATGAGTAATAAGGATGTCCCAGTGATTGAACTTACCCTGAGCTGTATGAGTAATAAGAATGTCCCAATTATTGAACTTACCTTGAGCTGTACGAGTAATAAGGATGTCCCAGTGATTGAACTTACCCTGAGCTGTATGAGTAATAAGGATGTCCCAATTATTGAACTTACCTTGAGCTGTATGAGTAATAAGGATGTCCCAGTGGTTGAACTTACCCTGAGCTGTATGAGTAATAAGGATGTCCCAATTATTGAACTTACCTTGAGCTGTATGAGTAATAAGGATGTGCCAGTTAATGAACTTACCCTGAGCTGTATGAGTAATAAGGATGTGCCAGTTATTGAACTTACCGTGAGCTGTATGAGTAATAAGGATGAGCCAGTTATTGAACTTACCCTGAGCTGTATGAGTAATAAGGATGTCCCAGTTATTGAACTTACCTTGAGCTGTATGAGTAATAAGGATGTCCCAGTCATTGAACTTACCCTGAGCTGTATGAGTAATAAGGATGTGCCAGTTATTGAACTTACCCTGAGCTGTATGAGTAATAAGGATGTCCCAATTATTGAACTTACCTTGAGTTGTATGAGTAATAAGAATGTCCCAGTGATTGAACTTACCTTGAGCTGTATGAGTAATAATGATGTCCCAGTGATTGAACCTACCTTGAGCTGTATGAGTAATAAGGATGTCCCACTGATTAAACTTATCCTGAGCTGTATGAGTAATAAGGATGTCCCAGTTATTGAACATACCCTGAGCTGTATGAGTAATAAGGATGTCCTAGTTATTGAACTTACCCTGAGCTGTATGACTAATAAGGAAGTCCCAGTTATTGAACTTACCCTGAGCTGTATGAGTAATAAGGATGTCCCAGTTATTGAACTTACCCTGAGCTGTATGAGTGATAAGGATGTCCCAGTGATTGAACTTACCCTGAGCTGTATGAGTAATAAGGATGTCCCAGTTATTGAACTTACCCTGAGCTGTATGAGTAATAAGGATGTCCCAGTTATTGAACTTACCCTGAGCTGTATGAGTAATAAGGATGTCCCAGTGATTGAACTTTCCCTGAGCTGTATGAGTAATAAGTATGTCCCAGTTATTGAACTTTCCCTGAGCTGTATGAGTAATAAGGATGTCCCAGTTATTGAACTTACCCTGAGCTGTATGAGTAATAAGGATGTCCCACTTTTTGAACTTACCCTGAGCTGTATGAGTAATAAGAATGTCCCAGTGATTGAACTTACCCTGAGCTGTATGAGTAATAAGGATGTCCCAGTTATTGAACTTACCCTGAGCTGTATGAGTAATAAGGATGTCCCAGTTATTGAACTTACCCTGAGCTGTCTGAGTAATAAGGATGTCCCAGTTATTGAACTTACCCAGAGCTGTATGAGTAATAAGGATGTCCCAGTTATTGAACTTACCCTGAGCTGTATGAGTAATAAGGATTCCCAGTTATTGAACTTACCCTGAGCTGTATGAGTAATAAGGATGTCCAAGTTATTAAACTTAACTTGAGCTGTATGAGTGATAAGGATGTCCCAATTATTGAACTTACATTGAGCTGTATCAGTAATAAGGATGTCCCAGTGATTGAACTTACCCTGAGCTGTATGAGTAATAAGGATGTCCCAATTATTGAACTTACCTTGAGCTGTATGAGTAATAATGATGTCCCAATTATTGAACTCACCTTGAGCTGTATGAGTAATAAGGATGTCCCAGTGATTGAACTTACCCTGAGCTGTATGAGTAATAAGAATGTCCCAATTATTGAACTTACCTTGAGCTGTATGAGTAATAAGGATGTCCCAGTGATTGAACTTACCCGGAGCTGTATGAGTAATAAGGATGTCCCAATTATTGAACTTACCTTGAGCTGTATGAGTATTAAGAATGTCCCAGTGATTGAACTTACCCTGAGCTGTATGAGTAATAAGGATGTCCCAATTATTGAACTTACCTTGAGCTGTATGAGTAATAAAGATGTCCCAATTATTGAACTTACCCTGAGCTGTATGAGTAATAAAGATGTGCCAGTTATTGAACTGACCCTGAGCTGTTTGAGTAATAAGGATGTGCCAGTTATTGAACTTACCCTCAGCTGTATGAGTAATAAGGATATGCCAGTTATTGAACTTACCCTGAGCTGTATGAGTAATAAGGATGTGCCAGTTATTGAACTTACCCTGAGCTGTATGAGTAATAAGGATGTGCCAGTTATTGAACTTACGCTGAGCTGTATGAGTAATAAGGATGTGCCAGTTATTGAACTTACCCTGAGCTGTATGAGTAATAAGTATGTGCCAGTTATTGAACTTACCCTGAGCTGTATGAGTTATAAGGATATCTCAGTTATTGAACTTACCCTGAGCTGTATGAGTAATAAGGATGTCCCAGTTATTGAACTTACCCTGAGCTGTATGAGTAATAAGGATTTCCCAGTTATTGAACTTACCCTGAGCTGTATGAGTAATAAGGATGTCCCAGTTATTGAACTTACCCTGAGCTGTATGAGTAATAAGGATGTCCAAGTTATTGAACTTAACTTGAGCTGTATGAGTGATAAGGATGTCCCTATTATTGAACTTACCTTGAACTGTATCAGTAATAAGGATGTCCCAGTGATTGAACTTACCCTGTGCTGTATGATTAATAAGGATGTCCCAATTATTAAGCTTACCTTGAGCTGTATGAGTAATAAGGATGTCCCAATTATTGAACTTACCTTGAGCTGTATGAGTAATAAGTATGTCCCAGTGATTGAACTTACCCTGAGCTGTATGAGTAATAAGGATGTCCCAATTATTGAACTTACCTTGAGCTGTATGAGTAATAAGGATGTCCCAGTGATTGAACTTACCCTGAGCTGTATTAGTAATAAGGATGTCCCAATTATTGAACTTACCTTGAGCTGTATGAGTAATAAGGATGTCCCAGTGATTGAACTTACCCTGAGCTGTGTGAGTAATAAGGATGTCCCAATTATTGAACTTACCTTGAGCTGTATGAGTAATAAAGATGTCCCAATTTTTGAACTTACCCTGAGCTCTATGAGTAATAAAGATGTGCCAGTTATTGAACTGACCCTGAGCTGTTTGAGTAATAAGGATGTGCCAGTTATTGAACTTTCCCTCAGCTGTATGAGTAATAAGGATATGCCAGTTATTGAACTTACCCTGAGCTGTATGAGTAATAAGGATGTGCCAGTTAATGAACTTACCCTGAGCTGTATGAGTAATAAGGATGTGCCAGTTATTGAACTTACCCTGAGCTGTATGAGTAATAAGGATGTGCCAGTTATTGAACTTACCCTGAGCTGTATGAGTAATAAGGATGTCCCAGTTATTGAACTTACCTTGAGCTGTATGAGTAATAAGGATGTCCCAGTCATTGAACTTACCCTGAGCTGTATGAGTAATAAGGATGTGCCAGTTATTGAACTTACCCTGAGCTGTATGAGTAATAAGGATGTCCCAATTATTGAACTTACCTTGAGTTGTATGAGTAATAAGAATGTCCCAGTGATTGAACTTACCTTGAGCTGTATGAGTAATAATGATGTCCCAGTGATTGAACCTACCTTGAGCTGTATGAGTAATAAGGATGTCCCACTGATTAAACTTATCCTGAGCTGTATGAGTAATAAGGATGTCCCAGTTATTGAACATACCCTGAGCTGTATGAGTAATAAGGATGTCCAAGTTATTGAACTTAACTTGAGCTGTATGAGTAATAAGGATGTCCTCGTTATTGAACTTACCCTGAGCTGTATGACTAATAAGGATGTCCCAGTTATTGAACTTACCCTGAGCTGTATGAGTAATAAGGATGTCCCAGTTATTGAACTTACCCTGAGCTGTATGAGTGATAAGGATGTCCCAGTTATTGAACTTACCCTGAGCTGTATGAGTAATAAGGATGTCCCAGTTATTGAACTTACCCTGAGCTGTATGAGTAATAAGGATGTCCCAGTTATTGAACTTACCCTGAGCTGTATGAGTAATAAGGATGTCCCAGTTATTGAACTTACCCTGAGCTGTATGAGTAATAAGGATGTCCCAGTTATTTAACTTACCCTGAGCTGTATGAGTAATAAGGATGTCCCAGTGATTGAACTTACCCTGAGCTGTATGAGTAATAAGGATATCCCAGTTATTGAACTTACCCTGAGCTGTATGAGTAATAAGGATGTCCCAGTTATTGAACTTACCCTGAGCTGTATGAGTAATAAGGATGTCCCAGTTATTGAACTTACCCTGAGCTGTATGAGTAATAAGGATGTCCAAGTTATTGAACTTAACTTGAGCTGTATGAGTGATAAGGATGTCCCAATTATTGAACTTACCTTGAGCTGTATCAGTAATAAGGATGTCCCAGTGATTGAACTTACCCTGAGCTGTATGAGAAATAAGGATGTCCCAATGATTGAACTTACCTTGAGCTGTATGAGTAACAAGGATGTCCCAATTATTGAACTTACCTTGAGCTGTATGAGTAATAAGGATGTCCCAGTGATTGAACTTACCCTGAGCTGTATGAGTAATAAGAATGTCCCAATTATTGAACTTACCTTGAGCTGTACGAGTAATAAGGATGTCCCAGTGATTGAACTTACCCTGAGCTGTATGAGTAATAAGGATGTCCCAATTATTGAACTTACCTTGAGCTGTATGAGTAATAAGGATGTCCCAGTGGTTGAACTTACCCTGAGCTGTATGAGTAATAAGGATGTCCCTATTATTGAACTTACCCTGAGCTGTATGAGTAATAAGGATGTGCCAGTTAATGAACTTACCCTGAGCTGTATGAGTAATAAGGATGTGCCAGTTATTGAACTTACCGTGAGCTGTATGAGTAATAAGGATGAGCCAGTTATTGAACTTACCCTGAGCTGTATGAGTAATAAGGATGTCCCAGTTATTGAACTTACCTTGAGCTGTATGAGTAATAAGGATGTCCCAGTCATTGAACTTACCCTGAGCTGTATGAGTAATAAGGATGTGCCAGTTATTGAACTTACCCTGAGCTGTATGAGTAATAAGGATGTCCCAATTATTGAACTTACCTTGAGTTGTATGAGTAATAAGAATGTCCCAGTGATTGAACTTACCTTGAGCTGTATGAGTAATAATGATGTCCCAGTGATTGAACCTACCTTGAGCTGTATGAGTAATAAGGATGTCCCACTGATTAAACTTATCCTGAGCTGTATGAGTAATAAGGATGTCCCAGTTATTGAACATACCCTGAGCTGTATGAGTAATAAGGATGTCCTAGTTATTGAACTTACCCTGAGCTGTATGACTAATAAGGAAGTCCCAGTTATTGAACTTACCCTGAGCTGTATGAGTAATAAGGATGTCCCAGTTATTGAACTTACCCTGAGCTGTATGAGTGATAAGGATGTCCCAGTGATTGAACTTACCCTGAGCTGTATGAGTAATAAGGATGTCCCAGTTATTGAACTTACCCTGAGCTGTATGAGTAATAAGGATGTCCCAGTTATTGAACTTACCCTGAGCTGTATGAGTAATAAGGATGTCCCAGTGATTGAACTTTCCCTGAGCTGTATGAGTAATAAGTATGTCCCAGTTATTGAACTTTCCCTGAGCTGTATGAGTAATAAGGATGTCCCAGTTATTGAACTTACCCTGAGCTGTATGAGTAATAAGGATGTCCCACTTTTTGAACTTACCCTGAGCTGTATGAGTAATAAGAATGTCCCAGTGATTGAACTTACCCTGAGCTGTATGAGTAATAAGGATGTCCCAGTTATTGAACTTACCCTGAGCTGTATGAGTAATAAGGATGTCCCAGTTATTGAACTTACCCTGAGCTGTCTGAGTAATAAGGATGTCCCAGTTATTGAACTTACCCAGAGCTGTATGAGTAATAAGGATGTCCCAGTTATTGAACTTACCCTGAGCTGTATGAGTAATAAGGATTCCCAGTTATTGAACTTACCCTGAGCTGTATGAGTAATAAGGATGTCCAAGTTATTAAACTTAACTTGAGCTGTATGAGTGATAAGGATGTCCCAATTATTGAACTTACATTGAGCTGTATCAGTAATAAGGATGTCCCAGTGATTGAACTTACCCTGAGCTGTATGAGTAATAAGGATGTCCCAATTATTGAACTTACCTTGAGCTGTATGAGTAATAAGGATGTCCCAATTATTGAACTCACCTTGAGCTGTATGAGTAATAAGGATGTCCCAGTGATTGAACTTACCCTGAGCTGTATGAGTAATAAGAATGTCCCAATTATTGAACTTACCTTGAGCTGTATGAGTAATAAGGATGTCCCAGTGATTGAACTTACCCGGAGCTGTATGAGTAATAAGGATGTCCCAATTATTGAACTTACCTTGAGCTGTATGAGTATTAAGAATGTCCCAGTGATTGAACTTACCCTGAGCTGTATGAGTAATAAGGATGTCCCAATTATTGAACTTACCTTGAACTGTATGAGTAATAAAGATGTCCCAATTATTGAACTTACCCTGAGCTGTATGAGTAATAAAGATGTGCCAGTTATTGAACTGACCCTGAGCTGTTTGAGTAATAAGGATGTGCCAGTTATTGAACTTACCCTCAGCTGTATGAGTAATAAGGATATGCCAGTTATTGAACTTACCCTGAGCTGTATGAGTAATAAGGATGTGCCAGTTATTGAACTTACCCTGAGCTGTATGAGTAATAAGGATGTGCCAGTTATTGAACTTACGCTGAGCTGTATGAGTAATAAGGATGTGCCAGTTATTGAACTTACCCTGAGCTGTATGAGTAATAAGTATGTGCCAGTTATTGAACTTACCCTGAGCTGTATGAGTAATAAGGATGTCCCAGTTATTGAACTTACCTTGAGCTGTATGAGTAATAAGGATGTCCCAGTCATTGAGCTTACCCTGAGCTGTATGAGTAATAAGGATGTGCCAGTTATTGAACTTACCCTGAGCTGTATGAGTAATAAGGATGTCCCAATTATTGAACTTACCTTGAGTTGTATGAGTAATAAGGATGTGCCAGTTATTGAACTTACCCTGAGCTGTATGAGTAATAAGGATGTCCCAGTTATTGAACTTACCTTGAGCTGTATGAGTAATAAGGATGTCCAAGTTATTGAACTTAACTTGAGCTGTATGAGTGATAAGGATGTCCCTATTATTGAACTTACCTTGAACTGTATCAGTAATAAGGATGTCCCAGTGATTGAACTTACCCTGTGCTGTATGATTAATAAGGATGTCCCAATTATTAAGCTTACCTTGAGCTGTATGAGTAATAAGGATGTCCCAATTATTGAACTTACCTTGAGCTGTATGAGTAATAAGTATGTCCCAGTGATTGAACTTACCCTGAGCTGTATGAGTAATAAGGATGTCCCAATTATTGAACTTACCTTGAGCTGTATGAGTAATAAGGATGTCCCAGTGATTGAACTTACCCTGAGCTGTATTAGTAATAAGGATGTCCCAATTATTGAACTTACCTTGAGCTGTATGAGTAATAAGGATGTCCCAGTGATTGAACTTACCCTGAGCTGTGTGAGTAATAAGGATGTCCCAATTATTGAACTTACCTTGAGCTGTATGAGTAATAAAGATGTCCCAATTTTTGAACTTACCCTGAGCTCTATGAGTAATAAAGATGTGCCAGTTATTGAACTGACCCTGAGCTGTTTGAGTAATAAGGATGTGCCAGTTATTGAACTTACCCTCAGCTGTATGAGTAATAAGGATATGCCAGTTATTGAACTTACCCTGAGCTGTATGAGTAATAAGGATGTGCCAGTTAATGAACTTACCCTGAGCTGTATGAGTAATAAGGATGTGCCAGTTATTGAACTTACCCTGAGCTGTATGAGTAATAAGGATGTGCCAGTTATTGAACTTACCCTGAGCTGTATGAGTAATAAGGATGTCCCAGTTATTGAACTTACCTTGAGCTGTATGAGTAATAAGGATGTCCCAGTCATTGAACTTACCCTGAGCTGTATGAGTAATAAGGATGTGCCAGTTATTGAACTTACCCTGAGCTGTATGAGTAATAAGGATGTCCCAATTATTGAACTTACCTTGAGTTGTATGAGTAATAAGAATGTCCCAGTGATTGAACTTACCTTGAGCTGTATGAGTAATAATGATGTCCCAGTGATTGAACCTACCTTGAGCTGTATGAGTAATAAGGATGTCCCACTGATTAAACTTATCCTGAGCTGTATGAGTAATAAGGATGTCCCAGTTATTGAACATACCCTGAGCTGTATGAGTAATAAGGATGTCCAAGTTATTGAACTTAACTTGAGCTGTATGAGTAATAAGGATGTCCTAGTTATTGAACTTACCCTGAGCTGTATGACTAATAAGGATGTCCCAGTTATTGAACTTACCCTGAGCTGTATGAGTAATAAGGATGTCCCAGTTATTGAACTTACCCTGAGCTGTATGAGTGATAAGGATGTCCCAGTTATTGAACTTACCCTGAGCTGTATGAGTAATAAGGATGTCCCAGTTATTGAACTTACCCTGAGCTGTATGAGTAATAAGGATGTCCCAGTTATTGAACTTACCCTGAGCTGTATGAGTAATAAGGATGTCCCAGTTATTGAACTTACCCTGAGCTGTATGAGTAATAAGGATGTCCCAGTTATTTAACTTACCCTGAGCTGTATGAGTAATAAGGATGTCCCAGTGATTGAACTTACCCTGAGCTGTATGAGTAATAAGGATATCCCAGTTATTGAACTTACCCTGAGCTGTATGAGTAATAAGGATGTCCCAGTTATTGAACTTACCCTGAGCTGTATGAGTAATAAGGATGTCCCAGTTATTGAACTTACCCTGAGCTGTATGAGTAATAAGGATGTCCAAGTTATTGAACTTAACTTGAGCTGTATGAGTGATATAGATGTCCCAATTATTGAACTTACCTTGAGCTGTATCAGTAATAAGGATGTCCCAGTGATTGAACTTACCCTGAGCTGTATGAGAAATAAGGATGTCCCAATGATTGAACTTACCTTGAGCTGTATGAGTAACAAGGATGTCCCAATTATTAAACTTACCTTGAGCTGTATGAGTAATAAGGATGTCCCAGTGATTGAACTTACCCTGAGCTGTATGAGTAATAAGAATGTCCCAATTATTGAACTTACCTTGAGCTGTACGAGTAATAAGGATGTCCCAGTGATTGAACTTACCCTGAGCTGTATGAGTAATAAGGATGTCCCAATTATTGAACTTACCTTGAGCTGTATGAGTAATAAGGATGTCCCAGTGGTTGAACTTACCCTGAGCTGTATGAGTAATAAGGATGTCCCTATTATTGAACTTACCCTGAGCTGTATGAGTAATAAGGATGTGCCAGTTAATGAACTTACCCTGAGCTGTATGAGTAATAAGGATGTGCCAGTTATTGAACTTACCGTGAGCTGTATGAGTAATAAGGATGAGCCAGTTATTGAACTTACCCTGAGCTGTATGAGTAATAAGGATGTCCCAGTTATTGAACTTACCTTGAGCTGTATGAGTAATAAGGATGTCCCAGTCATTGAACTTACCCTGAGCTGTATGAGTAATAAGGATGTGCCAGTTATTGAACTTACCCTGAGCTGTATGAGTAATAAGGATGTCCCAATTATTGAACTTACCTTGAGTTGTATGAGTAATAAGAATGTCCCAGTGATTGAACTTACCTTGAGCTGTATGAGTAATAATGATGTCCCAGTGATTGAACATACCTTGAGCTGTATGAGTAATAAGGATGTCCCACTGATTAAACTTATCCTGAGCTGTATGAGTAATAAGGATGTCCCAGTTATTGAACATACCCTGAGCTGTATGAGTAATAAGGATGTCCTAGTTATTGAACTTACCCTGAGCTGTATGACTAATAAGGAAGTCCCAGTTATTGAACTTACCCTGAGCTGTATGAGTAATAAGGATGTCCCAGTTATTGAACTTACCCTGAGCTGTATGAGTGATAAGGATGTCCCAGTGATTGAACTTACCCTGAGCTGTATGAGTAATAAGGATGTCCCAGTTATTGAACTTACCCTGAGCTGTATGAGTAATAAGGATGTCCCAGTTATTGAACTTACCCTGAGCTGTATGAGTAATAAGGATGTCCCAGTGATTGAACTTTCCCTGAGCTGTATGAGTAATAAGTATGTCCCAGTTATTGAACTTTCCCTGAGCTGTATGAGTAATAAGGATGTCCCAGTTATTGAACTTACCCTGAGCTGTATGAGTAATAAGGATGTCCCAATTATTGAACTTACCTTGAGCTGTATGAGTAATAAGGATGTCCCAGTGGTTGAACTTACCCTGAGCTGTATGAGTAATAAGGATGTCCCAATTATTGAACTTACCTTGAGCTGTATGAGTAATAAAGATGTCCCTATTATTGAACTTACCCTGAGCTGTATGAGTAATAAGGATGTGCCAGTTAATGAACTTACCCTGAGCTGTATGAGTAATAAGGATGTGCCAGTTATTGAACTTACCGTGAGCTGTATGAGTAATAAGGATGAGCCAGTTATTGAACTTACCCTGAGCTGTATGAGTAATAAGGATGTCCCAGTTATTGAACTTACCTTGAGCTGTATGAGTAATAAGGATGTCCCAGTCATTGAACTTACCCTGAGCTGTATGAGTAATAAGGATGTGCCAGTTATTGAACTTACCCTGAGCTGTATGAGTAATAAGGATGTCCCAATTATTGAACTTACCTTGAGTTGTATGAGTAATAAGAATGTCCCAGTGATTGAACTTACCTTGAGCTGTATGAGTAATAATGATGTCCCAGTGATTGAACCTACCTTGAGCTGTATGAGTAATAAGGATGTCCCACTGATTAAACTTATCCTGAGCTGTATGAGTAATAAGGATGTCCCAGTTATTGAACATACCCTGAGCTGTATGAGTAATAAGGATGTCCAAGTTATTGAACTTAACTTGAGCTGTATGTGTAATAAGGATGTCCTAGTTATTGAACTTACCCTGAGCTGTATGACTAATAAGGATGTCCCAGTTATTGAACTTACCCTGAGCTGTATGAGTAATAAGGATGTCCCAGTTATTGAACTTACCCTGAGCTGTATGAGTGATAAGGATGTCCCAGTGATTGAACTTACCCTGAGCTGTATGAGTAATAAGGATGTCCCAGTTATTGAACTTACCCTGAGCTGTATGAGTAATAAGGATGTCCCAGTTATTGAACTTACCCTGAGCTGTATGAGTAATAAGGATATCTCAGTTATTGAACTTACCCTGAGCTGTATGAGTAATAAGGATGTCCCAGTTATTGAACTTACCCTGAGCTGTATGAGTAATAAGGATGTCCCAGTGATTGAACTTACCCTGAGCTGTATGAGTAATAAGGATGTCCCAGTTATTGAACTTACCCTGAGCTGTATGAGTAATAAGTATGTCCCAGTTATTGAACTTACCCTGAGCTGTATGAGTAATGAGGATGTCCCAGTGATTGAACTTACCCTGAGCTGTATGAGTAATAAGGATGTCCCAGTGATTGAACTTTCCCTGACCTGTATGAGTAATAAAGATGTCCCAGTTATTCAACTTACCCTGAGCTGTATGAGTAATAAGGATGTCCCAGTTATTGAACTTGCCCTGAGCTGTATGAGTAATAAGGATGTCCCAGTGATTGAACTTACCCTGAGCTGTATGAGTAATAAGGATGTCCCAGTTATCGAACTTACCCTGAGCTGTATGAGTAATAAGGATGTCCCAGTTATTGAACTTACCCTGAGCTGTATGAGTAATAAGGATGTCCCAGTTATTGAACTTACCCTGAGCTGTATGAGTAATAAGGATGTCCCAGTGATTGAACTTACCTTGAGCTGTATAAGTAATAAGGATGTCCCAGTTATTGAACTTTCCCTGAGCTGTATGAGTAATAAGGATGTCCCAGTTATTGAACTTACCCTGAGCTGTATGAGTAATAAGGATGTCCCAGGTATTGAACTTACCCTGAGCTGTATGAGTAATAAGGATGTCCCAGTGATTGAACTTACCCTGAGGTGTATGAGCAATAAGGATGTCCCAGTTATTGAACTTACCCTGAGCTGTATGAGTAATAAGGATGTCCCAGTTATTGAACTTACCCTGAGCTGTATGAGTAATAAGGATGTCCCAGTTATTGAACTTACCCTGAGCTGTATGAGTAATAAGGATGTCCCAGTGATTGAACTTACCCTGAGCTGTATGAGTAATAAGGATATCCCAGTTATTGAACTTACCCTGAGCTGTATGAGTAATAAGGATGTCCCAGTTATTGAACTTACCCTGAGCTGTATGAGTAATAAGGATGTCCCAGTTATTGAACTTACCCTGAGCTGTATGAGTAATAAGGATGTCCAAGTTATTGAACTTAACTTGAGCTGTATGAGTGATAAGGATGTCCCAATTATTGAACTTACCTTGAGCTGTATCAGTAATAAGGATGTCCCAGTGATTGAACTTACCCTGAGCTGTGTGAGAAATAAGGATGTCCCAATTATTGAACTTACCTTGAGCTGTATGAGTAACAAGGATGTCCCAATTATTGAACTTACCTTGAGCTGTATGAGTAATAAGGATGTCCCAGTGATTGAACTTACCCTGAGCTGTATGAGTAATAAGAATGTCCCAATTATTGAACTTACCTTGAGCTGTACGAGTAATAAGGATGTCCCAGTGATTGAACTTACCCTGAGCTGTATGAGTAATAAGGATGTCCCAATTATTGAACTTACCTTGAGCTGTATGAGTAATAAGGATGTCCCAGTGGTTGAACTTACCCTGAGCTGTATGAGTAATAAGGATGTCCCAATTATTGAACTTACCTTGAGCTGTATGAGAAATAAAGATGTCCCAATTATTGAACTTACCCTGAGCTGTATGAGTAATAAAGATGTGCCAGTTATTGAACTGACCCTGAGCTGTTTGAGTAATAAGGATGTGCCAGTTATTGAACTTACCCTCAGCTGTATGAGTAATAAGGATATGCCAGTTATTGAACTTACCGTGAGCTGTATGAGTAATAAGGATGTGCCAGTTATTGAACTTACCCTGAGCTGTATGAGTAATAAGGATGTCCCTGTGATTGAACTTATCCTGAGCTGTATGAGTAATAAGGATGTGCCAGTTATTGAACTTACCCTGAGCTGTATGAGTAATAAGGATGTGCCAGTTATTGAACTTACCCTGAGCTGTATGAGTAATAAGGATGTCCCAGTTATTGAACTTACCCTGAGCTGTATGACTAATAAGGATGTCCCAGTTATTGAACTTACCCTGAGCTGTATGAGTAATAAGGATGTCCCAGTTATTGAACTTACCCTGAGCTGTATGAGTAATAAGGATGTCCCAGTTATTGAACTTACCCTGAGCTGTATGAGTAATAAGGATGTCCCATTTATTGAACTTACCCTGAGCTGTATGAGTAATAAGGATGTCCCAGTTATTGAACTTACCCTGAGCTGTATGAGTAATAAGGATGTCCCAGTGATTGAACTTACCCTGAGCTGTATGAGTAATAAGGATATCCCAGTTATTGAACTTACCCTGAGCTGTATGAGTAATAAGGATGTCCCAGTTATTGAACTTACCCTGAGCTGTATGAGTAATAAGGATGTCCCAGTTATTGAACTTACCCTGAGCTGTATGAGTAATAAGGATGTCCAAGTTATTGAACTTAACTTGAGCTGTATGAGTGATAAGGATGTCCCAATTATTGAACTTACCTTGAGCTGAATCAGTAATAAGGATGTCCCAGTGATTGAACTTACCCTGAGCTGTATGAGAAATAAGGATGTCCCAAATATTGAACTTACCTTGAGCTGTATGAGTAACAAGGATGTCCCAATTATTGAACTTACCTTGAGCTGTATGAGCAATAAGGATGTCCCAGTGATTGAACTTACCCTGAGCTGTATGAGTAATAAGAATGTCCCAATTATTGAACTTACCTTGAGCTGTACGAGTAATAAGGATGTCCCAGTGATTGAACTTACCCTGAGCTGTATGAGTAATAAGGATGTCCCAATTATTGAACTTACCTTGAGCTGTATGAGTAATAAGGATGTCCCAGTGGTTGAACTTACCCTGAGCTGTATGAGTAATAAGGATGTCCCAATTATTGAACTTACCTTGAGCTGTATGAGTAATAAAGATGTCCCAATTATTGAACTTACCCTGAGCTGTATGAGTAATAAAGATGTGCCAGTTATTGAACTGACCCTGAGCTGTTTGAGTAATAAGGATATGCCAGTTATTGAACTTACCCTCAGCTGTATGAGTAATAAGGATATGCCAGTTATTGAACTTACCGTGAGCTGTATGAGTAATAAGGATGTGCCAGTTATTGAACTTACCCTGAGCTGTATGAGTAATAAGGATGTGCCAGTTATTGAACTTACCCTGAGCTGCATGAGTAATAAGGATGTGCCAGTTATTGAACTTACCCTGAGCTGTATGAGTAATAAGGATGTGCCAGTTATTGAACTTACCCTGAGCTGTATGAGTAATAAGGATGTCCCAGTTATTGAACTTACCTTGAGCTGTATGAGTAATAAGGATGTCCCAGTCATTGAACTTACCCTGAGCTGTATGAGTAATAAGGATGTGCCAGTTATTGAACTTACCCTGAGCTGTATGAGTAATAAGGATGTCCCAATTATTGAAGTTACCTTGAGCTGTATGAGTAATAAGGATGTCCCAATTATTGAACTTACCTTGAGTTGTATGAGTAATAACAATGTCCCAGTGATTGAACTTACCTTGAGCTGTATGAGTAATAAGGATGTCCCAGTGATTGAACTTATCCTGAGCTGTATGAGTAATAAGGATGTGCCAGTTATTGAACTTACCCTGAGCTGTATGAGTAATAAGGATGTCCCAGTTATTGAACTTACCTTGAGCTGTATGAGTAATAAGGATGTCCCAGTCATTGAACTTACCCTGAGCTGTATGAGTAATAAGGATGTGCCAGTTATTGAACTTACCCTGAGCTGTATGAGTAATAAGGATGTCCCAGTTATTGAACTTACCCTGAGCTGTATGAGTAATAAGGATGTCCCAGTGATTGAACTTACCTTGAGCTGTATAAGTAATAAGGATGTCCCAGTTATTGAACTTTCCCTGAGCTGTATGAGTAATAAGGATGTCCCAGTTATTGAACTTACCCTGAGCTGTATGAGTAATAAGGATGTCCCAGGTATTGAACTTACCCTGAGCTGTATGAGTAATAAGGATGTCCCAGTGATTGAACTTACCCTGAGGTGTATGAGCAATAAGGATGTCCCAGTTATTGAACTTACCCTGAGCTGTATGAGTAATAAGGATGTCCCAGTTATTGAACTTACCCTGAGCTGTATGAGTAATAAGGATGTCCCAGTTATTGAACTTACCCTGAGCTGTATGAGTAATAAGGATGTCCCAGTGATTGAACTTACCCTGAGCTGTATGAGTAATAAGGATATCCCAGTTATTGAACTTACCCTGAGCTGTATGAGTAATAAGGATGTCCCAGTTATTGAACTTACCCTGAGCTGTATGAGTAATAAGGATGTCCCAGTTATTGAACTTACCCTGAGCTGTATGAGTAATAAGGATGTCCAAGTTATTGAACTTAACTTGAGCTGTATGAGTGATAAGGATGTCCCAATTATTGAACTTACCTTGAGCTGTATCAGTAATAAGGATGTCCCAGTGATTGAACTTACCCTGAGCTGTGTGAGAAATAAGGATGTCCCAATTATTGAACTTACCTTGAGCTGTATGAGTAACAAGGATGTCCCAATTATTGAACTTACCTTGAGCTGTATGAGTAATAAGGATGTCCCAGTGATTGAACTTACCCTGAGCTGTATGAGTAATAAGAATGTCCCAATTATTGAACTTACCTTGAGCTGTACGAGTAATAAGGATGTCCCAGTGATTGAACTTACCCTGAGCTGTATGAGTAATAAGGATGTCCCAATTATTGAACTTACCTTGAGCTGTATGAGTAATAAGGATGTCCCAGTGGTTGAACTTACCCTGAGCTGTATGAGTAATAAGGATGTCCCAATTATTGAACTTACCTTGAGCTGTATGAGAAATAAAGATGTCCCAATTATTGAACTTACCCTGAGCTGTATGAGTAATAAAGATGTGCCAGTTATTGAACTGACCCTGAGCTGTTTGAGTAATAAGGATGTGCCAGTTATTGAACTTACCCTCAGCTGTATGAGTAATAAGGATATGCCAGTTATTGAACTTACCGTGAGCTGTATGAGTAATAAGGATGTGCCAGTTATTGAACTTACCCTGAGCTGTATGAGTAATAAGGATGTCCCTGTGATTGAACTTATCCTGAGCTGTATGAGTAATAAGGATGTGCCAGTTATTGAACTTACCCTGAGCTGTATGAGTAATAAGGATGTGCCAGTTATTGAACTTACCCTGAGCTGTATGAGTAATAAGGATGTCCCAGTTATTGAACTTACCCTGAGCTGTATGACTAATAAGGATGTCCCAGTTATTGAACTTACCCTGAGCTGTATGAGTAATAAGGATGTCCCAGTTATTGAACTTACCCTGAGCTGTATGAGTAATAAGGATGTCCCAGTTATTGAACTTACCCTGAGCTGTATGAGTAATAAGGATGTCCCATTTATTGAACTTACCCTGAGCTGTATGAGTAATAAGGATGTCCCAGTTATTGAACTTACCCTGAGCTGTATGAGTAATAAGGATGTCCCAGTGATTGAACTTACCCTGAGCTGTATGAGTAATAAGGATATCCCAGTTATTGAACTTACCCTGAGCTGTATGAGTAATAAGGATGTCCCAGTTATTGAACTTACCCTGAGCTGTATGAGTAATAAGGATGTCCCAGTTATTGAACTTACCCTGAGCTGTATGAGTAATAAGGATGTCCAAGTTATTGAACTTAACTTGAGCTGTATGAGTGATAAGGATGTCCCAATTATTGAACTTACCTTGAGCTGAATCAGTAATAAGGATGTCCCAGTGATTGAACTTACCCTGAGCTGTATGAGAAATAAGGATGTCCCAAATATTGAACTTACCTTGAGCTGTATGAGTAACAAGGATGTCCCAATTATTGAACTTACCTTGAGCTGTATGAGTAATAAGGATGTCCCAGTGATTGAACTTACCCTGAGCTGTATGAGTAATAAGAATGTCCCAATTATTGAACTTACCTTGAGCTGTACGAGTAATAAGGATGTCCCAGTGATTGAACTTACCCTGAGCTGTATGAGTAATAAGGATGTCCCAATTATTGAACTTACCTTGAGCTGTATGAGTAATAAGGATGTCCCAGTGGTTGAACTTACCCTGAGCTGTATGAGTAATAAGGATGTCCCAATTATTGAACTTACCTTGAGCTGTATGAGTAATAAAGATGTCCCAATTATTGAACTTACCCTGAGCTGTATGAGTAATAAAGATGTGCCAGTTATTGAACTGACCCTGAGCTGTTTGAGTAATAAGGATATGCCAGTTATTGAACTTACCCTCAGCTGTATGAGTAATAAGGATATGCCAGTTATTGAACTTACCGTGAGCTGTATGAGTAATAAGGATGTGCCAGTTATTGAACTTACCCTGAGCTGTATGAGTAATAAGGATGTGCCAGTTATTGAACTTACCCTGAGCTGCATGAGTAATAAGGATGTGCCAGTTATTGAACTTACCCTGAGCTGTATGAGTAATAAGGATGTGCCAGTTATTGAACTTACCCTGAGCTGTATGAGTAATAAGGATGTCCCAGTTATTGAACTTACCTTGAGCTGTATGAGTAATAAGGATGTCCCAGTCATTGAACTTACCCTGAGCTGTATGAGTAATAAGGATGTGCCAGTTATTGAACTTACCCTGAGCTGTATGAGTAATAAGGATGTCCCAATTATTGAAGTTACCTTGAGCTGTATGAGTAATAAGGATGTCCCAATTATTGAACTTACCTTGAGTTGTATGAGTAATAACAATGTCCCAGTGATTGAACTTACCTTGAGCTGTATGAGTAATAAGGATGTCCCAGTGATTGAACTTATCCTGAGCTGTATGAGTAATAAGGATGTGCCAGTTATTGAACTTACCCTGAGCTGTATGAGTAATAAGGATGTCCCAGTTATTGAACTTACCTTGAGCTGTATGAGTAATAAGGATGTCCCAGTCATTGAACTTACCCTGAGCTGTATGAGTAATAAGGATGTGCCAGTTATTGAACTTACCCTGAGCTGTATGAGTAACAAGGATGTCCCAATTATTGAACTTACCTTGAGTTGTATGAGTAATAAGAATGTCCCAGTGATTGAACTTACCTTGAGCTGTATGAGTAATAATGATGTCCCAGTGATTGAACCTACCTTGAGCTGTATGAGTAATAAGGATGTCCCACTGATTAAACTTATCCTGAGCTGTATGAGTAATAAGGATGTCCCAGTTATTGAACATACCCTGAGCTGTATGAGTAATAAGGATGTCCAAGTTATTGAACTTAACTTGAGCTGTATGTGTAATAAGGATGTCCTAGTTATTGAACTTACCCTGAGCTGTATGACTAATAAGGATGTCCCAGTTATTGAACTTACCCTGAGCTGTATGAGTAATAAGGATGTCCCAGTTATTGAACTTACCCTGAGCTGTATGAGTGATAAGGATGTCCCAGTGATTGAACTTACCCTGAGCTGTATGAGTAATAAGGATGTCCCAGTTATTGAACTTACCCTGAGCTGTATGAGTAATAAGGATGTCCCAGTTATTGAACTTACCCTGAGCTGTATGAGTAATAAGGATGTCCAAGTTATTGAACTTAACTTGAGCTGTATGAGTGATAAGGATGTCCCAATTATTGAACTTACCTTGAGCTGTATCAGTAATAAGGATGTCCCAGTGATTGAACTTACCCTGAGCTGTATGAGAAATAAGGATGTCCCAATTATTGAACTTACCTTGAGCTGTATGAGTAACAAGGATGTCCCAATTATTGAACTTACCTTGAGCTGTATGAGTAATAAGGATGTTCCAGTGATTGAACTTACCCTGAGCTGTATGAGTAATAAGAATGTCCCAATTATTGAACTTACCTTGAGCTGTACGAGTAATAAGGATGTCCCAGTGATTGAACTTACCCTGAGCTGTATGAGTAATAAGGATGTCCCAATTATTGAACTTACCTTGAGCTGTATGAGTAATAAGGATGTCCCAGTGGTTGAACTTACCCTGAGCTGTATGAGTAATAAGGATGTCCCAATTATTGAACTTACCTTGAGCTGTATGAGTAATAAAGATGTCCCTATTATTGAACTTACCCTGAGCTGTATGAGTAATAAGGATGTGCCAGTTAATGAACTTACCCTGAGCTGTATGAGTAATAAGGATGTGCCAGTTATTGAACTTACCGTGAGCTGTATGAGTAATAAGGATGAGCCAGTTATTGAACTTACCCTGAGCTGTATGAGTAATAAGGATGTCCCAGTTATTGAACTTACCTTGAGCTGTATGAGTAATAAGGATGTCCCAGTCATTGAACTTACCCTGAGCTGTATGAGTAATAAGGATGTGCCAGTTATTGAACTTACCCTGAGCTGTATGAGTAATAAGGATGTCCCAATTATTGAACTTACCTTGAGTTGTATGAGTAATAAGAATGTCCCAGTGATTGAACTTACCTTGAGCTGTATGAGTAATAATGATGTCCCAGTGATTGAACCTACCTTGAGCTGTATGAGTAATAAGGATGTCCCACTGATTAAACTTATCCTGAGCTGTATGAGTAATAAGGATGTCCCAGTTATTGAACATACCCTGAGCTGTATGAGTAATAAGGATGTCCAAGTTATTGAACTTAACTTGAGCTGTATGTGTAATAAGGATGTCCTAGTTATTGAACTTACCCTGAGCTGTATGACTAATAAGGATGTCCCAGTTATTGAACTTACCCTGAGCTGTATGAGTAATAAGGATGTCCCAGTTATTGAACTTACCCTGAGCTGTATGAGTGATAAGGATGTCCCAGTGATTGAACTTACCCTGAGCTGTCTGAGTAATAAGGATGTCCCAGTTATTGAACTTACCCTGAGCTGTATGAGTAATAAGGATGTCCCAGTGATTGAACTTACCCTGAGCTGTATGAGTAATAAGGATGTCCCAGTTATTGAACTTACCCTGAGCTGTATGAGTAATAAGTATGTCCCAGTTATTGAACTTACCCTGAGCTGTATGAGTAATGAGGATGTCCCAGTGATTGAACTTACCCTGAGCTGTATGAGTAATAAGGATGTCCCAGTGATTGAACTTTCCCTGACCTGTATGAGTAATAAAGATGTCCCAGTTATTCAACTTACCCTGAGCTGTATGAGTAATAAGGATGTCCCAGTTATTGAACTTGCCCTGAGCTGTATGAGTAATAAGGATGTCCCAGTGATTGAACTTACCCTGAGCTGTATGAGTAATAAGGATGTCCAAGTTATTGAACTTAACTTGAGCTGTATGAGTGATAAGGATGTCCCAATTATTGAACTTACCTTGAGCTGTATCAGTAATAAGGATGTCCCAGTGATTGAACTTACCCTGAGCTGTGTGAGAAATAAGGATGTCCCAATTATTGAACTTACCTTGAGCTGTATGAGTAACAAGGATGTCCCAATTATTGAACTTACCTTGAGCTGTATGAGTAATAAGGATGTCCCAGTGATTGAACTTACCCTGAGCTGTATGAGTAATAAGAATGTCCCAATTATTGAACTTACCTTGAGCTGTACGAGTAATAAGGATGTCCCAGTGATTGAACTTACCCTGAGCTGTATGAGTAATAAGGATGTCCCAATTATTGAACTTACCTTGAGCTGTATGAGTAATAAGGATGTCCCAGTGGTTGAACTTACCCTGAGCTGTATGAGTAATAAGGATGTCCCAATTATTGAACTTACCTTGAGCTGTATGAGAAATAAAGATGTCCCAATTATTGAACTTACCCTGAGCTGTATGAGTAATAAAGATGTGCCAGTTATTGAACTGACCCTGAGCTGTTTGAGTAATAAGGATGTGCCAGTTATTGAACTTACCCTCAGCTGTATGAGTAATAAGGATATGCCAGTTATTGAACTTACCGTGAGCTGTATGAGTAATAAGGATGTGCCAGTTATTGAACTTACCCTGAGCTGTATGAGTAATAAGGATGTCCCTGT
Organism: Narcine bancroftii; assembly: GCF_036971445.1. NCBI lineage: Eukaryota > Metazoa > Chordata > Chondrichthyes > Torpediniformes > Narcinidae > Narcine > Narcine bancroftii. The sequence continues at coordinate 53,976,024 of NC_091478.1, read as the reverse complement.
GATTGAACTTATCCTGAGCTGTATGAGTAATAAGGATGTGCCAGTTATTGAACTTACCCTGAGCTGTATGAGTAATAAGGATGTGCCAGTTATTGAACTTACCCTGAGCTGTATGAGTAATAAGGATGTCCCAGTTATTGAACTTACCCTGAGCTGTATGACTAATAAGGATGTCCCAGTTATTGAACTTACCCTGAGCTGTATGAGTAATAAGGATGTCCCAGTTATTGAACTTACCCTGAGCTGTATGAGTAATAAGGATGTCCCAGTTATTGAACTTACCCTGAGCTGTATGAGTAATAAGGATGTCCCATTTATTGAACTTACCCTGAGCTGTATGAGTAATAAGGATGTCCCAGTTATTGAACTTACCCTGAGCTGTATGAGTAATAAGGATGTCCCAGTGATTGAACTTACCCTGAGCTGTATGAGTAATAAGGATATCCCAGTTATTGAACTTACCCTGAGCTGTATGAGTAATAAGGATGTCCCAGTTATTGAACTTACCCTGAGCTGTATGAGTAATAAGGATGTCCCAGTTATTGAACTTACCCTGAGCTGTATGAGTAATAAGGATGTCCAAGTTATTGAACTTAACTTGAGCTGTATGAGTGATAAGGATGTCCCAATTATTGAACTTACCTTGAGCTGAATCAGTAATAAGGATGTCCCAGTGATTGAACTTACCCTGAGCTGTATGAGAAATAAGGATGTCCCAAATATTGAACTTACCTTGAGCTGTATGAGTAACAAGGATGTCCCAATTATTGAACTTACCTTGAGCTGTATGAGTAATAAGGATGTCCCAGTGATTGAACTTACCCTGAGCTGTATGAGTAATAAGAATGTCCCAATTATTGAACTTACCTTGAGCTGTACGAGTAATAAGGATGTCCCAGTGATTGAACTTACCCTGAGCTGTATGAGTAATAAGGATGTCCCAATTATTGAACTTACCTTGAGCTGTATGAGTAATAAGGATGTCCCAGTGGTTGAACTTACCCTGAGCTGTATGAGTAATAAGGATGTCCCAATTATTGAACTTACCTTGAGCTGTATGAGTAATAAAGATGTCCCAATTATTGAACTTACCCTGAGCTGTATGAGTAATAAAGATGTGCCAGTTATTGAACTGACCCTGAGCTGTTTGAGTAATAAGGATATGCCAGTTATTGAACTTACCCTCAGCTGTATGAGTAATAAGGATATGCCAGTTATTGAACTTACCGTGAGCTGTATGAGTAATAAGGATGTGCCAGTTATTGAACTTACCCTGAGCTGTATGAGTAATAAGGATGTGCCAGTTATTGAACTTACCCTGAGCTGCATGAGTAATAAGGATGTGCCAGTTATTGAACTTACCCTGAGCTGTATGAGTAATAAGGATGTGCCAGTTATTGAACTTACCCTGAGCTGTATGAGTAATAAGGATGTCCCAGTTATTGAACTTACCTTGAGCTGTATGAGTAATAAGGATGTCCCAGTCATTGAACTTACCCTGAGCTGTATGAGTAATAAGGATGTGCCAGTTATTGAACTTACCCTGAGCTGTATGAGTAATAAGGATGTCCCAATTATTGAAGTTACCTTGAGCTGTATGAGTAATAAGGATGTACCAATTATTGAACTTACCTTGAGTTGTATGAGTAATAACAATGTCCCAGTGATTGAACTTACCTTGAGCTGTATGAGTAATAAGGATGTCCCAGTGATTGAACTTATCCTGAGCTGTATGAGTAATAAGGATGTGCCAGTTATTGAACTTACCCTGAGCTGTATGAGTAATAAGGATGTCCCAGTTATTGAACTTACCTTGAGCTGTATGAGTAATAAGGATGTCCCAGTCATTGAACTTACCCTGAGCTGTATGAGTAATAAGGATGTGCCAGTTATTGAACTTACCCTGAGCTGTATGAGTAATAAGGATGTCCCAGTTATTGAACTTACCCTGAGCTGTATGAGTAATAAGGATGTCCCAGTGATTGAACTTACCTTGAGCTGTATAAGTAATAAGGATGTCCCAGTTATTGAACTTTCCCTGAGCTGTATGAGTAATAAGGATGTCCCAGTTATTGAACTTACCCTGAGCTGTATGAGTAATAAGGATGTCCCAGGTATTGAACTTACCCTGAGCTGTATGAGTAATAAGGATGTCCCAGTGATTGAACTTACCCTGAGGTGTATGAGCAATAAGGATGTCCCAGTTATTGAACTTACCCTGAGCTGTATGAGTAATAAGGATGTCCCAGTTATTGAACTTACCCTGAGCTGTATGAGTAATAAGGATGTCCCAGTTATTGAACTTACCCTGAGCTGTATGAGTAATAAGGATGTCCCAGTGATTGAACTTACCCTGAGCTGTATGAGTAATTAGGATATCCCAGTTATTGAACTTACCCTGAGCTGTATGAGTAATAAGGATGTCCCAGTTATTGAACTTACCCTGAGCTGTATGAGTAATAAGGATGTCCCAGTTATTGAACTTACCCTGAGCTGTATGAGTAATAAGGATGTCCAAGTTATTGAACTTAACTTGAGCTGTATGAGTGATAAGGATGTCCCAATTATTGAACTTACCTTGAGCTGTATCAGTAATAAGGATGTCCCAGTGATTGAACTTACCCTGAGCTGTGTGAGAAATAAGGATGTCCCAATTATTGAACTTACCTTGAGCTGTATGAGTAACAAGGATGTCCCAATTATTGAACTTACCTTGAGCTGTATGAGTAATAAGGATGTCCCAGTGATTGAACTTACCCTGAGCTGTATGAGTAATAAGAATGTCCCAATTATTGAACTTACCTTGAGCTGTACGAGTAATAAGGATGTCCCAGTGATTGAACTTACCCTGAGCTGTATGAGTAATAAGGATGTCCCAATTATTGAACTTACCTTGAGCTGTATGAGTAATAAGGATGTCCCAGTGGTTGAACTTACCCTGAGCTGTATGAGTAATAAGGATGTCCCAATTATTGAACTTACCTTGAGCTGTATGAGAAATAAAGATGTCCCAATTATTGAACTTACCCTGAGCTGTATGAGTAATAAAGATGTGCCAGTTATTGAACTGACCCTGAGCTGTTTGAGTAATAAGGATGTGCCAGTTATTGAACTTACCCTCAGCTGTATGAGTAATAAGGATATGCCAGTTATTGAACTTACCGTGAGCTGTATGAGTAATAAGGATGTGCCAGTTATTGAACTTACCCTGAGCTGTATGAGTAATAAGGATGTCCCTGTGATTGAACTTATCCTGAGCTGTATGAGTAATAAGGATGTGCCAGTTATTGAACTTACCCTGAGCTGTATGAGTAATAAGGATGTGCCAGTTATTGAACTTACCCTGAGCTGTATGAGTAATAAGGATGTCCCAGTTATTGAACTTACCCTGAGCTGTATGACTAATAAGGATGTCCCAGTTATTGAACTTACCCTGAGCTGTATGAGTAATAAGGATGTCCCAGTTATTGAACTTACCCTGAGCTGTATGAGTAATAAGGATGTCCCAGTTATTGAACTTACCCTGAGCTGTATGAGTAATAAGGATGTCCCATTTATTGAACTTACCCTGAGCTGTATGAGTAATAAGGATGTCCCAGTTATTGAACTTACCCTGAGCTGTATGAGTAATAAGGATGTCCCAGTGATTGAACTTACCCTGAGCTGTATGAGTAATAAGGATATCCCAGTTATTGAACTTACCCTGAGCTGTATGAGTAATAAGGATGTCCCAGTTATTGAACTTACCCTGAGCTGTATGAGTAATAAGGATGTCCCAGTTATTGAACTTACCCTGAGCTGTATGAGTAATAAGGATGTCCAAGTTATTGAACTTAACTTGAGCTGTATGAGTGATAAGGATGTCCCAATTATTGAACTTACCTTGAGCTGAATCAGTAATAAGGATGTCCCAGTGATTGAACTTACCCTGAGCTGTATGAGAAATAAGGATGTCCCAAATATTGAACTTACCTTGAGCTGTATGAGTAACAAGGATGTCCCAATTATTGAACTTACCTTGAGCTGTATGAGTAATAAGGATGTCCCAGTGATTGAACTTACCCTGAGCTGTATGAGTAATAAGAATGTCCCAATTATTGAACTTACCTTGAGCTGTACGAGTAATAAGGATGTCCCAGTGATTGAACTTACCCTGAGCTGTATGAGTAATAACGATGTCCCAATTATTGAACTTACCTTGAGCTGTATGAGTAATAAGGATGTCCCAGTGGTTGAACTTACCCTGAGCTGTATGAGTAATAAGGATGTCCCAATTATTGAACTTACCTTGAGCTGTATGAGTAATAAAGATGTCCCAATTATTGAACTTACCCTGAGCTGTATGAGTAATAAAGATGTGCCAGTTATTGAACTGACCCTGAGCTGTTTGAGTAATAAGGATATGCCAGTTATTGAACTTACCCTCAGCTGTATGAGTAATAAGGATATGCCAGTTATTGAACTTACCGTGAGCTGTATGAGTAATAAGGATGTGCCAGTTATTGAACTTACCCTGAGCTGTATGAGTAATAAGGATGTGCCAGTTATTGAACTTACCCTGAGCTGCATGAGTAATAAGGATGTGCCAGTTATTGAACTTACCCTGAGCTGTATGAGTAATAAGGATGTGCCAGTTATTGAACTTACCCTGAGCTGTATGAGTAATAAGGATGTCCCAGTTATTGAACTTACCTTGAGCTGTATGAGTAATAAGGATGTCCCAGTCATTGAACTTACCCTGAGCTGTATGAGTAATAAGGATGTGCCAGTTATTGAACTTACCCTGAGCTGTATGAGTAATAAGGATGTCCCAATTATTGAAGTTACCTTGAGCTGTATGAGTAATAAGGATGTCCCAATTATTGAACTTACCTTGAGTTGTATGAGTAATAACAATGTCCCAGTGATTGAACTTACCTTGAGCTGTATGAGTAATAAGGATGTCCCAGTGATTGAACTTATCCTGAGCTGTATGAGTAATAAGGATGTGCCAGTTATTGAACTTACCCTGAGCTGTATGAGTAATAAGGATGTCCCAGTTATTGAACTTACCTTGAGCTGTATGAGTAATAAGGATGTCCCAGTCATTGAACTTACCCTGAGCTGTATGAGTAATAAGGATGTGCCAGTTATTGAACTTACCCTGAGCTGTATGAGTAACAAGGATGTCCCAATTATTGAACTTACCTTGAGTTGTATGAGTAATAAGAATGTCCCAGTGATTGAACTTACCTTGAGCTGTATGAGTAATAATGATGTCCCAGTGATTGAACCTACCTTGAGCTGTATGAGTAATAAGGATGTCCCACTGATTAAACTTATCCTGAGCTGTATGAGTAATAAGGATGTCCCAGTTATTGAACATACCCTGAGCTGTATGAGTAATAAGGATGTCCAAGTTATTGAACTTAACTTGAGCTGTATGTGTAATAAGGATGTCCTAGTTATTGAACTTACCCTGAGCTGTATGACTAATAAGGATGTCCCAGTTATTGAACTTACCCTGAGCTGTATGAGTAATAAGGATGTCCCAGTTATTGAACTTACCCTGAGCTGTATGAGTGATAAGGATGTCCCAGTGATTGAACTTACCCTGAGCTGTATGAGTAATAAGGATGTCCCAGTTATTGAACTTACCCTGAGCTGTATGAGTAATAAGGATGTCCCAGTTATTGAACTTACCCTGAGCTGTATGAGTAATAAGGATGTCCAAGTTATTGAACTTAACTTGAGCTGTATGAGTGATAAGGATGTCCCAATTATTGAACTTACCTTGAGCTGTATCAGTAATAAGGATGTCCCAGTGATTGAACTTACCCTGAGCTGTATGAGAAATAAGGATGTCCCAATTATTGAACTTACCTTGAGCTGTATGAGTAACAAGGATGTCCCAATTATTGAACTTACCTTGAGCTGTATGAGTAATAAGGATGTTCCAGTGATTGAACTTACCCTGAGCTGTATGAGTAATAAGAATGTCCCAATTATTGAACTTACCTTGAGCTGTACGAGTAATAAGGATGTCCCAGTGATTGAACTTACCCTGAGCTGTATGAGTAATAAGGATGTCCCAATTATTGAACTTACCTTGAGCTGTATGAGTAATAAGGATGTCCCAGTGGTTGAACTTACCCTGAGCTGTATGAGTAATAAGGATGTCCCAATTATTGAACTTACCTTGAGCTGTATGAGTAATAAAGATGTCCCTATTATTGAACTTACCCTGAGCTGTATGAGTAATAAGGATGTGCCAGTTAATGAACTTACCCTGAGCTGTATGAGTAATAAGGATGTGCCAGTTATTGAACTTACCGTGAGCTGTATGAGTAATAAGGATGAGCCAGTTATTGAACTTACCCTGAGCTGTATGAGTAATAAGGATGTCCCAGTTATTGAACTTACCTTGAGCTGTATGAGTAATAAGGATGTCCCAGTCATTGAACTTACCCTGAGCTGTATGAGTAATAAGGATGTGCCAGTTATTGAACTTACCCTGAGCTGTATGAGTAATAAGGATGTCCCAATTATTGAACTTACCTTGAGTTGTATGAGTAATAAGAATGTCCCAGTGATTGAACTTACCTTGAGCTGTATGAGTAATAATGATGTCCCAGTGATTGAACCTACCTTGAGCTGTATGAGTAATAAGGATGTCCCACTGATTAAACTTATCCTGAGCTGTATGAGTAATAAGGATGTCCCAGTTATTGAACATACCCTGAGCTGTATGAGTAATAAGGATGTCCAAGTTATTGAACTTAACTTGAGCTGTATGTGTAATAAGGATGTCCTAGTTATTGAACTTACCCTGAGCTGTATGACTAATAAGGATGTCCCAGTTATTGAACTTACCCTGAGCTGTATGAGTAATAAGGATGTCCCAGTTATTGAACTTACCCTGAGCTGTATGAGTGATAAGGATGTCCCAGTGATTGAACTTACCCTGAGCTGTCTGAGTAATAAGGATGTCCCAGTTATTGAACTTACCCTGAGCTGTATGAGTAATAAGGATGTCCCAGTGATTGAACTTACCCTGAGCTGTATGAGTAATAAGGATGTCCCAGTTATTGAACTTACCCTGAGCTGTATGAGTAATAAGTATGTCCCAGTTATTGAACTTACCCTGAGCTGTATGAGTAATGAGGATGTCCCAGTGATTGAACTTACCCTGAGCTGTATGAGTAATAAGGATGTCCCAGTGATTGAACTTTCCCTGACCTGTATGAGTAATAAAGATGTCCCAGTTATTCAACTTACCCTGAGCTGTATGAGTAATAAGGATGTCCCAGTTATTGAACTTGCCCTGAGCTGTATGAGTAATAAGGATGTCCCAGTGATTGAACTTACCCTGAGCTGTATGAGTAATAAGGATGTCCCAGTTATCGAACTTACCCTGAGCTGTATGAGTAATAAGGATGTCCCAGTTATTGAACTTACCCTGAGCTGTATGAGTAATAAGGATGTCCCAGTTATTGAACTTACCCTGAGCTGTATGAGTAATAAGGATGTCCCAGTGATTGAACTTACCTTGAGCTGTATAAGTAATAAGGATGTCCCAGTTATTGAACTTTCCCTGAGCTGTATGAGTAATAAGGATGTCCCAGTTATTGAACTTACCCTGAGCTGTATGAGTAATAAGGATGTCCCAGGTATTGAACTTACCCTGAGCTGTATGAGTAATAAGGATGTCCCAGTGATTGAACTTACCCTGAGGTGTATGAGCAATAAGGATGTCCCAGTTATTGAACTTACCCTGAGCTGTATGAGTAATAAGGATGTCCCAGTTATTGAACTTACCCTGAGCTGTATGAGTAATAAGGATGTCCCAGTTATTGAACTTACCCTGAGCTGTATGAGTAATAAGGATGTCCCAGTTATTGAACTTACCCTGAGCTGTATGAGTAATAAGGATGTCCCAGTTATTGAACTTACCCTGAGCTGTATGAGTAATAAGGATGTCCCAGTGATTGAACTTACCCTGAGCTGTATGAGTAATAAGGATATCCCAGTTATTGAACTTACCCTGAGCTGTATGAGTAATAAGGATGTCCCAGTTATTGAACTTACCCTGAGCTGTATGAGTAATAAGGATGTCCCAGTTATTGAACTTACCCTGAGCTGTATGAGTAATAAGGATGTCCAAGTTATTGAACTTAACTTGAGCTGTATGAGTGATAAGGATGTCCCAATTATTGAACTTACCTTGAGCTGTATCAGTAATAAGGATGTCCCAGTGATTGAACTTACCCTGAGCTGTGTGAGAAATAAGGATGTCCCAATTATTGAACTTACCTTGAGCTGTATGAGTAACAAGGATGTCCCAATTATTGAACTTACCTTGAGCTGTATGAGTAATAAGGATGTCCCAGTGATTGAACTTACCCTGAGCTGTATGAGTAATAAGAATGTCCCAATTATTGAACTTACCTTGAGCTGTACGAGTAATAAGGATGTCCCAGTGATTGAACTTACCCTGAGCTGTATGAGTAATAAGGATGTCCCAATTATTGAACTTACCTTGAGCTGTATGAGTAATAAGGATGTCCCAGTGGTTGAACTTACCCTGAGCTGTATGAGTAATAAGGATGTCCCAATTATTGAACTTACCTTGAGCTGTATGAGTAATAAAGATGTGCCAATTATTGAACTTACCCTGAGCTGTATGAGTAATAAAGATGTGCCAGTTATTGAACTGACCCTGAGCTGTTTGAGTAATAAGGATGTGCCAGTTATTGAACTTACCCTCAGCTGTATGAGTAATAAGGATATGCCAGTTATTGAACTTACCGTGAGCTGTATGAGTAATAAGGATGTGCCAGTTATTGAACTTACCCTGACCTGTATGAGTAATAAGGATGTCCCTGTGATTGAACTTATCCTGAGCTGTATGAGTAATAAGGATGTGCCAGTTATTGAACTTACCCTGAGCTGTATGAGTAATAAGGATGTGCCAGTTATTGAACTTACCCTGAGCTGTATGAGTAATAAGGATGTCCCAGTTATTGAACTTACCCTGAGCTGTATGACTAATAAGGATGTCCCAGTTATTGAACTTACCCTGAGCTGTATGAGTAATAAGGATGTCCCAGTTATTGAACTTACCCTGAGCTGTATGAGTAATAAGGATGTCCCAGTTATTGAACTTACCCTGAGCTGTATGAGTAATAAGGATGTCCCATTTATTGAACTTACCCTGAGCTGTATGAGTAATAAGGATGTCCCAGTTATTGAACTTACCCTGAGCTGTATGAGTAATAAGGATGTCCCAGTGATTGAACTTACCCTGAGCTGTATGAGTAATAAGGATATCCCAGTTATTGAACTTACCCTGAGCTGTATGAGTAATAAGGATGTCCCAGTTATTGAACTTACCCTGAGCTGTATGAGTAATAAGGATGTCCCAGTTATTGAACTTACCCTGAGCTGTATGAGTAATAAGGATGTCCAAGTTATTGAACTTAACTTGAGCTGTATGAGTGATAAGGATGTCCCAATTATTGAACTTACCTTGAGCTGAATCAGTAATAAGGATGTCCCAGTGATTGAACTTACCCTGAGCTGTATGAGAAATAAGGATGTCCCAAATATTGAACTTACCTTGAGCTGTATGAGTAACAAGGATGTCCCAATTATTGAACTTACCTTGAGCTGTATGAGTAATAAGGATGTCCCAGTGATTGAACTTACCCTGAGCTGTATGAGTAATAAGAATGTCCCAATTATTGAACTTACCTTGAGCTGTACGAGTAATAAGGATGTCCCAGTGATTGAACTTACCCTGAGCTGTATGAGTAATAAGGATGTCCCAATTATTGAACTTACCTTGAGCTGTATGAGTAATAAGGAAGTCCCAGTGGTTGAACTTACCCTGAGCTGTATGAGTAATAAGGATGTCCCAATTATTGAACTTACCTTGAGCTGTATGAGTAATAAAGATGTCCCAATTATTGAACTTACCCTGAGCTGTATGAGTAATAAAGATGTGCCAGTTATTGAACTGACCCTGAGCTGTTTGAGTAATAAGGATGTGCCAGTTATTGAACTTACCCTCAGCTGTATGAGTAATAAGGATATGCCAGTTATTGAACTTACCGTGAGCTGTATGAGTAATAAGGATGTGCCAGTTATTGAACTTACCCTGAGCTGTATGAGTAATAAGGATGTGCCAGTTATTGAACTTACCCTGAGCTGTATGAGTAATAAGGATGTGCCAGTTATTGAACTTACCCTGAGCTGTATGAGTAATAAGGATGTGCCAGTTATTGAACTTACCCTGAGCTGTATGAGTAATAAGGATGTCCCAGTTATTGAACTTACCTTGAGCTGTATGAGTAATAAGGATGTCCCAGTCATTGAACTTACCCTGAGCTGTATGAGTAATAAGGATGTGCCAGTTATTGAACTTACCCTGAGCTGTATGAGTAATAAGGATGTCCCAATTATTGAAGTTACCTTGAGCTGTATGAGTAATAAGGATGTCCCAATTATTGAACTTACCTTGAGTTGTATGAGTAATAACAATGTCCCAGTGATTGAACTTACCTTGAGCTGTATGAGTAATAAGGATGTCCCAGTGATTGAACTTATCCTGAGCTGTATGAGTAATAAGGATGTGCCAGTTATTGAACTTACCCTGAGCTGTATGAGTAATAAGGATGTCCCAGTTATTGAACTTACCTTGAGCTGTATGAGTAATAAGGATGTCCCAGTCATTGAACTTACCCTGAGCTGCATGAGTAATAAGGATGTGCCAGTTATTGAACTTACCCTGAGCTGTATGAGTAATAAGGATGTCCCAATTATTGAACTTACCTTGAGTTGTATGAGTAATAAGAATGTCCCAGTGATTGAACTTACCTTGAGCTGTATGAGTAATAATGATGTCCCAGTGATTGAACCTACCTTGAGCTGTATGAGTAATAAGGATGTCCCACTGATTAAACTTATCCTGAGCTGTATGAGTAATAAGGATGTCCCAGTTATTGAACATACCCTGAGCTGTATGAGTAATAAGGATGTCCAAGTTATTGAACTTAACTTGAGCTGTATGTGTAATAAGGATGTCCTAGTTATTGAACTTACCCTGAGCTGTATGACTAATAAGGATGTCCCAGTTATTGAACTTACCCTGAGCTGTATGAGTAATAAGGATGTCCCAGTTATTGAACTTACCCTGAGCTGTATGAGTGATAAGGATGTCCCAGTGATTGAACTTACCCTGAGCTGTATGAGTAATAAGGATGTCCCAGTTATTGAACTTACCCTGAGCTGTATGAGTAATAAGGATGTCCCAGTTATTGAACTTACCCTGAGCTGTATGAGTAATAAGGATGTCCCAGTGATTGAACTTTCCCTGAGCTGTATGAGTAATAAGTATGTCCCAGTTATTGAACTTTCCCTGAGCTGTATGAGTAATAAGGATGTCCCAGTTATTGAACTTACCCTGAGCTGTATGAGTAATAAGGATGTCCCACTTTTTGAACTTACCCTGAGCTGTATGAGTAATAAGAATGTCCCAGTGATTGAACTTACCCTGAGCTGTATGAGTAATAAGGATGTCCCAGTTATTGAACTTACCCTGAGCTGTATGAGTAATAAGGATGTCCCAGTTATTGAACTTACCCTGAGCTGTCTGAGTAATAAGGATGTTCCAGTTATTGAACTTACCCAGAGCGGTATGAGTAATAAGGATGTCCCAGTTATTGAACTTACCCTGAGCTGTATGAGTAATAAGGATTCCCAGTTATTGAACTTACCCTGAGCTGTATGAGTAATAAGGATGTCCAAGTTATTAAACTTAACTTGAGCTGTATGAGTGATAAGGATGTCCCAATTATTGAACTTACATTGAGCTGTATCAGTAATAAGGATGTCCCAGTGATTGAACTTACCCTGAGCTGTATGAGTAATAAGGATATCCCAATTATTGAACTTACCTTGAGCTGTATGAGTAATAAGGATGTCCCAATTATTGAACTTACCTTGAGCTGTATGAGTAATAAGAATGTCCCAATTATTGAACTTACCTTGAGCTGTATGAGTAATAAGGATGTCCCAGTGATTGAACTTACCCGGAGCTGTATGAGTAATAAGGATGTCCCAATTATTGAACTTACCTTGAGCTGTATGAGTATTAAGAATGTCCCAGTGATTGAACTTACCCTGAGCTGTATGAGTAATAAGGATGTCCCAATTATTGAACTTACCTTGAGCTGTATGAGTAATAAAGATGTCCCAATTATTGAACTTACCCTGAGCTGTGTGAGTAATAAAGATGAGCCAGTTATTGAACTGACCCTGAGCTGTTTGAGTAATAAGGATGTGCCAGTTATTGAACTTACCCTCAGCTGTATGAGTAATAAGGATATGCCAGTTATTGAACTTACCCTGAGCTGTATGAGTAATAAGGATGTGCCAGTTATTGAACTTACCCTGAGCTGTATGAGTAATAAGGATGTGCCAGTTATTGAACTTACGCTGAGCTGTATGAGTAATAAGGATGTGCCAGTTATTGAACTTACCCTGAGCTGTATGAGTAATAAGTATGTGCCAGTTATTGAACTTACCCTGAGCTGTATGAGTAATAAGGATGTCCCAGTTATTGAACTTACCTTGAGCTGTATGAGTAATAAGGATGTCCCAGTCATTGAGCTTACCCTGAGCTGTATGAGTAATAAGGATGTGCCAGTTATTGAACTTACCCTGAGCTGTATGAGTAATAAGGATGTCCCAATTATTGAACTTACCTTGAGTTGTATGAGTAATAAGGATGTGCCAGTTATTGAACTTACCCTGAGCTGTATGAGTAATAAGGATGTCCCAGTTATTGAACTTACCCTGAGCTGTATGAGTAATAAGGATGTCCCAGGTATTGAACTTACCCTGAGCTGTATGAGTAATAAGGATGTCCCAGTGATTGAACTTACCCTGAGGTGTATGAGCAATAAGGATGTCCCAGTTATTGAACTTACCCTGAGCTGTATGAGTAATAAGGATGTCCCAGTTATTGAACTTACCCTGAGCTGTATGAGTAATAAGGATGTCCCAGTTATTGAACTTACCCTGAGCTGTATGAGTAATAAGGATGTCCCAGTTATTGAACTTACCCTGAGCTGTATGAGTAATAAGGATGTCCCAGTTATTGAACTTACCCTGAGCTGTATGAGTAATAAGGATGTCCCAGTGATTGAACTTACCCTGAGCTGTATGAGTAATAAGGATATCCCAGTTATTGAACTTACCCTGAGCTGTATGAGTAATAAGGATGTCCCAGTTATTGAACTTACCCTGAGCTGTATGAGTAATAAGGATGTCTCAGTTATTGAACTTACCCTGAGCTGTATGAGTAATAAGGATGTCCAAGTTATTGAACTTAACTTGAGCTGTATGAGTGATAAGGATGTCCCAATTATTGAACTTACCTTGAGCTGTATCAGTAATAAGGATGTCCCAGTGATTGAACTTACCCTGAGCTGTGTGAGAAATAAGGATGTCCCAATTATTGAACTTACCTTGAGCTGTATGAGTAACAAGGATGTCCCAATTATTGAACTTACCTTGAGCTGTATGAGTAATAAGGATGTCCCAGTGATTGAACTTACCCTGAGCTGTATGAGTAATAAGAATGTCCCAATTATTGAACTTACCTTGAGCTGTACGAGTAATAAGGATGTCCCAGTGATTGAACTTACCCTGAGCTGTATGAGTAATAAGGATGTCCCAATTATTGAACTTACCTTGAGCTGTATGAGTAATAAGGATGTCCCAGTGGTTGAACTTACCCTGAGCTGTATGAGTAATAAGGATGTCCCAATTATTGAACTTACCTTGAGCTGTATGAGTAATAAAGATGTCCCAATTATTGAACTTACCCTGAGCTGTATGAGTAATAAAGATGTGCCAGTTATTGAACTGACCCTGAGCTGTTTGAGTAATAAGGATGTGCCAGTTATTGAACTTACCCTCAGCTGTATGAGTAATAAGGATATGCCAGTTATTGAACTTACCGTGAGCTGTATGAGTAATAAGGATGTGCCAGTTATTGAACTTACCCTGAGCTGTATGAGTAATAAGGATGTCCCTGTGATTGAACTTATCCTGAGCTGTATGAGTAATAAGGATGTGCCAGTTATTGAACTTACCCTGAGCTGTATGAGTAATAAGGATGTGCCAGTTATTGAACTTAACTTGAGCTGTATGAGTAATAAGGATGTCCCAGTTATTGAACTTACCCTGAGCTGTATGACTAATAAGGATGTCCCAGTTATTGAACTTACCCTGAGCTGTATGAGTAATAAGGATGTCCCAGTTATTGAACTTACCCTGAGCTGTATGAGTAATAAGGATGTCCCAGTTATTGAACTTACCCTGAGCTGTATGAGTAATAAGGATGTCCCATTTATTGAACTTACCCTGAGCTGTATGAGTAATAAGGATGTCCCAGTTATTGAACTTACCCTGAGCTGTATGAGTAATAAGGATGTCCCAGTGATTGAACTTACCCTGAGCTGTATGAGTAATAAGGATATCCCAGTTATTGAACTTACCCTGAGCTGTATGAGTAATAAGGATGTCCCAGTTATTGAACTTACCCTGAGCTGTATGAGTAATAAGGATGTCCCAGTTATTGAACTTACCCTGAGCTGTATGAGTAATAAGGATGTCCAAGTTATTGAACTTAACTTGAGCTGTATGAGTGATAAGGATGTCCCAATTATTGAACTTACCTTGAGCTGAATCAGTAATAAGGATGTCCCAGTGATTGAACTTACCCTGAGCTGTATGAGAAATAAGGATGTCCCAAATATTGAACTTACCTTGAGCTGTATGAGTAACAAGGATGTCCCAATTATTGAACTTACCTTGAGCTGTATGAGTAATAAGGATGTCCCAGTGATTGAACTTACCCTGAGCTGTATGAGTAATAAGAATGTCCCAATTATTGAACTTACCTTGAGCTGTACGAGTAATAAGGATGTCCCAGTGATTGAACTTACCCTGAGCTGTATGAGTAATAAGGATGTCCCAATTATTGAACTTACCTTGAGCTGTATGAGTAATAAGGATGTCCCAGTGGTTGAACTTACCCTGAGCTGTATGAGTAATAAGGATGTCCCAATTATTGAACTTACCTTGAGCTGTATGAGTAATAAAGATGTCCCAATTATTGAACTTACCCTGAGCTGTATGAGTAATAAAGATGTGCCAGTTATTGAACTGACCCTGAGCTGTTTGAGTAATAAGGATATGCCAGTTATTGAACTTACCCTCAGATGTATGAGTAATAAGGATATGCCAGTTATTGAACTTACCGTGAGCTGTATGAGTAATAAGGATGTGCCAGTTATTGAACTTACCCTGAGCTGTATGAGTAATAAGGATGTGCCAGTTATTGAACTTACCCTGAGCTGCATGAGTAATAAGGATGTGCCAGTTATTGAACTTACCCTGAGCTGTATGAGTAATAAGGATGTGCCAGTTATTGAACTTACCCTGAGCTGTATGAGTAATAAGGATGTCCCAGTTATTGAACTTACCTTGAGCTGTATGAGTAATAAGGATGTCCCAGTCATTGAACTTACCCTGAGCTGTATGAGTAATAAGGATGTGCCAGTTATTGAACTTACCCTGAGCTGTATGAGTAATAAGGATGTCCCAGTTATTGAACTTACCCTGAGCTGTATGAGTAATAAGGATGTCCCAGTTATTGAACTTACCCTGAGCTGTATGAGTAATAAGGATGTCCCAGTGATTGAACTTACCCTGAGCTGTATGAGTAATAAGGATATCCCAGTTATTGAACTTACCCTGAGCTGTATGAGTAATAAGGATGTCCCAGTTATTGAACTTACCCTGAGCTGTATGAGTAATAAGGATGTCTCAGTTATTGAACTTACCCTGAGCTGTATGAGTAATAAGGATGTCCAAGTTATTGAACTTAACTTGAGCTGTATGAGTGATAAGGATGTCCCAATTATTGAACTTACCTTGAGCTGTATCAGTAATAAGGATGTCCCAGTGATTGAACTTACCCTGAGCTGTGTGAGAAATAAGGATGTCCCAATTATTGAACTTACCTTGAGCTGTATGAGTAACAAGGATGTCCCAATTATTGAACTTACCTTGAGCTGTATGAGTAATAAGGATGTCCCAGTGATTGAACTTACCCTGAGCTGTATGAGTAATAAGAATGTCCCAATTATTGAACTTACCTTGAGCTGTACGAGTAATAAGGATGTCCCAGTGATTGAACTTACCCTGAGCTGTATGAGTAATAAGGATGTCCCAATTATTGAACTTACCTTGAGCTGTATGAGTAATAAGGATGTCCCAGTGGTTGAACTTACCCTGAGCTGTATGAGTAATAAGGATGTCCCAATTATTGAACTTACCTTGAGCTGTATGAGTAATAAAGATGTCCCAATTATTGAACTTACCCTGAGCTGTATGAGTAATAAAGATGTGCCAGTTATTGAACTGACCCTGAGCTGTTTGAGTAATAAGGATGTGCCAGTTATTGAACTTACCCTCAGCTGTATGAGTAATAAGGATATGCCAGTTATTGAACTTACCGTGAGATGTATGAGTAATAAGGATGTGCCAGTTATTGAACTTACCCTGAGCTGTATGAGTAATAAGGATGTCCCTGTGATTGAACTTATCCTGAGCTGTATGAGTAATAAGGATGTGCCAGTTATTGAACTTACCCTGAGCTGTATGAGTAATAAGGATGTGCCAGTTATTGAACTTAACTTGAGCTGTATGAGTAATAAGGATGTCCCAGTTATTGAACTTACCCTGAGCTGTATGACTAATAAGGATGTCCCAGTTATTGAACTTACCCTGAGCTGTATGAGTAATAAGGATGTCCCAGTTATTGAACTTACCCTGAGCTGTATGAGTAATAAGGATGTCCCAGTTATTGAACTTACCCTGAGCTGTATGAGTAATAAGGATGTCCCATTTATTGAACTTACCCTGAGCTGTATGAGTAATAAGGATGTCCCAGTTATTGAACTTACCCTGAGCTGTATGAGTAATAAGGATGTCCCAGTGATTGAACTTACCCTGAGCTGTATGAGTAATAAGGATATCCCAGTTATTGAACTTACCCTGAGCTGTATGAGTAATAAGGATGTCCCAGTTATTGAACTTACCCTGAGCTGTATGAGTAATAAGGATGTCCCAGTTATTGAACTTACCCTGAGCTGTATGAGTAATAAGGATGTCCAAGTTATTGAACTTAACTTGAGCTGTATGAGTGATAAGGATGTCCCAATTATTGAACTTACCTTGAGCTGAATCAGTAATAAGGATGTCCCAGTGATTGAACTTACCCTGAGCTGTATGAGAAATAAGGATGTCCCAAATATTGAACTTACCTTGAGCTGTATGAGTAACAAGGATGTCCCAATTATTGAACTTACCTTGAGCTGTATGAGTAATAAGGATGTCCCAGTGATTGAACTTACCCTGAGCTGTATGAGTAATAAGAATGTCCCAATTATTGAACTTACCTTGAGCTGTACGAGTAATAAGGATGTCCCAGTGATTGAACTTACCCTGAGCTGTATGAGTAATAAGGATGTCCCAATTATTGAACTTACCTTGAGCTGTATGAGTAATAAGGATGTCCCAGTGGTTGAACTTACCCTGAGCTGTATGAGTAATAAGGATGTCCCAATTATTGAACTTACCTTGAGCTGTATGAGTAATAAAGATGTCCCAATTATTGAACTTACCCTGAGCTGTATGAGTAATAAAGATGTGCCAGTTATTGAACTGACCCTGAGCTGTTTGAGTAATAAGGATATGCCAGTTATTGAACTTACCCTCAGCTGTATGAGTAATAAGGATATGCCAGTTATTGAACTTACCGTGAGCTGTATGAGTAATAAGGATGTGCCAGTTATTGAACTTACCCTGAGCTGTATGAGTAATAAGGATGTGCCAGTTATTGAACTTACCCTGAGCTGCATGAGTAATAAGGATGTGCCAGTTATTGAACTTACCCTGAGCTGTATGAGTAATAAGGATGTGCCAGTTATTGAACTTACCCTGAGCTGTATGAGTAATAAGGATGTCCCAGTTATTGAACTTACCTTGAGCTGTATGAGTAATAAGGATGTCCCAGTCATTGAACTTACCCTGAGCTGTATGAGTAATAAGGATGTGCCAGTTATTGAACTTACCCTGAGCTGTATGAGTAATAAGGATGTCCCAATTATTGAAGTTACCTTGAGCTGTATGAGTAATAAGGATGTCCCAATTATTGAACTTACCTTGAGTTGTATGAGTAATAACAATGTCCCAGTGATTGAACTTACCTTGAGCTGTATGAGTAATAAGGATGTCCCAGTGATTGAACTTATCCTGAGCTGTATGAGTAATAAGGATGTGCCAGTTATTGAACTTACCCTGAGCTGTATGAGTAATAAGGATGTCCCAGTTATTGAACTTACCTTGAGCTGTATGAGTAATAAGGATGTCCCAGTCATTGAACTTACCCTGAGCTGTATGAGTAATAAGGATGTGCCAGTTATTGAACTTACCCTGAGCTGTATGAGTAATAAGGATGTCCCAATTATTGAACTTACCTTGAGTTGTATGAGTAATAAGAATGTCCCAGTGATTGAACTTACCTTGAGCTGTATGAGTAATAATGATGTCCCAGTGATTGAACCTACCTTGAGCTGTATGAGTAATAAGGATGTCCCACTGATTAAACTTATCCTGAGCTGTATGAGTAATAAGGATGTCCCAGTTATTGAACATACCCTGAGCTGTATGAGTAATAAGGATGTCCAAGTTATTGAACTTAACTTGAGCTGTATGTGTAATAAGGATGTCCTAGTTATTGAACTTACCCTGAGCTGTATGACTAATAAGGATGTCCCAGTTATTGAACTTACCCTGAGCTGTATGAGTAATAAGGATGTCCCAGTTATTGAACTTACCCTGAGCTGTATGAGTGATAAGGATGTCCCAGTGATTGAACTTACCCTGAGCTGTATGAGTAATAAGGATGTCCCAGTTATTGAACTTACCCTGAGCTGTATGAGTAATAAGGATGTCCCAGTTATTGAACTTACCCTGAGCTGTATGAGTAATAAGGATGTCCAAGTTATTGAACTTAACTTGAGCTGTATGAGTGATAAGGATGTCCCAATTATTGAACTTACCTTGAGCTGTATCAGTAATAAGGATGTCCCAGTGATTGAACTTACCCTGAGCTGTATGAGAAATAAGGATGCCCCAATTATTGAACTTACATTGAGCTGTATGAGTAACAAGGATGTCCCAATTATTGAACTTACCTTGAGCTGTATGAGTAATAAGGATGTCCCAGTGATTGAACTTACCCTGAGCTGTATGAGTAATAAGAATGTCCCAATTATTGAACTTACCTTGAGCTGTACGAGTAATAAGGATGTCCCAGTGATTGAACTTACCCTGAGCTGTATGAGTAATAAGGATGTCCCAATTATTGAACTTACCTTGAGCTGTATGAGTAATAAGGATGTCCCAGTGGTTGAAAATACCCTGAGCTGTATGAGTAATAAGGATGTCCCAATTATTGAACTTACCTTGAGCTGTATGAGTAATAAAGATGTCCCTATTATTGAACTTACCCTGAGCTGTATGAGTAATAAGGATGTGCCAGTTAATGAACTTACCCTGAGCTGTATGAGTAATAAGGATGTGCCAGTTATTGAACTTACCGTGAGCTGTATGAGTAATAAGGATGAGCCAGTTATTGAACTTACCCTGAGCTGTATGAGTAATAAGGATGTCCCAGTTATTGAACTTACCTTGAGCTGTATGAGTAATAAGGATGTCCCAGTCATTGAACTTACCCTGAGCTGTATGAGTAATAAGGATGTGCCAGTTATTGAACTTACCCTGAGCTGTATGAGTAATAAGGATGTCCCAATTATTGAACTTACCTTGAGTTGTATGAGTAATAAGAATGTCCCAGTGATTGAACTTACCTTGAGCTGTATGAGTAATAATGATGTCCCAGTGATTGAACCTACCTTGAGCTGTATGAGTAATAAGGATGTCCCACTGATTAAACTTATCCTGAGCTGTATGAGTAATAAGGATGTCCCAGTTATTGAACATACCCTGAGCTGTATGAGTAATAAGGATGTCCAAGTTATTGAACTTAACTTGAGCTGTATGTGTAATAAGGATGTCCTAGTTATTGAACTTACCCTGAGCTGTATGACTAATAAGGATGTCCCAGTTATTGAACTTACCCTGAGCTGTATGAGTAATAAGGATGTCCCAGTTATTGAACTTACCCTGAGCTGTATGAGTGATAAGGATGTCCCAGTGATTGAACTTACCCTGAGCTGTATGAGTAATAAGGATGTCCCAGTTATTGAACTTACCCTGAGCTGTATGAGTAATAAGGATGTCCCAGTTATTGAACTTACCCTGAGCTGTATGAGTAATAAGGATATCTCAGTTATTGAACTTACCCTGAGCTGTATGAGTAATAAGGATGTCCCAGTTATTGAACTTACCCTGAGCTGTATGAGTAATAAGGATGTCCCAGTGATTGAACTTACCCTGAGCTGTATGAGTAATAAGGATGTCCCAGTTATTGAACTTACCCTGAGCTGTATGAGTAATAAGTATGTCCCAGTTATTGAACTTACCCTGAGCTGTATGAGTAATGAGGATGTCCCAGTGATTGAACTTACCCTGAGCTGTATGAGTAATAAGGATGTCCCAGTGATTGAACTTTCCCTGACCTGTATGAGTAATAAAGATGTCCCAGTTATTCAACTTACCCTGAGCTGTATGAGTAATAAGGATGTCCCAGTTATTGAACTTACCCTGAGCTGTATGAGTAATAAGAATGTCCCAATTATTGAACTTACCTTGAGCTGTACGAGTAATAAGGATGTCCCAGTGATTGAACTTACCCTGAGCTGTATGAGTAATAAGGATGTCCCAATTATTGAACTTACCTTGAGCTGTATGAGTAATAAGGATGTCCCAGTGGTTGAACTTACCCTGAGCTGTATGAGTAATAAGGATGTCCCAATTATTGAACTTACCTTGAGCTGTATGAGTAATAAAGATGTCCCAATTATTGAACTTACCCTGAGCTGTATGAGTAATAAAGATGTGCCAGTTATTGAACTGACCCTGAGCTGTTTGAGTAATAAGGATGTGCCAGTTATTGAACTTACCCTCAGCTGTATGAGTAATAAGGATATGCCAGTTATTGAACTTACCGTGAGCTGTATGAGTAATAAGGATGTGCCAGTTATTGAACTTACCCTGAGCTGTATGAGTAATAAGGATGTCCCTGTGATTGAACTTATCCTGAGCTGTATGAGTAATAAGGATGTGCCAGTTATTGAACTTACCCTGAGCTGTATGAGTAATAAGGATGTGCCAGTTATTGAAATTAACTTGAGCTGTATGAGTAATAAGGATGTCCCAGTTATTGAACTTACCCTGAGCTGTATGACTAATAAGGATGTCCCAGTTATTGAACTTACCCTGAGCTGTATGAGTAATAAGGATGTCCCAGTTATTGAACTTACCCTGAGCTGTATGAGTAATAAGGATGTCCCAGTTATTGAACTTACCCTGAGCTGTATGAGTAATAAGGATGTCCCATTTATTGAACTTACCCTGAGCTGTATGAGTAATAAGGATGTCCCAGTTATTGAACTTACCCTGAGCTGTATGAGTAATAAGGATGTCCCAGTGATTGAACTTACCCTGAGCTGTATGAGTAATAAGGATATCCCAGTTATTGAACTTACCCTGAGCTGTATGAGTAATAAGGATGTCCCAGTTATTGAACTTACCCTGAGCTGTATGAGTAATAAGGATGTCCCAGTTATTGAACTTACCCTGAGCTGTATGAGTAATAAGGATGTCCAAGTTATTGAACTTAACTTGAGCTGTATGAGTGATAAGGATGTCCCAATTATTGAACTTACCTTGAGCTGAATCAGTAATAAGGATGTCCCAGTGATTGAACTTACCCTGAGCTGTATGAGAAATAAGGATGTCCCAAATATTGAACTTACCTTGAGCTGTATGAGTAACAAGGATGTCCCAATTATTGAACTTACCTTGAGCTGTATGAGTAATAAGGATGTCCCAGTGATTGAACTTACCCTGAGCTGTATGAGTAATAAGGATGTCCCAGTGATTGAACTTACCTTGAGCTGTATAAGTAATAAGGATGTCCCAGTTATTGAACTTTCCCTGAGCTGTATGAGTAATAAGGATGTCCCAGTTATTGAACTTACCCTGAGCTGTATGAGTAATAAGGATGTCCCAGGTATTGAACTTACCCTGAGCTGTATGAGTAATAAGGATGTCCCAGTGATTGAACTTACCCTGAGGTGTATGAGCAATAAGGATGTCCCAGTTATTGAACTTACCCTGAGCTGTATGAGTAATAAGGATGTCCCAGTTATTGAACTTACCCTGAGCTGTATGAGTAATAAGGATGTCCCAGTTATTGAACTTACCCTGAGCTGTATGAGTAATAAGGATGTCCCAGTTATTGAACTTACCCTGAGCTGTATGAGTAATAAGGATGTCCCAGTTATTGAACTTACCCTGAGCTGTATGAGTAATAAGGATGTCCCAGTGATTGAACTTACCCTGAGCTGTATGAGTAATAAGGATATCCCAGTTATTGAACTTACCCTGAGCTGTATGAGTAATAAGGATGTCCCAGTTATTGAACTTACCCTGAGCTGTATGAGTAATAAGGATGTCCCAGTTATTGAACTTACCCTGAGCTGTATGAGTAATAAGGATGTCCAAGTTATTGAACTTAACTTGAGCTGTATGAGTGATAAGGATGTCCCAATTATTGAACTTACCTTGAGCTGTATCAGTAATAAGGATGTCCCAGTGATTGAACTTACCCTGAGCTGTGTGAGAAATAAGGATGTCCCAATTATTGAACTTACCTTGAGCTGTATGAGTAACAAGGATGTCCCAATTATTGAACTTACCTTGAGCTGTATGAGTAATAAGGATGTCCCAGTGATTGAACTTACCCTGAGCTGTATGAGTAATAAGAATGTCCCAATTATTGAACTTACCTTGAGCTGTACGAGTAATAAGGATGTCCCAGTGATTGAACTTACCCTGAGCTGTATGAGTAATAAGGATGTCCCAATTATTGAACTTACCTTGAGCTGTATGAGTAATAAGGATGTCCCAGTGGTTGAACTTACCCTGAGCTGTATGAGTAATAAGGATGTCCCAATTATTGAACTTACCTTGAGCTGTATGAGTAATAAAGATGTGCCAATTATTGAACTTACCCTGAGCTGTATGAGTAATAAAGATGTGCCAGTTATTGAACTGACCCTGAGCTGTTTGAGTAATAAGGATGTGCCAGTTATTGAACTTACCCTCAGCTGTATGAGTAATAAGGATATGCCAGTTATTGAACTTACCGTGAGCTGTATGAGTAATAAGGATGTGCCAGTTATTGAACTTACCCTGACCTGTATGAGTAATAAGGATGTCCCTGTGATTGAACTTATCCTGAGCTGTATGAGTAATAAGGATGTGCCAGTTATTGAACTTACCCTGAGCTGTATGAGTAATAAGGATGTGCCAGTTATTGAACTTACCCTGAGCTGTATGAGTAATAAGGATGTCCCAGTTATTGAACTTACCCTGAGCTGTATGACTAATAAGGATGTCCCAGTTATTGAACTTACCCTGAGCTGTATGAGTAATAAGGATGTCCCAGTTATTGAACTTACCCTGAGCTGTATGAGTAATAAGGATGTCCCAGTTATTGAACTTACCCTGAGCTGTATGAGTAATAAGGATGTCCCATTTATTGAACTTACCCTGAGCTGTATGAGTAATAAGGATGTCCCAGTTATTGAACTTACCCTGAGCTGTATGAGTAATAAGGATGTCCCAGTGATTGAACTTACCCTGAGCTGTATGAGTAATAAGGATATCCCAGTTATTGAACTTACCCTGAGCTGTATGAGTAATAAGGATGTCCCAGTTATTGAACTTACCCTGAGCTGTATGAGTAATAAGGATGTCCCAGTTATTGAACTTACCCTGAGCTGTATGAGTAATAAGGATGTCCAAGTTATTGAACTTAACTTGAGCTGTATGAGTGATAAGGATGTCCCAATTATTGAACTTACCTTGAGCTGAATCAGTAATAAGGATGTCCCAGTGATTGAACTTACCCTGAGCTGTATGAGAAATAAGGATGTCCCAAATATTGAACTTACCTTGAGCTGTATGAGTAACAAGGATGTCCCAATTATTGAACTTACCTTGAGCTGTATGAGTAATAAGGATGTCCCAGTGATTGAACTTACCCTGAGCTGTATGAGTAATAAGAATGTCCCAATTATTGAACTTACCTTGAGCTGTACGAGTAATAAGGATGTCCCAGTGATTGAACTTACCCTGAGCTGTATGAGTAATAAGGATGTCCCAATTATTGAACTTACCTTGAGCTGTATGAGTAATAAGGATGTCCCAGTGGTTGAACTTACCCTGAGCTGTATGAGTAATAAGGATGTCCCAATTATTGAACTTACCTTGAGCTGTATGAGTAATAAAGATGTCCCAATTATTGAACTTACCCTGAGCTGTATGAGTAATAAAGATGTGCCAGTTATTGAACTGACCCTGAGCTGTTTGAGTAATAAGGATGTGCCAGTTATTGAACTTACCCTCAGCTGTATGAGTAATAAGGATATGCCAGTTATTGAACTTACCGTGAGCTGTATGAGTAATAAGGATGTGCCAGTTATTGAACTTACCCTGAGCTGTATGAGTAATAAGGATGTGCCAGTTATTGAACTTACCCTGAGCTGTATGAGTAATAAGGATGTGCCAGTTATTGAACTTACCCTGAGCTGTATGAGTAATAAGGATGTGCCAGTTATTGAACTTACCCTGAGCTGTATGAGTAATAAGGATGTCCCAGTTATTGAACTTACCTTGAGCTGTATGAGTAATAAGGATGTCCCAGTCATTGAACTTACCCTGAGCTGTATGAGTAATAAGGATGTGCCAGTTATTGAACTTACCCTGAGCTGTATGAGTAATAAGGATGTCCCAATTATTGAAGTTACCTTGAGCTGTATGAGTAATAAGGATGTCCCAATTATTGAACTTACCTTGAGTTGTATGAGTAATAACAATGTCCCAGTGATTGAACTTACCTTGAGCTGTATGAGTAATAAGGATGTCCCAGTGATTGAACTTATCCTGAGCTGTATGAGTAATAAGGATGTGCCAGTTATTGAACTTACCCTGAGCTGTATGAGTAATAAGGATGTCCCAGTTATTGAACTTACCTTGAGCTGTATGAGTAATAAGGATGTCCCAGTCATTGAACTTACCCTGAGCTGCATGAGTAATAAGGATGTGCCAGTTATTGAACTTACCCTGAGCTGTATGAGTAATAAGGATGTCCCAATTATTGAACTTACCTTGAGTTGTATGAGTAATAAGAATGTCCCAGTGATTGAACTTACCTTGAGCTGTATGAGTAATAATGATGTCCCAGTGATTGAACCTACCTTGAGCTGTATGAGTAATAAGGATGTCCCACTGATTAAACTTATCCTGAGCTGTATGAGTAATAAGGATGTCCCAGTTATTGAACATACCCTGAGCTGTATGAGTAATAAGGATGTCCAAGTTATTGAACTTAACTTGAGCTGTATGTGTAATAAGGATGTCCTAGTTATTGAACTTACCCTGAGCTGTATGACTAATAAGGATGTCCCAGTTATTGAACTTACCCTGAGCTGTATGAGTAATAAGGATGTCCCAGTTATTGAACTTACCCTGAGCTGTATGAGTGATAAGGATGTCCCAGTGATTGAACTTACCCTGAGCTGTATGAGTAATAAGGATGTCCCAGTTATTGAACTTACCCTGAGCTGTATGAGTAATAAGGATGTCCCAGTTATTGAACTTACCCTGAGCTGTATGAGTAATAAGGATGTCCCAGTGATTGAACTTTCCCTGAGCTGTATGAGTAATAAGTATGTCCCAGTTATTGAACTTTCCCTGAGCTGTATGAGTAATAAGGATGTCCCAGTTATTGAACTTACCCTGAGCTGTATGAGTAATAAGGATGTCCCACTTTTTGAACTTACCCTGAGCTGTATGAGTAATAAGAATGTCCCAGTGATTGAACTTACCCTGAGCTGTATGAGTAATAAGGATGTCCCAGTTATTGAACTTACCCTGAGCTGTATGAGTAATAAGGATGTCCCAGTTATTGAACTTACCCTGAGCTGTCTGAGTAATAAGGATGTTCCAGTTATTGAACTTACCCAGAGCGGTATGAGTAATAAGGATGTCCCAGTTATTGAACTTACCCTGAGCTGTATGAGTAATAAGGATTCCCAGTTATTGAACTTACCCTGAGCTGTATGAGTAATAAGGATGTCCAAGTTATTAAACTTAACTTGAGCTGTATGAGTGATAAGGATGTCCCAATTATTGAACTTACATTGAGCTGTATCAGTAATAAGGATGTCCCAGTGATTGAACTTACCCTGAGCTGTATGAGTAATAAGGATATCCCAATTATTGAACTTACCTTGAGCTGTATGAGTAATAAGGATGTCCCAATTATTGAACTTACCTTGAGCTGTATGAGTAATAAGAATGTCCCAATTATTGAACTTACCTTGAGCTGTATGAGTAATAAGGATGTCCCAGTGATTGAACTTACCCGGAGCTGTATGAGTAATAAGGATGTCCCAATTATTGAACTTACCTTGAGCTGTATGAGTATTAAGAATGTCCCAGTGATTGAACTTACCCTGAGCTGTATGAGTAATAAGGATGTCCCAATTATTGAACTTACCTTGAGCTGTATGAGTAATAAAGATGTCCCAATTATTGAACTTACCCTGAGCTGTGTGAGTAATAAAGATGTGCCAGTTATTGAACTGACCCTGAGCTGTTTGAGTAATAAGGATGTGCCAGTTATTGAACTTACCCTCAGCTGTATGAGTAATAAGGATATGCCAGTTATTGAACTTACCCTGAGCTGTATGAGTAATAAGGATGTGCCAGTTATTGAACTTACCCTGAGCTGTATGAGTAATAAGGATGTGCCAGTTATTGAACTTACGCTGAGCTGTATGAGTAATAAGGATGTGCCAGTTATTGAACTTACCCTGAGCTGTATGAGTAATAAGTATGTGCCAGTTATTGAACTTACCCTGAGCTGTATGAGTAATAAGGATGTCCCAGTTATTGAACTTACCTTGAGCTGTATGAGTAATAAGGATGTCCCAGTCATTGAGCTTACCCTGAGCTGTATGAGTAATAAGGATGTGCCAGTTATTGAACTTACCCTGAGCTGTATGAGTAATAAGGATGTCCCAATTATTGAACTTACCTTGAGTTGTATGAGTAATAAGGATGTGCCAGTTATTGAACTTACCCTGAGCTGTATGAGTAATAAGGATGTCCCAGTTATTGAACTTACCCTGAGCTGTATGAGTAATAAGGATGTCCCAGGTATTGAACTTACCCTGAGCTGTATGAGTAATAAGGATGTCCCAGTGATTGAACTTACCCTGAGGTGTATGAGCAATAAGGATGTCCCAGTTATTGAACTTACCCTGAGCTGTATGAGTAATAAGGATGTCCCAGTTATTGAACTTACCCTGAGCTGTATGAGTAATAAGGATGTCCCAGTTATTGAACTTACCCTGAGCTGTATGAGTAATAAGGATGTCCCAGTTATTGAACTTACCCTGAGCTGTATGAGTAATAAGGATGTCCCAGTTATTGAACTTACCCTGAGCTGTATGAGTAATAAGGATGTCCCAGTGATTGAACTTACCCTGAGCTGTATGAGTAATAAGGATATCCCAGTTATTGAACTTACCCTGAGCTGTATGAGTAATAAGGATGTCCCAGTTATTGAACTTACCCTGAGCTGTATGAGTAATAAGGATGTCTCAGTTATTGAACTTACCCTGAGCTGTATGAGTAATAAGGATGTCCAAGTTATTGAACTTAACTTGAGCTGTATGAGTGATAAGGATGTCCCAATTATTGAACTTACCTTGAGCTGTATCAGTAATAAGGATGTCCCAGTGATTGAACTTACCCTGAGCTGTGTGAGAAATAAGGATGTCCCAATTATTGAACTTACCTTGAGCTGTATGAGTAACAAGGATGTCCCAATTATTGAACTTACCTTGAGCTGTATGAGTAATAAGGATGTCCCAGTGATTGAACTTACCCTGAGCTGTATGAGTAATAAGAATGTCCCAATTATTGAACTTACCTTGAGCTGTACGAGTAATAAGGATGTCCCAGTGATTGAACTTACCCTGAGCTGTATGAGTAATAAGGATGTCCCAATTATTGAACTTACCTTGAGCTGTATGAGTAATAAGGATGTCCCAGTGGTTGAACTTACCCTGAGCTGTATGAGTAATAAGGATGTCCCAATTATTGAACTTACCTTGAGCTGTATGAGTAATAAAGATGTCCCAATTATTGAACTTACCCTGAGCTGTATGAGTAATAAAGATGTGCCAGTTATTGAACTGACCCTGAGCTGTTTGAGTAATAAGGATGTGCCAGTTATTGAACTTACCCTCAGCTGTATGAGTAATAAGGATATGCCAGTTATTGAACTTACCGTGAGCTGTATGAGTAATAAGGATGTGCCAGTTATTGAACTTACCCTGAGCTGTATGAGTAATAAGGATGTCCCTGTGATTGAACTTATCCTGAGCTGTATGAGTAATAAGGATGTGCCAGTTATTGAACTTACCCTGAGCTGTATGAGTAATAAGGATGTGCCAGTTATTGAACTTAACTTGAGCTGTATGAGTAATAAGGATGTCCCAGTTATTGAACTTACCCTGAGCTGTATGACTAATAAGGATGTCCCAGTTATTGAACTTACCCTGAGCTGTATGAGTAATAAGGATGTCCCAGTTATTGAACTTACCCTGAGCTGTATGAGTAATAAGGATGTCCCAGTTATTGAACTTACCCTGAGCTGTATGAGTAATAAGGATGTCCCATTTATTGAACTTACCCTGAGCTGTATGAGTAATAAGGATGTCCCAGTTATTGAACTTACCCTGAGCTGTATGAGTAATAAGGATGTCCCAGTGATTGAACTTACCCTGAGCTGTATGAGTAATAAGGATATCCCAGTTATTGAACTTACCCTGAGCTGTATGAGTAATAAGGATGTCCCAGTTATTGAACTTACCCTGAGCTGTATGAGTAATAAGGATGTCCCAGTTATTGAACTTACCCTGAGCTGTATGAGTAATAAGGATGTCCAAGTTATTGAACTTAACTTGAGCTGTATGAGTGATAAGGATGTCCCAATTATTGAACTTACCTTGAGCTGAATCAGTAATAAGGATGTCCCAGTGATTGAACTTACCCTGAGCTGTATGAGAAATAAGGATGTCCCAAATATTGAACTTACCTTGAGCTGTATGAGTAACAAGGATGTCCCAATTATTGAACTTACCTTGAGCTGTATGAGTAATAAGGATGTCCCAGTGATTGAACTTACCCTGAGCTGTATGAGTAATAAGAATGTCCCAATTATTGAACTTACCTTGAGCTGTACGAGTAATAAGGATGTCCCAGTGATTGAACTTACCCTGAGCTGTATGAGTAATAAGGATGTCCCAATTATTGAACTTACCTTGAGCTGTATGAGTAATAAGGATGTCCCAGTGGTTGAACTTACCCTGAGCTGTATGAGTAATAAGGATGTCCCAATTATTGAACTTACCTTGAGCTGTATGAGTAATAAAGATGTCCCAATTATTGAACTTACCCTGAGCTGTATGAGTAATAAAGATGTGCCAGTTATTGAACTGACCCTGAGCTGTTTGAGTAATAAGGATATGCCAGTTATTGAACTTACCCTCAGCTGTATGAGTAATAAGGATATGCCAGTTATTGAACTTACCGTGAGCTGTATGAGTAATAAGGATGTGCCAGTTATTGAACTTACCCTGAGCTGTATGAGTAATAAGGATGTGCCAGTTATTGAACTTACCCTGAGCTGCATGAGTAATAAGGATGTGCCAGTTATTGAACTTACCCTGAGCTGTATGAGTAATAAGGATGTGCCAGTTATTGAACTTACCCTGAGCTGTATGAGTAATAAGGATGTCCCAGTTATTGAACTTACCTTGAGCTGTATGAGTAATAAGGATGTCCCAGTCATTGAACTTACCCTGAGCTGTATGAGTAATAAGGATGTGCCAGTTATTGAACTTACCCTGAGCTGTATGAGTAATAAGGATGTCCCAGTTATTGAACTTACCCTGAGCTGTATGAGTAATAAGGATGTCCCAGTTATTGAACTTACCCTGAGCTGTATGAGTAATAAGGATGTCCCAGTGATTGAACTTACCCTGAGCTGTATGAGTAATAAGGATATCCCAGTTATTGAACTTACCCTGAGCTGTATGAGTAATAAGGATGTCCCAGTTATTGAACTTACCCTGAGCTGTATGAGTAATAAGGATGTCTCAGTTATTGAACTTACCCTGAGCTGTATGAGTAATAAGGATGTCCAAGTTATTGAACTTAACTTGAGCTGTATGAGTGATAAGGATGTCCCAATTATTGAACTTACCTTGAGCTGTATCAGTAATAAGGATGTCCCAGTGATTGAACTTACCCTGAGCTGTGTGAGAAATAAGGATGTCCCAATTATTGAACTTACCTTGAGCTGTATGAGTAACAAGGATGTCCCAATTATTGAACTTACCTTGAGCTGTATGAGTAATAAGGATGTCCCAGTGATTGAACTTACCCTGAGCTGTATGAGTAATAAGAATGTCCCAATTATTGAACTTACCTTGAGCTGTACGAGTAATAAGGATGTCCCAGTGATTGAACTTACCCTGAGCTGTATGAGTAATAAGGATGTCCCAATTATTGAACTTACCTTGAGCTGTATGAGTAATAAGGATGTCCCAGTGGTTGAACTTACCCTGAGCTGTATGAGTAATAAGGATGTCCCAATTATTGAACTTACCTTGAGCTGTATGAGTAATAAAGATGTCCCAATTATTGAACTTACCCTGAGCTGTATGAGTAATAAAGATGTGCCAGTTATTGAACTGACCCTGAGCTGTTTGAGTAATAAGGATGTGCCAGTTATTGAACTTACCCTCAGCTGTATGAGTAATAAGGATATGCCAGTTATTGAACTTACCGTGAGCTGTATGAGTAATAAGGATGTGCCAGTTATTGAACTTACCCTGAGCTGTATGAGTAATAAGGATGTCCCTGTGATTGAACTTATCCTGAGCTGTATGAGTAATAAGGATGTGCCAGTTATTGAACTTACCCTGAGCTGTATGAGTAATAAGGATGTGCCAGTTATTGAACTTAACTTGAGCTGTATGAGTAATAAGGATGTCCCAGTTATTGAACTTACCCTGAGCTGTATGACTAATAAGGATGTCCCAGTTATTGAACTTACCCTGAGCTGTATGAGTAATAAGGATGTCCCAGTTATTGAACTTACCCTGAGCTGTATGAGTAATAAGGATGTCCCAGTTATTGAACTTACCCTGAGCTGTATGAGTAATAAGGATGTCCCATTTATTGAACTTACCCTGAGCTGTATGAGTAATAAGGATGTCCCAGTTATTGAACTTACCCTGAGCTGTATGAGTAATAAGGATGTCCCAGTGATTGAACTTACCCTGAGCTGTATGAGTAATAAGGATATCCCAGTTATTGAACTTACCCTGAGCTGTATGAGTAATAAGGATGTCCCAGTTATTGAACTTACCCTGAGCTGTATGAGTAATAAGGATGTCCCAGTTATTGAACTTACCCTGAGCTGTATGAGTAATAAGGATGTCCAAGTTATTGAACTTAACTTGAGCTGTATGAGTGATAAGGATGTCCCAATTATTGAACTTACCTTGAGCTGAATCAGTAATAAGGATGTCCCAGTGATTGAACTTACCCTGAGCTGTATGAGAAATAAGGATGTCCCAAATATTGAACTTACCTTGAGCTGTATGAGTAACAAGGATGTCCCAATTATTGAACTTACCTTGAGCTGTATGAGTAATAAGGATGTCCCAGTGATTGAACTTACCCTGAGCTGTATGAGTAATAAGAATGTCCCAATTATTGAACTTACCTTGAGCTGTACGAGTAATAAGGATGTCCCAGTGATTGAACTTACCCTGAGCTGTATGAGTAATAAGGATGTCCCAATTATTGAACTTACCTTGAGCTGTATGAGTAATAAGGATGTCCCAGTGGTTGAACTTACCCTGAGCTGTATGAGTAATAAGGATGTCCCAATTATTGAACTTACCTTGAGCTGTATGAGTAATAAAGATGTCCCAATTATTGAACTTACCCTGAGCTGTATGAGTAATAAAGATGTGCCAGTTATTGAACTGACCCTGAGCTGTTTGAGTAATAAGGATATGCCAGTTATTGAACTTACCCTCAGCTGTATGAGTAATAAGGATATGCCAGTTATTGAACTTACCGTGAGCTGTATGAGTAATAAGGATGTGCCAGTTATTGAACTTACCCTGAGCTGTATGAGTAATAAGGATGTGCCAGTTATTGAACTTACCCTGAGCTGCATGAGTAATAAGGATGTGCCAGTTATTGAACTTACCCTGAGCTGTATGAGTAATAAGGATGTGCCAGTTATTGAACTTACCCTGAGCTGTATGAGTAATAAGGATGTCCCAGTTATTGAACTTACCTTGAGCTGTATGAGTAATAAGGATGTCCCAGTCATTGAACTTACCCTGAGCTGTATGAGTAATAAGGATGTGCCAGTTATTGAACTTACCCTGAGCTGTATGAGTAATAAGGATGTCCCAATTATTGAAGTTACCTTGAGCTGTATGAGTAATAAGGATGTCCCAATTATTGAACTTACCTTGAGTTGTATGAGTAATAACAATGTCCCAGTGATTGAACTTACCTTGAGCTGTATGAGTAATAAGGATGTCCCAGTGATTGAACTTATCCTGAGCTGTATGAGTAATAAGGATGTGCCAGTTATTGAACTTACCCTGAGCTGTATGAGTAATAAGGATGTCCCAGTTATTGAACTTACCTTGAGCTGTATGAGTAATAAGGATGTCCCAGTCATTGAACTTACCCTGAGCTGTATGAGTAATAAGGATGTGCCAGTTATTGAACTTACCCTGAGCTGTATGAGTAATAAGGATGTCCCAATTATTGAACTTACCTTGAGTTGTATGAGTAATAAGAATGTCCCAGTGATTGAACTTACCTTGAGCTGTATGAGTAATAATGATGTCCCAGTGATTGAACCTACCTTGAGCTGTATGAGTAATAAGGATGTCCCACTGATTAAACTTATCCTGAGCTGTATGAGTAATAAGGATGTCCCAGTTATTGAACATACCCTGAGCTGTATGAGTAATAAGGATGTCCAAGTTATTGAACTTAACTTGAGCTGTATGTGTAATAAGGATGTCCTAGTTATTGAACTTACCCTGAGCTGTATGACTAATAAGGATGTCCCAGTTATTGAACTTACCCTGAGCTGTATGAGTAATAAGGATGTCCCAGTTATTGAACTTACCCTGAGCTGTATGAGTGATAAGGATGTCCCAGTGATTGAACTTACCCTGAGCTGTATGAGTAATAAGGATGTCCCAGTTATTGAACTTACCCTGAGCTGTATGAGTAATAAGGATGTCCCAGTTATTGAACTTACCCTGAGCTGTATGAGTAATAAGGATGTCCAAGTTATTGAACTTAACTTGAGCTGTATGAGTGATAAGGATGTCCCAATTATTGAACTTACCTTGAGCTGTATCAGTAATAAGGATGTCCCAGTGATTGAACTTACCCTGAGCTGTATGAGAAATAAGGATGCCCCAATTATTGAACTTACCTTGAGCTGTATGAGTAACAAGGATGTCCCAATTATTGAACTTACCTTGAGCTGTATGAGTAATAAGGATGTCCCAGTGATTGAACTTACCCTGAGCTGTATGAGTAATAAGAATGTCCCAATTATTGAACTTACCTTGAGCTGTACGAGTAATAAGGATGTCCCAGTGATTGAACTTACCCTGAGCTGTATGAGTAATAAGGATGTCCCAATTATTGAACTTACCTTGAGCTGTATGAGTAATAAGGATGTCCCAGTGGTTGAAAATACCCTGAGCTGTATGAGTAATAAGGATGTCCCAATTATTGAACTTACCTTGAGCTGTATGAGTAATAAAGATGTCCCTATTATTGAACTTACCCTGAGCTGTATGAGTAATAAGGATGTGCCAGTTAATGAACTTACCCTGAGCTGTATGAGTAATAAGGATGTGCCAGTTATTGAACTTACCGTGAGCTGTATGAGTAATAAGGATGAGCCAGTTATTGAACTTACCCTGAGCTGTATGAGTAATAAGGATGTCCCAGTTATTGAACTTACCTTGAGCTGTATGAGTAATAAGGATGTCCCAGTCATTGAACTTACCCTGAGCTGTATGAGTAATAAGGATGTGCCAGTTATTGAACTTACCCTGAGCTGTATGAGTAATAAGGATGTCCCAATTATTGAACTTACCTTGAGTTGTATGAGTAATAAGAATGTCCCAGTGATTGAACTTACCTTGAGCTGTATGAGTAATAATGATGTCCCAGTGATTGAACCTACCTTGAGCTGTATGAGTAATAAGGATGTCCCACTGATTAAACTTATCCTGAGCTGTATGAGTAATAAGGATGTCCCAGTTATTGAACATACCCTGAGCTGTATGAGTAATAAGGATGTCCAAGTTATTGAACTTAACTTGAGCTGTATGTGTAATAAGGATGTCCTAGTTATTGAACTTACCCTGAGCTGTATGACTAATAAGGATGTCCCAGTTATTGAACTTACCCTGAGCTGTATGAGTAATAAGGATGTCCCAGTTATTGAACTTACCCTGAGCTGTATGAGTGATAAGGATGTCCCAGTGATTGAACTTACCCTGAGCTGTATGAGTAATAAGGATGTCCCAGTTATTGAACTTACCCTGAGCTGTATGAGTAATAAGGATGTCCCAGTTATTGAACTTACCCTGAGCTGTATGAGTAATAAGGATATCTCAGTTATTGAACTTACCCTGAGCTGTATGAGTAATAAGGATGTCCCAGTTATTGAACTTACCCTGAGCTGTATGAGTAATAAGGATGTCCCAGTGATTGAACTTACCCTGAGCTGTATGAGTAATAAGGATGTCCCAGTTATTGAACTTACCCTGAGCTGTATGAGTAATAAGTATGTCCCAGTTATTGAACTTACCCTGAGCTGTATGAGTAATGAGGATGTCCCAGTGATTGAACTTACCCTGAGCTGTATGAGTAATAAGGATGTCCCAGTGATTGAACTTTCCCTGACCTGTATGAGTAATAAAGATGTCCCAGTTATTCAACTTACCCTGAGCTGTATGAGTAATAAGGATGTCCCAGTTATTGAACTTACCCTGAGCTGTATGAGTAATAAGAATGTCCCAATTATTGAACTTACCTTGAGCTGTACGAGTAATAAGGATGTCCCAGTGATTGAACTTACCCTGAGCTGTATGAGTAATAAGGATGTCCCAATTATTGAACTTACCTTGAGCTGTATGAGTAATAAGGATGTCCCAGTGGTTGAACTTACCCTGAGCTGTATGAGTAATAAGGATGTCCCAATTATTGAACTTACCTTGAGCTGTATGAGTAATAAAGATGTCCCAATTATTGAACTTACCCTGAGCTGTATGAGTAATAAAGATGTGCCAGTTATTGAACTGACCCTGAGCTGTTTGAGTAATAAGGATGTGCCAGTTATTGAACTTACCCTCAGCTGTATGAGTAATAAGGATATGCCAGTTATTGAACTTACCGTGAGCTGTATGAGTAATAAGGATGTGCCAGTTATTGAACTTACCCTGAGCTGTATGAGTAATAAGGATGTCCCTGTGATTGAACTTATCCTGAGCTGTATGAGTAATAAGGATGTGCCAGTTATTGAACTTACCCTGAGCTGTATGAGTAATAAGGATGTGCCAGTTATTGAACTTAACTTGAGCTGTATGAGTAATAAGGATGTCCCAGTTATTGAACTTACCCTGAGCTGTATGACTAATAAGGATGTCCCAGTTATTGAACTTACCCTGAGCTGTATGAGTAATAAGGATGTCCCAGTTATTGAACTTACCCTGAGCTGTATGAGTAATAAGGATGTCCCAGTTATTGAACTTACCCTGAGCTGTATGAGTAATAAGGATGTCCCATTTATTGAACTTACCCTGAGCTGTATGAGTAATAAGGATGTCCCAGTTATTGAACTTACCCTGAGCTGTATGAGTAATAAGGATGTCCCAGTGATTGAACTTACCCTGAGCTGTATGAGTAATAAGGATATCCCAGTTATTGAACTTACCCTGAGCTGTATGAGTAATAAGGATGTCCCAGTTATTGAACTTACCCTGAGCTGTATGAGTAATAAGGATGTCCCAGTTATTGAACTTACCCTGAGCTGTATGAGTAATAAGGATGTCCAAGTTATTGAACTTAACTTGAGCTGTATGAGTGATAAGGATGTCCCAATTATTGAACTTACCTTGAGCTGAATCAGTAATAAGGATGTCCCAGTGATTGAACTTACCCTGAGCTGTATGAGAAATAAGGATGTCCCAAATATTGAACTTACCTTGAGCTGTATGAGTAACAAGGATGTCCCAATTATTGAACTTACCTTGAGCTGTATGAGTAATAAGGATGTCCCAGTGATTGAACTTACCCTGAGCTGTATGAGTAATAAGAATGTCCCAATTATTGAACTTACCTTGAGCTGTACGAGTAATAAGGATGTCCCAGTGATTGAACTTACCCTGAGCTGTATGAGTAATAAGGATGTCCCAATTATTGAACTTACCTTGAGCTGTATGAGTAATAAGGATGTCCCAGTGGTTGAACTTACCCTGAGCTGTATGAGTAATAAGGATGTCCCAATTATTGAACTTACCTTGAGCTGTATGAGTAATAAAGATGTCCCAATTATTGAACTTACCCTGAGCTGTATGAGTAATAAAGATGTGCCAGTTATTGAACTGACCCTGAGCTGTTTGAGTAATAAGGATATGCCAGTTATTGAACTTACCCTCAGCTGTATGAGTAATAAGGATATGCCAGTTATTGAACTTACCGTGAGCTGTATGAGTAATAAGGATGTGCCAGTTATTGAACTTACCCTGAGCTGTATGAGTAATAAGGATGTGCCAGTTATTGAACTTACCCTGAGCTGCATGAGTAATAAGGATGTGCCAGTTATTGAACTTACCCTGAGCTGTATGAGTAATAAGGATGTGCCAGTTATTGAACTTACCCTGAGCTGTATGAGTAATAAGGATGTCCCAGTTATTGAACTTACCTTGAGCTGTATGAGTAATAAGGATGTCCCAGTCATTGAACTTACCCTGAGCTGTATGAGTAATAAGGATGTGCCAGTTATTGAACTTACCCTGAGCTGTATGAGTAATAAGGATGTCCCAATTATTGAAGTTACCTTGAGCTGTATGAGTAATAAGGATGTCCCAATTATTGAACTTACCTTGAGTTGTATGAGTAATAACAATGTCCCAGTGATTGAACTTACCTTGAGCTGTATGAGTAATAAGGATGTCCCAGTGATTGAACTTATCCTGAGCTGTATGAGTAATAAGGATGTGCCAGTTATTGAACTTACCCTGAGCTGTATGAGTAATAAGGATGTCCCAGTTATTGAACTTACCTTGAGCTGTATGAGTAATAAGGATGTCCCAGTCATTGAACTTACCCTGAGCTGTATGAGTAATAAGGATGTGCCAGTTATTGAACTTACCCTGAGCTGTATGAGTAATAAGGATGTCCCAATTATTGAACTTACCTTGAGTTGTATGAGTAATAAGAATGTCCCAGTGATTGAACTTACCTTGAGCTGTATGAGTAATAATGATGTCCCAGTGATTGAACCTACCTTGAGCTGTATGAGTAATAAGGATGTCCCACTGATTAAACTTATCCTGAGCTGTATGAGTAATAAGGATGTCCCAGTTATTGAACTTACCCTGAGCTGTATGAGTGATAAGGATGTCCCAGTGATTGAACTTACCCTGAGCTGTATGAGTAATAAGGATGTCCCAGTTATTGAACTTACCCTGAGCTGTATGAGTAATAAGGATGTCCCAGTTATTGAACTTACCCTGAGCTGTATGAGTAATAAGGATGTCCAAGTTATTGAACTTAACTTGAGCTGTATGAGTGATAAGGATGTCCCAATTATTGAACTTACCTTGAGCTGTATCAGTAATAAGGATGTCCCAGTGATTGAACTTACCCTGAGCTGTATGAGAAATAAGGATGTCCCAATTATTGAACTTACCTTGAGCTGTATGAGTAACAAGGATGTCCCAATTATTGAACTTACCTTGAGCTGTATGAGTAATAAGGATGTCCCAGTGATTGAACTTACCCTGAGCTGTATGAGTAATAAGAATGTCCCAATTATTGAACTTACCTTGAGCTGTACGAGTAATAAGGATGTCCCAGTGATTGAACTTACCCTGAGCTGTATGAGTAATAAGGATGTCCCAATTATTGAACTTACCTTGAGCTGTATGAGTAATAAGGATGTCCCAGTGGTTGAAAATACCCTGAGCTGTATGAGTAATAAGGATGTCCCAATTATTGAACTTACCTTGAGCTGTATGAGTAATAAAGATGTCCCTATTATTGAACTTACCCTGAGCTGTATGAGTAATAAGGATGTGCCAGTTAATGAACTTACCCTGAGCTGTATGAGTAATAAGGATGTGCCAGTTATTGAACTTACCGTGAGCTGTATGAGTAATAAGGATGAGCCAGTTATTGAACTTACCCTGAGCTGTATGAGTAATAAGGATGTCCCAGTTATTGAACTTACCTTGAGCTGTATGAGTAATAAGGATGTCCCAGTCATTGAACTTACCCTGAGCTGTATGAGTAATAAGGATGTGCCAGTTATTGAACTTACCCTGAGCTGTATGAGTAATAAGGATGTCCCAATTATTGAACTTACCTTGAGTTGTATGAGTAATAAGAATGTCCCAGTGATTGAACTTACCTTGAGCTGTATGAGTAATAATGATGTCCCAGTGATTGAACCTACCTTGAGCTGTATGAGTAATAAGGATGTCCCACTGATTAAACTTATCCTGAGCTGTATGAGTAATAAGGATGTCCCAGTTATTGAACATACCCTGAGCTGTATGAGTAATAAGGATGTCCAAGTTATTGAACTTAACTTGAGCTGTATGTGTAATAAGGATGTCCTAGTTATTGAACTTACCCTGAGCTGTATGACTAATAAGGATGTCCCAGTTATTGAACTTACCCTGAGCTGTATGAGTAATAAGGATGTCCCAGTTATTGAACTTACCCTGAGCTGTATGAGTGATAAGGATGTCCCAGTGATTGAACTTACCCTGAGCTGTATGAGTAATAAGGATGTCCCAGTTATTGAACTTACCCTGAGCTGTATGAGTAATAAGGATGTCCCAGTTATTGAACTTACCCTGAGCTGTATGAGTAATAAGGATATCTCAGTTATTGAACTTACCCTGAGCTGTATGAGTAATAAGGATGTCCCAGTTATTGAACTTACCCTGAGCTGTATGAGTAATAAGGATGTCCCAGTGATTGAACTTACCCTGAGCTGTATGAGTAATAAGGATGTCCCAGTTATTGAACTTACCCTGAGCTGTATGAGTAATAAGTATGTCCCAGTTATTGAACTTACCCTGAGCTGTATGAGTAATGAGGATGTCCCAGTGATTGAACTTACCCTGAGCTGTATGAGTAATAAGGATGTCCCAGTGATTGAACTTTCCCTGACCTGTATGAGTAATAAAGATGTCCCAGTTATTCAACTTACCCTGAGCTGTATGAGTAATAAGGATGTCCCAGTTATTGAACTTGCCCTGAGCTGTATGAGTAATAAGGATGTCCCAGTGATTGAACTTACCCTGAGCTGTATGAGTAATAAGGATGTCCCAGTTATCGAACTTACCCTGAGCTGTATGAGTAATAAGGATGTCCCAGTTATTGAACTTACCCTGAGCTGTATGAGTAATAAGGATGTCCCAGTTATTGAACTTACCCTGAGCTGTATGAGTAATAAGGATGTCCCAGTGATTGAACTTACCTTGAGCTGTATAAGTAATAAGGATGTCCCAGTTATTGAACTTTCCCTGAGCTGTATGAGTAATAAGGATGTCCCAGTTATTGAACTTACCCTGAGCTGTATGAGTAATAAGGATGTCCCAGGTATTGAACTTACCCTGAGCTGTATGAGTAATAAGGATGTCCCAGTGATTGAACTTACCCTGAGGTGTATGAGCAATAAGGATGTCCCAGTTATTGAACTTACCCTGAGCTGTATGAGTAATAAGGATGTCCCAGTTATTGAACTTACCCTGAGCTGTATGAGTAATAAGGATGTCCCAGTTATTGAACTTACCCTGAGCTGTATGAGTAATAAGGATGTCCCAGTTATTGAACTTACCCTGAGCTGTATGAGTAATAAGGATGTCCCAGTTATTGAACTTACCCTGAGCTGTATGAGTAATAAGGATGTCCCAGTGATTGAACTTACCCTGAGCTGTATGAGTAATAAGGATATCCCAGTTATTGAACTTACCCTGAGCTGTATGAGTAATAAGGATGTCCCAGTTATTGAACTTACCCTGAGCTGTATGAGTAATAAGGATGTCCCAGTTATTGAACTTACCCTGAGCTGTATGAGTAATAAGGATGTCCAAGTTATTGAACTTAACTTGAGCTGTATGAGTGATAAGGATGTCCCAATTATTGAACTTACCTTGAGCTGTATCAGTAATAAGGATGTCCCAGTGATTGAACTTACCCTGAGCTGTGTGAGAAATAAGGATGTCCCAATTATTGAACTTACCTTGAGCTGTATGAGTAACAAGGATGTCCCAATTATTGAACTTACCTTGAGCTGTATGAGTAATAAGGATGTCCCAGTGATTGAACTTACCCTGAGCTGTATGAGTAATAAGAATGTCCCAATTATTGAACTTACCTTGAGCTGTACGAGTAATAAGGATGTCCCAGTGATTGAACTTACCCTGAGCTGTATGAGTAATAAGGATGTCCCAATTATTGAACTTACCTTGAGCTGTATGAGTAATAAGGATGTCCCAGTGGTTGAACTTACCCTGAGCTGTATGAGTAATAAGGATGTCCCAATTATTGAACTTACCTTGAGCTGTATGAGTAATAAAGATGTCCCAATTATTGAACTTACCCTGAGCTGTATGAGTAATAAAGATGTGCCAGTTATTGAACTGACCCTGAGCTGTTTGAGTAATAAGGATGTGCCAGTTATTGAACTTACCCTCAGCTGTATGAGTAATAAGGATATGCCAGTTATTGAACTTACCGTGAGCTGTATGAGTAATAAGGATGTGCCAGTTATTGAACTTACCCTGACCTGTATGAGTAATAAGGATGTCCCTGTGATTGAACTTATCCTGAGCTGTATGAGTAATAAGGATGTGCCAGTTATTGAACTTACCCTGAGCTGTATGAGTAATAAGGATGTGCCAGTTATTGAACTTACCCTGAGCTGTATGAGTAATAAGGATGTCCCAGTTATTGAACTTACCCTGAGCTGTATGACTAATAAGGATGTCCCAGTTATTGAACTTACCCTGAGCTGTATGAGTAATAAGGATGTCCCAGTTATTGAACTTACCCTGAGCTGTATGAGTAATAAGGATGTCCCAGTTATTGAACTTACCCTGAGCTGTATGAGTGATAAGGATGTCCCATTTATTGAACTTACCCTGAGCTGTATGAGTAATAAGGATGTCCCAGTTATTGAACTTACCCTGAGCTGTATGAGTGATAAGGATGTCCCAGTGATTGAACTTACCCTGAGCTGTATGAGTAATAAGGATGTCCCAGTTATTGAACTTACCCTGAGCTGTATGAGTAATAAGGATGTCCAAGTTATTGAACTTAACTTGAGCTGTATGAGTGATAAGGATGTCCCAATTATTGAACTTACCTTGAGCTGAATCAGTAATAAGGATGTCCCAGTGATTGAACTTACCCTGAGCTGTATGAGAAATAAGGATGTCCCAAATATTGAACTTACCTTGAGCTGTATGAGTAACAAGGATGTCCCAATTATTGAACTTACCTTGAGCTGTATGAGTAATAAGGATGTCCCAGTGATTGAACTTACCCTGAGCTGTATGAGTAATAAGAATGTCCCAATTATTGAACTTACCTTGAGCTGTACGAGTAATAAGGATGTCCCAGTGATTGAACTTACCCTGAGCTGTATGAGTAATAAGGATGTCCCAATTATTGAACTTACCTTGAGCTGTATGAGTAATAAGGATGTCCCAGTGGTTGAACTTACCCTGAGCTGTATGAGTAATAAGGATGTCCCAATTATTGAACTTACCTTGAGCTGTATGAGTAATAAAGATGTCCCAATTATTGAACTTACCCTGAGCTGTATGAGTAATAAAGATGTGCCAGTTATTGAACTGACCCTGAGCTGTTTGAGTAATAAGGATGTGCCAGTTATTGAACTTACCCTCAGCTGTATGAGTAATAAGGATATGCCAGTTATTGAACTTACCGTGAGCTGTATGAGTAATAAGGATGTGCCAGTTATTGAACTTACCCTGAGCTGTATGAGTAATAAGGATGTCCCTGTGATTGAACTTATCCTGAGCTGTATGAGTAATAAGGATGTCCCAGTTATTGAACTTACCCTGAGCTGTATGAGTAATAAGGATGTCCCAGTGATTGAACTTACCCTGAGCTGTATGAGTAATAAGGATGTCCCAGTTATTGAACTTACCCTGAGCTGTATGAGTAATAAGTATGTCCCAGTTATTGAACTTACCCTGAGCTGTATGAGTAATGAGGATGTCCCAGTGATTGAACTTACCCTGAGCTGTATGAGTAATAAGGATGTCCCAGTGATTGAACTTTCCCTGACCTGTATGAGTAATAAAGATGTCCCAGTTATTCAACTTACCCTGAGCTGTATGAGTAATAAGGATGTCCCAGTTATTGAACTTGCCCTGAGCTGTATGAGTAATAAGGATGTCCCAGTGATTGAACTTACCCTGAGCTGTATGAGTAATAAGGATGTCCCAGTTATCGAACTTACCCTGAGCTGTATGAGTAATAAGGATGTCCCAGTTATTGAACTTACCCTGAGCTGTATGAGTAATAAGGATGTCCCAGTTATTGAACTTACCCTGAGCTGTATGAGTAATAAGGATGTCCCAGTGATTGAACTTACCTTGAGCTGTATAAGTAATAAGGATGTCCCAGTTATTGAACTTTCCCTGAGCTGTATGAGTAATAAGGATGTCCCAGTTATTGAACTTACCCTGAGCTGTATGAGTAATAAGGATGTCCCAGGTATTGAACTTACCCTGAGCTGTATGAGTAATAAGGATGTCCCAGTGATTGAACTTACCCTGAGGTGTATGAGCAATAAGGATGTCCCAGTTATTGAACTTACCCTGAGCTGTATGAGTAATAAGGATGTCCCAGTTATTGAACTTACCCTGAGCTGTATGAGTAATAAGGATGTCCCAGTTATTGAACTTACCCTGAGCTGTATGAGTAATAAGGATGTCCCAGTTATTGAACTTACCCTGAGCTGTATGAGTAATAAGGATGTCCCAGTTATTGAACTTACCCTGAGCTGTATGAGTAATAAGGATGTCCCAGTGATTGAACTTACCCTGAGCTGTATGAGTAATAAGGATATCCCAGTTATTGAACTTACCCTGAGCTGTATGAGTAATAAGGATGTCCCAGTTATTGAACTTACCCTGAGCTGTATGAGTAATAAGGATGTCCCAGTTATTGAACTTACCCTGAGCTGTATGAGTAATAAGGATGTCCAAGTTATTGAACTTAACTTGAGCTGTATGAGTGATAAGGATGTCCCAATTATTGAACTTACCTTGAGCTGTATCAGTAATAAGGATGTCCCAGTGATTGAACTTACCCTGAGCTGTGTGAGAAATAAGGATGTCCCAATTATTGAACTTACCTTGAGCTGTATGAGTAACAAGGATGTCCCAATTATTGAACTTACCTT
The DNA here is from genome assembly GCF_036971445.1 of Narcine bancroftii. Classification (NCBI taxonomy): domain Eukaryota; kingdom Metazoa; phylum Chordata; class Chondrichthyes; order Torpediniformes; family Narcinidae; genus Narcine; species Narcine bancroftii. The sequence continues at coordinate 53,931,821 of NC_091478.1, read as the reverse complement.
GAGCTGTATGAGTAATAAGGATGTCCCAGTGATTGAACTTACCCTGAGCTGTATGAGTAATAAGAATGTCCCAATTATTGAACTTACCTTGAGCTGTACGAGTAATAAGGATGTCCCAGTGATTGAACTTACCCTGAGCTGTATGAGTAATAAGGATGTCCCAATTATTGAACTTACCTTGAGCTGTATGAGTAATAAGGATGTCCCAGTGGTTGAACTTACCCTGAGCTGTATGAGTAATAAGGATGTCCCAATTATTGAACTTACCTTGAGCTGTATGAGTAATAAAGATGTCCCAATTATTGAACTTACCCTGAGCTGTATGAGTAATAAAGATGTGCCAGTTATTGAACTGACCCTGAGCTGTTTGAGTAATAAGGATGTGCCAGTTATTGAACTTACCCTCAGCTGTATGAGTAATAAGGATATGCCAGTTATTGAACTTACCGTGAGCTGTATGAGTAATAAGGATGTGCCAGTTATTGAACTTACCCTGACCTGTATGAGTAATAAGGATGTCCCTGTGATTGAACTTATCCTGAGCTGTATGAGTAATAAGGATGTGCCAGTTATTGAACTTACCCTGAGCTGTATGAGTAATAAGGATGTGCCAGTTATTGAACTTACCCTGAGCTGTATGAGTAATAAGGATGTCCCAGTTATTGAACTTACCCTGAGCTGTATGACTAATAAGGATGTCCCAGTTATTGAACTTACCCTGAGCTGTATGAGTAATAAGGATGTCCCAGTTATTGAACTTACCCTGAGCTGTATGAGTAATAAGGATGTCCCAGTTATTGAACTTACCCTGAGCTGTATGAGTGATAAGGATGTCCCATTTATTGAACTTACCCTGAGCTGTATGAGTAATAAGGATGTCCCAGTTATTGAACTTACCCTGAGCTGTATGAGTGATAAGGATGTCCCAGTGATTGAACTTACCCTGAGCTGTATGAGTAATAAGGATGTCCCAGTTATTGAACTTACCCTGAGCTGTATGAGTAATAAGGATGTCCAAGTTATTGAACTTAACTTGAGCTGTATGAGTGATAAGGATGTCCCAATTATTGAACTTACCTTGAGCTGAATCAGTAATAAGGATGTCCCAGTGATTGAACTTACCCTGAGCTGTATGAGAAATAAGGATGTCCCAAATATTGAACTTACCTTGAGCTGTATGAGTAACAAGGATGTCCCAATTATTGAACTTACCTTGAGCTGTATGAGTAATAAGGATGTCCCAGTGATTGAACTTACCCTGAGCTGTATGAGTAATAAGAATGTCCCAATTATTGAACTTACCTTGAGCTGTACGAGTAATAAGGATGTCCCAGTGATTGAACTTACCCTGAGCTGTATGAGTAATAAGGATGTCCCAATTATTGAACTTACCTTGAGCTGTATGAGTAATAAGGATGTCCCAGTGGTTGAACTTACCCTGAGCTGTATGAGTAATAAGGATGTCCCAATTATTGAACTTACCTTGAGCTGTATGAGTAATAAAGATGTCCCAATTATTGAACTTACCCTGAGCTGTATGAGTAATAAAGATGTGCCAGTTATTGAACTGACCCTGAGCTGTTTGAGTAATAAGGATGTGCCAGTTATTGAACTTACCCTCAGCTGTATGAGTAATAAGGATATGCCAGTTATTGAACTTACCGTGAGCTGTATGAGTAATAAGGATGTGCCAGTTATTGAACTTACCCTGAGCTGTATGAGTAATAAGGATGTCCCTGTGATTGAACTTATCCTGAGCTGTATGAGTAATAAGGATGTGCCAGTTATTGAACTTACCCTGAGCTGTATGAGTAATAAGGATGTGCCAGTTATTGAACTTAACTTGAGCTGTATGAGTAATAAGGATGTCCCAGTTATTGAACTTACCCTGAGCTGTATGACTAATAAGGATGTCCCAGTTATTGAACTTACCCTGAGCTGTATGAGTAATAAGGATGTCCCAGTTATTGAACTTACCCTGAGCTGTATGAGTAATAAGGATGTCCCAGTTATTGAACTTACCCTGAGCTGTATGAGTAATAAGGATGTCCCATTTATTGAACTTACCCTGAGCTGTATGAGTAATAAGGATGTCCCAGTTATTGAACTTACCCTGAGCTGTATGAGTAATAAGGATGTCCCAGTGATTGAACTTACCCTGAGCTGTATGAGTAATAAGGATATCCCAGTTATTGAACTTACCCTGAGCTGTATGAGTAATAAGGATGTCCCAGTTATTGAACTTACCCTGAGCTGTATGAGTAATAAGGATGTCCCAGTTATTGAACTTACCCTGAGCTGTATGAGTAATAAGGATGTCCAAGTTATTGAACTTAACTTGAGCTGTATGAGTGATAAGGATGTCCCAATTATTGAACTTACCTTGAGCTGAATCAGTAATAAGGATGTCCCAGTGATTGAACTTACCCTGAGCTGTATGAGAAATAAGGATGTCCCAAATATTGAACTTACCTTGAGCTGTATGAGTAACAAGGATGTCCCAATTATTGAACTTACCTTGAGCTGTATGAGTAATAAGGATGTCCCAGTGATTGAACTTACCCTGAGCTGTATGAGTAATAAGAATGTCCCAATTATTGAACTTACCTTGAGCTGTACGAGTAATAAGGATGTCCCAGTGATTGAACTTACCCTGAGCTGTATGAGTAATAAGGATGTCCCAATTATTGAACTTACCTTGAGCTGTATGAGTAATAAGGATGTCCCAGTGGTTGAACTTACCCTGAGCTGTATGAGTAATAAGGATGTCCCAATTATTGAACTTACCTTGAGCTGTATGAGTAATAAAGATGTCCCAATTATTGAACTTACCCTGAGCTGTATGAGTAATAAAGATGTGCCAGTTATTGAACTGACCCTGAGCTGTTTGAGTAATAAGGATATGCCAGTTATTGAACTTACCCTCAGCTGTATGAGTAATAAGGATATGCCAGTTATTGAACTTACCGTGAGCTGTATGAGTAATAAGGATGTGCCAGTTATTGAACTTACCCTGAGCTGTATGAGTAATAAGGATGTGCCAGTTATTGAACTTACCCTGAGCTGCATGAGTAATAAGGATGTGCCAGTTATTGAACTTACCCTGAGCTGTATGAGTAATAAGGATGTGCCAGTTATTGAACTTACCCTGAGCTGTATGAGTAATAAGGATGTCCCAGTTATTGAACTTACCTTGAGCTGTATGAGTAATAAGGATGTCCCAGTCATTGAACTTACCCTGAGCTGTATGAGTAATAAGGATGTGCCAGTTATTGAACTTACCCTGAGCTGTATGAGTAATAAGGATGTCCCAATTATTGAAGTTACCTTGAGCTGTATGAGTAATAAGGATGTCCCAATTATTGAACTTACCTTGAGTTGTATGAGTAATAACAATGTCCCAGTGATTGAACTTACCTTGAGCTGTATGAGTAATAAGGATGTCCCAGTGATTGAACTTATCCTGAGCTGTATGAGTAATAAGGATGTGCCAGTTATTGAACTTACCCTGAGCTGTATGAGTAATAAGGATGTCCCAGTTATTGAACTTACCTTGAGCTGTATGAATAATAAGGATGTCCCAGTCATTGAACTTACCCTGAGCTGTATGAGTAATAAGGATGTGCCAGTTATTGAACTTACCCTGAGCTGTATGAGTAATAAGGATGTCCCAATTATTGAACTTACCTTGAGTTGTATGAGTAATAAGAATGTCCCAGTGATTGAACTTACCTTGAGCTGTATGAGTAATAATGATGTCCCAGTGATTGAACCTACCTTGAGCTGTATGAGTAATAAGGATGTCCCACTGATTAAACTTATCCTGAGCTGTATGAGTAATAAGGATGTCCCAGTTATTGAACATACCCTGAGCTGTATGAGTAATAAGGATGTCCAAGTTATTGAACTTAACTTGAGCTGTATGTGTAATAAGGATGTCCTAGTTATTGAACTTACCCTGAGCTGTATGACTAATAAGGATGTCCCAGTTATTGAACTTACCCTGAGCTGTATGAGTAATAAGGATGTCCCAGTTATTGAACTTACCCTGAGCTGTATGAGTGATAAGGATGTCCCAGTGATTGAACTTACCCTGAGCTGTATGAGTAATAAGGATGTCCCAGTTATTGAACTTACCCTGAGCTGTATGAGTAATAAGGATGTCCCAGTTATTGAACTTACCCTGAGCTGTATGAGTAATAAGGATGTCCAAGTTATTGAACTTAACTTGAGCTGTATGAGTGATAAGGATGTCCCAATTATTGAACTTACCTTGAGCTGTATCAGTAATAAGGATGTCCCAGTGATTGAACTTACCCTGAGCTGTATGAGAAATAAGGATGTCCCAATTATTGAACTTACCTTGAGCTGTATGAGTAACAAGGATGTCCCAATTATTGAACTTACCTTGAGCTGTATGAGTAATAAGGATGTCCCAGTGATTGAACTTACCCTGAGCTGTATGAGTAATAAGAATGTCCCAATTATTGAACTTACCTTGAGCTGTACGAGTAATAAGGATGTCCCAGTGATTGAACTTACCCTGAGCTGTATGAGTAATAAGGATGTCCCAATTATTGAACTTACCTTGAGCTGTATGAGTAATAAGGATGTCCCAGTGGTTGAAAATACCCTGAGCTGTATGAGTAATAAGGATGTCCCAATTATTGAACTTACCTTGAGCTGTATGAGTAATAAAGATGTCCCTATTATTGAACTTACCCTGAGCTGTATGAGTAATAAGGATGTGCCAGTTAATGAACTTACCCTGAGCTGTATGAGTAATAAGGATGTGCCAGTTATTGAACTTACCGTGAGCTGTATGAGTAATAAGGATGAGCCAGTTATTGAACTTACCCTGAGCTGTATGAGTAATAAGGATGTCCCAGTTATTGAACTTACCTTGAGCTGTATGAGTAATAAGGATGTCCCAGTCATTGAACTTACCCTGAGCTGTATGAGTAATAAGGATGTGCCAGTTATTGAACTTACCCTGAGCTGTATGAGTAATAAGGATGTCCCAATTATTGAACTTACCTTGAGTTGTATGAGTAATAAGAATGTCCCAGTGATTGAACTTACCTTGAGCTGTATGAGTAATAATGATGTCCCAGTGATTGAACCTACCTTGAGCTGTATGAGTAATAAGGATGTCCCACTGATTAAACTTATCCTGAGCTGTATGAGTAATAAGGATGTCCCAGTTATTGAACATACCCTGAGCTGTATGAGTAATAAGGATGTCCAAGTTATTGAACTTAACTTGAGCTGTATGTGTAATAAGGATGTCCTAGTTATTGAACTTACCCTGAGCTGTATGACTAATAAGGATGTCCCAGTTATTGAACTTACCCTGAGCTGTATGAGTAATAAGGATGTCCCAGTTATTGAACTTACCCTGAGCTGTATGAGTGATAAGGATGTCCCAGTGATTGAACTTACCCTGAGCTGTATGAGTAATAAGGATGTCCCAGTTATTGAACTTACCCTGAGCTGTATGAGTAATAAGGATGTCCCAGTTATTGAACTTACCCTGAGCTGTATGAGTAATAAGGATATCTCAGTTATTGAACTTACCCTGAGCTGTATGAGTAATAAGGATGTCCCAGTTATTGAACTTACCCTGAGCTGTATGAGTAATAAGGATGTCCCAGTGATTGAACTTACCCTGAGCTGTATGAGTAATAAGGATGTCCCAGTTATTGAACTTACCCTGAGCTGTATGAGTAATAAGTATGTCCCAGTTATTGAACTTACCCTGAGCTGTATGAGTAATGAGGATGTCCCAGTGATTGAACTTACCCTGAGCTGTATGAGTAATAAGGATGTCCCAGTGATTGAACTTTCCCTGACCTGTATGAGTAATAAAGATGTCCCAGTTATTCAACTTACCCTGAGCTGTATGAGTAATAAGGATGTCCCAGTTATTGAACTTGCCCTGAGCTGTATGAGTAATAAGGATGTCCCAGTGATTGAACTTACCCTGAGCTGTATGAGTAATAAGGATGTCCCAGTTATCGAACTTACCCTGAGCTGTATGAGTAATAAGGATGTCCCAGTTATTGAACTTACCCTGAGCTGTATGAGTAATAAGGATGTCCCAGTTATTGAACTTACCCTGAGCTGTATGAGTAATAAGGATGTCCCAGTGATTGAACTTACCTTGAGCTGTATAAGTAATAAGGATGTCCCAGTTATTGAACTTTCCCTGAGCTGTATGAGTAATAAGGATGTCCCAGTTATTGAACTTACCCTGAGCTGTATGAGTAATAAGGATGTCCCAGGTATTGAACTTACCCTGAGCTGTATGAGTAATAAGGATGTCCCAGTGATTGAACTTACCCTGAGGTGTATGAGCAATAAGGATGTCCCAGTTATTGAACTTACCCTGAGCTGTATGAGTAATAAGGATGTCCCAGTTATTGAACTTACCCTGAGCTGTATGAGTAATAAGGATGTCCCAGTTATTGAACTTACCCTGAGCTGTATGAGTAATAAGGATGTCCCAGTTATTGAACTTACCCTGAGCTGTATGAGTAATAAGGATGTCCCAGTTATTGAACTTACCCTGAGCTGTATGAGTAATAAGGATGTCCCAGTGATTGAACTTACCCTGAGCTGTATGAGTAATAAGGATATCCCAGTTATTGAACTTACCCTGAGCTGTATGAGTAATAAGGATGTCCCAGTTATTGAACTTACCCTGAGCTGTATGAGTAATAAGGATGTCCCAGTTATTGAACTTACCCTGAGCTGTATGAGTAATAAGGATGTCCAAGTTATTGAACTTAACTTGAGCTGTATGAGTGATAAGGATGTCCCAATTATTGAACTTACCTTGAGCTGTATCAGTAATAAGGATGTCCCAGTGATTGAACTTACCCTGAGCTGTGTGAGAAATAAGGATGTCCCAATTATTGAACTTACCTTGAGCTGTATGAGTAACAAGGATGTCCCAATTATTGAACTAACCTTGAGCTGTATGAGTAATAAGGATGTCCCAGTGATTGAACTTACCCTGAGCTGTATGAGTAATAAGAATGTCCCAATTATTGAACTTACCTTGAGCTGTACGAGTAATAAGGATGTCCCAGTGATTGAACTTACCCTGAGCTGTATGAGTAATAAGGATGTCCCAATTATTGAACTTACCTTGAGCTGTATGAGTAATAAGGATGTCCCAGTGGTTGAACTTACCCTGAGCTGTATGAGTAATAAGGATGTCCCAATTATTGAACTTACCTTGAGCTGTATGAGTAATAAAGATGTCCCAATTATTGAACTTACCCTGAGCTGTATGAGTAATAAAGATGTGCCAGTTATTGAACTGACCCTGAGCTGTTTGAGTAATAAGGATGTGCCAGTTATTGAACTTACCCTCAGCTGTATGAGTAATAAGGATATGCCAGTTATTGAACTTACCGTGAGCTGTATGAGTAATAAGGATGTGCCAGTTATTGAACTTACCCTGACCTGTATGAGTAATAAGGATGTCCCTGTGATTGAACTTATCCTGAGCTGTATGAGTAATAAGGATGTGCCAGTTATTGAACTTACCCTGAGCTGTATGAGTAATAAGGATGTGCCAGTTATTGAACTTACCCTGAGCTGTATGAGTAATAAGGATGTCCCAGTTATTGAACTTACCCTGAGCTGTATGACTAATAAGGATGTCCCAGTTATTGAACTTACCCTGAGCTGTATGAGTAATAAGGATGTCCCAGTTATTGAACTTACCCTGAGCTGTATGAGTAATAAGGATGTCCCAGTTATTGAACTTACCCTGAGCTGTATGAGTGATAAGGATGTCCCATTTATTGAACTTACCCTGAGCTGTATGAGTAATAAGGATGTCCCAGTTATTGAACTTACCCTGAGCTGTATGAGTGATAAGGATGTCCCAGTGATTGAACTTACCCTGAGCTGTATGAGTAATAAGGATGTCCCAGTTATTGAACTTACCCTGAGCTGTATGAGTAATAAGGATGTCCAAGTTATTGAACTTAACTTGAGCTGTATGAGTGATAAGGATGTCCCAATTATTGAACTTACCTTGAGCTGAATCAGTAATAAGGATGTCCCAGTGATTGAACTTACCCTGAGCTGTATGAGAAATAAGGATGTCCCAAATATTGAACTTACCTTGAGCTGTATGAGTAACAAGGATGTCCCAATTATTGAACTTACCTTGAGCTGTATGAGTAATAAGGATGTCCCAGTGATTGAACTTACCCTGAGCTGTATGAGTAATAAGAATGTCCCAATTATTGAACTTACCTTGAGCTGTACGAGTAATAAGGATGTCCCAGTGATTGAACTTACCCTGAGCTGTATGAGTAATAAGGATGTCCCAATTATTGAACTTACCTTGAGCTGTATGAGTAATAAGGATGTCCCAGTGGTTGAACTTACCCTGAGCTGTATGAGTAATAAGGATGTCCCAATTATTGAACTTACCTTGAGCTGTATGAGTAATAAAGATGTCCCAATTATTGAACTTACCCTGAGCTGTATGAGTAATAAAGATGTGCCAGTTATTGAACTGACCCTGAGCTGTTTGAGTAATAAGGATGTGCCAGTTATTGAACTTACCCTCAGCTGTATGAGTAATAAGGATATGCCAGTTATTGAACTTACCGTGAGCTGTATGAGTAATAAGGATGTGCCAGTTATTGAACTTACCCTGAGCTGTATGAGTAATAAGGATGTGCCAGTTATTGAACTTACCCTGAGCTGTATGAGTAATAAGGATGTGCCAGTTATTGAACTTACCCTGAGCTGTATGAGTAATAAGGATGTGCCAGTTATTGAACTTACCCTGAGCTGTATGAGTAATAAGGATGTCCCAGTTATTGAACTTACCTTGAGCTGTATGAGTAATAAGGATGTCCCAGTCATTGAACTTACCCTGAGCTGTATGAGTAATAAGGATGTGCCAGTTATTGAACTTACCCTGAGCTGTATGAGTAATAAGGATGTCCCAATTATTGAAGTTACCTTGAGCTGTATGAGTAATAAGGATGTCCCAATTATTGAACTTACCTTGAGTTGTATGAGTAATAACAATGTCCCAGTGATTGAACTTACCTTGAGCTGTATGAGTAATAAGGATGTCCCAGTGATTGAACTTATCCTGAGCTGTATGAGTAATAAGGATGTGCCAGTTATTGAACTTACCCTGAGCTGTATGAGTAATAAGGATGTCCCAGTTATTGAACTTACCTTGAGCTGTATGAGTAATAAGGATGTCCCAGTCATTGAACTTACCCTGAGCTGTATGAGTAATAAGGATGTGCCAGTTATTGAACTTACCCTGAGCTGTATGAGTAATAAGGATGTCCCAATTATTGAACTTACCTTGAGTTGTATGAGTAATAAGAATGTCCCAGTGATTGAACTTACCTTGAGCTGTATGAGTAATAATGATGTCCCAGTGATTGAACCTACCTTGAGCTGTATGAGTAATAAGGATGTCCCACTGATTAAACTTATCCTGAGCTGTATGAGTAATAAGGATGTCCCAGTTATTGAACATACCCTGAGCTGTATGAGTAATAAGGATGTCCAAGTTATTGAACTTAACTTGAGCTGTATGTGTAATAAGGATGTCCTAGTTATTGAACTTACCCTGAGCTGTATGACTAATAAGGATGTCCCAGTTATTGAACTTACCCTGAGCTGTATGAGTAATAAGGATGTCCCAGTTATTGAACTTACCCTGAGCTGTATGAGTGATAAGGATGTCCCAGTGATTGAACTTACCCTGAGCTGTATGAGTAATAAGGATGTCCCAGTTATTGAACTTACCCTGAGCTGTATGAGTAATAAGGATGTCCCAGTTATTGAACTTACCCTGAGCTGTATGAGTAATAAGGATGTCCCAGTGATTGAACTTTCCCTGAGCTGTATGAGTAATAAGTATGTCCCAGTTATTGAACTTTCCCTGAGCTGTATGAGTAATAAGGATGTCCCAGTTATTGAACTTACCCTGAGCTGTATGAGTAATAAGGATGTCCCACTTTTTGAACTTACCCTGAGCTGTATGAGTAATAAGAATGTCCCAGTGATTGAACTTACCCTGAGCTGTATGAGTAATAAGGATGTCCCAGTTATTGAACTTACCCTGAGCTGTATGAGTAATAAGGATGTCCCAGTTATTGAACTTACCCTGAGCTGTCTGAGTAATAAGGATGTTCCAGTTATTGAACTTACCCAGAGCTGTATGAGTAATAAGGATGTCCCAGTTATTGAACTTACCCTGAGCTGTATGAGTAATAAGGATTCCCAGTTATTGAACTTACCCTGAGCTGTATGAGTAATAAGGATGTCCAAGTTATTAAACTTAACTTGAGCTGTATGAGTGATAAGGATGTCCCAATTATTGAACTTACATTGAGCTGTATCAGTAATAAGGATGTCCCAGTGATTGAACTTACCCTGAGCTGTATGAGTAATAAGGATGTCCCAATTATTGAACTTACCTTGAGCTGTATGAGTAATAAGGATGTCCCAATTATTGAACTTACCTTGAGCTGTATGAGTAATAAGGATGTCCCAGTGATTGAACTTACCCTGAGCTGTATGAGTAATAAGAATGTCCCAATTATTGAACTTACCTTGAGCTGTATGAGTAATAAGGATGTCCCAGTGATTGAACTTACCCGGAGCTGTATGAGTAATAAGGATGTCCCAATTATTGAACTTACCTTGAGCTGTATGAGTATTAAGAATGTCCCAGTGATTGAACTTACCCTGAGCTGTATTAGTAATAAGGATGTCCCAATTATTGAACTTACCTTGAGCTGTATGAGTAATAAAGATGTCCCAATTATTGAACTTACCCTGAGCTGTGTGAGTAATAAAGATGTGCCAGTTATTGAACTGACCCTGAGCTGTTTGAGTAATAAGGATGTGCCAGTTATTGAACTTACCCTCAGCTGTATGAGTAATAAGGATATGCCAGTTATTGAACTTACCCTGAGCTGTATGAGTAATAAGGATGTGCCAGTTATTGAACTTACCCTGAGCTGTATGAGTAATAAGGATGTGCCAGTTATTGAACTTACGCTGAGCTGTATGAGTAATAAGGATGTGCCAGTTATTGAACTTACCCTGAGCTGTATGAGTAATAAGTATGTGCCAGTTATTGAACTTACCCTGAGCTGTATGAGTAATAAGGATGTCCCAGTTATTGAACTTACCTTGAGCTGTATGAGTAATAAGGATGTCCCAGTCATTGAGCTTACCCTGAGCTGTATGAGTAATAAGGATGTGCCAGTTATTGAACTTACCCTGAGCTGTATGAGTAATAAGGATGTCCCAATTATTGAACTTACCTTGAGTTGTATGAGTAATAAGGATGTGCCAGTTATTGAACTTACCCTGAGCTGTATGAGTAATAAGGATGTCCCAGTTATTGAACTTACCTTGAGCTGTATGAGTAATAAGGATGTCCTAGTTATTGAACTTACCCTGAGCTGTGTGACTAATAAGGATGTCCCAGTTATTGAACTTACCCTGAGCTGTATGAGTCATAAGGATGTCCCAGTTATTGAACTTACCCTGAGCTGTATGAGTAATAAGGATGTCCCAGTTATTGAACTTATTCTGAGCTGTATGAGTAATAAGGATGTCCCAGTTATTGAACTTACCCTGAGCTGTATGAGTAATAAGGATGTCCCAGTTATTGAACTTACCCTGAGCTGTATGAGTAATAAGGATATCTCAGTTATTGAACTTACCCTGAGCTGTATGAGTAATAAGGATGTCCCAGTTATTGAACTTACCCTGAGCTGTATGAGTTATAAGGATATCTCAGTTATTGAACTTACCCTGAGCTGTATGAGTAATAAGGATGTCCCAGTTATTGAACTTACCCTGAGCTGTATGAGTAATAAGGATTTCCCAGTTATTGAACTTACCCTGAGCTGTATGAGTAATAAGGATGTCCCAGTTATTGAACTTACCCTGAGCTGTATGAGTAATAAGGATGTCCAAGTTATTGAACTTAACTTGAGCTGTATGAGTGATAAGGATGTCCCTATTATTGAACTTACCTTGAGCTGTATCAGTAATAAGGATGTCCCAGTGATTGAACTTACCCTGTGCTGTATGATTAATAAGGATGTCCCAATTATTAAACTTACCTTGAGCTGTATGAGTAATAAGGATGTCCCAATTATTGAACTTACCTTGAGCTGTATGAGTAATAAGGATGTCCCAGTGGTTGAACTTACCCTGAGCTGTATGAGTAATAAGGATGTCCCAATTATTGAACTTACCTTGAGCTGTATGAGTAATAAAGATGTCCCTATTATTGAACTTACCCTGAGCTCGATGAGTAATAAGGATGTGCCAGTTAATGAACTTACCCTGAGCTGTATGAGTAATAAGGATGTCCCAGTCATTGAACTTACCCTGAGCTGTATGAGTAATAAGGATGTGCCAGTTATTGAACTTACCCTGAGCTGTATGAGTAATAAGGATGTCCCAATTATTGAACTTACCTTGAGTTGTATGAGTAATAAGAATGTCCCAGTGATTGAACTTACCTTGAGCTGTATGAGTAATAATGATGTCCCAGTGATTGAACCTACCTTGAGCTGTATGAGTAATAAGGATGTCCCACTGATTAAACTTATCCTGAGCTGTATGAGTAATAAGGATGTCCCAGTTATTGAACATACCCTGAGCTGTATGAGTAATAAGGATGTCCAAGTTATTGAACTTAACTTGAGCTGTATGTGTAATAAGGATGTCCTAGTTATTGAACTTACCCTGAGCTGTATGACTAATAAGGATGTCACAGTTATTGAACTTACCCTGAGCTGTATGAGTAATAAGGATGTCCCAGTTATTGAACTTACCCTGAGCTGTATGAGTGATAAGGATGTCCCAGTGATTGAACTTACCCTGAGCTGTATGAGTAATAAGGATGTCCCAGTTATTGAACTTACCCTGAGCTGTATGAGTAATAAGGATATCTCAGTTATTGAACTTACCCTGAGCTGTATGAGTAATAAGGATGTCCCAGTTATTGAACTTACCCTGAGCTGTATGAGTAATAAGGATGTCCCAGTGATTGAACTTACCCTGAGCTGTATGAGTAATAAGGATGTCCCAGTTATTGAACTTACCCTGAGCTGTATGAGTAATAAGTATGTCCCAGTTATTGAACTTACCCTGAGCTGTATGAGTAATGAGGATGTCCCAGTAATTGAACTTACCCTGAGCTGTATGAGTAATAAGGATGTCCCAGTGATTGAACTTTCCCTGACCTGTATGAGTAATAAAGATGTCCCAGTTATTCAACTTACCCTGAGCTGTATGAGTAATAAGGATGTCCCAGTTATTGAACTTGCCCTGAGCTGTATGAGTAATAAGGATGTCCCAGTGATTGAACTTACCCTGAGCTGTATGAGTAATAAGGATGTCCCAGTTATCGAACTTACCCTGAGCTGTATGAGTAATAAGGATGTCCCAGTTATTGAACTTACCCTGAGCTGTATGAGTAATAAGGATGTCCCAGTTATTGAACTTACCCTGAGCTGTATGAGTAATAAGGATGTCCCAGTGATTGAACTTACCTTGAGCTGTATAAGTAATAAGGATGTCCCAGTTATTGAACTTTCCCTGAGCTGTATGAGTAATAAGGATGTCCCAGTTATTGAACTTACCCTGAGCTGTATGAGTAATAAGGATGTCCCAGGTATTGAACTTACCCTGAGCTGTATGAGTAATAAGGATGTCCCAGTGATTGAACTTACCCTGAGGTGTATGAGCAATAAGGATGTCCCAGTTATTGAACTTACCCTGAGCTGTATGAGTAATAAGGATGTCCCAGTTATTGAACTTACCCTGAGCTGTATGAGTAATAAGGATGTCCCAGTTATTGAACTTACCCTGAGCTGTATGAGTAATAAGGATGTCCCAGTTATTGAACTTACCCTGAGCTGTATGAGTAATAAGGATGTCCCAGTTATTGAACTTACCCTGAGCTGTATGAGTAATAAGGATGTCCCAGTGATTGAACTTACCCTGAGCTGTATGAGTAATAAGGATATCCCAGTTATTGAACTTACCCTGAGCTGTATGAGTAATAAGGATGTCCCAGTTATTGAACTTACCCTGAGCTGTATGAGTAATAAGGATGTCCCAGTTATTGAACTTACCCTGAGCTGTATGAGTAATAAGGATGTCCAAGTTATTGAACTTAACTTGAGCTGTATGAGTGATAAGGATGTCCCAATTATTGAACTTACCTTGAGCTGTATCAGTAATAAGGATGTCCCAGTGATTGAACTTACCCTGAGCTGTGTGAGAAATAAGGATGTCCCAATTATTGAACTTACCTTGAGCTGTATGAGTAACAAGGATGTCCCAATTATTGAACTTACCTTGAGCTGTATGAGTAATAAGGATGTCCCAGTGATTGAACTTACCCTGAGCTGTATGAGTAATAAGAATGTCCCAATTATTGAACTTACCTTGAGCTGTACGAGTAATAAGGATGTCCCAGTGATTGAACTTACCCTGAGCTGTATGAGTAATAAGGATGTCCCAATTATTGAACTTACCTTGAGCTGTATGAGTAATAAGGATGTCCCAGTGGTTGAACTTACCCTGAGCTGTATGAGTAATAAGGATGTCCCAATTATTGAACTTACCTTGAGCTGTATGAGTAATAAAGATGTCCCAATTATTGAACTTACCCTGAGCTGTATGAGTAATAAAGATGTGCCAGTTATTGAACTGACCCTGAGCTGTTTGAGTAATAAGGATGTGCCAGTTATTGAACTTACCCTCAGCTGTATGAGTAATAAGGATATGCCAGTTATTGAACTTACCGTGAGCTGTATGAGTAATAAGGATGTGCCAGTTATTGAACTTACCCTGACCTGTATGAGTAATAAGGATGTCCCTGTGATTGAACTTATCCTGAGCTGTATGAGTAATAAGGATGTGCCAGTTATTGAACTTACCCTGAGCTGTATGAGTAATAAGGATGTGCCAGTTATTGAACTTACCCTGAGCTGTATGAGTAATAAGGATGTCCCAGTTATTGAACTTACCCTGAGCTGTATGACTAATAAGGATGTCCCAGTTATTGAACTTACCCTGAGCTGTATGAGTAATAAGGATGTCCCAGTTATTGAACTTACCCTGAGCTGTATGAGTAATAAGGATGTCCCAGTTATTGAACTTACCCTGAGCTGTATGAGTAATAAGGATGTCCCATTTATTGAACTTACCCTGAGCTGTATGAGTAATAAGGATGTCCCAGTTATTGAACTTACCCTGAGCTGTATGAGTGATAAGGATGTCCCAGTGATTGAACTTACCCTGAGCTGTATGAGTAATAAGGATGTCCCAGTTATTGAACTTACCCTGAGCTGTATGAGTAATAAGGATGTCCAAGTTATTGAACTTAACTTGAGCTGTATGAGTGATAAGGATGTCCCAATTATTGAACTTACCTTGAGCTGAATCAGTAATAAGGATGTCCCAGTGATTGAACTTACCCTGAGCTGTATGAGAAATAAGGATGTCCCAAATATTGAACTTACCTTGAGCTGTATGAGTAACAAGGATGTCCCAATTATTGAACTTACCTTGAGCTGTATGAGTAATAAGGATGTCCCAGTGATTGAACTTACCCTGAGCTGTATGAGTAATAAGAATGTCCCAATTATTGAACTTACCTTGAGCTGTACGAGTAATAAGGATGTCCCAGTGATTGAACTTACCCTGAGCTGTATGAGTAATAAGGATGTCCCAATTATTGAACTTACCTTGAGCTGTATGAGTAATAAGGATGTCCCAGTGGTTGAACTTACCCTGAGCTGTATGAGTAATAAGGATGTCCCAATTATTGAACTTACCTTGAGCTGTATGAGTAATAAAGATGTCCCAATTATTGAACTTACCCTGAGCTGTATGAGTAATAAAGATGTGCCAGTTATTGAACTGACCCTGAGCTGTTTGAGTAATAAGGATGTGCCAGTTATTGAACTTACCCTCAGCTGTATGAGTAATAAGGATATGCCAGTTATTGAACTTACCGTGAGCTGTATGAGTAATAAGGATGTGCCAGTTATTGAACTTACCCTGAGCTGTATGAGTAATAAGGATGTGCCAGTTATTGAACTTACCCTGAGCTGTATGAGTAATAAGGATGTGCCAGTTATTGAACTTACCCTGAGCTGTATGAGTAATAAGGATGTGCCAGTTATTGAACTTACCCTGAGCTGTATGAGTAATAAGGATGTCCCAGTTATTGAACTTACCTTGAGCTGTATGAGTAATAAGGATGTCCCAGTCATTGAACTTACCCTGAGCTGTATGAGTAATAAGGATGTGCCAGTTATTGAACTTACCCTGAGCTGTATGAGTAATAAGGATGTCCCAATTATTGAAGTTACCTTGAGCTGTATGAGTAATAAGGATGTCCCAATTATTGAACTTACCTTGAGTTGTATGAGTAATAACAATGTCCCAGTGATTGAACTTACCTTGAGCTGTATGAGTAATAAGGATGTCCCAGTGATTGAACTTATCCTGAGCTGTATGAGTAATAAGGATGTGCCAGTTATTGAACTTACCCTGAGCTGTATGAGTAATAAGGATGTCCCAGTTATTGAACTTACCTTGAGCTGTATGAGTAATAAGGATGTCCCAGTCATTGAACTTACCCTGAGCTGTATGAGTAATAAGGATGTGCCAGTTATTGAACTTACCCTGAGCTGTATGAGTAATAAGGATGTCCCAATTATTGAACTTACCTTGAGTTGTATGAGTAATAAGAATGTCCCAGTGATTGAACTTACCTTGAGCTGTATGAGTAATAATGATGTCCCAGTGATTGAACCTACCTTGAGCTGTATGAGTAATAAGGATGTCCCACTGATTAAACTTATCCTGAGCTGTATGAGTAATAAGGATGTCCCAGTTATTGAACATACCCTGAGCTGTATGAGTAATAAGGATGTCCAAGTTATTGAACTTAACTTGAGCTGTATGTGTAATAAGGATGTCCTAGTTATTGAACTTACCCTGAGCTGTATGACTAATAAGGATGTCCCAGTTATTGAACTTACCCTGAGCTGTATGAGTAATAAGGATGTCCCAGTTATTGAACTTACCCTGAGCTGTATGAGTGATAAGGATGTCCCAGTGATTGAACTTACCCTGAGCTGTATGAGTAATAAGGATGTCCCAGTTATTGAACTTACCCTGAGCTGTATGAGTAATAAGGATGTCCCAGTTATTGAACTTACCCTGAGCTGTATGAGTAATAAGGATGTCCCAGTGATTGAACTTTCCCTGAGCTGTATGAGTAATAAGTATGTCCCAGTTATTGAACTTTCCCTGAGCTGTATGAGTAATAAGGATGTCCCAGTTATTGAACTTACCCTGAGCTGTATGAGTAATAAGGATGTCCCACTTTTTGAACTTACCCTGAGCTGTATGAGTAATAAGAATGTCCCAGTGATTGAACTTACCCTGAGCTGTATGAGTAATAAGGATGTCCCAGTTATTGAACTTACCCTGAGCTGTATGAGTAATAAGGATGTCCCAGTTATTGAACTTACCCTGAGCTGTCTGAGTAATAAGGATGTTCCAGTTATTGAACTTACCCAGAGCTGTATGAGTAATAAGGATGTCCCAGTTATTGAACTTACCCTGAGCTGTATGAGTAATAAGGATTCCCAGTTATTGAACTTACCCTGAGCTGTATGAGTAATAAGGATGTCCAAGTTATTAAACTTAACTTGAGCTGTATGAGTGATAAGGATGTCCCAATTATTGAACTTACATTGAGCTGTATCAGTAATAAGGATGTCCCAGTGATTGAACTTACCCTGAGCTGTATGAGTAATAAGGATGTCCCAATTATTGAACTTACCTTGAGCTGTATGAGTAATAAGGATGTCCCAATTATTGAACTTACCTTGAGCTGTATGAGTAATAAGGATGTCCCAGTGATTGAACTTACCCTGAGCTGTATGAGTAATAAGAATGTCACAATTATTGAACTTACCTTGAGCTGTATGAGTAATAAGGATGTCCCAGTGATTGAACTTACCCGGAGCTGTATGAGTAATAAGGATGTCCCAATTATTGAACTTACCTTGAGCTGTATGAGTATTAAGAATGTCCCAGTGATTGAACTTACCCTGAGCTGTATGAGTAATAAGGATGTCCCAATTATTGAACTTACCTTGAGCTGTATGAGTAATAAAGATGTCCCAATTATTGAACTTACCCTGAGCTGTGTGAGTAATAAAGATGTGCCAGTTATTGAACTGACCCTGAGCTGTTTGAGTAATAAGGATGTGCCAGTTATTGAACTTACCCTCAGCTGTATGAGTAATAAGGATATGCCAGTTATTGAACTTACCCTGAGCTGTATGAGTAATAAGGATGTGCCAGTTATTGAACTTACCCTGAGCTGTATGAGTAATAAGGATGTGCCAGTTATTGAACTTACGCTGAGCTGTATGAGTAATAAGGATGTGCCAGTTATTGAACTTACCCTGAGCTGTATGAGTAATAAGTATGTGCCAGTTATTGAACTTACCCTGAGCTGTATGAGTAATAAGGATGTCCCAGTTATTGAACTTACCTTGAGCTGTATGAGTAATAAGGATGTCCCAGTCATTGAGCTTACCCTGAGCTGTATGAGTAATAAGGATGTGCCAGTTATTGAACTTACCCTGAGCTGTATGAGTAATAAGGATGTCCCAATTATTGAACTTACCTTGAGTTGTATGAGTAATAAGGATGTGCCAGTTATTGAACTTACCCTGAGCTGTATGAGTAATAAGGATGTCCCAGTTATTGAACTTACCTTGAGCTGTATGAGTAATAAGGATGTCCTAGTTATTGAACTTACCCTGAGCTGTGTGACTAATAAGGATGTCCCAGTTATTGAACTTACCCTGAGCTGTATGAGTCATAAGGATGTCCCAGTTATTGAACTTACCCTGAGCTGTATGAGTAATAAGGATGTCCCAGTTATTGAACTTATTCTGAGCTGTATGAGTAATAAGGATGTCCCAGTTATTGAACTTACCCTGAGCTGTATGAGTAATAAGGATGTCCCAGTTATTGAACTTACCCTGAGCTGTATGAGTAATAAGGATATCTCAGTTATTGAACTTACCCTGAGCTGTATGAGTAATAAGGATGTCCCAGTTATTGAACTTACCCTGAGCTGTATGAGTTATAAGGATATCTCAGTTATTGAACTTACCCTGAGCTGTATGAGTAATAAGGATGTCCCAGTTATTGAACTTACCCTGAGCTGTATGAGTAATAAGGATGTCCCAGTGATTGAACTTTCCCTGAGCTGTATGAGTAATAAGTATGTCCCAGTTATTGAACTTTCCCTGAGCTGTATGAGTAATAAGGATGTCCCAGTTATTGAACTTACCCTGAGCTGTATGAGTAATAAGGATGTCCCACTTTTTGAACTTACCCTGAGCTGTATGAGTAATAAGAATGTCCCAGTGATTGAACTTACCCTGAGCTGTATGAGTAATAAGGATGTCCCAGTTATTGAACTTACCCTGAGCTGTATGAGTAATAAGGATGTCCCAGTTATTGAACTTACCCTGAGCTGTCTGAGTAATAAGGATGTTCCAGTTATTGAACTTACCCAGAGCTGTATGAGTAATAAGGATGTCCCAGTTATTGAACTTACCCTGAGCTGTATGAGTAATAAGGATTCCCAGTTATTGAACTTACCCTGAGCTGTATGAGTAATAAGGATGTCCAAGTTATTAAACTTAACTTGAGCTGTATGAGTGATAAGGATGTCCCAATTATTGAACTTACATTGAGCTGTATCAGTAATAAGGATGTCCCAGTGATTGAACTTACCCTGAGCTGTATGAGTAATAAGGATGTCCCAATTATTGAACTTACCTTGAGCTGTATGAGTAATAAGGATGTCCCAATTATTGAACTTACCTTGAGCTGTATGAGTAATAAGGATGTCCCAGTGATTGAACTTACCCTGAGCTGTATGAGTAATAAGAATGTCCCAATTATTGAACTTACCTTGAGCTGTATGAGTAATAAGGATGTCCCAGTGATTGAACTTACCCGGAGCTGTATGAGTAATAAGGATGTCCCAATTATTGAACTTACCTTGAGCTGTATGAGTATTAAGAATGTCCCAGTGATTGAACTTACCCTGAGCTGTATGAGTAATAAGGATGTCCCAATTATTGATCTTACCTTGAGCTGTATGAGTAATAAAGATGTCCCAATTATTGAACTTACCCTGAGCTGTGTGAGTAATAAAGATGTGCCAGTTATTGAACTGACCCTGAGCTGTTTGAGTAATAAGGATGTGCCAGTTATTGAACTTACCCTCAGCTGTATGAGTAATAAGGATATGCCAGTTATTGAACTTACCCTGAGCTGTATGAGTAATAAGGATGTGCCAGTTATTGAACTTACCCTGAGCTGTATGAGTAATAAGGATGTGCCAGTTATTGAACTTACGCTGAGCTGTATGAGTAATAAGGATGTGCCAGTTATTGAACTTACCCTGAGCTGTATGAGTAATAAGTATGTGCCAGTTATTGAACTTACCCTGAGCTGTATGAGTAATAAGGATGTCCCAGTTATTGAACTTACCTTGAGCTGTATGAGTAATAAGGATGTCCCAGTCATTGAGCTTACCCTGAGCTGTATGAGTAATAAGGATGTGCCAGTTATTGAACTTACCCTGAGCTGTATGAGTAATAAGGATGTCCCAATTATTGAACTTACCTTGAGTTGTATGAGTAATAAGGATGTGCCAGTTATTGAACTTACCCTGAGCTGTATGAGTAATAAGGATGTCCCAGTTATTGAACTTACCTTGAGCTGTATGAGTAATAAGGATGTCCTAGTTATTGAACTTACCCTGAGCTGTGTGACTAATAAGGATGTCCCAGTTATTGAACTTACCCTGAGCTGTATGAGTCATAAGGATGTCCCAGTTATTGAACTTACCCTGAGCTGTATGAGTAATAAGGATGTCCCAGTTATTGAACTTATTCTGAGCTGTATGAGTAATAAGGATGTCCCAGTTATTGAACTTACCCTGAGCTGTATGAGTAATAAGGATGTCCCAGTTATTGAACTTACCCTGAGCTGTATGAGTAATAAGGATATCTCAGTTATTGAACTTACCCTGAGCTGTATGAGTAATAAGGATGTCCCAGTTATTGAACTTACCCTGAGCTGTATGAGTTATAAGGATATCTCAGTTATTGAACTTACCCTGAGCTGTATGAGTAATAAGGATGTCCCAGTTATTGAACTTACCCTGAGCTGTATGAGTAATAAGGATTTCCCAGTTATTGAACTTACCCTGAGCTGTATGAGTAATAAGGATGTCCCAGTTATTGAACTTACCCTGAGCTGTATGAGTAATAAGGATGTCCAAGTTATTGAACTTAACTTGAGCTGTATGAGTGATAAGGATGTCCCTATTATTGAACTTACCTTGAGCTGTATCAGTAATAAGGATGTCCCAGTGATTGAACTTACCCTGTGCTGTATGATTAATAAGGATGTCCCAATTATTAAACTTACCTTGAGCTGTATGAGTAATAAGGATGTCCCAATTATTGAACTTACCTTGAGCTGTATGAGTAATAAGTATGTCCCAGTGATTGAACTTACCCTGAGCTGTATGAGTAATAAGGATGTCCCAATTATTGAACTTACCTTGAGCTGTATGAGTAATAAGGATGTCCCAGTGATGGAACTTACCCTCAGCTGTATGAGTAATAAGGATATGCCAGTTATTGAACTTACCGTGAGCTGTATGAGTAATAAGGATGTGCCAGTTATTGAACTTACCGTGAGCTGTATGAGTAATAAGGATGTGCCAGTTATTGAACTTACCCTGAGCTGTATGAGTAATAAGGATGTGCCAGTTATTGAACTTACCCTGAGCTGTATGAGTAATAAGGATGTGCCAGTTATTGAACTTACCCTGAGCTGTATGAGTAATAAGGATGTGCCAGTTATTGAACTTACCCTGAGCTGTATGAGTAATAAGGATGTCCCAGTTATTGAACTTACCTTGAGCTGTATGAGTAATAAGGATGTCCCAGTCATTGAACTTACCCTGAGCTGTATGAGTAATAAGGATGTGCCAGTTATTGAACTTACCCTGAGCTGTATGAGTAATAAGGATGTCCCAATTATTGAAGTTACCTTGAGCTGTATGAGTAATAAGGATGTCCCAATTATTGAACTTACCTTGAGTTGTATGAGTAATAACAATGTCCCAGTGATTGAACTTACCTTGAGCTGTATGAGTAATAAGGATGTCCCAGTGATTGAACTTATCCTGAGCTGTATGAGTAATAAGGATGTGCCAGTTATTGAACTTACCCTGAGCTGTATGAGTAATAAGGATGTCCCAGTTATTGAACTTACCTTGAGCTGTATGAGTAATAAGGATGTCCCAGTCATTGAACTTACCCTGAGCTGTATGAGTAATAAGGATGTGCCAGTTATTGAACTTACCCTGAGCTGTATGAGTAATAAGGATGTCCCAATTATTGAACTTACCTTGAGTTGTATGAGTAATAAGAATGTCCCAGTGATTGAACTTACCTTGAGCTGTATGAGTAATAATGATGTCCCAGTGATTGAACCTACCTTGAGCTGTATGAGTAATAAGGATGTCCCACTGATTAAACTTATCCTGAGCTGTATGAGTAATAAGGATGTCCCAGTTATTGAACATACCCTGAGCTGTATGAGTAATAAGGATGTCCAAGTTATTGAACTTAACTTGAGCTGTATGTGTAATAAGGATGTCCTAGTTATTGAACTTACCCTGAGCTGTATGACTAATAAGGATGTCCCAGTTATTGAACTTACCCTGAGCTGTATGAGTAATAAGGATGTCCCAGTTATTGAACTTACCCTGAGCTGTATGAGTGATAAGGATGTCCCAGTGATTGAACTTACCCTGAGCTGTATGAGTAATAAGGATGTCCCAGTTATTGAACTTACCCTGAGCTGTATGAGTAATAAGGATGTCCCAGTTATTGAACTTACCCTGAGCTGTATGAGTAATAAGGATGTCCCAGTGATTGAACTTTCCCTGAGCTGTATGAGTAATAAGTATGTCCCAGTTATTGAACTTTCCCTGAGCTGTATGAGTAATAAGGATGTCCCAGTTATTGAACTTACCCTGAGCTGTATGAGTAATAAGGATGTCCCACTTTTTGAACTTACCCTGAGCTGTATGAGTAATAAGAATGTCCCACTGATTGAACTTACCCTGAGCTGTATGAGTAATAAGGATGTCCCAGTTATTGAACTTACCCTGAGCTGTATGAGTAATAAGGATGTCCCAGTTATTGAACTTACCCTGAGCTGTATGAGTAATAAGGATTCCCAGTTATTGAACTTACCCTGAGCTGTATGAGTAATAAGGATGTCCAAGTTATTAAACTTAACTTGAGCTGTATGAGTGATAAGGATGTCCCAATTATTGAACTTACATTGAGCTGTATCATTAATAAGGATGTCCCAGTGATTGAACTTACCCTGAGCTGTATGAGTAATAAGGATGTCCCAATTATTGAACTTACCTTGAGCTGTATGAGTAATAAGGATGTCCCAATTATTGAACTTACCTTGAGCTGTATGAGTAATAAGGATGTCCCAGTGATTGAACTTACCCTGAGCTGTATGAGTAATAAGAATGTCCCAATTATTGAACTTACCTTGAGCTGTATGAGTAATAAGGATGTCCCAGTGATTGAACTTACCCGGAGCTGTATGAGTAATAAGGATGTCCCAATTATTGAACTTACCTTGAGCTGTATGAGTATTAAGAATGTCCCAGTGATTGAACTTACCCTGAGCTGTATGAGTAATAAGGATGTCCCAATTATTGAACTTACCTTGAGCTGTATGAGTAATAAAGATGTCCCAATTATTGAACTTACCCTGAGCTGTATGAGTAATAAAGATGTGCCAGTTATTGAACTGACCCTGAGCTGTTTGAGTAATAAGGATGTGCCAGTTATTGAACTTACCCTCAGCTGTATGAGTAATAAGGATATGCCAGTTATTGAACTTACCCTGAGCTGTATGAGTAATAAGGATGTGCCAGTTATTGAACTTACCCTGAGCTGTATGAGTAATAAGGATGTGCCAGTTATTGAACTTACGCTGAGCTGTATGAGTAATAAGGATGTGCCAGTTATTGAACTTACCCTGAGCTGTATGAGTAATAAGTATGTGCCAGTTATTGAACTTACCCTGAGCTGTATGAGTAATAAGGATGTCCCAGTT
Organism: Narcine bancroftii; assembly: GCF_036971445.1. Lineage (NCBI taxonomy): Eukaryota > Metazoa > Chordata > Chondrichthyes > Torpediniformes > Narcinidae > Narcine > Narcine bancroftii. The sequence goes on along the minus strand of NC_091478.1, from coordinate 53,907,494 downwards.
ATTGAACTTACCTTGAGCTGTATGAGTAATAAGGATGTCCCAGTCATTGAGCTTACCCTGAGCTGTATGAGTAATAAGGATGTGCCAGTTATTGAACTTACCCTGAGCTGTATGAGTAATAAGGATGTCCCAATTATTGAACTTACCTTGAGTTGTATGAGTAATAAGGATGTGCCAGTTATTGAACTTACCCTGAGCTGTATGAGTAATAAGGATGTCCCAGTTATTGAACTTACCTTGAGCTGTATGAGTAATAAGGATGTCCTAGTTATTGAACTTACCCTGAGCTGTGTGACTAATAAGGATGTCCCAGTTATTGAACTTACCCTGAGCTGTATGAGTAATAAGGATGTCCCAGTTATTGAACTTACCCTGAGCTGTATGAGTAATAAGGATGTCCCAGTTATTGAACTTATTCTGAGCTGTATGAGTAATAAGGATGTCCCAGTTATTGAACTTACCCTGAGCTGTATGAGTAATAAGGATGTCCCAGTTATTGAACTTACCCTGAGCTGTATGAGTAATAAGGATATCTCAGTTATTGAACTTACCCTGAGCTGTATGAGTAATAAGGATGTCCCAGTTATTGAACTTACCCTGAGCTGTATGAGTTATAAGGATATCTCAGTTATTGAACTTACCCTGAGCTGTATGAGTAATAAGGATGTCCCAGTTATTGAACTTACCCTGAGCTGTATGAGTAATAAGGATTTCCCAGTTATTGAACTTACCCTGAGCTGTATGAGTAATAAGGATGTCCCAGTTATTGAACTTACCCTGAGCTGTATGAGTAATAAGGATGTCCAAGTTATTGAACTTAACTTGAGCTGTATGAGTGATAAGGATGTCCCTATTATTGAACTTACCTTGAGCTGTATCAGTAATAAGGATGTCCAAGTGATTGAACTTACCCTGTGCTGTATGATTAATAAGGATGTCCCAATTATTAAACTTACCTTGAGCTGTATGAGTAATAAGGATGTCCCAATTATTGTACTTACCTTGAGCTGTATGAGTAATAAGTATGTCCCAGTGATTGAACTTACCCTGAGCTGTATGAGTAATAAGGATGTCCCAATTATTGAACTTACCTTGAGCTGTATGAGTAATAAGGATGTCCCAGTGATTGAACTTACCCTGAGCTGTATTAGTAATAAGGATGTCCCAATTATTGAACTTACCTTGAGCTGTATGAGTAATAAAGATGTCCCAATTATTGAACTTACCCTGAGCTCTATGAGTAATAAAGATGTGCCAGTTATTGAACTGACCCTGAGCTGTTTGAGAAATAAGGATGTGCCAGTTATTGAACTTACCCTCAGCTGTATGAGTAATAAGGATATGCCAGTTATTGAACTTACCCTGAGCTGTATGAGTAATAAGGATGTGCCAGTTAATGAACTTACCCTGAGCTGTATGAGTAATAAGGATGTGCCAGTTATTGAACTTACCCTGAGCTGTATGAGTAATAAGGATGTGCCAGTTATTGAACTTACCCTGAGCTGTATGAGTAATAAGGATGTCCCAGTTATTGAACTTACCTTGAGCTGTATGAGTAATAAGGATGTCCCAGTCATTGAACTTACCCTGAGCTGTATGAGTAATAAGGATGTGCCAGTTATTGAACTTACCCTGAGCTGTATGAGTAATAAGGATGTCCCAATTATTGAACTTACCTTGAGTTGTATGAGTAATACGAATGTCCCAGTGATTGAACTTACCTTGAGCTGTATGAGTAATAATGATGTCCCAGTGATTGAACCTACCTTGAGCTGTATGAGTAATAAGGATGTCCCACTGATTAAACTTATCCTGAGTTGTATGAGTAATAAGGATGTCCCAGTTATTGAACATACCCTGAGCTGTATGAGTAATAAGGATGTCCAAGTTATTGAACTTAACTTGAGCTGTATGAGTAATAAGGATGTCCTAGTTATTGAACTTACCCTGAGCTGTATGCCTAATAAGGATGTCCCAGTAATTGAACTTACCCTGAGCTGTATGAGTAATAAGGATGTCCCAGTTATTGAACTTACCCTGAGCTGTATGAGTGATAAGGATGTCCCAGTTATTGAACTTACCCTGAGCTGTATGAGTAATAAGGATGTCCCAGTTATTGAACTTACCCTGAGCTGTATGAGTAATAAGGATGTCCCAGTTATTGAACTTACCCTGAGCTGTATGAGTAATAAGGATGTCCCAGTTATTGAACTTACCCTGAGCTGTATGAGTAATAAGGATGTCCCAGTTATTGAACTTACCCTGAGCTGTATGAGTAATAAGGATGTCCCAGTGATTGAACTTACCCTGAGCTGTATGAGTAATAAGGATATCCCAGTTATTGAACTTACCCTGAGCTGTATGAGTAATAAGGATGTCCCAGTTATTGAACTTACCCTGAGCTGTATGAGTAATAAGGATGTCCCAGTTATTGAACTTACCCTGAGCTGTATGAGTAATAAGGATGTCCAAGTTATTGAACTTAACTTGAGCTGTATGAGTGATAAGGATGTCCCAATTATTGAACTTACCTTGAGCTGTATCAGTAATAAGGATGTCCCAGTGATTGAACTTACCCTGAGCTGTGTGAGAAATAAGGATGTCCCAATTATTGAACTTACCTTGAGCTGTATGAGTAACAAGGATGTCCCAATTATTGAACTTACCTTGAGCTGTATGAGTAATAAGGATGTCGCAGTGATTGAACTTACCCTGAGCTGTATGAGTAATAAGAATGTCCCAATTATTGAACTTACCTTGAGCTGTACGAGTAATAAGGATGTCCCAGTGATTGAACTTACCCTGAGCTGTATGAGTAATAAGGATGTCCCAATTATTGAACTTACCTTGAGCTGTATGAGTAATAAGGATGTCCCAGTGGTTGAACTTACCCTGAGCTGTATGAGTAATAAGGATGTCCCAATTATTGAACTTACCTTGAGCTGTATGAGTAATAAAGATGTCCCTATTATTGAACTTACCCTGAGCTGTATGAGTAATAAGGATGTGCCAGTTAATGAACTTACCCTGAGCTGTATGAGTAATAAGGATGTGCCAGTTATTGAACTTACCGTGAGCTGTATGAGTAATAAGGATGAGCCAGTTATTGAACTTACCCTGAGCTGTATGAGTAATAAGGATGTCCCAGTTATTGAACTTACCTTGAGCTGTATGAGTAATAAGGATGTCCCAGTCATTGAACTTACCCTGAGCTGTATGAGTAATAAGGATGTGCCAGTTATTGAACTTACCCTGAGCTGTATGAGTAATAAGGATGTCCCAATTATTGAACTTACCTTGAGTTGTATGAGTAATAAGAATGTCCCAGTGATTGAACTTACCTTGAGCTGTATGAGTAATAATGATGTCCCAGTGATTGAACCTACCTTGAGCTGTATGAGTAATAAGGATGTCCCACTGATTAAACTTATCCTGAGCTGTATGAGTAATAAGGATGTCCCAGTTATTGAACATACCCTGAGCTGTATGAGTAATAAGGATGTCCAAGTTATTGAACTTAACTTGAGCTGTATGTGTAATAAGGATGTCCTAGTTATTGAACTTACCCTGAGCTGTATGACTAATAAGGATGTCCCAGTTATTGAACTTACCCTGAGCTGTATGAGTAATAAGGATGTCCCAGTTATTGAACTTACCCTGAGCTGTATGAGTGATAAGGATGTCCCAGTGATTGAACTTACCCTGAGCTGTATGAGTAATAAGGATGTCCCAGTTATTGAACTTACCCTGAGCTGTATGAGTAATAAGGATGTCCCAGTTATTGAACTTACCCTGAGCTGTATGAGTAATAAGGATATCTCAGTTATTGAACTTACCCTGAGCTGTATGAGTAATAAGGATGTCCCAGTTATTGAACTTACCCTGAGCTGTATGAGTAATAAGGATGTCCCAGTGATTGAACTTACCCTGAGCTGTATGAGTAATAAGGATGTCCCAGTTATTGAACTTACCCTGAGCTGTATGAGTAATAAGTATGTCCCAGTTATTGAACTTACCCTGAGCTGTATGAGTAATGAGGATGTCCCAGTGATTGAACTTACCCTGAGCTGTATGAGTAATAAGGATGTCCCAGTGATTGAACTTTCCCTGACCTGTATGAGTAATAAAGATGTCCCAGTTATTCAACTTACCCTGAGCTGTATGAGTAATAAGGATGTCCCAGTTATTGAACTTGCCCTGAGCTGTATGAGTAATAAGGATGTCCCAGTGATTGAACTTACCCTGAGCTGTATGAGTAATAAGGATGTCCCAGTTATCGAACTTACCCTGAGCTGTATGAGTAATAAGGATGTCCCAGTTATTGAACTTACCCTGAGCTGTATGAGTAATAAGGATGTCCCAGTTATTGAACTTACCCTGAGCTGTATGAGTAATAAGGATGTCCCAGTGATTGAACTTTCCCTGAGCTGTATAAGTAATAAGGATGTCCCAGTTATTGAACTTTCCCTGAGCTGTATGAGTAATAAGGATGTCCCAGTTATTGAACTTACCCTGAGCTGTATGAGTAATAAGGATGTCCCAGGTATTGAACTTACCCTGAGCTGTATGAGTAATAAGGATGTCCCAGTGATTGAACTTTCCCTGAGGTGTATGAGCAATAAGGATGTCCCAGTTATTGAACTTACCCTGAGCTGTATGAGTAATAAGGATGTCCCAGTTATTGAACTTACCCTGAGCTGTATGAGTAATAAGGATGTCCCAGTTATTGAACTTACCCTGAGCTGTATGAGTAATAAGGATGTCCCAGTTATTGAACTTACCCTGAGCTGTATGAGTAATAAGGATGTCCCAGTTATTGAACTTACCCTGAGCTGTATGAGTAATAAGGATGTCCCAGTGATTGAACTTACCCTGAGCTGTATGAGTAATAAGGATATCCCAGTTATTGAACTTACCCTGAGCTGTATGAGTAATAAGGATGTCCCAGTTATTGAACTTACCCTGAGCTGTATGAATAATAAGGATGTCCCAGTTATTGAACTTACCCTGAGCTGTATCAGTAATAAGGATGTCCAAGTTATTGAACTTAACTTGAGCTGTATGAGTGATAAGGATGTCCCAATTATTGAACTTACCTTGAGCTGTATCAGTAATAAGGATGTCCCAGTGATTGAACTTACCCTGAGCTGTGTGAGAAATAAGGATGTCCCAATTATTGAACTTACCTTGAGCTGTATGAGTAACAAGGATGTCCCAATTATTGAACTTACCTTGAGCTGTATGAGTAATAAGGATGTCCCAGTGATTGAACTTACCCTGAGCTGTATGAGTAATAAGAATGTCCCAATTATTGAACTTACCTTGAGCTGTACGAGTAATAAGGATGTCCCAGTGATTGAACTTACCCTGAGCTGTATGAGTAATAAGGATGTCCCAATTATTGAACTTACCTTGAGCTGTATGAGTAATAAGGATGTCCCAGTGGTTGAACTTACCCTGAGCTGTATGAGTAATAAGGATGTCCCAATTATTGAACTTACCTTGAGCTGTATGAGTAATAAAGATGTCCCAATTATTGAACTTACCCTGAGCTGTATGAGTAATAAAGATGTGCCAGTTATTGAACTGACCCTGAGCTGTTTGAGTAATAAGGATGTGCCAGTTATTGAACTTACCCTCAGCTGTATGAGTAATAAGGATATGCCAGTTATTGAACTTACCGTGAGCTGTATGAGTAATAAGGATGTGCCAGTTATTGAACTTACCCTGAGCTGTATGAGTAATAAGGATGTCCCAGTGATTGAACTTATCCTGAGCTGTATGAGTAATAAGGATGTGCCAGTTATTGAACTTACCCTGAGCTGTATGAGTAATAAGGATGTGTTAGTTATTGAACTTACCCTGAGCTGTATGAGTAATAAGGATGTCCCAGTTATTGAACTTACCCTGAGCTGTATGACTAATAAGGATGTCCCAGTTATTGATCTTACCCTGAGCTGTATGAGTAATAAGGATGTCCCAGTTATTGAACTTACCCTGAGCTGTATGAGTAATAAGGATGTCCCAGTTATTGAACTTACCCTGAGCTGTATGAGTAATAAGGATGTCCCATTTATTGAACTTACCCTGAGCTGTATGAGTAATAAGGATGTCCCAGTGATTGAACTTACCCTGAGCTGTATGAGTAATAAGGATATCCCAGTTATTGAACTTACCCTGAGCTGTATGAGTAATAAGGATGTCCCAGTTATTGAACTTACCCTGAGCTGTATGAGTAATAAGGATGTCCCAGTTATTGAACTTACCCTGAGCTGTATGAGTAATAAGGATGTCCAAGTTATTGAACTTAACTTGAGCTGTATGAGTGATAAGGATGTCCCAATTATTGAACTTACCTTGAGCTGTATCAGTAATAAGAATGTCCCAGTGATTGAACTTACCTTGAGCTGTATGAGTAATAATGATGTCCCAGTGATTGAACCTACCTTGAGCTGTATGAGTAATAAGGATGTCCCACTGATTAAACTTATCCTGAGCTGTATGAGTAATAAGGATGTCCCAGTTATTGAACATACCCTGAGCTGTATGAGTAATAAGGATGTCCAAGTTATTGAACTTAACTTGAGCTGTATGTGTAATAAGGATGTCCTAGTTATTGAACTTACCCTGAGCTGTATGACTAATAAGGATGTCCCAGTTATTGAACTTACCCTGAGCTGTATGAGTAATAAGGATGTCCCAGTTATTGAACTTACCCTGAGCTGTATGAGTGATAAGGATGTCCCAGTGATTGAACTTACCCTGAGCTGTATGAGTAATAAGGATGTCCCAGTTATTGAACTTACCCTGAGCTGTATGAGTAATAAGGATGTCCCAGTTATTGAACTTACCCTGAGCTGTATGAGTAATAAGGATATCTCAGTTATTGAACTTACCCTGAGCTGTATGAGTAATAAGGATGTCCCAGTTATTGAACTTACCCTGAGCTGTATGAGTAATAAGGATGTCCCAGTGATTGAACTTACCCTGAGCTGTATGAGTAATAAGGATGTCCCAGTTATTGAACTTACCCTGAGCTGTATGAGTAATAAGTATGTCCCAGTTATTGAACTTACCCTGAGCTGTATGAGTAATGAGGATGTCCCAGTGATTGAACTTACCCTGAGCTGTATGAGTAATAAGGATGTCCCAGTGATTGAACTTTCCCTGACCTGTATGAGTAATAAAGATGTCCCAGTTATTCAACTTACCCTGAGCTGTATGAGTAATAAGGATGTCCCAGTTATTGAACTTGCCCTGAGCTGTATGAGTAATAAGGATGTCCCAGTGATTGAACTTACCCTGAGCTGTATGAGTAATAAGGATGTCCCAGTTATCGAACTTACCCTGAGCTGTATGAGTAATAAGGATGTCCCAGTTATTGAACTTACCCTGAGCTGTATGAGTAATAAGGATGTCCCAGTTATTGAACTTACCCTGAGCTGTATGAGTAATAAGGATGTCCCAGTGATTGAACTTTCCCTGAGCTGTATAAGTAATAAGGATGTCCCAGTTATTGAACTTTCCCTGAGCTGTATGAGTAATAAGGATGTCCCAGTTATTGAACTTACCCTGAGCTGTATGAGTAATAAGGATGTCCCAGGTATTGAACTTACCCTGAGCTGTATGAGTAATAAGGATGTCCCAGTGATTGAACTTACCCTGAGGTGTATGAGCAATAAGGATGTCCCAGTTATTGAACTTACCCTGAGCTGTATGAGTAATAAGGATGTCCCAGTTATTGAACTTACCCTGAGCTGTATGAGTAATAAGGATGTCCCAGTTATTGAACTTACCCTGAGCTGTATGAGTAATAAGGATGTCCCAGTTATTGAACTTACCCTGAGCTGTATGAGTAATAAGGATGTCCCAGTTATTGAAATTACCCTGAGCTGTATGAGTAATAAGGATGTCCCAGTGATTGAACTTACCCTGAGCTGTATGAGTAATAAGGATATCCCAGTTATTGAACTTACCCTGAGCTGTATGAGTAATAAGGATGTCCCAGTTATTGAACTTACCCTGAGCTGTATGAATAATAAGGATGTCCCAGTTATTGAACTTACCCTGAGCTGTATGAGTAATAAGGATGTCCAAGTTATTGAACTTAACTTGAGCTGTATGAGTGATAAGGATGTCCCAATTATTGAACTTACCTTGAGCTGTATCAGTAATAAGGATGTCCCAGTGATTGAACTTACCCTGAGCTGTGTGAGAAATAAGGATGTCCCAATTATTGAACTTACCTTGAGCTGTATGAGTAACAAGGATGTCCCAATTATTGAACTTACCTTGAGCTGTATGAGTAATAAGGATGTCCCAGTGATTGAACTTACCCTGAGCTGTATGAGTAATAAGAATGTCCCAATTATTGAACTTACCTTGAGCTGTACGAGTAATAAGGATGTCCCAGTGATTGAACTTACCCTGAGCTGTATGAGTAATAAGGATGTCCCAATTATTGAACTTACCTTGAGCTGTATGAGTAATAAGGATGTCCCAGTGGTTGAACTTACCCTGAGCTGTATGAGTAATAAGGATGTCCCAATTATTGAACTTACCCTGAGCTGTATGAGTAATAAGGATGTCCCAGTTATTGAACTTACCTTGAGCTGTATGAGTAATAAGGATGTCCCAGTTATTGAACTTACCGTGAGCTGTATGAGTAATAAGGATGAGCCAGTTATTGAACTTACCCTGAGCTGTATGAGTAATAAGGATGTCCCAGTTATTGAACTTACCTTGAGCTGTATGAGTAATAAGGATGTCCCAGTCATTGAACTTACCCTGAGCTGTATGAGTAATAAGGATGTGCCAGTTATTGAACTTACCCTGAGCTGTATGAGTAATAAGGATGTCCCAATTATTGAACTTACCTTGAGTTGTATGAGTAATAAGAATGTCCCAGTGATTGAACTTACCTTGAGCTGTATGAGTAATAATGATGTCCCAGTGATTGAACCTACCTTGAGCTGTATGAGTAATAAGGATGTCCCACTGATTAAACTTATCCTGAGCTGTATGAGTAATAAGGATGTCCCAGTTATTGAACATACCCTGAGCTGTATGAGTAATAAGGATGTCCAAGTTATTGAACTTAACTTGAGCTGTATGTGTAATAAGGATGTCCTAGTTATTGAACTTACCCTGAGCTGTATGACTAATAAGGATGTCCCAGTTATTGAACTTACCCTGAGCTGTATGAGTAATAAGGATGTCCCAATTATTGAACTTACCTTGAGCTGTATGAGTAATAAGTATGTCCCAGTGATTGAACTTACCCTGAGCTGTATGAGTAATAAGGATGTCCCAATTATTGAACTTACCTTGAGCTGTATGAGTCATAAGGATGTCCCAGTGATTGAACTTACCCTGAGCTGTATTAGTAATAAGGATGTCCCAATTATTGAACTTACCTTGAGCTGTATGAGTAATAAAGATGTCCCAATTATTGAACTTACCCTGAGCTCTATGAGTAATAAAGATGTGCCAGTTATTGAACTGACCCTGAGCTGTTTGAGTAATAAGGATGTGCCAGTTATTGAACTTACCCTCAGCTGTATGAGTAATAAGGATATGCCAGTTATTGAACTTACCCTGAGCTGTATGAGTAATAAGGATGTGCCAGTTAATGAACTTACCCTGAGCTGTATGAGTAATAAGGATGTGCCAGTTATTGAACTTACCCTGAGCTGTATGAGTAATAAGGATGTGCCAGTTATTGAACTTACCCTGAGCTGTATGAGTAATAAGGATGTCCCAGTTATTGAACTTACCTTGAGCTGTATGAGTAATAAGGATGTCCCAGTCATTGAACTTACCCTGAGCTGTATGAGTAATAAGGATGTGCCAGTTATTGAACTTACCCTGAGCTGTATGAGTAATAAGGATGTCCCAATTATTGAACTTACCTTGAGTTGTATGAGTAATAAGAATGTCCCAGTGATTGAACTTACCTTGAGCTGTATGAGTAATAATGATGTCCCAGTGATTGAACCTACCTTGAGCTGTATGAGTAATAAGGATGTCCCACTGATTAAACTTATCCTGAGTTGTATGAGTAATAAGGATGTCCCAGTTATTGAACATACCCTGAGCTGTATGAGTAATAAGGATGTCCAAGTTATTGAACTTAACTTGAGCTGTATGAGTAATAAGGATGTCCTAGTTATTGAACTTACCCTGAGCTGTATGCCTAATAAGGATGTCCCAGTAATTGAACTTACCCTGAGCTGTATGAGTAATAAGGATGTCCCAGTTATTGAACTTACCCTGAGCTGTATGAGTAATACGGATGTCCAAGTTGTTGAACTTACCCTGAGCTGTATGAGTAATAAGGATGTGCCAGTTATTGAACTTACCGTGAGCTGTATGAGTAATAAGGATGAGCCAGTTATTGAACTTACCCTGAGCTGTATGAGTAATAAGGATGTCCCAGTTATTGAACTTACCTTGAGCTGTATGAGTAATAAGGATGTCCCAGTCATTGAACTTACCCTGAGCTGTATGAGTAATAAGGATGTGCCAGTTATTGAACTTACCCTGAGCTGTATGAGTAATAAGGATGTCCCAATTATTGAACTTACCTTGAGTTGTATGAGTAATAAGAATGTCCCAGTGATTGAACTTACCTTGAGCTGTATGAGTAATAATGATGTCCCAGTGATTGAACCTACCTTGAGCTGTATGAGTAATAAGGATGTCCCACTGATTAAACTTATCCTGAGCTGTATGAGTAATAAGGATGTCCCAGTTATTGAACATACCCTGAGCTGTATGAGTAATAAGGATGTCCAAGTTATTGAACTTAACTTGAGCTGTATGTGTAATAAGGATGTCCTAGTTATTGAACTTACCCTGAGCTGTATGACTAATAAGGATGTCCCAGTTATTGAACTTACGCTGAGCTGTATGAGTAATAAGGATGTCCCAGTTATTGAACTTACCCTGAGCTGTATGAGTGATAAGGATGTCCCAGTGATTGAACTTACCCTGAGCTGTATGAGTAATAAGGATGTCCCAGTTATTGAACTTACCCTGAGCTGTATGAGTAATAAGGATGTCCCAGTTATTGAACTTACCCTGAGCTGTATGAGTAATAAGGATATCTCAGTTATTGAACTTACCCTGAGCTGTATGAGTAATAAGGATGTCCCAGTTATTGAACTTACCCTGAGCTGTATGAGTAATAAGGATGTCCCAGTGATTGAACTTACCCTGAGCTGTATGAGTAATAAGGATGTCCCAGTTATTGAACTTACCCTGAGCTGTATGAGTAATAAGTATGTCCCAGTTATTGAACTTACCCTGAGCTGTATGAGTAATGAGGATGTCCCAGTGATTGAACTTACCCTGAGCTGTATGAGTAATAAGGATGTCCCAGTGATTGAACTTTCCCTGACCTGTATGAGTAATAAAGATGTCCCAGTTATTCAACTTACCCTGAGCTGTATGAGTAATAAGGATGTCCCAGTTATTGAACTTGCCCTGAGCTGTATGAGTAATAAGGATGTCCCAGTGATTGAACTTACCCTGAGCTGTATGAGTAATAAGGATGTCCCAGTTATCGAACTTACCCTGAGCTGTATGAGTAATAAGGATGTCCCAGTTATTGAACTTACCCTGAGCTGTATGAGTAATAAGGATGTCCCAGTTATTGAACTTACCCTGAGCTGTATGAGTAATAAGGATGTCCCAGTGATTGAACTTTCCCTGAGCTGTATAAGTAATAAGGATGTCCCAGTTATTGAACTTTCCCTGAGCTGTATGAGTAATAAGGATGTCCCAGTTATTGAACTTACCCTGAGCTGTATGAGTAATAAGGATGTCCCAGGTATTGAACTTACCCTGAGCTGTATGAGTAATAAGGATGTCCCAGTGATTGAACTTACCCTGAGGTGTATGAGCAATAAGGATGTCCCAGTTATTGAACTTACCCTGAGCTGTATGAGTAATAAGGATGTCCCAGTTATTGAACTTACCCTGAGCTGTATGAGTAATAAGGATGTCCCAGTTATTGAACTTACCCTGAGCTGTATGAGTAATAAGGATGTCCCAGTTATTGAACTTACCCTGAGCTGTATGAGTAATAAGGATGTCCCAGTTATTGAACTTACCCTGAGCTGTATGAGTAATAAGGATGTCCCAGTGATTGAACTTACCCTGAGCTGTATGAGTAATAAGGATATCCCAGTTATTGAACTTACCCTGAGCTGTATGAGTAATAAGGATGTCCCAGTTATTGAACTTACCCTGAGCTGTATTAGTAATAAGGATGTCCCAGTTATTGAACTTACCCTGAGCTGTATGAGTAATAAGGATGTCCAAGTTATTGAACTTAACTTGAGCTGTATGAGTGATAAGGATGTCCCAATTATTGAACTTACCTTGAGCTGTATCAGTAATAAGGATGTCCCAGTGATTGAACTTACCCTGAGCTGTGTGAGAAATAAGGATGTCCCAATTATTGAACTTACCTTGAGCTGTATGAGTAACAAGGATGTCCCAATTATTGAACTTACCTTGAGCTGTATGAGTAATAAGGATGTCCCAGTGATTGAACTTACCCTGAGCTGTATGAGTAATAAGAATGTCCAAATTATTGAACTTACCTTGAGCTGTACGAGTAATAAGGATGTCCCAGTGATTGAACTTACCCTGAGCTGTATGAGTAATAAGGATGTCCCAATTATTGAACTTACCTTGAGATGTATGAGTAATAAGGATGTCCCAGTGGTTGAACTTACCCTGAGCTGTATGAGTAATAAGGATGTCCCAATTATTGAACTTACCTTGAGCTGTATGAGTAATAAAGATGTCCCAATTATTGAACTTACCCTGAGCTGTATGAGTAATAAAGATGTGCCAGTTATTGAACTGACCCTGAGCTGTTTGAGTAATAAGGATGTGCCAGTTATTGAACTTACCCTCAGCTGTATGAGTAATAAGGATATGCCAGTTATTGAACTTACCGTGAGCTGTATGAGTAATAAGGATGTGCCAGTTATTGAACTTACCCTGAGCTGTATGAGTAATAAGGATGTCCCAGTGATTGAACTTATCCTGAGCTGTATGAGTAATAAGGATGTGCCAGTTATTGAACTTACCCTGAGCTGTATGAGTAATAAGGATGTGCCAGTTATTGAACTTACCCTGAGCTGTATGAGTAATAAGGATGTCCCAGTTATTGAACTTACCCTGAGCTGTATGACTAATAAGGATGTCCCAGTTATTGAACTTACCCTGAGCTGTATGAGTAATAAGGATGTCCCAGTTATTGAACTTACCCTGAGCTGTATGAGTAATAAGGATGTCCCAGTTATTGAACTTACCCTGAGCTGTATGAGTAATAAGGATGTCCCATTTATTGAACTTACCCTGAGCTGTATGAGTAATAAGGATGTCCCAGTGATTGAACTTACCCTGAGCTGTATGAGTAATAAGGATATCCCAGTTATTGAACTTACCCTGAGCTGTATGAGTAATAAGGATGTCCCAGTTATTGAACTTACCCTGAGCTGTATGAGTAATAAGGATGTCCCAGTTATTGAACTTACCCTGAGCTGTATGAGTAATAAGGATGTCCAAGTTATTGAACTTAACTTGAGCTGTATGAGTGATAAGGATGTCCCAATTATTGAACTTACCTTGAGCTGTATCAGTAATAAGGATGTCCCAGTGATTGAACTTACCCTGAGCTGTATGAGAAATAAGGATGTCCCAATTATTGAACTTACCTTGAGCTGTATGAGTAACAAGGATGTCCCAATTATTGAACTTACCTTGAGCTGTATGAGTAATAAGGATGTCCCAGTGATTGAACTTACCCTGAGCTGTATGAGTAATAAGAATGTCCCAATTATTGAACTTACCTTGAGCTGTACGAGTAATAAGGATGTCCCAGTGATTGAACTTACCCTGAGCTGTATGAGTAATAAGGATGTCCCAATTATTGAACTTACCTTGAGCTGTATGAGTAATAAGGATGTCCCAGTGGTTGAACTTACCCTGAGCTGTATGAGTAATAAGGATGTCCCAATTATTGAACTTACCTTGAGCTGTATGAGTAATAAAGATGTCCCAATTATTGAACTTACCCTGAGCTGTATGAGTAATAAAGATGTGCCAGTTATTGAACTGACCCTGAGCTGTTTGAGTAATAAGGATGTGCCAGTTATTGAACTTACCCTCAGCTGTATGAGTAATAAGGATATGCCAGTTATTGAACTTACCGTGAGCTGTATGAGTAATAAGGATGTGCCAGTTATTGAACTTACCCTGAGCTGTATGAGTAATAAGGATGTGCCAGTTATTGAACTTACCCTGAGCTGTATGAGTAATAAGGATGTGCCAGTTATTGAACTTACCCTGAGCTGTATGAGTAATAAGGATGTGCCAGTTATTGAACTTACCCTGAGCTGTATGAGTAATAAGGATGTCCCAGTTATTGAACTTACCTTGAGCTGTATGAGTAATAAGGATGTCCCAGTCATTGAACTTACCCTGAGCTGTATGAGTAATAAGGATGTGCCAGTTATTGAACTTACCCTGAGCTGTATGAGTAATAAGGATGTCCCAATTATTGAAGTTACCTTGAGCTGTATGAGTAATAAGGATGTCCCAATTATTGAACTTACCTTGAGTTGTATGAGTAATAACAATGTCCCAGTGATTGAACTTACCTTGAGCTGTATGAGTAATAAGGATGTCCCAGTGATTGAACTTATCCTGAGCTGTATGAGTAATAAGGATGTGCCAGTTATTGAACTTACCCTGAGCTGTATGAGTAATAAGGATGTGCCAGTTATTGAACTTACCCTGAGCTGTATGAGTAATAAGGATGTCCCAGTTATTGAACTTACCCTGAGCTGTATGACTAATAAGGATGTCCCAGTTATTGAACTTACCCTGAGCTGTATGAGTAATAAGGATGTCCCAGTTATTGAACTTACCCTGAGCTGTATGAGTAATAAGGATGTCCCAGTTATTGAACTTACCCTGAGCTGTATGAGTAATAAGGATGTCCCAGTTATTGAACTTACCCTGAGCTGTATGAGTAATAAGGATGTCCCAGTTATTGAACTTACCCTGAGCTGTATGTGTAATAAGGATATCTCAGTTATTGAACTTACCCTGAGCTGTATGAGTAATAAGGATGTCCCAGTTATTGAACTTACCCTGAGCTGTATGAGTAATAAGGATATCTCAGTTATTGAACTTACCCTGAGCTGTATGAGTAATAAGGATGTCCCAGTGATTGAACTTACCCTGTGCTGTATGAGTAATAAGGATGTCCCAATTATTGAACTTACCTTGAGCTGTATGAGTAATAAGGATGTCCCAATTATTGAACTTACCTTGAGCTGTATGAGTAATAAGGATGTCCCAGTGATTGAACTTACCCTGAGCTGTATGAGTAATAAGGATGTCCCAATTATTGAACTTACCTTGAGCTGTATGAGTAATAAGGATGTCCCAGTGGTTGAACTTACCCTGAGCTGTATGAGTAATAAGGATGTCCCAATTATTGAACTTACCTTGAGCTGTATGAGTAATAAAGATGTCCCTATTATTGAACTTACCCTGAGCTGTATGAGTAATAAGGATGTGCCAGTTAATGAACTTACCCTGAGCTGTATGAGTAATAAGGATGTGCCAGTTATTGAACTTACCGTGAGCTGTATGAGTAATAAGGATGAGCCAGTTATTGAACTTACCCTGAGCTGTATGAGTAATAAGGATGTCCCAGTTATTGAACTTACCTTGAGCTGTATGAGTAATAAGGATGTCCCAGTCATTGAACTTACCCTGAGCTGTATGAGTAATAAGGATGTGCCAGTTATTGAACTTACCCTGAGCTGTATGAGTAATAAGGATGTCCCAATTATTGAACTTACCTTGAGTTGTATGAGTAATAAGAATGTCCCAGTGATTGAACTTACCTTGAGCTGTATGAGTAATAATGATGTCACAGTGATTGAACCTACCTTGAGCTGTATGAGTAATAAGGATGTCCCACTGATTAAACTTATCCTGAGCTGTATGAGTAATAAGGATGTCCCAGTTATTGAACATACCCTGAGCTGTATGAGTAATAAGGATGTCCAAGTTATTGAACTTAACTTGAGCTGTATGTGTAATAAGGATGTCCTAGTTATTGAACTTACCCTGAGCTGTATGACTAATAAGGATGTCCCAGTTATTGAACTTACCCTGAGCTGTATGAGTAATAAGGATGTCCCAGTTATTGAACTTACCCTGAGCTGTATGAGTGATAAGGATGTCCCAGTGATTGAACTTACCCTGAGCTGTATGAGTAATAAGGATGTCCCAGTTATTGAACTTACCCTGAGCTGTATGAGTAATAAGGATGTGCCAGTTATTGAACTTACCCTGAGCTGTATGAGTAATAAGGATATCTCAGTTATTGAACTTACCCTGAGCTGTATGAGTAATAAGGATGTCCCAGTTATTGAACTTACCCTGAGCTGTATGAGTAATAAGGATGTCCCAGTGATTGAACTTACCCTGAGCTGTATGAGTAATAAGGATGTCCCAGTTATTGAACTTACCCTGAGCTGTATGAGTAATAAGTATGTCCCAGTTATTGAACTTACCCTGAGCTGTATGAGTAATGAGGATGTCCCAGTGATTGAACTTACCCTGAGCTGTATGAGTAATAAGGATGTCCCAGTGATTGAACTTTCCCTGACCTGTATGAGTAATAAAGATGTCCCAGTTATTCAACTTACCCTGAGCTGTATGAGTAATAAGGATGTCCCAGTTATTGAACTTGCCCTGAGCTGTATGAGTAATAAGGATGTCCCAGTGATTGAACTTACCCTGAGCTGTATGAGTAATAAGGATGTCCCAGTTATCGAACTTACCCTGAGCTGTATGAGTAATAAGGATGTCCCAGTTATTGAACTTACCCTGAGCTGTATGAGTAATAAGGATGTCCCAGTTATTGAACTTACCCTGAGCTGTATGAGTAATAAGGATGTCCCAGTGATTGAACTTTCCCTGAGCTGTATAAGTAATAAGGATGTCCCAGTTATTGAACTTTCCCTGAGCTGTATGAGTAATAAGGATGTCCCAGTTATTGAACTTACCCTGAGCTGTATGAGTAATAAGGATGTCCCAGGTATTGAACTTACCCTGAGCTGTATGAGTAATAAGGATGTCCCAGTGATTGAACTTACCCTGAGGTGTATGAGCAATAAGGATGTCCCAGTTATTGAACTTACCCTGAGCTGTATGAGTAATAAGGATGTCCCAGTTATTGAACTTACCCTGAGCTGTATGAGTAATAAGGATGTCCCAGTTATTGAACTTACCCTGAGCTGTATGAGTAATAAGGATGTCCCAGTTATTGAACTTACCCTGAGCTGTATGAGTAATAAGGATGTCCCAGTAATTGAACTTACCCTGAGCTGTATGAGTAATAAGGATGTCCCAGTGATTGAACTTACCCTGAGCTGTATGAGTAATAAGGATATCCCAGTTATTGAACTTACCCTGAGCTGTATGAGTAATAAGGATGTCCCAGTTATTGAACTTACCCTGAGCTGTATGAGTAATAAGGATGTCCCAGTTATTGAACTTACCCTGAGCTGTATGAGTAATAAGGATGTCCAAGTTATTGAACTTAACTTGAGCTGTATGAGTGATAAGGATGTCCCAATTATTGAACTTACCTTGAGCTGTATCAGTAATAAGGATGTCCCAGTGATTGACCTTACCCTGAGCTGTGTGAGAAATAAGGATGTCCCAATTATTGAACTTACCTTGAGCTGTATGAGTAACAAGGATGTCCCAATTATTGAACTTACCTTGAGCTGTATGAGTAATAAGGATGTCCCAGTGATTGAACTTACCCTGAGCTGTATGAGTAATAAGAATGTCCCAATTATTGAACTTACCTTGAGCTGTACGAGTAATAAGGATGTCCCAGTGATTGAACTTACCCTGAGCTGTATGAGTAATAAGGATGTCCCAATTATTGAACTTACCTTGAGCTGTATGAGTAATAAGGATGTCCCAGTGGTTGAACTTACCCTGAGCTGTATGAGTAATAAGGATGTCCCAATTATTGAACTTACCTTGAGCTGTATGAGTAATAAAGATGTCCCAATTATTGAACTTACCCTGAGCTGTATGAGTAATAAAGATGTGCCAGTTATTGAACTGACCCTGAGCTGTTTGAGTAATAAGGATGTGCCAGTTATTGAACTTACCCTCAGCTGTATGAGTAATAAGGATATGCCAGTTATTGAACTTACCGTGAGCTGTATGAGTAATAAGGATGTGCCAGTTATTGAACTTACCCTGAGCTGTATGAGTAATAAGGATGTCCCAGTGATTGAACTTATCCTGAGCTGTATGAGTAATAAGGATGTGCCAGTTATTGAACTTACCCTGAGCTGTATGAGTAATAAGGATGTGCCAGTTATTGAACTTACCCTGAGCTGTATGAGTAATAAGGATGTCCCAGTTATTGAACTTACCCTGAGCTGTATGACTAATAAGGATGTCCCAGTTATTGAACTTACCCTGAGCTGTATGAGTAATAAGGATGTCCCAGTTATTGAACTTACCCTGAGCTGTATGAGTAATAAGGATGTCCCAGTTATTGAACTTACCCTGAGCTGTATGAGTAATAAGGATGTCCCAGTTATTGAACTTACCCTGAGCTGTATGAGTAATAAGGATGTCCCAGTTATTGAACTTACCCTGAGCTGTATGAGTAATAAGGATGTCCCAGTGATTGAACTTACCCTGAGCTGTATGAGTAATAAGGATATCCCAGTTATTGAACTTACCCTGAGCTGTATGAGTAATAAGGATGTCCCAGTTATTGAACTTACCCTGAGCTGTATGAGTAATAAGGATGTCCCAGTTATTGAACTTACCCTGAGCTGTATGAGTAATAAGGATGTCCAAGTTATTGAACTTAACTTGAGCTGTATGAGTGATAAGGATGTCCCAATTATTGAACTTACCTTGAGCTGTATCAGTAATAAGGATGTCCCAGTGATTGAACTTACCCTGAGCTGTATGAGAAATAAGGATGTCCCAATTATTGAACTTACCTTGAGCTGTATGAGTAACAAGGATGTCCCAATTATTGAACTTACCTTGAGCTGTATGAGTAATAAGGATGTCCCAGTGATTGAACTTACCCTGAGCTGTATGAGTAATAAGAATGTCCCAATTATTGAACTTACCTTGAGCTGTACGAGTAATAAGGATGTCCCAGTGATTGAACTTACCCTGAGCTGTATGAGTAATAAGGATGTCCCAATTATTGAACTTACCTTGAGCTGTATGAGTAATAAGGATGTCCCAGTGGTTGAACTTACCCTGAGCTGTATGAGTAATAAGGATGTCCCAATTATTGAACTTACCTTGAGCTGTATGAGTAATAAAGATGTCCCAATTATTGAACTTACCCTGAGCTGTATGAGTAATAAAGATGTGCCAGTTATTGAACTGACCCTGAGCTGTTTGAGTAATAAGGATGTGCCAGTTATTGAACTTACCCTCAGCTGTATGAGTAATAAGGATATGCCAGTTATTGAACTTACCGTGAGCTGTATGAGTAATAAGGATGTGCCAGTTATTGAACTTACCCTGAGCTGTATGAGTAATAAGGATGTGCCAGTTATTGAACTTACCCTGAGCTGTATGAGTAATAAGGATGTGCCAGTTATTGAACTTACCCTGAGCTGTATGAGTAATAAGGATGTGCCAGTTATTGAACTTACCCTGAGCTGTATGAGTAATAAGGATGTCCCAGTTATTGAACTTACCTTGAGCTGTATGAGTAATAAGGATGTCCCAGTCATTGAACTTACCCTGAGCTGTATGAGTAATAAGGATGTGCCAGTTATTGAACTTACCCTGAGCTGTATGAGTAATAAGGATGTCCCAATTATTGAAGTTACCTTGAGCTGTATGAGTAATAAGGATGTCCCAATTATTGAACTTACCTTGAGTTGTATGAGTAATAACAATGTCCCAGTGATTGAACTTACCTTGAGCTGTATGAGTAATAAGGATGTCCCAGTGATTGAACTTATCCTGAGCTGTATGAGTAATAAGGATGTGCCAGTTATTGAACTTACCCTGAGCTGTATGAGTAATAAGGATGTGCCAGTTATTGAACTTACCCTGAGCTGTATGAGTAATAAGGATGTCCCAGTTATTGAACTTACCCTGAGCTGTATGACTAATAAGGATGTCCCAGTTATTGAACTTACCCTGAGCTGTATGAGTAATAAGGATGTCCCAGTTATTGAACTTACCCTGAGCTGTATGAGTAATAAGGATGTCCCAGTTATTGAACTTACCCTGAGCTGTATGAGTAATAAGGATGTCCCAGTTATTGAACTTACCCTGAGCTGTATGAGTAATAAGGATGTCCCAGTTATTGAACTTACCCTGAGCTGTATGTGTAATAAGGATATCTCAGTTATTGAACTTACCCTGAGCTGTATGAGTAATAAGGATGTCCCAGTTATTGAACTTACCCTGAGCTGTATGAGTAATAAGGATATCTCAGTTATTGAACTTACCCTGAGCTGTATGAGTAATAAGGATGTCCCAGTGATTGAACTTACCCTGTGCTGTATGAGTAATAAGGATGCCCCAATTATTGAACTTACCTTGAGCTGTATGAGTAATAAGGATGTCCCAATTATTGAACTTACCTTGAGCTGTATGAGTAATAAGGATGTCCCAGTGATTGAACTTACCCTGAGCTGTATGAGTAATAAGGATGTCCCAATTATTGAACTTACCTTGAGCTGTATGAGTAATAAGGATATCCCAGTGATTGAACTTACCCTGAGCTGTATGAGTAATAAGGATGTCCCAATTATTGAACTTACCTTGAGCTGTATGAGTAATAAGGATGTCCCAGTGATTGTACTTACCCTGAGCTGTATGAGTAATAAGGATGTCCCAATTATTGAACTTACCTTGAGCTGTATGTGTAATAAAGATGTCCCAATTATTGAACTTACCCTGAGCTGTATGAGTAATAAAGATGTGCCAGTTATTGAACTGATCCTGAGCTGTTTGAGTAATAAGGATGTGCCAGTTATTGAACTTACCCTGAGCTGTATGAGTAATAAAGATATGCCAGTTATTGAACTTACCCTGAGCTGTATGAGTAATAAGGATGTGCCAGTTATTGAACTTACCCTGAGCTGTATGAGTAATAAGGATGTGCCAGTTATTGAATTTACCCTGAGCTGTATGAGTAATAAGGATGTGCCAGTTTTTGAACTTACCCTGAGCTGTATGAGTAATAAGAATGTGCCAGTTATTGAAATTACCCTGAGCTGTATGAGTAATAAGGATGTCCCAGTTATTGAACTTACCTTGAGCTGTATGAGTAATAAGAATGTCCCAGTGATTGAACTTACCCTGAGCTGTATGAGTAATAAGGATGTCCCAGTTATTGAACTTACCCTGAGCTGTATGAGTAATAAGGATGTCCCAGTGATTGAACTTACCCTGAGCTGTATGAGTAATAAGGATGTCCCAGTTATTGAACTTTCCCTCAGCTGTATGAGTAATAAGGATGTTCCAGTTATTGAAGTTACCCTGAGCTGTATGAGTAAGAAGGATGTCCCAGTTATTTAACTTACCCTGAGCTGTATGTGTAATAAGGATGTCCCAGTGATTGAACTTACCCTGAGCTGTATGAGTAATAAGTATGTCCCAGTTATTGAACTTTCCCTGAGCTGTATGAGTAATAAGGATGTCCCAGTTATTGAACTTACCCTGAGCTGTATGAGTAATAAGGATGTCCCACTTATTGAACTTACCCTGAGCTGTATGAGTAATAAGAATGTCCCAGTGATTGAACTTACCCTGAGCTGTATGAGTAATAAGGATGTCCCAGTTATTGAAATTACCCTGAGCTGTATGAGTAATAAGGATGTCCCAGTTATTGAACTTACCCTGAGCTGTCTGAGTAATAAGGATGTCCCAGTTATTGAACTTACCCAGAGCTGTATGAGTAATAAGGATGTCCCAGTTATTGAACTTACCCTGAGCTGTATGAGTAATAAGGATGTCCCAGTTATTGAACTTACCCTGAGCTGTATGAGTAATAAGGATGTCCAAGTTATTAAACTTAACTTGAGCTGTATGAGTGATAAGGATGTGCCAGTTATTGAATTTACCCTGAGCTGTATGAGTAATAAGGATGTGCCAGTTATTGAACTTACCCTGAGCTGTATGAGTAATAAGAATGTGCCAGTTATTGAACTTACCCTGAGCTGTATGAGTAATAAGGATGTCCCAGTTATTGAACTTACCTTGAGCTGTATGAGTAATAAGGATGTCCCAGTCATTGAACTTACCCTGAGCTGTATGAGAAATAAGGATGTCCCAGTTATTGAACTTACCTTGAGCTGTATGAGTAATAAGGATGTCCCAGTTATTGAACTTACCCTGAGCTGTCTGAGTAATAAGGATGTCCCAGTTATTGAACTTTCCCTCAGCTGTATTAGTAATAAGGATGTCCCAGTTATTGAAGTTACCCTGAGCTGTATGATTAAGAAGGATGTCCCAGTTATTTAACTTACCCTGAGCTGTATGTGTAATAAGGATGTCCCAGTGATTGAACTTACCCTGAGCTGTATGAGTAATAAGGATGTCCCAGTGATTGAACTTTCCCTGAGCTGTATGAGTAATAAGTATGTCCCAGTTATTGAACTTTCCCTGAGCTGTATGAGTAATAAGGATGTCCCAGTTATTGAACTTACCCTGAGCTGTATGAGTAATAAGGATGTCCCACTTTTTGAACTTACCCTGAGCTGTATGAGTAATAAGAATGTCCCAGTGATTGAACTTACCCTGAGCTGTATGAGTAATAAGGATGTCCCAGTTATTGAACTTACCCAGAGCTGTATGAGTAATAAGGATGTTCCAGTTATTGAACTTACCCTGAGCTGTATGAGTAATAAGGATTCCCAGTTATTGAACTTACCCTGAGCTGTATGAGCAATAAGGATGTCCAAGTTATTAAACTTAACTTGAGCTGTATGAGTGATAAGGATGTCCCAATTATTGAACTTACCCTGAGCTGTATGAGTAATAAGGATGTGCCAGTTATTGAACTTACCCTGAGCTGTATGAGTAATAAGGATGTCCCAATTATTGAACTTACCTTGGGCTGTATGAGTAATAAGGATGTCCCAATTATTGAACTTACCATGAGCTGTATGAGTAATAAGGATGTCCCAGTGATTGAACTTACCCTGAGCTGTATGAGTAATAAGAATGTCCCAATTATTGAACTTACCTTGAGCTGTATGAGTAATAAGGATGTCCCAGTGATTGAACTTACCCGGAGCTGTATGAGTAATAAGGATGTCCCAATTATTGAACTTACCTTGAGCTGTATGAGTATTAAGAATGTCCCAGTGATTGAACTTACCCTGAGCTGTATGAGTAATAAGGATGTCCCAATTATTGAACTTACCTTGATCTGTATGAGTAATAAAGATGTCCCAATTATTGAACTTACCCTGAGCTGTATGAGTAATAAAGATGTGCCAGTTATTGAACTGACCCTGAGCTGTTTGAGAAATAAGGATGTGCCAGTTATTGAACTTACCCTCAGCTGTATGAGTAATAAGGATGTTCCAGTTATTGAAGTTACCCTGAGCTGTATGAGTAAGAAGGATGTCCCAGTTATTTAACTTACCCTGAGCTGTATGTGTAATAAGGATGTCCCAGTGATTGAACTTACCCTGAGCTGTATGAGTAATAAGTATGTCCCAGTTATTGAACTTTCCCTGAGCTGTATGAGTAATAAGGATGTCCCAGTTATTGAACTTACCCTGAGCTGTATGAGTAATAAGGATGTCCCACTTATTGAACTTACCCTGAGCTGTATGAGTAATAAGAATGTCCCAGTGATTGAACTTACCCTGAGCTGTATGAGTAATAAGGATGTCCCAGTTATTGAAATTACCCTGAGCTGTATGAGTAATAAGGATGTCCCAGTTATTGAACTTACCCTGAGCTGTCTGAGTAATAAGGATGTCCCAGTTATTGAACTTACCCAGAGCTGTATGAGTAATAAGGATGTCCCAGTTATTGAACTTACCCTGAGCTGTATGAGTAATAAGGATGTCCCAGTTATTGAACTTACCCTGAGCTGTATGAGTAATAAGGATGTCCAAGTTATTAAACTTAACTTGAGCTGTATGAGTGATAAGGATGTGCCAGTTATTGAATTTACCCTGAGCTGTATGAGTAATAAGGATGTGCCAGTTATTGAACTTACCCTGAGCTGTATGAGTAATAAGAATGTGCCAGTTATTGAACTTACCCTGAGCTGTATGAGTAATAAGGATGTCCCAGTTATTGAACTTACCTTGAGCTGTATGAGTAATAAGGATGTCCCAGTCATTGAACTTACCCTGAGCTGTATGAGAAATAAGGATGTGCCAGTTATTGAACTTACCCTGAGCTGTATGAGTAATAAGGATGTCCCAGTTATTGAACTTTCCCTCAGCTGTATTAGTAATAAGGATGTCCCAGTTATTGAAGTTACCCTGAGCTGTATGATTAAGAAGGATGTCCCAGTTATTTAACTTACCCTGAGCTGTATGTGTAATAAGGATGTCCCAGTGATTGAACTTACCCTGAGCTGTATGAGTAATAAGGATGTCCCAGTGATTGAACTTTCCCTGAGCTGTATGAGTAATAAGTATGTCCCAGTTATTGAACTTTCCCTGAGCTGTATGAGTAATAAGGATGTCCCAGTTATTGAACTTACCCTGAGCTGTATGAGTAATAAGGATGTCCCACTTTTTGAACTTACCCTGAGCTGTATGAGTAATAAGAATGTCCCAGTGATTGAACTTACCCTGAGCTGTATGAGTAATAAGGATGTCCCAGTGATTGAACTTTCCCTGAGCTGTATGAGTAATAAGTATGTCCCAGTTATTGAACTTTCCCTGAGCTGTATGAGTAATAAGGATGTCCCAGTTATTGAACTTACCCTGAGCTGTATGAGTAATAAGGATGTCCCACTTTTTGAACTTACCCTGAGCTGTCTGAGTAATAAGGATGTCCCAGTTATTGAACTTACCCAGAGCTGTATGAGTAATAAGGATGTCCCAGTTATTGAACTTACCCTGAGCTGTATGAGTAATAAGGATTCCCAGTTATTGAACTTACCCTGAGCTGTATGAGCAATAAGGATGTCCAAGTTATTAAACTTAACTTGAGCTGTATGAGTGATAAGGATGTCCCAATTATTGAACTTACCTTGAGCTGTATCAGTAATAAGGATGTCCCAGTGATTGAACTTACCCTGAGCTGTATGAGTAATAAGGATGTCCCAATTATTGAACTTACCTTGGGCTGTATGAGTAATAAGGATGTCCCAATTATTGAACTTACCATGAGCTGTATGAGTAATAAGGATGTCCCAGTGATTGAACTTACCCTGAGCTGTATGAGTAATAAGAATGTCCCAATTATTGAACTTACCTTGAGCTGTATGAGTAATAAGGATGTCCCAGTGATTGAACTTACCCGGAGCTGTATGAGTAATAAGGATGTCCCAATTATTGAACTTACCTTGAGCTGTATGAGTATTAAGAATGTCCCAGTGATGGAACTTACCCTGAGCTGTATGAGTAATAAGGATGTCCCAATTATTGAACTTACCTTGAGCTGTATGAGTAATAAAGATGTCCCAATTATTGAACTTACCCTGAGCTGTATGAGTAATAAAGATGTGCCAGTTATTGAACTGACCCTGAGCTGTTTGAGAAATAAGGATGTGCCAGTTATTGAACTTACCCTCAGCTGTATGAGTAATAAGGATATGCCAGTTATTGAACTTACCCTGAGCTGTATGAGTAATAAGGATGTGCCAGTTATTGAACTTACCCTCAGCTGTATGAGTAATAAGGATGTGCCAGTTATTGAACTTACGCTGAGCTGTATGAGTAATAAGGATGTGCCAGTTATTGAACTTACCCTGAGCTGTATGAGTAATAAGGATGTGCCAGTTATTGAACTTACCCTGAGCTGTATGAGTAATAAGGATGTCCCAGTTATTGAACTTACCTTGAGCTGTATGAGTAATAAGGATGTCCCAGTCATTGAGCTTACCCTGAGCTGTATGAGTAATAAGGATGTGCCAGTTATTGAACTTACCCTGAGCTGTATGAGTAATAAGGATGTCCCAATTATTGAACTTACCTTGAGTTGTATGAGTAATAAGGATGTGCCAGTTATTGAACTTACCCTGAGCTGTATGAGTAATAAGGATGTCCCAGTTATTGAACTTACCTTGAGCTGTATGAGTAATAAGGATGTCCTAGTTATTGAACTTACCCTGAGCTGTATGACTAATAAGGATGTCCCAGTTATTGAACTTACCCTGAGCTGTATGAGTAATAAGGATGTCCCAGTTATTGAACTTACCCTGAGCTGTATGAGTAATAAGGATGTGCCAGTTATTGAACTTACCCTCAGCTGTATGAGTAATAAGGATATGCCAGTTATTGAACTTACCGTGAGCTGTATGAGTAATAAGGATGTGCCAGTTATTGAACTTACCCTGAGCTGTATGAGTAATAAGGATGTCCCAGTGATTGAACTTATCCTGAGCTGTATGAGTAATAAGGATGTGCCAGTTATTGAACTTACCCTGAGCTGTATGAGTAATAAGGATGTGCCAGTTATTGAACTTACCCTGAGCTGTATGAGTAATAAGGATGTCCCAGTTATTGAACTTACCCTGAGCTGTATGACTAATAAGGATGTCCCAGTTATTGAACTTACCCTGAGCTGTATGAGTAATAAGGATGTCCCAGTTATTGAACTTACCCTGAGCTGTATGAGTAATAAGGATGTCCCAGTTATTGAACTTACCCTGAGCTGTATGAGTAATAAGGATGTCCCAGTGATTGAACTTACCCTGAGCTGTATGAGTAATAAGGATATCCCAGTTATTGAACTTACCCTGAGCTGTATGAGTAATAAGGATGTCCCAGTTATTGAACTTACCCTGAGCTGTATGAGTAATAAGGATGTCCCAGTTATTGAACTTACCCTGAGCTGTATGAGTAATAAGGATGTCCAAGTTATTGAACTTAACTTGAGCTGTATGAGTGATAAGGATGTCCCAATTATTGAACTTACCTTGAGCTGTATCAGTAATAAGGATGTCCCAGTGATTGAACTTACCCTGAGCTGTATGAGAAATAAGGATGTCCCAATTATTGAACTTACCTTGAGCTGTATGAGTAACAAGGATGTCCCAATTATTGAACTTACCTTGAGCTGTATGAGTAATAAGGATGTCCCAGTGATTGAACTTACCCTGAGCTGTATGAGTAATAAGAATGTCCCAATTATTGAACTTACCTTGAGCTGTACGAGTAATAAGGATGTCCCAGTGATTGAACTTACCCTGAGCTGTATGAGTAATAAGGATGTCCCAATTATTGAACTTACCTTGAGCTGTATGAGTAATAAGGATGTCCCAGTGGTTGAACTTACCCTGAGCTGTATGAGTAATAAGGATGTCCCAATTATTGAACTTACCTTGAGCTGTATGAGTAATAAAGATGTCCCAATTATTGAACTTACCCTGAGCTGTATGAGTAATAAAGATGTGCCAGTTATTGAACTGACCCTGAGCTGTTTGAGTAATAAGGATGTGCCAGTTATTGAACTTACCCTCAGCTGTATGAGTAATAAGGATATGCCAGTTATTGAACTTACCGTGAGCTGTATGAGTAATAAGGATGTGCCAGTTATTGAACTTACCCTGAGCTGTATGAGTAATAAGGATGTGCCAGTTATTGAACTTACCCTGAGCTGTATGAGTAATAAGGATGTGCCAGTTATTGAACTTACCCTGAGCTGTATGAGTAATAAGGATGTGCCAGTTATTGAACTTACCCTGAGCTGTATGAGTAATAAGGATGTCCCAGTTATTGAACTTACCTTGAGCTGTATGAGTAATAAGGATGTCCCAGTCATTGAACTTACCCTGAGCTGTATGAGTAATAAGGATGTCCCAATTATTGAAGTTACCTTGAGCTGTATGAGTAATAAGGATGTCCCAATTATTGAACTTACCTTGAGTTGTATGAGTAATAACAATGTCCCAGTGATTGAACTTATCCTGAGCTGTATGAGTAATAAGGATGTGCCAGTTATTGAACTTACCCTGAGCTGTATGAGTAATAAGGATGTGCCAGTTATTGAACTTACCCTGAGCTGTATGAGTAATAAGGATGTCCCAGTTATTGAACTTACCCTGAGCTGTATGACTAATAAGGATGTCCCAGTTATTGAACTTACCCTGAGCTGTATGAGTAATAAGGATGTCCCAGTTATTGAACTTACCCTGAGCTGTATGAGTAATAAGGATGTCCCAGTTATTGAACTTACCCTGAGCTGTATGAGTAATAAGGATGTCCCAGTTATTGAACTTACCCTGAGCTGTATGAGTAATAAGGATGTCCCAGTTATTGAACTTACCCTGAGCTGTATGTGTAATAAGGATATCTCAGTTATTGAACTTACCCTGAGCTGTATGAGTAATAAGGATGTCCCAGTTATTGAACTTACCCTGAGCTGTATGAGTAATAAGGATATCTCAGTTATTGAACTTACCCTGAGCTGTATGAGTAATAAGGATGTCCCAGTGATTGAACTTACCCTGTGCTGTATGAGTAATAAGGATGTCCCAATTATTGAACTTACCTTGAGCTGTATGAGTAATAAGGATGTCCCAATTATTGAACTTACCTTGAGCTGTATGAGTAATAAGGATGTCCCAGTGATTGAACTTACCCTGAGCTGTATGAGTAATAAGGATGTCCCAATTATTGAACTTACCTTGAGCTGTATGAGTAATAAGGATATCCCAGTGATTGAACTTACCCTGAGCTGTATGAGTAATAAGGATGTCCCAATTATTGAACTTACCTTGAGCTGTATGAGTAATAAGGATGTCCCAGTGATTGTACTTACCCTGAGCTGTATGAGTAATAAGGATGTCCCAATTATTGAACTTACCTTGAGCTGTATGTGTAATAAAGATGTCCCAATTATTGAACTTACCCTGAGCTGTATGAGTAATAAAGATGTGCCAGTTATTGAACTGACCCTGAGCTGTTTGAGTAATAAGGATGTGCCAGTTATTGAACTTACCCTGAGCTGTATGAGTAATAAAGATATGCCAGTTATTGAACTTACCCTGAGCTGTATGAGTAATAAGGATGTGCCAGTTATTGAACTTACCCTGAGCTGTATGAGTAATAAGGATGTGCCAGTTATTGAATTTACCCTGAGCTGTATGAGTAATAAGGATGTGCCAGTTTTTGAACTTACCCTGAGCTGTATGAGTAATAAGAATGTGCCAGTTATTGAAATTACCCTGAGCTGTATGAGTAATAAGGATGTCCCAGTTATTGAACTTACCTTGAGCTGTATGAGTAATAAGAATGTCCCAGTGATTGAACTTACCCTGAGCTGTATGAGTAATAAGGATGTCCCAGTTATTGAACTTACCCTGAGCTGTATGAGTAATAAGGATGTCCCAGTGATTGAACTTACCCTGAGCTGTATGAGTAATAAGGATGTCCCAGTTATTGAACTTTCCCTCAGCTGTATGAGTAATAAGGATGTTCCAGTT
Organism: Narcine bancroftii; assembly: GCF_036971445.1. Classification (NCBI taxonomy): domain Eukaryota; kingdom Metazoa; phylum Chordata; class Chondrichthyes; order Torpediniformes; family Narcinidae; genus Narcine; species Narcine bancroftii. The sequence goes on along the minus strand of NC_091478.1, from coordinate 53,877,796 downwards.
ATTGAAGTTACCCTGAGCTGTATGAGTAAGAAGGATGTCCCAGTTATTTAACTTACCCTGAGCTGTATGTGTAATAAGGATGTCCCAGTGATTGAACTTACCCTGAGCTGTATGAGTAATAAGTATGTCCCAGTTATTGAACTTTCCCTGAGCTGTATGAGTAATAAGGATGTCCCAGTTATTGAACTTACCCTGAGCTGTATGAGTAATAAGGATGTCCCACTTATTGAACTTACCCTGAGCTGTATGAGTAATAAGAATGTCCCAGTGATTGAACTTACCCTGAGCTGTATGAGTAATAAGGATGTCCCAGTTATTGAAATTACCCTGAGCTGTATGAGTAATAAGGATGTCCCAGTTATTGAACTTACCCTGAGCTGTCTGAGTAATAAGGATGTCCCAGTTATTGAACTTACCCAGAGCTGTATGAGTAATAAGGATGTCCCAGTTATTGAACTTACCCTGAGCTGTATGAGTAATAAGGATGTCCCAGTTATTGAACTTACCCTGAGCTGTATGAGTAATAAGGATGTCCAAGTTATTAAACTTAACTTGAGCTGTATGAGTGATAAGGATGTGCCAGTTATTGAATTTACCCTGAGCTGTATGAGTAATAAGGATGTGCCAGTTATTGAACTTACCCTGAGCTGTATGAGTAATAAGAATGTGCCAGTTATTGAACTTACCCTGAGCTGTATGAGTAATAAGGATGTCCCAGTTATTGAACTTACCTTGAGCTGTATGAGTAATAAGGATGTCCCAGTCATTGAACTTACCCTGAGCTGTATGAGAAATAAGGATGTCCCAGTTATTGAACTTACCTTGAGCTGTATGAGTAATAAGGATGTCCCAGTTATTGAACTTACCCTGAGCTGTCTGAGTAATAAGGATGTCCCAGTTATTGAACTTTCCCTCAGCTGTATTAGTAATAAGGATGTCCCAGTTATTGAAGTTACCCTGAGCTGTATGATTAAGAAGGATGTCCCAGTTATTTAACTTACCCTGAGCTGTATGTGTAATAAGGATGTCCCAGTGATTGAACTTACCCTGAGCTGTATGAGTAATAAGGATGTCCCAGTGATTGAACTTTCCCTGAGCTGTATGAGTAATAAGTATGTCCCAGTTATTGAACTTTCCCTGAGCTGTATGAGTAATAAGGATGTCCCAGTTATTGAACTTACCCTGAGCTGTATGAGTAATAAGGATGTCCCACTTTTTGAACTTACCCTGAGCTGTATGAGTAATAAGAATGTCCCAGTGATTGAACTTACCCTGAGCTGTATGAGTAATAAGGATGTCCCAGTTATTGAACTTACCCTGAGCTGTATGAGTAATAAGGATGTCCCAGTTATTGAACTTACCCTGAGCTGTCTGAGTAATAAGGATGTCCCAGTTATTGAACTTACCCAGAGCTGTATGAGTAATAAGGATGTCCCAGTTATTGAACTTACCCTGAGCTGTATGAGTAATAAGGATTCCCAGTTATTGAACTTACCCTGAGCTGTATGAGCAATAAGGATGTCCAAGTTATTAAACTTAACTTGAGCTGTATGAGTGATAAGGATGTCCCAATTATTGAACTTACCCTGAGCTGTATGAGTAATAAGGATGTGCCAGTTATTGAACTTACCCTGAGCTGTATGAGTAATAAGGATGTCCCAATTATTGAACTTACCTTGGGCTGTATGAGTAATAAGGATGTCCCAATTATTGAACTTACCATGAGCTGTATGAGTAATAAGGATGTCCCAGTGATTGAACTTACCCTGAGCTGTATGAGTAATAAGAATGTCCCAATTATTGAACTTACCTTGAGCTGTATGAGTAATAAGGATGTCCCAGTGATTGAACTTACCCGGAGCTGTATGAGTAATAAGGATGTCCCAATTATTGAACTTACCTTGAGCTGTATGAGTATTAAGAATGTCCCAGTGATTGAACTTACCCTGAGCTGTATGAGTAATAAGGATGTCCCAATTATTGAACTTACCTTGAGCTGTATGAGTAATAAAGATGTCCCAATTATTGAACTTACCCTGAGCTGTATGAGTAATAAAGATGTGCCAGTTATTGAACTGACCCTGAGCTGTTTGAGAAATAAGGATGTGCCAGTTATTGAACTTACCCTCAGCTGTATGAGTAATAAGGATGTTCCAGTTATTGAAGTTACCCTGAGCTGTATGAGTAAGAAGGATGTCCCAGTTATTTAACTTACCCTGAGCTGTATGTGTAATAAGGATGTCCCAGTGATTGAACTTACCCTGAGCTGTATGAGTAATAAGTATGTCCCAGTTATTGAACTTTCCCTGAGCTGTATGAGTAATAAGGATGTCCCAGTTATTGAACTTACCCTGAGCTGTATGAGTAATAAGGATGTCCCACTTATTGAACTTACCCTGAGCTGTATGAGTAATAAGAATGTCCCAGTGATTGAACTTACCCTGAGCTGTATGAGTAATAAGGATGTCCCAGTTATTGAAATTACCCTGAGCTGTATGAGTAATAAGGATGTCCCAGTTATTGAACTTACCCTGAGCTGTCTGAGTAATAAGGATGTCCCAGTTATTGAACTTACCCAGAGCTGTATGAGTAATAAGGATGTCCCAGTTATTGAACTTACCCTGAGCTGTATGAGTAATAAGGATGTCCCAGTTATTGAACTTACCCTGAGCTGTATGAGTAATAAGGATGTCCAAGTTATTAAACTTAACTTGAGCTGTATGAGTGATAAGGATGTGCCAGTTATTGAATTTACCCTGAGCTGTATGAGTAATAAGGATGTGCCAGTTATTGAACTTACCCTGAGCTGTATGAGTAATAAGAATGTGCCAGTTATTGAACTTACCCTGAGCTGTATGAGTAATAAGGATGTCCCAGTTATTGAACTTACCTTGAGCTGTATGAGTAATAAGGATGTCCCAGTCATTGAACTTACCCTGAGCTGTATGAGAAATAAGGATGTGCCAGTTATTGAACTTACCCTGAGCTGTATGAGTAATAAGGATGTCCCAGTTATTGAACTTTCCCTCAGCTGTATTAGTAATAAGGATGTCCCAGTTATTGAAGTTACCCTGAGCTGTATGATTAAGAAGGATGTCCCAGTTATTTAACTTACCCTGAGCTGTATGTGTAATAAGGATGTCCCAGTGATTGAACTTACCCTGAGCTGTATGAGTAATAAGGATGTCCCAGTGATTGAACTTTCCCTGAGCTGTATGAGTAATAAGTATGTCCCAGTTATTGAACTTTCCCTGAGCTGTATGAGTAATAAGGATGTCCCAGTTATTGAACTTACCCTGAGCTGTATGAGTAATAAGGATGTCCCACTTTTTGAACTTACCCTGAGCTGTATGAGTAATAAGAATGTCCCAGTGATTGAACTTACCCTGAGCTGTATGAGTAATAAGGATGTCCCAGTTATTGAACTTACCCTGAGCTGTATGAGTAATAAGGATGTCCCAGTTATTGAACTTACCCTGAGCTGTCTGAGTAATAAGGATGTCCCAGTTATTGAACTTACCCAGAGCTGTATGAGTAATAAGGATGTCCCAGTTATTGAACTTACCCTGAGCTGTATGAGTAATAAGGATTCCCAGTTATTGAACTTACCCTGAGCTGTATGAGCAATAAGGATGTCCAAGTTATTAAACTTAACTTGAGCTGTATGAGTGATAAGGATGTCCCAATTATTGAACTTACCTTGAGCTGTATCAGTAATAAGGATGTCCCAGTGATTGAACTTACCCTGAGCTGTATGAGTAATAAGGATGTCCCAATTATTGAACTTACCTTGGGCTGTATGAGTAATAAGGATGTCCCAATTATTGAACTTACCATGAGCTGTATGAGTAATAAGGATGTCCCAGTGATTGAACTTACCCTGAGCTGTATGAGTAATAAGAATGTCCCAATTATTGAACTTACCTTGAGCTGTATGAGTAATAAGGATGTCCCAGTGATTGAACTTACCCGGAGCTGTATGAGTAATAAGGATGTCCCAATTATTGAACTTACCTTGAGCTGTATGAGTATTAAGAATGTCCCAGTGATGGAACTTACCCTGAGCTGTATGAGTAATAAGGATGTCCCAATTATTGAACTTACCTTGAGCTGTATGAGTAATAAAGATGTCCCAATTATTGAACTTACCCTGAGCTGTATGAGTAATAAAGATGTGCCAGTTATTGAACTGACCCTGAGCTGTTTGAGAAATAAGGATGTGCCAGTTATTGAACTTACCCTCAGCTGTATGAGTAATAAGGATATGCCAGTTATTGAACTTACCCTGAGCTGTATGAGTAATAAGGATGTGCCAGTTATTGAACTTACCCTCAGCTGTATGAGTAATAAGGATGTGCCAGTTATTGAACTTACGCTGAGCTGTATGAGTAATAAGGATGTGCCAGTTATTGAACTTACCCTGAGCTGTATGAGTAATAAGGATGTGCCAGTTATTGAACTTACCCTGAGCTGTATGAGTAATAAGGATGTCCCAGTTATTGAACTTACCTTGAGCTGTATGAGTAATAAGGATGTCCCAGTCATTGAGCTTACCCTGAGCTGTATGAGTAATAAGGATGTGCCAGTTATTGAACTTACCCTGAGCTGTATGAGTAATAAGGATGTCCCAATTATTGAACTTACCTTGAGTTGTATGAGTAATAAGGATGTGCCAGTTATTGAACTTACCCTGAGCTGTATGAGTAATAAGGATGTCCCAGTTATTGAACTTACCTTGAGCTGTATGAGTAATAAGGATGTCCTAGTTATTGAACTTACCCTGAGCTGTATGACTAATAAGGATGTCCCAGTTATTGAACTTACCCTGAGCTGTATGAGTAATAAGGATGTCCCAGTTATTGAACTTACCCTGTGCTGTATGAGTAATAAGGATGTCCCAGTTATTGAACTTATTCTGAGCTGTATGAGTAATAAGGATGTCCCAGTTATTGAACTTACCCTGAGCTGTATGAGTAATAAGGATGTCCCAGTTATTGAACTTACCCTGAGCTGTATGAGTAATAAGGATATCTCAGTTATTGAACTTACCCTGAGCTGTATGAGTAATAAGGATGTCCCAGTTATTGAACTTACCCTGAGCTGTATGAGTTATACGGATATCTCAGTTATTGAACTTACCCTGAGCTGTATGAGTAATAAGGATGTCCCAGTTATTGAACTTACCCTGAGCTGTATGAGTAATAAGGATTTCCCAGTTATTGAACTTACCCTGAGCTGTATGAGTAATAAGGATGTCCCAGTTATTGAACTTACCCTGAGCTGTATGAGTAATAAGGATGTCCAAGTTATTGAACTTAACTTGAGCTGTATGAGTGATAAGGATGTCCCTATTATTGAACTTACCTTGAGCTGTATCAGTAATAAGGATGTCCCAGTGATTGAACTTACCCTGTGCTGTATGATTAATAAGGATGTCCCAATTATTGAACTTACCTTGAGCTGTATGAGTAATAAGGATGTCCCAATTATTGAACTTACCTTGAGCTGTATGAGTAATAAGTATGTCCCAGTGATTGAACTTACCCTGAGCTGTATGAGTAATAAGGATGTCCCAATTATTGAACTTACCTTGAGCTGTATGAGTAATAAGGTTGTCCCAGTGATTGAACTTACCCTGAGCTGTATGAGTAATAAGGATGTCCCAATTATTGAACTTACCTTGAGCTGTATGAGTAATAAGGATGTCCCAGTGATTGAACTTACCCTGAGCTGTATGAGTAATAAGGATGTCCCAATTATTGAACTTACCTTGAGCTGTATGAGTAATAAAGATGTCCCAATTATTGAACTTACCCTGAGCTCTATGAGTAATAAAGATGTGCCAGTTATTCAACTGACCCTGAGCTGTTTGAGTAATAAGGATGTGCCAGTTATTGAACTTACCCTCAGCTGTATGAGTAATAAGTATATGCCAGTTATTGAACTTACCATGAGCTGTATGAGTAATAAGGATGTGCCAGTTAATGAACTTACCCTAAGCTGTATGAGTAATAAGGATGTGCCAGTTATTGAACTTACCCTGAGCTGTATGAGTAATAAGGATGTGCCAGTTATTGAACTTACCCTGAGCTGTATGAGTGATAAGGATGTCCCAGTTATTGAACTTACCTTGAGCTGTATGAGTAATAAGGATGTCCCAGTCATTGAACTTTCCCTGAGCTGTATGAGTAATAAGGATGTGCCAGTTATTGAACTTACCCTGAGCTGTATGAGTAATAAGGATGTCCCAATTATTGAACTTACCTTGAGTTGTATGAGTAATAAGAATGTCCCAGTGATTGAACTTACCTTGAGCTGTATTAGTAATAATGATGTCCCAGTGATTGAACCTACCTTGAGCTGTATGAGTAATAAGAATGTCCCAGTGATTGAACTTACCCTGAGCTGTATGAGTAATAAGGATGTCCCAGTTATTGAACTTACCCTGAGCTGTATGAGTAATAAGGATGTCCCAGTTATTGAACTTACCCTGAGCTGTCTGAGTAATAAGGATGTCCCAGTTATTGAACTTACCCAGAGCTGTATGAGTAATAAGGATGTCCCAGTTATTGAACTTACCCTGAGCTGTATGAGTAATAAGGATTCCCAGTTATTGAACTTACCCTGAGCTGTATGAGTAATAAGGATGTCCAAGTTATTAAACTTAACTTGAGCTGTATGAGTGATAAGGATGTCCCAATTATTGAACTTACCTTGAGCTGTATCAGTAATAAGGATGTCCCAGTGATTGAACTTACCCTGAGCTGTATGAGTAATAAGGATGTCCCAATTATTGAACTTACCTTGAGCTGTATGAGTAATAAGGATGTCCCAATTATTGAACTTACCATGAGCTGTATGAGTAATAAGGATGTCCCAGTGATTGAACTTACCCTGAGCTGTATGAGTAATAAGAATGTCCCAATTATTGAACTTACCTTGAGCTGTATGAGTAATAAGGATGTCCCAGTGATTGAACTTACCCTGAGCTGTATGAGTAATAAGGATGTCCCAGTTATTGAACTTACCCTGAGCTGTATGAGTAATAAGGATGTCCAAGTTATTGAACTTAACTTGAGCTGTATGAGTGATAAGGATGTCCCTATTATTGAACTTACCTTGAGCTGTATCAGTAATAAGGATGTCCCAGTGATTGAACTTACCCTGTGCTGTATGATTAATAAGGATGTCCCAATTATTGAACTTACCTTGAGCTGTATGAGTAATAAGGATGTCCCAATTATTGAACTTACCTTGAGCTGTATGAGTAATAAGTATGTCCCAGTGATTGAACTTACCCTGAGTTGTATGAGTAATAAGGATGTCCCAATTATTGAACTTACCTTGAGCTGTATGAGTAATAAGGTTGTCCCAGTGATTGAACTTACCCTGAGCTGTATGAGTAATAAGGATGTCCCAATTATTGAACTTACCTTGAGCTGTATGAGTAATAAGGATGTCCCAGTGATTGAACTTACCCTGAGCTGTATGAGTAATAAGGATGTCCCAATTATTGAACTTACCTTGAGCTGTATGAGTAATAAAGATGTCCCAATTATTGAACTTACCCTGAGCTCTATGAGTAATAAAGATGTGCCAGTTATTCAACTGACCCTGAGCTGTTTGAGTAATAAGGATGTGCCAGTTATTGAACTTACCCTCAGCTGTATGAGTAATAAGTATATGCCAGTTATTGAACTTACCATGAGCTGTATGAGTAATAAGGATGTGCCAGTTAATGAACTTACCCTAAGCTGTATGAGTAATAAGGATGTGCCAGTTATTGAACTTACCCTGAGCTGTATGAGTAATAAGGATGTGCCAGTTATTGAACTTACCCTGAGCTGTATGAGTGATAAGGATGTCCCAGTTATTGAACTTACCTTGAGCTGTATGAGTAATAAGGATGTCCCAGTCATTGAACTTACCCTGAGCTGTATGAGTAATAAGGATGTGCCAGTTATTGAACTTACCCTGAGCTGTATGAGTAATAAGGATGTCCCAATTATTGAACTTACCTTGAGTTGTATGAGTAATAAGAATGTCCCAGTGATTGAACTTACCTTGAGCTGTATTAGTAATAATGATGTCCCAGTGATTGAACCTACCTTGAGCTGTATGAGTAATAAGAATGTCCCAGTGATTGAACTTACCCTGAGCTGTATGAGTAATAAGGATGTCCCAGTTATTGAACTTACCCTGAGCTGTATGAGTAATAAGGATGTCCCAGTTATTGAACTTACCCTGAGCTGTCTGAGTAATAAGGATGTCCCAGTTATTGAACTTACCCAGAGCTGTATGAGTAATAAGGATGTCCCAGTTATTGAACTTACCCTGAGCTGTATGAGTAATAAGGATTCCCAGTTATTGAACTTACCCTGAGCTGTATGAGTAATAAGGATGTCCAAGTTATTAAACTTAACTTGAGCTGTATGAGTGATAAGGATGTCCCAATTATTGAACTTACCTTGAGCTGTATCAGTAATAAGGATGTCCCAGTGATTGAACTTACCCTGAGCTGTATGAGTAATAAGGATGTCCCAATTATTGAACTTACCTTGAGCTGTATGAGTAATAAGGATGTCCCAATTATTGAACTTACCATGAGCTGTATGAGTAATAAGGATGTCCCAGTGATTGAACTTACCCTGAGCTGTATGAGTAATAAGAATGTCCCAATTATTGAACTTACCTTGAGCTGTATGAGTAATAAGGATGTCCCAGTGATTGAACTTACCCGGAGCTGTATGAGTAATAAGGATGTCCCAATTATTGAACTTACCTTGAGCTGTATGAGTATTAAGAATGTCCCAGTGATTGAACTTACCCTGAGCTGTATGAGTAATAAGGATGTCCCAATTATTGAACTTACCTTGAGCTGTATGAGTAATAAAGATGTCCCAATTGTTGAACTTACCCTGAGCTGTATGAGTAATAAAGATGTGCCAGTTATTGAACTGACCCTGAGCTGTTTGAGAAATAAGGATGTGCCAGTTATTGAACTTACCCTCAGCTGTATGAGTAATAAGGATATGCCAGTTATTGAACTTACCCTGAGCTGTATGAGTAATAAGGATGTGCCAGTTATTGAACTTACCCTGAGCTGTATGAGTAATAAGGATGTGCCAGTTATTGAACTTACGCTGAGCTGTATGAGTAATAAGGATGTGCCAGTTATTGAACTTATTCTGAGCTGTATGAGTAATAAGGATGTCCCAGTTATTGAACTTACCTTGAGCTGTATGAGTAATAAGGATGTCCCAGTCATTGAGCTTACCCTGAGCTGTATGAGTAATAAGGATGTGCCAGTTATTGAACTTACCCTGAGCTGTATGAGTAATAAGGATGTCCCAATTATTGAACTTACCTTGAGTTGTATGAGTAATAAGGATGTGCCAGTTATTGAACTTACCCTGAGCTGTATGAGTAATAAGGATGTCCCAGTTATTGAACTTACCTTGAGCTGTATGAGTAATAAGGATGTCCTAGTTATTGAACTTACCCTGAGCTGTATGACTAATAAGGATGTCCCAGTTATTGAACTTACCCTGAGCTGTATGAGTAATAAGGATGTCCCAGTTATTGAACTTACCCTGTGCTGTATGAGTAATAAGGATGTCCCAGTTATTGAACTTATTCTGAGCTGTATGAGTAATAAGGATGTCCCAGTTATTGAACTTACCTTGAGCTGTATGAGTAATAAGGATGTCCCAGTGATTGAACTTACCCTGAGCTGTATGAGTAATAAGGATGTCCCAATTATTGAACTTACCTTGAGCTATATGAGTAATAAGGATGTCCCAGTTATTGAACTTACCCTGAGCTGTATGAGTAATAAGGATGTCCCAATTATTGAACTTACCTTGAGCTGTATGAGTAATAAAGATGTCCCAATTATTGAACTTACCCTGAGCTCTATGAGTAATAAAGATGTGCCAGTTATTCAACTGACCCTGAGATGTTTGAGTAATAAGGATGTGCCAGTTATTGAACTTACCCTCAGCTGTATGAGTAATAAGGATATGCCAGTTATTGAACTTACCATGAGCTGTATGCGTAATAAGGATGTGCCAGTTAATGAACTTACCCTGAGCTGTATGAGTAATAATGATGTGCCAGTTATTGAACTTACCCTGAGCTGTATGAGTAATAAGGATGTGCCAGTTATTGAACTTACCCTGAGCTGTATGAGTAATAATGATGTCCCAGTGATTGAACCTACCTTGAGCTGTATGAGTAATAAGGATGTCCCACTGATTAAACTTATCCTGAGCTGTATGAGTAATAAGGAGGTGCCAGTTATTGAACGTACCCTGAGCTGTATGAGTAATAAGGATGTCCCAGTTATTGAACTTACCTTGAGCTGTATGAGTAATAAGGATGTCCTAGTTATTGAACTTACCCTGAGCTGTATGACTAATAAGGATATCTCAGTTATTGAACTTACCCTGAGCTGTATGAGTAATAAGGATGTCCCAGTTATTGAACTTACCCTGAGCTGTATGAGTAATAAGGATGTCCCAGTGATTGAACTTACCCTGAGCTGTATGAGTAATAAGGATGTCCCAGTTATTGAACTTACCCTGAGCTGTATGAGTAATAAGTATGTCCCAGTTATTGAACTTACCCTGAGCTGTATGAGTAATAAGGATGTGCCAGTTATTCAACTGACCCTGAGCTGTTTGAGTAATAAGGATGTGCCAGTTATTGAACTTACCCTCAGCTGTATGAGTAATAAGTATATGCCAGTTATTGAACTTACCATGAGCTGTATGAGTAATAAGGATGTGCCAGTTAATGAACTTACCCTAAGCTGTATGAGTAATAAGGATGTGCCAGTTATTGAACTTACCCTGAGCTGTATGAGTAATAAGGATGTGCCAGTTATTGAACTTACCCTGAGCTGTATGAGTGATAAGGATGTCCCAGTTATTGAACTTACCTTGAGCTGTATGAGTAATAAGGATGTCCCAGTCATTGAACTTACCCTGAGCTGTATGAGTAATAAGGATGTGCCAGTTATTGAACTTACCCTGAGCTGTATGAGTAATATGGATGTCCCAATTATTGAACTTACCTTGAGTTGTATGAGTAATAAGAATGTCCCAGTGATTGAACTTACCTTGAGCTGTATTAGTAATAATGATGTCCCAGTGATTGAACCTACCTTGAGCTGTATGAGTAATAAGAATGTCCCAGTGATTGAACTTACCCTGAGCTGTATGAGTAATAAGGATGTCCCAGTTATTGAACTTACCCTGAGCTGTATGAGTAATAAGGATGTCCCAGTTATTGAACTTACCCTGAGCTGTCTGAGTAATAAGGATGTCCCAGTTATTGAACTTACCCAGAGCTGTATGAGTAATAAGGATGTCCCAGTTATTGAACTTACCCTGAGCTGTATGAGTAATAAGGATTCCCAGTTATTGAACTTACCCTGAGCTGTCTGAGTAATAAGGATGTCCCAGTTATTGAACTTACCCAGAGCTGTATGAGTAATAAGGATGTCCCAGTTATTGAACTTACCCTGAGCTGTATGAGTAATAAGGATGTCCCAGTTATTGAACTTACCCTGAGCTGTATGAGTAATAAGGATGTCCAAGTTATTAAACTTAACTTGAGCTGTATGAGTGATAAGGATGTGCCAGTTATTGAATTTACCCTGAGCTGTATGAGTAATAAGGATGTGCCAGTTATTGAACTTACCCTGAGCTGTATGAGTAATAAGAATGTGCCAGTTATTGAACTTACCCTGAGCTGTATGAGAAATAAGGATGTCCCAGTTATTGAACTTACCTTGAGCTGTATGAGTAATAAGGATGTCCCAGTCATTGAACTTACCCTGAGCTGTATGAGAAATAAGGATGTCCCAGTTATTGAACTTACCTTGAGCTGTATGAGTAATAAGGATGTCCCAGTTATTGAACTTACCCTGAGCTGTCTGAGTAATAAGGATGTCCCAGTTATTGAACTTTCCCTCAGCTGTATTAGTAATAAGGATGTCCCAGTTATTGAAGTTACCCTGAGCTGTATGATTAAGAAGGATGTCCCAGTTATTTAACTTACCCTGAGCTGTATGTGTAATAAGGATGTCCCAGTGATTGAACTTACCCTGAGCTGTATGAGCAATAAGGATGTCCCAGTGATTGAACTTTCCCTGAGCTGTATGAGTAATAAGTATGTCCCAGTTATTGAACTTTCCCTGAGCTGTATGAGTAATAAGGATGTCCCAGTTATTGAACTTACCCTGAGCTGTATGAGTAATAAGGATGTCCCACTTTTTGAACTTACCCTGAGCTGTATGAGTAATAAGAATGTCCCAGTGATTGAACTTACCCTGAGCTGTATGAGTAATAAGGATGTCCCAGTTATTGAACTTACCCTGAGCTGTATGAGTAATAAGGATGTCCCAGTTATTGAACTTACCCTGAGCTGTATGAGTAATAAGGATGTGCCAGTTATTGAACTTACCCTGAGCTGTATGAGTAATAAGGATGTGCCAGTTATTGAATTTACCCTGAGCTGTATGAGTAATAAGGATGTGCCAGTTTTTGAACTTACCCTGAGCTGTATGAGTAATAAGAATGTGCCAGTTATTGAAATTACCCTGAGCTGTATGAGTAATAAGGATGTCCCAGTTATTGAACTTACCTTGAGCTGTATGAGTAATAAGAATGTCCCAGTGATTGAACTTACCCTGAGCTGTATGAGTAATAAGGATGTCCCAGTTATTGAACTTACCCTGAGCTGTATGAGTAATAAGGATGTCCCAGTGATTGAACTTACCCTGAGCTGTATGAGTAATAAGGATGTCCCAGTTATTGAACTTTCCCTCAGCTGTATGAGTAATAAGGATGTTCCAGTTATTGAAGTTACCCTGAGCTGTATGAGTAAGAAGGATGTCCCAGTTATTTAACTTACCCTGAGCTGTATGTGTAATAAGGATGTCCCAGTGATTGAACTTACCCTGAGCTGTATGAGTAATAAGTATGTCCCAGTTATTGAACTTTCCCTGAGCTGTATGAGTAATAAGGATGTCCCAGTTATTGAACTTACCCTGAGCTGTATGAGTAATAAGGATGTCCCACTTATTGAACTTACCCTGAGCTGTATGAGTAATAAGAATGTCCCAGTGATTGAACTTACCCTGAGCTGTATGAGTAATAAGGATGTCCCAGTTATTGAAATTACCCTGAGCTGTATGAGTAATAAGGATGTCCCAGTTATTGAACTTACCCTGAGCTGTCTGAGTAATAAGGATGTCCCAGTTATTGAACTTACCCAGAGCTGTATGAGTAATAAGGATGTCCCAGTTATTGAACTTACCCTGAGCTGTATGAGTAATAAGGATGTCCCAGTTATTGAACTTACCCTGAGCTGTATGAGTAATAAGGATGTCCAAGTTATTAAACTTAACTTGAGCTGTATGAGTGATAAGGATGTGCCAGTTATTGAATTTACCCTGAGCTGTATGAGTAATAAGGATGTGCCAGTTATTGAACTTACCCTGAGCTGTATGAGTAATAAGAATGTGCCAGTTATTGAACTTACCCTGAGCTGTATGAGTAATAAGGATGTCCCAGTTATTGAACTTACCTTGAGCTGTATGAGTAATAAGGATGTCCCAGTCATTGAACTTACCCTGAGCTGTATGAGAAATAAGGATGTCCCAGTTATTGAACTTACCTTGAGCTGTATGAGTAATAAGGATGTCCCAGTTATTGAACTTACCCTGAGCTGTCTGAGTAATAAGGATGTCCCAGTTATTGAACTTTCCCTCAGCTGTATTAGTAATAAGGATGTCCCAGTTATTGAAGTTACCCTGAGCTGTATGATTAAGAAGGATGTCCCAGTTATTTAACTTACCCTGAGCTGTATGTGTAATAAGGATGTCCCAGTGATTGAACTTACCCTGAGCTGTATGAGTAATAAGGATGTCCCAGTGATTGAACTTTCCCTGAGCTGTATGAGTAATAAGTATGTCCCAGTTATTGAACTTTCCCTGAGCTGTATGAGTAATAAGGATGTCCCAGTTATTGAACTTACCCTGAGCTGTATGAGTAATAAGGATGTCCCACTTTTTGAACTTACCCTGAGCTGTATGAGTAATAAGAATGTCCCAGTGATTGAACTTACCCTGAGCTGTATGAGTAATAAGGATGTCCCAGTTATTGAACTTACCCTGAGCTGTATGAGTAATAAGGATGTCCCAGTTATTGAACTTACCCTGAGCTGTCTGAGTAATAAGGATGTCCCAGTTATTGAACATACCCAGAGCTGTATGAGTAATAAGGATGTCCCAGTTATTGAACTTACCCTGAGCTGTATGAGTAATAAGGATTCCCAGTTATTGAACTTACCCTGAGCTGTATGAGCAATAAGGATGTCCAAGTTATTAAACTTAACTTGAGCTGTATGAGTGATAAGGATGTCCCAATTATTGAACTTACCCTGAGCTGTATGAGTAATAAGGATGTGCCAGTTATTGAACTTACCCTGAGCTGTATGAGTAATAAGGATGTCCCAATTATTGAACTTACCTTGGGCTGTATGAGTAATAAGGATGTCCCAATTATTGAACTTACCATGAGCTGTATGAGTAATAAGGATGTCCCAGTGATTGAACTTACCCTGAGCTGTATGAGTAATAAGAATGTCCCAATTATTGAACTTACCTTGAGCTGTATGAGTAATAAGGATGTCCCAGTGATTGAACTTACCCGGAGCTGTATGAGTAATAAGGATGTCCCAATTATTGAACTTACCTTGAGCTGTATGAGTATTAAGAATGTCCCAGTGATTGAACTTACCCTGAGCTGTATGAGTAATAAGGATGTCCCAATTATTGAACTTACCTTGAGCTGTATGAGTAATAAAGATGTCCCAATTATTGAACTTACCCTGAGCTGTATGAGTAATAAAGATGTGCCAGTTATTGAACTGACCCTGAGCTGTTTGAGAAATAAGGATGTGCCAGTTATTGAACTTACCCTCAGCTGTATGAGTAATAAGGATGTTCCAGTTATTGAAGTTACCCTGAGCTGTATGAGTAAGAAGGATGTCCCAGTTATTTAACTTACCCTGAGCTGTATGTGTAATAAGGATGTCCCAGTGATTGAACTTACCCTGAGCTGTATGAGTAATAAGTATGTCCCAGTTATTGAACTTTCCCTGAGCTGTATGAGTAATAAGGATGTCCCAGTTATTAAACTTACCCTGAGCTGTATGAGTAATAAGGATGTCCCACTTATTGAACTTACCCTGAGCTGTATGAGTAATAAGAATGTCCCAGTGATTGAACTTACCCTGAGCTGTATGAGTAATAAGGATGTCCCAGTTATTGAAATTACCCTGAGCTGTATGAGTAATAAGGATGTCCCAGTTATTGAACTTACCCTGAGCTGTCTGAGTAATAAGGATGTCCCAGTTATTGAACTTACCCAGAGCTGTATGAGTAATAAGGATGTCCCAGTTATTGAACTTACCCTGAGCTGTATGAGTAATAAGGATGTCCCAGTTATTGAACTTACCCTGAGCTGTATGAGTAATAAGGATGTCCAAGTTATTAAACTTAACTTGAGCTGTATGAGTGATAAGGATGTGCCAGTTATTGAATTTACCCTGAGCTGTATGAGTAATAAGGATGTGCCAGTTATTGAACTTACCCTGAGCTGTATGAGTAATAAGAATGTGCCAGTTATTGAACTTACCCTGAGCTGTATGAGTAATAAGGATGTCCCAGTTATTGAACTTACCTTGAGCTGTATGAGTAATAAGGATGTCCCAGTCATTGAACTTACCCTGAGCTGTATGAGAAATAAGGATGTGCCAGTTATTGAACTTACCCTGAGCTGTATGAGTAATAAGGATGTCCCAGTTATTGAACTTTCCCTCAGCTGTATTAGTAATAAGGATGTCCCAGTTATTGAAGTTACCCTGAGCTGTATGATTAAGAAGGATGTCCCAGTTATTTAACTTACCCTGAGCTGTATGTGTAATAAGGATGTCCCAGTGATTGAACTTACCCTGAGCTGTATGAGTAATAAGGATGTCCCAGTGATTGAACTTTCCCTGAGCTGTATGAGTAATAAGTATGTCCCAGTTATTGAACTTTCCCTGAGCTGTATGAGTAATAAGGATGTCCCAGTTATTGAACTTACCCTGAGCTGTATGAGTAATAAGGATGTCCCACTTTTTGAACTTACCCTGAGCTGTATGAGTAATAAGAATGTCCCAGTGATTGAACTTACCCTGAGCTGTATGAGTAATAAGGATGTCCCAGTTATTGAACTTGCCCTGAGCTGTATGAGTAATAAGGATGTCCCAGTTATTGAACTTACCCTGAGCTGTCTGAGTAATAAGGATGTCCCAGTTATTGAACTTACCCAGAGCTGTATGAGTAATAAGGATGTCCCAGTTATTGAACTTACCCTGAGCTGTATGAGTAATAAGGATTCCCAGTTATTGAACTTACCCTGAGCTGTATGAGCAATAAGGATGTCCAAGTTATTAAACTTAACTTGAGCTGTATGAGTGATAAGGATGTCCCAATTATTGAACTTACCTTGAGCTGTATCAGTAATAAGGATGTCCCAGTGATTGAACTTACCCTGAGCTGTATGAGTAATAAGGATGTCCCAATTATTGAACTTACCTTGGGCTGTATGAGTAATAAGGATGTCCCAATTATTGAACTTACCATGAGCTGTATGAGTAATAAGGATGTCCCAGTGATTGAACTTACCCTGAGCTGTATGAGTAATAAGAATGTCCCAATTATTGAACTTACCTTGAGCTGTATGAGTAATAAGGATGTCCCAGTGATTGAACTTACCCGGAGCTGTATGAGTAATAAGGATGTCCCAATTATTGAACTTACCTTGAGCTGTATGAGTATTAAGAATGTCCCAGTGATGGAACTTACCCTGAGCTGTATGAGTAATAAGGATGTCCCAATTATTGAACTTACCTTGAGCTGTATGAGTAATAAAGATGTCCCAATTATTGAACTTACCCTGAGCTGTATGAGTAATAAAGATGTGCCAGTTATTGAACTGACCCTGAGCTGTTTGAGAAATAAGGATGTGCCAGTTATTGAACTTACCCTCAGCTGTATGAGTAATAAGGATATGCCAGTTATTGAACTTACCCTGAGCTGTATGAGTAATAAGGATGTGCCAGTTATTGAACTTACCCTCAGCTGTATGAGTAATAAGGATGTGCCAGTTATTGAACTTACGCTGAGCTGTATGAGTAATAAGGATGTGCCAGTTATTGAACTTACCCTGAGCTGTATGAGTAATAAGGATGTGCCAGTTATTGAACTTACCCTGAGCTGTATGAGTAATAAGGATGTCCCAGTTATTGAACTTACCTTGAGCTGTATGAGTAATAAGGATGTCCCAGTCATTGAGCTTACCCTGAGCTGTATGAGTAATAAGGATGTGCCAGTTATTGAACTTACCCTGAGCTGTATGAGTAATAAGGATGTCCCAATTATTGAACTTACCTTGAGTTGTATGAGTAATAAGGATGTGCCAGTTATTGAACTGACCCTGAGCTGTATGAGTAATAAGGATGTCCCAGTTATTGAACTTACCTTGAGCTGTATGAGTAATAAGGATGTCCTAGTTATTGAACTTACCCTGAGCTGTATGACTAATAAGGATGTCCCAGTTATTGAACTTACCCTGAGCTGTATGAGTAATAAGGATGTCCCAGTTATTGAACTTACCCTGTGCTGTATGAGTAATAAGGATGTCCCAGTTATTGAACTTATTCTGAGCTGTATGAGTAATAAGGATGTCCCAGTTATTGAACTTACCCTGAGCTGTATGAGTAATAAGGATGTCCCAGTTATTGAACTTACCCTGAGCTGTATGAGTAATAAGGATATCTCAGTTATTGAACTTACCCTGAGCTGTATGAGTAATAAGGATGTCCCAGTTATTGAACTTACCCTGAGCTGTATGAGTTATACGGATATCTCAGTTATTGAACTTACCCTGAGCTGTATGAGTAATAAGGATGTCCCAGTTATTGAACTTACCCTGAGCTGTATGAGTAATAAGGATTTCCCAGTTATTGAACTTACCCTGAGCTGTATGAGTAATAAGGATGTCCCAGTTATTGAACTTACCCTGAGCTGTATGAGTAATAAGGATGTCCAAGTTATTGAACTTAACTTGAGCTGTATGAGTGATAAGGATGTCCCTATTATTGAACTTACCTTGAGCTGTATCAGTAATAAGGATGTCCCAGTGATTGAACTTACCCTGTTCTGTATGATTAATAAGGATGTCCCAATTATTGAACTTACCTTGAGCTGTATGAGTAATAAGGATGTCCCAATTATTGAACTTACCTTGAGCTGTATGAGTAATAAGTATGTCCCAGTGATTGAACTTACCCTGAGCTGTATGAGTAATAAGGATGTCCCAATTATTGAACTTACCTTGAGCTGTATGAGTAATAAGGTTGTCCCAGTGATTGAACTTACCCTGAGCTGTATGAGTAATAAGGATGTCCCAATTATTGAACTTACCTTGAGCTGTATGAGTAATAAGGATGTCCCAGTGATTGAACTTACCCTGAGCTGTATGAGTAATAAGGATGTCCCAATTATTGAACTTACCTTGAGCTGTATGAGTAATAAAGATGTCCCAATTATTGAACTTACCCTGAGCTCTATGAGTAATAAAGATGTGCCAGTTATTCAACTGACCCTGAGCTGTTTGAGTAATAAGGATGTGCCAGTTATTGAACTTACCCTCAGCTGTATGAGTAATAAGTATATGCCAGTTATTGAACTTACCATGAGCTGTATGAGTAATAAGGATGTGCCAGTTAATGAACTTACCCTAAGCTGTATGAGTAATAAGGATGTGCCAGTTATTGAACTTACCCTGAGCTGTATGAGTAATAAGGATGTGCCAGTTATTGAACTTACCCTGAGCTGTATGAGTGATAAGGATGTCCCAGTTATTGAACTTACCTTGAGCTGTATGAGTAATAAGGATGTCCCAGTCATTGAACTTTCCCTGAGCTGTATGAGTAATAAGGATGTGCCAGTTATTGAACTTACCCTGAGCTGTATGAGTAATAAGGATGTCCCAATTATTGAACTTACCTTGAGTTGTATGAGTAATAAGAATGTCCCAGTGATTGAACTTACCTTGAGCTGTATTAGTAATAATGATGTCCCAGTGATTGAACCTACCTTGAGCTGTATGAGTAATAAGAATGTCCCAGTGATTGAACTTACCCTGAGCTGTATGAGTAATAAGGATGTCCCAGTTATTGAACTTACCCTGAGCTGTATGAGTAATAAGGATGTCCCAGTTATTGAACTTACCCTGAGCTGTCTGAGTAATAAGGATGTCCCAGTTATTGAACTTACCCAGAGCTGTATGAGTAATAAGGATGTCCCAGTTATTGAACTTACCCTGAGCTGTATGAGTAATAAGGATTCCCAGTTATTGAACTTACCCTGAGCTGTATGAGTAATAAGGATGTCCAAGTTATTAAACTTAACTTGAGCTGTATGAGTGATAAGGATGTCCCAATTATTGAACTTACCTTGAGCTGTATCAGTAATAAGGATGTCCCAGTGATTGAACTTACCCTGAGCTGTATGAGTAATAAGGATGTCCCAATTATTGAACTTACCTTGAGCTGTATGAGTAATAAGGATGTCCCAATTATTGAACTTACCATGAGCTGTATGAGTAATAAGGATGTCCCAGTGATTGAACTTACCCTGAGCTGTATGAGTAATAAGAATGTCCCAATTATTGAACTTACCTTGAGCTGTATGAGTAATAAGGATGTCCCAGTGATTGAACTTACCCTGAGCTGTATGAGTAATAAGGATGTCCCAGTTATTGAACTTACCCTGAGCTGTATGAGTAATAAGGATGTCCAAGTTATTGAACTTAACTTGAGCTGTATGAGTGATAAGGATGTCCCTATTATTGAACTTACCTTGAGCTGTATCAGTAATAAGGATGTCCCAGTGATTGAACTTACCCTGTGCTGTATGATTAATAAGGATGTCCCAATTATTGAACTTACCTTGAGCTGTATGAGTAATAACGATGTCCCAATTATTGAACTTACCTTGAGCTGTATGAGTAATAAGTATGTCCCAGTGATTGAACTTACCCTGAGCTGTATGAGTAATAAGGATGTCCCAATTATTGAACTTACCTTGAGCTGTATGAGTAATAAGGTTGTCCCAGTGATTGAACTTACCCTGAGCTGTATGAGTAATAAGGATGTCCCAATTATTGAACTTACCTTGAGCTGTATGAGTAATAAGGATGTCCCAGTGATTGAACTTACCCTGAGCTGTATGAGTAATAAGGATGTCCCAATTATTGAACTTACCTTGAGCTGTATGAGTAATAAAGATGTCCCAATTATTGAACTTACCCTGAGCTCTATGAGTAATAAAGATGTGCCAGTTATTCAACTGACCCTGAGCTGTTTGAGTAATAAGGATGTGCCAGTTATTGAACTTACCCTCAGCTGTATGAGTAATAAGTATATGCCAGTTATTGAACTTACCATGAGCTGTATGAGTAATAAGGATGTGCCAGTTAATGAACTTACCCTAAGCTGTATGAGTAATAAGGATGTGCCAGTTATTGAACTTACCCTGAGCTGTATGAGTAATAAGGATGTGCCAGTTATTGAACTTACCCTGAGCTGTATGAGTGATAAGGATGTCCCAGTTATTGAACTTACCTTGAGCTGTATGAGTAATAAGGATGTCCCAGTCATTGAACTTACCCTGAGCTGTATGAGTAATAAGGATGTGCCAGTTATTGAACTTACCCTGAGCTGTATGAGTAATAAGGATGTCCCAATTATTGAACTTACCTTGAGTTGTATGAGTAATAAGAATGTCCCAGTGATTGAACTTACCTTGAGCTGTATTAGTAATAATGATGTCCCAGTGATTGAACCTACCTTGAGCTGTATGAGTAATAAGAATGTCCCAGTGATTGAACTTACCCTGAGCTGTATGAGTAATAAGGATGTCCCAGTTATTGAACTTACCCTGAGCTGTATGAGTAATAAGGATGTCCCAGTTATTGAACTTACCCTGAGCTGTCTGAGTAATAAGGATGTCCCAGTTATTGAACTTACCCAGAGCTGTATGAGTAATAAGGATGTCCCAGTTATTGAACTTACCCTGAGCTGTATGAGTAATAAGGATTCCCAGTTATTGAACTTACCCTGAGCTGTATGAGTAATAAGGATGTCCAAGTTATTAAACTTAACTTGAGCTGTATGAGTGATAAGGATGTCCCAATTATTGAACTTACCTTGAGCTGTATCAGTAATAAGGATGTCCCAGTGATTGAACTTACCCTGAGCTGTATGAGTAATAAGGATGTCCCAATTATTGAACTTACCTTGAGCTGTATGAGTAATAAGGATGTCCCAATTATTGAACTTACCATGAGCTGTATGAGTAATAAGGATGTCCCAGTGATTGAACTTACCTTGAGCTGTATGAGTAATAAGGATGTCCCAGTGATTGAACTTACCCGGAGCTGTATGAGTAATAAGGATGTCCCAATTATTGAACTTACCTTGAGCTGTATGAGTATTAAGAATGTCCCAGTGATTGAACTTACCCTGAGCTGTATGAGTAATAAGGATGTCCCAATTATTGAACTTACCTTGAGCTGTATGAGTAATAAAGATGTCCCAATTGTTGAACTTACCCTGAGCTGTATGAGTAATAAAGATGTGCCAGTTATTGAACTGACCCTGAGCTGTTTGAGAAATAAGGATGTGCCAGTTATTGAACTTACCCTCAGCTGTATGAGTAATAAGGATATGCCAGTTATTGAACTTACCCTGAGCTGTATGAGTAATAAGGATGTGCCAGTTATTGAACTTACCCTGAGCTGTATGAGTAATAAGGATGTGCCAGTTATTGAACTTACGCTGAGCTGTATGAGTAATAAGGATGTGCCAGTTATTGAACTTACCCTGAGCTGTATGAGTAATAAGGATGTGCCAGTTATTGAACTTATTCTGAGCTGTATGAGTAATAAGGATGTCCCAGTTATTGAACTTACCTTGAGCTGTATGAGTAATAAGGATGTCCCAGTCATTGAGCTTACCCTGAGCTGTATGAGTAATAAGGATGTGCCAGTTATTGAACTTACCCTGAGCTGTATGAGTAATAAGGATGTCCCAATTATTGAACTTACCTTGAGTTGTATGAGTAATAAGGATGTGCCAGTTATTGAACTTACCCTGAGCTGTATGAGTAATAAGGATGTCCCAGTTATTGAACTTACCTTGAGCTGTATGAGTAATAAGGATGTCCTAGTTATTGAACTTACCCTGAGCTGTATGACTAATAAGGATGTCCCAGTTATTGAACTTACCCTGAGCTGTATGAGTAATAAGGATGTCCCAGTTATTGAACTTACCCTGTGCTGTATGAGTAATAAGGATGTCCCAGTTATTGAACTTATTCTGAGCTGTATGAGTAATAAGGATGTCCCAGTTATTGAACTTACCTTGAGCTGTATGAGTAATAAGGATGTCCCAGTGATTGAACTTACCCTGAGCTGTATGAGTAATAAGGATGTCCCAATTATTGAACTTACCTTGAGCTGTATGAGTAATAAGGATGTCCCAGTGATTGAACTTACCCTGAGCTGTATGAGTAATAAGGATGTCCCAATTATTGAACTTACCTTGAGCTGTATGAGTAATAAAGATGTCCCAATTATTGAACTTACCCTGAGCTCTATGAGTAATAAAGATGTGCCAGTTATTCAACTGACCCTGAGATGTTTGAGTAATAAGGATGTGCCAGTTATTGAACTTACCCTCAGCTGTATGAGTAATAAGGATATGCCAGTTATTGAACTTACCATGAGCTGTATGAGTAATAAGGATGTGCCAGTTAATGAACTTACCCTGAGCTGTATGAGTAATAATGATGTGCCAGTTATTGAACTTACCCTGAGCTGTATGAGTAATAAGGATGTGCCAGTTATTGAACTTACCCTGAGCTGTATGAGTAATAATGATGTCCCAGTGATTGAACCTACCTTGAGCTGTATGAGTAATAAGGATGTCCCACTGATTAAACTTATCCTGAGCTGTATGAGTAATAAGGAGGTGCCAGTTATTGAACGTACCCTGAGCTGTATGAGTAATAAGGATGTCCCAGTTATTGAACTTACCTTGAGCTGTATGAGTAATAAGGATGTCCTAGTTATTGAACTTACCCTGAGCTGTATGACTAATAAGGATATCTCAGTTATTGAACTTACCCTGAGCTGTATGAGTAATAAGGATGTCCCAGTTATTGAACTTACCCTGAGCTGTATGAGTAATAAGGATGTCCCAGTGATTGAACTTACCCTGAGCTGTATGAGTAATAAGGATGTCCCAGTTATTGAACTTACCCTGAGCTGTATGAGTAATAAGTATGTCCCAGTTATTGAACTTACCCTGAGCTGTATGAGTAATAAGGATGTGCCAGTTATTCAACTGACCCTGAGCTGTTTGAGTAATAAGGATGTGCCAGTTATTGAACTTACCCTCAGCTGTATGAGTAATAAGTATATGCCAGTTATTGAACTTACCATGAGCTGTATGAGTAATAAGGATGTGCCAGTTAATGAACTTACCCTAAGCTGTATGAGTAATAAGGATGTGCCAGTTATTGAACTTACCCTGAGCTGTATGAGTAATAAGGATGTGCCAGTTATTGAACTTACCCTGAGCTGTATGAGTGATAAGGATGTCCCAGTTATTGAACTTACCTTGAGCTGTATGAGTAATAAGGATGTCCCAGTCATTGAACTTACCCTGAGCTGTATGAGTAATAAGGATGTGCCAGTTATTGAACTTACCCTGAGCTGTATGAGTAATAAGGATGTCCCAATTATTGAACTTACCTTGAGTTGTATGAGTAATAAGAATGTCCCAGTGATTGAACTTACCTTGAGCTGTATTAGTAATAATGATGTCCCAGTGATTGAACCTACCTTGAGCTGTATGAGTAATAATAATGTCCCAGTGATTGAACTTACCCTGAGCTGTATGAGTAATAAGGATGTCCCAGTTATTGAACTTACCCTGAGCTGTATGAGTAATAAGGATGTCCCAGTTATTGAACTTACCCTGAGCTGTCTGAGTAATAAGGATGTCCCAGTTATTGAACTTACCCAGAGCTGTATGAGTAATAAGGATGTCCCAGTTATTGAACTTACCCTGAGCTGTATGAGTAATAAGGATTCCCAGTTATTGAACTTACCCTGAGCTGTCTGAGTAATAAGGATGTCCCAGTTATTGAACTTACCCAGAGCTGTATGAGTAATAAGGATGTCCCAGTTATTGAACTTACCCTGAGCTGTATGAGTAATAAGGATGTCCCAGTTATTGAACTTACCCTGAGCTGTATGAGTAATAAGGATGTCCAAGTTATTAAACTTAACTTGAGCTGTATGAGTGATAAGGATGTGCCAGTTATTGAATTTACCCTGAGCTGTATGAGTAATAAGGATGTGCCAGTTATTGAACTTACCCTGAGCTGTATGAGTAATAAGAATGTGCCAGTTATTGAACTTACCCTGAGCTGTATGAGTAATAAGGATGTCCCAGTTATTGAACTTACCTTGAGCTGTATGAGTAATAAGGATGTCCCAGTCATTGAACTTACCCTGAGCTGTATGAGAAATAAGGATGTCCCAGTTATTGAACTTACCTTGAGCTGTATGAGTAATAAGGATGTCCCAGTTATTGAACTTACCCTGAGCTGTCTGAGTAATAAGGATGTCCCAGTTATTGAACTTTCCCTCAGCTGTATTAGTAATAAGGATGTCCCAGTTATTGAAGTTACCCTGAGCTGTATGATTAAGAAGGATGTCCCAGTTATTTAACTTACCCTGAGGTGTATGTGTAATAAGGATGTCCCAGTGATTGAACTTACCCTGAGCTGTATGAGTAATAAGGATGTCCCAGTGATTGAACTTTCCCTGAGCTGTATGAGTAATAAGTATGTCCCAGTTATTGAACTTTCCCTGAGCTGTATGAGTAATAAGGATGTCCCAGTTATTGAACTTACCCTGAGCTGTATGAGTAATAAGGATGTCCCACTTTTTGAACTTACCCTGATCTGTATGAGTAATAAGAATGTCCCAGTGATTGAACTTACCCTGAGCTGTATGAGTAATAAGGATGTCCCAGTTATTGAACTTACCCTGAGCTGTATGAGTAATAAGGATGTCCCAGTTATTGAACTTACCCTGAGCTGTCTGAGTAATAAGGATGTCCCAGTTATTGAACTTACCCAGAGCTGTATGAGTAATAAGGATGTCCCAGTTATTGAACTTACCCTGAGCTGTATGAGTAATAAGGATTCCCAGTTATTGAACTTACCCTGAGCTGTATGAGCAATAAGGATGTCCAAGTTATTAAACTTAACTTGAGCTGTATGAGTGATAAGGATGTCCCAATTATTGAACTTACCCTGAGCTGTATGAGTAATAAGGATGTGCCAGTTATTGAACTTACCCTGAGCTGTATGAGTAATAAGGATGTCCCAATTATTGAACTTACCTTGGGCTGTATGAGTAATAAGGATGTCCCAATTATTGAACTTACCATGAGCTGTATGAGTAATAAGGATGTCCCAGTGATTGAACTTACCCTGAGCTGTATGAGTAATAAGAATGTCCCAATTATTGAACTTACCTTGAGCTGTATGAGTAATAAAGATGTCCCAGTGATTGAACTTACCCGGAGCTGTATGAGTAATAAGGATGTCCCAATTATTGAACTTACCTTGAGCTGTATGAGTATTAAGAATGTCCCAGTGATTGAACTTACCCTGAGCTGTATGAGTAATAAGGATGTCCCAATTATTGAACTTACCTTGAGCTGTATGAGTAATAAAGATGTCCCAATTATTGAACTTACCCTGAGCTGTATGAGTAATAAAGATGTGCCAGTTATTGAACTGACCCTGAGCTGTTTGAGAAATAAGGATGTGCCAGTTATTGAACTTACCCTCAGCTGTATGAGTAATAAGGATGTTCCAGTTATTGAAGTTACCCTGAGCTGTATGAGTAAGAAGGATGTCCCAGTTATTTAACTTACCCTGAGCTGTATGTGTAATAAGGATGTCCCAGTGATTGAACTTACCCTGAGCTGTATGAGTAATAAGTATGTCCCAGTTATTGAACTTTCCCTGAGCTGTATGAGTAATAAGGATGTCCCAGTTATTGAACTTACCCTGAGCTGTATGAGTAATAAGGATGTCCCACTTATTGAACTTACCCTGAGCTGTATGAGTAATAAGAATGTCCCAGTGATTGAACTTACCCTGAGCTGTATGAGTAATAAGGATGTCCCAGTTATTGAAATTACCCTGAGCTGTATGAGTAATAAGGATGTCCCAGTTATTGAACTTACCCTGAGCTGTCTGAGTAATAAGGATGTCCCAGTTATTGAACTTACCCAGAGCTGTATGAGTAATAAGGATGTCCCAGTTATTGAACTTACCCTGAGCTGTATGAGTAATAAGGATGTCCCAGTTATTGAACTTACCCTGAGCTGTATGAGTAATAAGGATGTCCAAGTTATTAAACTTAACTTGAGCTGTATGAGTGATAAGGATGTGCCAGTTATTGAATTTACCCTGAGCTGTATGAGTAATAAGGATGTGCCAGTTATTGAACTTACCCTGAGCTGTATGAGTAATAAGAATGTGCCAGTTATTGAACTTACCCTGAGCTGTATGAGTAATAAGGATGTCCCAGTTATTGAACTTACCTTGAGCTGTATGAGTAATAAGGATGCCCCAGTCATTGAACTTACCCTGAGCTGTATGAGAAATAAGGATGTGCCAGTTATTGAACTTACCCTGAGCTGTATGAGTAATAAGGATGTCCCAGTTATTGAACTTTCCCTCAGCTGTATTAGTAATAAGGATGTCCCAGTTATTGAAGTTACCCTGAGCTGTATGATTAAGAAGGATGTCCCAGTTATTTAACTTACCCTGAGCTGTATGTGTAATAAGGATGTCCCAGTGATTGAACTTACCCTGAGCTGTATGAGTAATAAGGATGTCCCAGTGATTGAACTTTCCCTGAGCTGTATGAGTAATAAGTATGTCCCAGTTATTGAACTTTCCCTGAGCTGTATGAGTAATAAGGATGTCCCAGTTATTGAACTTACCCTGAGCTGTATGAGTAATAAGGATGTCCCACTTTTTGAACTTACCCTGAGCTGTATGAGTAATAAGAATGTCCCAGTGATTGAACTTACCCTGAGCTGTATGAGTAATAAGGATGTCCCAGTTATTGAACTTACCCTGAGCTGTATGAGTAATAAGGATGTCCCAGTTATTGAACTTACCCTGAGCTGTCTGAGTAATAAGGATGTCCCAGTTATTGAACTTACCCAGAGCTGTATGAGTAATAAGGATGTCCCAGTTATTGAACTTACCCTGAGCTGTATGAGTAATAAGGATTCCCAGTTATTGAACTTACCCTGAGCTGTATGAGCAATAAGGTTGTCCAAGTTATTAAACTTAACTTGAGCTGTATGAGTGATAAGGATGTCCCAATTATTGAACTTACCTTGAGCTGTATCAGTAATAAGGATGTCCCAGTGATTGAACTTACCCTGAGCTGTATGAGTAATAAGGATGTCCCAATTATTGAACTTACCTTGGGCTGTATGAGTAATAAGGATGTCCCAATTATTGAACTTACCATGAGCTGTATGAGTAATAAGGATGTCCCAGTGATTGAACTTACCCTGAGCTGTATGAGTAATAAGAATGTCCCAATTATTGAACTTACCTTGAGCTGTATGAGTAATAAGGATGTCCCAGTGATTGAACTTACCCGGAGCTGTATGAGTAATAAGGATGTCCCAATTATTGAACTTACCTTGAGCTGTATGAGTATTAAGAATGTCCCAGTGATGGAACTTACCCTGAGCTGTATGAGTAATAAGGATGTCCCAATTATTGAACTTACCTTGAGCTGTATGAGTAATAAAGATGTCCCAATTATTGAACTTACCCTGAGCTGTATGAGTAATAAAGATGTGCCAGTTATTGAACTGACCCTGAGCTGTTTGAGAAATAAGGATGTGCCAGTTATTGAACTTACCCTCAGCTGTATGAGTAATAAGGATATGCCAGTTATTGAACTTACCCTGAGCTGTATGAGTAATAAGGATGTGCCAGTTATTGAATTTACCCTCAGCTGTATGAGTAATAAGGATGTGCCAGTTATTGAACTTACGCTGAGCTGTATGAGTAATAAGGATGTGCCAGTTATTGAACTTACCCTGAGCTGTATGAGTAATAAGGATGTGCCAGTTATTGAACTTACCCTGAGCTGTATGAGTAATAAGGATGTCCCAGTTATTGAACTTACCTTGAGCTGTATGAGTAATAAGGATGTCCCAGTCATTGAGCTTACCCTGAGCTGTATGAGTAATAAGGATGTGCCAGTTATTGAACTTACCCTGAGCTGTATGAGTAATAAGGATGTCCCAATTATTGAACTTACCTTGAGTTGTATGAGTAATAAGGATGTGCCAGTTATTGAACTTACCCTGAGCTGTATGAGTAATAAGGATGTCCCAGTTATTGAACTTACCTTGAGCTGTATGAGTAATAAGGATGTCCTAGTTATTGAACTTACCCTGAGCTGTATGACTAATAAGGATGTCCCAGTTATTGAACTTACCCTGAGCTGTATGAGTAATAAGGATGTCCCAGTTATTGAACTTACCCTGTGCTGTATGAGTAATAAGGATGTCCCAGTTATTGAACTTATTCTGAGCTGTATGAGTAATAAGGATGTCCCAGTTATTGAACTTACCCTGAGCTGTATGAGTAATAAGGATGTCCCAGTTATTGAACTTACCCTGAGCTGTATGAGTAATAAGGATATCTCAGTTATTGAACTTACCCTGAGCTGTATGAGTAATAAGGATGTCCCAGTTATTGAACTTACCCTGAGCTGTATGAGTTATACGGATATCTCAGTTATTGAACTTACCCTGAGCTGTATGAGTAATAAGGATGTCCCAGTTATTGAACTTACCCTGAGCTGTATGAGTAATAAGGATTTCCCAGTTATTGAACTTACCCTGAGCTGTATGAGTAATAAGGATGTCCCAGTTATTGAACTTACCCTGAGCTGTATGAGTAATAAGGATGTCCAAGTTATTGAACTTAACTTGAGCTGTATGAGTGATAAGGATGTCCCTATTATTGAACTTACCTTGAGCTGTATCAGTAATAAGGATGTCCCAGTGATTGAACTTACCCTGTGCTGTATGATTAATAAGGATGTCCCAATTATTGAACTTACCTTGAGCTGTATGAGTAATAAGGATGTCCCAATTATTGAACTTACCTTGAGCTGTATGAGTAATAAGTATGTCCCAGTGATTGAACTTACCCTGAGCTGTATGAGTAATAAGGATGTCCCAATTATTGAACTTACCTTGAGCTGTATGAGTAATAAGGTTGTCCCAGTGATTGAACTTACCCTGAGCTGTATGAGTAATAAGGATGTCCCAATTATTGAACTTACCTTGAGCTGTATGAGTAATAAGGATGTCCCAGTGATTGAACTTACCCTGAGCTGTATGAGTAATAAGGATGTCCCAATTATTGAACTTACCTTGAGCTGTATGAGTAATAAAGATGTCCCAATTATTGAACTTACCCTGAGCTCTATGAGTAATAAAGATGTGCCAGTTATTCAACTGACCCTGAGCTGTTTGAGTAATAAGGATGTGCCAGTTATTGAACTTACCCTCAGCTGTATGAGTAATAAGTATATGCCAGTTATTGAACTTACCATGAGCTGTATGAGTAATAAGGATGTGCCAGTTAATGAACTTACCCTAAGCTGTATGAGTAATAAGGATGTGCCAGTTATTGAACTTACCCTGAGCTGTATGAGTAATAAGGATGTGCCAGTTATTGAACTTACCCTGAGCTGTATGAGTGATAAGGATGTCCCAGTTATTGAACTTACCTTGAGCTGTATGAGTAATAAGGATGTCCCAGTCATTGAACTTACCCTGAGCTGTATGAGTAATAAGGATGTGCCAGTTATTGAACTTACCCTGAGCTGTATGAGTAATAAGGATGTCCCAATTATTGAACTTACCTTGAGTTGTATGAGTAATAAGAATGTCCCAGTGATTGAACTTACCTTGAGCTGTATTAGTAATAATGATGTCCCAGTGATTGAACCTACCTTGAGCTGTATGAGTAATAAGAATGTCCCAGTGATTGAACTTACCCTGAGCTGTATGAGTAATAAGGATGTCCCAGTTATTGAACTTACCCTGAGCTGTATGAGTAATAAGGATGTCCCAGTTATTGAACTTACCCTGAGCTGTCTGAGTAATAAGGATGTCCCAGTTATTGAACTTACCCAGAGCTGTATGAGTAATAAGGATGTCCCAGTTATTGAACTTACCCTGAGCTGTATGAGTAATAAGGATTCCCAGTTATTGAACTTACCCTGAGCTGTATGAGTAATAAGAATGTCCCAATTATTGAACTTACCTTGAGCTGTATGAGTAATAAGGATGTCCCAGTGATTGAACTTACCCTGAGCTGTATGAGTAATAAGGATGTCCCAGTTATTGAACTTACCCTGAGCTGTATGAGTAATAAGGATGTCCAAGTTATTGAACTTAACTTGAGCTGTATGAGTGATAAGGATGTCCCTATTATTGAACTTACCTTGAGCTGTATCAGTAATAAGGATGTCCCAGTGATTGAACTTACCCTGTGCTGTATGATTAATAAGGATGTCCCAATTATTGAACTTACCTTGAGCTGTATGAGTAATAACGATGTCCCAATTATTGAACTTACCTTGAGCTGTATGAGTAATAAGTATGTCCCAGTGATTGAACTTACCCTGAGCTGTATGAGTAATAAGGATGTCCCAATTATTGAACTTACCTTGAGCTGTATGAGTAATAAGGTTGTCCCAGTGATTGAACTTACCCTGAGCTGTATGAGTAATAAGGATGTCCCAATTATTGAACTTACCTTGAGCTGTATGAGTAATAAGGATGTCCCAGTGATTGAACTTACCCTGAGCTGTATGAGTAATAAGGATGTCCCAATTATTGAACTTACCTTGAGCTGTATGAGTAATAAAGATGTCCCAATTATTGAACTTACCCTGAGCTCTATGAGTAATAAAGATGTGCCAGTTATTCAACTGACCCTGAGCTGTTTGAGTAATAAGGATGTGCCAGTTATTGAACTTACCCTCAGCTGTATGAGTAATAAGTATATGCCAGTTATTGAACTTACCATGAGCTGTATGAGTAATAAGGATGTGCCAGTTAATGAACTTACCCTAAGCTGTATGAGTAATAAGGATGTGCCAGTTATTGAACTTACCCTGAGCTGTATGAGTAATAAGGATGTGCCAGTTATTGAACTTACCCTGAGCTGTATGAGTGATAAGGATGTCCCAGTTATTGAACTTACCTTGAGCTGTATGAGTAATAAGGATGTCCCAGTCATTGAACTTACCCTGAGCTGTATGAGTAATAAGGATGTGCCAGTTATTGAACTTACCCTGAGCTGTATGAGTAATAAGGATGTCCCAATTATTGAACTTACCTTGAGTTGTATGAGTAATAAGAATGTCCCAGTGATTGAACTTACCTTGAGCTGTATTAGTAATAATGATGTCCCAGTGATTGAACCTACCTTGAGCTGTATGAGTAATAAGAATGTCCCAGTGATTGAACTTACCCTGAGCTGTATGAGTAATAAGGATGTCCCAGTTATTGAACTTACCCTGAGCTGTATGAGTAATAAGGATGTCCCAGTTATTGAACTTACCCTGAGCTGTCTGAGTAATAAGGATGTCCCAGTTATTGAACTTACCCAGAGCTGTATGAGTAATAAGGATGTCCCAGTTATTGAACTTACCCTGAGCTGTATGAGTAATAAGGATTCCCAGTTATTGAACTTACCCTGAGCTGTATGAGTAATAAGGATGTCCAAGTTATTAAACTTAACTTGAGCTGTATGAGTGATAAGGATGTCCCAATTATTGAACTTACCTTGAGCTGTATCAGTAATAAGGATGTCCCAGTGATTGAACTTACCCTGAGCTGTATGAGTAATAAGGATGTCCCAATTATTGAACTTACCTTGAGCTGTATGAGTAATAAGGATGTCCCAATTATTGAACTTACCATGAGCTGTATGAGTAATAAGGATGTCCCAGTGATTGAACTTACCTTGAGCTGTATGAGTAATAAGGATGTCCCAGTGATTGAACTTACCCGGAGCTGTATGAGTAATAAGGATGTCCCAATTATTGAACTTACCTTGAGCTGTATGAGTATTAAGAATGTCCCAGTGATTGAACTTACCCTGAGCTGTATGAGTAATAAGGATGTCCCAATTATTGAACTTACCTTGAGCTGTATGAGTAATAAAGATGTCCCAATTGTTGAACTTACCCTGAGCTGTATGAGTAATAAAGATGTGCCAGTTATTGAACTGACCCTGAGCTGTTTGAGAAATAAGGATGTGCCAGTTATTGAACTTACCCTCAGCTGTATGAGTAATAAGGATATGCCAGTTATTGAACTTACCCTGAGCTGTATGAGTAATAAGGATGTGCCAGTTATTGAACTTACCCTGAGCTGTATGAGTAATAAGGATGTGCCAGTTATTGAACTTACGCTGAGCTGTATGAGTAATAAGGATGTGCCAGTTATTGAACTTACCCTGAGCTGTATGAGTAATAAGGATGTGCCAGTTATTGAACTTATTCTGAGCTGTATGAGTAATAAGGATGTCCCAGTTATTGAACTTACCTTGAGCTGTATGAGTAATAAGGATGTCCCAGTCATTGAGCTTACCCTGAGCTGTATGAGTAATAAGGATGTGCCAGTTATTGAACTTACCCTGAGCTGTATGAGTAATAAGGATGTCCCAATTATTGAACTTACCTTGAGTTGTATGAGTAATAAGGATGTGCCAGTTATTGAACTTACCCTGAGCTGTATGAGTAATAAGGATGTCCCAGTTATTGAACTTACCTTGAGCTGTATGAGTAATAAGGATGTCCTAGTTATTGAACTTACCCTGAGCTGTATGACTAATAAGGATGTCCCAGTTATTGAACTTACCCTGAGCTGTATGAGTAATAAGGATGTCCCAGTTATTGAACTTACCCTGTGCTGTATGAGTAATAAGGATGTCCCAGTTATTGAACTTATTCTGAGCTGTATGAGTAATAAGGATGTCCCAGTTATTGAACTTACCTTGAGCTGTATGAGTAATAAGGATGTCCCAGTGATTGAACTTACCCTGAGCTGTATGAGTAATAAGGATGTCCCAATTATTGAACTTACCTTGAGCTGTATGAGTAATAAGGATGTCCCAGTGATTGAACTTACCCTGAGCTGTATGAGTAATAAGGATGTCCCAATTATTGAACTTACCTTGAGCTGTATGAGTAATAAAGATGTCCCAATTATTGAACTTACCCTGAGCTCTATGAGTAATAAAGATGTGCCAGTTATTCAACTGACCCTGAGATGTTTGAGTAATAAGGATGTGCCAGTTATTGAACTTACCCTCAGCTGTATGAGTAATAAGGATATGCCAGTTATTGAACTTACCATGAGCTGTATGAGTAATAAGGATGTGCCAGTTAATGAACTTACCCTGAGCTGTATGAGTAATAATGATGTGCCAGTTATTGAACTTACCCTGAGCTGTATGAGTAATAAGGATGTGCCAGTTATTGAACTTACCCTGAGCTGTATGAGTAATAATGATGTCCCTGTGATTGAACCTACCTTGAGCTGTATGAGTAATAAGGATGTCCCACTGATTAAACTTATCCTGAGCTGTATGAGTAATAAGGAGGTGCCAGTTATTGAACGTACCCTGAGCTGTATGAGTAATAAGGATGTCCCAGTTATTGAACTTACCTTGAGCTGTATGAGTAATAAGGATGTCCTAGTTATTGAACTTACCCTGAGCTGTATGACTAATAAGGATATCTCAGTTATTGAACTTACCCTGAGCTGTATGAGTAATAAGGATGTCCCAGTTATTGAACTTACCCTGAGCTGTATGAGTAATAAGGATGTCCCAGTGATTGAACTTACCCTGAGCTGTATGAGTAATAAGGATGTCCCAGTTATTGAACTTACCCTGAGCTGTATGAGTAATAAGTATGTCCCAGTTATTGAACTTACCCTGAGCTGTATGAGTAATAAGGATGTGCCAGTTATTCAACTGACCCTGAGCTGTTTGAGTAATAAGGATGTGCCAGTTATTGAACTTACCCTCAGCTGTATGAGTAATAAGTATATGCCAGTTATTGAACTTACCATGAGCTGTATGAGTAATAAGGATGTGCCAGTTAATGAACTTACCCTAAGCTGTATGAGTAATAAGGATGTGCCAGTTATTGAACTTACCCTGAGCTGTATGAGTAATAAGGATGTGCCAGTTATTGAACTTACCCTGAGCTGTATGAGTGATAAGGATGTCCCAGTTATTGAACTTACCTTGAGCTGTATGAGTAATAAGGATGTCCCAGTCATTGAACTTACCCTGAGCTGTATGAGTAATAAGGATGTGCCAGTTATTGAACTTACCCTGAGCTGTATGAGTAATAAGGATGTCCCAATTATTGAACTTACCTTGAGTTGTATGAGTAATAAGAATGTCCCAGTGATTGAACTTACCTTGAGCTGTATTAGTAATAATGATGTCCCAGTGATTGAACCTACCTTGAGCTGTATGAGTAATAATAATGTCCCAGTGATTGAACTTACCCTGAGCTGTATGAGTAATAAGGATGTCCCAGTTATTGAACTTACCCTGAGCTGTATGAGTAATAAGGATGTCCCAGTTATTGAACTTACCCTGAGCTGTCTGAGTAATAAGGATGTCCCAGTTATTGAACTTACCCAGAGCTGTATGAGTAATAAGGATGTCCCAGTTATTGAACTTACCCTGAGCTGTATGAGTAATAAGGATTCCCAGTTATTGAACTTACCCTGAGCTGTCTGAGTAATAAGGATGTCCCAGTTATTGAACTTACCCAGAGCTGTATGAGTAATAAGGATGTCCCAGTTATTGAACTTACCCTGAGCTGTATGAGTAATAAGGATGTCCCAGTTATTGAACTTACCCTGAGCTGTATGAGTAATAAGGATGTCCAAGTTATTAAACTTAACTTGAGCTGTATGAGTGATAAGGATGTGCCAGTTATTGAATTTACCCTGAGCTGTATGAGTAATAAGGATGTGCCAGTTATTGAACTTACCCTGAGCTGTATGAGTAATAAGAATGTGCCAGTTATTGAACTTACCCTGAGCTGTATGAGTAATAAGGATGTCCCAGTTATTGAACTTACCTTGAGCTGTATGAGTAATAAGGATGTCCCAGTCATTGAACTTACCCTGAGCTGTATGAGAAATAAGGATGTCCCAGTTATTGAACTTACCTTGAGCTGTATGAGTAATAAGGATGTCCCAGTTATTGAACTTACCCTGAGCTGTCTGAGTAATAAGGATGTCCCAGTTATTGAACTTTCCCTCAGCTGTATTAGTAATAAGGATGTCCCAGTTATTGAAGTTACCCTGAGCTGTATGATTAAGAAGGATGTCCCAGTTATTTAACTTACCCTGAGGTGTATGTGTAATAAGGATGTCCCAGTGATTGAACTTACCCTGAGCTGTATGAGTAATAAGGATGTCCCAGTGATTGAACTTTCCCTGAGCTGTATGAGTAATAAGTATGTCCCAGTTATTGAACTTTCCCTGAGCTGTATGAGTAATAAGGATGTCCCAGTTATTGAACTTACCCTGAGCTGTATGAGTAATAAGGATGTCCCACTTTTTGAACTTACCCTGATCTGTATGAGTAATAAGAATGTCCCAGTGATTGAACTTACCCTGAGCTGTATGAGTAATAAGGATGTCCCAGTTATTGAACTTACCCTGAGCTGTATGAGTAATAAGGATGTCCCAGTTATTGAACTTACCCTGAGCTGTCTGAGTAATAAGGATGTCCCAGTTATTGAACTTACCCAGAGCTGTATGAGTAATAAGGATGTCCCAGTTATTGAACTTACCCTGAGCTGTATGAGTAATAAGGATTCCCAGTTATTGAACTTACCCTGAGCTGTATGAGCAATAAGGATGTCCAAGTTATTAAACTTAACTTGAGCTGTATGAGTGATAAGGATGTCCCAATTATTGAACTTACCCTGAGCTGTATGAGTAATAAGGATGTGCCAGTTATTGAACTTACCCTGAGCTGTATGAGTAATAAGGATGTCCCAATTATTGAACTTACCTTGGGCTGTATGAGTAATAAGGATGTCCCAATTATTGAACTTACCATGAGCTGTATGAGTAATAAGGATGTCCCAGTGATTGAACTTACCCTGAGCTGTATGAGTAATAAGAATGTCCCAATTATTGAACTTACCTTGAGCTGTATGAGTAATAAAGATGTCCCAGTGATTGAACTTACCCGGAGCTGTATGAGTAATAAGGATGTCCCAATTATTGAACTTACCTTGAGCTGTATGAGTATTAAGAATGTCCCAGTGATTGAACTTACCCTGAGCTGTATGAGTAATAAGGATGTCCCAATTATTGAACTTACCTTGAGCTGTATGAGTAATAAAGATGTCCCAATTATTGAACTTACCCTGAGCTGTATGAGTAATAAAGATGTGCCAGTTATTGAACTGACCCTGAGCTGTTTGAGAAATAAGGATGTGCCAGTTATTGAACTTACCCTCAGCTGTATGAGTAATAAGGATGTTCCAGTTATTGAAGTTACCCTGAGCTGTATGAGTAAGAAGGATGTCCCAGTTATTTAACTTACCCTGAGCTGTATGTGTAATAAGGATGTCCCAGTGATTGAACTTACCCTGAGCTGTATGAGTAATAAGTATGTCCCAGTTATTGAACTTTCCCTGAGCTGTATGAGTAATAAGGATGTCCCAGTTATTGAACTTACCCTGAGCTGTATGAGTAATAAGGATGTCCCACTTATTGAACTTACCCTGAGCTGTATGAGTAATAAGAATGTCCCAGTGATTGAACTTACCCTGAGCTGTATGAGTAATAAGGATGTCCCAGTTATTGAAATTACCCTGAGCTGTATGAGTAATAAGGATGTCCCAGTTATTGAACTTACCCTGAGCTGTCTGAGTAATAAGGATGTCCCAGTTATTGAACTTACCCAGAGCTGTATGAGTAATAAGGATGTCCCAGTTATTGAACTTACCCTGAGCTGTATGAGTAATAAGGATGTCCCAGTTATTGAACTTACCCTGAGCTGTATGAGTAATAAGGATGTCCAAGTTATTAAACTTAACTTGAGCTGTATGAGTGATAAGGATGTGCCAGTTATTGAATTTACCCTGAGCTGTATGAGTAATAAGGATGTGCCAGTTATTGAACTTACCCTGAGCTGTATGAGTAATAAGAATGTGCCAGTTATTGAACTTACCCTGAGCTGTATGAGTAATAAGGATGTCCCAGTTATTGAACTTACCTTGAGCTGTATGAGTAATAAGGATGCCCCAGTCATTGAACTTACCCTGAGCTGTATGAGAAATAAGGATGTGCCAGTTATTGAACTTACCCTGAGCTGTATGAGTAATAAGGATGTCCCAGTTATTGAACTTTCCCTCAGCTGTATTAGTAATAAGGATGTCCCAGTTATTGAAGTTACCCTGAGCTGTATGATTAAGAAGGATGTCCCAGTTATTTAACTTACCCTGAGCTGTATGTGTAATAAGGATGTCCCAGTGATTGAACTTACCCTGAGCTGTATGAGTAATAAGGATGTCCCAGTGATTGAACTTTCCCTGAGCTGTATGAGTAATAAGTATGTCCCAGTTATTGAACTTTCCCTGAGCTGTATGAGTAATAAGGATGTCCCAGTTATTGAACTTACCCTGAGCTGTATGAGTAATAAGGATGTCCCACTTTTTGAACTTACCCTGAGCTGTATGAGTAATAAGAATGTCCCAGTGATTGAACTTACCCTGAGCTGTATGAGTAATAAGGATGTCCCAGTTATTGAACTTACCCTGAGCTGTATGAGTAATAAGGATGTCCCAGTTATTGAACTTACCCTGAGCTGTCTGAGTAATAAGGATGTCCCAGTTATTGAACTTACCCAGAGCTGTATGAGTAATAAGGATGTCCCAGTTATTGAACTTACCCTGAGCTGTATGAGTAATAAGGATTCCCAGTTATTGAACTTACCCTGAGCTGTATGAGCAATAAGGTTGTCCAAGTTATTAAACTTAACTTGAGCTGTATGAGTGATAAGGATGTCCCAATTATTGAACTTACCTTGAGCTGTATCAGTAATAAGGATGTCCCAGTGATTGAACTTACCCTGAGCTGTATGAGTAATAAGGATGTCCCAATTATTGAACTTACCTTGGGCTGTATGAGTAATAAGGATGTCCCAATTATTGAACTTACCATGAGCTGTATGAGTAATAAGGATGTCCCAGTGATTGAACTTACCCTGAGCTGTATGAGTAATAAGAATGTCCCAATTATTGAACTTACCTTGAGCTGTATGAGTAATAAGGATGTCCCAGTGATTGAACTTACCCGGAGCTGTATGAGTAATAAGGATGTCCCAATTATTGAACTTACCTTGAGCTGTATGAGTATTAAGAATGTCCCAGTGATGGAACTTACCCTGAGCTGTATGAGTAATAAGGATGTCCCAATTATTGAACTTACCTTGAGCTGTATGAGTAATAAAGATGTCCCAATTATTGAACTTACCCTGAGCTGTATGAGTAATAAAGATGTGCCAGTTATTGAACTGACCCTGAGCTGTTTGAGAAATAAGGATGTGCCAGTTATTGAACTTACCCTCAGCTGTATGAGTAATAAGGATATGCCAGTTATTGAACTTACCCTGAGCTGTATGAGTAATAAGGATGTGCCAGTTATTGAATTTACCCTCAGCTGTATGAGTAATAAGGATGTGCCAGTTATTGAACTTACGCTGAGCTGTATGAGTAATAAGGATGTGCCAGTTATTGAACTTACCCTGAGCTGTATGAGTAATAAGGATGTGCCAGTTATTGAACTTACCCTGAGCTGTATGAGTAATAAGGATGTCCCAGTTATTGAACTTACCTTGAGCTGTATGAGTAATAAGGATGTCCCAGTCATTGAGCTTACCCTGAGCTGTATGAGTAATAAGGATGTGCCAGTTATTGAACTTACCCTGAGCTGTATGAGTAATAAGGATGTCCCAATTATTGAACTTACCTTGAGTTGTATGAGTAATAAGGATGTGCCAGTTATTGAACTTACCCTGAGCTGTATGAGTAATAAGGATGTCCCAGTTATTGAACTTACCTTGAGCTGTATGAGTAATAAGGATGTCCTAGTTATTGAACTTACCCTGAGCTGTATGACTAATAAGGATGTCCCAGTTATTGAACTTACCCTGAGCTGTATGAGTAATAAGGATGTCCCAGTTATTGAACTTACCCTGTGCTGTATGAGTAATAAGGATGTCCCAGTTATTGAACTTATTCTGAGCTGTATGAGTAATAAGGATGTCCCAGTTATTGAACTTACCCTGAGCTGTATGAGTAATAAGGATGTCCCAGTTATTGAACTTACCCTGAGCTGTATGAGTAATAAGGATATCTCAGTTATTGAACTTACCCTGAGCTGTATGAGTAATAAGGATGTCCCAGTTATTGAACTTACCCTGAGCTGTATGAGTTATACGGATATCTCAGTTATTGAACTTACCCTGAGCTGTATGAGTAATAAGGATGTCCCAGTTATTGAACTTACCCTGAGCTGTATGAGTAATAAGGATTTCCCAGTTATTGAACTTACCCTGAGCTGTATGAGTAATAAGGATGTCCCAGTTATTGAACTTACCCTGAGCTGTATGAGTAATAAGGATGTCCAAGTTATTGAACTTAACTTGAGCTGTATGAGTGATAAGGATGTCCCTATTATTGAACTTACCTTGAGCTGTATCAGTAATAAGGATGTCCCAGTGATTGAACTTACCCTGTGCTGTATGATTAATAAGGATGTCCCAATTATTGAACTTACCTTGAGCTGTATGAGTAATAAGGATGTCCCAATTATTGAACTTACCTTGAGCTGTATGAGTAATAAGTATGTCCCAGTGATTGAACTTACCCTGAGCTGTATGAGTAATAAGGATGTCCCAATTATTGAACTTACCTTGAGCTGTATGAGTAATAAGGTTGTCCCAGTGATTGAACTTACCCTGAGCTGTATGAGTAATAAGGATGTCCCAATTATTGAACTTACCTTGAGCTGTATGAGTAATAAGGATGTCCCAGTGATTGAACTTACCCTGAGCTGTATGAGTAATAAGGATGTCCCAATTATTGAACTTACCTTGAGCTGTATGAGTAATAAAGATGTCCCAATTATTGAACTTACCCTGAGCTCTATGAGTAATAAAGATGTGCCAGTTATTCAACTGACCCTGAGCTGTTTGAGTAATAAGGATGTGCCAGTTATTGAACTTACCCTCAGCTGTATGAGTAATAAGTATATGCCAGTTATTGAACTTACCATGAGCTGTATGAGTAATAAGGATGTGCCAGTTAATGAACTTACCCTAAGCTGTATGAGTAATAAGGATGTGCCAGTTATTGAACTTACCCTGAGCTGTATGAGTAATAAGGATGTGCCAGTTATTGAACTTACCCTGAGCTGTATGAGTGATAAGGATGTCCCAGTTATTGAACTTACCTTGAGCTGTATGAGTAATAAGGATGTCCCAGTCATTGAACTTACCCTGAGCTGTATGAGTAATAAGGATGTGCCAGTTATTGAACTTACCCTGAGCTGTATGAGTAATAAGGATGTCCCAATTATTGAACTTACCTTGAGTTGTATGAGTAATAAGAATGTCCCAGTGATTGAACTTACCTTGAGCTGTATTAGTAATAATGATGTCCCAGTGATTGAACCTACCTTGAGCTGTATGAGTAATAAGAATGTCCCAGTGATTGAACTTACCCTGAGCTGTATGAGTAATAAGGATGTCCCAGTTATTGAACTTACCCTGAGCTGTATGAGTAATAAGGATGTCCCAGTTATTGAACTTACCCTGAGCTGTCTGAGTAATAAGGATGTCCCAGTTATTGAACTTACCCAGAGCTGTATGAGTAATAAGGATGTCCCAGTTATTGAACTTACCCTGAGCTGTATGAGTAATAAGGATTCCCAGTTATTGAACTTACCCTGAGCTGTATGAGTAATAAGGATGTCCAAGTTATTAAACTTAACTTGAGCTGTATGAGTGATAAGGATGTCCCAATTATTGAACTTACCTTGAGCTGTATCAGTAATAAGGATGTCCCAGTGATTGAACTTACCCTGAGCTGTATGAGTAATAAGGATGTCCCAATTATTGAACTTACCTTGAGCTGTATGAGTAATAAGGATGTCCCAATTATTGAACTTACCATGAGCTGTATGAGTAATAAGGATGTCCCAGTGATTGAACTTACCCTGAGCTGTATGAGTAATAAGAATGTCCCAATTATTGAACTTACCTTGAGCTGTATGAGTAATAAGGATGTCCCAGTGATTGAACTTACCCTGAGCTGTATGAGTAATAAGGATGTCCCAGTTATTGAACTTACCCTGAGCTGTATGAGTAATAAGGATGTCCAAGTTATTGAACTTAACTTGAGCTGTATGAGTGATAAGGATGTCCCTATTATTGAACTTACCTTGAGCTGTATCAGTAATAAGGATGTCCCAGTGATTGAACTTACCCTGTGCTGTATGATTAATAAGGATGTCCCAATTATTGAACTTACCTTGAGCTGTATGAGTAATAAGGATGTCCCAATTATTGAACTTACCTTGAGCTGTATGAGTAATAAGTATGTCCCAGTGATTGAACTTACCCTGAGCTGTATGAGTAATAAGGATGTCCCAATTATTGAACTTACCTTGAGCTGTATGAGTAATAAGGTTGTCCCAGTGATTGAACTTACCCTGAGCTGTATGAGTAATAAGGATGTCCCAATTATTGAACTTACCTTGAGCTGTATGAGTAATAAGGATGTCCCAGTGATTGAACTTACCCTGAGCTGTATGAGTAATAAGGATGTCCCAATTATTGAACTTACCTTGAGCTGTATGAGTAATAAAGATGTCCCAATTATTGAACTTACCCTGAGCTCTATGAGTAATAAAGATGTGCCAGTTATTCAACTGACCCTGAGCTGTTTGAGTAATAAGGATGTGCCAGTTATTGAACTTACCCTCAGCTGTATGAGTAATAAGTATATGCCAGTTATTGAACTTACCATGAGCTGTATGAGTAATAAGGATGTGCCAGTTAATGAACTTACCCTAAGCTGTATGAGTAATAAGGATGTGCCAGTTATTGAACTTACCCTGAGCTGTATGAGTAATAAGGATGTGCCAGTTATTGAACTTACCCTGAGCTGTATGAGTGATAAGGATGTCCCAGTTATTGAACTTACCTTGAGCTGTATGAGTAATAAGGATGTCCCAGTCATTGAACTTACCCTGAGCTGTATGAGTAATAAGGATGTGCCAGTTATTGAACTTACCCTGAGCTGTATGAGTAATAAGGATGTCCCAATTATTGAACTTACCTTGAGTTGTATGAGTAATAAGAATGTCCCAGTGATTGAACTTACCTTGAGCTGTATTCGTAATAATGATGTCCCAGTGATTGAACCTACCTTGAGCTGTATGAGTAATAAGAATGTCCCAGTGATTGAACTTACCCTGAGCTGTATGAGTAATAAGGATGTCCCAGTTATTGAACTTACCCTGAGCTGTATGAGTAATAAGGATGTCCCAGTTATTGAACTTACCCTGAGCTGTCTGAGTAATAAGGATGTCCCAGTTATTGAACTTACCCAGAGCTGTATGAGTAATAAGGATGTCCCAGTTATTGAACTTACCCTGAGCTGTATGAGTAATAAGGATTCCCAGTTATTGAACTTACCCTGAGCTGTATGAGTAATAAGGATGTCCAAGTTATTGAACTTAACTTGAGCTGTATGAGTGATAAGGATGTCCCAATTATTGAACTTACCTTGAGCTGTATCAGTAATAAGGATGTCCCAGTGATTGAACTTACCCTGAGCTGTATGAGTAATAAGGATGTCCCAATTATTGAACTTACCTTGAGCTGTATGAGTAATAAGGATGTCCCAATTATTGAACTTACCATGAGCTGTATGAGTAATAAGGATGTCCCAGTGATTGAACTTACCCTGAGCTGTATGAGTAATAAGAATGTCCCAATTATTGAACTTACCTTGAGCTGTATGAGTAATAAGGATGTCCCAGTGATTGAACTTACCCGGAGCTGTATGAGTAATAAGGATGTCCCAATTATTGAACTTACCTTGAGCTGTATGAGTATTAAGAATGTCCCAGTGATTGAACTTACCCTGCGCTGTATGAGTAATAAGGATGTCCCAATTATTGAACTTACCTTGAGCTGTATGAGTAATAAAGATGTCCCAATTGTTGAACTTACCCTGAGCTGTATGAGTAATAAAGATGTGCCAGTTATTGAACTGACCCTGAGCTGTTTGAGAAATAAGGATGTGCCAGTTATTGAACTTACCCTCAGCTGTATGAGTAATAAGGATATGCCAGTTATTGAACTTACCCTGAGCTGTATGAGTAATAAGGATGTGCCAGTTATTGAACTTACCCTGAGCTGTATGAGTAATAAGGATGTGCCAGTTATTGAACTTACGCTGAGCTGTATGAGTAATAAGGATGTGCCAGTTATTGAACTTACCCTGAGCTGTATGAGTAATAAGGATGTGCCAGTTATTGAACTTATCCTGAGCTGTATGAGTAATAAGGATGTCCCAGTTATTGAACTTACCTTGAGCTGTATGAGTAATAAGGATGTCCCAGTCATTGAGCTTACCCTGAGCTGTATGAGTAATAAGGATGTGCCAGTTATTGAACTTACCCTGAGCTGTATGAGTAATAAGGATGTCCCAATTATTGAACTTACCTTGAGTTGTATGAGTAATAAGGATGTGCCAGTTATTGAACTTACCCTGAGCTGTATGAGTAATAAGGATGTCCCAGTTATTGAACTTACCTTGAGCTGTATGAGTAATAAGGATGTCCTAGTTATTGAACTTACCCTGAGCTGTATGACTAATAAGGATGTCCCAGTTATTGAACTTACCCTGAGCTGTATGAGTAATAAGGATGTCCCAGTTATTGAACTTACCCTGTGCTGTATGAGTAATAAGGATGTCCCAGTTATTGAACTTATTCTGAGCTGTATGAGTAATAAGGATGTCCCAGTTATTGAACTTACCTTGAGCTGTATGAGTAATAAGGATGTCCCAGTGATTGAACTTACCCTGAGCTGTATGAGTAATAAGGATGTCCCAATTATTGAACTTACCTTGAGCTGTATGAGTAATAAAGATGTCCCAATTATTGAACTTA
Organism: Narcine bancroftii; assembly: GCF_036971445.1. Taxonomy (NCBI): domain Eukaryota; kingdom Metazoa; phylum Chordata; class Chondrichthyes; order Torpediniformes; family Narcinidae; genus Narcine; species Narcine bancroftii. The sequence goes on along the minus strand of NC_091478.1, from coordinate 53,833,210 downwards.
CCCTGAGCTCTATGAGTAATAAAGATGTGCCAGTTATTCAACTGACCCTGAGATGTTTGAGTAATAAGGATGTGCCAGTTATTGAACTTACCCTCAGCTGTATGCGTAATAAGGATATGCCAGTTATTGAACTTACCATGAGCTGTATGAGTAATAAGGATGTGCCAGTTAATGAACTTACCCTGAGCTGTATGAGTAATAATGATGTGCCAGTTATTGAACTTACCCTGAGCTGTATGAGTAATAAGGATGTGCCAGTTATTGAACTTACCCTGAGCTGTATGAGTAATAATGATGTCCCAGTGATTGAGCCTACCTTGAGCTGTATGAGTAATAAGGATGTCCCACTGATTTAACTTATCCTGAGCTGTATGAGTAATAAGGAGGTGCCAGTTATTGAACGTACCCTGAGCTGTATGAGTAATAAGGATGTCCCAGTTATTGAACTTACCTTGAGCTGTATGAGTAATAAGGATGTCCTAGTTATTGAACTTACCCTGAGCTGTATGACTAATAAGGATATCTCAGTTATTGAACTTACCCTGAGCTGTATGAGTAATAAGGATGTCCCAGTTATTGAACTTACCCTGAGCTGTATGAGTAATAAGGATGTCCCAGTGATTGAACTTACCCTGAGCTGTATGAGTAATAAGGATGTCCCAGTTATTGAACTTACCCTGAGCTGTATGAGTAATAAGTATGTCCCAGTTATTGAACTTACCCTGAGCTGTATGAGTAATAAGTATGTCCCAGTTATTGAACTTACCCTGAGCTGTATGAGTAATAAGGATGTCCCAGTGATTGAACTTTCCCTGACATGTATGAGTAATAAAGATGTCCCAGTTATTCAACTTACCCTCAGCTGTATGAGTAATAAGGATGTCCCAGTTATTGAACTTACCCTGAGCTGTATGAGTAATAAGGATGACCCAGTGATTGAACTTACCCTGAGCTGTATGAGTAATAAGGATGTCCCAGTTATTGAACTTACCCTGTGCTGTATGAGTAATAAGGATGTCCCAGTTATTGAACTTACCATGAGCTGTATGAGTATGAAGGATGTCCCAGTGATTCCACTTACACTGAGCTGTATTAGTAATAAGGATGACCCAGTGATTGAACTTTCCCTGAGCTGTATAAGTAATAAGGATGTCCCAGTTATTGAACTTTCCCTAAGCTGTATGAGTAATAAGGATGTCCCAGTTATTGAACTTACCCTGAGCTGTATGAGTAATAAGGATGTCCCAGTTATTGAACTTACCCTGAGCTGTATGAGTAATAAGGATGTCCCAGTGATTGAACTTACCCTGAGCTGTATGAGCAATAAGGATGTCCCAGTTATTGAACTTACCCTGAGCTGTATGAGTAATAAGGATGTGCCAGTTATTGAACTTACCCTGAGCTGTATGAGTAATAAGGATGTCCCAGTTATTGAACTTACCCTGAGCTGTATGAGTAATAAGGATGTCCCAGTTATTGAACTTACCCTGAGCTGTATGAGTAATAAGGATGTCCCAGTTATTGAACTTACCCTGAGCTGTATGAGTAATAAGGATGTCCCAGTGATTGAACTTACCCTGAGCTGTATGAGTAATAAGGATGTCCCAGTTATTGAACTTACCCTGAGCTGTATGAGTAATAAGGATGTCCCAGTTATTGAACTTACCCTGAGCTGTATGAGTAATAAGGATGTCCCAGTTATTGAACTTACCCTGAGCTGTATGAGTAATACGGATGTCCAAGTTGTTGAACTTAACTTGAGCTGTATGAGTAATAAGGATGTCCTAGTTATTGAACTTACCCTGAGCTGTATGACCAATAAGGATGTCCCAGTTATTGAACTTATTCTGAGCTGTATGAGTAATAAGGATGTCCCAGTTATTGAACTTACCCTGAGCTGTATGAGTAATAAGGATGTCCCAGTTATTGAACTTACCCTGAGCTGTATGAGTAATAAGGATATCTCAGTTATTGAACTTACCCTGAGCTGTATGAGTAATAAGGATGTCCCAGTTATTGAACTTACCCTGAGCTGTATGAGTTATACGGATATCTCAGTTATTGAACTTACCCTGAGCTGTATGAGTAATAAGGATGTCCCAGTTATTGAACTTACCCTGAGCTGTATGAGTAATAAGGATTTCCCAGTTATTGAACTTACCCTGAGCTGTATGAGTAATAAGGATGTCCCAGTTATTGAACTTACCCTGAGCTGTATGAGTAATAAGGATGTCCAAGTTATTGAACTTAACTTGAGCTGTATGAGTGATAAGGATGTCCCTATTATTGAACTTACCTTGAGCTGTATCAGTAATAAGGATGTCCCAGTGATTGAACTTACCCTGTGCTGTATGATTAATAAGGATGTCCCAATTATTGAACTTACCTTGAGCTGTATGAGTAATAAGGATGTCCCAATTATTGAACTTACCTTGAGCTGTATGAGTAATAAGTATGTCCCAGTGATTGAACTTACCCTGAGCTGTATGAGTAATAAGGATGTCCCAATTATTGAACTTACCTTGATCTGTATGAGTAATAAGGATGTCCCAGTGATTGAACTTACCCTGAGCTGTATGAGTAATAAGGATGTCCCAATTATTGAACTTACCTTGAGCTGTATGAGTAATAAGGATGTCCCAGTGATTGAACTTACCCTGAGCTGTATGAGTAATAAGGATGTCCCAATTATTGAACTTACCTTGAGCTGTATGAGTAATAAAGATGTCCCAATTATTGAACTTACCCTGAGCTCTATGAGTAATAAAGATGTGCCAGTTATTCAACTGACCCTGAGCTGTTTGAGTAATAAGGATGTGCCAGTTATTGAACTTACCCTCAGCTGTATGAGTAATAAGGATATGCCAGTTATTGAACTTACCATGAGCTGTATGAGTAATAAGGATGTGCCAGTTAATGAACTTACCCTGAGCTGTATGAGTAATAAGGATGTGCCAGTTATTGAACTTACCCTGAGCTGTATGAGTAATAAGGATGTGCCAGTTATTGAACTTACCCTGAGCTGTATGAGTAATAAGGATGTCCCAGTTATTGAACTTACCTTGAGCTGTATGAGTAATAAGGATGTCCCAGTCATTGAACTTACCCTGAGCTGTATGAGTAATAAGGATGTGCCAGTTATTGAACTTACCCTGAGCTGTATGAGTAATAAGGATGTCCCAATTATTGAACTTACCTTGAGTTGTATGAGTAATAAGAATGTCCCAGTGATTGAACTTACCTTGAGCTGTATGAGTAATAATGATGTCCCAGTGATTGAACCTACCTTGAGCTGTATGAGTAATAAGAATGTCCCAGTGATTGAACTTACCCTGAGCTGTATGAGTAATAAGGATGTCCCAGTTATTGAACTTACCCTGAGCTGTATGAGTAATAAGGATGTCCCAGTTATTGAACTTACCCTGAGCTGTCTGAGTAATAAGGATGTCCCAGTTATTGAACTTACCCAGAGCTGTATGAGTAATAAGGATGTCCCAGTTATTGAACTTACCCTGAGCTGTATGAGTAATAAGGATTCCCAGTTATTGAACTTACCCTGAGCTGTATGAGTAATAAGGATGTCCAAGTTATTAAACTTAACTTGAGCTGTATGAGTGATAAGGATGTCCCAATTATTGAACTTACCTTGAGCTGTATCAGTAATAAGGATGTCCCAGTGATTGAACTTACCCTGAGCTGTATGAGTAATAAGGATGTCCCAATTATTGAACTTACCTTGAGCTGTATGAGTAATAAGGATGTCCCAATTATTGAACTTACCATGAGCTGTATGAGTAATAAGGATGTCCCAGTGATTGAACTTACCCTGAGCTGTATGAGTAATAAGAATGTCCCAATTATTGAACTTACCTTGAGCTGTATGAGTAATAAGGATGTCCCAGTGATTGAACTTACCCGGAGCTGTATGAGTAATAAGGATGTCCCAATTATTGAACTTACCTTGAGCTGTATGAGTATTAAGAATGTCCCAGTGATTGAACTTACCCTGAGCTGTATGAGTAATAAGGATGTCCCAATTATTGAACTTACCTTGAGCTGTATGAGTAATAAAGATGTCCCAATTGTTGAACTTACCCTGAGCTGTATGAGTAATAAAGATGTGCCAGTTATTGAACTGACCCTGAGCTGTTTGAGAAATAAGGATGTGCCAGTTATTGAACTTACCCTCAGCTGTATGAGTAATAAGGATATGCCAGTTATTGAACTTACCCTGAGCTGTATGAGTAATAAGGATGTGCCAGTTATTGAACTTACCCTGAGCTGTATGAGTAATAAGGATGTGCCAGTTATTGAACTTACGCTGAGCTGTATGAGTAATAAGGATGTGCCAGTTATTGAACTTACCCTGAGCTGTATGAGTAATAAGGATGTGCCAGTTATTGAACTTACCCTGAGCTGTATGAGTAATAAGGATGTCCCAGTTATTGAACTTACCTTGAGCTGTATGAGTAATAAGGATGTCCCAGTCATTGAGCTTACCCTGAGCTGTATGAGTAATAAGGATGTGCCAGTTATTGAACTTACCCTGAGCTGTATGAGTAATAAGGATGTCCCAATTATTGAACTTACCTTGAGTTGTATGAGTAATAAGGATGTGCCAGTTATTGAACTTACCCTGAGCTGTATGAGTAATAAGGATGTCCCAGTTATTGAACTTACCTTGAGCTGTATGAGTAATAAGGATGTCCTAGTTATTGAACTTACCCTGAGCTGTATGACTAATAAGGATGTCCCAGTTATTGAACTTACCCTGAGCTGTATGAGTAATAAGGATGTCCCAGTTATTGAACTTACCCTGTGCTGTATGAGTAATAAGGATGTCCCAGTTATTGAACTTATTCTGAGCTGTATGAGTAATAAGGATGTCCCAGTTATTGAACTTACCCTGAGCTGTATGAGTAATAAGGATGTCCCAGTTATTGAACTTACCCTGAGCTGTATGAGTAATAAGGATATCTCAGTTATTGAACTTACCCTGAGCTGTATGAGTAATAAGGATGTCCCAGTTATTGAACTTACCCTGAGCTGTATGAGTTATACGGATATCTCAGTTATTGAACTTACCCTGAGCTGTATGAGTAATAAGGATGTCCCAGTTATTGAACTTACCCTGAGCTCTATGAGTAATAAGGATTTCCCAGTTATTGAACTTACCCTGAGCTGTATGAGTAATAAGGATGTCCCAGTTATTGAACTTACCCTGAGCTGTATGAGTAATAAGGATGTCCAAGTTATTGAACTTAACTTGAGCTGTATGAGTGATAAGGATGTCCCTATTATTGAACTTACCTTGAGCTGTATCAGTAATAAGGATGTCCCAGTGATTGAACTTACCCTGTGCTGTGTGATTAATAAGGATGTCCCAATTATTGAACTTACCTTGAGCTGTATGAGTAATAAGGATGTCCCAATTATTGAACTTACCTTGAGCTGTATGAGTAGTAAGTATGTCCCAGTGATTGAACTTACCCTGAGCTGTATGAGTAATAAGGATGTCCCAATTATTGAACTTACCTTGAGCTGTATGAGTAATAAGGATGTCCCAGTGATTGAACTTACCCTGAGCTGTATGAGTAATAATGATGTCCCAATTATTGAACTTACCTTGAGCTGTATGAGTAATAAGGATGTGCCAGTTATTGAACTTACCCTGAGCTGTATGAGTAATAATGATGTCCCAGTGATTGAACCTACCTTGAGCTGTATGAGTAATAAGGATGTCCCACTGATTAAACTTATCCTGAGCTGTATGAGTAATAAGGATGTGCCAGTTATTGAACGTACCCTGAGCTGTATGAGTAATAAGGATGTCCCAGTTATTGAACTTACCTTGAGCTGTATGAGTAATAAGGATGTCCTAGTTATTGAACTTACCCTGAGCTGTATGACTAATAAGGATATCTCAGTTATTGAACTTACCCTGAGCTGTATGAGTAATAAGGATGTCCCAGTTATTGAACTTACCCTGAGCTGTATGAGTAATAAGGATGTCCCAGTGATTGAACTTACCCTGAGCTGTATGAGTAATAAGGATGTCCCAGTTATTGAACTTACCCTGAGCTGTATGAGTAATAAGTATGTCCCAGTTATTGAACTTACCCTGAGCTGTATGAGTAATAAGGATGTCCCAGTGATTGAACTTTCCCTGACCTGTATGAGTAATAAAGATGTCCCAGTTATTCAACTTACCCTCAGCTGTATGAGTAATAAGGATGTCCCAGTTATTGAACTTACCCTGAGCTGTATGAGTAATAAGGATGACCCAGTGATTGAACTTACCCTGAGCTGTATGAGTAATAAGGATGTCCCAGTTATTGAACTTACCCTGAGCTGTATGAGTAATAAGGATGTCCCAGTTATTGAACTTACCCTGAGCTGTATGAGTAATAAGGATGTCCCAGTGATTCAACTTACACTGAGCTGTATGAGTAATAAGGATGACCCAGTGATTGAACTTTCCCTGAGCTGTATAAGTAATAAGGATGTCCCAGTTATTGAACTTTCCCTGAGCTGTATGAGTAATAAGGGTGTCCCAGTTATTGAACTTACCCTGAGCTGTATGAGTAATAAGGATGTCCCAGTTATTGAACTTACCCTGAGCTGTATGAGTAATAAGGATGTCCCAGTGATTGAACTTACCCTGAGCTGTATGAGCAATAAGGATGTCCCAGTTATTGAACTTACCCTGAGCTGTATGAGTAATAAGGATGTGCCAGTTATTGAACTTACCCTGAGCTGTATGAGTAATAAGGATGTCCCAGTTATTGAACTTACCCTGAGCTGTATGAGTAATAATGATGTCCCAGTTATTGAACTTACCCTGAGCTGTATGAGTAATAAGGATGTCCCAGTTATTGAACTTACCCTGAGCTGTATGAGTAATAAGGATGTCCCAGTGATTGAACTTACCCTGAGCTGTATGAGTAATAAGGATGTCCCAGTTATTGAACTTACCCTGAGCTGTATGAGTAATAAGGATGTCCCAGTTATTGAACTTACCCTGAGCTGTATGAGTAATAAGGATGTCCCAGTTATTGAACTTACCCTGAGCTGTATGAGTAATACGGATGTCCAAGTTGTTGAACTTAACTTGAGCTGTATGAGTAATAAGGATGTCCTAGTTATTGAACTTACCCTGAGCTGTATGACTAATAAGGATGTCCCAGTTATTGAACTTACCCTGAGCTGTATGAGTAATAAGGATGTCCCAGTTATTGAACTTACCCTGAGCTGTATGAGTAATAAGGATGTCCCAGTTATTGAACTTACCCTGAGCTGTATGAGTAATAAGGATTTCCCAGTTATTGAACTTACCCTGAGCTGTATGAGTAATAAGGATGTCCCAGTTATTGAACTTACCCTGAGCTGTATGAGTAATAAGGATGTCCCAGTGATTGAACTTACCCTGAGCTGTATGAGTAATAAGGATGTCCCAATTATTGAACTTACCTTGAGCTGTATGAGTAATAAGGATGTCCCAGTGATTGAACTTACCCTGAGCTGTATGAGTAATAAGGATGTCCCAATTATTGAACTTACCTTGAGCTGTATGAGTAATAAGGATGTCCCAGTGATTGAACTTACCCTGAGCTGTATGAGTAATAAGGATGTCCCAATTATTGAACTTACCTTGAGCTGTATGAGTAATAAAGATGTGCCAGTTATTCAACTGACCCTGAGATGTTTGAGTAATAAGGATGTGCCAGTTATTGAACTTACCCTCAGCTGTATGAGTAATAAGGATATGCCAGTTATTGAACTTACCATGAGCTGTATGAGTAATAAGGATGTGCCAGCTAATGAACTTACCCTGAGCTGTATGAGTAATAATGATGTGCCAGTTATTGAACTTACCCTGAGCTGTATGAGTAATAAGGATGTGCCAGTTATTGAACTTACCCTGAGCTGTATGAGTAATAATGATGTCCCAGTGATTGAACCTACCTTGAGCTGTATGAGTAATAAGGATGTCCCACTGATTAAACTTATCCTGAGCTGTATGAGTAATAAGGAGGTGCCAGTTATTGAACGTACCCTGAGCTGTATGAGTAATAAGGATGTCCCAGTTATTGAACTTACCTTGAGCTGTATGAGTAATAAGGATGTCCTAGTTATTGAACTTACCCTGAGCTGTATGACTAATAAGGATATCTCAGTTATTGAACTTACCCTGAGCTGTATGAGTAATAAGGATGTCCCAGTTATTGAACTTACCCTGAGCTGTATGAGTAATAAGGATGTCCCAGTTATTGAACTTACCCTGAGCTGTATGAGTAATAAGGATGTCCCAGTGATTGAACTTACCCTGAGCTGTATGAGCAATAAGGATGTCCCAGTTATTGAACTTACCCTGAGCTGTATGAGTAATAAGGATGTGCCAGTTATTGAACTTACCCTGAGCTGTATGAGTAATAAGGATGTCCCAGTTATTGAACTTACCCTGAGCTGTATGAGTAATAAGGATGTCCCAGTTATTGAACTTACCCTGAGCTGTATGAGTAATAAGGATGTCCCAGTTATTGAACTTACCCTGAGCTGTATGAGTAATAAGGATGTCCCAGTGATTGAACTTACCCTGAGCTGTATGAGTAATAAGGATGTCCCAGTTATTGAACTTACCCTGAGCTGTATGAGTAATAAGGATGTCCCAGTTATTGAACTTACCCTGAGCTGTATGAGTAATAAGGATGTCCCAGTTATTGAACTTACCCTGAGCTGTATGAGTAATACGGATGTCCAAGTTGTTGAACTTAACTTGAGCTGTATGAGTAATAAGGATGTCCTAGTTATTGAACTTACCCTGAGCTGTATGACCAATAAGGATGTCCCAGTTATTGAACTTACCCTGAGCTGTATGAGTAATAAGGATGTCCCAGTTATTGAACTTACCCTGAGCTGTATGAGTAATAAGGATGTCCCAGTTATTGAACTTACCCTGAGCTGTATGAGTAATAAGGATTTCCCAGTTATTGAACTTACCCTGAGCTCTATGAGTAATAAGGATGTCCCAGTTATTGAACTTACCCTGAGCTGTATGAGTAATAAGGATTTCCCAGTGATTGAACTTACCCTGAGCTGTATGAGTAATAAGGATGTCCCAATTATTGAACTTACCTTGAGCTGTATGAGTAATAAGGATGTCCCAATTATTGAACTTACCATGAGCTGTATGAGTAATAAGGATGTCCCAGTGATTGAACTTACCCTGAGCTGTATGAGTAATAAGAATGTCCCAATTATTGAACTTACCTTGAGCTGTATGAGTAATAAGGATGTCCCAGTGATTGAACTTACCCGGAGCTGTATGAGTAATAAGGATGTCCCAATTATTGAACTTACCTTGAGCTGTATGAGTATTAAGAATGTCCCAGTGATTGAACTTACCCTGAGCTGTATGAGTAATAAGATTGTCCCAATTATTGAACTTACCCTGAGCTCTATGAGTAATAAAGATGTGCCAGTTATTCAACTGACCCTGAGATGTTTGAGTAATAAGGATGTGCCAGTTATTGAACTTACCCTCAGCTGTATGAGTAATAAGGATATGCCAGTTATTGAACTTACCATGAGCTGTATGAGTAATAAGGATGTGCCAGTTAATGAACTTACCCTGAGCTGTATGAGTAATAATGATGTGCCAGTTATTGAACTTACCCTGAGCTGTATGAGTAATAAGGATGTGCCAGTTATTGAACTTACCCTGAGCTGTATGAGTAATAATGATGTCCCAGTGATTGAACCTACCTTGAGCTGTATGAGTAATAAGGATGTCCCACTGATTAAACTTATCCTGAGCTGTATGAGTAATAAGGAGGTGCCAGTTATTGAACGTACCCTGAGCTGTATGAGTAATAAGGATGTCCCAGTTATTGAACTTACCTTGAGCTGTATGATTAATAAGGATGTCCTAGTTATTGAACTTACCCTGAGCTGTATGACTAATAAGGATATCTCAGTTATTGAACTTACCCTGAGCTGTATGAGTAATAAGGATGTCCCAGTTATTGAACTTACCCTGAGCTGTATGAGTAATAAGGATGTCCCAGTGATTGAACTTACCCTGAGCTGTATGAGTAATAAGGATGTCCCAGTTATTGAACTTACCCTGAGCTGTATGAGTAATAAGTATGTCCCAGTTATTGAACTTACCCTGAGCTGTATGAGTAATAAGTATGTCCCAGTTATTGAACTTACCCTGAGCTGTATGAGTAATAAGGATGTCCCAGTGATTGAACTTTCCCTGACATGTATGAGTAATAAAGATGTCCCAGTTATTCAACTTACCCTCAGCTGTATGAGTAATAAGGATGTCCCAGTTATTGAACTTACCCTGAGCTGTATGAGTAATAAGGATGACCCAGTGATTGAACTTACCCTGAGCTGTATGAGTAATAAGGATGTCCCAGTTATTGAACTTACCCTGAGCTGTATGAGTAATAAGGATGTCCCAGTTATTGAACTTACCATGAGCTGTATGAGTATGAAGGATGTCCCAGTGATTCCACTTACACTGAGCTGTATGAGTAATAAGGATGACCCAGTGATTGAACTTTCCCTGAGCTGTATAAGTAATAAGGATGTCCCAGTTATTGAACTTTCCCTAAGCTGTATGAGTAATAAGGATGTCCCAGTTATTGAACTTACCCTGAGCTGTATGACTAATAAGGATGTCCCAGTTATTGAACTTACCCTGAGCTGTATGAGTAATAAGGATGTCCCAGTTATTGAACTTACCCTGAGCTGTATGAGTAATAAGGATGTCCCAGTTATTGAACTTACCCTGAGCTGTATGAGTAATAAGGCTTTCCCAGTTATTGAACTTACCCTGAGCTGTATGAGTAATAAGGATGTCCCAGTTATTGAACTTACCCTGAGCTGTATGAGTAATAAGGATGTCCCAGTGATTGAACTTACCCTGAGCTGTATGAGTAATAAGGATGTCCCAATTATTGAACTTACCTTGAGCTGTATGAGTAATAAGGATGTCCCAGTGATTGAACTTACCCTGAGCTGTATGAGTAATAAGGATGTCCCAATTATTGAACTTACCTTGAGCTGTATGAGTAATAAGGATGTCCCAGTGATTGAACTTACCCTGAGCTGTATGAGTAATAAGGATGTCCCAATTATTGAACTTACCTTGAGCTGTATGAGTAATAAAGATGTGCCAGTTATTCAACTGACCCTGAGATGTTTGAGTAATAAGGATGTGCCAGTTATTGAACTTACCCTCAGCTGTATGAGTAATAAGGATATGCCAGTTATTGAACTTACCATGAGCTGTATGAGTAATAAGGATGTGCCAGCTAATGAACTTACCCTGAGCTGTATGAGTAATAATGATGTGCCAGTTATTGAACTTACCCTGAGCTGTATGAGTAATAAGGATGTGCCAGTTATTGAACTTACCCTGAGCTGTATGAGTAATAATGATGTCCCAGTGATTGAACCTACCTTGAGCTGTATGAGTAATAAGGATGTCCCACTGATTAAACTTATCCTGAGCTGTATGAGTAATAAGGAGGTGCCAGTTATTGAACGTACCCTGAGCTGTATGAGTAATAAGAATGTCCCAGTGATTGAACTTACCCTGAGCTGTATGAGTAATAAGGATGTCCCAGTTATTGAACTTACCCTGAGCTGTATGAGTAATAAGGATGTCCCAGTTATTGAACTTACCCTGAGCTGTCTGAGTAATAAGGATGTCCCAGTTATTGAACTTACCCAGAGCTGTATGAGTAATAAGGATGTCCCAGTTATTGAACTTACCCTGAGCTGTATGAGTAATAAGGATTCCCAGTTATTGAACTTACCCTGAGCTGTATGAGTAATAAGGATGTCCAAGTTATTAAACTTAACTTGAGCTGTATGAGTGATAAGGATGTCCCAATTATTGAACTTACCTTGAGCTGTATCAGTAATAAGGATGTCCCAGTGATTGAACTTACCCTGAGCTGTATGAGTAATAAGGATGTCCCAATTATTGAACTTACCTTGAGCTGTATGAGTAATAAGGATGTCCCAATTATTGAACTTACCATGAGCTGTATGAGTAATAAGGATGTCCCAGTGATTGAACTTACCCTGAGCTGTATGAGTAATAAGAATGTCCCAATTATTGAACTTACCTTGAGCTGTATGAGTAATAAGGATGTCCCAGTGATTGAACTTACCCGGAGCTGTATGAGTAATAAGGATGTCCCAATTATTGAACTTACCTTGAGCTGTATGAGTATTAAGAATGTCCCAGTGATTGAACTTACCCTGAGCTGTATGAGTAATAAGGATGTCCCAATTATTGAACTTACCTTGAGCTGTATGAGTAATAAAGATGTCCCAATTGTTGAACTTACCCTGAGCTGTATGAGTAATAAAGATGTGCCAGTTATTGAACTGACCCTGAGCTGTTTGAGAAATAAGGATGTGCCAGTTATTGAACTTACCCTCAGCTGTATGAGTAATAAGGATATGCCAGTTATTGAACTTACCCTGAGCTGTATGAGTAATAAGGATGTGCCAGTTATTGAACTTACCCTGAGCTGTATGAGTAATAAGGATGTGCCAGTTATTGAACTTACGCTGAGCTGTATGAGTAATAAGGATGTGCCAGTTATTGAACTTACCCTGAGCTGTATGAGTAATAAGGATGTGCCAGTTATTGAACTTACCCTGAGCTGTATGAGTAATAAGGATGTCCCAGTTATTGAACTTACCTTGAGCTGTATGAGTAATAAGGATGTCCCAGTCATTGAGCTTACCCTGAGCTGTATGAGTAATAAGGATGTGCCAGTTATTGAACTTACCCTGAGCTGTATGAGTAATAAGGATGTCCCAATTATTGAACTTACCTTGAGTTGTATGAGTAATAAGGATGTGCCAGTTATTGAACTTACCCTGAGCTGTATGAGTAATAAGGATGTCCCAGTTATTGAACTTACCTTGAGCTGTATGAGTAATAAGGATGTCCTAGTTATTGAACTTACCCTGAGCTGTATGACTAATAAGGATGTCCCAGTTATTGAACTTACCCTGAGCTGTATGAGTAATAAGGATGTCCCAGTTATTGAACTTACCCTGTGCTGTATGAGTAATAAGGATGTCCCAGTTATTGAACTTATTCTGAGCTGTATGAGTAATAAGGATGTCCCAGTTATTGAACTTACCCTGAGCTGTATGAGTAATAAGGATGTCCCAGTTATTGAACTTACCCTGAGCTGTATGAGTAATAAGGATATCTCAGTTATTGAACTTACCCTGAGCTGTATGAGTAATAAGGATGTCCCAGTTATTGAACTTACCCTGAGCTGTATGAGTTATACGGATATCTCAGTTATTGAACTTACCCTGAGCTGTATGAGTAATAAGGATGTCCCAGTTATTGAACTTACCCTGAGCTCTATGAGTAATAAGGATTTCCCAGTTATTGAACTTACCCTGAGCTGTATGAGTAATAAGGATGTCCCAGTTATTGAACTTACCCTGAGCTGTATGAGTAATAAGGATGTCCAAGTTATTGAACTTAACTTGAGCTGTATGAGTGATAAGGATGTCCCTATTATTGAACTTACCTTGAGCTGTATCAGTAATAAGGATGTCCCAGTGATTGAACTTACCCTGTGCTGTGTGATTAATAAGGATGTCCCAATTATTGAACTTACCTTGAGCTGTATGAGTAATAAGGATGTCCCAATTATTGAACTTACCTTGAGCTGTATGAGTAGTAAGTATGTCCCAGTGATTGAACTTACCCTGAGCTGTATGAGTAATAAGGATGTCCCAATTATTGAACTTACCTTGAGCTGTATGAGTAATAAGGATGTCCCAGTGATTGAACTTACCCTGAGCTGTATGAGTAATAATGATGTCCCAATTATTGAACTTACCTTGAGCTGTATGAGTAATAAGGATGTGCCAGTTATTGAACTTACCCTGAGCTGTATGAGTAATAATGATGTCCCAGTGATTGAACCTACCTTGAGCTGTATGAGTAATAAGGATGTCCCACTGATTAAACTTATCCTGAGCTGTATGAGTAATAAGGATGTGCCAGTTATTGAACGTACCCTGAGCTGTATGAGTAATAAGGATGTCCCAGTTATTGAACTTACCTTGAGCTGTATGAGTAATAAGGATGTCCTAGTTATTGAACTTACCCTGAGCTGTATGACTAATAAGGATATCTCAGTTATTGAACTTACCCTGAGCTGTATGAGTAATAAGGATGTCCCAGTTATTGAACTTACCCTGAGCTGTATGAGTAATAAGGATGTCCCAGTGATTGAACTTACCCTGAGCTGTATGAGTAATAAGGATGTCCCAGTTATTGAACTTACCCTGAGCTGTATGAGTAATAAGTATGTCCCAGTTATTGAACTTACCCTGAGCTGTATGAGTAATAAGGATGTCCCAGTGATTGAACTTTCCCTGACCTGTATGAGTAATAAAGATGTCCCAGTTATTCAACTTACCCTCAGCTGTATGAGTAATAAGGATGTCCCAGTTATTGAACTTACCCTGAGCTGTATGAGTAATAAGGATGACCCAGTGATTGAACTTACCCTGAGCTGTATGAGTAATAAGGATGTCCCAGTTATTGAACTTACCCTGAGCTGTATGAGTAATAAGGATGTCCCAGTTATTGAACTTACCCTGAGCTGTATGAGTAATAAGGATGTCCCAGTGATTCAACTTACACTGAGCTGTATGAGTAATAAGGATGACCCAGTGATTGAACTTTCCCTGAGCTGTATAAGTAATAAGGATGTCCCAGTTATTGAACTTTCCCTGAGCTGTATGAGTAATAAGGATGTCCCAGTTATTGAACTTACCCTGAGCTGTATGAGTAATAAGGATGTCCCAGTTATTGAACTTACCCTGAGCTGTATGAGTAATAAGGATGTCCCAGTGATTGAACTTACCCTGAGCTGTATGAGCAATAAGGATGTCCCAGTTATTGAACTTACCCTGAGCTGTATGAGTAATAAGGATGTGCCAGTTATTGAACTTACCCTGAGCTGTATGAGTAATAAGGATGTCCCAGTTATTGAACTTACCCTGAGCTGTATGAGTAATAATGATGTCCCAGTTATTGAACTTACCCTGAGCTGTATGAGTAATAAGGATGTCCCAGTTATTGAACTTACCCTGAGCTGTATGAGTAATAAGGATGTCCCAGTGATTGAACTTACCCTGAGCTGTATGAGTAATAAGGATGTCCCAGTTATTGAACTTACCCTGAGCTGTATGAGTAATAAGGATGTCCCAGTTATTGAACTTACCCTGAGCTGTATGAGTAATAAGGATGTCCCAGTTATTGAACTTACCCTGAGCTGTATGAGTAATACGGATGTCCAAGTTGTTGAACTTAACTTGAGCTGTATGAGTAATAAGGATGTCCTAGTTATTGAACTTACCCTGAGCTGTATGACTAATAAGGATGTCCCAGTTATTGAACTTACCCTGAGCTGTATGAGTAATAAGGATGTCCCAGTTATTGAACTTACCCTGAGCTGTATGAGTAATAAGGATGTCCCAGTTATTGAACTTACCCTGAGCTGTATGAGTAATAAGGATTTCCCAGTTATTGAACTTACCCTGAGCTGTATGAGTAATAAGGATGTCCCAGTTATTGAACTTACCCTGAGCTGTATGAGTAATAAGGATGTCCCAGTGATTGAACTTACCCTGAGCTGTATGAGTAATAAGGATGTCCCAATTATTGAACTTACCTTGAGCTGTATGAGTAATAAGGATGTCCCAGTGATTGAACTTACCCTGAGCTGTATGAGTAATAAGGATGTCCCAATTATTGAACTTACCTTGAGCTGTATGAGTAATAAGGATGTCCCAGTGATTGAACTTACCCTGAGCTGTATGAGTAATAAGGATGTCCCAATTATTGAACTTACCTTGAGCTGTATGAGTAATAAAGATGTGCCAGTTATTCAACTGACCCTGAGATGTTTGAGTAATAAGGATGTGCCAGTTATTGAACTTACCCTCAGCTGTATGAGTAATAAGGATATGCCAGTTATTGAACTTACCATGAGCTGTATGAGTAATAAGGATGTGCCAGCTAATGAACTTACCCTGAGCTGTATGAGTAATAATGATGTGCCAGTTATTGAACTTACCCTGAGCTGTATGAGTAATAAGGATGTGCCAGTTATTGAACTTACCCTGAGCTGTATGAGTAATAATGATGTCCCAGTGATTGAACCTACCTTGAGCTGTATGAGTAATAAGGATGTCCCACTGATTAAACTTATCCTGAGCTGTATGAGTAATAAGGAGGTGCCAGTTATTGAACGTACCCTGAGCTGTATGAGTAATAAGGATGTCCCAGTTATTGAACTTACCTTGAGCTGTATGAGTAATAAGGATGTCCTAGTTATTGAACTTACCCTGAGCTGTATGACTAATAAGGATATCTCAGTTATTGAACTTACCCTGAGCTGTATGAGTAATAAGGATGTCCCAGTTATTGAACTTACCCTGAGCTGTATGAGTAATAAGGATGTCCCAGTTATTGAACTTACCCTGAGCTGTATGAGTAATAAGGATGTCCCAGTGATTGAACTTACCCTGAGCTGTATGAGCAATAAGGATGTCCCAGTTATTGAACTTACCCTGAGCTGTATGAGTAATAAGGATGTGCCAGTTATTGAACTTACCCTGAGCTGTATGAGTAATAAGGATGTCCCAGTTATTGAACTTACCCTGAGCTGTATGAGTAATAAGGATGTCCCAGTTATTGAACTTACCCTGAGCTGTATGAGTAATAAGGATGTCCCAGTTATTGAACTTACCCTGAGCTGTATGAGTAATAAGGATGTCCCAGTGATTGAACTTACCCTGAGCTGTATGAGTAATAAGGATGTCCCAGTTATTGAACTTACCCTGAGCTGTATGAGTAATAAGGATGTCCCAGTTATTGAACTTACCCTGAGCTGTATGAGTAATAAGGATGTCCCAGTTATTGAACTTACCCTGAGCTGTATGAGTAATACGGATGTCCAAGTTGTTGAACTTAACTTGAGCTGTATGAGTAATAAGGATGTCCTAGTTATTGAACTTACCCTGAGCTGTATGACCAATAAGGATGTCCCAGTTATTGAACTTACCCTGAGCTGTATGAGTAATAAGGATGTCCCAGTTATTGAACTTACCCTGAGCTGTATGAGTAATAAGGATGTCCCAGTTATTGAACTTACCCTGAGCTGTATGAGTAATAAGGATTTCCCAGTTATTGAACTTACCCTGAGCTCTATGAGTAATAAGGATGTCCCAGTTATTGAACTTACCCTGAGCTGTATGAGTAATAAGGATTTCCCAGTGATTGAACTTACCCTGAGCTGTATGAGTAATAAGGATGTCCCAATTATTGAACTTACCTTGAGCTGTATGAGTAATAAGGATGTCCCAATTATTGAACTTACCATGAGCTGTATGAGTAATAAGGATGTCCCAGTGATTGAACTTACCCTGAGCTGTATGAGTAATAAGAATGTCCCAATTATTGAACTTACCTTGAGCTGTATGAGTAATAAGGATGTCCCAGTGATTGAACTTACCCGGAGCTGTATGAGTAATAAGGATGTCCCAATTATTGAACTTACCTTGAGCTGTATGAGTATTAAGAATGTCCCAGTGATTGAACTTACCCTGAGCTGTATGAGTAATAAGATTGTCCCAATTATTGAACTTACCCTGAGCTCTATGAGTAATAAAGATGTGCCAGTTATTCAACTGACCCTGAGATGTTTGAGTAATAAGGATGTGCCAGTTATTGAACTTACCCTCAGCTGTATGAGTAATAAGGATATGCCAGTTATTGAACTTACCATGAGCTGTATGAGTAATAAGGATGTGCCAGTTAATGAACTTACCCTGAGCTGTATGAGTAATAATGATGTGCCAGTTATTGAACTTACCCTGAGCTGTATGAGTAATAAGGATGTGCCAGTTATTGAACTTACCCTGAGCTGTATGAGTAATAATGATGTCCCAGTGATTGAACCTACCTTGAGCTGTATGAGTAATAAGGATGTCCCACTGATTAAACTTATCCTGAGCTGTATGAGTAATAAGGAGGTGCCAGTTATTGAACGTACCCTGAGCTGTATGAGTAATAAGGATGTCCCAGTTATTGAACTTACCTTGAGCTGTATGAGTAATAAGGATGTCCTAGTTATTGAACTTACCCTGAGCTGTATGACTAATAAGGATATCTCAGTTATTGAACTTACCCTGAACTGTATGAGTAATAAGGATGTCCCAGTTATTGAACTTACCCTGAGCTGTATGAGTAATAAGGATGTCCCAGTGATTGAACTTACCCTGAGCTGTATGAGTAATAAGGATGTCCCAGTTATTGAACTTACCCTGAGCTGTATGAGTAATAAGTATGTCCCAGTTATTGAACTTACCCTGAGCTGTATGAGTAATAAGTATGTCCCAGTTATTGAACTTACCCTGAGCTGTATGAGTAATAAGGATGTCCCAGTGATTGAACTTTCCCTGACATGTATGAGTAATAAAGATGTCCCAGTTATTCAACTTACCCTCAGCTGTATGAGTAATAAGGATGTCCCAGTTATTGAACTTACCCTGAGCTGTATGAGTAATAAGGATGACCCAGTGATTGAACTTACCCTGAGCTGTATGAGTAATAAGGATGTCCCAGTTATTGAACTTACCCTGAGCTGTATGAGTAATAAGGATGTCCCAGTTATTGAACTTACCATGAGCTGTATGAGTATGAAGGATGTCCCAGTGATTCCACTTACACTGAGCTGTATGAGTAATAAGGATGACCCAGTGATTGAACTTTCCCTGAGCTGTATAAGTAATAAGGATGTCCCAGTTATTGAACTTTCCCTAAGCTGTATGAGTAATAAGGATGTCCCAGTTATTGAACTTACCCTGAGCTGTATGACTAATAAGGATGTCCCAGTTATTGAACTTACCCTGAGCTGTATGAGTAATAAGGATGTCCCAGTTATTGAACTTACCCTGAGCTGTATGAGTAATAAGGATGTCCCAGTTATTGAACTTACCCTGAGCTGTATGAGTAATAAGGCTTTCCCAGTTATTGAACTTACCCTGAGCTGTATGAGTAATAAGGATGTCCCAGTTATTCAACTTACCCTGAGCTGTATGAGTAATAAGGATGTCCCAGTGATTGAACTTACCCTGAGCTGTATGAGTAATAAGGATGTCCCAATTATTGAACTTACCTTGAGCTGTATGAGTAATAAGGATGTCCCAGTGATTGAACTTACCCTGAGCTGTATGAGTAATAAGGATGTCCCAATTATTGAACTTACCTTGAGCTGTATGAGTAATAAGGATGTCCCAGTGATTGAACTTACCCTGAGCTGTATGAGTAATAAGGATGTCCCAATTATTGAACTTACCTTGAGCTGTATGAGTAATAAAGATGTGCCAGTTATTCAACTGACCCTGAGATGTTTGAGTAATAAGGATGTGCCAGTTATTGAACTTACCCTCAGCTGTATGAGTAATAAGGATATGCCAGTTATTGAACTTACCATGAGCTGTATGAGTAATAAGGATGTGCCAGCTAATGAACTTACCCTGAGCTGTATGAGTAATAATGATGTGCCAGTTATTGAACTTACCCTGAGCTGTATGAGTAATAAGGATGTGCCAGTTATTGAACTTACCCTGAGCTGTATGAGTAATAATGATGTCCCAGTGATTGAACCTACCTTGAGCTGTATGAGTAATAAGGATGTCCCACTGATTAAACTTATCCTGAGCTGTATGAGTAATAAGGAGGTGCCAGTTATTGAACGTACCCTGAGCTGTATGAGTAATAAGGATGTCCCAGTTATTGAACTTACCTTGAGCTGTATGAGTAATAAGGATGTCCTAGTTATTGAACTTACCCTGAGCTGTATGACTAATAAGGATATCTCAGTTATTGAACTTACCCTGAGCTGTATGAGTAATAAGGATGTCCCAGTTATTGAACTTACCCTGAGCTGTATGAGTAATAAGGATGTCCCAGTGATTGAACTTACCCTGAGCTGTATGAGTAATAAGGATGTCCCAGTTATTGAACTTACCCTGAGCTGTATGAGTAATAAGTATGTCCCAGTTATTGAACTTACCCTGAGCTGTATGAGTAATAAGGATGTCCCAGTGATTGAACTTTCCCTGACATGTATGAGTAATAAAGATGTCCCAGTTATTCAACTTACCCTCAGCTGTATGAGTAATAAGGATGTCCCAGTTATTGAACTTACCCTGAGCTGTATGAGTAATAAGGATGACCCAGTGATTGAACTTACCCTGAGCTGTATGAGTAATAAGGATGTCCCAGTTATTGAACTTACCCTGAGCTGTATGAGTAATAAGGATGTCCCAGTTATTGAACTTACCCTGAGCTGTATGAGTAATAAGGATGTCCCAGTGATTCCACTTACACTGAGCTGTATGAGTAATAAGGATGACCCAGTGATTGAACTTTCCCTGAGCTGTATAAGTAATAAGGATGTCCCAGTTATTGAACTTTCCCTGAGCTGTATGAGTAATAAGGATGTCCCAGTTATTGAACTTACCCTGAGCTGTATGAGTAATAAGGATGTCCCAGTTATTGAACTTACCCTGAGCTGTATGAGTAATAAGGATGTCCCAGTGATTGAACTTACCCTGAGCTGTATGAGCAATAAGGATGTCCCAGTTATTGAACTTACCCTGAGCTGTATGAGTAATAAGAATGTGCCAGTTATTGAACTTACCCTGAACTGTATGAGTAATAAGGATGTCCCAGTTATTGAACTTACCCTGAGCTGTATGAGTAATAAGGATGTCCCAGTTATTGAACTTACCCTGAGCTGTATGAGTAATAAGGATGTCCCAGTTATTGAACTTACCCTGAGCTGTATGAGTAATAAGGATGTCCCAGTGATTGAACTTACCCTGAGCTGTATGAGTAATAAGGATGTCCCAGTTATTGAACTTACCCTGAGCTGTATGAGTAATAAGGATGTCCCAGTTATTGAACTTACCCTGAGCTGTATGAGTAATAAGGATGTCCCAGTTATTGAACTTACCCTGAGCTGTATGAGTAATACGGATGTCCAAGTTGTTGAACTTAACTTGAGCTGTATGAGTAATAAGGATGTCCTAGTTATTGAACTTACCCTGAGCTGTATGACCAATAAGGATGTCCCAGTTATTGAACTTACCCTGAGCTGTATGAGTAATAAGGATGTCCCAGTTATTGAACTTACCCTGAGCTGTATGAGTAATAAGGATGTCCCAGTTATTGAACTTACCCTGAGCTGCATGAGTAATAAGGATTTCCCAGTTATTGAACTTACCCTGAGCTCTATGAGTAATAAGGATGTCCCAGTTATTGAACTTACCCTGAGCTGTATGAGTAATAAGGATTTCCCAGTGATTGAACTTACCCTGAGCTGTATGAGTAATAAGGATGTCCCAATTATTGAACTTACCTTGAGCTGTATGAGTAATAAGGATGTCCCAATTATTGAACTTACCATGAGCTGTATGAGTAATAAGGATGTCCCAGTGATTGAACTTACCCTGAGCTGTATGAGTAATAAGAATGTCCCAATTATTGAACTTACCTTGAGCTGTATGAGTAATAAGGATGTCCCAGTGATTGAACTTACCCGGAGCTGTATGAGTAATAAGGATGTCCCAATTATTGAACTTACCTTGAGCTGTATGAGTATTAAGAATGTCCCAGTGATTGAACTTACCCTGAGCTGTATGAGTAATAAGATTGTCCCAATTATTGAACTTACCCTGAGCTCTATGAGTAATAAAGATGTGCCAGTTATTCAACTGACCCTGAGATGTTTGAGTAATAAGGATGTGCCAGTTATTGAACTTACCCTCAGCTGTATGAGTAATAAGGATATGCCAGTTATTGAACTTACCATGAGCTGTATGAGTAATAAGGATGTGCCAGTTAATGAACTTACCCTGAGCTGTATGAGTAATAATGATGTGCCAGTTATTGAACTTACCCTGAGCTGTATGAGTAATAAGGATGTGCCAGTTATTGAACTTACCCTGAGCTGTATGAGTAATAATGATGTCCCAGTGATTGAACCTACCTTGAGCTGTATGAGTAATAAGGATGTCCCACTGATTAAACTTATCCTGAGCTGTATGAGTAATAAGGAGGTGCCAGTTATTGAACGTACCCTGAGCTGTATGAGTAATAAGGATGTCCCAGTTATTGAACTTACCTTGAGCTGTATGAGTAATAAGGATGTCCTAGTTATTGAACTTACCCTGAGCTGTATGACTAATAAGGATATCTCAGTTATTGAACTTACCCTGAGCTGTATGAGTAATAAGGATGTCCCAGTTATTGAACTTACCCTGAGCTGTATGAGTAATAAGGATGTCCCAGTGATTGAACTTACCCTGAGCTGTATGAGTAATAAGGATGTCCCAGTTATTGAACTTACCCTGAGCTGTATGAGTAATAAGTATGTCCCAGTTATTGAACTTACCCTGAGCTGTATGAGTAATAAGTATGTCCCAGTTATTGAACTTACCCTGAGCTGTATGAGTAATAAGGATGTCCCAGTGATTGAACTTTCCCTGACATGTATGAGTAATAAAGATGTCCCAGTTATTCAACTTACCCTCAGCTGTATGAGTAATAAGGATGTCCCAGTTATTGAACTTACCCTGAGCTGTATGAGTAATAAGGATGACCCAGTGATTGAACTTACCCTGAGCTGTATGAGTAATAAGGATGTCCCAGTTATTGAACTTACCCTGAGCTGTATGAGTAATAAGGATGTCCCAGTTATTGAACTTACCATGAGCTGTATGAGTATGAAGGATGTCCCAGTGATTCCACTTACACTGAGCTGTATGAGTAATAAGGATGACCCAGTGATTGAACTTTCCCTGAGCTGTATAAGTAATAAGGATGTCCCAGTTATTGAACTTTCCCTAAGCTGTATGAGTAATAAGGATGTCCCAGTTATTGAACTTACCCTGAGCTGTATGAGTAATAAGGATGTCCCAGTTATTGAACTTACCCTGAGCTGTATGAGTAATAAGGATGTCCCAGTGATTGAACTTACCCTGAGCTGTATGAGCAATAAGGATGTCCCAGTTATTGAACTTACCCTGAGCTGTATGAGTAATAAGGATGTGCCAGTTATTGAACTTACCCTGAGCTGTATGAGTAATAAGGATGTCCCAGTTATTGAACTTACCCTGAGCTGTATGAGTAATAAGGATGTCCCAGTGATTGAACTTACCCTGAGCTGTATGAGTAATAAGGATGTCCCAGTTATTGAACTTACCCTGAGCTGTATGAGTAATAAGGATGTCCCAGTTATTGAACTTACCCTGAGCTGTATGAGTAATAAGGATGTCCCAGTTATTGAACTTACCCTGAGCTGTATGAGTAATACGGATGTCCAAGTTGTTGAACTTAACTTGAGCTGTATGAGTAATAAGGATGTCCTAGTTATTGAACTTACCCTGAGCTGTATGACCAATAAGGATGTCCCAGTTATTGAACTTATTCTGAGCTGTATGAGTAATAAGGATGTCCCAGTTATTGAACTTACCCTGAGCTGTATGAGTAATAAGGATGTCCCAGTTATTGAACTTACCCTGAGCTGTATGAGTAATAAGGATATCTCAGTTATTGAACTTACCCTGAGCTGTATGAGTAATAAGGATGTCCCAGTTATTGAACTTACCCTGAGCTGTATGAGTTATACGGATATCTCAGTTATTGAACTTACCCTGAGCTGTATGAGTAATAAGGATGTCCCAGTTATTGAACTTACCCTGAGCTGTATGAGTAATAAGGATTTCCCAGTTATTGAACTTACCCTGAGCTGTATGAGTAATAAGGATGTCCCAGTTATTGAACTTACCCTGAGCTGTATGAGTAATAAGGATGTCCAAGTTATTGAACTTAACTTGAGCTGTATGAGTGATAAGGATGTCCCTATTATTGAACTTACCTTGAGCTGTATCAGTAATAAGGATGTCCCAGTGATTGAACTTACCCTGTGCTGTATGATTAATAAGGATGTCCCAATTATTGAACTTACCTTGAGCTGTATGAGTAATAAGGATGTCCCAATTATTGAACTTACCTTGAGCTGTATGAGTAATAAGTATGTCCCAGTGATTGAACTTACCCTGAGCTGTATGAGTAATAAGGATGTCCCAATTATTGAACTTACCTTGAGCTGTATGAGTAATAAGGATGTCCCAGTGATTGAACTTACCCTGAGCTGTATGAGTAATAAGGATGTCCCAATTATTGAACTTACCTTGAGCTGTATGAGTAATAAGGATGTCCCAGTGATTGAACTTACCCTGAGCTGTATGAGTAATAAGGATGTCCCAATTATTGAACTTACCTTGAGCTGTATGAGTAATAAAGATGTCCCAATTATTGAACTTACCCTGAGCTCTATGAGTAATAAAGATGTGCCAGTTATTCAACTGACCCTGAGCTGTTTGAGTAATAAGGATGTGCCAGTTATTGAACTTACCCTCAGCTGTATGAGTAATAAGGATATGCCAGTTATTGAACTTACCGTGAGCTGTATGAGTAATAAGGATGTGCCAGTTAATGAACTTACCCTGAGCTGTATGAGTAATAAGGATGTGCCAGTTATTGAACTTACCCTGAGCTGTATGAGTAATAAGGATGTGCCAGTTATTGAACTTACCCTGAGCTGTATGAGTAATAAGGATGTCCCAGTTATTGAACTTACCTTGAGCTGTATGAGTAATAAGGATGTCCCAGTCATTGAACTTACCCTGAGCTGTATGAGTAATAAGGATGTGCCAGTTATTGAACTTACCCTGAGCTGTATGAGTAATAAGGATGTCCCAATTATTGAACTTACCTTGAGTTGTATGAGTAATAAGAATGTCCCAGTGATTGAACTTACCTTGAGCTGTATGAGTAATAATGATGTCCCAGTGATTGAACCTACCTTGAGCTGTATGAGTAATCAGAATGTCCCAGTGATTGAACTTACCCTGAGCTGTATGAGTAATAAGGATGTCCCAGTTATTGAACTTACCCTGAGCTGTATGAGTAATAAGGATGTCCCAGTTATTGAACTTACCCTGAGCTGTCTGAGTAATAAGGATGTCCCAGTTATTGAACTTACCCAGAGCTGTATGAGTAATAAGGATGTTCCAGTTATTGAACTTACCCTGAGCTGTATGAGTAATAAGGATTCCCAGTTATTGAACTTACCCCGAGCTGTATGAGTAATAAGGATGTCCAAGTTATTAAACTTAACTTGAGCTGTATGAGTGATAAGGATGTCCCAATTATTGAACTTACCTTGAGCTGTATCAGTAATAAGGATGTCCCAGTGATTGAACTTACCCTGAGCTGTATGAGTAATAAGGATGTCCCAATTATTGAACTTACCTTGAGCTGTATGAGTAATAAGGATGTCCCAATTATTGAACTTACCATGAGCTGTATGAGTAATAAGGATGTCCCAGTGATTGAACTTACCCTGAGCTGTATGAGTAATAAGAATGTCCCAATTATTGAACTTACCTTGAGCTGTATGAGTAATAAGGATGTCCCAGTGATTGAACTTACCCGGAGCTGTATGAGTAATAAGGATGTCCCAATTATTGAACTTACCTTGAGCTGTATGAGTATTAAGAATGTCCCAGTGATTGAACTTACCCTGAGCTGTATGAGTAATAAGGATGTCCCAATTATTGAACTTACCTTGAGCTGTATGAGTAATAAGGATGTGCCAGTTATTGAACTTACCCTGAGCTGTATGAGTAATAAGGATGTGCCAGTTATTGAACTTACGCTGAGCTGTATGAGTAATAAGGATGTGCCAGTTATTGAACTTACCCTGAGCTGTATGAGTAATAAGGATGTTCCAGTTATTGAACTTACCCTGAGCTGTATGAGTAATAAGGATGTCCCAGTTATTGAACTTACCTTGAGCTGTATGAGTAATAAGGATGTCCCAGTCATTGAGCTTACCCTGAGCTGTATGAGTAATAAGGATGTGCCAGTTATTGAACTTACCCTGAGCTGTATGAGTAATAAGGATTTCCCAATTATTGAACTTACCTTGAGTTGTATGAGTAATAAGGATGTGCCAGTTATTGAACTTACCCTGAGCTGTATGAGTAATAAGGATGTCCCAGTTATTGAACTTACCTTGAGCTGTATGAGTAATAAGGATGTCCTAGTTATTGAACTTACCCTGAGCTGTATGACTAATAAGGATGTCCCAGTTATTGAACTTACCCTGAGCTGTATGAGTAATAAGGATGTCCCAGTTATTGAACTTACCCTGTGCTGTATGAGTAATAAGGATGTCCCAGTTATTGAACTTATTCTGAGCTGTATGAGTAATAAGGATGTCCCAGTTATTGAACTTACCCTGAGCTGTATGAGTAATAAGGATGTCCCAGTTATTGAACTTACCCTGAGCTGTATGAGTAATAAGGATATCTCAGTTATTGAACTTACCCTGAGCTGTATGAGTAATAAGGATGTCCCAGTTATTGAACTTACCCTGAGCTGTATGAGTTATACGGATATCTCAGTTATTGAACTTACCCTGAGCTGTATGAGTAATAAGGATGTCCCAGTTATTGAACTTACCCTGAGCTCTATGAGTAATAAGGATTTCCCAGTTATTGAACTTACCCTGAGCTGTATGAGTAATAAGGATGTCCCAGTTATTGAACTTACCCTGAGCTGTATGAGTAATAAGGATGTCCAAGTTATTGAACTTAACTTGAGCTGTATGAGTGATAAGGATGTCCCTATTATGGAACTTACCTTGAGCTGTATCAGTAATAAGGATGTCCCAGTGATTGAACTTACCCTGTGCTGTGTGATTAATAAGGATGTCCCAATTATTGAACTTACCTTGAGCTGTATGAGTAATAAGGATGTCCCAATTATTGAACTTACCTTGAGCTGTATGAGTAGTAAGTATGTCCCAGTGATTGAACTTACCCTGAGCTGTATGAGTAATAAGGATGTCCCAATTATTGAACTTACCTTGAGCTGTATGAGTAATAAGGATGTCCCAGTGATTAAACTTACCCTGAGCTGTATGAGTAATAATGATGTCCCAATTATTGAACTTACCTTGAGCTGTATGAGTAATAAGGATGTGCCAGTTATTGAACTTACCCTGAGCTGTATGAGTAATAATGATGTCCCAGTGATTGAACCTACCTTGAGCTGTATGAGTAATAAGGATGTCCCACTGATTAAACTTATCCTGAGCTGTATGAGTAAGAAGGATGTGCCAGTTATTGAACGTACCCTGAGCTGTATGAGTAATAAGGATGTCCCAGTTATTGAACTTACCTTGAGCTGTATGAGTAATAAGGATGTCCTAGTTATTGAACTTACCCTGAGCTGTATGACTAATAAGGATATCTCAGTTATTGAACTTACCCTGAGCTGTATGAGTAATAAGGATGTCCCAGTTATTGAACTTACCCTGAGCTGTATGAGTAATAAGGATGTCCCAGTGATTGAACTTACCCTGAGCTGTATGAGTAATAAGGATGTCCCAGTTATTGAACTTACCCTGAGCTGTATGAGTAATAAGTATGTCCCAGTTATTGAACTTACCCTGAGCTGTATGAGTAATAAGGATGTCCCAGTGATTGAACTTTCCCTGACCTGTATGAGTAATAAAGATGTCCCAGTTATTCAACTTACCCTCAGCTGTATGAGTAATAAGGATGTCCCAGTTATTGAACTTACCCTGAGCTGTATGAGTAATAAGGATGACCCAGTGATTGAACTTACCCTGAGCTGTATGAGTAATAAGGATGTCCCAGTTATTGAACTTACCCTGAGCTGTATGAGTAATAAGGATGTCCCAGTTATTGAACTTACCCTGAGCTGTATGAGTAATAAGGATTTCCCAGTGATTCAACTTACACTGAGCTGTATGAGTAATAAGGATGACCCAGTGATTGAACTTTCCCTGAGCTGTATAAGTAATAAGGATGTCCCAGTTATTGAACTTTCCCTGAGCTGTATGAGTAATAAGGATGTCCCAGTTATTGAACTTACCCTGAGCTGTATGAGTAATAAGGATGTCCCAGTTATTGAACTTACCCTGAGCTGTATGAGTAATAAGGATGTCCCAGTGATTGAACTTACCCTGAGCTGTATGAGCAATAAGGATGTCCCAGTTATTGAACTTACCCTGAGCTGTATGAGTAATAAGGATGTGCCAGTTATTGAACTTACCCTGAGCTGTATGAGTAATAAGGATGTCCCAGTTATTGAACTTACCCTGAGCTGTATGAGTAATAAGGATGTCCCAGTTATTGAACTTACCCTGAGCTGTATGAGTAATAAGGATGTCCCAGTTATTGAACTTACCCTGAGCTGTATGAGTAATAAGGATGTCCCAGTGATTGAACTTACCCTGAGCTGTATGAGTAATAAGGATGTCCCAGTTATTGAACTTACCCTGAGCTGTATGAGTAATAAGGATGTCCCAGTTATTGAACTTACCCTGAGCTGTATGAGTAATAAGGATGTCCCAGTTATTGAACTTACCCTGAGCTGTATGAGTAATACGGATGTCCAAGTTGTTGAACTTAACTTGAGCTGTATGAGTAATAAGGATGTCCTAGTTATTGAACTTACCCTGAGCTGTATGACTAATAAGGATGTCCCAGTTATTGAACTTACCCTGAGCTGTATGAGTAATAAGGATGTCCCAGTTATTGAACTTACCCTGAGCTGTATGAGTAATAAGGATGTCCCAGTTATTGAACTTACCCTGAGCTGTATGAGTAATAAGGATTTCCCAGTTATTGAACTTACCCTGAGCTGTATGAGTAATAAGGATGTCCCAGTTATTGAACTTACCCTGAGCTGTATGAGTAATAAGGATGTCCCAGTGATTGAACTTACCCTGAGCTGTATGAGTAATAAGGATGTCCCAATTATTGAACTTACCTTGAGCTGTATGAGTAATAAGGATGTCCCAGTGATTGAACTTACCCTGAGCTGTATGAGTAATAAGGATGTCCCAATTATTGAACTTACCTTGAGCTGTATGAGTAATAAGGATGTCCCAGTGATTGAACTTACCCTGAGCTGTATGAGTAATAAGGATGTCCCAATTATTGAACTTACCTTGAGCTGTATGAGTAATAAAGATGTGCCAGTTATTCAACTGACCCTGAGATGTTTGAGTAATAAGGATGTGCCAGTTATTGAACTTACCCTCAGCTGTATGAGTAATAAGGATATGCCAGTTATTGAACTTACCATGAGCTGTATGAGTAATAAGGATGTGCCAGCTAATGAACTTACCCTGAGCTGTATGAGTAATAATGATGTGCCAGTTATTGAACTTACCCTGAGCTGTATGAGTAATAAGGATGTGCCAGTTATTGAACTTACCCTGAGCTGTATGAGTAATAATGATGTCCCAGTGATTGAACCTACCTTGAGCTGTATGAGTAATAAGGATGTCCCACTGATTAAACTTATCCTGAGCTGTATGAGTAATAAGGAGGTGCCAGTTATTGAACGTACCCTGAGCTGTATGAGTAATAAGGATGTCCCAGTTATTGAAATTACCTTGAGCTGTATGAGTAATAAGGATGTCCTAGTTATTGAACTTACCCTGAGCTGTATGACTAATAAGGATATCTCAGTTATTGAACTTACCCTGAGCTGTATGAGTAATAAGGATGTCCCAGTTATTGAACTTACCCTGAGCTGTATGAGTAATAAGGATGTCCCAGTGATTGAACTTACCCTGAGCTGTATGAGTAATAAGGATGTCCCAGTTATTGAACTTACCCTGAGCTGTATGAGTAATAAGAATGTCCCATTATTGAACTTACCTTGAGCTGTATGAGTAATAAGGATGTCCCAGTGATTGAACTTACCCGGAGCTGTATGAGTAAAAAGGATGTCCCAATTATTGAACTTACCTTGAGCTGTATGAGTATTAAGAATGTCCCAGTGATTGAACTTACCCTGAGCTGTATGAGTAATAAGATTGTCCCAATTATTGAACTTACCTTGAGCTGTATGAGTAATAAAGATGTCCCAATTATTGAACTTACCCTGAGCTGTATGAGTAATAAAGATGTGCCAGTTATTGAACTGACCCTGAGCTGTTTGAGAAATAAGGATGTGCCAGTTATTGAACTTACCCTCAGCTGTATGAGTAATAAGGATGTGCCAGTTATTGAACTTACCCTGAGCTGTATGAGTAATAAGGATGTCCCAATTATTGAACTTACCTTGAGTTGTATGAGTAATAAGGATGTGCCAGTTATTGAACTTACCCTGAGCTGTATGAGTAATAAGGATGTCCCAGTTATTGAACTTACCTTGAGCTGTATGAGTAATAAGGATGTCCTAGTTATTGAACTTACCCTGAGCTGTATGACTAATAAGGATGTCCCAGTTATTGAACTTACCCTGAGCTGTATGAGTAATAAGGATGTCCCAGTTATTGAACTTACCCTGTGCTGTATGAGTAATAAGGATGTCCCGGTTATTGAACTTACCCTGAGCTGTATGAGTAATAAGGATGTCCCAGTTATTGAACTTACCCTGAGCTGTATGAGTAATAAGGATATCTCAGTTATTGAACTTACCCTGAGCTGTATGAGTAATAAGGATGTCCCAGTTATTGAACTTACCCTGAGCTGTATGAGTTATACGGATATCTCAGTTATTGAACTTACCCTGAGCTGTATGAGTAATAAGGATGTCCCAGTTATTGAACTTACCCTGAGCTGTATGAGTAATAAGGATTTCCCTGTTATTGAACTTACCCTGAGCTGTATGAGTAATAAGGATGTCCCAGTTATTGAACTTACCCTGAGCTGTATGAGTAATAAGGATGTCCAAGTTATTGAACTTAACTTGAGCTGTATGAGTGATAAGGATGTCCCTATTATTGAACTTACCTTGAGCTGTATCAGTAATAAGGATGTCCCAGTGATTGAACTTACCCTGTGCTGTATGATTAATAAGGATGTCCCAATTATTGAACTTACCTTGAGCTGTATGAGTAATAAGGATGTCCCAATTATTGAACTTACCTTGAGCTGTATGAGTAATAAGTATGTCCCAGTGATTGAACTTACCCTGAGCTGTATGAGTAATAAGGATGTCCCAGTTATTGAACTTACCCTGAGCTGTATGAGTAATAAGTATGTCCCAGTTATTGAACTTACCCTGAGCTGTATGAGTAATAAGGATGTCCCAGTGATTGAACTTTCCCTGACATGTATGAGTAATAAAGATGTCCCAGTTATTCAACTTACCCTCAGCTGTATGAGTAATAAGGAGGTCCCAGTTATTGAACTTACCCTGAGCTGTATGAGTAATAAGGATGACCCAGTGATTGAACTTACCCTGAGCTGTATGAGTAATAAGGATGTCCCAGTTATTGAACTTACCCTGAGCTGTATGAGTAATAAGGATGTCCCAGTTATTGAACTTACCCTGAGCTGTATGAGTAATAAGGATGTCCCAGTGATTCCACTTACACTGAGCTGTATGAGTAATAAGGATGACCCAGTGATTGAACTTTCCCTGAGCTGTATAAGTAATAAGGATGTCCCAGTTATTGAACTTTCCCTGAGCTGTATGAGTAATAAGGATGTCCCAGTTATTGAACTTACCCTGAGCTGTATGAGTAATAAGGATGTCCCAGTTATTGAACTTACCCTGAGCTCTATGAGTAATAAGGATGTCCCAGTTATTGAACTTACCCTGAGCTGTATGAGTAATAAGGATGTCCCAGTTATTGAACTTACCCTGAGCTGTATGAGTAATAAGGATGTCCCAGTTATTGAACTTACCCTGAGCTGTATGAGTAATAAGGATGTCCCAGTGATTGAACTTACCCTGAGCTGTATGAGTAATAAGGATGTCCCAGTTATTGAACTTACCCTGAGCTGTATGAGTAATAAGGATGTCCCAGTTATTGAACTTACCCTGAGCTGTATGAGTAATAAGGATGTCCCAGTTATTGAACTTACCCTGAGCTGTATGAGTAATACGGATGTCCAAGTTGTTGAACTTAACTTGAGCTGTATGAGTAATAAGGATGTCCTAGTTATTGAACTTACCCTGAGCTGTATGACCAATAAGGATGTCCCAGTTATTGAACTTACCCTGAGCTGTATGAGTAATAAGGATGTCCCAGTTATTGAACTTACCCTGAGCTGTATGAGTAATAAGGATGTCCCAGTTATTGAACTTACCCTGAGCTGTATGAGTAATAAGGATTTCCCAGTTATTGGACTTACCCTGAGCTCTATGAGTAATAAGGATGTCCCAGTTATTGAACTTACCCTGAGCTGTATGAGTAATAAGGATTTCCCAGTGATTGAACTTACCCTGAGCTGTATGAGTAATAAGGATGTCCCAATTATTGAACTTACCTTGAGCTGTATGAGTAATAAGGATGTCCCAATTATTGAACTTACCATGAGCTGTATGAGTAATAAGGATGTCCCAGTGATTGAACTTACCCTGAGCTGTATGAGTAATAAGAATGTCCCAATTATTGAACTTACCTTGAGCTGTATGAGTAATAAGGATGTCCCAGTGATTGAACTTACCCGGAGCTGTATGAGTAATAAGGATGTCCCAATTATTGAACTTACCTTGAGCTGTATGAGTATTAAGAATGTCCCAGTGATTGAACTTACCCTGAGCTGTATGAGTAATAAGATTGTCCCAATTATTGAACTTACCTTGAGCTGTATGAGTAATAAAGATGTCCCAATTATTGAACTTACCCTGAGCTGTATGAGTAATAAAGATGTGCCAGTTATTGAACTGACCCTGAGCTGTTTGAGAAATAAGGATGTGCCAGTTATTGAACTTACCCTCAGCTGTATGAGTAATAAGGATATGCCAGTTATTGAACTTACCCTGAGCTGTATGAGTAATAAGGATGTGCCAGTTATTGAATTTACCCTGAGCTGTATGAGTAATAAGGATGTGCCAGTTATTGAACTTACGCTGAGCTGTATGAGTAATAAGGATGTGCCAGTTATTGAACTTACCCTGAGCTGTATGAGTAATAAGGATGTGCCAGTTATTGAACTTACCCTGAGCTGTATGAGTAATAAGGATGTCCCAGTTATTGAACTTACCTTGAGCTGTATGAGTAATAAAGATGTCCCAGTCATTGAGCTTACCCTGAGCTGTATGAGTAATAAGGATGTCCTAGTTATTGAACTTACCCTGAGCTGTATGACTAATAAGGATGTCCCAGTTATTGAACTTACCCTGGGCTGTATGAGTAATAAGGATGTCCCAGTTATTGAACTTACCCTGTGCTGTATGAGTAATAAGGATGTCCCAGTTATTGAACTTATTCTGAGCTGTATGAGTAATAAGGATGTCCCAGTTATTGAACTTACCCTGAGCTGTATGAGTAATAAGGATGTCCCAGTTATTGAACTTACCCTGAGCTGAATGAGTAATAAGGATATCTCCGTTATTGAACTTACCCTGAGCTGTATGAGTAATAAGGATGTCCCAGTTATTGAACTTACCCTGAGCTGTATGAGTTATACGGATATCTCAGTTATTGAACTTACCCTGAGCTGTATGAGTAATAAGGATGTCCCAGTTATTGAACTTACCCTGAGCTGTATGAGTAATAAGGATTTACCTGTTATTGAACTTACCCTGAGCTGTATGAGTAATAAGGATGTCCCAGTTATTGAACTTACCCTGAGCTGTATGAGTAATAAGGATGTCCAAGTTATTGAACTTAACTTGAGCTGTATGAGTGATAAGGATGTCCCTATTATTGAACTTACCTTGAGCTGTATGAGTAATAAGGATGTCCCAGTGATTGAACTTACCCTGAGCTGTATGATTAATAAGGATGTCCCAATTATTGAACTTACCTTGTGCTGTATGAGTAATAAGGATGTCCCAGTGATTGAACTTACCCTGAGCTGTATGAGTAATAAGGATGTCCCAATTATTGAACTTACCTTGAGCTGTATGAGTAATAAAGATGTCCCAATTATTGAACTTACCCTGAGCTGTATGAGTAATAAAGATGTGCCAGTTATTGAACTGACCCTGAGCTGTTTGAGTAATAAGGATGTCCCAGTTATTGAACTTACCCTGAGCTGTATGAGTAATAAGGATGACCCAGTGATTGAACTTACCCTGAGCTGTATGAGTAATAAGGATGTCCCAGTTATTGAACTTACCCTGAGCTGTATGAGTAATAAGGATGTGCCAGTTATTGAATTTACCCTGAGCTGTATGATTAATAAGGATGAGCCAGTTTTTGAACTTACCCTGAGCTGTATGAGTAATAAGAATGTGCCAGTTATTGAACTTACCCTGAGCTGTATGAGTAATAAGGATGTCCCAGTTATTGAAGTTACCTTGAGCTGTATGAGTAATAAGGATGTCCCAGTCATTGAACTTACCCTGAGCTGTATGAGTAATAAGGATGTGCCAGTTATTGAACTTACCCTGAGCTGTATGAGTAATAAGGATGTCCCAATTATTGAACTTACCTTGATTTGTATGAGTAATAAGAATGTCCCAGTGATTGAACTTACCCTGAGCTGTATGAGTAATAAGGATGTCCCAGTTATTGAACTTACCCTGAGCTGTATGAGTAATAAGGATGTCCCAGTGATTGAACTTACCCTGAGCTGTATGAGTAATAAGGATGTCCCAGTTATTGAACTTTCCCTCAGCTGTATGAGTAATAAGGATGTCCCAGTTATTGAAGTTACCCTGAGCTGTATGAGTAATAAGGATGTCCCACTTATTGAACTTACCCTGAGCTGTATGAGTAATAAGAATGTCCCAGTGATTGAACTTACCCTGAGCTGTATGAGTAATAAGGATGTCCCAGTTATTGAAATTACCCTGAGCTGTATGAGTAATAAGGATGTCCCAGTTATTGAACTTACCCTGAGCTGTCTGAGTAATAAGGATGTCCCAGTTATTGAACTTACCCAGAGCTGTATGAGTAATAAGGATGTCCCAGTTATTGAACTTACCCTGAGCTGTATGAGTAATAAGGATGTCCCAGTTATTGAACTTACCCTGAGCTGTATGAGTAATAAGGATGTCGAAGTTATTAAACTTAACTTGAGCTGTATGAGTGATAAGGATGTGCCAGTTATTGAATTTACCCTGAGCTGTATGAGTAATAAGGATGTGCCAGTTATTGAACTTACCCTGAGCTGTATGAGTAATAAGAATGTGCCAGTTATTGAACTTACCCTGAGCTGTATGAGTAATAAGGATGTCCCAGTTATTGAACTTACCTTGAGCTGTATGAGTAATAAGGATTTCCCAGTCATTGAACTTACCCTGAGCTGTATGAGTAATAAGGATGTGCCAGTTATTGAACTTACCCTGAGCTGTATGAGTAATAAGGATGTCCCAGTTATTGAACTTTCCCTCAGCTGTATTAGTAATAAGGATGTCCCAGTTATTGAAGTTACCCTGAGCTGTATGATTAAGAAGGATGTCCCAGTTATTTAACTTACCCTGAGCTGT
The DNA here is from genome assembly GCF_036971445.1 of Narcine bancroftii. Lineage (NCBI taxonomy): Eukaryota > Metazoa > Chordata > Chondrichthyes > Torpediniformes > Narcinidae > Narcine > Narcine bancroftii. The sequence continues at coordinate 53,797,608 of NC_091478.1, read as the reverse complement.
ATGTGTAATAAGGATGTCCCAGTGATTGAACTTACCCTGAGCTGTATGAGTAATAAGGATGTCCCAGTGATTGAACTTTCCCTGAGCTGTATGAGTAATAAGTATGTCCCAGTTATTGAACTTTCCCTGAGCTGTATGAGTAATAAGGATGTCCCAGTTATTGAACTTACCCTGAGCTGTATGAGTAATAAGGATGTCCCAGTTATTGAACTTACCCTGAGCTGTATGAGTAATAAGGATGTCCCACTTTTTGAACTTACCCTGAGCTGTATGAGTAATAAGAATGTCCCAGTGATTGAACTTACCCTGAGCTGTATGAGTAATAAGGATGTCCCAGTTATTGAACTTACCCTGAGCTGTATGAGTAATAAGGATGTCCCAGTTATTGAACTTACCCTGAGCTGTATGAGTAATAAGGATGTCCCAGTGATTGAACTTACCCTGAGCTGTATGAGCAATAAGGATGTCCCAGTTATTGAACTTACCCTGAGCTGTATGAGTAATAAGGATGTGCCAGTTATTGAACTTACCCTGAGCTGTATGAGTAATAAGGATGTCCCAGTTATTGAACTTACCCTGAGCTGTATGAGTAATAAGGATGTCCCAGTTATTGAACTTACCCTGAGCTGTATGAGTAATAAGGATGTCCCAGTTATTGAACTTACCCTGAGCTGTATGAGTAATAAGGATGTCCCAGTGATTGAACTTACCCTGAGCTGTATGAGTAATAAGGATGTCCCAGTTATTGAACTTACCCTGAGCTGTATGAGTAATAAGGATGTCCCAGTTATTGAACTTACCCTGAGCTGTATGAGTAATAAGGATGTCCCAGTTATTGAACTTACCCTGAGCTGTATGAGTAATACGGATGTCCAAGTTGTTGAACTTAACTTGAGCTGTATGAGTAATAAGGATGTCCTAGTTATTGAACTTACCCTGAGCTGTATGACCAATAAGGATGTCCCAGTTATTGAACTTACCCTGAGCTGTATGAGTAATAAGGATGTCCCAGTTATTGAACTTACCCTGAGCTGTATGAGTAATAAGGATGTCCCAGTTATTGAACTTACCCTGAGCTGTATGAGTAATAAGGATTTCCCAGTTATTGAACTTACCCTGAGCTCTATGAGTAATAAGGATGTCCCAGTTATTGAACTTACCCTGAGCTGTATGAGTAATAAGGATTTCCCAGTGATTGAACTTACCCTGAGCTGTATGAGTAATAAGGATGTCCCAATTATTGAACTTACCTTGAACTGTATGAGTAATAAGGATGTCCCAATTATTGAACTTACCATGAGCTGTATGAGTAATAAGGATGTCCCAGTGATTGAACTTACCCTGAGCTGTATGAGTAATAAGAATGTCCCAATTATTGAACTTACCTTGAGCTGTATGAGTAATAAGGATGTCCCAGTGATTGAACTTACCCGGAGCTGTATGAGTAATAAGGATGTCCCAATTATTGAACTTACCTTGAGCTGTATGAGTATTAAGAATGTCCCAGTGATTGAACTTACCCTGAGCTGTATGAGTAATAAGATTGTCCCAATTATTGAACTTACCTTGAGCTGTATGAGTAATAAAGATGTCCCAATTATTGAACTTACCCTGAGCTGTATGAGTAATAAAGATGTGCCAGTTATTGAACTGACCCTGAGCTGTTTGAGAAATAAGGATGTGCCAGTTATTGAACTTACCCTCAGCTGTATGAGTAATAAGGATATGCCAGTTATTGAACTTACCCTGAGCTGTATGAGTAATAAGGATGTGCCAGTTATTGAATTTACCCTGAGCTGTATGAGTAATAAGGATGTGCCAGTTATTGAACTTACGCTGAGCTGTATGAGTAATAAGGATGTGCCAGTTATTGAACTTACCCTGAGCTGTATGAGTAATAAGGATGTGCCAGTTATTGAACTTACCCTGAGCTGTATGAGTAATAAGGATGTCCCAGTTATTGAACTTACCTTGAGCTGTATGAGTAATAAGGATGTCCCAGTCATTGAGCTTACCCTGAGCTGTATGAGAAATAAGGATGTCCTAGTTATTGAACTTACCCGGAGCTGTATGACTAATAAGGATGTCCCAGTTATTGAACTTACCCTGGGCTGTATGAGTAATAAGGATGTCCCAGTTATTGAACTTACCCTGTGCTGTATGAGTAATAAGGATGTCCCAGTTATTGAACTTATTCTGAGCTGTATGAGTAATAAGGATGTCCCAGTTATTGAACTTACCCTGTGCTGTATGAGTAATAAGGATGTCCCAGTTATTGAACTTATTCTGAGCTGTATGAGTAATAAGGATGTCCCAGTTATTGAACTTACCCTGAGCTGTATGAGTAATAAGGATGTCCCAGTTATTGAACTTACCCTGAGCTGAATGAGTAATAAGGATATCTCCGTTATTGAACTTACCCTGAGCTGTATGAGTAATAAGGATGTCCCAGTTATTGAACTTACCCTGAGCTGTATGAGTTATACGGATATCTCAGTTATTGAACTTACCCTGAGCTGTATGAGTAATAAGGATGTCCCAGTTATTGAACTTACCCTGAGCTGTATGAGTAATAAGGATTTCCCTGTTATTGAACTTACCCTGAGCTGTATGAGTAATAAGGATGTCCCAGTTATTGAACTTACCCTGAGCTGTATGAGTAATAAGGATGTCCAAGTTATTGAACTTAACTTGAGCTGTATGAGTGATAAGGATGTCCCTATTATTGAACTTACCTTGAGCTGTATGAGTAATAAGGATGTCCCAGTGATTGAACTTACCCTGAGCTGTATGATTAATAAGGATGTCCCAATTATTGAACTTACCTTGAGCTGTATGAGTAATAAGGATGTCCCAGTGATTGAACTTACCCTGAGCTGTATGAGTAATAAGGATGTCCCAATTATTGAACTTACCTTGAGCTGTATGAGTAATAAAGATGTCCCAATTATTGAACTTACCCTGAGCTGTATGAGTAATAAAGATGTGCCAGTTATTGAACTGACCCTGAGCTGTTTGAGTAATAAGGATGTCCCAGTTATTGAACTTACCCTGAGCTGTATGAGTAATAAGGATGACCCAGTGATTGAACTTACCCTGAGCTGTATGAGTAATAAGGATGTCCCAGTTATTGAACTTACCCTGAGCTGTATGAGTAATAAGGATGTGCCAGTTATTGAATTTACCCTGAGCTGTATGATTAATAAGGATGAGCCAGTTTTTGAACTTACCCTGAGCTGTATGAGTAATAAGAATGTGCCAGTTATTGAACTTACCCTGAGCTGTATGAGTAATAAGGATGTCCCAGTTATTGAACTTACCTTGAGCTGTATGAGTAATAAGGATGTCCCAGTCATTGAACTTACCCTGAGCTGTATGAGTAATAAGGATGTGCCAGTTATTGAACTTACCCTGAGCTGTATGAGTAATAAGGATGTCCCAATTATTGAACTTACCTTTATTTGTATGAGTAATAAGAATGTCCCAGTGATTGAACTTACCCTGAGCTGTATGAGTAATAAGGATGTCCCAGTTATTGAACTTACCCTGAGCTGTATGAGTAATAAGGATGTCCCAGTTATTGAACTTTCCCTCAGCTGTATGAGTAATAAGGATGTCCCAGTTATTGAAGTTACCCTGAGCTGTATGAGTAATAAGGATGTCCCACTTATTGAACTTACCCTGAGCTGTATGAGTAATAAGAATGTCCCAGTGATTGAACTTACCCTGAGCTGTATGAGTAATAAGGATGTCCCAGTTATTGAAATTACCCTGAGCTGTATGAGTAATAAGGATGTCCCAGTTATTGAACTTACCCTGAGCTGTCTGAGTAATAAGGATGTCCCAGTTATTGAACTTACCCAGAGCTGTATGAGTAATAAGGATGTCCCAATTATTGAACTTACCTTGAGCTGTATGAGTAATAAGGATGTCCCAGTGATTGAACTTACCCTGAGCTGTATGAGTAATAAGGATGTCCCAATTATTGAACTTACCTTGAGCTGTATGAGTAATAAAGATGTCCCAATTATTGAACTTACCCTGAGCTGTATGAGTAATAAAGATGTGCCAGTTATTGAACTGACCCTGAGCTGTTTGAGTAATAAGGATGTCCCAGTTATTGAACTTACCCTGAGCTGTATGAGTAATAAGGATGACCCAGTGATTGAACTTACCCTGAGCTGTATGAGTAATAAGGATGTCCCAGTTATTGAACTTACCCTGAGCTGTATGAGTAATAAGGATGTGCCAGTTATTGAATTTACCCTGAGCTGTATGATTAATAAGGATGAGCCAGTTTTTGAACTTACCCTGAGCTGTATGAGTAATAAGAATGTGCCAGTTATTGAACTTACCCTGAGCTGTATGAGTAATAAGGATGTCCCAGTTATTGAACTTACCTTGAGCTGTATGAGTAATAAGGATGTCCCAGTCATTGAACTTACCCTGAGCTGTATGAGTAATAAGAATGTGCCAGTTATTGAACTTACCCTGAGCTGTATGAGTAATAAGGATGTCCCAATTATTGAACTTACCTTTATTTGTATGAGTAATAAGAATGTCCCAGTGATTGAACTTACCCTGAGCTGTATGAGTAATAAGGATGTCCCAGTTATTGAACTTACCCTGAGCTGTATGAGTAATAAGGATGTCCCAGTTATTGAACTTTCCCTCAGCTGTATGAGTAATAAGGATGTCCCAGTTATTGAAGTTACCCTGAGCTGTATGAGTAATAAGGATGTCCCACTTATTGAACTTACCCTGAGCTGTATGAGTAATAAGAATGTCCCAGTGATTGAACTTACCCTGAGCTGTATGAGTAATAAGGATGTCCCAGTTATTGAAATTACCCTGAGCTGTATGAGTAATAAGGATGTCCCAGTTATTGAACTTACCCTGAGCTGTCTGAGTAATAAGGATGTCCCAGTTATTGAACTTACCCAGAGCTGTATGAGTAATAAGGATGTCCCAGTTATTGAACTTACCCTGAGCTGTATGAGTAATAAGGATGTCCCAGTTATTGAACTTACCCTGAGCTGTATGAGTAATAAGGATGTCGAAGTTATTAAACTTAACTTGAGCTGTATGAGTGATAAGGATGTGCCAGTTATTGAATTTACCCTGAGCTGTATGAGTAATAAGGATGTGCCAGTTATTGAACTTACCCTGAGCTGTATGAGTAATAAAAATGTGCCAGTTATTGAACTTACCCTGAGCTGTATGAGTAATAAGGATGTCCCAGTTATTGAACTTACCTTGAGCTGTATGAGTAATAAGGATTTCCCAGTCATTGAACTTACCCTGAGCTGTATGAGTAATAAGGATGTGCCAGTTATTGAACTTACCCTGAGCTGTATGAGTAATAAGGATGTCCCAGTTATTGAACTTTCCCTCAGCTGTATTAGTAATAAGGATGTCCCAGTTATTGAAGTTACCCTGAGCTGTATGATTAAGAAGGATGTCCCAGTTATTTAACTTACCCTGAGCTGTATGTGTAATAAGGATGTCCCAGTGATTGAACTTACCCTGAGCTGTATGAGTAATAAGGATGTCCCAGTGATTGAACTTTCCCTGAGCTGTATGAGTAATAAGTATGTCCCAGTTATTGAACTTTCCCTGAGCTGTATGAGTAATAAGGATGTCCCAGTTATTGAACTTACCCTGAGCTGTATGAGTAATAAGGATGTCCCACTTTTTGAACTTACCCTGAGCTGTATGAGTAATAAGAATGTCCCAGTGATTGAACTTACCCTGAGCTGTATGAGTAATAAGGATGTCCCAGTTATTGAACTTACCCTGAGCTGTATGAGTAATAAGGATGTCCCAGTTATTGAACTTACCCTGAGCTGTCTGAGTAATAAGGATGTCCCAGTTATTGAACTTACCCAGAGCTGTATGAGTAATAAGGATGTCCCAGTTATTGAACTTACCCTGAGCTGTATGAGTAATAAGGATTCCCAGTTATTGAACTTACCCTGAGCTGTATGAGCAATAAGGATGTCCAAGTTATTAAACTTAACTTGAGCTGTATGAGTGATAAGGATGTCCCAATTATTGAACTTACCTTGAGCTGTATCAGTAATAAGGATGTCCCAGTGATTGAACTTACCCTGAGCTGTATGAGTAATAAGGATGTCCCAATTATTGAACTTACCTTGGGCTGTATGAGTAATAAGGATGTCCCAATTATTGAACTTACCATGAGCTGTATGAGTAATAAGGATGTCCCAGTTATTGAACTTACCCTGAGCTGTATGAGTAATAAGGATGTCCCAGTGATTGAACTTACCCTGAGCTGTATGAGCAATAAGGATGTCCCAGTTATTGAACTTACCCTGAGCTGTATGAGTAATAAGGATGTGCCAGTTATTGAACTTACCCTGAGCTGTAAGAGTAATAAGGATGTCCCAGTTATTGAACTTACCCTGAGCTGTATGAGTAATAAGGATGTCCCAGTTATTGAACTTACCCTGAGCTGTATGAGTAATAAGGATGTCCCAGTTATTGAACTTACCCTGAGCTGTATGAGTAATAAGGATGTCCCAGTGATTGAACTTACCCTGAGCTGTATGAGTAATAAGGATGTCCCAGTTATTGAACTTACCCTGAGCTGTATGAGTAATAAGGATGTCCCAGTTATTGAACTTACCCTGAGCTGTATGAGTAATAAGGATGTCCCAGTTATTGAACTTACCCTGAGCTGTATGAGTAATACGGATGTCCAAGTTGTTGAACTTAACTTGAGCTGTATGAGTAATAAGGATGTCCTAGTTATTGAACTTACCCTGAGCTGTATGACCAATAAGGATGTCCCAGTTATTGAACTTACCCTGAGCTGTATGAGTAATAAGGATGTCCCAGTTATTGAACTTACCCTGAGCTGTATGAGTAATAAGGATGTCCCAGTTATTGAACTTACCCTGAGCTGTATGAGTAATAAGGATTTCCCAGTTATTGAACTTACCCTGAGCTCTATGAGTAATAAGGATGTCCCAGTTATTGAACTTACCCTGAGCTGTATGAGTAATAAGGATTTCCCAGTGATTGAACTTACCCTGAGCTGTATGAGTAATAAGGATGTCCCAATTATTGAACTTACCTTGAGCTGTATGAGTAATAAGGATGTCCCAATTATTGAACTTACCATGAGCTGTATGAGTAATAAGGATGTCCCAGTGATTGAACTTACCCTGAGCTGTATGAGTAATAAGAATGTCCCAATTATTGAACTTACCTTGAGCTGTATGAGTAATAAGGATGTCCCAGTGATTGAACTTACCCGGAGCTGTATGAGTAATAAGGATGTCCCAATTATTGAACTTACCTTGAGCTGTATGAGTATTAAGAATGTCCCAGTGATTGAACTTACCCTGAGCTGTATGAGTAATAAGATTGTCCCAATTATTGAACTTACCTTGAGCTGTATGAGTAATAAAGATGTCCCAATTATTGAACTTACCCTGAGCTGTATGAGTAATAAAGATGTGCCAGTTATTGAACTGACCCTGAGCTGTTTGAGAAATACGGATGTGCCAGTTATTGAACTTACCCTCAGCTGTATGAGTAATAAGGATATGCCAGTTATTGAACTTACCCTGAGCTGTATGAGTAATAAGGATGTGCCAGTTATTGAATTTACCCTGAGCTGTATGAGTAATAAGGATGTGCCAGTTATTGAACTTACGCTGAGCTGTATGAGTAATAAGGATGTGCCAGTTATTGAACTTACCCTGAGCTGTATGAGTAATAAGGATGTGCCAGTTATTGAACTTACCCTGAGCTGTATGAGTAATAAGGATGTCCCAGTTATTGAACTTACCTTGAGCTGTATGAGTAATAAGGATGTCCCAGTCATTGAGCTTACCCTGAGCTGTATGAGTAATAAGGATGTCCTAGTTATTGAACTTACCCTGAGCTGTATGACTAATAAGGATGTCCCAGTTATTGAACTTACCCTGGGCTGTATGAGTAATAAGGATGTCCCAGTTATTGAACTTACCCTGTGCTGTATGAGTAATAAGGATGTCCCAGTTATTGAACTTATTCTGAGCTGTATGAGTAATAAGGATGTCCCAGTTATTGAACTTACCCTGAGCTGTATGAGTAATAAAGATGTCCCAGTTATTGAACTTACCCTGAGCTGAATGAGTAATAAGGATATCTCCGTTATTGAACTTACCCTGAGCTGTATGAGTAATAAGGATGTCCCAGTTATTGAACTTACCCTGAGCTGTATGAGTTATACGGATATCTCAGTTATTGAACTTACCCTGAGCTGTATGAGTAATAAGGATGTCCCAGTTATTGAACTTACCCTGAGCTGTATGAGTAATAAGGATTTCCCTGTTATTGAACTTACCCTGAGCTGTATGAGTAATAAGGATGTCCCAGTTATTGAACTTACCCTGAGCTGTATGAGTAATAAGGATGTCCAAGTTATTGAACTTAACTTGAGCTGTATGAGTGATAAGGATGTCCCTATTATTGAACTTACCTTGAGCTGTATGAGTAATAAGGATGTCCCAGTGATTGAACTTACCCTGAGCTGTATGATTAATAAGGATGTCCCAATTATTGAACTTACCTTGTGCTGTATGAGTAATAAGGATGTCCCAGTGATTGAACTTACCCTGAGCTGTATGAGTAATAAGGATGTCCCAATTATTGAACTTACCTTGAGCTGTATGAGTAATAAAGATGTCCCAATTATTGAACTTACCCTGAGCTGTATGAGTAATAAAGATGTGCCAGTTATTGAACTGACCCTGAGCTGTTTGAGTAATAAGGATGTCCCAGTTATTGAACTTACCCTGAGCTGTATGAGTAATAAGGATGACCCAGTGATTGAACTTACCCTGAGCTGTATGAGTAATAAGGATGTCCCAGTTATTGAACTTACCCTGAGCTGTATGAGTAATAAGGATGTGCCAGTTATTGAATTTACCCTGAGCTGTATGATTAATAAGGATGAGCCAGTTTTTGAACTTACCCTGAGCTGTATGAGTAATAAGAATGTGCCAGTTATTGAACTTACCCTGAGCTGTATGAGTAATAAGGATGTCCCAGTTATTGAACTTACCTTGAGCTGTATGAGTAATAAGGATGTCCCAGTCATTGAACTTACCCTGAGCTGTATGAGTAATAAGGATGTGCCAGTTATTGAACTTACCCTGAGCTGTATGAGTAATAAGGATGTCCCAATTATTGAACTTACCTTGATTTGTATGAGTAATAAGAATGTCCCAGTGATTGAACTTACCCTGAGCTGTATGAGTAATAAGGATGTCCCAGTTATTGAACTTACCCTGAGCTGTATGAGTAATAAGGATGTCCCAGTGATTGAACTTACCCTGAGCTGTATGAGTAATAAGGATGTCCCAGTTATTGAACTTTCCCTCAGCTGTATGAGTAATAAGGATGTCCCAGTTATTGAAGTTACCCTGAGCTGTATGAGTAATAAGGATGTCCCACTTATTGAACTTACCCTGAGCTGTATGAGTAATAAGAATGTCCCAGTGATTGAACTTACCCTGAGCTGTATGAGTAATAAGGATGTCCCAGTTATTGAAATTACCCTGAGCTGTATGAGTAATAAGGATGTCCCAGTTATTGAACTTACCCTGAGCTGTCTGAGTAATAAGGATGTCCCAGTTATTGAACTTACCCAGAGCTGTATGAGTAATAAGGATGTCCCAGTTATTGAACTTACCCTGAGCTGTATGAGTAATAAGGATGTCCCAGTTATTGAACTTACCCTGAGCTGTATGAGTAATAAGGATGTCGAAGTTATTAAACTTAACTTGAGCTGTATGAGTGATAAGGATGTGCCAGTTATTGAATTTACCCTGAGCTGTATGAGTAATAAGGATGTGCCAGTTATTGAACTTACCCTGAGCTGTATGAGTAATAAGAATGTGCCAGTTATTGAACTTACCCTGAGCTGTATGAGTAATAAGGATGTCCCAGTTATTGAACTTACCTTGAGCTGTATGAGTAATAAGGATTTCCCTGTTATTGAACTTTCCCTCAGCTGTATTAGTAATAAGGATGTCCCAGTTATTGAAGTTACCCTGAGCTGTATGATTAAGAAGGATGTCCCAGTTATTTAACTTACCCTGAGCTGTATGTGTAATAAGGATGTCCCAGTGATTGAACTTACCCTGAGCTGTATGAGTAATAAGGATGTCCCAGTGATTGAACTTTCCCTGAGCTGTATGAGTAATAAGTATGTCCCAGTTATTGAACTTTCCCTGAGCTGTATGAGTAAAAAGGATGTCCCAGTTATTGAACTTACCCTGAGCTGTATGAGTAATAAGGATGTCCCAGTTATTGAACTTACCCTGAGCTGTATGACTAATAAGGATGTCCCACTTTTTGAACTTACCCTGAGCTGTATGAGTAATAAGAATGTCCCAGTGATTGAACTTACCCTGAGCTGTATGAGTAATAAGGATGTCCCAGTTATTGAACTTACCCTGAGCTGTATGAGTAATAAGGATGTCCCAGTTATTGAACTTACCCTGAGCTGTATGAGTAATAAGGATGTCCCAGTGATTGAACTTACCCTGAGCTGTATGAGCAATAAGGATGTCCCAGTTATTGAACTTACCCTGAGCTGTATGAGTAATAAGGATGTGCCAGTTATTGAACTTACCCTGAGCTGTATGAGTAATAAGGATGTCCCAGTTATTGAACTTACCCTGAGCTGTATGAGTAATAAGGATGTCCCAGTTATTGAACTTACCCTGAGCTGTATGAGTAATAAGGATGTCCCAGTTATTGAACTTACCCTGAGCTGTATGAGTAATAAGGATGTCCCAGTGATTGAACTTACCCTGAGCTGTATGAGTAATAAGGATGTCCCAGTTATTGAACTTACCCTGAGCTGTATGTGTAATAAGGATGTCCCAGTTATTGAACTTACCCTGAGCTGTATGAGTAATAAGGATGTCCCAGTTATTGAACTTACCCTGAGCTGTATGAGTAATACGGATGTCCAAGTTGTTGAACTTAACTTGAGCTGTATGAGTAATAAGGATGTCCCAGTTATTGAACTTACCCTGAGCTGTATGACCAATAAGGATGTCCCAGTTATTGAACTTACCCTGAGCTGTATGAGTAATAAGGATGTCCCAGTTATTGAACTTACCCTGAGCTGTATGAGTAATAAGGATGTCCCAGTTATTGAACTTACCCTGAGCTGTATGAGTAATAAGGATTTCCCAGTTATTGAACTTACCCTGAGCTCTATGAGTAATAAGGATGTCCCAGTTATTGAACTTACCCTGAGCTGTATGAGTAATAAGGATTTCCCAGTGATTGAACTTACCCTGAGCTGTATGAGTAATAAGGATGTCCCAATTATTGAACTTACCTTGAGCTGTATGAGTAATAAGGATGTCCCAATTATTGAACTTACCATGAGCTGTATGAGTAATAAGGATGTCCAGTGATTGAACTTACCCTGAGCTGTATGAGTAATAAGAATGTCCCAATTATTGAACTTACCTTGAGCTGTATGAGTAATAAGGATGTCCCAGTGATTGAACTTACCCGGAGCTGTATGAGTAATAAGGATGTCCCAATTATTGAACTTACCTTGAGCTGTATGAGTATTAAGAATGTCCCAGTGATTGAACTTACCCTGAGCTGTATGAGTAATAAGATTGTCCCAATTATTGAACTTACCTTGAGCTGTATGAGTAATAAAGATGTCCCAATTATTGAACTTACCCTGAGCTGTATGAATAATAAAGATGTGCCAGTTATTGAACTGACCCTGAGCTGTTTGAGAAATAAGGATGTGCCAGTTATTGAACTTACCCTCAGCTGTATGAGTAATAAGGATATGCCAGTTATTGAACTTACCCTGAGCTGTATGAGTAATAAGGATGTGCCAGTTATTGAATTTACCCTGAGCTGTATGAGTAATAAGGATGTGCCAGTTATTGAACTTACGCTGAGCTGTATGAGTAATAAGGATGTGCCAGTTATTGAACTTACCCTGAGCTGTATGAGTAATAAGGATGTCCCAGTGATTGAACTTACCCGGAGCTGTATGAGTAATAAGGATGTCCCAATTATTGAACTTACCTTGAGCTGTATGAGTATTAAGAATGTCCCAGTGATTGAACTTACCCTGAGCTGTATGAGTAATAAGATTGTCCCAATTATTGAACTTACCTTGAGCTGTATGAGTAATAAAGATGTCCCAATTATTGAACTTACCCTGAGCTGTATGAGTAATAAAGATGTGCCAGTTATTGAACTGACCCTGAGCTGTTTGAGAAATAAGGATGTGCCAGTTATTGAACTTACCCTCAGCTGTATGAGTAATAAGGATATGCCAGTTATTGAACTTACCCTGAGCTGTATGAGTAATAAGGATGTGCCAGTTATTGAATTTACCCTGAGCTGTATGAGTAATAAGGATGTGCCAGTTATTGAACTTACGCTGAGCTGTATGAGTAATAAGGATGTGCCAGTTATTGAACTTACCCTGAGCTGTATGAGTAATAAGGATGTGCCAGTTATTGAACTTACCCTGAGCTGTATGAGTAATAAGGATGTCCCAGTTATTGAACTTACCCTGAGCTGTATGAGTAATAAGGATGTCCCAGGTATTGAACTTACCCTGAGCTGTATGAGTAATAAGGATGTCCCAATTATTGAACTTACCCTGAGCTGTATGAATAATAAAGATGTGCCAGTGATTGAACTTACCCGGAGCTGTATGAGTAATAAGGATGTCCCAATTATTGAACTTACCTTGAGCTGTATGAGTATTAAGAATGTCCCAGTGATTGAACTTACCCTGAGCTGTATGAGTAATAAGATTGTCCCAATTATTGAACTTACCTTGAGCTGTATGAGTAATAAAGATGTCCCAATTATTGAACTTACCCTGAGCTGTATGAGTAATAAAGATGTGCCAGTTATTGAACTGACCCTGAGCTGTTTGAGAAATAAGGATGTGCCAGTTATTGAACTTACCCTCAGCTGTATGAGTAATAAGGATATGCCAGTTATTGAACTTACCCTGAGCTGTATGAGTAATAAGGATGTGCCAGTTATTGAATTTACCCTGAGCTGTATGAGTAATAAGGATGTGCCAGTTATTGAACTTACTCTGAGCTGTATGAGTAATAAGGATGTGCCAGTTATTGAACTTACCCTGAGCTGTATGAGTAATAAGGATGTGCCAGTTATTGAACTTACCCTGAGCTGTATGAGTAATAAGGATGTCCCAGTTATTGAACTTACCTTGAGCTGTATGAGTAATAAGGATGTCCCAGTCATTGAGCTTACCCTGAGCTGTATGAGTAATAAGGATGTCCTAGTTATTGAACTTACCCTGAGCTGTATGACTAATAAGGATGTCCCAGTTATTGAACTTACCCTGGGCTGTATGAGTAATAAGGATGTCCCAGTTATTGAACTTACCCTGTGCTGTATGAGTAATAAGGATGTCCCAGTTATTGAACTTATTCTGAGCTGTATGAGTAATAAGGATGTCCCAGTTATTGAACTTACCCTGAGCTGTATGAGTAATAAGGATGTCCCAGTTATTGAACTTACCCTGAGCTGAATGAGTAATAAGGATATCTCCGTTATTGAACTTACCCTGAGCTGTATGAGTAATAAGGATGTCCCAGTTATTGAACTTACCCTGAGCTCTATGAGTTATACGGATATCTCAGTTATTGAACTTACCCTGAGCTGTATGAGTAATAAGGATGTCCCAGTTATTGAACTTACCCTGAGCTGTATGAGTAATAAGGATTTCCCTGTTATTGAACTTACCCTGAGCTGTATGAGTAATAAGGATGTCCCAATTATTGAACTTACCTTGAGCTGTATGAGTAATAAAGATGTCCCAGTTATTGAACTTACCCTGAGCTGTATGAGTAATAAGGATGACCCAGTGATTGAACTTACCCTGAGCTGTATGAGTAATAAGGATGTCCCAGTTATTGAACTTACCCTGAGCTGTATGAGTAATAAGGATGTGCCAGTTATTGAATTTACCCTGAGCTGTATGATTAATAAGGATGAGCCAGTTTTTGAACTTACCCTGAGCTGTATGAGTAATAAGAATGTGCCAGTTATTGAACTTACCCTGAGCTGTATGAGTAATAAGGATGTCCCAGTTATTGAACTTACCTTGAGCTGTATGAGTAATAAGGATGTCCCAGTCATTGAACTTACCCTGAGCTGTATGAGTAATAAGGATGTGCCAGTTATTGAACTTACCCTGAGCTGTATGAGTAATAAGGATGTCCCAATTATTGAACTTACCTTGATTTGTATGAGTAATAAGAATGTCCCAGTGATTGAACTTACCCTGAGCTGTATGAGTAATAAGGATGTCCCAGTTATTGAACTTACCCTGAGCTGTATGAGTAATAAGGATGTCCCAGTGATTGAACTTACCCTGAGCTGTATGAGTAATAAGGATGTCCCAGTTATTGAACTTTCCCTCAGCTGTATGAGTAATAAGGATGTCCCAGTTATTGAAGTTACCCTGAGCTGTATGAGTAATAAGGATGTCCCACTTATTGAACTTACCCTGAGCTGTATGAGTAATAAGAATGTCCCAGTGATTGAACTTACCCTGAGCTGTATGAGTAATAAGGATGTCCCAGTTATTGAAATTACCCTGAGCTGTATGAGTAATAAGGATGTCCCAGTTATTGAACTTACCCTGAGCTGTCTGAGTAATAAGGATGTCCCAGTTATTGAACTTACCCAGAGCTGTATGAGTAATAAGGATGTCCCAGTTATTGAACTTACCCTGAGCTGTATGAGTAATAAGGATGTCCCAGTTATTGAACTTACCCTGAGCTGTATGAGTAATAAGGATGTCGAAGTTATTAAACTTAACTTGAGCTGTATGAGTGATAAGGATGTGCCAGTTATTGAATTTACCCTGAGCTGTATGAGTAATAAGGATGTGCCAGTTATTGAACTTACCCTGAGCTGTATGAGTAATAAGAATGTGCCAGTTATTGAACTTACCCTGAGCTGTATGAGTAATAAGGATGTCCCAGTTATTGAACTTACCTTGAGCTGTATGAGTAATAAGGATTTCCCTGTTATTGAACTTTCCCTCAGCTGTATTAGTAATAAGGATGTCCCAGTTATTGAAGTTACCCTGAGCTGTATGATTAAGAAGGATGTCCCAGTTATTTAACTTACCCTGAGCTGTATGTGTAATAAGGATGTCCCAGTGATTGAACTTACCCTGAGCTGTATGAGTAATAAGGATGTCCCAGTGATTGAACTTTCCCTGAGCTGTATGAGTAATAAGTATGTCCCAGTTATTGAACTTTCCCTGAGCTGTATGAGTAAAAAGGATGTCCCAGTTATTGAACTTACCCTGAGCTGTATGAGTAATAAGGATGTCCCAGTTATTGAACTTACCCTGAGCTGTATGACTAATAAGGATGTCCCACTTTTTGAACTTACCCTGAGCTGTATGAGTAATAAGAATGTCCCAGTGATTGAACTTACCCTGAGCTGTATGAGTAATAAGGATGTCCCAGTTATTGAACTTACCCTGAGCTGTATGAGTAATAAGGATGTCCCAGTTATTGAACTTACCCTGAGCTGTATGAGTAATAAGGATGTCCCAGTGATTGAACTTACCCTGAGCTGTATGAGCAATAAGGATGTCCCAGTTATTGAACTTACCCTGAGCTGTATGAGTAATAAGGATGTGCCAGTTATTGAACTTACCCTGAGCTGTATGAGTAATAAGGATGTCCCAGTTATTGAACTTACCCTGAGCTGTATGAGTAATAAGGATGTCCCAGTTATTGAACTTACCCTGAGCTGTATGAGTAATAAGGATGTCCCAGTTATTGAACTTACCCTGAGCTGTATGAGTAATAAGGATGTCCCAGTGATTGAACTTACCCTGAGCTGTATGAGTAATAAGGATGTCCCAGTTATTGAACTTACCCTGAGCTGTATGAGTAATAAGGATGTCCCAGTTATTGAACTTACCCTGAGCTGTATGAGTAATAAGGATGTCCCAGTTATTGAACTTACCCTGAGCTGTATGAGTAATACGGATGTCCAAGTTGTTGAACTTAACTTGAGCTGTATGAGTAATAAGGATGTCCCAGTTATTGAACTTACCCTGAGCTGTATGACCAATAAGGATGTCCCAGTTATTGAACTTACCCTGAGCTGTATGAGTAATAAGGATGTCCCAGTTATTGAACTTACCCTGAGCTGTATGAGTAATAAGGATGTCCCAGTTATTGAACTTACCCTGAGCTGTATGAGTAATAAGGATTTCCCAGTTATTGAACTTACCCTGAGCTCTATGAGTAATAAGGATGTCCCAGTTATTGAACTTACCCTGAGCTGTATGAGTAATAAGGATTTCCCAGTGATTGAACTTACCCTGAGCTGTATGAGTAATAAGGATGTCCCAATTATTGAACTTACCTTGAGCTGTATGAGTAATAAGGATGTCCCAATTATTGAACTTACCATGAGCTCTATGAGTAATAAGGATGTCCCAGTGATTGAACTTACCCTGAGCTGTATGAGTAATAAGAATGTCCCAATTATTGAACTTACCTTGAGCTGTATGAGTAATAAGGATGTCCCAGTGATTGAACTTACCCGGAGCTGTATGAGTAATAAGGATGTCCCAATTATTGAACTTACCTTGAGCTGTATGAGTATTAAGAATGTCCCAGTGATTGAACTTACCCTGAGCTGTATGAGTAATAAGATTGTCCCAATTATTGAACTTACCTTGAGCTGTATGAGTAATAAAGATGTCCCAATTATTGAACTTACCCTGAGCTGTATGAATAATAAAGATGTGCCAGTTATTGAACTGACCCTGAGCTGTTTGAGAAATAAGGATGTGCCAGTTATTGAACTTACCCTCAGCTGTATGAGTAATAAGGATATGCCAGTTATTGAACTTACCCTGAGCTGTATGAGTAATAAGGATGTGCCAGTTATTGAATTTACCCTGAGCTGTATGAGTAATAAGGATGTGCCAGTTATTGAACTTACGCTGAGCTGTATGAGTAATAAGGATGTGCCAGTTATTGAACTTACCCTGAGCTGTATGAGTAATAAGGATGTGCCAGTTATTGAACTTACCCTGAGCTGTATGAGTAATAAGGATGTCCCAGTTATTGAACTTACCTTGAGCTGTATGAGTAATAAGGATGTCCCAGTCATTGAGCTTACCCTGAGCTGTATGAGTAATAAGGATGTCCTAGTTATTGAACTTACCCTGAGCTGTATGACTAATAAGGATGTCCCAGTTATTGAACTTACCCTGGGCTGTATGAGTTATAAGGATGTCCCAGTTATTGAACTTACCCAGTGCTGTATGAGTAATAAGGATGTCCCAGTTATTGAACTTATTCTGAGCTGTATGAGTAATAAGGATGTCCCAGTTATTGAACTTACCCTGAGCTGTATGAGTAATAAGGATGTCCCAGTTATTGAACTTACCCTGAGCTGAATGAGTAATAAGGATATCTCCGTTATTGAACTTACCCTGAGCTGTATGAGTAATAAGGATGTCCCAGTTATTGAACTTACCCTGAGCTGTATGAGTTATACGGATATCTCAGTTATTGAACTTACCCTGAGCTGTATGAGTAATAAGGATGTCCCAGTTATTGAACTTACCCTGAGCTGTATGAGTAATAAGGATTTCCCTGTTATTGAACTTACCCTGAGCTGTATGAGTAATAAGGATGTCCCAGTTATTGAACTTACCCTGAGCTGTATGAGTAATAAGGATGTCCAAGTTATTGAACTTAACTTGAGCTGTATGAGTGATAAGGATGTCCCTATTATTGAACTTACCTTGAGCTGTATGAGTAATAAGGATGTCCCAGTGATTGAACTTACCCTGAGCTGTATGATTAATAAGGATGTCCCAATTATTGAACTTACCTTGAGCTGTATGAGTAATAAGGATGTCCCAGTGATTGAACTTACCCTGAGCTGTATGAGTAATAAGGATGTCCCAATTATTGAACTTACCTTGAGCTGTATGAGTAATAAAGATGTCCCAATTATTGAACTTACCCTGAGCTGTATGAGTAATAAAGATGTGCCAGTTATTGAACTGTCCCTGAGCTGTTTGAGTAATAAGGATGTCCCAGTTATTGAACTTACCCTGAGCTGTATGAGTAATAAGGATGACCCAGTGATTGAACTTACCCTGAGCTGTATGAGTAATAAGGATGTCCCAGTTATTGAACTTACCCTGAGCTGTATGAGTAATAAGGATGTGCCAGTTATTGAATTTACCCTGAGCTGTATGATTAATAAGGATGAGCCAGTTTTTGAACTTACCCTGAGCTGTATGAGTAATAAGAATGTGCCAGTTATTGAACTTACCCTGAGCTGTATGAGTAATAAGGATGTCCCAGTTATTGAACTTACCTTGAGCTGTATGAGTAATAAGGATGTCCCAGTCATTGAACTTACCCTGAGCTGTATGAGTAATAAGGATGTGCCAGTTATTGAACTTACCCTGAGCTGTATGAGTAATAAGGATGTCCCAATTATTGAACTTACCTTGATTTGTATGAGTAATAAGAATGTCCCAGTGATTGAACTTACCCTGAGCTGTATGAGTAATAAGGATGTCCCAGTTATTGAACTTACCCTGAGCTGTATGAGTAATAAGGATGTCCCAGTGATTGAACTTACCCTGAGCTGTATGAGTAATAAGGATGTCCCAGTTATTGAACTTTTCCTCAGCTGTATGAGTAATAAGGATGTCCCAGTTATTGAAGTTACCCTGAGCTGTATGAGTAATAAGGATGTCCCACTTATTGAACTTACCCTGAGCTGTATGAGTAATAAGAATGTCCCAGTGATTGAACTTACCCTGAGCTGTATGAGTAATAAGGATGTCCCAGTTATTGAACTTACCCTGAGCTGTCTGAGTAATAAGGATGTCCCAGTTATTGAACTTACCCAGAGCTGTATGAGTAATAAGGATGTCCCAGTTATTGAACTTACCCTGAGCTGTATGAGTAATAAGGATGTCCCAGTTATTGAACTTACCCTGAGCTGTATGAGCAATAAGGATGTCGAAGTTATTAAACTTAACTTGAGCTGTATGAGTGATAAGGATGTGCCAGTTATTGAATTTACCCTGAGCTGTATGAGTAATAAGGATGTGCCAGTTATTGAACTTACCCTGAGCTGTATGAGTAATAAGAATGTGCCAGTTATTGAACTTACCCTGAGCTGTATGAGTAATAAGGATGTCCCAGTTATTGAACTTACCTTGAGCTGTATGAGTAATAAGGATTTCCCAGTCATTGAACTTACCCTGAGCTGTATGAGTAATAAGGATGTGCCAGTTATTGAACTTACCCTGAGCTGTATGAGTAATAAGGATGTCCCAGTTATTGAACTTTCCCTCAGCTGTATTAGTAATAAGGATGTCCCAGTTATTGAAGTTACCCTGAGCTGTATGATTAAGAAGGATGTCCCAGTTATTTAACTTACCCTGAGCTGTATGTGTAATAAGGATGTCCCAGTGATTGAACTTACCCTGAGCTGTATGAGTAATAAGGATGTCCCAGTGATTGAACTTTCCCTGAGCTGTATGAGTAATAAGTATGTCCCAGTTATTGAACTTTCCCTGAGCTGTATGAGTAATAAGGATGTCCCAGTTATTGAACTTACCCTGAGCTGTATGAGTAATAAGGATGTCCCACTTTTTGAACTTACCCTGAGCTGTATGAGTAATAAGAATGTCCCAGTGATTGAACTTACCCTGAGCTGTATGAGTAATAAGGATGTCCCAGTTATTGAACTTACCCTGAGCTGTATGAGTAATAAGGATGTCCCAGTTATTGAACTTACCCTGAGCTGTATGAGTAATAAGGATGTCCCAGTTATTGAACTTACCCTGAGCTGTCTGAGTAATAAGGATGTCCCAGTTAATGAACTTACCCAGAGCTGTATGAGTAATAAGGATGTCCCAGTTATTGAACTTACCCTGAGCTGTATGAGTAATAAGGATTCCCAGTTATTGAACTTACCCTGAGCTGTATGAGCAATAAGGATGTCCAAGTTATTAAACTTAACTTGAGCTGTATGAGTGATAAGGATGTCCCAATTATTGAACTTACCTTGAGCTGTATCAGTAATAAGGATGTCCCAGTGATTGAACTTACCCTGAGCTGTATGAGTAATAAGGATGTCTCAATTATTGAACTTACCTTGGGCTGTATGAGTAATAAGGATGTCACAATTATTGAACTTACCATGAGCTGTATGAGTAATAAGGATGTCCCAGTGATTGAACTTACCCTGAGCTGTATGAGTAATAAGAATGTCCCAATTATTGAACTTACCTTGAGCTGTATGAGTAATAAGGATGTCCCAGTGATTGAACTTACCCGGAGCTGTATGAGTAATAAGGATGTCCCAATTATTGAACTTACCTTGAGCTGTATGAGTATTAAGAATGTCCCAGTGATTGAACTTACCCTGAGCTGTATGAGTAATAAGGATGTCCCAATTATTGAACTTACCTTGAGCTGTATGAGTAATAAAGATGTCCCAATTATTGAACTTACCCTGATCTGTATGAGTAATAAAGATGTGCCAGTTATTGAACTGACCCTGAGCTGTTTGAGAAATAAGGATGTGCCAGTTATTGAACTTACCCTCAGCTGTATGAGTAATAAGGATATGCCAGTTATTGAACTTACCCTGAGCTGTATGAGTAATAAGGATGTGCCAGTTATTGAACTTACCCTGAGCTGTATGAGTAATAAGGATGTGCCAGTTATTGAACTTACGCTGAGCTGTATGAGTAATAAGGATGTGCCAGTTATTGAACTTACCCTGAGCTGTATGAGTAATAAGGATGTGCCAGTTATTGAACTTACCCTGAGCTGTATGAGTAATAAGGATGTCCCAGTTATTGAACTTACCTTGAGCTGTATGAGTAATAAGGATGTCCCAGTCATTGAGCTTACCCTGAGCTGTATGAGTAATAAGGATGTGCCAGTTATTGAACTTACCCTGAGCTGTATGAGTAATAAGGATGTCCCAATTATTGAACTTACCTTGAGTTGTATGAGTAATAAGGATGTGCCAGTTATTGAACTTACCCTGAGCTGTATGAGTAATAAGGATGTCCCAGTTATTGAACTTACCTTGAGCTGTATGAGTAATAAGGATGTCCTAGTTATTGAACTTACCCTGAGCTGTATGACTAATAAGGATGTCCCAGTTATTGAACTTACCCTGAGCTGTATGAGTAATAAGGATGTCCCAGTTATTGAACTTACCCTGTGCTGTATGAGTAATAAGGATGTCCCAGTTATTGAACTTATTCTGAGCTGTATGAGTAATAAGGATGTCCCGGTTATTGAACTTACCCTGAGCTGTATGAGTAATAAGGATGTCCCAGTTATTGAACTTACCCTGAGCTGTATGAGTAATAAGGATATCTCAGTTATTGAACTTACCCTGAGCTGTATGAGTAATAAGGATGTCCCAGTTATTGAACTTACCCTGAGCTGTATGAGTTATACGGATATCTCAGTTATTGAACTTACCCTGAGCTGTATGAGTAATAAGGATGTCCCAGTTATTGAACTTACCCTGAGCTGTATGAGTAATAAGGATTTCCCTGTTATTGAACTTACCCTGAGCTGTATGAGTAATAAGGATGTCCCAGTTATTGAACTTACCCTGAGCTGTATGAGTAATAAGGATGTCCAAGTTATTGAACTTAACTTGAGTTGTATGAGTGATAAGGATGTCCCTATTATTGAACTTACCTTGAGCTGTATCAGTAATAAGGATGTCCCAGTGATTGAACTTACCCTGTGCTGTATGATTAATAAGGATGTCCCAATTATTGAACTTACCTTGAGCTGTATGAGTAATAAGGATGTCCCAATTATTGAACTTACCTTGAGCTGTATGAGTAATAAGTATGTCCCAGTGATTGAACTTACCCTGAGCTGTATGAGTAATAAGGATGTCCCAATTATTGAACTTACCTTGAGCTGTATGAGTAATAAGGATGTCCCAGTGATTGAACTTACCCTGAGCTGTATGAGTAATAAGGATGTCCCAATTATTGAACTTACCTTGAGCTGTATGAGTAATAAGGATGTCCCAGTGATTGAACTTACCCTGAGCTGTATGAGTAATAAGGATGTCCCAATTATTGAACTTACCTTGAGCTGTATGAGTAATAAAGATGTCCCAATTATTGAACTTACCCTGAGATCTATGAGTAATAAAGATGTGCCAGTTATTCAACTGACCCTGAGCTGTTTGAGTAATAAGGATGTGCCAGTTATTGAACTTACCCTCAGCTGTATGAGTAATAAGGATATGCCAGTTATTGAACTTACCATGAGCTGTATGAGTAATAAGGATGTGCCAGTTAATGAACTTACCCTGAGCTGTATGAGTAATAAGGATGTGCCAGTTATTGAACTTACCCTGAGCTGTATGAGTAATAAGGATGTGCCAGTTATTGAACTTACCCTGAGCTGTATGAGTAATAAGGATGTCCCAGTTATTGAACTTACCTTGAGCTGTATGAGTAATAAGGATGTCCCAGTCATTGAACTTACCCTGAGCTGTATGAGTAATAAGGATGTGCCAGTTATTGAACTTACCCTGAGCTGTATGAGTAATAAGGATGTCCCAATTATTGAACTTACCTTGAGTTGTATGAGTAATAAGAATGTCCCAGTGATTGAACTTACCTTGAGCTGTATGAGTAATAATGATGTCCCAGTGATTGAACCTACCTTGAGCTGTATGAGTAATAAGAATGTCCCAGTGATTGAACTTACCCTGAGCTGTATGAGTAATAAGGATGTCCCAGTTATTGAACTTACCCTGAGCTGTATGAGTAATAAGGATGTCCCAGTTATTGAACTTACCCTGAGCTGTCTGAGTAATAAGGATGTCCCAGTTATTGAACTTACCCAGAGCTGTATGAGTAATAAGGATGTGCCAGTTATTGAACTTACCCTGAGCTGTATGAGTAATAAGGATTCCCAGTTATTGAACTTACCCTGAGCTGTATGAGTAATAAGGATGTCCCAGTGATTGAACTTACCCTGAGCTGTATGAGTAATAAGGATGTCCCAATTATTGAACTTACCTTGAGCTGTATGAGTAATAAGGATGTCCCAATTATTGAACTTACCATGAGCTGTATGAGTAATAAGGATGTCCCAGTGATTGAACTTACCCTGAGCTGTATGAGTAATAAGAATGTCCCAATTATTGAACTTACCCAGAGCTGTATGAGTAATAAGGATGTCCCAGTTATTGAACTGACCCTGAGCTGTATGAGTAATAAGGATTCCCAGTTATTGAACTTACCCTGAGCTGTATGAGTAATAAGGATGTCCCAGTGATTGAACTTACCCTGAGCTGTATGAGTAATAAGGATGTCCCAATTATTGAACTTACCTTGAGCTGTATGAGTAATAAGGATGTCCCAATTATTGAACTTACCATGAGCTGTATGAGTAATAAGGATGTCCCAGTGATTGAACTTACCCTGAGCTGTATGAGTAATAAGAATGTCCCAATTATTGAACTTACCTTGAGCTGTATGAGTAATAAGGATGTCCCAGTGATTGAACTTACCCGGAGCTGTATGAGTAATAAGGATGTCCCAATTATTGAACTTACCTTGAGCTGTATGAGTATTAAGAATGTCCCAGTTATTGAACTTACCCTGAGCTGTATGAGTAATAAGGATGTCCCAATTATTGAACTTACCTTGAGCTGTATGAGTAATAAAGATATCCCAATTATTGAACTTACCCTGAGCTGTATGAGTAATAAGGATGTGCCAGTTATTGAACTGACCCTGAGCTGTTTGAGAAATAAGGATGTGCCAGTTATTGAACTTACCCTCAGCTGTATGAGTAATAAGGATATGCCAGTTATTGAACTTACCCTGAGCTGTATGAGTAATAAGGATGTGCCAGTTATTGAACTTACCCTGAGCTGTATGAGTAATAAGGATGTGCCAGTTATTGAACTTACGCTGAGCTGTATGAGTAATAAGGATGTGCCAGTTATTGAACTTACCCTGAGCTGTATGAGTAATAAGGATGTGCCAGTTATTGAACTTACCCTGAGCTGTATGAGTAATAAGGATGTCCCAGTTATTGAACTTACCTTGAGCTGTATGAGTAATAAGGATGTCCAAGTCATTGAGCTTACCCTGAGCTGTATGAGTAATAAGGATGTGCCAGTTATTGAACTTACCCTGAGCTGTATGAGTAATAAGGATGTCCCAATTATTGAACTTACCTTGAGTTGTATGAGTAATAAGGATGTGCCAGTTATTGAACTTACCCTGAGCTTATGAGTAATAAGGATGTCCCAGTTATTGAACTTACCTTGAGCTGTATGAGTAATAAGGATGTCCTAGTTATTGAACTTACCCTGAGCTGTATGACTAATAAGGATGTCCCAGTTATTGAACTTACCCTGAGCTGTATGAGTAATAAGGATGTCCCAGTTATTGAACTTACCCTGTGCTGTATGAGTAATAAGGATGTCCCAGTTATTGAACTTATTCTGAGCTGTATGAGTAATAAGGATGTCCCAGTTATTGAACTTACCCTGAGCTGTATGAGTAATAAGGATATCTCAGTTATTGAACTTACCCTGAGCTGTATGAGTAATAAGGATGTCCCAGTTATTGAACTTACCCTGAGCTGTATGAGTTATACGGATATCTCAGTTATTGAACTTACCCTGAGCTGTATGAGTAATAAGGATGTCCCAGTTATTGAACTTACCCTGAGCTGTATGAGTAATAAGGATTTCCCAGTTATTGAACTTACCCTGAGCTGTATGAGTAATAAGGATGTCCCAGTTATTGAACTTACCCTGAGCTGTATGAGTAATAAGGATGTCCTAGTTATTGAACTTACCCTGAGCTGTATGACTAATAAGGATGTCCCAGTTATTGAACTTACCCTGAGCTGTATGAGTAATAAGGATGTCCCAGTTATTGAACTTACCCTGTGCTGTATGAGTAATAAGGATGTCCCAGTTATTGAACTTATTCTGAGCTGTATGAGTAATAAGGATGTCCCAGTTATTGAACTTACCCTGAGCTGTATGAGTAATAAGGATATCTCAGTTATTGAACTTACCCTGAGCTGTATGAGTAATAAGGATGTCCCAGTTATTGAACTTACCCTGAGCTGTATGAGTTATACGGATATCTCAGTTATTGAACTTACCCTGAGCTGTATGAGTAATAAGGATGTCCCAGTTATTGAACTTACCCTGAGCTGTATGAGTAATAAGGATTTCCCAGTTATTGAACTTACCCTGAGCTGTATGAGTAATAAGGATGTCCCAGTTATTGAACTTACCCTGAGCTGTATGAGTAATAAGGATGTCCAAGTTATTGAACTTAACTTGAGCTGTATGAGTGATAAGGATGTCCCTATTATTGAACTTACCTTGAGCTGTATCAGTAATAAGGATGTCCCAGTGATTGAACTTACCCTGTGCTGTGTGATTAATAAGGATGTCCCAATTATTGAACTTACCTTGAGCTGTATGAGTAATAAGGATGTCCCAATTATTGAACTTACCTTGAGCTGTATGAGTAGTAAGTATGTCCCAGTGATTGAACTTACCCTGAGCTGTATGAGTAATAAGGATGTCCCAATTATTGAACTTACCTTGAGCTGTATGAGTAATAAGGATGTCCCAGTGATTGAACTTACCCTGAGCTGTATGAGTAATAAGGATGTCCCAATTATTGAACTTACCTTGAGCTGTATGAGTAATAAGGATGTCCCAGTGATTGAACTTACCCTGAGCTGTATGAGTAATAAGGATGTCCCAATTATTGAACTTACCTTGAGCTGTATGAGTAATAAAGATGTCCCAATTATTGAACTTACCCTGAGCTCTATGAGTAATAAAGATGTGCCAGTTATTCAACTGACCCTGAGATGTTTGAGTAATAAGGATGTGCCAGTTATTGAACTTACCCTCAGCTGTATGAGTAATAAGGATATGCCAGTTATTGAACTTACCATGAGCTGTATGAGTAATAAGGATGTGCCAGTTAATGAACTTACCCTGAGCTGTATGAGTAATAATGATGTGCCAGTTATTGAACTTACCCTGAGCTGTATGAGTAATAAGGATGTGCCAGTTATTGAACTTACCCTGAGCTGTATGAGTAATAATGATGTCCCAGTGATTGAACCTACCTTGAGCTGTATGAGTAATAAGGATGTCCCACTGATTAAACTTATCCTGAGCTGTATGAGTAATAAGGATGTGCCAGTTATTGAACGTACCATGAGCTGTATGAGTAATAAGGATGTCCCAGTTATTGAACTTACCTTGAGCTGTATGAGTAATAAGGATGTCCTAGTTATTGAACTTACCCTGAGCTGTATGACTAATAAGGATATCTCAGTTATTGAACTTACCCTGAGCTGTGAGTAATAAGGATGTCCCAGTTATTGAACTTACCCTGAGCTGTATGAGTAATAAGGATGTCCCAGTGATTGAACTTACCCTGAGCTGTATGAGTAATAAGGATGTCCCAGTTATTGAACTTACCCTGAGCTGTATGAGTAATAAGTATGTCCCAGTTATTGAACTTACCCTGAGCTGTATGAGTAATAAGGATGTCCCAGTGATTGAACTTTCCCTGACCTGTATGAGTAATAAAGATGTCCCAGTTATTCAACTTACCCTCAGCTGTATGAGTAATAAGGATGTCCCAGTTATTGAACTTACCCTGAGCTGTATGAGTAATAAGGATGACCCAGTGATTGAACTTACCCTGAGCTGTATGAGTAATAAGGATGTCCCAGTTATTGAACTTACCCTGAGCTGTATGAGTAATAAGGATGTCCCAGTTATTGAACTTACCCTGAGCTGTATGAGTAATAAGGATGTCCCAGTGATTCAACTTACACTGAGCTGTATGAGTAATAAGGATGACCCAGTGATTGAACTTTCCCTGAGCTGTATAAGTAATAAGGATGTCCCAGTTATTGAACTTTCCCTGAGTAATAAGGATGTCCCAGTTATTGAACTTACCCTGAGCTGTATGAGTAATAAGGATGTCCCAGTTATTGAACTTACCCTGAGCTGTATGAGTAATAAGGATGTCCCAGTGATTGAACTTACCCTGAGCTGTATGAGCAATAAGGATGTCCCAGTTATTGAACTTACCCTGAGCTGTATGAGTAATAAGGATGTCCCAATTATTGAACTTACCTTGAGTTGTATGAGTAATAAGGATGTGCCAGTTATTGAACTGACCCTGAGCTGTTTGAGAAATAAGGATGTGCCAGTTATTGAACTTACCCTCAGCTGTATGAGTAATAAGGATGTGCCAGTTATTGAACTTACCCTGAGCTGTATGAGTAATAAGGATGTCCCAATTATTGAACTTACCTTGAGTTGTATGAGTAATAAGGATGTGCCAGTTATTGAACTTACCCTGAGCTTATGAGTAATAAGGATGTCCCAGTTATTGAACTTACCTTGAGCTGTATGAGTAATAAGGATGTCCTAGTTATTGAACTTACCCTGAGCTGTATGACTAATAAGGATGTCCCAGTTATTGAACTTACCCTGAGCTGTATGAGTAATAAGGATGTCCCAGTTATTGAACTTACCCTGTGCTGTATGAGTAATAAGGATGTCCCAGTTATTGAACTTATTCTGAGCTGTATGAGTAATAAGGATGTCCCAGTTATTGAACTTACCCTGAGCTGTATGAGTAATAAGGATATCTCAGTTATTGAACTTACCCTGAGCTGTATGAGTAATAAGGATGTCCCAGTTATTGAACTTACCCTGAGCTGTATGAGTTATACGGATATCTCAGTTATTGAACTTACCCTGAGCTGTATGAGTAATAAGGATGTCCCAGTTATTGAACTTACCCTGAGCTGTATGAGTAATAAGGATTTCCCAGTTATTGAACTTACCCTGAGCTGTATGAGTAATAAGGATGTCCCAGTTATTGAACTTACCCTGAGCTGTATGAGTAATAAGGATGTCCAAGTTATTGAACTTAACTTGAGCTGTATGAGTGATAAGGATGTCCCTATTATTGAACTTACCTTGAGCTGTATCAGTAATAAGGATGTCCCAGTGATTGAACTTACCCTGTGCTGTGTGATTAATAAGGATGTCCCAATTATTGAACTTACCTTGAGCTGTATGAGTAATAAGGATGTCCCAATTATTGAACTTACCTTGAGCTGTATGAGTAGTAAGTATGTCCCAGTGATTGAACTTACCCTGAGCTGTATGAGTAATAAGGATGTCCCAATTATTGAACTTACCTTGAGCTGTATGAGTAATAAGGATGTCCCAGTGATTAAACTTACCCTGAGCTGTATGAGTAATAAGGATGTCCCAATTATTGAACTTACCTTGAGCTGTATGAGTAATAAGGATGTCCCAGTGATTGAACTTACCCTGAGCTGTATGAGTAATAAGGATGTCCCAATTATTGAACTTACCTTGAGCTGTATGAGTAATAAAGATGTCCCAATTATTGAACTTACCCTGAGCTCTATGAGTAATAAAGATGTGCCAGTTATTCAACTGACCCTGAGATGTTTGAGTAATAAGGATGTGCCAGTTATTGAACTTACCCTCAGCTGTATGAGTAATAAGGATATGCCAGTTATTGAACTTACCATGAGCTGTATGAGTAATAAGGATGTGCCAGTTAATGAACTTACCCTGAGCTGTATGAGTAATAATGATGTGCCAGTTATTGAACTTACCCTGAGCTGTATGAGTAATAAGGATGTGCCAGTTATTGAACTTACCTTGAGCTGTATGAGTAGTAAGTATGTCCCAGTGATTGAACTTACCCTGAGCTGTATGAGTAATAAGGATGTCCCAATTATTGAACTTACCTTGAGCTGTATGAGTAGTAAGTATGTCCCAGTGATTGAACTTACCCTGAGCTGTATGAGTAATAAGGATGTCCCAATTATTGAACTTACCTTGAGCTGTATGAGTAATAAGGATGTCCCAGTGATTGAACTTACCCTGAGCTGTATGAGTAATAAGGATGTCCCAATTATTGAACTTACCTTGAGCTGTATGAGTAATAAGGATGTCCCAGTGATTGAACTTACCCTGAGCTGTATGAGTAATAAGGATGTCCCAATTATTGAACTTACCTTGAGCTGTATGAGTAATAAAGATGTCCCAATTATTGAACTTACCCTGAGCTCTATGAGTAATAAAGATGTGCCAGTTATTCAACTGACCCTGAGATGTTTGAGTAATAAGGATGTGCCAGTTATTGAACTTACCCTCAGCTGTATGAGTAATAAGGATATGCCAGTTATTGAACTTACCATGAGCTGTATGAGTAATAAGGATGTGCCAGTTAATGAACTTACCCTGAGCTGTATGAGTAATAATGATGTGCCAGTTATTGAACTTACCCTGAGCTGTATGAGTAATAAGGATGTGCCAGTTATTGAACTTACCCTGAGCTGTATGAGTAATAATGATGTCCCAGTGATTGAACCTACCTTGAGCTGTATGAGTAATAAGGATGTCCCACTGATTAAACTTATCCTGAGCTGTATGAGTAATAAGGATGTGCCAGTTATTGAACGTACCATGAGCTGTATGAGTAATAAGGATGTCCCAGTTATTGAACTTACCTTGAGCTGTATGAGTAATAAGGATGTCCTAGTTATTGAACTTACCCTGAGCTGTATGACTAATAAGGATATCTCAGTTATTGAACTTACCCTGAGCTGTGAGTAATAAGGATGTCCCAGTTATTGAACTTACCCTGAGCTGTATGAGTAATAAGGATGTCCCAGTGATTGAACTTACCCTGAGCTGTATGAGTAATAGAGATGTCCCAGTTATTGAACTTACCCTGAGCTGTATGAGTAATAAGTATGTCCCAGTTATTGAACTTACCCTGAGCTGTATGAGTAATAAGGATGTCCCAGTGATTGAACTTTCCCTGACCTGTATGAGTAATAAAGATGTCCCAGTTATTCAACTTACCCTCAGCTGTATGAGTAATAAGGATGTCCCAGTTATTGAACTTACCCTGAGCTGTATGAGTAATAAGGATGACCCAGTGATTGAACTTACCCTGAGCTGTATGAGTAATAAGGATGTCCCAGTTATTGAACTTACCCTGAGCTGTATGAGTAATAAGGATGTCCCAGTTATTGAACTTACCCTGAGCTGTATGAGTAATAAGGATGTCCCAGTGATTCAACTTACACTGAGCTGTATGAGTAATAAGGATGACCCAGTGATTGAACTTTCCCTGAGCTGTATAAGTAATAAGGATGTCCCAGTTATTGAACTTTCCCTGAGTAATAAGGATGTCCCAGTTATTGAACTTACCCTGAGCTGTATGAGTAATAAGGATGTCCCAGTTATTGAACTTACCCTGAGCTGTATGAGTAATAAGGATGTCCCAGTGATTGAACTTACCCTGAGCTGTATGAGCAATAAGGATGTCCCAGTTATTGAACTTACCCTGAGCTGTATGAGTAATAAGGATGTCCCAATTATTGAACTTACCTTGAGTTGTATAAGTAATAAGGATGTGCCAGTTATTGAACTGACCCTGAGCTGTTTGAGAAATAAGGATGTGCCAGTTATTGAACTTACCCTCAGCTGTATGAGTAATAAGGATGTGCCAGTTATTGAACTTACCCTGAGCTGTATGAGTAATAAGGATGTCCCAATTATTGAACTTACCTTGAGTTGTATGAGTAATAAGGATGTGCCAGTTATTGAACTTACCCTGAGCTTATGAGTAATAAGGATGTCCCAGTTATTGAACTTACCTTGAGCTGTATGAGTAATAAGGATGTCCTAGTTATTGAACTTACCCTGAGCTGTATGACTAATAAGGATGTCCCAGTTATTGAACTTACCCTGAGCTGTATGAGTAATAAGGATGTCCCAGTTATTGAACTTACCCTGTGCTGTATGAGTAATAAGGATGTCCCAGTTATTGAACTTATTCTGAGCTGTATGAGTAATAAGGATGTCCCAGTTATTGAACTTACCCTGAGCTGTATGAGTAATAAGGATATCTCAGTTATTGAACTTACCCTGAGCTGTATGAGTAATAAGGATGTCCCAGTTATTGAACTTACCCTGAGCTGTATGAGTTATACGGATATCTCAGTTATTGAACTTACCCTGAGCTGTATGAGTAATAAGGATGTCCCAGTTATTGAACTTACCCTGAGCTGTATGAGTAATAAGGATTTCCCAGTTATTGAACTTACCCTGAGCTGTATGAGTAATAAGGATGTCCCAGTTATTGAACTTACCCTGAGCTGTATGAGTAATAAGGATGTCCAAGTTATTGAACTTAACTTGAGCTGTATGAGTGATAAGGATGTCCCTATTATTGAACTTACCTTGAGCTGTATCAGTAATAAGGATGTCCCAGTGATTGAACTTACCCTGTGCTGTGTGATTAATAAGGATGTCCCAATTATTGAACTTACCTTGAGCTGTATGAGTAATAAGGATGTCCCAATTATTGAACTTACCTTGAGCTGTATGAGTAGTAAGTATGTCCCAGTGATTGAACTTACCCTGAGCTGTATGAGTAATAAGGATGTCCCAATTATTGAACTTACCTTGAGCTGTATGAGTAATAAGGATGTCCCAGTGATTAAACTTACCCTGAGCTGTATGAGTAATAAGGATGTCCCAATTATTGAACTTACCTTGAGCTGTATGAGTAATAAGGATGTCCCAGTGATTGAACTTACCCTGAGCTGTATGAGTAATAAGGATGTCCCAATTATTGAACTTACCTTGAGCTGTATGAGTAATAAAGATGTCCCAATTATTGAACTTACCCTGAGCTCTATGAGTAATAAAGATGTGCCAGTTATTCAACTGACCCTGAGATGTTTGAGTAATAAGGATGTGCCAGTTATTGAACTTACCCTCAGCTGTATGAGTAATAAGGATATGCCAGTTATTGAACTTACCATGAGCTGTATGAGTAATAAGGATGTGCCAGTTAATGAACTTACCCTGAGCTGTATGAGTAATAATGATGTGCCAGTTATTGAACTTACCCTGAGCTGTATGAGTAATAAGGATGTGCCAGTTATTGAACTTACCCTGAGCTGTATGAGTAATAATGATGTCCCAGTGATTGAACCTACCTTGAGCTGTATGAGTAATAAGGATGTCCCACTGATTAAACTTATCCTGAGCTGTATGAGTAATAAGGATGTGCCAGTTATTGAACGTACCATGAGCTGTATGAGTAATAAGGATGTCCCAGTTATTGAACTTACCTTGAGCTGTATGAGTAATAAGGATGTCCTAGTTATTGAACTTACCCTGAGCTGTATGACTAATAAGGATATCTCAGTTATTGAACTTACCCTGAGCTGTGAGTAATAAGGATGTCCCAGTTATTGAACTTACCCTGAGCTGTATGAGTAATAAGGATGTCCCAGTGATTGAACTTACCCTGAGCTGTATGAGTAATAAGGATGTCCCAGTTATTGAACTTACCCTGAGCTGTATGAGTAATAAGTATGTCCCAGTTATTGAACTTACCCTGAGCTGTATGAGTAATAAGGATGTCCCAGTGATTGAACTTTCCCTGACCTGTATGAGTAATAAAGATGTCCCAGTTATTCAACTTACCCTCAGCTGTATGAGTAATAAGGATGTCCCAGTTATTGAACTTACCCTGAGCTGTATGAGTAATAAGGATGACCCAGTGATTGAACTTACCCTGAGCTGTATGAGTAATAAGGATGTCCCAGTTATTGAACTTACCCTGAGCTGTATGAGTAATAAGGATGTCCCAGTTATTGAACTTACCCTGAGCTGTATGAGTAATAAGGATGTCCCAATGATTCAACTTACACTGAGCTGTATGAGTAATAAGGATGACCCAGTGATTGAACTTTCCCTGAGCTGTATAAGTAATAAGGATGTCCCAGTTATTGAACTTTCCCTGAGTAATAAGGATGTCCCAGTTATTGAACTTACCCTGAGCTGTATGAGTAATAAGGATGTCCCAGTTATTGAACTTACCCTGAGCTGTATGAGTAATAAGGATGTCCCAGTGATTGAACTTACCCTGAGCTGTATGAGCAATAAGGATGTCCCAGTTATTGAACTTACCCTGAGCTGTATGAGTAATAAGGATGTCCCAATTATTGAACTTACCTTGAGTTGTATGAGTAATAAGGATGTGCCAGTTATTGAACTGACCCTGAGCTGTTTGAGAAATAAGGATGTGCCAGTTATTGAACTTACCCTCAGCTGTATGAGTAATAAGGATATGCCAGTTATTGAACTTACCCTGAGCTGTATGAGTAATAAGGATGTGCCAGTTATTGAACTTACCCTGAGCTGTATGAGTAATAAGGATGTGCCAGTTATTGAACTTACGCTGAGCTGTATGAGTAATAAGGATGTGCCAGTTATTGAACTTACCCTGAGCTGTATGAGTAATAAGGATGTGCCAGTTATTGAACTTACCCTGAGCTGTATGAGTAATAAGGATGTCCCAGTTATTGAACTTACCTTGAGCTGTATGAGTAATAAGGATGTCCAAGTCATTGAGCTTACCCTGAGCTGTATGAGTAATAAGGATGTGCCAGTTATTGAACTTACCCTGAGCTGTATGAGTAATAAGGATGTCCCAATTATTGAACTTACCTTGAGTTGTATGAGTAATAAGGATGTGCCAGTTATTGAACTTACCCTGAGCTTATGAGTAATAAGGATGTCCCAGTTATTGAACTTACCTTGAGCTGTATGAGTAATAAGGATGTCCTAGTTATTGAACTTACCCTGAGCTGTATGACTAATAAGGATGTCCCAGTTATTGAACTTACCCTGAGCTGTATGAGTAATAAGGATGTCCCAGTTATTGAACTTACCCTGTGCTGTATGAGTAATAAGGATGTCCCAGTTATTGAACTTATTCTGAGCTGTATGAGTAATAAGGATGTCCCAGTTATTGAACTTACCCTGAGCTGTATGAGTAATAAGGATATCTCAGTTATTGAACTTACCCTGAGCTGTATGAGTAATAAGGATGTCCCAGTTATTGAACTTACCCTGAGCTGTATGAGTTATACGGATATCTCAGTTATTGAACTTACCCTGAGCTGTATGAGTAATAAGGATGTCCCAGTTATTGAACTTACCCTGAGCTGTATGAGTAATAAGGATTTCCCAGTTATTGAACTTACCCTGAGCTGTATGAGTAATAAGGATGTCCCAGTTATTGAACTTACCCTGAGCTGTATGAGTAATAAGGATGTCCAAGTTATTGAACTTAACTTGAGCTGTATGAGTGATAAGGATGTCCCTATTATTGAACTTACCTTGAGCTGTATCAGTAATAAGGATGTCCCAGTGATTGAACTTACCCTGTGCTGTGTGATTAATAAGGATGTCCCAATTATTGAACTTACCTTGAGCTGTATGAGTAATAAGGATGTCCCAATTATTGAACTTACCTTGAGCTGTATGAGTAGTAAGTATGTCCCAGTGATTGAACTTACCCTGAGCTGTATGAGTAATAAGGATGTCCCAATTATTGAACTTACCTTGAGCTGTATGAGTAATAAGGATGTCCCAGTGATTGAACTTACCCTGAGCTGTATGAGTAATAAGGATGTCCCAATTATTGAACTTACCTTGAGCTGTATGAGTAATAAGGATGTCCCAGTGATTGAACTTACCCTGAGCTGTATGAGTAATAAGGATGTCCCAATTATTGAACTTACCTTGAGCTGTATGAGTAATAAAGATGTCCCAATTATTGAACTTACCCTGAGCTCTATGAGTAATAAAGATGTGCCAGTTATTCAACTGACCCTGAGATGTTTGAGTAATAAGGATGTGCCAGTTATTGAACTTACCCTCAGCTGTATGAGTAATAAGGATATGCCAGTTATTGAACTTACCTTGAGCTGTATGAGTAATAAGGATGTGCCAGTTAATGAACTTACCCTGAGCTGTATGAGTAATAATGATGTGCCAGTTATTGAACTTACCCTGAGCTGTATGAGTAATAAGGATGTGCCAGTTATTGAACTTACCCTGAGCTGTATGAGTAATAATGATGTCCCAGTGATTGAACCTACCTTGAGCTGTATGAGTAATAAGGATGTCCCACTGATTAAACTTATCCTGAGCTGTATGAGTAATAAGGATGTGCCAGTTATTGAACGTACCATGAGCTGTATGAGTAATAAGGATGTCCCAGTTATTGAACTTACCTTGAGCTGTATGAGTAATAAGGATGTCCTAGTTATTGAACTTACCCTGAGCTGTATGACTAATAAGGATATCTCAGTTATTGAACTTACCCTGAGCTGTGAGTAATAAGGATGTCCCAGTTATTGAACTTACCCTGAGCTGTATGAGTAATAAGGATGTCCCAGTGATTGAACTTACCCTGAGCTGTATGAGTAATAAGGATGTCCCAGTTATTGAACTTACCCTGAGCTGTATGAGTAATAAGTATGTCCCAGTTATTGAACTTACCCTGAGCTGTATGAGTAATAAGGATGTCCCAGTGATTGAACTTTCCCTGACCTGTATGAGTAATAAAGATGTCCCAGTTATTCAACTTACCCTCAGCTGTATGAGTAATAAGGATGTCCCAGTTATTGAACTTACCCTGAGCTGTATGAGTAATAAGGATGACCCAGTGATTGAACTTACCCTGAGCTGTATGAGTAATAAGGATGTCCCAGTTATTGAACTTACCCTGAGCTGTATGAGTAATAAGGATGTCCCAGTTATTGAACTTACCCTGAGCTGTATGAGTAATAAGGATGTCCCAGTGATTCAACTTACACTGAGCTGTATGAGTAATAAGGATGACCCAGTGATTGAACTTTCCCTGAGCTGTATAAGTAATAAGGATGTCCCAGTTATTGAACTTTCCCTGAGTAATAAGGATGTCCCAGTTATTGAACTTACCCTGAGCTGTATGAGTAATAAGGATGTCCCAGTTATTGAACTTACCCTGAGCTGTATGAGTAATAAGGATGTCCCAGTGATTGAACTTACCCTGAGCTGTATGAGCAATAAGGATGTCCCAGTTATTGAACTTACCCTGAGCTGTATGAGTAATAAGGATGTCCCAATTATTGAACTTACCTTGAGTTGTATGAGTAATAAGGATGTGCCAGTTATTGAACTGACCCTGAGCTGTTTGAGAAATAAGGATGTGCCAGTTATTGAACTTACCCTCAGCTGTATGAGTAATAAGGATGTGCCAGTTATTGAACTTACCCTGAGCTGTATGAGTAATAAGGATGTCCCAATTATTGAACTTACCTTGAGTTGTATGAGTAATAAGGATGTGCCAGTTATTGAACTTACCCTGAGCTTATGAGTAATAAGGATGTCCCAGTTATTGAACTTACCTTGAGCTGTATGAGTAATAAGGATGTCCTAGTTATTGAACTTACCCTGAGCTGTATGACTAATAAGGATGTCCCAGTTATTGAACTTACCCTGAGTTGTATGAGTAATAAGGATGTCCCAGTTATTGAACTTACCCTGTGCTGTATGAGTAATAAGGATGTCCCAGTTATTGAACTTATTCTGAGCTGTATGAGTAATAAGGATGTCCCAGTTATTGAACTTACCCTGAGCTGTATGAGTAATAAGGATATCTCAGTTATTGAACTTACCCTGAGCTGTATGAGTAATAAGGATGTCCCAGTTATTGAACTTACCCTGAGCTGTATGAGTTATACGGATATCTCAGTTATTGAACTTACCCTGAGCTGTATGAGTAATAAGGATGTCCCAGTTATTGAACTTACCCTGAGCTGTATGAGTAATAAGGATTTCCCAGTTATTGAACTTACCCTGAGCTGTATGAGTAATAAGGATGTCCCAGTTATTGAACTTACCCTGAGCTGTATGAGTAATAAGGATGTCCAAGTTATTGAACTTAACTTGAGCTGTATGAGTGATAAGGATGTCCCTATTATTGAACTTACCTTGAGCTGTATCAGTAATAAGGATGTCCCAGTGATTGAACTTACCCTGTGCTGTGTGATTAATAAGGATGTCCCAATTATTGAACTTACCTTGAGCTGTATGAGTAATAAGGATGTCCCAATTATTGAACTTACCTTGAGCTGTATGAGTAGTAAGTATGTCCCAGTGATTGAACTTACCCTGAGCTGTATGAGTAATAAGGATGTCCCAATTATTGAACTTACCTTGAGCTGTATGAGTAATAAGGATGTCCCAGTGATTAAACTTACCCTGAGCTGTATGAGTAATAAGGATGTCCCAATTATTGAACTTACCTTGAGCTGTATGAGTAATAAGGATGTCCCAGTGATTGAACTTACCCTGAGCTGTATGAGTAATAAGGATGTCCCAATTATTGAACTTACCTTGAGCTGTATGAGTAATAAAGATGTCCCAATTATTGAACTTACCCTGAGCTGTATGAGTAATAAAGATGTGCCAGTTATTCAACTGACCCTGAGATGTTTGAGTAATAAGGATGTGCCAGTTATTGAACTTACCCTCAGCTGTATGAGTAATAAGGATATGCCAGTTATTGAACTTACCATGAGCTGTATGAGTAATAAGGATGTGCCAGTTAATGAACTTACCCTGAGCTGTATGAGTAATAATGATGTGCCAGTTATTGAACTTACCCTGAGCTGTATGAGTAATAAGGATGTGCCAGTTATTGAACTTACCCTGAGCTGTATGAGTAATAATGATGTCCCAGTGATTGAACCTACCTTGAGCTGTATGAGTAATAAGGATGTCCCACTGATTAAACTTATCCTGAGCTGTATGAGTAATAAGGATGTGCCAGTTATTGAACGTACCATGAGCTGTATGAGTAATAAGGATGTCCCAGTTATTGAACTTACCTTGAGCTGTATGAGTAATAAGGATGTCCTAGTTATTGAACTTACCCTGAGCTGTATGACTAATAAGGATATCTCAGTTATTGAACTTACCCTGAGCTGTGAGTAATAAGGATGTCCCAGTTATTGAACTTACCCTGAGCTGTATGAGTAATAAGGATGTCCCAGTGATTGAACTTACCCTGAGCTGTATGAGTAATAAGGATGTCCCAGTTATTGAACTTACCCTGAGCTGTATGAGTAATAAGTATGTCCCAGTTATTGAACTTACCCTGAGCTGTATGAGTAATAAGGATGTCCCAGTGATTGAACTTTCCCTGACCTGTATGAGTAATAAAGATGTCCCAGTTATTCAACTTACCCTCAGCTGTATGAGTAATAAGGATGTCCCAGTTATTGAACTTACCCTGAGCTGTATGAGTAATAAGGATGACCCAGTGATTGAACTTACCCTGAGCTGTATGAGTAATAAGGATGTCCCAGTTATTGAACTTACCCTGAGCTGTATGAGTAATAAGGATGTCCCAGTTATTGAACTTACCCTGAG
This sequence comes from Narcine bancroftii, assembly GCF_036971445.1. NCBI lineage: Eukaryota > Metazoa > Chordata > Chondrichthyes > Torpediniformes > Narcinidae > Narcine > Narcine bancroftii. The sequence continues at coordinate 53,759,103 of NC_091478.1, read as the reverse complement.
CTGTATGAGTAATAAGGATGTCCCAGTGATTCAACTTACACTGAGCTGTATGAGTAATAAGGATGACCCAGTGATTGAACTTTCCCTGAGCTGTATAAGTAATAAGGATGTCCCAGTTATTGAACTTTCCCTGAGTAATAAGGATGTCCCAGTTATTGAACTTACCCTGAGCTGTATGAGTAATAAGGATGTCCCAGTTATTGAACTTACCCTGAGCTGTATGAGTAATAAGGATGTCCCAGTGATTGAACTTACCCTGAGCTGTATGAGCAATAAGGATGTCCCAGTTATTGAACTTACCCTGAGCTGTATGAGTAATAAGGATGTCCCAATTATTGAACTTACCTTGAGTTGTATGAGTAATAAGGATGTGCCAGTTATTGAACTGACCCTGAGCTGTTTGAGAAATAAGGATGTGCCAGTTATTGAACTTACCCTCAGCTGTATGAGTAATAAGGATATGCCAGTTATTGAACTTACCCTGAGCTGTATGAGTAATAAGGATGTGCCAGTTATTGAACTTACCCTGAGCTGTATGAGTAATAAGGATGTGCCAGTTATTGAACTTACGCTGAGCTGTATGAGTAATAAGGACGTGCCAGTTATTGAACTTACCCTGAGCTGTATGAGTAATAAGGATGTGCCAGTTATTGAACTTACCCTGAGCTGTATGAGTAATAAGGATGTCCCAGTTATTGAACTTACCTTGAGCTGTATGAGTAATAAGGATGTCCAAGTCATTGAGCTTACCCTGAGCTGTATGAGTAATAAGGATGTGCCAGTTATTGAACTTACCCTGAGCTGTATGAGTAATAAGGATGTCCCAATTATTGAACTTACCTTGAGTTGTATGAGTAATAAGGATGTGCCAGTTATTGAACTTACCCTGAGCTTATGAGTAATAAGGATGTCCCAGTTATTGAACTTACCTTGAGCTGTATGAGTAATAAGGATGTCCTAGTTATTGAACTTACCCTGAGCTGTATGACTAATAAGGATGTCCCAGTTATTGAACTTACCCTGAGCTGTATGAGTAATAAGGATGTCCCAGTTATTGAACTTACCCTGTGCTGTATGAGTAATAAGGATGTCCCAGTTATTGAACTTATTCTGAGCTGTATGAGTAATAAGGATGTCCCAGTTATTGAACTTACCCTGAGCTGTATGAGTAATAAGGATATCTCAGTTATTGAACTTACCCTGAGCTGTATGAGTAATAAGGATGTCCCAGTTATTGAACTTACCCTGAGCTGTATGAGTTATACGGATATCTCAGTTATTGAACTTACCCTGAGCTGTATGAGTAATAAGGATGTCCCAGTTATTGAACTTACCCTGAGCTGTATGAGTAATAAGGATTTCCCAGTTATTGAACTTACCCTGAGCTGTATGAGTAATAAGGATGTCCCAGTTATTGAACTTACCCTGAGCTGTATGAGTAATAAGGATGTCCAAGTTATTGAACTTAACTTGAGCTGTATGAGTGATAAGGATGTCCCTATTATTGAACTTACCTTGAGCTGTATCAGTAATAAGGATGTCCCAGTGATTGAACTTACCCTGTGCTGTGTGATTAATAAGGATGTCCCAATTATTGAACTTACCTTGAGCTGTATGAGTAATAAGGATGTCCCAATTATTGAACTTACCTTGAGCTGTATGAGTAGTAAGTATGTCCCAGTGATTGAACTTACCCTGAGCTGTATGAGTAATAAGGATGTCCCAATTATTGAACTTACCTTGAGCTGTATGAGTAATAAGGATGTCCCAGTGATTGAACTTACCCTGAGCTGTATGAGTAATAAGGATGTCCCAATTATTGAACTTACCTTGAGCTGTATGAGTAATAAGGATGTCCCAGTGATTGAACTTACCCTGAGCTGTATGAGTAATAAGGATGTCCCAATTATTGAACTTACCTTGAGCTGTATGAGTAATAAAGATGTCCCAATTATTGAACTTACCCTGAGCTCTATGAGTAATAAAGATGTGCCAGTTATTCAACTGACCCTGAGATGTTTGAGTAATAAGGATGTGCCAGTTATTGAACTTACCCTCAGCTGTATGAGTAATAAGGATATGCCAGTTATTGAACTTACCTTGAGCTGTATGAGTAATAAGGATGTGCCAGTTAATGAACTTACCCTGAGCTGTATGAGTAATAAGGATGTCCCAGTTATTGAACTTACCCTGAGCTGTATGAGTAATAAGGATGTCCCAGTTATTGAACTTACCCTGAGCTGTATGAGTAATAAGGATGTCCCAGTTATTGAACTTACCCTGAGCTGTATGAGTAATAAGGATGTCCCAGTGATTGAACTTACCCTGAGCTGTATGAGTAATAAGGATGTCCCAGTTATTGAACTTACCCTGAGCTGTATGAGTAATAAGGATTTCCCAGTTATTGAACTTACCCTGAGCTGTATGAGTAATAAGGATGTCCCAGTTATTGAACTTACCCTGAGCTGTATGAGTAATAAGGATGTCCAAGTTATTGAACTTAACTTGAGCTGTATGAGTGATAAGGATGTCCCTATTATTGAACTTACCTTGAGCTGTATCAGTAATAAGGATGTCCCAGTGATTGAACTTACCCTGTGCTGTGTGATTAATAAGGATGTCCCAATTATTGAACTTACCTTGAGCTGTATGAGTAATAAGGATGTCCCAATTATTGAACTTACCTTGAGCTGTATGAGTAGTAAGTATGTCCCAGTGATTGAACTTACCCTGAGCTGTATGAGTAATAAGGATGTCCCAATTATTGAACTTACCTTGAGCTGTATGAGTAATAAGGATGTCCCAGTGATTGAACTTACCCTGAGCTGTATGAGTAATAAGGATGTCCCAATTATTGAACTTACCTTGAGCTGTATGAGTAATAAGGATGTCCCAGTGATTGAACTTACCCTGAGCTGTATGAGTAATAAGGATGTCCCAATTATTGAACTTACCTTGAGCTGTATGAGTAATAAAGATGTCCCAATTATTGAACTTACCCTGAGCTCTATGAGTAATAAAGATGTGCCAGTTATTCAACTGACCCTGAGATGTTTGAGTAATAAGGATGTGCCAGTTATTGAACTTACCCTCAGCTGTATGAGTAATAAGGATATGCCAGTTATTGAACTTACCTTGAGCTGTATGAGTAATAAGGATGTGCCAGTTAATGAACTTACCCTGAGCTGTATGAGTAATAAGGATGTCCCAGTTATTGAACTTACCCTGAGCTGTATGAGTAATAAGGATGTCCCAGTTATTGAACTTACCCTGAGCTGTATGAGTAATAAGGATGTCCCAGTTATTGAACTTACCCTGAGCTGTATGAGTAATAAGGATGTCCCAGTGATTGAACTTACCCTGAGCTGTATGAGCAATAAGGATGTCCCAGTTATTGAACTTACCCTGAGCTGTATGAGTAATAAGGATGTGCCAGTTATTGAACTTACCCTGAGCTGTATGAGTAATAAGGATGTCCCAGTTATTGAAATACCCTGAGCTGTATGAGTAATAAGGATGTCCCAGTTATTGAACTTACCCTGAGCTGTATGAGTAATAAGGATGTCCCAGTTATTGAACTTACCCTGAGCTGTATGAGTAATAAGGATGTCCCAGTGATTGAACTTACCCTGAGCTGTATCAGTAATAAGGATGTCCCAGTTATTGAACTTACCCTGAGCTGTATGAGTAATAAGGATGTCCCAGTTATTGAACTTACCCTGAGCTGTATGAGTAATAAGGATGTCCCAGTTATTGAACTTACCCTGAGCTGTATGAGTAATACGGATGTCCAAGTTGTTGAACTTAACTTGAGCTGTATGAGTAATAAGGATGTCCTAGTTATTGAACTTACCCTGAGCTGTATGACTAATAAGGATGTCCCAGTTATTGAACTTACCCTGAGCTGTATGAGTAATAAGGATGTCCCAGTTATTGAACTTACCCTGAGCTGTATGAGTAATAAGGATGTCCCAGTTATTGAACTTACCCTGAGCTGTATGAGTAATAAGGATTTCCCAGTTATTGAACTTACCCTGAGCTCTATGAGTAATAAGGATGTCCCAGTTATTGAACTTACCCTGAGCTGTATGAGTAATAAGGATGTCCCAGTGATTGAACTTACCCTGAGCTGTATGAGTAATAAGGATGTCCCAATTATTGAACTTACCTTGAGCTGTATGAGTAATAAGGATGTCCCAGTGATTGAACTTACCCTGAGCTGTATGAGTAATAAGGATGTCCCAATTATTGAACGTACCCTGAGCTGTATGAGTAATAAGGATGTCCCAGTTATTGAACTTACCTTGAGCTGTATGAGTAATAAGGATGTCCTAGTTATTGAACTTACCCTGAGCTGTATGACTAATAAGGATATCTCAGTTATTGAACTTACCCTGAGCTGTATGAGTAATAAGGATGTCCCAGTTATTGAACTTACCCTGAGCTGTATGAGTAATAAGGATGTCCCAGTGATTGAACTTACCGTGAGCTGTATGAGTAATAAGGATGTCCCAGTTATTGAACTTACCCTGAGCTGTATGAGTAATAAGTATGTCCCAGTTATTGAACTTACCCTGAGCTGTATGAGTAATAAGGATGTCCCAGTGATTGAACTTTCCCTGACCTGTATGAGTAATAAAGATGTCCCAGTTATTCAACTTACCCTCAGCTGTATGAGTAATAAGGATGTCCCAGTTATTGAACTTACCCTGAGCTGTATGAGTAATAAGGATGACCCAGTGATTGAACTTACCCTGAGCTGTATGAGTAATAAGGATGTCCCAGTTATTGAACTTACCCTGAGCTGTATGAGTAATAAGGATTTCCCAGTTATTGAACTGACCCTGAGCTGTTTGAGAAATAAGGATGTGCCAGTTATTGAACTTACCCTCAGCTGTATGAGTAATAAGGATATGCCAGTTATTGAACTTACCCTGAGCTGTATGAGTAATAAGGATGTGCCAGTTATTGAACTTACCCTGAGCTGTATGAGTAATAAGGATGTGCCAGTTATTGAACTTACGCTGAGCTGTATGAGTAATAAGGATGTGCCAGTTATTGAACTTACCCTGAGCTGTATGAGTAATAAGGATGTGCCAGTTATTGAACTTACCCTGAGCTGTATGAGTAATAAGGATGTCCCAGTTATTGAGCTTACCCTGAGCTGTATGAGTAATAAGGATGTGCCAGTTATTGAACTTACCCTCAGCTGTATGAGTAATAAGGATGTCCCAGTTATTGAACTTACCCTGAGCTGTATGAGTAATAAGGATGTCCCAGTGATTGAACTTACCCTGAGCTGTATGAGTAATAAGGATGTCCCAGTTATTGAACTTACCCTGAGCTGTATGAGTAATAAGTATGTCCCAGTTATTGAACTTACCCTGAGCTGTATGAGTAATAAGGATGTCCCAGTGATTGAACTTTCCCTGACCTGTATGAGTAATAAAGATGTCCCAGTTATTCAACTTACCCTCAGCTGTATGAGTAATAAGGATGTCCCAGTTATTGAACTTACCCTGAGCTGTATGAGTAATAAGGATGACCCAGTGATTGAACTTACCCTGAGCTGTATGAGTAATAAGGATGTCCCAGTTATTGAACTTACCCTGAGCTGTATGAGTAATAAGGATGTCCCAGTTATTGAACTTACCCTGAGCTGTATGAGTAATAAGGATGTCCCAGTGATTCAACTTACACTGAGCTGTATGAGTAATAAGGATGACCCAGTGATTGAACTTTCCCTGAGCTGTATAAGTAATAAGGATGTCCCAGTTATTGAACTTTCCCTGAGTAATAAGGATGTCCCAGTTATTGAACTTACCCTGAGCTGTATGAGTAATAAGGATGTCCCAGTTATTGAACTTACCCTGAGCTGTATGAGTAATAAGGATGTCCCAGTGATTGAACTTACCCTGAGCTGTATGAGCAATAAGGATGTCCCAGTTATTGAACTTACCCTGAGCTGTATGAGTAATAAGGATGTGCCAGTTATTGAACTTACCCTGAGCTGTATGAGTAATAAGGATGTCCCAGTTATTGAACTTACCCTGAGCTGTATGAGTAATAAGGATGTCCCAGTTATTGAACTTACCCTGAGCTGTATGAGTAATAAGGATGTCCCAGTTATTGAACTTACCCTGAGCTGTATGAGTAATAAGGATGTCCCAGTGATTGAACTTACCCTGAGCTGTATCAGTAATAAGGATGTCCCAGTTATTGAACTTACCCTGAGCTGTATGAGTAATAAGGATGTCCCAGTTATTGAACTTACCCTGAGCTGTATGAGTAATAAGGATGTCCCAGTTATTGAACTTACCCTGAGCTGTATGAGTAATACGGATGTCCAAGTTGTTGAACTTAACTTGAGCTGTATGAGTAATAAGGATGTCCTAGTTATTGAACTTACCCTGAGCTGTATGACTAATAAGGATGTCCCAGTTATTGAACTTACCCTGAGCTGTATGAGTAATAAGGATGTCCCAGTTATTGAACTTACCCTGAGCTGTATGAGTAATAAGGATGTCCCAGTTATTGAACTTACCCTGAGCTGTATGAGTAATAAGGATTTCCCAGTTATTGAACTTACCCTGAGCTCTATGAGTAATAAGGATGTCCCAGTTATTGAACTTACCCTGAGCTGTATGAGTAATAAGGATGTCCCAGTGATTGAACTTACCCTGAGCTGTATGAGTAATAAGGATGTCCCAATTATTGAACTTACCTTGAGCTGTATGAGTAATAAGGATGTCCCAGTGATTGAACTTACCCTGAGCTGTATGAGTAATAAGGATGTCCCAATTATTGAACTTACCTTGAGCTGTATGAGTAATAAGGATGTCCCAGTGATTGAACTTACCCTGAGCTGTATGAGTTATAAGGATGTCCCAATTATTGAACTTACCTTGAGCTGTATGAGTAATAAAGATGTCCCAATTATTGAACTTACCCTGAGCTCTATGAGTAATAAAGATGTGCCAGTTATTCAACTGACCCTGAGATGTTTGAGTAATAAGGATGTGCCAGTTATTGAACTTACCCTCAGCTGTATGAGTAATAAGGATATGCCAGTTATTGAACTTACCATGAGCTGTATGAGTAATAAGGATGTGCCAGTTAATGAACTTACCCTGAGCTGTATGAGTAATAATGATGTGCCAGTTATTGAACTTACCCTGAGCTGTATGAGTAATAAGGATGTGCCAGTTATTGAACTTACCCTGAGCTGTATGAGTAATAATGATGTCCCAGTGATTGAACCTACCTTGAGCTGTATGAGTAATAAGGATGTCCCACTGATTAAACTTATCCTGAGCTGTATGAGTAATAAGGATGTGCCAGTTATTGAACGTACCCTGAGCTGTATGAGTAATAAGGATGTCCCAGTTATTGAACTTACCTTGAGCTGTATGAGTAATAAGGATGTCCTAGTTATTGAACTTACCCTGAGCTGTATGACTAATAAGGATATCTCAGTTATTGAACTTACCCTGAGCTGTGAGTAATAAGGATGTCCCAGTTATTGAACTTACCCTGAGCTGTATGAGTAATAAGGATGTCCCAGTGATTGAACTTACCCTGAGCTGTATGAGTAATAAGGATGTCCCAGTTATTGAACTTACCCTGAGCTGTATGAGTAATAAGTATGTCCCAGTTATTGAACTTACCCTGAGCTGTATGAGTAATAAGGATGTCCCAGTGATTGAACTTTCCCTGACCTGTATGAGTAATAAAGATGTCCCAGTTATTCAACTTACCCTCAGCTGTATGAGTAATAAGGATGTCCCAGTTATTGAACTTAACTTGAGCTGTATGAGTAATAAGGATGTCCTAGTTATTGAACTTACCCTGAGCTGTATGACTAATAAGGATGTCCCAGTTATTGAACTTACCCTGAGCTGTATGAGTAATAAGGATGTCCCAGTTATTGAACTTACCCTGAGCTGTATGAGTAATAAGGATGTCCCAGTTATTGAACTTACCCTGAGCTGTATGAGTAATAAGGATTTCCCAGTTATTGAACTTACCCTGAGCTCTATGAGTAATAAGGATGTCCCAGTTATTGAACTTACCCTGAGCTGTATGAGTAATAAGGATGTCCCAGTGATTGAACTTACCCTGAGCTGTATGAGTAATAAGGATGTCCCAATTATTGAACTTACCTTGAGCTGTATGAGTAATAAGGATGTCCCAGTGATTGAACTTACCCTGAGCTGTATGAGTAATAAGGATGTCCCAATTATTGAACTTACCTTGAGCTGTATGAGTAATAAGGATGTCCCAGTGATTGAACTTACCCTGAGCTGTATGAGTTATAAGGATGTCCCAATTATTGAACTTACCTTGAGCTGTATGAGTAATAAAGATGTCCCAATTATTGAACTTACCCTGAGCTCTATGAGTAATAAAGATGTGCCAGTTATTCAACTGACCCTGAGATGTTTGAGTAATAAGGATGTGCCAGTTATTGAACTTACCCTCAGCTGTATGAGTAATAAGGATATGCCAGTTATTGAACTTACCATGAGCTGTATGAGTAATAAGGATGTGCCAGTTAATGAACTTACCCTGAGCTGTATGAGTAATAATGATGTGCCAGTTATTGAACTTACCCTGAGCTGTATGAGTAATAAGGATGTGCCAGTTATTGAACTTACCCTGAGCTGTATGAGTAATAATGATGTCCCAGTGATTGAACCTACCTTGAGCTGTATGAGTAATAAGGATGTCCCACTGATTAAACTTATCCTGAGCTGTATGAGTAATAAGGATGTGCCAGTTATTGAACGTACCCTGAGCTGTATGAGTAATAAGGATGTCCCAGTTATTGAACTTACCTTGAGCTGTATGAGTAATAAGGATGTCCTAGTTATTGAACTTACCCTGAGCTGTATGACTAATAAGGATATCTCAGTTATTGAACTTACCCTGAGCTGTGAGTAATAAGGATGTCCCAGTTATTGAACTTACCCTGAGCTGTATGAGTAATAAGGATGTCCCAGTGATTGAACTTACCCTGAGCTGTATGAGTAATAAGGATGTCCCAGTTATTGAACTTACCCTGAGCTGTATGAGTAATAAGTATGTCCCAGTTATTGAACTTACCCTGAGCTGTATGAGTAATAAGGATGTCCCAGTGATTGAACTTTCCCTGACCTGTATGAGTAATAAAGATGTCCCAGTTATTCAACTTACCCTCAGCTGTATGAGTAATAAGGATGTCCCAGTTATTGAACTTACCCTGAGCTGTATGAGTAATAAGGATGACCCAGTGATTGAACTTACCCTGAGCTGTATGAGTAATAAGGATGTCCCAGTTATTGAACTTACCCTGAGCTGTATGAGTAATAAGGATGTCCCAGTTATTGAACTTACCCTGAGCTGTATGAGTAATAAGGATGTCCCAGTGATTCAACTTACACTGAGCTGTATGAGTAATAAGGATGACCCAGTGATTGAACTTTCCCTGAGCTGTATAAGTAATAAGGATGTCCCAGTTATTGAACTTTCCCTGAGTAATAAGGATGTCCCAGTTATTGAACTTACCCTGAGCTGTATGAGTAATAAGGATGTCCCAGTTATTGAACTTACCCCGAGCTGTATGAGTAATAAGGATGTCCCAGTGATTGAACTTACCCTGAGCTGTATGAGCAATAAGGATGTCCCAGTTATTGAACTTACCCTGAGCTGTATGAGTAATAAGGATGTGCCAGTTATTGAACTTACCCTGAGCTGTATGAGTCATAAGGATGTCCCAGTTATTGAACTTACCCTGAGCTGTATGAGTAATAAGGATGTCCCAGTTATTGAACTTACCCTGAGCTTTATGAGTAATAAGGATGTCCCAGTTATTGAACTTACCCTGAGCTGTATGAGTAATAAGGATGTCCCAGTGATTGAACTTACCCTGAGCTGTATCAGTAATAAGGATGTCCCAGTTATTGAACTTACCCTGAGCTGTATGAGTAATAAGGATATCTCAGTTATTGAACTTACCCTGAGCTGTATGAGTAATAAGGATGTCCCAGTTATTGAACTTACCCTGAGCTGTATGAGTTATACGGATATCTCAGTTATTGAACTTACCCTGAGCTGTATGAGTAATAAGGATGTCCCAGTTATTGAACTTACCCTGAGCTGTATGAGTAATAAGGATTTCCCAGTTATTGAACTTACCCTGAGCTGTATGAGTAATAAGGATGTCCCAGTTATTGAACTTACCCTGAGCTGTATGAGTAATAAGGATGTCCAAGTTATTGAACTTAACTTGAGCTGTATGAGTGATAAGGATGTCCCTATTATTGAACTTACCTTGAGCTGTATCAGTAATAAGGATGTCCCAGTGATTGAACTTACCCTGTGCTGTGTGATTAATAAGGATGTCCCAATTATTGAACTTACCTTGAGCTGTATGAGTAATAAGGATGTCCCAATTATTGAACTTACCTTGAGCTGTATGAGTAGTAAGTATGTCCCAGTGATTGAACTTACCCTGAGCTGTATGAGTAATAAGGATGTCCCAATTATTGAACTTACCTTGAGCTGTATGAGTAATAAGGATGTCCCAGTGATTGAACTTACCCTGAGCTGTATGAGTAATAAGGATGTCCCAATTATTGAACTTACCTTGAGCTGTATGAGTAATAAGGATGTCCCAGTGATTGAACTTACCCTGAGCTGTATGAGTAATAAGGATGTCCCAATTATTGAACTTACCTTGAGCTGTATGAGTAATAAAGATGTCCCAATTATTGAACTTACCCTGAGCTCTATGAGTAATAAAGATGTGCCAGTTATTCAACTGACCCTGAGATGTTTGAGTAATAAGGATGTGCCAGTTATTGAACTTACCCTCAGCTGTATGAGTAATAAGGATATGCCAGTTATTGAACTTACCTTGAGCTGTATGAGTAATAAGGATGTGCCAGTTAATGAACTTACCCTGAGCTGTATGAGTAATAATGATGTGCCAGTTATTGAACTTACCCTGAGCTGTATGAGTAATAAGGATGTGCCAGTTATTGAACTTACCCTGTGCTGTATGAGTAATAATGATGTCCCAGTGATTGAACCTACCTTGAGCTGTATGAGTAATAAGGATGTCCCACTGATTAAACTTATCCTGAGCTGTATGAGTAATAAGGATGTGCCAGTTATTGAACGTACCATGAGCTGTATGAGTAATAAGGATGTCCCAGTTATTGAACTTACCTTGAGCTGTATGAGTAATAAGGATGTCCTAGTTATTGAACTTACCCTGAGCTGTATGACTAATAAGGATATCTCAGTTATTGAACTTACCCTGAGCTGTGAGTAATAAGGATGTCCCAGTTATTGAACTTACCCTGAGCTGTATGAGTAATAAGGATGTCCCAGTGATTGAACTTACCCTGAGCTGTATGAGTAATAAGGATGTCCCAGTTATTGAACTTACCCTGAGCTGTATGAGTAATAAGTATGTCCCAGTTATTGAACTTACCCTGAGCTGTATGAGTAATAAGGATGTCCCAGTGATTGAACTTTCCCTGACCTGTATGAGTAATAAAGATGTCCCAGTTATTCAACTTACCCTCAGCTGTATGAGTAATAAGGATGTCCCAGTTATTGAACTTACCCTGAGCTGTATGAGTAATAAGGATGACCCAGTGATTGAACTTACCCTGAGCTGTATGAGTAATAAGGATGTCCCAGTTATTGAACTTACCCTGAGCTGTATGAGTAATAAGGATGTCCCAGTTATTGAACTTACCCTGAGCTGTATGAGTAATAAGGATGTCCCAGTGATTCAACTTACACTGAGCTGTATGAGTAATAAGGATGACCCAGTGATTGAACTTTCCCTGAGCTGTATAAGTAATAAGGATGTCCCAGTTATTGAACTTTCCCTGAGTAATAAGGATGTCCCAGTTATTGAACTTACCCTGAGCTGTATGAGTAATAAGGATGTCCCAGTTATTGAACTTACCCTGAGCTGTATGAGTAATAAGGATGTCCCAGTGATTGAACTTACCCTGAGCTGTATGAGCAATAAGGATGTCCCAGTTATTGAACTTACCCTGAGCTGTATGAGTAATAAGGATGTGCCAGTTATTGAACTTACCCTGAGCTGTATGAGTAATAAGGATGTCCCAGTTATTGAAATACCCTGAGCTGTATGAGTAATAAGGATGTCCCAGTTATTGAACATACCCTGAGCTGTATGAGTAATAAGGATGTCCCAGTTATTGAACTTACCCTGAGCTGTATGAGTAATAAGGATGTCCCAGTGATTGAACTTACCCTGAGCTGTATCAGTAATAAGGATGTCCCAGTTATTGAACTTACCCTGAGCTGTATGAGTAATAAGGATGTCCCAGTTATTGAACTTACCCTGAGCTGTATGAGTAATAAGGATGTCCCAGTTATTGAACTTACCCTGAGCTGTATGAGTAATACGGATGTCCAAGTTGTTGAACTTAACTTGAGCTGTATGAGTAATAAGGATGTCCTAGTTATTGAACTTACCCTGAGCTGTATGACTAATAAGGATGTCCCAGTTATTGAACTTACCCTGAGCTGTATGAGTAATAAGGATGTCCCAGTTATTGAACTTACCCTGAGCTGTATGAGTAATAAGGATGTCCCAGTTATTGAACTTACCCTGAGCTGTATGAGTAATAAGGATTTCCCAGTTATTGAACTTACCCTGAGCTCTATGAGTAATAAGGATGTCCCAGTTATTGAACTTACCCTGAGCTGTATGAGTAATAAGGATGTCCCAGTGATTGAACTTACCCTGAGCTGTATGAGTAATAAGGATGTCCCAATTATTGAACTTACCTTGAGCTGTATGAGTAATAAGGATGTCCCAGTGATTGAACTTACCCTGAGCTGTATGAGTAATAAGGATGTCCCAATTATTGAACGTACCCTGAGCTGTAAGAGTAATAAGGATGTCCCAGTTATTGAACTTACCTTGAGCTGTATGAGTAATAAGGATGTCCTAGTTATTGAACTTACCCTGAGCTGTATGACTAATAAGGATATCTCAGTTATTGAACTTACCCTGAGCTGTATGAGTAATAAGGATGTCCCAGTTATTGAACTTACCCTGAGCTGTATGAGTAATAAGGATGTCCCAGTGATTGAACTTACCGTGAGCTGTATGAGTAATAAGGATGTCCCAGTTATTGAACTTACCCTGAGCTGTATGAGTAATAAGTATGTCCCAGTTATTGAACTTACCCTGAGCTGTATGAGTAATAAGGATGTCCCAGTGATTGAACTTTCCCTGACCTGTATGAGTAATAAAGATGTCCCAGTTATTCAACTTACCCTCAGCTGTATGAGTAATAAGGATGTCCCAGTTATTGAACTTACCCTGAGCTGTATGAGTAATAAGGATGACCCAGTGATTGAACTTACCCTGAGCTGTATGAGTAATAAGGATGTCCCAGTTATTGAACTTACCCTGAGCTGTATGAGTAATAAGGATTTCCCAGTTATTGAACTGACCCTGAGCTGTTTGAGAAATAAGGATGTGCCAGTTATTGAACTTACCCTCAGCTGTATGAGTAATAAGGATATGCCAGTTATTGAACTTACCCTGAGCTGTATGAGTAATAAGGATGTGCCAGTTATTGAACTTACCCTGAGCTGTATGAGTAATAAGGATGTGCCAGTTATTGAACTTACGCTGAGCTGTATGAGTAATAAGGATGTGCCAGTTATTGAACTTACCCTGAGCTGTATGAGTAATAAGGATGTGCCAGTTATTGAACTTACCCTGAGCTGTATGAGTAATAAGGATGTCCCAGTTATTGAGCTTACCCTGAGCTGTATGAGTAATAAGGATGTGCCAGTTATTGAACTTACCCTCAGCTGTATGAGTAATAAGGATGTCCCAGTTATTGAACTTACCCTGAGCTGTATGAGTAATAAGGATGTCCCAGTGATTGAACTTACCCTGAGCTGTATGAGTAATAAGGATGTCCCAGTTATTGAACTTACCCTGAGCTGTATGAGTAATAAGTATGTCCCAGTTATTGAACTTACCCTGAGCTGTATGAGTAATAAGGATGTCCCAGTGATTGAACTTTCCCTGATGTGTATGAGTAATAAAGATGTCCCAGTTATTCAACTTACCCTCAGCTGTATGAGTAATAAGGATGTCCCAGTTATTGAACTTACCCTGAGCTGTATGAGTAATAAGGATGACCCAGTGATTGAACTTACCCTGAGCTGTATGAGTAATAAGGATGTCCCAGTTATTGAACTTACCCTGAGCTGTATGAGTAATAAGGATGTCCCAGTTATTGAACTTACCCTGAGCTGTATGAGTAATAAGGATGTCCCAGTGATTCAACTTACACTGAGCTGTATGAGTAATAAGGATGACCCAGTGATTGAACTTTCCCTGAGCTGTATAAGTAATAAGGATGTCCCAGTTATTGAACTTTCCCTGAGTAATAAGGATGTCCCAGTTATTGAACTTACCCTGAGCTGTATGAGTAATAAGGATGTCCCAGTTATTGAACTTACCCTGAGCTGTATGAGTAATAAGGATGTCCCAGTGATTGAACTTACCCTGAGCTGTATGAGCAATAAGGATGTCCCAGTTATTGAACTTACCCTGAGCTGTATGAGTAATAAGGATGTGCCAGTTATTGAACTTACCCTGAGCTGTATGAGTAATAAGGATGTCCCAGTTATTGAACTTACCCTGAGCTGTATGAGTAATAAGGATGTCCCAGTTATTGAACTTACCCTGAGCTGTATGAGTAATAAGGATGTCCCAGTTATTGAACTTACCCTGAGCTGTATGAGTAATAAGGATGTCCCAGTGATTGAACTTACCCTGAGCTGTATCAGTAATAAGGATGTCCCAGTTATTGAACTTACCCTGAGCTGTATGAGTAATAAGGATGTCCCAGTTATTGAACTTACCCTGAGCTGTATGAGTAATAAGGATGTCCCAGTTATTGAACTTACCCTGAGCTGTATGAGTAATACGGATGTCCAAGTTGTTGAACTTAACTTGAGCTGTATGAGTAATAAGGATGTCCTAGTTATTGAACTTACCCTGAGCTGTATGACTAATAAGGATGTCCCAGTTATTGAACTTACCCTGAGCTGTATGAGTAATAAGGATGTCCCAGT
This sequence comes from Narcine bancroftii, assembly GCF_036971445.1. Classification (NCBI taxonomy): domain Eukaryota; kingdom Metazoa; phylum Chordata; class Chondrichthyes; order Torpediniformes; family Narcinidae; genus Narcine; species Narcine bancroftii. The sequence continues at coordinate 53,743,965 of NC_091478.1, read as the reverse complement.
TATTGAACTTACCCTGAGCTGTATGAGTAATAAGGATGTCCCACGTATTGAACTTACCCTGAGCTGTATGAGTAATAAGGATTTCCCAGTTATTGAACTTACCCTGAGCTCTATGAGTAATAAGGATGTCCCAGTTATTGAACTTACCCTGAGCTGTATGAGTAATAAGGATGTCCCTGTGATTGAACTTACCCTGAGCTGTATGAGTAATAAGGATGTCCCAATTATTGAACTTACCTTGAGCTGTATGAGTAATAAGGATGTCCCAGTGATTGAACTTACCCTGAGCTGTATGAGTAATAAGGATGTCCCAATTATTGAACTTACCTTGAGCTGTATGAGTAATAAGGATGTCCCAGTGATTGAACTTACCCTGAGCTGTATGAGTTATAAGGATGTCCCAATTATTGAACTTACCTTGAGCTGTATGAGTAATAAAGATGTCCCAATTATTGAACTTACCCTGAGCTCTATGAGTAATAAAGATGTGCCAGTTATTCAACTGACCCTGAGATGTTTGAGTAATAAGGATGTGCCAGTTATTGAACTTACCCTCAGCTGTATGAGTAATAAGGATATGCCAGTTATTGAACTTACCATGAGCTGTATGAGTAATAAGGATGTGCCAGTTAATGAACTTACCCTGAGCTGTATGAGTAATAATGATGTGCCAGTTATTGAACTTACCCTGAGCTGTATGAGTAATAAGGATGTGCCAGTTATTGAACTTACCCTGAGCTGTATGAGTAATAATGATGTCCCAGTGATTGAACCTACCTTGAGCTGTATGAGTAATAAGGATGTCCCACTGATTAAACTTATCCTGAGCTGTATGAGTAATAAGGATGTGCCAGTTATTGAACGTACCCTGAGCTGTATGAGTAATAAGGATGTCCCAGTTATTGAACTTACCTTGAGCTGTATGAGTAATAAGGATGTCCTAGTTATTGAACTTACCCTGAGCTGTATGACTAATAAGGATATCTCAGTTATTGAACTTACCCTGAGCTGTGAGTAATAAGGATGTCCCAGTTATTGAACTTACCCTGAGCTGTATGAGTAATAAGGATGTCCCAGTGATTGAACTTACCCTGAGCTGTATGAGTAATAAGGATGTCCCAGTTATTGAACTTACCCTGAGCTGTATGAGTAATAAGTATGTCCCAGTTATTGAACTTACCCTGAGCTGTATGAGTAATAAGGATGTCCCAGTGATTGAACTTTCCCTGACCTGTATGAGTAATAAAGATGTCCCAGTTATTCAACTTACCCTCAGCTGTATGAGTAATAAGGATGTCCCAGTTATTGAACTTACCCTGAGCTGTATGAGTAATAAGGATGACCCAGTGATTGAACTTACCCTGAGCTGTATGAGTAATAAGGATGTCCCAGTTATTGAACTTACCCTGAGCTGTATGAGTAATAAGGATGTCCCAGTTATTGAACTTACCCTGAGCTGTATGAGTAATAAGGATTTCCCAGTGATTCAACTTACACTGAGCTGTATGAGTAATAAGGATGACCCAGTGATTGAACTTTCCCTGAGCTGTATAAGTAATAAGGATGTCCCAGTTATTGAACTTTCCCTGAGTAATAAGGATGTCCCAGTTATTGAACTTACCCTGAGCTGTATGAGTAATAAGGATGTCCCAGTTATTGAACTTACCCCGAGCTGTATGAGTAATAAGGATGTCCCAGTGATTGAACTTACCCTGAGCTGTATGAGTAATAAGGATGTCCCAATTATTGAACTTACCTTGAGCTGTATGAGTAATAAGGATGTCCCAGTGATTGAACTTACCCTGAGCTGTATGAGTAATAAGGATGTCCCAATTATTGAACTTACCTTGAGCTGTATGAGTAATAAAGATGTCCCAATTATTGAACTTACCCTGAGCTCTATGAGTAATAAAGATGTGCCAGTTATTCAACTGACCCTGAGATGTTTGAGTAATAAGGATGTGCCAGTTATTGAACTTACCCTCAGCTGTATGAGTAATAAGGATATGCCAGTTATTGAACTTACCTTGAGCTGTATGAGTAATAAGGATGTGCCAGTTAATGAACTTACCCTGAGCTGTATGAGTAATAATGATGTGCCAGTTATTGAACTTACCCTGAGCTGTATGAGTAATAAGGATGTGCCAGTTATTGAACTTACCCTGTGCTGTATGAGTAATAATGATGTCCCAGTGATTGAACCTACCTTGAGCTGTATGAGTAATAAGGATGTCCCACTGATTAAACTTATCCTGAGCTGTATGAGTAATAAGGATGTGCCAGTTATTGAACGTACCATGAGCTGTATGAGTAATAAGGATGTCCCAGTTATTGAACTTACCTTGAGCTGTATGAGTAATAAGGATGTCCTAGTTATTGAACTTACCCTGAGCTGTATGACTAATAAGGATATCTCAGTTATTGAACTTACCCTGAGCTGTGAGTAATAAGGATGTCCCAGTGATTGAACTTACCCTGAGCTGTATGAGTAATAAGGATGTCCCAGTTATTGAACTTACCCTGAGCTGTATGAGTAATAAGTATGTCCCAGTTATTGAACTTACCCTGAGCTGTATGAGTAATAAGGATGTCCCAGTGATTGAACTTTCCCTGACCTGTATGAGTAATAAAGATGTCCCAGTTATTCAACTTACCCTCAGCTGTATGAGTAATAAGGATGTCCCAGTTATTGAACTTACCCTGAGCTGTATGAGTAATAAGGATGACCCAGTGATTGAACTTACCCTGAGCTGTATGAGTAATAAGGATGTCCCAGTTATTGAACTTACCCTGAGCTGTATGAGTAATAAGGATGTCCCAGTTATTGAACTTACCCTGAGCTGTATGAGTAATAAGGATGTCCCAGTGATTCAACTTACACTGAGCTGTATGAGTAATAAGGATGACCCAGTGATTGAACTTTCCCTGAGCTGTATAAGTAATAAGGATGTCCCAGTTATTGAACTTTCCCTGAGTAATAAGGATGTCCCAGTTATTGAACTTACCCTGAGCTGTATGAGTAATAAGGATGTCCCAGTTATTGAACTTACCCTGAGCTGTATGAGTAATAAGGATGTCCCAGTGATTGAACTTACCCTGAGCTGTATGAGCAATAAGGATGTCCCAGTTATTGAACTTACCCTGAGCTGTATGAGTAATAAGGATGTGCCAGTTATTGAACTTACCCTGAGCTGTATGAGTAATAAGGATGTCCCAGTTATTGAAATACCCTGAGCTGTATGAGTAATAAGGATGTCCCAGTTATTGAACATACCCTGAGCTGTATGAGTAATAAGGATGTCCCAGTTATTGAACTTACCCTGAGCTGTATGAGTAATAAGGATGTCCCAGTGATTGAACTTACCCTGAGCTGTATCAGTAATAAGGATGTCCCAGTTATTGAACTTACCCTGAGCTGTATGAGTAATAAGGATGTCCCAGTTATTGAACTTACCCTGAGCTGTATGAGTAATAAGGATGTCCCAGTTATTGAACTTACCCTGAGCTGTATGAGTAATACGGATGTCCAAGTTGTTGAACTTAACTTGAGCTGTATGAGTAATAAGGATGTCCTAGTTATTGAACTTACCCTGAGCTGTATGACTAATAAGGATGTCCCAGTTATTGAACTTACCCTGAGCTGTATGAGTAATAAGGATGTCCCAGTTATTGAACTTACCCTGAGCTGTATGAGTAATAAGGATGTCCCAGTTATTGAACTTACCCTGAGCTGTATGAGTAATAAGGATTTCCCAGTTATTGAACTTACCCTGAGCTCTATGAGTAATAAGGATGTCCCAGTTATTGAACTTACCCTGAGCTGTATGAGTAATAAGGATGTCCCAGTGATTGAACTTACCCTGAGCTGTATGAGTAATAAGGATGTCCCAATTATTGAACTTACCTTGAGCTGTATGAGTAATAAGGATGTCCCAGTGATTGAACTTACCCTGAGCTGTATGAGTAATAAGGATGTCCCAATTATTGAACGTACCCTGAGCTGTAAGAGTAATAAGGATGTCCCAGTTATTGAACTTACCTTGAGCTGTATGAGTAATAAGGATGTCCTAGTTATTGAACTTACCCTGAGCTGTATGACTAATAAGGATATCTCAGTTATTGAACTTACCCTGAGCTGTATGAGTAATAAGGATGTCCCAGTTATTGAACTTACCCTGAGCTGTATGAGTAATAAGGATGTCCCAGTGATTGAACTTACCGTGAGCTGTATGAGTAATAAGGATGTCCCAGTTATTGAACTTACCCTGAGCTGTATGAGTAATAAGTATGTCCCAGTTATTGAACTTACCCTGAGCTGTATGAGTAATAAGGATGTCCCAGTGATTGAACTTTCCCTGACCTGTATGAGTAATAAAGATGTCCCAGTTATTCAACTTACCCTCAGCTGTATGAGTAATAAGGATGTCCCAGTTATTGAACTTACCCTGAGCTGTATGAGTAATAAGGATGACCCAGTGATTGAACTTACCCTGAGCTGTATGAGTAATAAGGATGTCCCAGTTATTGAACTTACCCTGAGCTGTATGAGTAATAAGGATTTCCCAGTTATTGAACTGACCCTGAGCTGTTTGAGAAATAAGGATGTGCCAGTTATTGAACTTACCCTCAGCTGTATGAGTAATAAGGATATGCCAGTTATTGAACTTACCCTGAGCTGTATGAGTAATAAGGATGTGCCAGTTATTGAACTTACCCTGAGCTGTATGAGTAATAAGGATGTGCCAGTTATTGAACTTACGCTGAGCTGTATGAGTAATAAGGATGTGCCAGTTATTGAACTTACCCTGAGCTGTATGAGTAATAAGGATGTGCCAGTTATTGAACTTACCCTGAGCTGTATGAGTAATAAGGATGTCCCAGTTATTGAGCTTACCCTGAGCTGTATGAGTAATAAGGATGTGCCAGTTATTGAACTTACCCTCAGCTGTATGAGTAATAAGGATGTCCCAGTTATTGAACTTACCCTGAGCTGTATGAGTAATAAGGATGTCCCAGTGATTGAACTTACCCTGAGCTGTATGAGTAATAAGGATGTCCCAGTTATTGAACTTACCCTGAGCTGTATGAGTAATAAGTATGTCCCAGTTATTGAACTTACCCTGAGCTGTATGAGTAATAAGGATGTCCCAGTGATTGAACTTTCCCTGATGTGTATGAGTAATAAAGATGTCCCAGTTATTCAACTTACCCTCAGCTGTATGAGTAATAAGGATGTCCCAGTTATTGAACTTACCCTGAGCTGTATGAGTAATAAGGATGACCCAGTGATTGAACTTACCCTGAGCTGTATGAGTAATAAGGATGTCCCAGTTATTGAACTTACCCTGAGCTGTATGAGTAATAAGGATGTCCCAGTTATTGAACTTACCCTGAGCTGTATGAGTAATAAGGATGTCCCAGTGATTCAACTTACACTGAGCTGTATGAGTAATAAGGATGACCCAGTGATTGAACTTTCCCTGAGCTGTATAAGTAATAAGGATGTCCCAGTTATTGAACTTTCCCTGAGTAATAAGGATGTCCCAGTTATTGAACTTACCCTGAGCTGTATGAGTAATAAGGATGTCCCAGTTATTGAACTTACCCTGAGCTGTATGAGTAATAAGGATGTCCCAGTGATTGAACTTACCCTGAGCTGTATGAGCAATAAGGATGTCCCAGTTATTGAACTTACCCTGAGCTGTATGAGTAATAAGGATGTGCCAGTTATTGAACTTACCCTGAGCTGTATGAGTAATAAGGATGTCCCAGTTATTGAACTTACCCTGAGCTGTATGAGTAATAAGGATGTCCCAGTTATTGAACTTACCCTGAGCTGTATGAGTAATAAGGATGTCCCAGTTATTGAACTTACCCTGAGCTGTATGAGTAATAAGGATGTCCCAGTGATTGAACTTACCCTGAGCTGTATCAGTAATAAGGATGTCCCAGTTATTGAACTTACCCTGAGCTGTATGAGTAATAAGGATGTCCCAGTTATTGAACTTACCCTGAGCTGTATGAGTAATAAGGATGTCCCAGTTATTGAACTTACCCTGAGCTGTATGAGTAATACGGATGTCCAAGTTGTTGAACTTAACTTGAGCTGTATGAGTAATAAGGATGTCCTAGTTATTGAACTTACCCTGAGCTGTATGACTAATAAGGATGTCCCAGTTATTGAACTTACCCTGAGCTGTATGAGTAATAAGGATGTCCCAGTTATTGAACTTACCCTGAGCTGTATGAGTAATAAGGATGTCCCAGGTATTGAACTTACCCTGAGCTGTATGAGTAATAAGGATTTCCCAGTTATTGAACTTACCCTGAGCTCTATGAGTAATAAGGATGTCCCAGTTATTGAACTTACCCTGAGCTGTATGAGTAATAAGGATGTCCCTGTGATTGAACTTACCCTGAGCTGTATGAGTAATAAGGATGTCCCAATTATTGAACTTACCTTGAGCTGTATGAGTAATAAGGATGTCCCAGTGATTGAACTTACCCTGAGCTGTATGAGTAATAAGGATGTCCCAATTATTGAACTTACCTTGAGCTGTATGAGTAATAAGGATGTCCCAGTGATTGAACTTACCCTGAGCTGTATGAGTTATAAGGATGTCCCAATTATTGAACTTACCTTGAGCTGTATGAGTAATAAAGATGTCCCAATTATTGAACTTACCCTGAGCTCTATGAGTAATAAAGATGTGCCAGTTATTCAACTGACCCTGAGATGTTTGAGTAATAAGGATGTGCCAGTTATTGAACTTACCCTCAGCTGTATGAGTAATAAGGATATGCCAGTTATTGAACTTACCATGAGCTGTATGAGTAATAAGGATGTGCCAGTTAATGAACTTACCCTGAGCTGTATGAGTAATAATGATGTGCCAGTTATTGAACTTACCCTGAGCTGTATGAGTAATAAGGATGTGCCAGTTATTGAACTTACCCTGAGCTGTATGAGTAATAATGATGTCCCAGTGATTGAACCTACCTTGAGCTGTATGAGTAATAAGGATGTCCCACTGATTAAACTTATCCTGAGCTGTATGAGTAATAAGGATGTGCCAGTTATTGAACGTACCCTGAGCTGTATGAGTAATAAGGATGTCCCAGTTATTGAACTTACCTTGAGCTGTATGAGTAATAAGGATGTCCTAGTTATTGAACTTACCCTGAGCTGTATGACTAATAAGGATATCTCAGTTATTGAACTTACCCTGAGCTGTGAGTAATAAGGATGTCCCAGTTATTGAACTTACCCTGAGCTGTATGAGTAATAAGGATGTCCCAGTGATTGAACTTACCCTGAGCTGTATGAGTAATAAGGATGTCCCAGTTATTGAACTTACCCTGAGCTGTATGAGTAATAAGTATGTCCCAGTTATTGAACTTACCCTGAGCTGTATGAGTAATAAGGATGTCCCAGTGATTGAACTTTCCCTGACCTGTATGAGTAATAAAGATGTCCCAGTTATTCAACTTACCCTCAGCTGTATGAGTAATAAGGATGTCCCAGTTATTGAACTTACCCTGAGCTGTATGAGTAATAAGGATGACCCAGTGATTGAACTTACCCTGAGCTGTATGAGTAATAAGGATGTCCCAGTTATTGAACTTACCCTGAGCTGTATGAGTAATAAGGATGTCCCAGTTATTGAACTTACCCTGAGCTGTATGAGTAATAAGGATGTCCCAGTGATTCAACTTACACTGAGCTGTATGAGTAATAAGGATGACCCAGTGATTGAACTTTCCCTGAGCTGTATAAGTAATAAGGATGTCCCAGTTATTGAACTTTCCCTGAGTAATAAGGATGTCCCAGTTATTGAACTTACCCTGAGCTGTATGAGTAATAAGGATGTCCCAGTTATTGAACTTACCCCGAGCTGTATGAGTAATAAGGATGTCCCAGTGATTGAACTTACCCTGAGCTGTATGAGCAATAAGGATGTCCCAGTTATTGAACTTACCCTGAGCTGTATGAGTAATAAGGATGTGCCAGTTATTGAACTTACCCTGAGCTGTATGAGTAATAAGGATGTCCCAGTTATTGAACTTACCCTGAGCTGTATGAGTAATAAGGATGTCCCAGTTATTGAACTTACCCTGAGCTGTATGAGTAATAAGGATGTCCCAGTTATTGAACTTACCCTGAGCTGTATGAGTAATAAGGATGTCCCAGTGATTGAACTTACCCTGAGCTGTATCAGTAATAAGGATGTCCCAGTTATTGAACTTACCCTGAGCTGTATGAGTAATAAGGATGTCCCAGTTATTGAACTTACCCTGAGCTGTATGAGTAATAAGGATGTCCCAATTATTGAACTTACCCTGAGCTGTATGAGTAATACGGATGTCCAAGTTGTTGAACTTAACTTGAGCTGTATGAGTAATAAGGATGTCCTAGTTATTGAACTTACCCTGAGCTGTATGACTAATAAGGATGTCCCAGTTATTGAACTTACCCTGAGCTGTATGAGTAATAAGGATGTCCCAGTTATTGAACTTACCCTGAGCTGTATGAGTAATAAGGATGTCCCAGTTATTGAACTTACCCTGAGCTGTATGAGTAATAAGGATTTCCCAGTTATTGAACTTACCCTGAGCTCTATGAGTAATAAGGATGTCCCAGTTATTGAACTTACCCTGAGCTGTATGAGTAATAAGGATGTCCCAGTGATTGAACTTACCCTGAGCTGTATGAGTAATAAGGATGTCCCAATTATTGAACTTACCTTGAGCTGTATGAGTAATAAGGATGTCCCAGTGATTGAACTTACCCTGAGCTGTATGAGTAATAAGGATGTCCCAATTATTGAACTTACCTTGAGCTGTATGAGTAATAAGGATGTCCCAGTGATTGAACTTACCCTGAGCTGTATGAGTAATAAGGATGTCCCAATTATTGAACTTACCTTGAGCTGTATGAGTAATAAAGATGTCCCAATTATTGAACTTACCCTGAGCTCTATGAGTAATAAAGATGTGCCAGTTATTCAACTGACCCTGAGATGTTTGAGTAATAAGGATGTGCCAGTTATTGAACTTACCCTCAGCTGTATGAGTAATAAGGATATGCCAGTTATTGAACTTACCATGAGCTGTATGAGTAATAAGGATGTGCCAGTTAATGAACTTACCCTGAGCTGTATGAGTAATAATGATGTGCCAGTTATTGAACTTACCCTGAGCTGTATGAGTAATAAGGATGTGCCAGTTATTGAACTTACCCTGAGCTGTATGAGTAATAATGATGTCCCAGTGATTGAACCTACCTTGAGCTGTATGAGTAATAAGGATGTCCCACTGATTAAACTTATCCTGAGCTGTATGAGTAATAAGGATGTGCCAGTTATTGAACGTACCCTGAGCTGTATGAGTAATAAGGATGTCCCAGTTATTGAACTTACCTTGAGCTGTATGAGTAATAAGGATGTCCTAGTTATTGAACTTACCCTGAGCTGTATGACTAATAAGGATATCTCAGTTATTGAACTTACCCTGAGCTGTATGAGTAATAAGGATGTCCCAGTTATTGAACTTACCCTGAGCTGTATGAGTAATAAGGATGTCCCAGTGATTGAACTTACCGTGAGCTGTATGAGTAATAAGGATGTCCCAGTTATTGAACTTACCCTGAGCTGTATGAGTAATAAGTATGTCCCAGTTATTGAACTTACCCTGAGCTGTATGAGTAATAAGGATGTCCCAGTGATTGAACTTTCCCTGACCTGTATGAGTAATAAAGATGTCCCAGTTATTCAACTTACCCTCAGCTGTATGAGTAATAAGGATGTCCCAGTTATTGAACTTACCCTGAGCTGTATGAGTAATAAGGATGACCCAGTGATTGAACTTACCCTGAGCTGTATGAGTAATAAGGATGTCCCAGTTATTGAACTTACCCTGAGCTGTATGAGTAATAAGGATTTCCCAGTTATTGAACTGACCCTGAGCTGTTTGAGAAATAAGGATGTGCCAGTTATTGAACTTACCCTCAGCTGTATGAGTAATAAGGATATGCCAGTTATTGAACTTACCCTGAGCTGTATGAGTAATAAGGATGTGCCAGTTATTGAACTTACCCTGAGCTGTATGAGTAATAAGGATGTGCCAGTTATTGAACTTACGCTGAGCTGTATGAGTAATAAGGATGTGCCAGTTATTGAACTTACCCTGAGCTGTATGAGTAATAAGGATGTGCCAGTTATTGAACTTACCCTGAGCTGTATGAGTAATAAGGATGTCCCAGTTATTGAGCTTACCCTGAGCTGTATGAGTAATAAGGATGTGCCAGTTATTGAACTTACCCTCAGCTGTATGAGTAATAAGGATGTCCCAGTTATTGAACTTACCCTGAGCTGTATGAGTAATAAGGATGTCCCAGTGATTGAACTTACCCTGAGCTGTATGAGTAATAAGGATGTCCCAGTTATTGAACTTACCCTGAGCTGTATGAGTAATAAGTATGTCCCAGTTATTGAACTTACCCTGAGCTGTATGAGTAATAAGGATGTCCCAGTGATTGAACTTTCCCTGACCTGTATGAGTCATAAAGATGTCCCAGTTATTCAACTTACCCTCAGCTGTATGAGTAATAAGGATGTCCCAGTTATTGAACTTACCCTGAGCTGTATGAGTAATAAGGATGACCCAGTGATTGAACTTACCCTGAGCTGTATGAGTAATAAGGATGTCCCAGTTATTGAACTTACCCTGAGCTGTATGAGTAATAAGGATGTCCCAGTTATTGAACTTACCCTGAGCTGTATGAGTAATAAGGATGTCCCAGTGATTCAACTTACACTGAGCTGTATGAGTAATAAGGATGACCCAGTGATTGAACTTTCCCTGAGCTGTATAAGTAATAAGGATGTCCCAGTTATTGAACTTTCCCTGAGTAATAAGGATGTCCCAGTTATTGAACTTACCCTGAGCTGTATGAGTAATAAGGATGTCCCAGTTATTGAACTTACCCTGAGCTGTATGAGTAATAAGGATGTCCCAGTGATTGAACTTACCCTGAGCTGTATGAGCAATAAGGATGTCCCAGTTATTGAACTTACCCTGAGCTGTATGAGTAATAAGGATGTGCCAGTTATTGAACTTACCCTGAGCTGTATGAGTAATAAGGATGTCCCAGTTATTGAACTTACCCTGAGCTGTATGAGTAATAAGGATGTCCCAGTTATTGAACTTACCCTGAGCTGTATGAGTAATAAGGATGTCCCAGTTATTGAACTTACCCTGAGCTGTATGAGTAATAAGGATGTCCCAGTGATTGAACTTACCCTGAGCTGTATCAGTAATAAGGATGTCCCAGTTATTGAACTTACCCTGAGCTGTATGAGTAATAAGGATGTCCCAGTTATTGAACTTACCCTGAGCTGTATGAGTAATAAGGATGTCCCAGTTATTGAACTTACCCTGAGCTGTATGAGTAATACGGATGTCCAAGTTGTTGAACTTAACTTGAGCTGTATGAGTAATAAGGATGTCCTAGTTATTGAACTTACCCTGAGCTGTATGACTAATAAGGATGTCCCAGTTATTGAACTTACCCTGAGCTGTATGAGTAATAAGGATGTCCCAGTTATTGAACTTACCCTGAGCTGTATGAGTAATAAGGATGTCCCAGTTATTGAACTTACCCTGAGCTGTATGAGTAATAAGGATTTCCCAGTTATTGAACTTACCCTGAGCTCTATGAGTAATAAGGATGTCCCAGTTATTGAACTTACCCTGAGCTGTATGAGTAATAAGGATGTCCCAGTGATTGAACTTACCCTGAGCTGTATGAGTAATAAGGATGTCCCAATTATTGAACTTACCTTGAGCTGTATGAGTAATAAGGATGTCCCAGTGATTGAACTTACCCTGAGCTGTATGAGTAATAAGGATGTCCCAATTATTGAACTTACCTTGAGCTGTATGAGTAATAAGGATGTCCCAGTGATTGAACTTACCCTGAGCTGTATGAGTAATAAGGATGTCCCAATTATTGAACTTACCTTGAGCTGTATGAGTAATAAAGATGTCCCAATTATTGAACTTACCCTGAGCTCTATGAGTAATAAAGATGTGCCAGTTATTCAACTGACCCTGAGATGTTTGAGTAATAAGGATGTGCCAGTTATTGAACTTACCCTCAGCTGTATGAGTAATAAGGATATGCCAGTTATTGAACTTACCATGAGCTGTATGAGTAATAAGGATGTGCCAGTTAATGAACTTACCCTGAGCTGTATGAGTAATAATGATGTGCCAGTTATTGAACTTACCCTGAGCTGTATGAGTAATAAGGATGTGCCAGTTATTGAACTTACCCTGAGCTGTATGAGTAATAATGATGTCCCAGTGATTGAACCTACCTTGAGCTGTATGAGTAATAAGGATGTCCCACTGATTAAACTTATCCTGAGCTGTATGAGTAATAAGGATGTGCCAGTTATTGAACGTACCCTGAGCTGTATGAGTAATAAGGATGTCCCAGTTATTGAACTTACCTTGAGCTGTATGAGTAATAAGGATGTCCTAGTTATTGAACTTACCCTGAGCTGTATGACTAATAAAGATATCTAAGTTATTGAACTTACCCTGAGCTGTATGAGTAATAAGGATGTCCCAGTTATTGAACTTACCCTGAGCTGTATGAGTAATAAGGATGTCCCAGTGATTGAACTTACCGTGAGCTGTATGAGTAATAAGGATGTCCCAGTTATTGAACTTACCCTGAGCTGTATGAGTAATAAGTATGTCCCAGTTATTGAACTTACCCTGAGCTGTATGAGTAATAAGGATGTCCCAGTGATTGAACTTTCCCTGACCTGTATGAGTAATAAAGATGTCCCAGTTATTCAACTTACCCTCAGCTGTATGAGTAATAAGGATGTCCCAGTTATTGAACTTACCCTGAGCTGTATGAGTAATAAGGATGACCCAGTGATTGAACTTACCCTGAGCTGTATGAGTAATAAGGATGTCCCAGTTATTGAACTTACCCTGAGCTGTATGAGTAATAAGGATTTCCCAGTTATTGAACTGACCCTGAGCTGTTTGAGAAATAAGGATGTGCCAGTTATTGAACTTACCCTCAGCTGTATGAGTAATAAGGATATGCCAGTTATTGAACTTACCCTGAGCTGTATGAGTAATAAGGATGTGCCAGTTATTGAACTTACCCTGAGCTGTATGAGTAATAAGGATGTGCCAGTTATTGAACTTACGCTGAGCTGTATGAGTAATAAGGATGTGCCAGTTATTGAACTTACCCTGAGCTGTATGAGTAATAAGGATGTGCCAGTTATTGAACTTACCCTGAGCTGTATGAGTAATAAGGATGTCCCAGTTATTGAGCTTACCCTGAGCTGTATGAGTAATAAGGATGTGCCAGTTATTGAACTTACCCTCAGCTGTATGAGTAATAAGGATGTCCCAATTATTGAACTTACCTTGAGTTGTATGAGTAATAAGGATGTGCCAGTTATTGAACTTACCCTGAGCTGTATGAGTAATAAGGATGTCCCAGTTATTGAACTTACCTTGAGCTGTATGAGTAATAAGGATGTCCTAGTTATTGAACTTACCCTGAGCTGTATGACTAATAAGGATGTCCCAGTTATTGAACTTACCCTGGGCTGTATGAGTAATAAGGATGTCCCAGTTATTGAACTTACCCTGTGCTGTATGAGTAATAAGGATGTCCCAGTTATTGAACTTATTCTGAGCTGTATGAGTAATAAGGATGTCCCAGTTATTGAACTTACCCTGAGCTGTATGAGTAATAAGGATGTCCCAGTTATTGAACTTACCCTGAGCTGTATGAGTAATAAGGATATCTCAGTTATTGAACTTACCCTGAGCTGTATGAGTAATAAGGATGTCCCAGTTATTGAACTTACCCTGAGCTGTATGAGTTATACGGATATCTCAGTTATTGAACTTACCCTGAGCTGTATGAGTAATAAGGATGTCCCAGTTATTGAACTTACCCTGAGCTGTATGAGTAATAAGGATTTCCCTGTTATTGAACTTACCCTGAGCTGTATGAGTAATAAGGATGTCCCAGTTATTGAACTTACCCTGAGCTGTATGAGTAATAAGGATGTCCCTATTATTGAACTTACCTTGAGCTGTATCAGTAATAAGGATGTCCCAGTGATTGAACTTACCCTGTGCTGTATGATTAATAAGGATGTCCCAATTATTGAACTTACCTTGAGCTGTATGAGTAATAAGGATGTCCCAATTATTGAACTTACCTGGAGCTGTATGAGTAATAAGTATGTCCCAGTGATTGAACTTACCCTGAGCTGTATGAGTAATAAGGATGTCCCAATTATTGAACTTACCTTGAGCTGTATGAGTAATAAGGATGTCCCAGTGATTGAACTTACCCTGAGCTGTATGAGTAATAAGGATGTCCCAATTATTGAACTTACCTTGAGCTGTATGAGTAATAAGGATGTCCCAGTGATTGAACTTACCCTGAGCTGTATGAGTAATAAGGATGTCCCAATTATTGAACTTACCTTGAGCTGTATGAGTAATAAAGATGTCCCAATTATTGAACTTACCCTGAGCTCTATGAGTAATAAAGATGTGCCAGTTATTCAACTGACCCTGAGCTGTTTGAGTAATAAGGATGTGCCAGTTATTGAACTTACCCTCAGCTGTATGAGTAATAAGGATATGCCAGTTATTGAACTTACCATGAGCTGTATGAGTAATAAGGACGTGCCAGTTAATGAACTTACCCTGAGCTGTATGAGTAATAAGGATGTGCCAGTTATTGAACTTACCCTGAGCTGTATGAGTAATAAGGATGTGCCAGTTATTGAACTTACCCTGAGCTGTATGAGTAATAAGGATGTCCCAGTTATTGAACTTACCTTGAGCTGTATGAGTAATAAGGATGTCCCAGTCATTGAACTTACCCTGAGCTGTATGAGTAATAAGGATGTGCCAGTTATTGAACTTACCCTGAGCTGTATGAGTAATAAGGATGTCCCAATTATTGAACTTACCTTGAGTTGTATGAGTAATAAGAATGTCCCAGTGATTGAACTTACCTTGAGCTGTATGAGTAATAAAGATGTCCCAATTATTGAACTTACCCTGAGCTGTATGAGTAATAAAGATGTGCCAGTTATTGAACTGACCCTGAGCTGTTTGAGAAATAAGGATGTGCCAGTTATTGAACTTACCCTCAGCTGTATGAGTAATAAGGATATGCCAGTTATTGAACTTACCCTGAGCTGTATGAGTAATAAGGATGTGCCAGTTATTGAACTTACCCTGAGCTGTATGAGTAATAAGGATGTGCCAGTTATTGAACTTACGCTGAGCTGTATGAGTAATAAGGATGTGCCAGTTATTGAACTTACCCTGAGCTGTATGTAATAAGGATGTGCCAGTTATTGAACTTACCCTGAGCTGTATGAGTAATAAGGATGTCCCAGTTATTGAACTTACCTTGAGCTGTATGAGTAATAAGGATGTCCCAGTCATTGAGCTTACCCTTAGCTGTATGAGTAATAAGGATGTGCCAGTTATTGAACTTACCCTGAGCTGTATGAGTAATAAGGATGTCCCAATTATTGAACTTACCTTGAGTTGTATGAGTAATAAGGATGTGCCAGTTATTGAACTTACCCTGAGCTGTATGAGTAATAAGGATGTCCCAGTTATTGAACTTACCTTGAGCTGTATGAGTAATAAGGATGTCCTAGTTATTGAACTTACCCTGAGCTGTATGACTAATAAGGATGTCCCAGTTATTGAACTTACCCTGAGCTGTATGAGTAATAAGGATGTCCCAGTTATTGAACTTACCCTGTGCTGTATGAGTAATAAGGATGTCCCAGTTATTGAACTTATTCTGAGCTGTATGAGTAATAAGGATGTCCCGGTTATTGAACTTACCCTGAGCTGTATGAGTAATAAGGATGTCCCAGTTATTGAACTTACCCTGAGCTGTATGAGTAATAAAGATATCTCAGTTATTGAACTTACCCTGAGCTGTATGAGTAATAAGGATGTCCCAGTTATTGAACTTACCCTGAGCTGTATGAGTTATACGGATATCTCAGTTATTGAACTTACCCTGAGCTGTATGAGTAATAAGGATGTCCCAGTTATTGAACTTACCCTGAGCTGTATGAGTAATAAGGATTTCCCTGTTATTGAACTTACCCTGAGCTGTATGAGTAATAAGGATGTCCCAGTTATTGAACTTACCCTGAGCTGTATGAGTAATAAGGATGTCCAAGTTATTGAACTTAACTTGAGCTGTATGAGTGATAAGGATGTCCCTATTATTGAACTTACCTTGAGCTGTATCAGTAATAAGGATGTCCCAGTGATTGAACTTACCCTGTGCTGTATGATTAATAAGGATGTCCCAATTATTGAACTTATCTTGAGCTGTATGAGTAATAAGGATGTCCCAATTATTGAACTTACCTTGAGCTGTATGAGTAATAAGTATGTCCCAGTGATTGAACTTACCCTGAGCTGTATGAGTAATAAGGATGTCCCAATTATTGAACTTACCTTGAGCTGTATGAGTAATAAGGATGTCCCAGTGATTGAACTTACCCTGAGCTGTATGAGTAATAAGGATGTCCCAATTATTGAACTTACCTTGAGCTGTATGAGTAATAAGGATGTCCCAGTGATTGAACTTACCCTGAGCTGTATGAGTAATAAGGATGTCCCAATTATTGAACTTACCTTGAGCTGTATGAGTAATAAAGATGTCCCAATTATTGAACTTACCCTGAGATCTATGAGTAATAAAGATGTGCCAGTTATTCAACTGACCCTGAGCTGTTTGAGTAATAAGGATGTGCCAGTTATTGAACTTACCCTCAGCTGTATGAGTAATAAGGATATGCCAGTTATTGAACTTACCATGAGCTGTATGAGTAATAAGGATGTGCCAGTTAATGAACTTACCCTGAGCTGTATGAGTAATAAGGATGTGCCAGTTATTGAACTTACCCTGAGCTGTATGAGTAATAAGGATGTGCCTGTTATTGAACTTACCCTGAGCTGTATGAGTAATAAGGATGTCCCAGTTATTGAACTTACCTTGAGCTGTATGAGTAATAAGGATGTCCCAGTCATTGAACTTACCCTGAGCTGTATGAGTAATAAGGATGTGCCAGTTATTGAACTTACCCTGAGCTGTATGAGTAATAAGGATGTCCCAATTATTGAACTTACCTTGAGTTGTATGAGTAATAAGAATGTCCCAGTGATTGAACTTACCTTGAGCTGTATGAGTAATAATGATGTCCCAGTGATTGAACCTACCTTGAGCTGTATGAGTAATAAGAATGTCCCAGTGATTGAACTTACCCTGAGCTGTATGAGTAATAAGGATGTCCCAGTTATTGAACTTACCCTGAGCTGTATGAGTAATAAGGATGTCCCAGTTATTGAACTTACCCTGAGCTGTCTGAGTAATAAGGATGTCCCAGTTATTGAACTTACCCAGAGCTGTATGAGTAATAAGGATGTCCCAGTTATTGAACTTACCCTGAGCTGTATGAGAATAAGGATTCCCAGTTATTGAACTTACCCTGAGCTGTATGAGTAATAAGGATGTCCAAGTTATTAAACTTAACTTGAGCTGTATGAGTGATAAGGATGTCCCAATTATTGAACTTACCTTGAGCTGTATCAGTAATAAGGATGTCCCAGTGATTGAACTTACCCTGAGCTGTATGAGTAATAAGGATGTCCCAATTATTGAGCTTACCTTGAGCTGTATGAGTAATAAGGATGTCCCAATTATTGAACTTACCATGAGCTGTATGAGTAATAAGGATGTCCCAGTGATTGAACTTACCCTGAGCTGTATGAGTAATAAGAATGTCCCAATTATTGAACTTACCTTGAGCTGTATGAGTAATAAGGATGTCCCAGTGATTGAACTTACCCGGAGCTGTATGAGTAATAAGGATGTCCCAATTATTGAACTTACCTTGAGCTGTATGAGTATTAAGAATGTCCCAGTGATTGAACTTACCCTGAGCTGTATGAGTAATAAGGATGTCCCAATTATTGAACTTAGCTTGAGCTGTATGAGTAATAAAGATGTCCCAATTATTGAACTTACCCTGAGCTGTATGAGTAATAAGGATGTGCCAGTTATTGAACTGACCCTGAGCTGTTTGAGAAATAAGGATGTGCCAGTTATTGAACTTACCCTCAGCTGTATGAGTAATAAGGATATGCCAGTTATTGAACTTACCCTGAGCTGTATGAGTAATAAGGATGTGCCAGTTATTGAACTTACCCTGAGCTGTATGAGTAATAAGGATGTGCCAGTTATTGAACTTACGCTGAGCTGTATGAGTAATAAGGATGTGCCAGTTATTGAACTTACCCTGAGCTGTATGAGTAATAAGGATGTGCCAGTTATTGAACTTACCCTGAGCTGTATGAGTAATAAGGATGTCCCAGTTATTGAACTTACCTTGAGCTGTGTGAGTAATAAGGATGTCCAAGTCATTGAGCTTACCCTGAGCTGTATGAGTAATAAGGATGTGCCAGTTATTGAACTTACCCTGAGCTGTATGAGTAATAAGGATGTCCCAATTATTGAACTTACCTTGAGTTGTATGAGTAATAAGGATGTGCCAGTTATTGAACTTACCCTGAGCTTATGAGTAATAAGGATGTCCCAGTTATTGAACTTACCTTGAGCTGTATGAGTAATAAGGATGTCCTAGTTATTGAACTTACCCTGAGCTGTATGACTAATAAGGATGTCCCAGTTATTGAACTTACCCTGAGCTGTATGAGTAATAAGGATGTCCCAGTTATTGAACTTACCCTGTGCTGTATGAGTAATAAGGATGTCCCAGTTATTGAACTTACCCTGAGCTGTATGAGTAATAAGGATGTCCAGTTATTGAACTTACCCTGAGCTGTATGAGTAATAAGGATGTCCCAGTGATTGAACTTACCCTGAGCTGTATGAGTAATAAGGATGTCCCAGTTATTGAACTTACCCTGAGCTGTATGAGTTATACGGATATCTCAGTTATTGAACTTACCCTGAGCTGTATGAGTAATAAGGATGTCTTAGTTATCGAACTTACCCTGAGCTGTATGAGTAATAAGGATTTCCCAGTTATTGAACTTACCCTGAGCTGTATGAGTAATAAGGATGTCCCAGTTATTGAACTTACCCTGAGCTGTATGAGTAATAAGGATGTCCAAGTTATTGAACTTAACTTGAGCTGTATGAGTGATAAGGATGTCCCTATTATTAAACTTACCTTGAGCTGTATCAGTAATAAGGATGTCCCAGTGATTGAACTTACCCTGTGCTGTGTGATTAATAAGGATGTCCCAATTATTGAACTTACCTTGAGCTGTATGAGTAATAAGGATGTCCCAATTATTGAACTTACCTTGAGCTGTATGAGTAGTAAGTATGTCCCAGTGATTGAACTTACCCTGAGCTGTATGAGTAATAAGGATGTCCCAATTATTGAACTTACCTTGAGCTGTATGAGTAATAAGGATGTCCCAGTGATTGAACTTACCCTGAGCTGTATGAGTAATAAGGATGTCCCAATTATTGAACTTACCTTGTGCTGTATGAGTAATAAGGATGTCCCAGTGATTGAACTTACCCTGAGCTGTATGAGTAATAAGGATGTCCCAATTATTGAACTTACCTTGAGCTGTATGAGTAATAAAGATGTCCCAATTATTGAACTTACCCTGAGCTCTATGAGTAATAAAGATGTGCCAGTTATTCAACTGACCCTGAGATGTTTGAGTAATAAGGATGTGCCAGTTATTGAACTTACCCTCAGCTGTATGAGTAATAAGGATATGCCAGTTATTGAACTTACCATGAGCTGTATGAGTAATAAGGATGTGCCAGTTAATGAACTTACCCTGAGCTGTATGAGTAATAATGATGTGCCAGTTATTGAACTTACCCTGAGCTGTATGAGTAATAAGGATGTGCCAGTTATTGAACTTACCCTGAGCTGTATGAGTAATAATGATGTCCCAGTGATTGAACCTACCTTGAGCTGTATGAGTAATAAGGATGTCCCACTGATTAAACTTATCCTGAGCTGTATGAGTAATAAGGATGTGCCAGTTATTGAACGTACCCTGAGCTGTATGAGTAATAAGGATGTCCCAGTTATTGAACTTACCTTGAGCTGTATGAGTAATAAGGATGTCCTAGTTATTGAACTTACCCTGAGCTGTATGACTAATAAGGATATCTCAGTTATTGAACTTACCCTGAGCTGTGAGTAATAAGGATGTCCCAGTTATTGAACTTACCCTGAGCTGTATGAGTAATAAGGATGTCCCAGTGATTGAACTTACCCTGAGCTGTATGAGTAATAAGGATGTCCCAGTTATTGAACTTACCCTGAGCTGTATGAGTAATAAGTATGTCCCAGTTATTGAACTTACCCTGAGCTGTATGAGTAATAAGGATGTCCCAGTGATTGAACTTTCCCTGACCTGTATGAGTAATAAAGATGTCCCAGTTATTCAACTTACCCTCAGCTGTATGAGTAATAAGGATGTCCCAGTTATTGAACTTACCCTGAGCTGTATGAGTAATAAGGATGACCCAGTGATTGAACTTACCCTGAGCTGTATGAGTAATAAGGATGTCCCAGTTATTGAACTTACCCTGAGCTGCATGAGTAATAAGGATGTCCCAGTTATTGAACTTACCCTGAGCTGTAAGAGTAATAAGGATGTCCCAGTGATTCAACTTACACTGAGCTGTATGAGTAATAAGGATGACCCAGTGATTGAACTTTCCCTGAGCTGTATAAGTAATAAGGATGTCCCAGTTATTGAACTTTCCCTGAGTAATAAGGATGTCCCAGTTATTGAACTTACCCTGAGCTGTATGAGTAATAAGGATGTCCCAGTTATTGAACTTACCCTGAGCTGTATGAGTAATAAGGATGTCCCAGTGATTGAACTTACCCTGAGCTGTATGAGCAATAAGGATGTCCCAGTTATTGAACTTACCCTGAGCTGTATGAGTAATAAGGATGTGCCAGTTATTGAACTTACCCTGAGCTGTATGAGTAATAAGGATGTCCCAGTTATTGAACTTACCCTGAGCTGTATGAGTAATAAGGATGTCCCAGTTATTGAACTTACCCTGAGCTGTATGAGTAATAAGGATGTCCCAGTTATTGAACTTACCCTGAGCTGTATGAGTAATAAGGATGTCCCAGTGATTGAACTTACCCTGAGCTGTATCAGTAATAAGGATGTCCCAGTTATTGAACTTACCCTGAGCTGTATGAGTAATAAGGATGTCCCAGTTATTGAACTTACCCTGAGCTGTATGAGTAATAAGGATGTCCAGTTATTGAACTTACCCTGAGCTGTATGAGTAATAAGGATGTCCCAGTGATTGAACTTACCCTGAGCTGTATGAGTAATAAGGATGTCCCAGTTATTGAACTTACCCTGAGCTGTATGAGTTATACGGATATCTCAGTTATTGAACTTACCCTGAGCTGTATGAGTAATAAGGATGTCTTAGTTATCGAACTTACCCTGAGCTGTATGAGTAATAAGGATTTCCCAGTTATTGAACTTACCCTGAGCTGTATGAGTAATAAGGATGTCCCAGTTATTGAACTTACCCTGAGCTGTATGAGTAATAAGGATGTCCAAGTTATTGAACTTAACTTGAGCTGTATGAGTGATAAGGATGTCCCTATTATTAAACTTACCTTGAGCTGTATCAGTAATAAGGATGTCCCAGTGATTGAACTTACCCTGTGCTGTGTGATTAATAAGGATGTCCCAATTATTGAACTTACCTTGAGCTGTATGAGTAATAAGGATGTCCCAATTATTGAACTTACCTTGAGCTGTATGAGTAGTAAGTATGTCCCAGTGATTGAACTTACCCTGAGCTGTATGAGTAATAAGGATGTCCCAATTATTGAACTTACCTTGAGCTGTATGAGTAATAAGGATGTCCCAGTGATTGAACTTACCCTGAGCTGTATGAGTAATAAGGATGTCCCAATTATTGAACTTACATTGTGCTGTATGAGTAATAAGGATGTCCCAGTGATTGAACTTACCCTGAGCTGTATGAGTAATAAGGATGTCCCAATTATTGAACTTACCTTGAGCTGTATGAGTAATAAAGATGTCCCAATTATTGAACTTACCCTGAGCTCTATGAGTAATAAAGATGTGCCAGTTATTCAACTGACCCTGAGATGTTTGAGTAATAAGGATGTGCCAGTTATTGAACTTACCCTCAGCTGTATGAGTAATAAGGATATGCCAGTTATTGAACTTACCATGAGCTGTATGAGTAATAAGGATGTGCCAGTTAATGAACTTACCCTGAGCTGTATGAGTAATAATGATGTGCCAGTTATTGAACTTACCCTGAGCTGTATGAGTAATAAGGATGTGCCAGTTATTGAACTTACCCTGAGCTGTATGAGTAATAATGATGTCCCAGTGATTGAACCTACCTTGAGCTGTATGAGTAATAAGGATGTCCCACTGATTAAACTTATCCTGAGCTGTATGAGTAATAAGGATGTGCCAGTTATTGAACGTACCCTGAGCTGTATGAGTAATAAGGATGTCCCAGTTATTGAACTTACCTTGAGCTGTATGAGTAATAAGGATGTCCTAGTTATTGAACTTACCCTGAGCTGTATGACTAATAAGGATATCTCAGTTATTGAACTTACCCTGAGCTGTGAGTAATAAGGATGTCCCAGTTATTGAACTTACCCTGAGCTGTATGAGTAATAAGGATGTCCCAGTGATTGAACTTACCCTGAGCTGTATGAGTAATAAGGATGTCCCAGTTATTGAACTTACCCTGAGCTGTATGAGTAATAAGTATGTCCCAGTTATTGAACTTACCCTGAGCTGTATGAGTAATAAGGATGTCCCAGTGATTGAACTTTCCCTGACCTGTATGAGTAATAAAGATGTCCCAGTTATTCAACTTACCCTCAGCTGTATGAGTAATAAGGATGTCCCAGTTATTGAACTTACCCTGAGCTGTATGAGTAATAAGGATGACCCAGTGATTGAACTTACCCTGAGCTGTATGAGTAATAAGGATGTCCCAGTTATTGAACTTACCCTGAGCTGCATGAGTAATAAGGATGTCCCAGTTATTGAACTTACCCTGAGCTGTAAGAGTAATAAGGATGTCCCAGTGATTCAACTTACACTGAGCTGTATGAGTAATAAGGATGACCCAGTGATTGAACTTTCCCTGAGCTGTATAAGTAATAAGGATGTCCCAGTTATTGAACTTTCCCTGAGTAATAAGGATGTCCCAGTTATTGAACTTACCCTGAGCTGTATGAGTAATAAGGATGTCCCAGTTATTGAACTTACCCTGAGCTGTATGAGTAATAAGGATGTCCCAGTGATTGAACTTACCCTGAGCTGTATGAGCAATAAGGATGTCCCAGTTATTGAACTTACCCTGAGCTGTATGAGTAATAAGGATGTGCCAGTTATTGAACTTACCCTGAGCTGTATGAGTAATAAGGATGTCCCAGTTATTGAACTTACCCTGAGCTGTATGAGTAATAAGGATGTCCCAGTTATTGAACTTACCCTGAGCTGTATGAGTAATAAGGATGTCCCAGTTATTGAACTTACCCTGAGCTGTATGAGTAATAAGGATGTCCCAGTGATTGAACTTACCCTGAGCTGTATCAGTAATAAGGATGTCCCAGTTATTGAACTTACCCTGAGCTGTATGAGTAATAAGGATGTCCCAGTTATTGAACTTACCCTGAGCTGTATGAGTAATAAGGATGTCCCAGTTATTGAACTTACCCTGAGCTGTATGAGTAATACGGATGTCCAAGTTGTTGAACTTAACTTGAGCTGTATGAGTAATAAGGATGTCCTAGTTATTGAACTTACCCTGAGCTGTATGACTAATAAGGATGTCCCAGTTATTGAACTTACCCTGAGCTGTATGAGTAATAAGGATGTCCCAGTTATTGAACTTACCCTGAGCTGTATGAGTAATAAGGATGTCCCAGTTATTGAACTTACCCTGAGCTGTATGAGTAATAAGGATTTCCCAGTTATTGAACTTACCCTGAGCTCTATGAGTAATAAGGATGTCCCAGTTATTGAACTTACCCTGAGCTGTATGAGTAATAAGGATGTCCCAGTGATTGAACTTACCCTGAGCTGTATGAGTAATAAGGATGTCCCAATTATTGAACTTACCTTGAGCTGTATGAGTAATAAGGATGTCCCAGTGATTGAACTTACCCTGAGCTGTATGAGTAATAAGGATGTCCCAATTATTGAACTTACCTTGAGCTGTATGAGTAATAAGGATGTCCCAGTGATTGAACTTACCCTGAGCTGTATGAGTAATAAGGATGTCCCAATTATTGAACTTACCTTGAGCTGTATGAGTAATAAAGATGTCCCAATTATTGAACTTACCCTGAGCTCTATGAGTAATAAAGATGTGCCAGTTATTCAACTGACCCTGAGATGTTTGAGTAATAAGGATGTGCCAGTTATTGAACTTACCCTCAGCTGTATGAGTAATAAGGATATGCCAGTTATTGAACTTACCATGAGCTGTATGAGTAATAAGGATGTGCCAGTTAATGAACTTACCCTGAGCTGTATGAGTAATAATGATGTGCCAGTTATTGAACTTACCCTGAGCTGTATGAGTAATAAGGGTGTGCCAGTTATTGAACTTACCCTGAGCTGTATGAGTAATAATGATGTCCCAGTGATTGAACCTACCTTGAGCTGTATGAGTAATAAGGATGTCCCACTGATTAAACTTATCCTGAGCTGTATGAGTAATAAGGATGTGCCAGTTATTGAACGTACCCTGAGCTGTATGAGTAATAAGGATGTCCCAGTTATTGAACTTACCTTGAGCTGTATGAGTAATAAGGATGTCCTAGTTATTGAACTTACCCTGAGCTGTATGACTAATAAGGATATCTCAGTTATTGAACTTACCCTGAGCTGTATGAGTAATAAGGATGTCCCAGTTATTGAACTTACCCTGAGCTGTATGAGTAATAAGGATGTCCCAGTGATTGAACTTACCGTGAGCTGTATGAGTAATAAGGATGTCCCAGTTATTGAACTTACCCTGAGCTGTATGAGTAATAAGTATGTCCCAGTTATTGAACTTACCCTGAGCTGTATGAGTAATAAGGATATCCCAGTGATTGAACTTTCCCTGACCTGTATGAGTAATAAAGATGTCCCAGTTATTCAACTTACCCTCAGCTGTATGAGTAATAAGGATGTCCCAGTTATTGAACTTACCCTGAGCTGTATGAGTAATAAGGATGACCCAGTGATTGAACTTACCCTGAGCTGTATGAGTAATAAGGATGTCCCAGTTATTGAACTTACCCTGAGCTGTATGAGTAATAAGGATTTCCCAGTTATTGAACTGACCCTGAGCTGTTTGAGAAATAAGGATGTGCCAGTTATTGAACTTACCCTCAGCTGTATGAGTAATAAGGATATGCCAGTTATTGAACTTACCCTGAGCTGAATGAGTAATAAGGATGTGCCAGTTATTGAACTTACCCTGAGCTGTATGAGTAATAAGGATGTGCCAGTTATTGAACTTACGCTGAGCTGTATGAGTAATAAGGATGTGCCAGTTATTGAACTTACCCTGAGCTGTATGAGTAATAAGGATGTGCCAGTTATTGAACTTACCCTGAGCTGTATGAGTAATAAGGATGTCCCAGTTATTGAGCTTACCCTGAGCTGTATGAGTAATAAGGATGTGCCAGTTATTGAACTTACCCTCAGCTGTATGAGTAATAAGGATGACCCAATTATTGAACTTACCTTGAGTTGTATGAGTAATAAGGATGTGCCAGTTATTGAACTTACCCTGAGCTGTATGAGTAATAAGGATGTCCCAGTTATTGAACTTACCTTGAGCTGTATGAGTAATAAGGATGTCCTAGTTATTGAACTTACCCTGAGCTGTATGACTAATAAGGATGTCCCAGTTATTGAACTTACCCTGGGCTGTATGAGTAATAAGGATGTCCCAGTTATTGAACTTACCCTGTGCTGTATGAGTAATAAGGATGTCCCAGTTATTGAACTTATTCTGAGCTGTATGAGTAATAAGGATGTCCCAGTTATTGAACTTACCCTGAGCTGTATGAGTAATAAGGATGTCCCAGTTATTGAACTTACCCTGAGCTGTATGAGTAATAAGGATATCTCAGTTATTGAACTTACCCTGAGCTGTATGAGTAATAAGGATGTCCCAGTTATTGAACTTACCCTGAGCTGTATGAGTTATACGGATATCTCAGTTATTGAACTTACCCTGAGCTGTATGAGTAATAAGGATGTCCCAGTTATTGAACTTACCCTGAGCTGTATGAGTAATAAGGATTTCCCTGTTATTGAACTTACCCTGAGCTGTATGAGTAATAAGGATGTCCCAGTTATTGAACTTACCCTGAGCTGTATGAGTAATAAGGATGTCCTTATTATTGAACTTACCTTGAGCTGTATCAGTAATAAGGATGTCCCAGTGATTGAACTTACCCTGTGCTGTATGATTAATAAGGATGTCCCAATTATTGAACTTACCTTGAGCTGTATGAGTAATAAGGATGTCCCAATTATTGAACTTACCTGGAGCTGTATGAGTAATAAGTATGTCCCAGTGATTGAACTTACCCTGAGCTGTATGAGTAATAAGGATGTCCCAATTATTGAACTTACCTTGAGCTGTATGAGTAATAAGGATGTCCCAGTGATTGAACTTACCCTGAGCTGTATGAGTAATAAGGATGTCCCAATTATTGAACTTACCTTGAGCTGTATGAGTAATAAAGATGTCCCAATTATTGAACTTACCCTGAGCTCTATGAGTAATAAAGATGTGCCAGTTATTCAACTGACCCTGAGCTGTTTGAGTAATAAGGATGTGCCAGTTATTGAACTTACCCTCAGCTGTATGAGTAATAAGGATATGCCAGTTATTGAACTTACCATGAGCTGTATGAGTAATAAGGACGTGCCAGTTAATGAACTTACCCTGAGCTGTATGAGTAATAAGGATGTGCCAGTTATTGAACTTACCCTGAGCTGTATGAGTAATAAGGATGTGCCAGTTATTGAACTTACCCTGAGCTGTATGAGTAATAAGGATGTCCCAATTATTGAACTTACCTTGAGCTGTATGAGTAATAAGGATGTCCCAGTGATTGAACTTACCCTGAGCTGTATGAGTAATAAGGATGTCCCAATTATTGAACTTACCTTGAGCTGTATGAGTAATAAAGATGTCCCAATTATTGAACTTACCCTGAGCTCTATGAGTAATAAAGATGTGCCAGTTATTCAACTGACCCTGAGATGTTTGAGTAATAAGGATGTGCCAGTTATTGAACTTACCCTCAGCTGTATGAGTAATAAGGATATGCCAGTTATTGAACTTACCATGAGCTGTATGAGTAATAAGGATGTGCCAGTTAATGAACTTACCCTGAGCTGTATGAGTAATAATGATGTGCCAGTTATTGAACTTACCCTGAGCTGTATGAGTAATAAGGATGTGCCAGTTATTGAACTTACCCTGAGCTGTATGAGTAATAATGATGTCCCAGTGATTGAACCTACCTTGAGCTGTATGAGTAATAAGGATGTCCCACTGATTAAACTTATCCTGAGCTGTATGAGTAATAAGGATGTGCCAGTTATTGAACGTACCCTGAGCTGTATGAGTAATAAGGATGTCCCAGTTATTGAACTTACCTTGAGCTGTATGAGTAATAAGGATGTCCTAGTTATTGAACTTACCCTGAGCTGTATGACTAATAAGGATATCTCAGTTATTGAACTTACCCTGAGCTGTATGAGTAATAAGGATGTCCCAGTTATTGAACTTACCCTGAGCTGTATGAGTAATAAGGATGTCCCAGTGATTGAATTTACCGTGAGCTGTATGAGTAATAAGGATGTCCCAGTTATTGAACTTACCCTGAGCTGTATGAGTAATAAGTATGTCCCAGTTATTGAACTTACCCTGAGCTGTATGAGTAATAAGGATGTCCCAGTGATTGAACTTTCCCTGACCTGTATGAGTAATAAAGATGTCCCAGTTATTCAACTTACCCTCAGCTGTATGAGTAATAAGGATGTCCCAGTTATTGAACTTACCCTGAGCTGTATGAGTAATAAGGATGACCCAGTGATTGAACTTACCCTGAGCTGTATGAGTAATAAGGATGTCCCAGTTATTGAACTTACCCTGAGCTGTATGAGTAATAAGGATTTCCCAGTTATTGAACTGACCCTGAGCTGTTTGAGAAATAAGGATGTGCCAGTTATTGAACTTACCCTCAGCTGTATGAGTAATAAGGATATGTCAGTTATTGAACTTACCCTGAGCTGTATGAGTAATAAGGATGTGCCAGTTATTGAACTTACCCTGAGCTGTATGAGTAATAAGGATGTGCCAGTTATTGAACTTACGCTGAGCTGTATGAGTAATAAGGATGTGCCAGTTATTGAACTTACCCTGAGCTGTATGAGTAATAAGGATGTGCCAGTTATTGAACTTACCCTGAGCTGTATGAGTAATAAGGATGTCCCAGTTATTGAGCTTACCCTGAGCTGTATGAGTAATAAGGATGTGCCAGTTATTGAACTTACCCTCAGCTGTATGAGTAATAAGGATGTCCCAATTATTGAACTTACCTTGAGTTGTATGAGTAATAAGGATGTGCCAGTTATTGAACTTACCCTGAGCTGTATGAGTAATAAGGATGTCCCAGTTATTGAACTTACCTTGAGCTGTATGAGTAATAAGGATGTCCTAGTTATTGAACTTACTCTGAGCTGTATGACTAATAAGGATATCCCAGTTATTGAACTTACCCTCAGCTGTATGAGTAATAAGGATGTCCCAGTTATTGAACTTACCCTGTGCTGTATGAGTAATAAGGATGTCCCAGTTATTGAACTTATTCTGAGCTGTATGAGTAATAAGGATGTCCCAGTTATTGAACTTACCCTGAGCTGTATGAGTAATAAGGATGTCCCAGTTATTGAACTTACCCTGAGCTGTATGAGTAATAAGGATATCTCAGTTATTGAACTTACCCTGAGCTGTATGAGTAATAAGGATGTCCCAGTTATTGAACTTACCCTGAGCTGTATGAGTTATACGGATATCTCAGTTATTGAACTTACCCTGAGCTGTATGAGTAATAAGGATGTCCCAGTTATTGAACTTACCCTGAGCTGTATGAGTAATAAGGATTTCCCTGTTATTGAACTTACCCTGAGCTGTATGAGTAATAAGGATGTCCCAGTTATTGAACTTACCCTGAGCTGTATGAGTAATAAGGATGTCCCTATTATTGAACTTACCTTGAGCTGTATCAGTAATAAGGATGTCCCAGTGATTGAACTTACCCTGTGCTGTATGATTAATAAGGATGTCCCAATTATTGAACTTACCTTGAGCTGTATGAGTAATAATGATGTCCCAATTATTGAACTTACCTGGAGCTGTATGAGTAATAAGTATGTCCCAGTGATTGAACTTACCCTGAGCTGTATGAGTAATAAGGATGTCCCAATTATTGAACTTACCTTGAGCTGTATGAGTAATAAGGATGTCCCAGTGATTGAACTTACCCTGAGCTGTATGAGTAATAAGGATGTCCCAATTATTGAACTTACCTTGAGCTGTATGAGTAATAAGGATGTCCCAGTGATTGAACTTACCCTGAGCTGTATGAGTAATAAGGATGTCCCAATTATTGAACTTACCTTGAGCTGTATGAGTAATAAGGATGTCCCAGTGATTGAACTTACCCTGAGCTGTATGAGTAATAAGGATGTCCCAATTATTGAACTTACCCTCAGCTGTATGAGTAATAAGGATATGCCAGTTATTGAACTTACCATGAGCTGTATGAGTAATAAGGACGTGCCAGTTAATGAACTTACCCTGAGCTGTATGAGTAATAAGGATGTGCCAGTTATTGAACTTACCCTGAGCTGTATGAGTAATAAGGATGTGCCAGTTATTGAACTTACCCTGAGCTGTATGAGTAATAAGGATGTCCCAGTTATTGAACTTACCTTGAGCTGTATGAGTAATAAGGATGTCCCAGTCATTGAACTTACCCTGAGCTGTATGAGTAATAAGGATGTGCCAGTTATTGAACTTACCCTGAGCTGTATGAGTAATAAGGATGTCCCAATTATTGAACTTACCTTGAGTTGTATGAGTAATAAGAATGTCCCAGTGATTGAACTTACCTTGAGCTGTATGAGTAATAATGATGTCCCAGTGATTGAACCTACCTTGAGCTGTATGAGTAATAAGAATGTCCCAGTGATTGAACTTACCCTGAGCTGTATGAGTAATAAGGATGTCCCAGTTATTGAACTTACCTTGAGCTGTATGAGTAATAAGGATGTCCTAGTTATTGAACTTACCCTGAGCTGTATGACTAATAAGGATGTCCCAGTTATTGAACTTACCCTGAGCTGTATGAGTAATAAGGATGTCCCAGTTATTGAACTTACCCTGTGCTGTATGAGTAATAAGGATGTCCCAGTTATTGAACTTATTCTGAGCTGTATGAGTAATAAGGATGTCCCAGTTATTGAACTTACCCTGAGCTGTATGAGTAATAAGGATGTCCCAGTTATTGAACTTACCCTGAGCTGTATGAGTAATAAGGATATCTCAGTTATTGAACTTACCCTAAGCTGTATGAGTAATAAGGATGTCCCAGTTATTGAACTTACCCTGAGCTGTATGAGTTATACGGATATCTCAGTTATTGAACTTACCCTGAGCTGTATGAGTAATAAGGATGTCCCAGTTATTGAACTTACCCTGAGCTGTATGAGTAATAAGGATTTCCCAGTTATTGAACTTACCCTGAGCTGTATGAGTAATAAGGATGTCCCAGTTATTGAACTTACCCTGAGCTGTATGAGTAATAAGGATGTCCAAGTTATTGAACTTAACTTGAGCTGTATGAGTGATAAGGATGTCCCTATTATTGAACTTACCTTGAGCTGTATCAGTAATAAGGATGTCCCAGTGATTGAACTTACCCTGTGCTGTATGATTAATAAGGATGTCCCAATTATTGAACTTACCTTGAGCTGTATGAGTAATAAGGATGTCCCAATTATTGAACTTACCTTGAGCTGTATGAGTAATAAGTATGTCCCAGTGATTGAACTTACCCTGAGCTGTATGAGTAATAAGGATGTCCCAATTATTGAACTTACCTTGAGCTGTATGAGTAATAAGGATGTCCCAGTGATTGAACTTACCCTGAGCTGTATGAGTAATAAGGATGTCCCAATTATTGAACTTACCTTGAGCTGTATGAGTAATAAGGATGTCCCAGTGATTGAACTTACCCTGAGCTGTATGAGTAATAAGGATGTCCCAATTATTGAACTTACCTTGAGCTGTATGAGTAATAAAGATGTCCCAATTATTGAACTTACCCTGAGCTCTATGAGTAATAAAGATGTGCCAGTTATTCAACTGACCCTGAGCTGTTTGAGTAATAAGGATGTGCCAGTTATTGAACTTACCCTCAGCTGTATGAGTAATAAGGATATGCCAGTTATTGAACTTACCATGAGCTGTATGAGTAATAAGGATGTGCCAGTTAATGAACTTACCCTGAGCTGTATGAGTAATAAGGATGTGCCAGTTATTGAACTTACCCTGAGCTGTATGAGTAATAAGGATGTGCCAGTTATTGAACTTACCCTGAGCTGTATGAGTAATAAGGATGTCCCAGTTATTGAACTTAACTTGAGCTGTATGAGTAATAAGGATGTCCCAGTCATTGAACTTACCCTGAGCTGTATGAGTAATAAGGATGTGCCAGTTATTGAACTTACCCTGAGCTGTATGAGTAATAAGGATGTCCCAATTATTGAACTTACCTTGAGTTGTATGAGTAATAAGAATGTCCCAGTGATTGAACTTACCTTGAGCTGTATGGGTAATAATGATGTCCCAGTGATTGAACCTACCTTGAGCTGTATGAGTAATAAGAATGTCCCAGTGATTGAACTTACCCTGAGCTGTATGAGTAATAAGGATGTCCCAGTTATTGAACTTACCCTGAGCTGTATGAGTAATAAGGATGTCCCAGTTATTGAACTTACCCTGAGCTGTCTGAGTAATAAGGATGTCCCAGTTATTGAACTTACCCAGAGCTGTATGAGTAATAAGGATGTCCCAGTTATTGAACTTACCCTGAGCTGTATGAGTAATAAGGATTCCCAGTTATTGAACTTACCCTGAGCTGTATGAGTAATAAGGATGTCCAAGTTATTAAACTTAACTTGAGCTGTATGAGTGATAAGGATGTCCCAATTATTGAACTTACCTTGAGCTGTATGAGTAATAAGGATGTCCCAGTGATTGAACTTACCCTGAGCTGTATGAGTAATAAGGATGTCCCAATTATTGAACTTACCTTGAGCTGTATGAGTAATAAGGATGTCCCAATTATTGAACTTACCATGAGCTGTATGAGTAATAAGGATGTCCCAGTGATTGAACTTACCCTGAGCTGTATGAGTAATAAGAATGTCCCAATTATTGAATTTACCTTGAGCTGTATGAGTAATAAGGATGTCCCAGTGATTGAACTTACCCGGAGCTGTATGAGTAATAAGGATGTCCCAATTATTGAACTTACCTTGAGCTGTATGAGTATTAAGAATGTCCCAGTGATTGAACTTACCCTGAGCTGTATGAGTAATAAGGATGTCCCAATTATTGAACTTACCTTGAGCTGTATGAGTAATAAAGATGTCCCAATTATTGAACTTACCCTGAGCTGTATGAGTAATAAGGATGTGCTAGTTATTGAACTGACCCTGAGCTGTTTGAGAAATAAGGATGTGCCAGTTATTGAACTTACCCTCAGCTGTATGAGTAATAAGGATATGCCAGTTATTGAACTTACCCTGAGCTGTATGAGTAATAAGGATGTGCCAGTTATTGAACTTACCCTGAGCTGTATGAGTAATAAGGATGTGCCAGTTATTGAACTTACGCTGAGCTGTATGAGTAATAAGGATGTGCCAGTTATTGAACTTACCCTGAGCTGTATGAGTAATAAGGATGTGCCAGTTATTGAACTTACCCTGAGCTGTATGAGTAATAAGGATGTCCCAGTTATTGAACTTACCTTGAGCTGTATGAGTAATAAGGATGTCCAAGTCATTGAGCTTACCCTGAGCTGTATGAGTAATAAGGATGTGCCAGTTATTGAACTTACCCTGAGCTGTATGAGTAATAAGGATGTCCCAATTATTGAACTTACCTTGAGTTGTATGAGTAATAAGGATGTGCCAGTTATTGAACTTACCCTGAGCTTATGAGTAATAAGGATGTCCCAGTTATTGAACTTACCTTGAGCTGTATGAGTAATAAGGATGTCCTAGTTATTGAACTTACCCTGAGCTGTATGACTAATAAGGATGTCCCAGTTATTGAACTTACCCTGAGCAGTATGAGTAATAAGGATGTCCCAGTTATTGAACTTACCCTGTGCTGTATGAGTAATAAGGATGTCCCAGTTATTGAACTTATTCTGAGCTGTATGAGTAATAAGGATGTCCCAGTTATTGAACTTACCCTGAGCTGTATGAGTAATAAGGATATCTCAGTTATTGAACTTACCCTGAGCTGTATGAGTAATAAGGATGTCCCAGTTATTGAACTTACCCTGAGCTGTATGAGTTATACGGATATCTCAGTTATTGAACTTACCCTGAGCTGTATGAGTAATAAGGATGTCCCAGTTATTGAACTTACCCTGAGCTGTATGAGTAATAAGGATTTCCCAGTTATTGAACTTACCCTGAGCTGTATGAGTAATAAGGATGTCCCAGTTATTGAACTTACCCTGAGCTGTATGAGTAATAAGGATGTCCAAGTTATTGAACTTAACTTGAGCTGTATGAGTGATAAGGATGTCCCTATTATTGAACTTACCTTGAGCTGTATCAGTAATAAGGATGTCCCAGTGATTGAACTTACCCTGTGCTGTGTGATTAATAAGGATGTCCCAATTATTGAACTTACCTTGAGCTGTATGAGTAATAAAGATGTCCCAATTATTGAACTTACCCTGAGCTCTATGAGTAATAAAGATGTGCCAGTTATTCAACTGACCCTGAGCTGTTTGAGTAATAAGGATGTGCCAGTTATTGAACTTACCCTCAGCTGTATGAGTAATAAGGATATGCCAGTTATTGAACTTACCATGAGCTGTATGAGTAATAAGGATGTGCCAGTTAATGAACTTACCCTGAGCTGTATGAGTAATAAGGATGTGCCGGTTATTGAACTTACCCTGAGCTGTATGAGTAATAAGGATGTGCCAGTTATTGAACTTACCCTGAGCTGTATGAGTAATAAGGATGTCCCAGTTATTGAACTTAACTTGAGCTGTATGAGTAATAAGGATGTCCCAGTCATTGAACTTACCCTGAGCTGTATGAGTAATAAGGATGTGCCAGTTATTGAACTTACCCTGAGCTGTATGAGTAATAAGGATGTCCCAATTATTGAACTTACCTTGAGTTGTATGAGTAATAAGAATGTCCCAGTGATTGAACTTACCTTGAGCTGTATGGGTAATAATGATGTCCCAGTGATTGAACCTACCTTGAGCTGTATGAGTAATAAGAATGTCCCAGTGATTGAACTTACCCTGAGCTGTATGAGTAATAAGGATGTCCCAGTTATTGAACTTACCCTGAGCTGTATGAGTAATAAGGATGTCCCAGTTATTGAACTTACCCTGAGCTGTCTGAGTAATAAGGATGTCCCAGTTATTGAACTTACCCAGAGCTGTATGAGTAATAAGGATGTCCCAGTTATTGAACTTACCCTGAGCTGTATGAGTAATAAGGATTCCCAGTTATTGAACTTACCCTGAGCTGTATGAGTAATAAGGATGTCCAAGTTATTAAACTTAACTTGAGCTGTATGAGTGATAAGGATGTCCCAATTATTGAACTTACCTTGAGCTGTATGAGTAATAAGGATGTCCCAGTGATTGAACTTACCCTGAGCTGTATGAGTAATAAGGATGTCCCAATTATTGAACTTACCTTGAGCTGTATGAGTAATAAGGATGTCCCAATTATTGAACTTACCATGAGCTGTATGAGTAATAAGGATGTCCCAGTGATTGAACTTACCCTGAGCTGTATGAGTAATAAGAATGTCCCAATTATTGAACTTACCTTGAGCTGTATGAGTAATAAGGATGTCCCAGTGATTGAACTTACCCGGAGCTGTATGAGTAATAAGGATGTCCCAATTATTGAACTTACCTTGAGCTGTATGAGTATTAAGAATGTCCCAGTGATTGAACTTACCCTGAGCTGTATGAGTAATAAGGATGTCCCAATTATTGAACTTACCTTGAGCTGTATGAGTAATAAAGATGTCCCAATTATTGAACTTACCCTGAGCTGTATGAGTAATAAGGATGTGCTAGTTATTGAACTGACCCTGAGCTGTTTGAGAAATAAGGATGTGCCAGTTATTGAACTTACCCTGAGCTGTATGAGTAATAAGGATGTGCCAGTTATTGAACTTACCCTGAGCTGTATGAGTAATAAGGATGTGCCAGTTATTGAACTTACGCTGAGCTGTATGAGTAATAAGGATGTGCCAGTTATTGAACTTACCCTGAGCTGTATGAGTAATAAGGATGTGCCAGTTATTGAACTTACCCTGAGCTGTATGAGTAATAAGGATGTCCCAGTTATTGAACTTACCTTGAGCTGTATGAGTAATAAGGATGTCCAAGTCATTGAGCTTACCCTGAGCTGTATGAGTAATAAGGATGTGCCAGTTATTGAACTTACCCTGAGCTGTATGAGTAATAAGGATGTCCCAATTATTGAACTTACCTTGAGTTGTATGAGTAATAAGGATGTGCCAGTTATTGAACTTACCCTGAGCTTATGAGTAATAAGGATGTCCCAGTTATTGAACTTACCTTGAGCTGTATGAGTAATAAGGATGTCCTAGTTATTGAACTTACCCTGAGCTGTATGACTAATAAGGATGTCCCAGTTATTGAACTTACCCTGAGCTGTATGAGTAATAAGGATGTCCCAGTTATTGAACTTTCCCTGTGCTGTATGAGTAATAAGGATGTCCCAGTTATTGAACTTATTCTGAGCTGTATGAGTAATAAGGATGTCCCAGTTATTGAACTTACCCTGAGCTGTATGAGTAATAAGGATATCTCAGTTATTGAACTTACCCTGAGCTGTATGAGTAATAAGGATGTCCCAGTTATTGAACTTACCCTGAGCTGTATGAGTTATACGGATATCTCAGTTATTGAACTTACCCTGAGCTGTATGAGTAATAAGAATGTCCCAGTTATTGAACTTACCCTGAGCTGTATGAGTAATAAGGATTTCCCAGTTATTGAACTTACCCTGAGCTGTATGAGTAATAAGGATGTCCCAGTTATTGAACTTACCCTGAGCTGTATGAGTAATAAGGATGTCCAAGTTATTGAACTTAACTTGAGCTGTATGAGTGATAAGGATGTCCCTATTATTGAACTTACCTTGAGCTGTATCAGTAATAAGGATGTCCCAGTGATTGAACTTACCCTGTGCTGTGTGATTAATAAGGATGTCCCAATTATTGAACTTACCTTGAGCTGTATGAGTAATAAGGATGTCCCAATTATTGAACTTACCTTGAGCTGTATGAGTAGTAAGTATGTCCCAGTGATTGAACTTACCCTGAGCTGTATGAGTAATAAGGATGTCCCAATTATTGAACTTACCTTGAGCTGTATGAGTAATAAGGATGTCCCAGTGATTGAACTTACCCTGAGCTGTATGAGTAATAAGGATGTCCCAATTATTGAACTTACCTTGAGCTGTATGAGTAATAAAGATGTCCCAATTATTGAACTTACCCTGAGCTCTATGAGTAATAAAGATGTGCCAGTTATTCAACTGACCCTGAGATGTTTGAGTAATAAGGATGTGCCAGTTATTGAACTTACCCTCAGCTGTATGAGTAATAAGGATATGCCAGTTATTGAACTTACCATGAGCTGTATGAGTAATAAGGATGTGCCAGTTAATGAACTTACCCTGAGCTGTATGAGTAATAATGATGTGCCAGTTATTGAACTTACCCTGAGCTGTATGAGTAATAAGGATGTGCCAGTTATTGAACTTACCCTGAGCTGTATGAGTAATAATGATGTCCCAGTGATTGAACCTACCTTGAGCTGTATGAGTAATAAGGATGTCCCACTGATTAAACTTATCCTGAGCTGTATGAGTAATAAGGATGTGCCAGTTATTGAACGTACCCTGAGCTGTATGAGTAATAAGTATGTCCCAGTTATTGAACTTACCTTGAGCTGTATGAGTAATAAGGATGTCCTAGTTATTGAACTTACCCTGAGCTGTATGACTAATAAGGATATCTCAGTTATTGAACTTACCCTGAGCTGTGAGTAATAAGGATGTCCCAGTTATTGAACTTACCCTGAGCTGTATGAGTAATAAGGATGTCCCAGTGATTGAACTTACCCTGAGCTGTATGAGTAATAAGGATGTCCCAGTTATTGAACTTACCCTGAGCTGTATGAGTAATAAGTATGTCCCAGTTATTGAACTTACCCTGAGCTGTATGAGTAATAAGGATGTCCCAGTGATTGAACTTTCCCTGACCTGTATGAGTAATAAAGATGTCCCAGTTATTCAACTTACCCTCAGCTGTATGAGTAATAAGGATGTCCCAGTTATTGAACTTACCCTGAGCTGTATGAGTAATAAGGATGACCCAGTGATTGAACTTACCCTGAGCTGTATGAGTAATAAGGATGTCCCAGTTATTGAACTTACCCTGAGCTGTATGAGTAATAAGGATGTCCCAGTTATTGAACTTACCCTGAGCTGTATGAGTAATAAGGATGTCCCAGTGATTCAACTTACACTGAGCTGTATGAGTAATAAGGATGACCCAGTGATTGAACTTTCCCTGAGCTGTATAAGTAATAAGGATGTCCCAGTTATTGAACTTTCCCTGAGCTGTATGAGTAATAAGGATGTCCCAGTTATTGAACTTACCCTGAGCTGTATGAGTAATAAGGATGTCCCAGTTATTGAACTTACCCTGAGCTGTATGAGTAATAAGGATGTCCCAGTGATTGAACTTACCCTGAGCTGTATGAGCAATAAGGATGGCCCAGTTATTGAACTTACCCTGAGCTGTATGAGTAATAAGGATGTGCCAGTTATTGAACTTACCCTGAGCTGTATGAGTAATAAGGATGTCCCAGTTATTGAACTTACCCTGAGCTGTATGAGTAATAAGGATGTCCCAGTTATTGAACTTACCCTGAGCTGTATGAGTAATAAGGATGTCCCAGTTATTGAACTTACCCTGAGCTGTATGAGTAATAAGGATGTCCCAGTGATTGAACTTACCCTGAGCTGTATGAGTAATAAGGATGTCCCAGTTATTGAACTTACCCTGAGCTGTATGAGTAATAAGGATGTCCCAGTTATTGAACTTACCCTGAGCTGTATGAGTAATAAGGATGTCCCAGTTATTGAACTTACCCTGAGCTGTATGAGTAATACGGATGTCCAAGTTGTTGAACTTAACTTGAGCTGTATGAGTAATAAGGATGTCCTAGTTATTGAACTTACCCTGAGCTGTATGACTAATAAGGATGTCCCAGTTATTGAACTTACCCTGAGCTGTATGAGTAATAAGGATGTCCCAGTTATTGAACTTACCCTGAGCTGTATGAGTAATAAGGATGTCCCAGTTATTGAACGTACCCTGAGCTGTATGAGTAATAACGATTTCCCAGTTATTGAACTTACCCTGAGCTCTATGAGTAATAAGGATGTCCCAGTTATTGAACTTACCCTGAGCTGTATGAGTAATAAGGATGTCCCAGTGATTGAACTTACCCTGAGCTGTATGAGTAATAAGGATGTCCCAGTTATTGAACTTACCCTGAGCTGTATGAGTAATAAGGATGACCCAGTGATTGAACTTACCCTGAGCTGTATGAGTAATAAGGATGTCCCAGTTATTGAACTTACCCTGAGCTGTATGAGTAATAAGGATTTCCCAGTTATTGAACTGACCCTGAGCTGTTTGAGAAATAAGGATGTGCCAGTTATTGAACTTACCCTCAGCTGTATGAGTAATAAGGATATGCCAGTTATTGAACTTACCCTGAGCTGTATGAGTAATAAGGATGTGCCAGTTATTGAACTTACCCTGAGCTGTATGAGTAATAAGGATGTGCCAGTTATTGAACTTACGCTGAGCTGTATGAGTAATAAGGATGTGCCAGTTATTGAACTTACCCTGAGCTGTATGAGTAATAAGGATGTGCCAGTTATTGAACTTACCCTGAGCTGTATGAGTAATAAGGATGTCCCAGTTATTGAGCTTACCCTGAGCTGTATGAGTAATAAGGATGTGCCAGTTATTGAACTTACCCTCAGCTGTATGAGTAATAAGGATGTCCCAATTATTGAACTTACCTTGAGTTGTATGAGTAATAAGGATGTGCCAGTTATTGAACTTACCCTGAGCTGTATGAGTAATAAGGATGTGCCAGTTATTGAACTTACGCTGAGCTGTATGAGTAATAAGGATGTGCCAGTTATTGAACTTACCCTGAGCTGTATGAGTAATAAGGATGTGCCAGTTATTGAACTTACGCTGAGCTGTATGAGTAATAAGGATGTGCCAGTTATTGAACTTACCCTGAGCTGTATGAGTAATAAGGATGTGCCAGTTATTGAACTTACCCTGAGCTGTATGAGTAATAAGGATGTCCCAGTTATTGAGCTTACCCTGAGCTGTATGAGTAATAAGGATGTCCCAGTTATTGAGCTTACCCTGAGCTGTATGAGTAATAAGGATGTGCCAGTTATTGAACTTACCCTGAGCTGTATGAGTAATAAGGATGTCCCAGTTATTGAACTTACCTTGAGCTGTATGAGTAATAAGGATGTCCTAGTTATTGAACTTACCCTGAGCTGTATGACTAATAAGGATGTCCCAGTTATTGAACTTACCCTGGGCTGTATGAGTAATAAGGATGTCCCAGTTATTGAACTTACCCTGTGCTGTATGAGTAATAAGGATGTCCCAGTTATTGAACTTATTCTGAGCTGTATGAGTAATAAGGATGTCCCAGTTATTGAACTTACCCTGAGCTGTATGAGTAATAAGGATGTCCCAGTTATTGAACTTACCCTGAGCTGTATGAGTAATAAGGATATCTCAGTTATTGAACTTACCCTGAGCTGTATGAGTAATAAGGATGTCCCAGTTATTGAACTTACCCTGAGCTGTATGAGTTATACGGATATCTCAGTTATTGAACTTACCCTGAGCTGTATGAGTAATAAGGATGTCCCAGTTATTGAACTTACCCTGAGCTGTATGAGTAATAAGGATTTCCCTGTTATTGAACTTACCCTGAGCTGTATGAGTAATAAGGATGTCCCAGTTATTGAACTTACCCTGAGCTGTATGAGTAATAAGGATGTCCCTATTATTGAACTTACCTTGAGCTGTATCAGTAATAAGGATGTCCCAGTGATTGAACTTACCCTGTGCTGTATGATTAATAAGGATGTCCCAATTATTGAACTTACCTTGAGCTGTATGAGTAATAAGGATGTCCCAATTATTGAACTTACCTGGAGCTGTATGAGTAATAAGTATGTCCCAGTGATTGAACTTACCCTGAGCTGTATGAGTAATAAGGATGTCCCAATTATTGAACTTACCTTGAGCTGTATGAGTAATAAGGATGTCCCAGTGATTGAACTTACCCTGAGCTGTATGAGTAATAAGGATGTCCCAATTATTGAACTTACCTTGAGCTGTATGAGTAATAAGGATGTCCCAGTGATTGAACTTACCCTGAGCTGTATGAGTAATAAGGATGTCCCAATTATTGAACTTACCTTGAGCTGTATGAGTAATAAAGATGTCCCAATTATTGAACTTACCCTGAGCTCTATGAGTAATAAAGATGTGCCAGTTATTCAACTGACCCTGAGCTGTTTGAGTAATAAGGATGTGCCAGTTATTGAACTTACCCTCAGCTGTATGAGTAATAAGGATATGCCAGTTATTGAACTTACCATGAGCTGTATGAGTAATAAGGACGTGCCAGTTAATGAACTTACCCTGAGCTGTATGAGTAATAAGGATGTGCCAGTTATTGAACTTACCCTGAGCTGTATGAGTAATAAGGATGTGCCAGTTATTGAACTTACCCTGAGCTGTATGAGTAATAAGGATGTCCCAGTTATTGAACTTACCTTGAGCTGTATGAGTAATAAGGATGTCCCAGTCATTGAACTTACCCTGAGCTGTATGAGTAATAAGGATGTGCCAGTTATTGAACTTACCCTGAGCTGTATGAGTAATAAGGATGTCCCAATTATTGAACTTACCTTGAGTTGTATGAGTAATAAGAATGTCCCAGTGATTGAACTTACCTTGAGCTGTATGAGTAATAAAGATGTCCCAATTATTGAACTTACCCTGAGCTGTATGAGTAATAAAGATGTGCCAGTTATTGAACTGACCCTGAGCTGTTTGAGAAATAAGGATGTGCCAGTTATTGAACTTACCCTCAGCTGTATGAGTAATAAGGATATGCCAGTTATTGAACTTACCCTGAGCTGTATGAGTAATAAGGATGTGCCAGTTATTGAACTTACCCTGAGCTGTATGAGTAATAAGGATGTGCCAGTTATTGAACTTACGCTGAGCTGTATGAGTAATAAGGATGTGCCAGTTATTGAACTTACCCTGAGCTGTATGAGTAATAAGGATGTGCCAGTTATTGAACTTACCCTGAGCTGTATGAGTAATAAGGATGTCCCAGTTATTGAACTTACCTTGAGCTGTATGAGTAATAAGGATGTCCCAGTCATTGAGCTTACCCTGAGCTGTATGAGTAATAAGGATGTGCCAGTTATTGAACTTACCCTGAGCTGTATGAGTAATAAGGATGTCCCAATTATTGAACTTACCTTGAGTTGTATGAGTAATAAGGATGTGCCAGTTATTGAACTTACCCTGAGCTGTATGAGTAATAAGGATGTCCCAGTTATTGAACTTACCTTGAGCTGTATGAGTAATAAGGATGTCCTAGTTATTGAACTTACCCTGAGCTGTATGACTAATAAGGATGTCCCAGTTATTGAACTTACCCTGAGCTGTATGAGTAATAAGGATGTCCCAGTTATTGAACTTACCCTGTGCTGTATGAGTAATAAGGATGTCCCAGTTATTGAACTTATTCTGAGCTGTATGAGTAATAAGGATGTCCCGGTTATTGAACTTACCCTGAGCTGTATGAGTAATAAGGATGTCCCAGTTATTGAACTTACCCTGAGCTGTATGAGTAATAAGGATATCTCAGTTATTGAACTTACCCTGAGCTGTATGAGTAATAAGGATGTCCCAGTTATTGAACTTACCCTGAGCTGTATGAGTTATACGGATATCTCAGTTATTGAACTTACCCTGAGCTGTATGAGTAATAAGGATGTCCCAGTTATTGAACTTACCCTGAGCTGTATGAGTAATAAGGATTTCCCTGTTATTGAACTTACCCTGAGCTGTATGAGTAATAAGGATGTCCCAGTTATTGAACTTACCCTGAGCTGTATGAGTAATAAGGATGTCCAAGTTATTGAACTTAACTTGAGCTGTATGAGTGATAAGGATGTCCCTATTATTGAACTTACCTTGAGCTGTATCAGTAATAAGGATGTCCCAGTGATTGAACTTACCCTGTGCTGTATGATTAATAAGGATGTCCCAATTATTGAACTTACCTTGAGCTGTATGAGTAATAAGGATGTCCCAATTATTGAACTTACCTTGAGCTGTATGAGTAATAAGTATGTCCCAGTGATTGAACTTACCCTGAGCTGTATGAGTAATAAGGATGTCCCAATTATTTAACTTACCTTGAGCTGTATGAGTAATAAGGATGTCCCAGTGATTGAACTTACCCTGAGCTGTATGAGTAATAAGGATGTCCCAATTATTGAACTTACCTTGAGCTGTATGAGTAATAAGGATGTCCCAGTGATTGAACTTACCCTGAGCTGTATGAGTAATAAGGATGTCCCAATTATTGAACTTACCTTGAGCTGTATGAGTAATAAAGATGTCCCAATTATTGAACTTACCCTGAGATCTATGAGTAATAAAGATGTGCCAGTTATTCAACTGACCCTGAGCTGTTTGAGTAATAAGGATGTGCCAGTTATTGAACTTACCCTCAGCTGTATGAGTAATAAGGATATGCCAGTTATTGAACTTACCATGAGCTGTATGAGTAATAAGGATGTGCCAGTTAATGAACTTACCCTGAGCTGTATGAGTAATAAGGATGTGCCAGTTATTGAACTTACCCTGAGCTGTATGAGTAATAAGGATGTGCCAGT
This sequence comes from Narcine bancroftii, assembly GCF_036971445.1. Taxonomy (NCBI): domain Eukaryota; kingdom Metazoa; phylum Chordata; class Chondrichthyes; order Torpediniformes; family Narcinidae; genus Narcine; species Narcine bancroftii. Next base: position 53,700,357 of record NC_091478.1, on the reverse strand, counting down.
TATTGAACTTACCCCGAGCTGTATGAGTAATAAGGATGTCCCAGTTATTGAACTTACCTTGAGCTGTATGAGTAATAAGGATGTCCCAGTCATTGAACTTACCCTGAGCTGTATGAGTAATAAGGATGTGCCAGTTATTGAACTTACCCTGAGCTGTATGAGTAATAAGGATGTCCCAATTATTGAACTTACCTTGAGTTGTATGAGTAATAAGAATGTCCCAGTGATTGAACTTACCTTGAGCTGTATGAGTAATAATGATGTCCCAGTGATTGAACCTACCTTGAGCTGTATGAGTAATAAGAATGTCCCAGTGATTGAACTTACCCTGAGCTGTATGAGTAATAAGGATTTCCCAGTTATTGAACTTACCCTGAGCTGTATGAGTAATAAGGATGTCCCAGTTATTGAACTTACCCTGAGCTGTATGAGTAATAAGGATGTCCCAATTATTGAACTTACCTTGAGCTGTATGAGTAATAAGGATGTCCCAGTTATTGAACTTACCTTGAGCTGTATGAGTAATAAGGATGTCCCAATTATTGAACTTACCTTGAGCTGTATGAGTAATAAGGATGTCCCAGTGATTGAACTTACCCTGAGCTGTATGAGTAATAAGAATGTCCCAATTATTGAACTTACCCTGAGCTGTGAGTAATAAGGATGTCCCAGTGATCGAACTTACCCGGAGCTGTATGAGTAATAAGGATGTCCCAATTATTGAACTTACCTTGAGCTGTATGAGTAATAAGGATGTCCAAGTTATTGAACTTAACTTGAGCTGTATGAGTGATAAGGATGTCCCTATTATTGAACTTACCTTGAGCTGTATCAGTAATAAGGATGTCCCAGTGATTGAACTTACCCTGTGCTGTATGATTAATAAGGATGTCCCAATTATTGAACTTACCTTGAGCTGTATGAGTAATAAGGATGTCCCAATTATTGAACTTACCTTGAGCTGTATGAGTAATAAGTATGTCCCAGTGATTGAACTTACCCTGAGCTGTATGAGTAATAAGGATGTCCCAATTATTTAACTTACCTTGAGCTGTATGAGTAATAAGGATGTCCCAGTGATTGAACTTACCCTGAGCTGTATGAGTAATAAGGATGTCCCAATTATTGAACTTACCTTGAGCTGTATGAGTAATAAGGATGTCCCAGTGATTGAACTTACCCTGAGCTGTATGAGTAATAAGGATGTCCCAATTATTGAACTTACCTTGAGCTGTATGAGTAATAAAGATGTCCCAATTATTGAACTTACCCTGAGATCTATGAGTAATAAAGATGTGCCAGTTATTCAACTGACCCTGAGCTGTTTGAGTAATAAGGATGTGCCAGTTATTGAACTTACCCTCAGCTGTATGAGTAATAAGGATATGCCAGTTATTGAACTTACCATGAGCTGTATGAGTAATAAGGATGTGCCAGTTAATGCACTTACCCTGAGCTGTATGAGTAATAAGGATGTGCCAGTTATTGAACTTACCCTGAGCTGTATGAGTAATAAGGATGTGCCAGTTATTGAACTTACCCTGAGCTGTATGAGTAATAAGGATGTCCCAGTTATTGAACTTACCTTGAGCTGTATGAGTAATAAGGATGTCCCAGTCATTGAACTTACCCTGAGCTGTATGAGTAATAAGGATGTGCCAGTTATTGAACTTACCCTGAGCTGTATGAGTAATAAGGATGTCCCAATTATTGAACTTACCTTGAGTTGTATGAGTAATAAGAATGTCCCAGTGATTGAACTTACCTTGAGCTGTATGAGTAATAATGATGTCCCAGTGATTGAACCTACCTTGAGCTGTATGAGTAATAAGAATGTCCCAGTGATTGAACTTACCCTGAGCTGTATGAGTAATAAGGATGTCCCAGTTATTGAACTTACCCTGAGCTGTATGAGTAATAAGGATGTCCCAGTTATTGAACTTACCCTGAGCTGTCTGAGTAATAAGGATGTCCCAGTTATTGAACTTACCTTGAGCTGTATGAGTAATAAGGATGTCCCAATTATTGAACTTACCTTGAGCTGTATGAGTAATAAGGATGTCCCAGTGATTGAACTTACCCTGAGCTGTATGAGTAATAAGAATGTCCCAATTATTGAACTTACCTTGAGCTGTATGAGTAATAAGGATGTCCCAGTGATTGAACTTACCCGGAGCTGTATGAGTAATAAGGATGTCCCAATTATTGAACTTACCTTGAGCTGTATGAGTATTAAGAATGTCCCAGTGATTGAACTTACCCTGAGCTGTATGAGTAATAAGGATGTCCCAATTATTGAACTTACCTTGAGCTGTATGAGTAATAAAGATGTCCCAATTATTGAACTTACCCTGAGCTGTATGAGTAATAAGGATGTGCCAGTTATTGAACTGACCCTGAGCTGTTTGAGAAATAAGGATGTGCCAGTTATTGAACTTACCCTCAGCTGTATGAGTAATAAGGATATGCCAGTTATTGAACTTACCCTGAGCTGTATGAGTAATAAGGATGTGCCAGTTATTGAACTTACCCTGAGCTGTATGAGTAATAAGGATGTGCCAGTTATTGAACTTACGCTGAGCTGTATGAGTAATAAGGATGTGCCAGTTATTGAACTTACCCTGAGCTGTATGAGTAATAAGGATGTGCCAGTTATTGAACTTACCCTGAGCTGTATGAGTAATAAGGATGTCCCAGTTATTGAACTTACCTTGAGCTGTATGAGTAGTAAGGATGTCCAAGTCATTGAGCTTACCCTGAGCTGTATGAGTAATAAGGATGTGCCAGTTATTGAACTTACCCTGAGCTGTATGAGTAATAAGGATGTCCCAATTATTGAACTTACCTTGAGTTGTATGAGTAATAAGGATGTGCCAGTTATTGAACTTACCCTGAGCTTATGAGTAATAAGGATGTCCCAGTTATTGAACTTACCTTGAGCTGTATGAGTAATAAGGATGTCCTAGTTATTGAACTTACCCTGACTGTATGACTAATAAGGATGTCCCAGTTATTGAACTTACCCTGAGCTGTATGAGTAATAAGGATGTCCCAGTTATTGAACTTACCCTGTGCTGTATGAGTAATAAGGATGTCCCAGTTATTGAACTTATTCTGAGCTGTATGAGTAATAAGGATGTCCCAGTTATTGAACTTACCCTGAGCTGTATGAGTAATAAGGATATCTCAGTTATTGAACTTACCCTGAGCTGTATGAGTAATAAGGATGTCCCAGTTATTGAACTTACCCTGAGCTGTATGAGTTATACGGATATCTCAGTTATTGAACTTACCCTGAGCTGTATGAGTAATAAGGATGTCCCAGTTATTGAACTTACCCTGAGCTGTATGAGTAATAAGGATTTCCCAGTTATTGAACTTACCCTGAGCTGTATGAGTAATAAGGATGTCCCAGTTATTGAACTTACCCTGAGCTGTATGAGTAATAAGGATGTCCAAGTTATTGAACTTAACTTGAGCTGTATGAGTGATAAGGATGTCCCTATTATTGAACTTACCTTGAGTTGTATCAGTAATAAGGATGTCCCAGTGATTGAACTTACCCTGTGCTGTGTGATTAATAAGGATGTCCCAATTATTGAACTTACCTTGAGCTGTATGAGTAATAAGGATGTCCCAATTATTGAACTTACCTTGAGCTGTATGAGTAGTAAGTATGTCCCAGTGATTGAACTTACCCTGAGCTGTATGAGTAATAAGGATGTCCCAATTATTGAACTTACCTTGAGCTGTATGAGTAATAAGGATGTCCCAGTGATTGAACTTACCCTGAGCTGTATGAGTAATAAGGATGTCCCAATTATTGAACTTACCTTGAGCTGTATGAGTAATAAGGATGTCCCAGTGATTGAACTTACCCTGAGCTGTATGAGTAATAAGGATGTCCCAATTATTGAACTTACCTTGAGCTGTATGAGTAATAAAGATGTCCCAATTATTGAACTTACCCTGAGCTCTATGAGTAATAAAGATGTGCCAGTTATTCAACTGACCCTGAGATGTTTGAGTAATAAGGATGTGCCAGTTATTGAACTTACCCTCAGCTGTATGAGTAATAAGGATATGCCAGTTATTGAACTTACCATGAGCTGTATGAGTAATAGGGATGTGCCAGTTAATGAACTTACCCTGAGCTGTATGAGTAATAATGATGTGCCAGTTATTGAACTTACCCTGAGCTGTATGAGTAATAAGGATGTGCCAGTTATTGAACTTACCCTGAGCTGTATGAGTAATAATGATGTCCCAGTGATTGAACCTACCTTGAGCTGTATGAGTAATAAGGATGTCCCACTGATTAAACTTATCCTGAGCTGTATGAGTAATAAGGATGTGCCAGTTATTGAACGTACCCTGAGCTGTATGAGTAATAAGGATGTCCCAGTTATTGAACTTACCTTGAGCTGTATGAGTAATAAGGATGTCCTAGTTATTGAACTTACCCTGAGCTGTATGACTAATAAGGATATCTCAGTTATTGAACTTACCCTGAGCTGTGAGTAATAAGGATGTCCCAGTTATTGAACTTACCCTGAGCTGTATGAGTAATAAGGATGTCCCAGTGATTGAACTTACCCTGAGCTGTATGAGTAATAAGGATGTCCCAGTTATTGAACTTACCCTGAGCTGTATGAGTAATAAGTATGTCCCAGTTATTGAACTTACCCTGAGCTGTATGAGTAATAAGGATGTCCCAGTGATTGAACTTTCCCTGACCTGTATGAGTAATAAAGATGTCCCAGTTATTCAACTTACCCTCAGCTGTATGAGTAATAAGGATGTCCCAGTTATTGAACTTACCCTGAGCTGTATGAGTAATAAGGATGACCCAGTGATTGAACTTACCCTGAGCTGTATGAGTAATAAGGATGTCCCAGTTATTGAACTTACCCTGAGCTGTATGAGTAATAAGGATGTCCCAGTTATTGAACTTACCCTGAGCTGTATGAGTAATAAGGATGTCCCAGTGATTCAACTTACACTGAGCTGTATGAGTAATAAGGATGACCCAGTGATTGAACTTTCCCTGAGCTGTATAAGTAATAAGGATGTCCCAGTTATTGAACTTTCCCTGAGTAATAAGGATGTCCCAGTTATTGAACTTACCCTGAGCTGTATGAGTAATAAGGATGTCCCAGTTATTGAACTTACCCTGAGCTGTATGAGTAATAAGGATGTCCCAGTGATTGAACTTACCCTGAGCTGTATGAGCAATAAGGATGTCCCAGTTATTGAACTTACCCTGAGCTGTATGAGTAATAAGGATGTGCCAGTTATTGAACTTACCCTGAGCTGTATGAGTAATAAGGATGTCCCAGTTATTGAACTTACCCTGAGCTGTATGAGTAATAAGGATGTCCCAGTTATTGAACTTACCCTGAGCTGTATGAGTAATAAGGATGTCCCAGTTATTGAACTTACCCTGAGCTGTATGAGTAATAAGGATGTCCCAGTGATTGAACTTACCCTGAGCTGTATCAGTAATAAGGATGTCCCAGTTATTGAACTTACCCTGAGCTGTATGAGTAATAAGGATGTCCCAGTTATTGAACTTACCCTGAGCTGTATGAGTAATAAGGATGTCCCAGTTATTGAACTTACCCTGAGCTGTATGAGTAATACGGATGTCCAAGTTGTTGAACTTAACTTGAGCTGTATGAGTAATAAGGATGTCCTAGTTATTGAACTTACCCTGAGCTGTATGACTAATAAGGATGTCCCAGTTATTGAACTTACCCTGAGCTGTATGAGTAATAAGGATGTCCCAGTTATTGAACTTACCCTGAGCTGTATGAGTAATAAGGATGTCCCAGTTATTGAACTTACCCTGAGCTGTATGAGTAATAAGGATTTCCCAGTTATTGAACTTACCCTGAGCTCTATGAGTAATAAGGATGTCCCAGTTATTGAACTTACCCTGAGCTGTATGAGTAATAAGGATGTCCCAGTGATTGAACTTACCCTGAGCTGTATGAGTAATAAGGATGTCCCAATTATTGAACTTACCTTGAGCTGTATGAGTAATAAGGATGTCCCAGTGATTGAACTTACCCTGAGCTGTATGGGTAATAAGGATGTCCCAATTATTGAACTTACCTTGAGCTGTATGAGTAATAAGGATGTCCCAGTGATTGAACTTACCCTGAGCTGTATGAGTAATAAGGATGTCCCAATTATTGAACTTACCTTGAGCTGTATGAGTAATAAAGATGTCCCAATTATTGAACTTACCCTGAGCTCTATGAGTAATAAAGATGTGCCAGTTATTCAACTGACCCTGAGATGTTTGAGTAATAAGGATGTGCCAGTTATTGAACTTACCCTCAGCTGTATGAGTAATAAGGATATGCCAGTTATTGAACTTACCATGAGCTGTATGAGTAATAAGGATGTGCCAGTTAATGAACTTACCCTGAGCTGTATGAGTAATAATGATGTGCCAGTTATTGAACTTACCCTGAGCTGTATGAGTAATAAGGATGTGCCAGTTATTGAACTTACCCTGAGCTGTATGAGTAATAATGATGTCCCAGTGATTGAACCTACCTTGAGCTGTATGAGTAATAAGGATGTCCCACTGATTAAACTTATCCTGAGCTGTATGAGTAATAAGGATGTGCCAGTTATTGAACGTACCCTGAGCTGTATGAGTAATAAGGATGTCCCAGTTATTGAACTTACCTTGAGCTGTATGAGTAATAAGGATGTCCTAGTTATTGAACTTACCCTGAGCTGTATGACTAATAAGGATGTCCCACTGATTAAACTTATCCTGAGCTGTATGAGTAATAAGGATGTGCCAGTTATTGAACGTACCCTGAGCTGTATGAGTAATAAGGATGTCCCAGTTATTGAACTTACCTTGAGCTGTATGAGTAATAAGGATGTCCTAGTTATTGAACTTACCCTGAGCTGTATGACTAATAAGGATATCTCAGTTATTGAACTTACCCTGAGCTGTATGAGTAATAAGGATGTCCCAGTTATTGAACTTACCCTGAGCTGTATGAGTAATAAGGATGTCCCAGTGATTGAACTTACCGTGAGCTGTATGAGTAATAAGGATGTCCCAGTTATTGAACTTACCCTGAGCTGTATGAGTAATAAGTATGTCCCAGTTATTGAACTTACCCTGAGCTGTATGAGTAATAAGGATGTCCCAGTGATTGAACTTTCCCTGACCTGTATGAGTAATAAAGATGTCCCAGTTATTCAACTTACCCTCAGCTGTATGAGTAATAAGGATGTCCCAGTTATTGAACTTACCCTGAGCTGTATGAGTAATAAGGATGACCCAGTGATTGAACTTACCCTGAGCTGTATGAGTAATAAGGATGTCCCAGTTATTGAACTTACCCTGAGCTGTATGAGTAATAAGGATTTCCCAGTTATTGAACTGACCCTGAGCTGTTTGAGAAATAAGGATGTGCCAGTTATTGAACTTACCCTCAGCTGTATGAGTAATAAGGATATGCCAGTTATTGAACTTACCCTGAGCTGTATGAGTAATAAGGATGTGCCAGTTATTGAACTTACCCTGAGCTGTATGAGTAATAAGGATGTGCCAGTTATTGAACTTACGCTGAGCTGTATGAGTAATAAGGATGTGCCAGTTATTGAACTTACCCTGAGCTGTATGAGTAATAAGGATGTGCCAGTTATTGAACTTACCCTGAGCTGTATGAGTAATAAGGATGTCCCAGTTATTGAGCTTACCCTGAGCTGTATGAGTAATAAGGATGTGCCAGTTATTGAACTTACCCTCAGCTGTATGAGTAATAAGGATGTCCCAATTATTGAACTTACCTTGAGTTGTATGAGTAATAAGGATGTGCCAGTTATTGAAATTACCCTGAGCTGTATGAGTAATAAGGATGTCCCAGTTATTGAACTTACCTTGAGCTGTATGAGTAATAAGGATGTCCTAGTTATTGAACTTACCCTGAGCTGTATGACTAATAAGGATGTCCCAGTTATTGAACTTACCCTGGGCTGTATGAGTAATAAGGATGTCCCAGTTATTGAACTTACCCTGTGCTGTATGAGTAATAAGGATGTCCCAGTTATTGAACTTATTCTGAGCTGTATGAGTAATAAGGATGTCCTAGTTATTGAACTTACCCTGAGCTGTATGAGTAATAAGGATGTCCCAGTTATTGAACTTACCCTGAGCTGTATGAGTAATAAGGATATCTCAGTTATTGAACTTACCCTGAGCTGTATGAGTAATAAGGATGTCCCAGTTATTGAACTTACCCTGAGCTGTATGAGTTATACGGATATCTCAGTTATTGAACTTACCCTGAGCTGTATGAGTAATAAGGATGTCCCAGTTATTGAACTTACCCTGAGCTGTATGAGTAATAAGGATTTCCCTGTTATTGAACTTACCCTGAGCTGTATGAGTAATAAGGATGTCCCAGTTATTGAACTTACCCTGAGCTGTATGAGTAATAAGGATGTCCCTATTATTGAACTTACCTTGAGCTGTATCAGTAATAAGGATGTCCCAGTGATTGAACTTACCCTGTGCTGTATGATTAATAAGGATGTCCCAATTATTGAACTTACCTTGAGCTGTATGAGTAATAAGGATGTCCCAATTATTGAACTTACCTGGAGCTGTATGAGTAATAAGTATGTCCCAGTGATTGAACTTACCCTGAGCTGTATGAGTAATAAGGATGTCCCAATTATTGAACTTACCTTGAGCTGTATGAGTAATAAGGATGTCCCAGTGATTGAACTTACCCTGAGCTGTATGAGTAATAAGGATGTCCCAATTATTGAACTTACCTTGAGCTGTATGAGTAATAAGGATGTCCCAGTGATTGAACTTACCCTGAGCTGTATGAGTAATAAGGATGTCCCAATTATTGAACTTACCTTGAGCTGTATGAGTAATAAAGATGTCCCAATTATTGAACTTACCCTGAGCTCTATGAGTAATAAAGATGTGCCAGTTATTCAACTGACCCTGAGCTGTTTGAGTAATAAGGATGTGCCAGTTATTGAACTTACCCTCAGCTGTATGAGTAATAAGGATATGCCAGTTATTGAACTTACCATGAGCTGTATGAGTAATAAGGACGTGCCAGTTAATGAACTTACCCTGAGCTGTATGAGTAATAAGGATGTGCCAGTTATTGAACTTACCCTGAGCTGTATGAGTAATAAGGATGTGCCAGTTATTGAACTTACCCTGAGCTGTATGAGTAATAAGGATGTCCCAGTTATTGAACTTACCTTGAGCTGTATGAGTAATAAGGATGTCCCAGTCATTGAACTTACCCTGAGCTGTATGAGTAATAAGGATGTGCCAGTTATTGAACTTACCCTGAGCTGTATGAGTAATAAGGATGTCCCAATTATTGAACTTACCTTGAGTTGTATGAGTAATAAGAATGTCCCAGTGATTGAACTTACCTTGAGCTGTATGAGTAATAATGATGTCCCAGTGATTGAACCTACCTTGAGCTGTATGAGTAATAAGAATGTCCCAGTGATTGAACTTACCCTGAGCTGTATGAGTAATAAGGATGTCCCAGTTATTGAACTTACCTTGAGCTGTATGAGTAATAAGGATGTCCTAGTTATTGAACTTACCCTGAGCTGTATGACTAATAAGGATGTCCCAGTTATTGAACTTACCCTGAGCTGTATGAGTAATAAGGATGTCCCAGTTATTGAACTTACCCTGTGCTGTATGAGTAATAAGGATGTCCCAGTTATTGAACTTATTCTGAGCTGTATGAGTAATAAGGATGTCCCAGTTATTGAACTTACCCTGAGCTGTATGAGTAATAAGGATGTCCCAGTTATTGAACTTACCCTGAGCTGTATGAGTAATAAGGATATCTCAGTTATTGAACTTACCCTGAGCTGTATGAGTAATAAGGATGTCCCAGTTATTGAACTTACCCTGAGCTGTATGAGTAATAAGGATTTCCCAGTTATTGAACTTACCCTGAGCTGTATGAGTAATAAGGATGTCCCAGTTATTGAACTTACCCTGAGCTGTATGAGTAATAAGGATGTCCCAGTTATTGAACTTACCCTGAGCTGTATGAGTAATAAGGATATCTCAGTTATTGAACTTACCCTGAGCTGTATGAGTAATAAGGATGTCCCAGTTATTGAACTTACCCTGAGCTGTATGAGTAATAAGGATTTCCCAGTTATTGAACTTACCCTGAGCTGTATGAGTAATAAGGATGTCCCAGTTATTGAACTTACCCTGAGCTGTATGAGTAATAAGGATGTCCAAGTTATTGAACTTAACTTGAGCTGTATGAGTGATAAGGATGTCCCTATTATTGAACTTACCTTGAGCTGTATCAGTAATAAGGATGTCCCAGTGATTGAACTTACCCTGTGCTGTATGATTAATAAGGATGTCCCAATTATTGAACTTACCTTGAGCTGTATGAGTAATAAGGATGTCCCAATTATTGAACTTACCTTGAGCTGTATGAGTAATAAGTATGTCCCAGTGATTGAACTTACCCTGAGCTGTATGAGTAATAAGGATGTCCCAATTATTGAACTTACCTTGAGCTGTATGAGTAATAAGGATGTCCCAGTGATTGAACTTACCCTGAGCTGTATGAGTAATAAGGATGTCCCAATTATTGAACTTACCTTGAGCTGTATGAGTAATAAGGATGTCCCAGTGATTGAACTTACCCTGAGCTGTATGAGTAATAAGGATGTCCCAATTATTGAACTTACCTTGAGCTGTATGAGTAATAAAGATGTCCCAGTTATTGAACTTACCTTGAGCTGTATGAGTAATAAGGATGTCCTAGTTATTGAACTTACCCTGAGCTGTATGACTAATAAGGATGTCCCAGTTATTGAACTTACCCTGAGCTGTATGAGTAATAAGGATGTCCCAGTTATTGAACTTACCCTGTGCTGTATGAGTAATAAGGATGTCCCAGTTATTGAACTTATTCTGAGCTGTATGAGTAATAAGGATGTCCCAGTTATTGAACTTACCCTGAGCTGTATGAGTAATAAGGATGTCCCAGTTATTGAACTTACCCTGAGCTGTATGAGTAATAAGGATATCTCAGTTATTGAACTTACCCTGAGCTGTATGAGTAATAAGGATGTCCCAGTTATTGAACTTACCCTGAGCTGTATGAGTAATAAGGATTTCCCAGTTATTGAACTTACCCTGAGCTGTATGAGTAATAAGGATGTCCCAGTTATTGAACTTACCCTGAGCTGTATGAGTAATAAGGATGTCCCAGTTATTGAACTTACCCTGAGCTGTATGAGTAATAAGGATATCTCAGTTATTGAACTTACCCTGAGCTGTATGAGTAATAAGGATGTCCCAGTTATTGAACTTACCCTGAGCTGTATGAGTAATAAGGATTTCCCAGTTATTGAACTTACCCTGAGCTGTATGAGTAATAAGGATGTCCCAGTTATTGAACTTACTCTGAGCTGTATGAGTAATAAGGATGTCCAAGTTATTGAACTTAACTTGAGCTGTATGAGTGATAAGGATGTCCCTATTATTGAACTTACCTTGAGCTGTATCAGTAATAAGGATGTCCCAGTGATTGAACTTACCCTGTGCTGTATGATTAATAAGGATGTCCCAATTATTGAACTTACCTTGAGCTGTATGAGTAATAAGGATGTCCCAATTATTGAACTTACCTTGAGCTGTATGAGTAATAAGTATGTCCCAGTGATTGAACTTACCCTGAGCTGTATGAGTAATAAGGATATCTCAGTTATTGAACTTACCCTGAGCTGTATGAGTAATAAGGATGTCCCAGTTATTGAACTTACCCTGAGCTGTATGAGTAATAAGGATTTCCCAGTTATTGAACTTACCCTGAGCTGTATGAGTAATAAGGATGTCCCAGTTATTGAACTTACCCTGAGCTGTATGAGTAATAAGGATGTCCAAGTTATTGAACTTAACTTGAGCTGTATGAGTGATAAGGATGTCCCTATTATTGAACTTACCTTGAGCTGTATCAGTAATAAGGATGTCCCAGTGATTGAACTTACCCTGTGCTGTATGATTAATAAGGATGTCCCAATTATTGAACTTACCTTGAGCTGTATGAGTAATAAGGATGTCCCAATTATTGAACTTACCTTGAGCTGTATGAGTAATAAGTATGTCCCAGTGATTGAACTTACCCTGAGCTGTATGAGTAATAAGGATGTCCCAATTATTGAACTTACCTTGAGCTGTATGAGTAATAAGGATGTCCCAGTGATTGAACTTACCCTGAGCTGTATGAGTAATAAGGATGTCCCAATTATTGAACTTACCTTGAGCTGTATGAGTAATAAGGATGTCCCAGTGATTGAACTTACCCTGAGCTGTATGAGTAATAAGGATGTCCCAATTATTGAACTTACCTTGAGCTGTATGAGTAATAAAGATGTCCCAGTTATTGAACTTACCTTGAGCTGTATGAGTAATAAGGATGTCCTAGTTATTGAACTTACCCTGAGCTGTATGACTAATAAGGATGTCCCAGTTATTGAACTTACCCTGAGCTGTATGAGTAATAAGGATGTCCCAGTTATTGAACTTACCCTGTGCTGTATGAGTAATAAGGATGTCCCAGTTATTGAACTTATTCTGAGCTGTATGAGTAATAAGGATGTCCCAGTTATTGAACTTACCCTGAGCTGTATGAGTAATAAGGATGTCCCAGTTATTGAACTTACCCTGAGCTGTATGAGTAATAAGGATATCTCAGTTATTGAACTTACCCTGAGCTGTATGAGTAATAAGGATGTCCCAGTTATTGAACTTACCCTGAGCTGTATGAGTAATAAGGATTTCCCAGTTATTGAACTTACCCTGAGCTGTATGAGTAATAAGGATGTCCCAGTTATTGAACTTACCCTGAGCTGTATGAGTAATAAGGATGTCCCAGTTATTGAACTTACCCTGAGCTGTATGAGTAATAAGGATATCTCAGTTATTGAACTTACCCTGAGCTGTATGAGTAATAAGGATGTCCCAGTTATTGAACTTACCCTGAGCTGTATGAGTAATAAGGATTTCCCAGTTATTGAACTTACCCTGAGCTGTATGAGTAATAAGGATGTCCCAGTTATTGAACTTACTCTGAGCTGTATGAGTAATAAGGATGTCCAAGTTATTGAACTTAACTTGAGCTGTATGAGTGATAAGGATGTCCCTATTATTGAACTTACCTTGAGCTGTATCAGTAATAAGGATGTCCCAGTGATTGAACTTACCCTGTGCTGTATGATTAATAAGGATGTCCCAATTATTGAACTTACCTTGAGCTGTATGAGTAATAAGGATGTCCCAATTATTGAACTTACCTTGAGCTGTATGAGTAATAAGGATGTCCCAGTGATTGAACTTACCCTGAGCTGTATGAGTAATAAGGATGTCCCAATTATTGAACTTACCTTGAGCTGTATGAGTAATAAAGATGTCCCAGTTATTGAACTTACCTTGAGCTGTATGAGTAATAAGGATGTCCTAGTTATTGAACTTACCCTGAGCTGTATGACTAATAAGGATGTCCCAGTTATTGAACTTACCCTGAGCTGTATGAGTAATAAGGATGTCCCAGTTATTGAACTTACCCTGTGCTGTATGAGTAATAAGGATGTCCCAGTTATTGAACTTATTCTGAGCTGTATGAGTAATAAGGATGTCCCAGTTATTGAACTTACCCTGAGCTGTATGAGTAATAAGGATGTCCCAGTTATTGAACTTACCCTGAGCTGTATGAGTAATAAGGATATCTCAGTTATTGAACTTACCCTGAGCTGTATGAGTAATAAGGATGTCCCAGTTATTGAACTTACCCTGAGCTGTATGAGTAATAAGGATTTCCCAGTTATTGAACTTACCCTGAGCTGTATGAGTAATAAGGATGTCCCAGTTATTGAACTTACCCTGAGCTGTATGAGTAATAAGGATGTCCCAGTTATTGAACTTACCCTGAGCTGTATGAGTAATAAGGATATCTCAGTTATTGAACTTACCCTGAGCTGTATGAGTAATAAGGATGTCCCAGTTATTGAACTTACCCTGAGCTGTATGAGTAATAAGGATTTCCCAGTTATTGAACTTACCCTGAGCTGTATGAGTAATAAGGATGTCCCAGTTATTGAACTTACTCTGAGCTGTATGAGTAATAAGGATGTCCAAGTTATTGAACTTAACTTGAGCTGTATGAGTGATAAGGATGTCCCTATTATTGAACTTACCTTGAGCTGTATCAGTAATAAGGATGTCCCAGTGATTGAACTTACCCTGTGCTGTATGATTAATAAGGATGTCCCAATTATTGAACTTACCTTGAGCTGTATGAGTAATAAGGATGTCCCAATTATTGAACTTACCTTGAGCTGTATGAGTAATAAGTATGTCCCAGTGATTGAACTTACCCTGAGCTGTATGAGTAATAAGGATATCTCAGTTATTGAACTTACCCTGAGCTGTATGAGTAATAAGGATGTCCCAGTTATTGAACTTACCCTGAGCTGTATGAGTAATAAGGATTTCCCAGTTATTGAACTTACCCTGAGCTGTATGAGTAATAAGGATGTCCCAGTTATTGAACTTACCCTGAGCTGTATGAGTAATAAGGATGTCCAAGTTATTGAACTTAACTTGAGCTGTATGAGTGATAAGGATGTCCCTATTATTGAACTTACCTTGAGCTGTATCAGTAATAAGGATGTCCCAGTGATTGAACTTACCCTGTGCTGTATGATTAATAAGGATGTCCCAATTATTGAACTTACCTTGAGCTGTATGAGTAATAAGGATGTCCCAATTATTGAACTTACCTTGAGCTGTATGAGTAATAAGTATGTCCCAGTGATTGAACTTACCCTGAGCTGTATGAGTAATAAGGATGTCCCAATTATTGAACTTACCTTGAGCTGTATGAGTAATAAGGATGTCCCAGTGATTGAACTTACCCTGAGCTGTATGAGTAATAAGGATGTCCCAATTATTGAACTTACCTTGAGCTGTATGAGTAATAAGGATGTCCCAGTGATTGAACTTACCCTGAGCTGTATGAGTAATAAGGATGTCCCAATTATTGAACTTACCTTGAGCTGTATGAGTAATAAAGATGTCCCAGTTATTGAACTTACCTTGAGCTGTATGAGTAATAAGGATGTCCTAGTTATTGAACTTACCCTGAGCTGTATGACTAATAAGGATGTCCCAGTTATTGAACTTACCCTGAGCTGTATGAGTAATAAGGATGTCCCAGTTATTGAACTTACCCTGTGCTGTATGAGTAATAAGGATGTCCCAGTTATTGAACTTATTCTGAGCTGTATGAGTAATAAGGATGTCCCAGTTATTGAACTTACCCTGAGCTGTATGAGTAATAAGGATGTCCCAGTTATTGAACTTACCCTGAGCTGTATGAGTAATAAGGATATCTCAGTTATTGAACTTACCCTGAGCTGTATGAGTAATAAGGATGTCCCAGTTATTGAACTTACCCTGAGCTGTATGAGTAATAAGGATTTCCCAGTTATTGAACTTACCCTGAGCTGTATGAGTAATAAGGATGTCCCAGTTATTGAACTTACCCTGAGCTGTATGAGTAATAAGGATGTCCCAGTTATTGAACTTACCCTGAGCTGTATGAGTAATAAGGATATCTCAGTTATTGAACTTACCCTGAGCTGTATGAGTAATAAGGATGTCCCAGTTATTGAACTTACCCTGAGCTGTATGAGTAATAAGGATTTCCCAGTTATTGAACTTACCCTGAGCTGTATGAGTAATAAGGATGTCCCAGTTATTGAACTTACTCTGAGCTGTATGAGTAATAAGGATGTCCAAGTTATTGAACTTAACTTGAGCTGTATGAGTGATAAGGATGTCCCTATTATTGAACTTACCTTGAGCTGTATCAGTAATAAGGATGTCCCAGTGATTGAACTTACCCTGTGCTGTATGATTAATAAGGATGTCCCAATTATTGAACTTACCTTGAGCTGTATGAGTAATAAGGATGTCCCAATTATTGAACTTACCTTGAGCTGTATGAGTAATAAGTATGTCCCAGTGATTGAACTTACCCTGAGCTGTATGAGTAATAAGGATGTCCCAATTATTGAACTTACCTTGAGCTGTATGAGTAATAAGGATGTCCCAGTGATTGAACTTACCCTGAGCTGTATGAGTAATAAGGATGTCCCAATTATTGAACTTACCTTGAGCTGTATGAGTAATAAGGATGTCCCAGTTATTGAACTTACCCTGTGCTGTATGAGTAATAAAGATGTCCCAGTTATTGAACTTACCTTGAGCTGTATGAGTAATAAGGATGTCCTAGTTATTGAACTTACCCTGAGCTGTATGACTAATAAGGATGTCCCAGTTATTGAACTTACCCTGAGCTGTATGAGTAATAAGGATGTCCCAGTTATTGAACTTACCCTGTGCTGTATGAGTAATAAGGATGTCCCAGTTATTGAACTTATTCTGAGCTGTATGAGTAATAAGGATGTCCCAGTTATTGAACTTACCCTGAGCTGTATGAGTAATAAGGATGTCCCAGTTATTGAACTTACCCTGAGCTGTATGAGTAATAAGGATATCTCAGTTATTGAACTTACCCTGAGCTGTATGAGTAATAAGGATGTCCCAGTTATTGAACTTACCCTGAGCTGTATGAGTAATAAGGATTTCCCAGTTATTGAACTTACCCTGAGCTGTATGAGTAATAAGGATGTCCCAGTTATTGAACTTACCCTGAGCTGTATGAGTAATAAGGATGTCCCAGTTATTGAACTTACCCTGAGCTGTATGAGTAATAAGGATATCTCAGTTATTGAACTTACCCTGAGCTGTATGAGTAATAAGGATGTCCCAGTTATTGAACTTACCCTGAGCTGTATGAGTAATAAGGATTTCCCAGTTATTGAACTTACCCTGAGCTGTATGAGTAATAAGGATGTCCCAGTTATTGAACTTACCCTGAGCTGTATGAGTTATACGGATATCTCAGTTATTGAACTTACCCTGAGCTGTATGAGTAATAAGGATGTCCCAGTTATTGAACTTACCCTGAGCTGTATGAGTAATAAGGATTTCCCAGTTATTGAACTTACCCTGAGCTGTATGAGTAATAAGGATGTCCCAGTTATTGAACTTACCCTGAGCTGTATGAGTAATAAGGATGTCCAAGTTATTGAACTTAACTTGAGCTGTATGAGTGATAAGGATGTCCCTATTATTGAACTTACCTTGAGCTGTATCAGTAATAAGGATGTCCCAGTGATTGAACTTACCCTGTGCTGTATGATTAATAAGGATGTCCCAATTATTGAACTTACCTTGAGCTGTATGAGTAATAAGGATGTCCCAATTATTGAACTTACCTTGAGCTGTATGAGTAATAAGTATGTCCCAGTGATTGAACTTACCCTGAGCTGTATGAGTAATAAGGATGTCCCAATTATTGAACTTACCTTGAGCTGTATGAGTAATAAGGATGTCCCAGTGATTGAACTTACCCTGAGCTGTATGAGTAATAAGGATGTCCCAATTATTGAACTTACCTTGAGCTGTATGAGTAATAAGGATGTCCCAGTGATTGAACTTACCCTGAGCTGTATGAGTAATAAGGATGTCCCAATTATTGAACTTACCTTGAGCTGTATGAGTAATAAAGATGTCCCAATTATTGAACTTACCCTGAGCTCTATGAGTAATAAAGATGTGCCAGTTATTCAACTGACCCTGAGCTGTTTGAGTAATAAGGATGTGCCAGTTATTGAACTTACACTCAGCTGTATGAGTAATAAGGATATGCCAGTTATTGAACTTACCCTGTGCTGTATGAGTAATAAGTATGTCCCAGTGATTGAACTTACCCTGAGCTGTATGAGTAATAAGGATTTCCCTGTTATTGAACTTACCCTGAGCTGTATGAGTAATAAGGATGTCCCAGTTATTGAACTTACCCTGAGCTGTATGAGTAATAAGGATGTCCAAGTTATTGAACTTAACTTGAGCTGTATGAGTGATAAGGATGTCCCTATTATTGAACTTACCTTGAGCTGTATCAGTAATAAGGATGTCCCAGTGATTGAACTTACCCTGTGCTGTATGATTAATAAGGATGTCCCAATTATTGAACTTACCTTGAGCTGTATGAGTAATAAGGATGTCCCAATTATTGAACTTACCTTGAGCTGTATGAGTAATAAGTATGTCCCAGTGATTGAACTTACCCTGAGCTGTATGAGTAATAAGGATGTCCCAATTATTTAACTTACCTTGAGCTGTATGAGTAATAAGGATGTCCCAGTGATTGAACTTACCCTGAGCTGTATGAGTAATAAGGATGTCCCAATTATTGAACTTACCTTGAGCTGTATGAGTAATAAGGATGTCCCAGTGATTGAACTTACCCTGAGCTGTATGAGTAATAAGGATGTCCCAATTATTGAACTTACCTTGAGCTGTATGAGTAATAAAGATGTCCCAATTATTGAACTTACCCTGAGATCTATGAGTAATAAAGATGTGCCAGTTATTCAACTGACCCTGAGCTGTTTGAGTAATAAGGATGTGCCAGTTATTGAACTTACCCTCAGCTGTATGAGTAATAAGGATATGCCAGTTATTGAACTTACCATGAGCTGTATGAGTAATAAGGATGTGCCAGTTAATGAACTTACCCTGAGCTGTATGAGTAATAAGGATGTGCCAGTTATTGAACTTACCCTGAGCTGTATGAGTAATAAGGATGTGCCAGTTATTGAACTTACCCCGAGCTGTATGAGTAATAAGGATGTCCCAGTTATTGAACTTACCTTGAGCTGTATGAGTAATAAGGATGTCCCAGTCATTGAACTTACCCTGAGCTGTATGAGTAATAAGGATGTGCCAGTTATTGAACTTACCCTGAGCTGTATGAGTAATAAGGATGTCCCAATTATTGAACTTACCTTGAGTTGTATGAGTAATAAGAATGTCCCAGTGATTGAACTTACCTTGAGCTGTATGAGTAATAATGATGTCCCAGTGATTGAACCTACCTTGAGCTGTATGAGTAATAAGAATGTCCCAGTGATTGAACTTACCCTGAGCTGTATGAGTAATAAGGATTTCCCAGTTATTGAACTTACCCTGAGCTGTATGAGTAATAAGGATGTCCCAGTTATTGAACTTACCCTGAGCTGTATGAGTAATAAGGATGTCCCAATTATTGAACTTACCTTGAGCTGTATGAGTAATAAGGATGTCCCAGTTATTGAACTTACCTTGAGCTGTATGAGTAATAAGGATGTCCCAATTATTGAACTTACCTTGAGCTGTATGAGTAATAAGGATGTCCCAGTGATTGAACTTACCCTGAGCTGTATGAGTAATAAGAATGTCCCAATTATTGAACTTACCCTGAGCTGTGAGTAATAAGGATGTCCCAGTGATCGAACTTACCCGGAGCTGTATGAGTAATAAGGATGTCCCAATTATTGAACTTACCTTGAGCTGTATGAGTAATAAGGATGTCCAAGTTATTGAACTTAACTTGAGCTGTATGAGTGATAAGGATGTCCCTATTATTGAACTTACCTTGAGCTGTATCAGTAATAAGGATGTCCCAGTGATTGAACTTACCCTGTGCTGTATGATTAATAAGGATGTCCCAATTATTGAACTTACCTTGAGCTGTATGAGTAATAAGGATGTCCCAATTATTGAACTTACCTTGAGCTGTATGAGTAATAAGTATGTCCCAGTGATTGAACTTACCCTGAGCTGTATGAGTAATAAGGATGTCCCAATTATTTAACTTACCTTGAGCTGTATGAGTAATAAGGATGTCCCAGTGATTGAACTTACCCTGAGCTGTATGAGTAATAAGGATGTCCCAATTATTGAACTTACCTTGAGCTGTATGAGTAATAAGGATGTCCCAGTGATTGAACTTACCCTGAGCTGTATGAGTAATAAGGATGTCCCAATTATTGAACTTACCTTGAGCTGTATGAGTAATAAAGATGTCCCAATTATTGAACTTACCCTGAGATCTATGAGTAATAAAGATGTGCCAGTTATTCAACTGACCCTGAGCTGTTTGAGTAATAAGGATGTGCCAGTTATTGAACTTACCCTCAGCTGTATGAGTAATAAGGATATGCCAGTTATTGAACTTACCATGAGCTGTATGAGTAATAAGGATGTGCCAGTTAATGCACTTACCCTGAGCTGTATGAGTAATAAGGATGTGCCAGTTATTGAACTTACCCTGAGCTGTATGAGTAATAAGGATGTGCCAGTTATTGAACTTACCCTGAGCTGTATGAGTAATAAGGATGTCCCAGTTATTGAACTTACCTTGAGCTGTATGAGTAATAAGGATGTCCCAGTCATTGAACTTACCCTGAGCTGTATGAGTAATAAGGATGTGCCAGTTATTGAACTTACCCTGAGCTGTATGAGTAATAAGGATGTCCCAATTATTGAACTTACCTTGAGTTGTATGAGTAATAAGAATGTCCCAGTGATTGAACTTACCTTGAGCTGTATGAGTAATAATGATGTCCCAGTGATTGAACCTACCTTGAGCTGTATGAGTAATAAGAATGTCCCAGTGATTGAACTTACCCTGAGCTGTATGAGTAATAAGGATGTCCCAGTTATTGAACTTACCCTGAGCTGTATGAGTAATAAGGATGTCCCAGTTATTGAACTTACCCTGAGCTGTCTGAGTAATAAGGATGTCCCAGTTATTGAACTTACCTTGAGCTGTATGAGTAATAAGGATGTCCCAATTATTGAACTTACCTTGAGCTGTATGAGTAATAAGGATGTCCCAGTGATTGAACTTACCCTGAGCTGTATGAGTAATAAGAATGTCCCAATTATTGAACTTACCTTGAGCTGTATGAGTAATAAGGATGTCCCAGTGATTGAACTTACCCGGAGCTGTATGAGTAATAAGGATGTCCCAATTATTGAACTTACCTTGAGCTGTATGAGTATTAAGAATGTCCCAGTGATTGAACTTACCCTGAGCTGTATGAGTAATAAGGATGTCCCAATTATTGAACTTACCTTGAGCTGTATGAGTAATAAAGATGTCCCAATTATTGAACTTACCCTGAGCTGTATGAGTAATAAGGATGTGCCAGTTATTGAACTGACCCTGAGCTGTTTGAGAAATAAGGATGTGCCAGTTATTGAACTTACCCTCAGCTGTATGAGTAATAAGGATATGCCAGTTATTGAACTTACCCTGAGCTGTATGAGTAATAAGGATGTGCCAGTTATTGAACTTACCCTGAGCTGTATGAGTAATAAGGATGTGCCAGTTATTGAACTTACGCTGAGCTGTATGAGTAATAAGGATGTGCCAGTTATTGAACTTACCCTGAGCTGTATGAGTAATAAGGATGTGCCAGTTATTGAACTTACCCTGAGCTGTATGAGTAATAAGGATGTCCCAGTTATTGAACTTACCTTGAGCTGTATGAGTAGTAAGGATGTCCAAGTCATTGAGCTTACCCTGAGCTGTATGAGTAATAAGGATGTGCCAGTTATTGAACTTACCCTGAGCTGTATGAGTAATAAGGATGTCCCAATTATTGAACTTACCTTGAGTTGTATGAGTAATAAGGATGTGCCAGTTATTGAACTTACCCTGAGCTTATGAGTAATAAGGATGTCCCAGTTATTGAACTTACCTTGAGCTGTATGAGTAATAAGGATGTCCTAGTTATTGAACTTACCCTGACTGTATGACTAATAAGGATGTCCCAGTTATTGAACTTACCCTGAGCTGTATGAGTAATAAGGATGTCCCAGTTATTGAACTTACCCTGTGCTGTATGAGTAATAAGGATGTCCCAGTTATTGAACTTATTCTGAGCTGTATGAGTAATAAGGATGTCCCAGTTATTGAACTTACCCTGAGCTGTATGAGTAATAAGGATATCTCAGTTATTGAACTTACCCTGAGCTGTATGAGTAATAAGGATGTCCCAGTTATTGAACTTACCCTGAGCTGTATGAGTTATACGGATATCTCAGTTATTGAACTTACCCTGAGCTGTATGAGTAATAAGGATGTCCCAGTTATTGAACTTACCCTGAGCTGTATGAGTAATAAGGATTTCCCAGTTATTGAACTTACCCTGAGCTGTATGAGTAATAAGGATGTCCCAGTTATTGAACTTACCCTGAGCTGTATGAGTAATAAGGATGTCCAAGTTATTGAACTTAACTTGAGCTGTATGAGTGATAAGGATGTCCCTATTATTGAACTTACCTTGAGTTGTATCAGTAATAAGGATGTCCCAGTGATTGAACTTACCCTGTGCTGTGTGATTAATAAGGATGTCCCAATTATTGAACTTACCTTGAGCTGTATGAGTAATAAGGATGTCCCAATTATTGAACTTACCTTGAGCTGTATGAGTAGTAAGTATGTCCCAGTGATTGAACTTACCCTGAGCTGTATGAGTAATAAGGATGTCCCAATTATTGAACTTACCTTGAGCTGTATGAGTAATAAGGATGTCCCAGTGATTGAACTTACCCTGAGCTGTATGAGTAATAAGGATGTCCCAATTATTGAACTTACCTTGAGCTGTATGAGTAATAAGGATGTCCCAGTGATTGAACTTACCCTGAGCTGTATGAGTAATAAGGATGTCCCAATTATTGAACTTACCTTGAGCTGTATGAGTAATAAAGATGTCCCAATTATTGAACTTACCCTGAGCTCTATGAGTAATAAAGATGTGCCAGTTATTCAACTGACCCTGAGATGTTTGAGTAATAAGGATGTGCCAGTTATTGAACTTACCCTCAGCTGTATGAGTAATAAGGATATGCCAGTTATTGAACTTACCATGAGCTGTATGAGTAATAGGGATGTGCCAGTTAATGAACTTACCCTGAGCTGTATGAGTAATAATGATGTGCCAGTTATTGAACTTACCCTGAGCTGTATGAGTAATAAGGATGTGCCAGTTATTGAACTTACCCTGAGCTGTATGAGTAATAATGATGTCCCAGTGATTGAACCTACCTTGAGCTGTATGAGTAATAAGGATGTCCCACTGATTAAACTTATCCTGAGCTGTATGAGTAATAAGGATGTGCCAGTTATTGAACGTACCCTGAGCTGTATGAGTAATAAGGATGTCCCAGTTATTGAACTTACCTTGAGCTGTATGAGTAATAAGGATGTCCTAGTTATTGAACTTACCCTGAGCTGTATGACTAATAAGGATATCTCAGTTATTGAACTTACCCTGAGCTGTGAGTAATAAGGATGTCCCAGTTATTGAACTTACCCTGAGCTGTATGAGTAATAAGGATGTCCCAGTGATTGAACTTACCCTGAGCTGTATGAGTAATAAGGATGTCCCAGTTATTGAACTTACCCTGAGCTGTATGAGTAATAAGTATGTCCCAGTTATTGAACTTACCCTGAGCTGTATGAGTAATAAGGATGTCCCAGTGATTGAACTTTCCCTGACCTGTATGAGTAATAAAGATGTCCCAGTTATTCAACTTACCCTCAGCTGTATGAGTAATAAGGATGTCCCAGTTATTGAACTTACCCTGAGCTGTATGAGTAATAAGGATGACCCAGTGATTGAACTTACCCTGAGCTGTATGAGTAATAAGGATGTCCCAGTTATTGAACTTACCCTGAGCTGTATGAGTAATAAGGATGTCCCAGTTATTGAACTTACCCTGAGCTGTATGAGTAATAAGGATGTCCCAGTGATTCAACTTACACTGAGCTGTATGAGTAATAAGGATGACCCAGTGATTGAACTTTCCCTGAGCTGTATAAGTAATAAGGATGTCCCAGTTATTGAACTTTCCCTGAGTAATAAGGATGTCCCAGTTATTGAACTTACCCTGAGCTGTATGAGTAATAAGGATGTCCCAGTTATTGAACTTACCCTGAGCTGTATGAGTAATAAGGATGTCCCAGTGATTGAACTTACCCTGAGCTGTATGAGCAATAAGGATGTCCCAGTTATTGAACTTACCCTGAGCTGTATGAGTAATAAGGATGTGCCAGTTATTGAACTTACCCTGAGCTGTATGAGTAATAAGGATGTCCCAGTTATTGAACTTACCCTGAGCTGTATGAGTAATAAGGATGTCCCAGTTATTGAACTTACCCTGAGCTGTATGAGTAATAAGGATGTCCCAGTTATTGAACTTACCCTGAGCTGTATGAGTAATAAGGATGTCCCAGTGATTGAACTTACCCTGAGCTGTATCAGTAATAAGGATGTCCCAGTTATTGAACTTACCCTGAGCTGTATGAGTAATAAGGATGTCCCAGTTATTGAACTTACCCTGAGCTGTATGAGTAATAAGGATGTCCCAGTTATTGAACTTACCCTGAGCTGTATGAGTAATACGGATGTCCAAGTTGTTGAACTTAACTTGAGCTGTATGAGTAATAAGGATGTCCTAGTTATTGAACTTACCCTGAGCTGTATGACTAATAAGGATGTCCCAGTTATTGAACTTACCCTGAGCTGTATGAGTAATAAGGATGTCCCAGTTATTGAACTTACCCTGAGCTGTATGAGTAATAAGGATGTCCCAGTTATTGAACTTACCCTGAGCTGTATGAGTAATAAGGATTTCCCAGTTATTGAACTTACCCTGAGCTCTATGAGTAATAAGGATGTCCCAGTTATTGAACTTACCCTGAGCTGTATGAGTAATAAGGATGTCCCAGTGATTGAACTTACCCTGAGCTGTATGAGTAATAAGGATGTCCCAATTATTGAACTTACCTTGAGCTGTATGAGTAATAAGGATGTCCCAGTGATTGAACTTACCCTGAGCTGTATGGGTAATAAGGATGTCCCAATTATTGAACTTACCTTGAGCTGTATGAGTAATAAGGATGTCCCAGTGATTGAACTTACCCTGAGCTGTATGAGTAATAAGGATGTCCCAATTATTGAACTTACCTTGAGCTGTATGAGTAATAAAGATGTCCCAATTATTGAACTTACCCTGAGCTCTATGAGTAATAAAGATGTGCCAGTTATTCAACTGACCCTGAGATGTTTGAGTAATAAGGATGTGCCAGTTATTGAACTTACCCTCAGCTGTATGAGTAATAAGGATATGCCAGTTATTGAACTTACCATGAGCTGTATGAGTAATAAGGATGTGCCAGTTAATGAACTTACCCTGAGCTGTATGAGTAATAATGATGTGCCAGTTATTGAACTTACCCTGAGCTGTATGAGTAATAAGGATGTGCCAGTTATTGAACTTACCCTGAGCTGTATGAGTAATAATGATGTCCCAGTGATTGAACCTACCTTGAGCTGTATGAGTAATAAGGATGTCCCACTGATTAAACTTATCCTGAGCTGTATGAGTAATAAGGATGTGCCAGTTATTGAACGTACCCTGAGCTGTATGAGTAATAAGGATGTCCCAGTTATTGAACTTACCTTGAGCTGTATGAGTAATAAGGATGTCCTAGTTATTGAACTTACCCTGAGCTGTATGACTAATAAGGATGTCCCACTGATTAAACTTATCCTGAGCTGTATGAGTAATAAGGATGTGCCAGTTATTGAACGTACCCTGAGCTGTATGAGTAATAAGGATGTCCCAGTTATTGAACTTACCTTGAGCTGTATGAGTAATAAGGATGTCCTAGTTATTGAACTTACCCTGAGCTGTATGACTAATAAGGATATCTCAGTTATTGAACTTACCCTGAGCTGTATGAGTAATAAGGATGTCCCAGTTATTGAACTTACCCTGAGCTGTATGAGTAATAAGGATGTCCCAGTGATTGAACTTACCGTGAGCTGTATGAGTAATAAGGATGTCCCAGTTATTGAACTTACCCTGAGCTGTATGAGTAATAAGTATGTCCCAGTTATTGAACTTACCCTGAGCTGTATGAGTAATAAGGATGTCCCAGTGATTGAACTTTCCCTGACCTGTATGAGTAATAAAGATGTCCCAGTTATTCAACTTACCCTCAGCTGTATGAGTAATAAGGATGTCCCAGTTATTGAACTTACCCTGAGCTGTATGAGTAATAAGGATGACCCAGTGATTGAACTTACCCTGAGCTGTATGAGTAATAAGGATGTCCCAGTTATTGAACTTACCCTGAGCTGTATGAGTAATAAGGATTTCCCAGTTATTGAACTGACCCTGAGCTGTTTGAGAAATAAGGATGTGCCAGTTATTGAACTTACCCTCAGCTGTATGAGTAATAAGGATATGCCAGTTATTGAACTTACCCTGAGCTGTATGAGTAATAAGGATGTGCCAGTTATTGAACTTACCCTGAGCTGTATGAGTAATAAGGATGTGCCAGTTATTGAACTTACGCTGAGCTGTATGAGTAATAAGGATGTGCCAGTTATTGAACTTACCCTGAGCTGTATGAGTAATAAGGATGTGCCAGTTATTGAACTTACCCTGAGCTGTATGAGTAATAAGGATGTCCCAGTTATTGAGCTTACCCTGAGCTGTATGAGTAATAAGGATGTGCCAGTTATTGAACTTACCCTCAGCTGTATGAGTAATAAGGATGTCCCAATTATTGAACTTACCTTGAGTTGTATGAGTAATAAGGATGTGCCAGTTATTGAAATTACCCTGAGCTGTATGAGTAATAAGGATGTCCCAGTTATTGAACTTACCTTGAGCTGTATGAGTAATAAGGATGTCCTAGTTATTGAACTTACCCTGAGCTGTATGACTAATAAGGATGTCCCAGTTATTGAACTTACCCTGGGCTGTATGAGTAATAAGGATGTCCCAGTTATTGAACTTACCCTGTGCTGTATGAGTAATAAGGATGTCCCAGTTATTGAACTTATTCTGAGCTGTATGAGTAATAAGGATGTCCTAGTTATTGAACTTACCCTGAGCTGTATGAGTAATAAGGATGTCCCAGTTATTGAACTTACCCTGAGCTGTATGAGTAATAAGGATATCTCAGTTATTGAACTTACCCTGAGCTGTATGAGTAATAAGGATGTCCCAGTTATTGAACTTACCCTGAGCTGTATGAGTTATACGGATATCTCAGTTATTGAACTTACCCTGAGCTGTATGAGTAATAAGGATGTCCCAGTTATTGAACTTACCCTGAGCTGTATGAGTAATAAGGATTTCCCTGTTATTGAACTTACCCTGAGCTGTATGAGTAATAAGGATGTCCCAGTTATTGAACTTACCCTGAGCTGTATGAGTAATAAGGATGTCCCTATTATTGAACTTACCTTGAGCTGTATCAGTAATAAGGATGTCCCAGTGATTGAACTTACCCTGTGCTGTATGATTAATAAGGATGTCCCAATTATTGAACTTACCTTGAGCTGTATGAGTAATAAGGATGTCCCAATTATTGAACTTACCTGGAGCTGTATGAGTAATAAGTATGTCCCAGTGATTGAACTTACCCTGAGCTGTATGAGTAATAAGGATGTCCCAATTATTGAACTTACCTTGAGCTGTATGAGTAATAAGGATGTCCCAGTGATTGAACTTACCCTGAGCTGTATGAGTAATAAGGATGTCCCAATTATTGAACTTACCTTGAGCTGTATGAGTAATAAGGATGTCCCAGTGATTGAACTTACCCTGAGCTGTATGAGTAATAAGGATGTCCCAATTATTGAACTTACCTTGAGCTGTATGAGTAATAAAGATGTCCCAATTATTGAACTTACCCTGAGCTCTATGAGTAATAAAGATGTGCCAGTTATTCAACTGACCCTGAGCTGTTTGAGTAATAAGGATGTGCCAGTTATTGAACTTACCCTCAGCTGTATGAGTAATAAGGATATGCCAGTTATTGAACTTACCATGAGCTGTATGAGTAATAAGGACGTGCCAGTTAATGAACTTACCCTGAGCTGTATGAGTAATAAGGATGTGCCAGTTATTGAACTTACCCTGAGCTGTATGAGTAATAAGGATGTGCCAGTTATTGAACTTACCCTGAGCTGTATGAGTAATAAGGATGTCCCAGTTATTGAACTTACCTTGAGCTGTATGAGTAATAAGGATGTCCCAGTCATTGAACTTACCCTGAGCTGTATGAGTAATAAGGATGTGCCAGTTATTGAACTTACCCTGAGCTGTATGAGTAATAAGGATGTCCCAATTATTGAACTTACCTTGAGTTGTATGAGTAATAAGAATGTCCCAGTGATTGAACTTACCTTGAGCTGTATGAGTAATAATGATGTCCCAGTGATTGAACCTACCTTGAGCTGTATGAGTAATAAGAATGTCCCAGTGATTGAACTTACCCTGAGCTGTATGAGTAATAAGGATGTCCCAGTTATTGAACTTACCTTGAGCTGTATGAGTAATAAGGATGTCCTAGTTATTGAACTTACCCTGAGCTGTATGACTAATAAGGATGTCCCAGTTATTGAACTTACCCTGAGCTGTATGAGTAATAAGGATGTCCCAGTTATTGAACTTACCCTGTGCTGTATGAGTAATAAGGATGTCCCAGTTATTGAACTTATTCTGAGCTGTATGAGTAATAAGGATGTCCCAGTTATTGAACTTACCCTGAGCTGTATGAGTAATAAGGATGTCCCAGTTATTGAACTTACCCTGAGCTGTATGAGTAATAAGGATATCTCAGTTATTGAACTTACCCTGAGCTGTATGAGTAATAAGGATGTCCCAGTTATTGAACTTACCCTGAGCTGTATGAGTAATAAGGATTTCCCAGTTATTGAACTTACCCTGAGCTGTATGAGTAATAAGGATGTCCCAGTTATTGAACTTACCCTGAGCTGTATGAGTAATAAGGATGTCCCAGTTATTGAACTTACCCTGAGCTGTATGAGTAATAAGGATATCTCAGTTATTGAACTTACCCTGAGCTGTATGAGTAATAAGGATGTCCCAGTTATTGAACTTACCCTGAGCTGTATGAGTAATAAGGATTTCCCAGTTATTGAACTTACCCTGAGCTGTATGAGTAATAAGGATGTCCCAGTTATTGAACTTACCCTGAGCTGTATGAGTAATAAGGATGTCCAAGTTATTGAACTTAACTTGAGCTGTATGAGTGATAAGGATGTCCCTATTATTGAACTTACCTTGAGCTGTATCAGTAATAAGGATGTCCCAGTGATTGAACTTACCCTGTGCTGTATGATTAATAAGGATGTCCCAATTATTGAACTTACCTTGAGCTGTATGAGTAATAAGGATGTCCCAATTATTGAACTTACCTTGAGCTGTATGAGTAATAAGTATGTCCCAGTGATTGAACTTACCCTGAGCTGTATGAGTAATAAGGATGTCCCAATTATTGAACTTACCTTGAGCTGTATGAGTAATAAGGATGTCCCAGTGATTGAACTTACCCTGAGCTGTATGAGTAATAAGGATGTCCCAATTATTGAACTTACCTTGAGCTGTATGAGTAATAAGGATGTCCCAGTGATTGAACTTACCCTGAGCTGTATGAGTAATAAGGATGTCCCAATTATTGAACTTACCTTGAGCTGTATGAGTAATAAAGATGTCCCAGTTATTGAACTTACCTTGAGCTGTATGAGTAATAAGGATGTCCTAGTTATTGAACTTACCCTGAGCTGTATGACTAATAAGGATGTCCCAGTTATTGAACTTACCCTGAGCTGTATGAGTAATAAGGATGTCCCAGTTATTGAACTTACCCTGTGCTGTATGAGTAATAAGGATGTCCCAGTTATTGAACTTATTCTGAGCTGTATGAGTAATAAGGATGTCCCAGTTATTGAACTTACCCTGAGCTGTATGAGTAATAAGGATGTCCCAGTTATTGAACTTACCCTGAGCTGTATGAGTAATAAGGATATCTCAGTTATTGAACTTACCCTGAGCTGTATGAGTAATAAGGATGTCCCAGTTATTGAACTTACCCTGAGCTGTATGAGTAATAAGGATTTCCCAGTTATTGAACTTACCCTGAGCTGTATGAGTAATAAGGATGTCCCAGTTATTGAACTTACCCTGAGCTGTATGAGTAATAAGGATGTCCCAGTTATTGAACTTACCCTGAGCTGTATGAGTAATAAGGATATCTCAGTTATTGAACTTACCCTGAGCTGTATGAGTAATAAGGATGTCCCAGTTATTGAACTTACCCTGAGCTGTATGAGTAATAAGGATTTCCCAGTTATTGAACTTACCCTGAGCTGTATGAGTAATAAGGATGTCCCAGTTATTGAACTTACTCTGAGCTGTATGAGTAATAAGGATGTCCAAGTTATTGAACTTAACTTGAGCTGTATGAGTGATAAGGATGTCCCTATTATTGAACTTACCTTGAGCTGTATCAGTAATAAGGATGTCCCAGTGATTGAACTTACCCTGTGCTGTATGATTAATAAGGATGTCCCAATTATTGAACTTACCTTGAGCTGTATGAGTAATAAGGATGTCCCAATTATTGAACTTACCTTGAGCTGTATGAGTAATAAGTATGTCCCAGTGATTGAACTTACCCTGAGCTGTATGAGTAATAAGGATGTCCCAATTATTGAACTTACCTTGAGCTGTATGAGTAATAAGGATGTCCCAGTGATTGAACTTACCCTGAGCTGTATGAGTAATAAGGATGTCCCAATTATTGAACTTACCTTGAGCTGTATGAGTAATAAGGATGTCCCAGTTATTGAACTTACCCTGTGCTGTATGAGTAATAAAGATGTCCCAGTTATTGAACTTACCTTGAGCTGTATGAGTAATAAGGATGTCCTAGTTATTGAACTTACCCTGAGCTGTATGACTAATAAGGATGTCCCAGTTATTGAACTTACCCTGAGCTGTATGAGTAATAAGGATGTCCCAGTTATTGAACTTACCCTGTGCTGTATGAGTAATAAGGATGTCCCAGTTATTGAACTTATTCTGAGCTGTATGAGTAATAAGGATGTCCCAGTTATTGAACTTACCCTGAGCTGTATGAGTAATAAGGATGTCCCAGTTATTGAACTTACCCTGAGCTGTATGAGTAATAAGGATATCTCAGTTATTGAACTTACCCTGAGCTGTATGAGTAATAAGGATGTCCCAGTTATTGAACTTACCCTGAGCTGTATGAGTAATAAGGATTTCCCAGTTATTGAACTTACCCTGAGCTGTATGAGTAATAAGGATGTCCCAGTTATTGAACTTACCCTGAGCTGTATGAGTAATAAGGATGTCCCAGTTATTGAACTTACCCTGAGCTGTATGAGTAATAAGGATATCTCAGTTATTGAACTTACCCTGAGCTGTATGAGTAATAAGGATGTCCCAGTTATTGAACTTACCCTGAGCTGTATGAGTAATAAGGATTTCCCAGTTATTGAACTTACCCTGAGCTGTATGAGTAATAAGGATGTCCCAGTTATTGAACTTACCCTGAGCTGTATGAGTTATACGGATATCTCAGTTATTGAACTTACCCTGAGCTGTATGAGTAATAAGGATGTCCCAGTTATTGAACTTACCCTGAGCTGTATGAGTAATAAGGATTTCCCAGTTATTGAACTTACCCTGAGCTGTATGAGTAATAAGGATGTCCCAGTTATTGAACTTACCCTGAGCTGTATGAGTAATAAGGATGTCCAAGTTATTGAACTTAACTTGAGCTGTATGAGTGATAAGGATGTCCCTATTATTGAACTTACCTTGAGCTGTATCAGTAATAAGGATGTCCCAGTGATTGAACTTACCCTGTGCTGTATGATTAATAAGGATGTCCCAATTATTGAACTTACCTTGAGCTGTATGAGTAATAAGGATGTCCCAATTATTGAACTTACCTTGAGCTGTATGAGTAATAAGTATGTCCCAGTGATTGAACTTACCCTGAGCTGTATGAGTAATAAGGATGTCCCAATTATTGAACTTACCTTGAGCTGTATGAGTAATAAGGATGTCCCAGTGATTGAACTTACCCTGAGCTGTATGAGTAATAAGGATGTCCCAATTATTGAACTTACCTTGAGCTGTATGAGTAATAAGGATGTCCCAGTGATTGAACTTACCCTGAGCTGTATGAGTAATAAGGATGTCCCAATTATTGAACTTACCTTGAGCTGTATGAGTAATAAAGATGTCCCAATTATTGAACTTACCCTGAGCTCTATGAGTAATAAAGATGTGCCAGTTATTCAACTGACCCTGAGCTGTTTGAGTAATAAGGATGTGCCAGTTATTGAACTTACACTCAGCTGTATGAGTAATAAGGATATGCCAGTTATTGAACTTACCTTGAGTTGTATGAGTAATAAGAATGTCCCAGTGATTGAACTTACCTTGAGCTGTATGAGTAATAATGATGTCCCAGTGATTGAACCTACCTTGAGCTGTATGAGTAATAAGAATGTCCCAATTATTGAACTTACCTTGAGCTGTATGAGTAATAAGGATGTCCCAATTATTGAACTTACCTGGAGCTGTATGAGTAATAAGTATGTCCCAGTGATTGAACTTACCCTGAGCTGTATGAGTAATAAGGATGTCCCAATTATTGAACTTACCTTGAGCTGTATGAGTAATAAGGATGTCCCAGTGATTGAACTTACCCTGAGCTGTATGAGTAATAAGGATGTCCCAATTATTGAACTTACCTTGAGCTGTATGAGTAATAAGGATGTCCCAGTGATTGAACTTACCCTGAGCTGTATGAGTAATAAGGATGTCCCAATTATTGAACTTACCTTGAGCTGTATGAGTAATAAAGATGTCCCAATTATTGAACTTACCCTGAGCTCTATGAGTAATAAAGATGTGCCAGTTATTCAACTGACCCTGAGCTGTTTGAGTAATAAAGATGTGCCAGTTATTGAACTTACCCTCAGCTGTATGAGTAATAAGGATATGCCAGTTATTGAACTTACCATGAGCTGTATGAGTAATAAGGACGTGCCAGTTAATGAACTTACCCTGAGCTGTATGAGTAATAAGGATGTGCCAGTTATTGAACTTACCCTGAGCTGTATGAGTAATAAGGATGTGCCAGTTATTGAACTTACCCTGAGCTGTATGAGTAATAAGGATGTCCCAGTTATTGAACTTACCTTGAGCTGTATGAGTAATAAGGATGTCCCAGTCATTGAACTTACCCTGAGCTGTATGAGTAATAAGGATGTGCCAGTTATTGAACTTACCCTGAGCTGTATGAGTAATAAGGATGTCCCAATTATTGAACTTACCTTGAGTTGTATGAGTAATAAGAATGTCCCAGTGATTGAACTTACCTTGAGCTGTATGAGTAATAAAGATGTCCCAATTATTGAACTTACCCTGAGCTGTTTGAGAAATAAGGATGTGCCAGTTATTGAACTTACCCTCAGCTGTATGAGTAATAAGGATATGCCAGTTATTGAACTTACCCTGAGCTGTATGAGTAATAAGGATGTGCCAGTTATTGAACTTACCCTGAGCTGTATGAGTAATAAGGATGTGCCAGTTATTGAACTTACGCTGAGCTGTATGAGTAATAAGGATGTGCCAGTTATTGAACTTACCCTGAGCTGTATGAGTAATAAGGATGTGCCAGTTATTGAACTTACCCTGAGCTGTATGAGTAATAAGGATGTCCCAGTTATTGAACTTACCTTGAGCTGTATGAGTAATAAGGATGTCCCAGTCATTGAGCTTACCCTGAGCTGTATGAGTAATAAGGATGTGCCAGTTATTGAACTTACCCTGAGCTGTATGAGTAATAAGGATGTCCCAATTATTGAACTTACCTTGAGTTGTATGAGTAATAAGGATGTGCCAGTTATTGAACTTACCCTGAGCTGTATGAGTAATAAGGATGTCCCAGTTATTGAACTTACCTTGAGCTGTATGAGTAATAAGGATGTCCTAGTTATTGAACTTACCCTGAGCTGTATGACTAATAAGGATGTCCCAGTTATTGAACTTACCCTGAGCTGTATGAGTAATAAGGATGTCCCAGTTATTGAACTTACCCTGTGCTGTATGAGTAATAAGGATGTCCCAGTTATTGAACTTATTCTGAGCTGTATGAGTAATAAGGATGTCCCGGTTATTGAACTTACCCTGAGCTGTATGAGTAATAAGGATGTCCCAGTTATTGAACTTACCCTGAGCTGTATGAGTAATAAGGATATCTCAGTTATTGAACTTACCCTGAGCTGTATGAGTAATAAGGATGTCCCAGTTATTGAACTTACCCTGAGCTGTATGAGTTATACGGATATCTCAGTTATTGAACTTACCCTGAGCTGTATGAGTAATAAGGATGTCCCAGTTATTGAACTTACCCTGAGCTGTATGAGTAATAAGGATTTCCCTGTTATTGAACTTACCCTGAGCTGTATGAGTAATAAGGATGTCCCAGTTATTGAACTTACCCTGAGCTGTATGAGTAATAAGGATGTCCAAGTTATTGAACTTAACTTGAGCTGTATGAGTGATAAGGATGTCCCTATTATTGAACTTACCTTGAGCTGTATCAGTAATAAGGATGTCCCAGTGATTGAACTTACCCTGTGCTGTATGATTAATAAGGATGTCCCAATTATTGAACTTACCTTGAGCTGTATGAGTAATAAGGATGTCCCAATTATTGAACTTACCTTGAGCTGTATGAGTAGTAAGTATGTCCCAGTGATTGAACTTACCCTGAGCTGTATGAGTAATAAGGATGTCCCAATTATTGAACTTACCTTGAGCTGTATGAGTAATAAGGATGTCCCAGTGATTGAACTTACCCTGAGCTGTATGAGTAATAAGGATGTGCCAGTTATTGAACTTACCCTGAGCTGTATGAGTAATAAGGATGTCCCAGTTATTGAACTTACCTTGAGCTGTATGAGTAATAAGGATGTCCTAGTTATTGAACTTACCCTGAGCTGTATGACTAATAAGGATGTCCCAGTTATTGAACTTACCCTGAGCTGTATGAGTAATAAGGATGTCCCAGTTATTGAACTTACCCTGTGCTGTATGAGTAATAAGGATGTCCCAGTTATTGAACATATTCTGAGCTGTATGAGTAATAAGGATGTCCCGGTTATTGAACTTACCCTGAGCTGTATGAGTAATAAGGATGTCCCAGTTATTGAACTTACCCTGAGCTGTATGAGTAATAAGGATATCTCAGTTATTGAACTTACCCTGAGCTGTATGAGTAATAAGGATGTCCCAGTTATTGAACTTACCCTGAGCTGTATGAGTTATACGGATATCTCAGTTATTGAACTTACCCTGAGCTGTATGAGTAATAAGGATTTCCCTGTTATTGAACTTACCCTGAGCTGTATGAGTAATAAGGATGTCCCAGTTATTGAACTTACCCTGAGCTGTATGAGTAATAAGGATGTCCAAGTTATTGAACTTAACTTGAGCTGTATGAGTGATAAGGATGTCCCTATTATTGAACTTACCTTGAGCTGTATCAGTAATAAGGATGTCCCAGTGATTGAACTTACCCTGTGCTGTATGATTAATAAGGATGTCCCAATTATTGAACTTACCTTGAGCTGTATGAGTAATAAGGATGTCCCAATTATTGAACTTACCTTGAGCTGTATGAGTAATAAGTATGTCCCAGTGATTGAACTTACCCTGAGCTGTATGAGTAATAAGGATGTCCCAATTATTGAACTTACCTTGAGCTGTATGAGTAATAAGGATGTCCCAGTGATTGAACTTACCCTGAGCTGTATGAGTAATAAGGATGTCCCAATTATTGAACTTACCTTGAGCTGTATGAGTAATAAGGATGTCCCAGTGATTGAACTTACCCTGAGCTGTATGAGTAATAAGGATGTCCCAATTATTGAACTTACCTTGAGCTGTATGAGTAATAAAGATGTCCCAATTATTGAACTTACCCTGAGATCTATGAGTAATAAAGATGTGCCAGTTATTCAACTGACCCTGAGCTGTTTGAGTAATAAGGATGTGCCAGTTATTGAACTTACCCTCAGCTGTATGAGTAATAAGGATATGCCAGTTATTGAACTTACCATGAGCTGTATGAGTAATAAGGATGTGCCAGTTAATGAACTTACCCTGAGCTGTATGAGTAATAAGGATGTGCCAGTTATTGAACTTACCCTGAGCTGTATGAGTAATAAGGATGTGCCAGTTATTGAACTTACCCTGAGCTGTATGAGTAATAAGGATGTCCCAGTTATTGAACTTACCTTGAGCTGTATGAGTAATAAGGATGTCCCAGTCATTGAACTTACCCTGAGCTGTATGAGTTATACGGATATCTCAGTTATTGAACTTACCCTGAGCTGTATGAGTAATAAGGATGTCCCAGTTATTGAACTTACCCTGAGCTGTATGAGTAATAAGGATTTCCCTGTTATTGAACTTACCCTGAGCTGTATGAGTAATAAGGATGTCCCAGTTATTGAACTTACCCTGAGCTGTATGAGTAATAAGGATGTCCAAGTTATTGAACTTAACTTGAGCTGTATGAGTGATAAGGATGTCCCTATTATTGAACTTACCTTGAGCTGTATCAGTAATAAGGATGTCCCAGTGATTGAACTTACCCTGTGCTGTATGATTAATAAGGATGTCCCAATTATTGAACTTACCTTGAGCTGTATGAGTAATAAGGATGTCCCAATTATTGAACTTACCTTGAGCTGTATGAGTAATAAGTATGTCCCAGTGATTGAACTTACCCTGAGCTGTATGAGTAATAAGGATGTCCCAATTATTGAACTTACCTTGAGCTGTATGAGTAATAAGGATGTCCCAGTGATTGAACTTACCCTGAGCTGTATGAGTAATAAGGATGTGCCAGTTATTGAACTTACCCTGAGCTGTATGAGTAATAAGGATGTCCCAGTTATTGAACTTACCTTGAGCTGTATGAGTAATAAGGATGTCCTAGTTATTGAACTTACCCTGAGCTGTATGACTAATAAGGATGTCCCAGTTATTGAACTTACCCTGAGCTGTATGAGTAATAAGGATGTCCCAGTTATTGAACTTACCCTGTGCTGTATGAGTAATAAGGATGTCCCAGTTATTGAACTTATTCTGAGCTGTATGAGTAATAAGGATGTCCCGGTTATTGAACTTACCCTGAGCTGTATGAGTAATAAGGATGTCCCAGTTATTGAACTTACCCTGAGCTGTATGAGTAATAAGGATATCTCAGTTATTGAACTTACCCTGAGCTGTATGAGTAATAAGGATGTCCCAGTTATTGAACTTACCCTGAGCTCTATGAGTTATACGGATATCTCAGTTATTGAACTTACCCTGAGCTGTATGAGTAATAAGGATTTCCCTGTTATTGAACTTACCCTGAGCTGTATGAGTAATAAGGATGTCCCAGTTATTGAACTTACCCTGAGCTGTATGAGTAATAAGGATGTCCAAGTTATTGAACTTAACTTGAGCTGTATGAGTGATAAGGATGTCCCTATTATTGAACTTACCTTGAGCTGTATCAGTAATAAGGATGTCCCAGTGATTGAACTTACCCTGTGCTGTATGATTAATAAGGATGTCCCAATTATTGAACTTACCTTGAGCTGTATGAGTAATAAGGATGTCCCAATTATTGAACTTACCTTGAGCTGTATGAGTAATAAGTATGTCCCAGTGATTGAACTTACCCTGAGCTGTATGAGTAATAAGGATGTCCCAATTATTGAACTTACCTTGAGCTGTATGAGTAATAAGGATGTCCCAGTGATTGAACTTACCCTGAGCTGTATGAGTAATAAGGATGTCCCAATTATTGAACTTAACTTGAGCTGTATGAGTAATAAGGATGTCCCAGTGATTGAACTTACCCTGAGCTGTATGAGTAATAAGGATGTCCCAATTATTGAACTTACCTTGAGCTGTATGAGTAATAAAGATGTCCCAATTATTGAACTTACCCTGAGATCTATGAGTAATAAAGATGTGCCAGTTATTCAACTGACCCTGAGCTGTTTGAGTAATAAGGATGTGCCAGTTATTGAACTTACCCTCAGCTGTATGAGTAATAAGGATATGCCAGTTATTGAACTTACCATGAGCTGTATGAGTAATAAGGATGTGCCAGTTAATGAACTTACCCTGAGCAGTATGAGTAATAAGGATGTGCCAGTTATTGAACTTACCCTGAGCTGTATGAGTAATAAGGATGTGCCAGTTATTGAACTTACCCTGAGCTGTATGAGTAATAAGGATGTCCCATTTATTGAACTTACCTTGAGCTGTATGAGTAATAAGGATGTCCCAGTCATTGAACATACCCTGAGCTGTATGAGTAATAAGGATGTGCCAGTTATTGAACTTACCCTGAGCTGTATGAGTAATAAGGATGTCCCAATTATTGAACTTACCTTGAGTTGTATGAGTAATAAGAATGTCCCAGTGATTGAACTTACCTTGAGCTGTATGAGTAATAATGATGTCCCAGTGATTGAACCTACCTTGAGCTGTATGAGTAATAAGAATGTCCCAGTGATTGAACTTACCCTGAGCTGTATGAGTAATAAGGATGTCCCAGTTATTGAACTTACCCTGAGCTGTATGAGTAATAAGGATGTCCCAGTTATTGAACTTACCCTGAGCTGTCTGAGTAATAAGGATGTCCCAGTTATTGAACTTACCTTGAGCTGTATGAGTAATAAGGATGTCCCAATTATTGAACTTACCTTGAGCTGTATGAGTAATAAGGATGTCCCAGTGATTGAACTTACCCTGAGCTGTATGAGTAATAAGAATGTCCCAATTATTGAACTTACCTTGAGCTGTATGAGTAATAAGGATGTCGCAGTGATTGAACTTACCCGGAGCTGTATGAGTAATAAGGATGTCCCAATTATTGAACTTACCTTGAGCTGTATGAGTATTAAGAATGTCCCAGTGATTGAACTTACCCTGAGCTGTATGAGTAATAAGGATGTCCCAATTATTGAACTTACCTTGAGCTGTATGAGTAATAAAGATGTCCCAATTATTGAACTTACCCTGAGCTGTATGAGTAATAAGGATGTGCCAGTTATTGAACTGACCCTGAGCTGTTTGAGAAATAAGGATGTGCCAGTTATTGAACTTACCCTCAGCTGTATGAGTAATAAGGATATGCCAGTTATTGAACTTACCCTGAGCTGTATGAGTAATAAGGATGTGCCAGTTATTGAACTTACCCTGAGCTGTATGAGTAATAAGGATGTGCCAGTTATTGAACTTACGCTGAGCTGTATGAGTAATAAGGATGTGCCAGTTATTGAACTTACCCTGAGCTGTATGAGTAATAAGGATGTGCCAGTTATTGAACTTACCCTGAGCTGTATGAGTAATAAGGATGTCCCAGTTATTGAACTTACCTTGAGCTGTATGAGTAATAAGGATGTCCAAGTCATTGAGCTTACCCTGAGCTGTATGAGTAATAAGGATGTGCCAGTTATTGAACTTACCCTGAGCTGTATGAGTAATAAGGATGTCCCAATTATTGAACTTACCTTGAGTTGTATGAGTAATAAGGATGTGCCAGTTATTGAACTTACCCTGAGCTTATGAGTAATAAGGATGTCCCAGTTATTGAACTTACCTTGAGCTGTATGAGTAATAAGGATGTCCTAGTTATTGAACTTACCCTGAGCTGTATGACTAATAAGGATGTCCCAGTTATTGAACTTACCCTGAGCTGTATGAGTAATAAGGATGTCCCAGTTATTGAACTTACCCTGTGCTGTTTGAGTAATAAGGATGTCCCAGTTATTGAACTTATTCTGAGCTGTATGAGTAATAAGGATGTCCCAGTTATTGAACTTACCCTGAGCTGTATGAGTAATAAG
Source organism: Narcine bancroftii (assembly GCF_036971445.1). Lineage (NCBI taxonomy): Eukaryota > Metazoa > Chordata > Chondrichthyes > Torpediniformes > Narcinidae > Narcine > Narcine bancroftii. Next base: position 53,660,529 of record NC_091478.1, on the reverse strand, counting down.
GATATCTCAGTTATTGAACTTACCCTGAGCTGTATGAGTAATAAGGATGTCCCAGTTATTGAACTTACCCTGAGCTGTATGAGTTATACGGATATCTCAGTTATTGAACTTACCCTGAGCTGTATGAGTAATAAGGATGTCCCAGTTATTGAACTTACCCTGAGCTGTATGAGTAATAAGGATTTCCCAGTTATTGAACTTACCCTGAGCTGTATGAGTAATAAGGATGTCCCAGTTATTGAACTTACCCTGAGCTGTATGAGTAATAAGGATGTCCAAGTTATTGAACTTAACTTGAGCTGTATGAGTGATAAGGATGTCCCTATTATTGAACTTACCTTGAGCTGTATCAGTAATAAGGATGTCCCAGTGATTGAACTTACCCTGTGCTGTGTGATTAATAAGGATGTCCCAATTATTGAACTTACCTTGAGCTGTATGAGTAATAAGGATGTCCCAATTATTGAACTTACCTTGAGCTGTATGAGTAGTAAGTATGTCCCAGTGATTGAACTTACCCTGAGCTGTATGAGTAATAAGGATGTCCCAATTATTGAACTTACCTTGAGCTGTATGAGTAATAAGGATGTCCCAGTGATTGAACTTACCCTGAGCTGTATGAGTAATAAGGATGTCCCAATTATTGAACTTACCTTGAGCTGTATGAGTAATAAGGATGTCCCAGTGATTGAACTTACCCTGAGCTGTATGATTAATAAGGATGTCTCAATTATTGAACTTACCTTGAGCTGTATGAGTAATAAAGATGTCCCAATTATTGAACTTACCCTGAGCTCTATGAGTAATAAAGATGTGCCAGTTATTCAACTGACCCTGAGATGTTTGAGTAATAAGGATGTGCCAGTTATTGAACTTACCCTCAGCTGTATGAGTAATAAGGATATGCCAGTTATTGAACTTACCATGAGCTGTATGAGTAATAAGGATGTGCCAGTTAATGAACTTACCCTGAGCTGTATGAGTAATAATGATGTGCCAGTTATTGAACTTACCCTGAGCTGTATGAGTAATAAGGATGTGCCAGTTATTGAACTTACCCTGAGCTGTATGAGTAATAATGATGTCCCAGTGATTGAACCTACCTTGAGCTGTATGAGTAATAAGGATGTCCCACTGATTAAACTTATCCTGAGCTGTATGAGTAATAAGGATGTGCCAGTTATTGAACGTACCCTGAGCTGTATGAGTAATAAGGATGTCCCAGTTATTGAACTTACCTTGAGCTGTATGAGTAATAAGGATGTCCTAGTTATTGAACTTACCCTGAGCTGTATGACTAATAAGGATATCTCAGTTATTGAACTTACCCTGAGCTGTGAGTAATAAGGATGTCCCAGTTATTGAACTTACCCTGAGCTGTATGAGTAATAAGGATGTCCCAGTGATTGAACTTACCCTGAGCTGTATGAGTAATAAGGATGTCCCAGTTATTGAACTTACCCTGAGCTGTATGAGTAATAAGTATGTCCCAGTTATTGAACTTACCCTGAGCTGTATGAGTAATAAGGATGTCCCAGTGATTGAACTTTCCCTGACCTGTATGAGTAATAAAGATGTCCCAGTTATTCAACTTACCCTCAGCTGTATGAGTAATAAGGATGTCCCAGTTATTGAACTTACCCTGAGCTGTATGAGTTATAAGGATGACCCAGTGATTGAACTTACCCTGAGCTGTATGAGTAATAAGGATGTCCCAGTTATTGAACTTACCCTGAGCTGTATGAGTAATAAGGATGTCCCAGTTATTGAACTTACCCTGAGCTGTATGAGTAATAAGGATGTCCCAGTGATTCAACTTACACTGAGCTGTATGAGTAATAAGGATGACCCAGTGATTGAACTTTCCCTGAGCTGTATAAGTAATAAGGATGTCCCAGTTATTGAACTTTCCCTGAGTAATAAGGATGTCCCAGTTATTGAACTTAGCCTGAGCTGTATGAGTAATAAGGATGTCCCAGTTATTGAACTTACCCTGAGCTGTATGAGTAATAAGGATGTCCCAGTGATTGAACTTACCCTGAGCTGTATGAGCAATAAGGATGTCCCAGTTATTGAACTTACCCTGAGCTGTATGAGTAATAAGGATGTGCCAGTTATTGAACTTACCCTGAGCTGTATGAGTAATAAGGATGTCCCAGTTATTGAACTTACCCTGAGCTGTATGAGTAATAAGGATGTCCCAGTTATTGAACTTACCCTGAGCTGTATGAGTAATAAGGATGTCCCAGTTATTGAACTTACCCTGAGCTGTATGAGTAATAAGGATGTCCCAGTGATTGAACTTACCCTGAGCTGTATCAGTAATAAGGATGTCCCAGTTATTGAACTTACCCTGAGCTGTATGAGTAATAAGGATGTCCCAGTTATTGAACTTACCCTGAGCTGTATGAGTAATAAGGATGTCCCAGTTATTGAACTTACCCTGAGCTGTATGAGTAATACGGATGTCCAAGTTGTTGAACTTAACTTGAGCTGTATGAGTAATAAGGATGTCCTAGTTATTGAACTTACCCTGAGCTGTATGACTAATAAGGATGTCCCAGTTATTGAACTTACCCTGAGCTGTATGAGTAATAAGGATGTCCCAGTTATTGAACTTACCCTGAGCTGTATGAGTAATAAGGATGTCCCAGTTATTGAACTTACCCTGAGCTGTATGAGTAATAAGGATTTCCCAGTTATTGAACTTACCCTGAGCTCTATGAGTAATAAGGATGTCCCAGTTATTGAACTTACCCTGAGCTGTATGAGTAATAAGGATGTCCCAGTGATTGAACTTACCCTGAGCTGTATGAGTAATAAGGATGTCCCAATTATTGAACTTACCTTGAGCTGTATGAGTAATAAGGATGTCCCAGTGATTGAACTTACCCTGAGCTGTATGAGTAATAAGGATGTCCCAATTATTGAACTTACCTTGAGCTGTATGAGTAATAAGGATGTCCCAGTGATTGAACTTACCCTGAGCTGTATGAGTAATAAGGATGTCCCAATTATTGAACTTACCTTGAGCTGTATGAGTAATAAAGATGTCCCAATTATTGAACTTACCCTGAGCTCTATGAGTAATAAAGATGTGCCAGTTATTCAACTGACCCTGAGATGTTTGAGTAATAAGGATGTGCCAGTTATTGAACTTACCCTCAGCTGTATGAGTAATAAGGATATGCCAGTTATTGAACTTACCATGAGCTGTATGAGTAATAAGGATGTGCCAGTTAATGAACTTACCCTGAGCTGTATGAGTAATAATGATGTGCCAGTTATTGAACTTACCCTGAGCTGTATGAGTAATAAGGATGTGCCAGTTATTGAACTTACCCTGAGCTGTATGAGTAATAATGATGTCCCAGTGATTGAACCTACCTTGAGCTGTATGAGTAATAAGGATGTCCCACTGATTAAACTTATCCTGAGCTGTATGAGTAATAAGGATGTGCCAGTTATTGAACTTACCCTGAGCTGTATGAGTAATAAGGATGTCCCAATTATTGAACTTACCTTGAGTTGTATGAGTAATAAGAATGTCCCAGTGATTGAACTTACCTTGAGCTGTATGAGTAATAATGATGTCCCAGTGATTGAACCTACCTTGAGCTGTATGAGTAATAAGAATGTCCCAGTGATTGAACTTACCCTGAGCTGTATGAGTAATAAGGATGTCCCAGTTATTGAACTTACCTTGAGCTGTATGAGTAATAAGGATGTCCTAGTTATTGAACTTACCCTGAGCTGTATGACTAATAAGGATGTCCCAGTTTTTGAACTTACCCTGAGCTGTATGAGTAATAAGGATGTCCCAGTTATTGAACTTACCCTGTGCTGTATGAGTAATAAGGATGTCCCAGTTATTGAACTTATTCTGAGCTGTATGAGTAATAAGGATGTCCCAGTTATTGAACTTACCCTGAGCTGTATGAGTAATAAGGATGTCCCAGTTATTGAACTTACCCTGAGCTGTATGAGTAATAAGGATATCTCAGTTATTGAACTTACCCTGAGCTGTATGAGTAATAAGGATGTCCCAGTTATTGAACTTACCCTGAGCTGTATGAGTTATACGGATATCTCAGTTATTGAACTTACCCTGAGCTGTATGAGTAATAAGGATGTCCCAGTTATTGAACTTACCCTGAGCTGTATGAGTAATAAGGATTTCCCAGTTATTGAACTTACCCTGAGCTGTATGAGTAATAAGGATGTCCCAGTTATTGAACTTACCCTGAGCTGTATGAGTAATAAGGATGTCCAAGTTATTGAACTTAACTTGAGCAGTATGAGTGATAAGGATGTCCCTATTATTGAACTTACCTTGAGCTGTATCAGTAATAAGGATGTCCCAGTGATTGAACTTACCCTGTGCTGTATGATTAATAAGGATGTCCCAATTATTGAACTTACCTTGAGCTGTATGAGTAATAAGGATGTCCCAATTATTGAACTTACCTTGAGCTGTATGAGTAATAAGTATGTCCCAGTGATTGAACTTACCCTGAGCTGTATGAGTAATAAGGATGTCCCAATTATTGAACTTACCTTGAGCTGTATGAGTAATAAGGATGTCCCAGTGATTGAACTTACCCTGAGCTGTATGAGTAATAAGGATGTCCCAATTATTGAACTTACCTTGAGCTGTATGAGTAATAAGGATGTCCCAGTGATTGAACTTACCCTGAGCTGTATGAGTAATAAGGATGTCCCAATTATTGAACTTACCTTGAGCTGTATGAGTAATAAAGATGTCCCAATTATTGAACTTACCCTGAGCTCTATGAGAAATAAAGATGTGCCAGTTATTCAACTGACCCTGAGATGTTTGAGTAATAAGGATGTGCCAGTTATTGAACTTACCCTCAGCTGTATGAGTAATAAGGATATGCCAGTTATTGAACTTACCTTGAGTTGTATGAGTAATAAGAATGTCCCAGTGATTGAACTTACCTTGAGCTGTATGAGTAATAATGATGTCCCAGTGATTGAACCTACCTTGAGCTGTATGAGTAATAAGATTGTCCCAATTATTGAACTTACCTTGAGCTGTATGAGTAATAAGGATGTCCCAATTATTGAACTTACCTGGAGCTGTATGAGTAATAAGTATGTCCCAGTGATTGAACTTACCCTGAGCTGTATGAGTAATAAGGATGTCCCAATTATTGAACTTACCTTGAGCTGTATGAGTAATAAGGATGTCCCAGTGATTGAACTTACCCTGAGCTGTATGAGTAATAAGGATGTCCCAATTATTGAACTTACCTTGAGCTGTATGAGTAATAAGGATGTCCCAGTGATTGAACTTACCCTGAGCTGTATGAGTAATAAGGATGTCCCAATTATTGAACTTACCTTGAGCTGTATGAGTAATAAAGATGTCCCAATTATTGAACTTACCCTGAGCTCTATGAGTAATAAAGATGTGCCAGTTATTCAACTGACCCTGAGCTGTTTGAGTAATAAGGATGTGCCAGTTATTGAACTTACCCTCAGCTGTATGAGTAATAAGGATATGCCAGTTATTGAACTTACCATGAGCTGTATGAGTAATAAGGACGTGCCAGTTAATGAACTTACCCTGAGCTGTATGAGTAATAAGGATGTGCCAGTTATTGAACTTACCCTGAGCTGTATGAGTAATAAGGATGTGCCAGTTATTGAACTTACCCTGAGCTGTATGAGTAATAAGGATGTCCCAGTTATTGAACTTACCTTGAGCTGTATGAGTAATAAGGATGTCCCAGTCATTGAACTTACCCTGAGCTGTATGAGTAATAAGGATGTGCCAGTTATTGAACTTACCCTGAGCTGTATGAGTAATAAGGATGTCCCAATTATTGAACTTACCTTGAGTTGTATGAGTAATAAGAATGTCCCAGTGATTGAACTTACCTTGAGCTGTATGAGTAATAAAGATGTCCCAATTATTGAACTTACCCTGAGCTGTATGAGTAATAAAGATGTGCCAGTTATTGAACTGACCCTGAGCTGTTTGAGAAATAAGGATGTGCCAGTTATTGAACTTACCCTCAGCTGTATGAGTAATAAGGATATGCCAGTTATTGAACTTACCCTGAGCTGTATGAGTAATAAGGATGTGCCAGTTATTGAACTTACCCTGAGCTGTATGAGTAATAAGGATGTGCCAGTTATTGAACTTACGCTGAGCTGTATGAGTAATAAGGATGTGCCAGTTATTGAACTTACCCTGAGCTGTATGAGTAATAAGGATGTGCCAGTTATTGAACTTACCCTGAGCTGTATGAGTAATAAGGATGTCCCAGTTTTTGAACTTACCTTGAGCTGTATGAGTAATAAGGATGTCCCAGTCATTGAGCTTACCCTGAGCTGTATGAGTAATAAGGATGTGCCAGTTATTGAACTTACCCTGAGCTGTATGAGTAATAAGGATGTCCCAATTATTGAACTTACCTTGAGTTGTATGAGTAATAAGGATGTGCCAGTTATTGAACTTACCCTGAGCTGTATGAGTAATAAGGATGTCCCAGTTATTGAACTTACCTTGAGCTGTATGAGTAATAAGGATGTCCTAGTTATTGAACTTACCCTGAGCTGTATGACTAATAAGGATATCCCAGTTATTGAACTTAACCTGAGCTGTATGAGTAATAAGGATGTCCCAGTTATTGAACTTACCCTGTGCTGTATGAGTAATAAGGATGTCCCAGTTATTGAACTTATTCTGAGCTGTATGAGTAATAAGGATGTCCCGGTTATTGAACTTACCCTGAGCTGTATGAGTAATAAGGATGTCCCAGTTATTGAACTTACCCTGAGCTGTATGAGTAATAAGGATATCTCAGTTATTGAACTTACCCTGAGCTGTATGAGTAATAAGGATGTCCCAGTTATTGAACTTACCCTGAGCTGTATGAGTTATACGGATATCTCAGTTATTGAACTTACCCTGAGCTGTATGAGTAATAAGGATGTCCCAGTTATTGAACTTACCCTGAGCTGTATGAGTAATAAGGATTTCCCTGTTATTGAACTTACCCTGAGCTGTATGAGTAATAAGGATGTCCCAGTTATTGAACTTACCCTGAGCTGTATGAGTAATAAGGATGTCCAAGTTATTGAACTTAACTTGAGCTGTATGAGTGATAAGGATGTCCCTATTATTGAACTTACCTTGAGCTGTATCAGTAATAAGGATGTCCCAGTGATTGAACTTACCCTGTGCTGTATGATTAATAAGGATGTCCCAATTATTGAACTTACCTTGAGCTGTATGAGTAATAAGGATGTCCCAATTATTGAACTTACCTTGAGCTGTATGAGTAATAAGTATGTCCCAGTGATTGAACTTACCCTGAGCTGTATGAGTAATAAGGATGTCCCAATTATTGAACTTACCTTGAGCTGTATGAGTAATAAGGATGTCCCAGTGATTGAACTTACCCTGAGCTGTATGAGTAATAAGGATGTCCCAATTATTGAACTTACCTTGAGCTGTATGAGTAATAAGGATGTCCCAGTGATTGAACTTACCCTGAGCTGTATGAGTAATAAGGATGTCCCAATTATTGAACTTACCTTTAGCTGTATGAGTAATAAAGATGTCCCAATTATTGAACTTACCCTGAGATCTATGAGTAATAAAGATGTGCCAGTTATTCAACTGACCCTGAGCTGTTTGAGTAATAAGGATGTGCCAGTTATTGAACTTACCCTCAGCTGTATGAGTAATAAGGATATGCCAGTTATTGAACTTACCATGAGCTGTATGAGTAATAAGGATGTGCCAGTTAATGAACTTACCCTGAGCTGTATGAGTAATAAGGATGTGCCAGTTATTGAACTTACCCTGAGCTGTATGAGTAATAAGGATGTGCCAGTTATTGAACTTACCCTGAGCTGTATGAGTAATAAGGATGTCCCAGTTATTGAACTTACCTTGAGCTGTATGAGTAATAAGGATGTCCCAGTCATTGAACTTACCCTGAGCTGTATGAGTAATAAGGATGTGCCAGTTATTGAACTTACCCTGAGCTGTATGAGTAATAAGGATGTCCCAATTATTGAACTTACCTTGAGTTGTATGAGTAATAAGAGTGTCCCAGTGATTGAACTTACCTTGAGCTGTATGAGTAATAATGATGTCCCAGTGATTGAACCTACCTTGAGCTGTATGAGTAATAAGAATGTCCCAGTGATTGAACTTACCCTGAGCTGTATGAGTAATAAGGATGTCCCAGTTATTGAACTTACCCTGAGCTGTATGAGTAATAAGGATGTCCCAGTTATTGAACTTACCCTGAGCTGTCTGAGTAATAAGGATGTCCCAGTTATTGAACTTACCTTGAGCTGTATGAGTAATAAGGATGTCCCAATTATTGAACTTACCTTGAGCTGTATGAGTAATAAGGATGTCCCAGTGATTGAACTTACCCTGAGCTGTATGAGTAATAAGAATGTCCCAATTATTGAACTTACCTTGAGCTGTATGAGTAATAAGGATGTCCCAGTGATTGAACTTACCCGGAGCTGTATGAGTAATAAGGATGTCCCAATTATTGAACTTACCTTGAGCTGTATGAGTATTAAGAATGTCCCAGTGATTGAACTTACCCTGAGCTGTATGAGTAATAAGGATGTCCCAATTATTGAACTTACCTTGAGCTGTATGAGTAATAAAGATGTCCCAATTATTGAACTTACCCTGAGCTGTATGAGTAATAAGGATGTGCCAGTTATTGAACTGACCCTGAGCTGTTTGAGAAATAAGGATGTGCCAGTTATTGAACTTACCCTCAGCTGTATGAGTAATAAGGATATGCCAGTTATTGAACTTACCCTGAGCTGTATGAGTAATAAGGATGTGCCAGTTATTGAACTTACCCTGAGCTGTATGAGTAATAAGGATGTGCCAGTTATTGAACTTACGCTGAGCTGTATGAGTAATAAGGATGTGCCAGTTATTGAACTTACCCTGAGCTGTATGAGTAATAAGGATGTGCCAGTTATTGAACTTACCCTGAGCTGTATGAGTAATAAGGATGTCCCAGTTATTGAACTTACCTTGAGCTGTATGAGTAATAAGGATGTCCAAGTCATTGAGCTTACCCTGAGCTGTATGAGTAATAAGGATGTGCCAGTTATTGAACTTACCCTGAGCTGTATGAGTAATAAGGATGTCCCAATTATTGAACTGACCTTGAGTTGTATGAGTAATAAGGATGTGCCAGTTATTGAACTTACCCTGAGCTTATGAGTAATAAGGATGTCCCAGTTATTGAACTTACCTTGAGCTGTATGAGTAATAAGGATGTCCTAGTTATTGAACTTACCCTGAGCTGTATGACTAATAAGGATGTCCCAGTTATTGAACTTACCCTGAGCTGTATGAGTAATAAGGATGTCCCAGTTATTGAACTTACCCTGTGCTGTATGAGTAATAAGGATGTCCCAGTTATTGAACTTATTCTGAGCTGTATGAGTAATAAGGATGTCCCAGTTATTGAACTTACCCTGAGCTGTATGAGTAATAAGGATATCTCAGTTATTGAACTTACCCTGAGCTGTATGAGTAATAAGGATGTCCCAGTTATTGAACTTACCCTGAGCTGTATGAGTTATACGGATATCTCAGTTATTGAACTTACCCTGAGCTGTATGAGTAATAAGGATGTCCCAGTTATTGAACTTACCCTGAGCTGTATGAGTAATAAGGATTTCCCAGTTATTGAACTTACCCTGAGCTGTATGAGTAATAAGGATGTCCCAGTTATTGAACTTACCCTGAGCTGTATGAGTAATAAGGATGTCCAAGTTATTGAACTTAACTTGAGCTGTATGAGTGATAAGGATGTCCCTATTATTGAACTTACCTTGAGCTGTATCAGTAATAAGGATGTCCCAGTGATTGAACTTACCCTGTGCTGTGTGATTAATAAGGATGTCCCAATTATTGAACTTACCTTGAGCTGTATGAGTAATAAGGATGTCCCAATTATTGAACTTACCTTGAGCTGTATGAGTAGTAAGTATGTCCCAGTGATTGAACTTACCCTGAGCTGTATGAGTAATAAGGATGTCCCAATTATTGAACTTACCTTGAGCTGTATGAGTAATAAGGATGTCCCAGTGATTGAACTTACCCTGAGCTGTATGAGTAATAAGGATGTCCCAATTATTGAACTTACCTTGAGCTGTATGAGTAATAAGGATGTCCCAGTGATTGAACTTACCCTGAGCTGTATGAGTAATAAGGATGTCCCAATTATTGAACTTACCTTGAGCTGTATGAGTAATAAAGATGTCCCAATTATTGAACTTACCCTGAGCTCTATGAGTAATAAAGATGTGCCAGTTATTCAACTGACCCTGAGATGTTTGAGTAATAAGGATGTGCCAGTTATTGAACTTACCCTCAGCTGTATGAGTAATAAGGATATGCCAGTTATTGAACTTACCATGAGCTGTATGAGTAATAAGGATGTGCCAGTTAATGAACTTACCCTGAGCTGTATGAGTAATAATGATGTGCCAGTTATTGAACTTACCCTGAGCTGTATGAGTAATAAGGATGTGCCAGTTATTGAACTTACCCTGAGCTGTATGAGTAATAATGATGTCCCAGTGATTGAACCTACCTTGAGCTGTATGAGTAATAAGGATGTCCCACTGATTAAACTTATCCTGAGCTGTATGAGTAATAAGGATGTGCCAGTTATTGAACGTACCCTGAGCTGTATGAGTAATAAGGATGTCCCAGTTATTGAACTTACCTTGAGCTGTATGAGTAATAAGGATGTCCTAGTTATTGAACTTACCCTGAGCTGTATGACTAATAAGGATATCTCAGTTATTGAACTTACCCTGAGCTGTGACTAATAAGGATGTCCCAGTTATTGAACTTACCCTGAGCTGTATGAGTAATAAGGATGTCCCAGTGATTGAACTTACCCTGAGCTGTATGAGTAATAAGGATGTCCCAGTTATTGAACTTACCCTGAGCTGTATGAGTAATAAGTATGTCCCAGTTATTGAACTTACCCTGAGCTGTATGAGTAATAAGGATGTCCCAGTGATTGAACTTTCCCTGACCTGTATGAGTAATAAAGATGTCCCAGTTATTCAACTTACCCTCAGCTGTATGAGTAATAAGGATGTCCCAGTTATTGAACTTACCCTGAGCTGTATGAGTAATAAGGATGACCCAGTGATTGAACATACCCTGAGCTGTATGAGTAATAAGGATGTCCCAGTTATTGAACTTACCCTGAGCTGTATGAGTAATAAGGATGTCCCAGTTATTGAACTTACCCTGAGCTGTATGAGTAATAAGGATGTCCCAGTGATTCAACTTACACTGAGCTGTATGAGTAATAAGGATGACCCAGTGATTGAACTTTCCCTGAGCTGTATAAGTAATAAGGATGTCCCAGTTATTGAACTTTCCCTGAGTAATAAGGATGTCCCAGTTATTGAACTTACCCTGAGCTGTATGAGTAATAAGGATGTCCCAGTTATTGAACTTACCCTGAGCTGTATGAGTAATAAGGATGTCCCAGTGATTGAACTTACCCTGAGCTGTATGAGCAATAAGGATGTCCCAGTTATTGAACTTACCCTGAGCTGTATGAGTAATAAGGATGTGCCAGTTATTGAACTTACCCTGAGCTGTATGAGTAATAAGGATGTCGCAGTTATTGAACTTACCCTGAGCTGTATGAGTAATAAGGATGTCCCAGTTATTGAACTTACCCTGAGCTGTATGAGTAATAAGGATGTCCCAGTTATTGAACTTACCCTGAGCTGTATGAGTAATAAGGATGTCCCAGTGATTGAACTTACCCTGAGCTGTATCAGTAATAAGGATGTCCCAGTTATTGAACTTACCCTGAGCTGTATGAGTAATAAGGATGTCCCAGTTATTGAACTTACCCTGAGCTGTATGAGTAATAAGGATGTCCCAGTTATTGAACTTACCCTGAGCTGTATGAGTAATACGGATGTCCAAGTTGTTGAACTTAACTTGAGCTGTATGAGTAATAAGGATGTCCTAGTTATTGAACTTACCCTGAGCTGTATGACTAATAAGGATGTCCCAGTTATTGAACTTACCCTGAGCTGTATGAGTAATAAGGATGTCCCAGTTATTGAACTTACCCTGAGCTGTATGAGTAATAAGGATGTCCCAGTTATTGAACTTACCCTGAGCTGTATGAGTAATAAGGATTTCCCAGTTATTGAACTTACCCTGAGCTCTATGAGTAATAAGGATGTCCCAGTTATTGAACTTACCCTGAGCTGTATGAGTAATAAGGATGTCCCAGTGATTGAACTTACCCTGAGCTGTATGAGTAATAAGGATGTCCCAATTATTGAACTTACCTTGAGCTGTATGAGTAATAAGGATGTCCCAGTGATTGAACTTACCCTGAGCTGTATGAGTAATAAGGATGTCCCAATTATTGAACTTACCTTGAGCTGTATGAGTAATAAGGATGTCCCAGTGATTGAACTTACCCTGAGCTGTATGAGTAATAAGGATGTCCCAATTATTGAACTTACCTTGAGCTGTATGAGTAATAAAGATGTCCCAATTATTGAACTTTACCCTGAGCTCTATGAGTAATAAAGATGTGCCAGTTATTCAACTGACCCTGAGATGTTTGAGTAATAAGGATGTGCCAGTTATTGAACTTACCCTCAGCTGTATGAGTAATAAGGATATGCCAGTTATTGAACTTACCATGAGCTGTATGTGTAATAAGGATGTGCCAGTTAATGAACTTACCCTGAGCTGTATGAGTAATAATGATGTGCCAGTTATTGAACTTACCCTGAGCTGTATGAGTAATAAGGATGTGCCAGTTATTGAACTTACCCTGAGCTGTATGAGTAATAATGATGTCCCAGTGATTGAACCTACCTTGAGCTGTATGAGTAATAAGGATGTCCCACTGATTAAACTTATCCTGAGCTGTATGAGTAATAAGGATGTGCCAGTTATTGAACGTACCCTGAGCTGTATGAGTAATAAGGATGTCCCAGTTATTGAACTTACCTTGAGCTGTATGAGTAATAAGGATGTCCTAGTTATTGAACTTACCCTGAGCTGTATGACTAATAAGGATATCTCAGTTATTGAACTTACCCTGAGCTGTATGAGTAATAAGGATGTCCCAGTTATTGAACTTACCCTGAGCTGTATGAGTAATAAGGATGTCCCAGTGATTGAACTTACCGTGAGCTGTATGAGTAATAAGGATGTCCCAGTTATTGAACTTACCCTGAGCTGTATGAGTAATAAGTATGTCCCAGTTATTGAACTTACCCTGAGCTGTATGAGTAATAAGGATGTCCCAGTGATTGAACTTTCCCTGACCTGTATGAGTAATAAAGATGTCCCAGTTATTCAACTTACCCTCAGCTGTATGAGTAATAAGGATGTCCCAGTTATTGAACTTACCCTGAGCTGTATGAGTAATAAGGATGACCCAGTGATTGAACTTACCCTGAGCTGTATGAGTAATAAGGATGTCCCAGTTATTGAACTTACCCTGAGCTGTATGAGTAATAAGGATTTCCCAGTTATTGAACTGACCCTGAGCTGTTTGAGAAATAAGGATGTGCCAGTTATTGAACTTACCCTCAGCTGTATGAGTAATAAGGATATGCCAGTTATTGAACTTACCCTGAGCTGTATGAGTAATAAGGATGTGCCAGTTATTGAACTTACGCTGAGCTGTATGAGTAATAAGGATGTGGTAGTTATTGAACTTACCCTGAGCTGTATGAGTAATAAGGATGTGCCAGTTATTGAACTTACCCTGAGCTGTATGAGTAATAAGGATGTCCCAGTTATTGAGCTTACCCTGAGCTGTATGAGTAATAAGGATGTGCCAGTTATTGAACTTACCCTCAGCTGTATGAGTAATAAGGATGTCCCAATTATTGAACTTACCTTGAGTTGTATGAGTAATAAGGATGTGCCAGTTATTGAACTTACCCTGAGCTGTATGAGTAATAAGGATGTCCCAGTTATTGAACTTACCTTGAGCTGTATGAGTAATAAGGATGTCCTAGTTATTGAACTTACCCTGAGCTGTATGACTAATAAGGATGTCCCAGTTATTGAACTTACCCTGGGCTGTATGAGTAATAAGGATGTCCCAGTTATTGAACTTACCCTGTGCTGTATGAGTAATAAGGATGTCCCAGTTATTGAACTTATTCTGAGCTGTATGAGTAATAAGGATGTCCCAGTTATTGAACTTACCCTGAGCTGTATGAGTAATAAGGATGTCCCAGTTATTGAACTTACCCTGAGCTGTATGAGTAATAAGGATATCTCAGTTATTGAACTTACCCTGAGCTGTATGAGTAATAAGGATGTCCCAGTTATTGAACTTACCCTGAGCTGTATGAGTTATACGGATATCTCAGTTATTGACCTTACCCTGAGCTGTATGAGTAATAAGGATGTCCCAGTTATTGAACTTACCCTGAGCTGTATGAGTAATAAGGATTTCCCTGTTATTGAACTTACCCTGAGCTGTATGAGTAATAAGGATGTCCCAGTTATTGAACTTACCCTGAGCTGTATGAGTAATAAGGATGTCCCTATTATTGAACTTACCTTGAGCTGTATCAGTAATAAGGATGTCCCAGTGATTGAACTTACCCTGTGCTGTATGATTAATAAGGATGTCCCAATTATTGAACTTACCTTGAGCTGTATGAGTAATAAGGATGTCCCAATTATTGAACTTACCTGGAGCTGTATGAGTAATAAGTATGTCCCAGTGATTGAACTTACCCTGAGCTGTATGAGTAATAAGGATGTCCCAATTATTGAACTTACCTTGAGCTGTATGAGTAATAAGGATGTCCCAGTGATTGAACTTACCCTGAGCTGTATGAGTAATAAGGATGTCCCAATTATTGAACTTACCTTGAGCTGTATGAGTAATAAGGATGTCCCAGTGATTGAACTTACCCTGAGCTGTATGAGTAATAAGGATGTCCCAATTATTGAACTTACCTTGAGCTGTATGAGTAATAAAGATGTCCCAATTATTGAACTTACCCTGAGCTCTATGAGTAATAAAGATGTGCCAGTTATTCAACTGACCCTGAGCTGTTTGAGTAATAAGGATGTGCCAGTTATTGAACTTACCCTCAGCTGTATGAGTAATAAGGATATGCCAGTTATTGAACTTACCATGAGCTGTATGAGTAATAAGGACGTGCCAGTTAATGAACTTACCCTGAGCTGTATGAGTAATAAGGATGTGCCAGTTATTGAACTTACCCTGAGCTGTATGAGTAATAAGGATGTGCCAGTTATTGAACTTACCCTGAGCTGTATGAGTAATAAGGATGTCCCAGTTATTGAACTTACCTTGAGCTGTATGAGTAATAAGGATGTCCCAGTCATTGAACTTACCCTGAGCTGTATGAGTAATAAGGATGTGCCAGTTATTGAACTTACCCTGAGCTGTATGAGTAATAAGGATGTCCCAATTATTGAACTTACCTTGAGTTGTATGAGTAATAAGAATGTCCCAGTGATTGAACTTACCTTGAGCTGTATGAGTAATAATGATGTCCCAGTGATTGAACCTACCTTGAGCTGTATGAGTAATAAGAATGTCCCAGTGATTGAACTTACCCTGAGCTGTATGAGTAATAAGGATGTCCCAGTTATTGAACTTACCTTGAGCTGTATGAGTAATAAGGATGTCCTAGTTATTGAACTTACCCTGAGCTGTATGACTAATAAGGATGTCCCAGTTATTGAACTTACCCTGAGCTGTATGAGTAATAAGGATGTCCCAGTTATTGAACTTACCCTGTGCTGTATGAGTAATAAGGATGTCCCAGTTATTGAACTTATTCTGAGCTGTATGAGTAATAAGGATGTCCCAGTTATTGAACTTACCCTGAGCTGTATGAGTAATAAGGATGTCCCAGTTATTGAACTTACCCTGAGCTGTATGAGTAATAAGGATATCTCAGTTATTGAACTTACCCTGAGCTGTATGAGTAATAAGGATGTCCCAGTTATTGAACTTACCCTGAGCTGTATGAGTTATACGGATATCTCAGTTATTGAACTTACCCTGAGCTGTATGAGTAATAAGGATGTCCCAGTTATTGAACTTACCCTGAGCTGTATGAGTAATAAGGATTTCCCAGTTATTGAACTTACCCTGAGCTGTATGAGTAATAAGGATGTCCCAGTTATTGAACTTACCCTGAGCTGTATGAGTAATAAGGATGTCCAAGTTATTGAACTTAACTTGAGCTGTATGAGTGATAAGGATGTCCCTATTATTGAACTTACCTTGAGCTGTATCAGTAATAAGGATGTCCCAGTGATTGAACTTACCCTGTGCTGTATGATTAATAAGGATGTCCCAATTATTGAACTTACCTTGAGCTGTATGAGTAATAAGGATGTCCCAATTATTGAACTTACCTTGAGCTGTATGAGTAATAAGTATGTCCCAGTGATTGAACTTACCCTGAGCTGTACGAGTAATAAGGATGTCCCAATTATTGAACTTACCTTGAGCTGTATGAGTAATAAGGATGTCCCAGTGATTGAACTTACCCTGAGCTGTATGAGTAATAAGGATGTCCCAATTATTGAACTTACCTTGAGCTGTATGAGTAATAAGGATGTCCCAGTGATTGAACTTACCCTGAGCTGTATGAGTAATAAGGATGTCCCAATTATTGAACTTACCTTGAGCTGTATGAGTAATAAAGATGTCCCAATTATTGAACTTACCCTGAGCTCTATGAGTAATAAAGATGTGCCAGTTATTCAACTGACCCTGAGCTGTTTGAGTAATAAGGATGTGCCAGTTATTGAACTTACCCTCAGCTGTATGAGTAATAAGGATATGCCAGTTATTGAACTTACCATGAGCTGTATGAGTAATAAGGATGTGCCAGTTAATGAACTTACCCTGAGCTGTATGAGTAATAAGGATGTGCCAGTTATTGAACTTACCCTGAGCTGTATGAGTAATAAGGATGTGCCAGTTATTGAACTTACCCTGAGCTGTATGAGTAATAACGATGTCCCAGTTATTGAACTTACCTTGAGCTGTATGAGTAATAAGGATGTCCCAGTCATTGAACTTACCCTGAGCTGTATGAGTAATAAGGATGTGCCAGTTATTGAACTTACCCTGAGCTGTATGAGTAATAAGGATGTCCCAATTATTGAACTTACCTTGAGTTGTATGAGTAATAAGAATGTCCCAGTGATTGAACTTACCTTGAGCTGTATGAGTAATAATGATGTCCCAGTGATTGAACCTACCTTGAGCTGTATGAGTAATAAGAATGTCCCAGTGATTGAACTTACCCTGAGCTGTATGAGTAATAAGGATGTCACAGTTATTGAACTTACCCTGAGCTGTATGAGTAATAAGGATGTCCCAGTTATTGAACTTACCCTGAGCTGTCTGAGTAATAAGGATGTCCCAGTTATTGAACTTACCCAGAGCTGTATGAGTAATAAGGATGTCCCAGTTATTGAACTTACCCTGAGCTGTATGAGTAATAAGGATTCCCAGTTATTGAACTTACCCTGAGCTGTATGAGTAATAAGGATGTCCAAGTTATTAAACTTAACTTGAGCTGTATGAGTGATAAGGATGTCCCAATTATTGAACTTACCTTGAGCTGTATGAGTAATAAGGATGTCCCAGTGATTGAACTTACCCTGAGCTGTATGAGTAATAAGGATGTCCGAATTATTGAACTTACCTTGAGCTGTATGAGTAATAAGGATGTCCCAATTATTGAACTTACCATGAGCTGTATGAGTAATAAGGATGTCCCAGTGATTGAACTTACCCTGAGCTGTATGAGTAATAAGAATGTCCCAATTATTGAACTTACCTTGAGCTGTATGAGTAATAAGGATGTCCCAGTGATTGAACTTACCCGGAGCTGTATGAGTAATAAGGATGTCCCAATTATTGAACTTACCTTGAGCTGTATGAGTATTAAGAATGTCCCAGTGATTGAACTTACCCTGAGCTGTATGAGTAATAAGGATGTCCCAATTATTGAACTTACCTTGAGCTGTATGAGTAATAAAGATGTCCCAATTATTGAACTTACCCTGAGCTGTATGAGTAATAAGGATGTGCTAGTTATTGAACTGACCCTGAGCTGTTTGAGAAATAAGGATGTGCCAGTTATTGAACTTACCCTCAGCTGTATGAGTAATAAGGATATGCCAGTTATTGAACTTACCCTGAGCTGTATGAGTAATAAGGATGTGCCAGTTATTGAACTTACCCTGAGCTGTATGAGTAATAAGGATGTGCCAGTTATTGAACTTACGCTGAGCTGTATGAGTAATAAGGATGTGCCAGTTATTGAACTTACCCTGAGCTGTATGAGTAATAAGGATGTGCCAGTTATTGAACTTACCCTGAGCTGTATGAGTAATAAGGATGTCCCAGTTATTGAACTTACCTAGAGCTGTATGAGTAATAAGGATGTCCAAGTCATTGAGCTTACCCTGAGCTGTATGAGTAATAAGGATGTGCCAGTTATTGAACTTACCCTGAGCTGTATGAGTAATAAGGATGTCCCAATTATTGAACTTACCTTGAGTTGTATGAGTAATAAGGATGTGCCAGTTATTGAACTTACCTTGAGCTGTATGAGTAATAAGGATGTCCCAGTCATTGAACTTACCCTGAGCTGTATGAGTAATAAGGATGTGCCAGTTATTGAACTTACCCTGAGCTGTATGAGTAATAAGGATGTCCCAATTATTGAACTTACCTTGAGTTGTATGAGTAATAAGAATGTCCCAGTGATTGAACTTACCTTGAGCTGTATGAGTAATAATGATGTCCCAGTGATTGAACCTACCTTGAGCTGTATGAGTAATAAGAATGTCCCAGTGATTGAACTTACCCTGAGCTGGATGAGTAATAAGGATGTCCCAGTTATTGAACTTACCTTGAGCTGTATGAGTAATAAGGATGTCCTAGTTATTGAACTTACCCTGAGCTGTATGACTAATAAGGATGTCCCAGTTATTGAACTTACCCTGAGCTGTATGAGTAATAAGGATGTCCCAGTTATTGAACTTACCCTGTGCTGTATGAGTAATAAGGATGTCCCAGTTATTGAACTTATTCTGAGCTGTATGAGTAATAAGGATGTCCCAGTTATTGAACTTGCCCTGAGCTGTATGAGTAATAAGGATGTCCCAGTTATTGAACTTACCCTGAGCTGTATGAGTAATAAGGATATCTCAGTTATTGAACTTACCCTGAGCTGTATGAGTAATAAGGATGTCCCAGTTATTGAACTTACCCTGAGCTGTATGAGTTATACGGATATCTCAGTTATTGAACTTACCCTGAGCTGTATGAGTAATAAGGATGTCCCAGTTATTGAACTTACCCTGAGCTGTATGAGTAATAAGGATTTCCCAGTTATTGAACTTACCCTGAGCTGTATGAGTAATAAGGATGTCCCAGTTATTGAACTTACCCTGAGCTGTATGAGTAATAAGGATGTCCAAGTTATTGAACTTAACTTGAGCTGTATGAGTGATAAGGATGTCCCTATTATTGAACTTACCTTGAGCTGTATCAGTAATAAGGATGTCCCAGTGATTGAACTTACCCTGTGCTGTATGATTAATAAGGATGTCCCAATTATTGAACTTACCTTGAGCTGTATGAGTAATAAGGATGTCCCAATTATTGAACTTACCTTGAGCTGTATGAGTAATAAGTATGTCCCAGTGATTGAACTTACCCTGAGCTGTACGAGTAATAAGGATGTCCCAATTATTGAACTTACCTTGAGCTGTATGAGTAATAAGGATGTCCCAGTGATTGAACTTACCCTGAGCTGTATGAGTAATAAGGATGTCCCAATTATTGAACTTACCTTGAGCTGTATGAGTAATAAGGATGTCCCAGTGATTGAACTTACCCTGAGCTGTATGAGTAATAAGGATGTCCCAATTATTGAACTTACCTTGAGCTGTATGAGTAATAAAGATGTCCCAATTATTGAACTTACCCTGAGCTCTATGAGTAATAAAGATGTGCCAGTTATTCAACTGACCCTGAGCTGTTTGAGTAATAAGGATGTGCCAGTTATTGAACTTACCCTCAGCTGTATGAGTAATAAGGATATGCCAGTTATTGAACTTACCATGAGCTGTATGAGTAATAAGGATGTGCCAGTTAATGAACTTACCCTGAGCTGTATGAGTAATAAGGATGTGCCAGTTATTGAACTTACCCTGAGCTGTATGAGTAATAAGGATGTGCCAGTTATTGAACTTACCCTGAGCTGTATGAGTAATAAGGATGTCCCAGTTATTGAACTTACCTTGAGCTGTATGAGTAATAAGGATGTCCCAGTCATTGAACTTACCCTGAGCTGTATGAGTAATAAGGATGTGCCAGTTATTGAACTTACCCTGAGCTGTATGAGTAATAAGGATGTCCCAATTATTGAACTTACCTTGAGTTGTATGAGTAATAAGAATGTCCCAGTGATTGAACTTACCTTGAGCTGTATGAGTAATAATGATGTCCCAGTGATTGAACCTACCTTGAGCTGTATGAGTAATAAGAATGTCCCAGTGATTGAACTTACCCTGAGCTGTATGAGTAATAAGGATGTCACAGTTATTGAACTTACCCTGAGCTGTATGAGTAATAAGGATGTCCCAGTTATTGAACTTACCCTGAGCTGTCTGAGTAATAAGGATGTCCCAGTTATTGAACTTACCCAGAGCTGTATGAGTAATAAGGATGTCCCAGTTATTGAACTTACCCTGAGCTGTATGAGTAATAAGGATTCCCAGTTATTGAACTTACCCTGAGCTGTATGAGTAATAAGGATGTCCAAGTTATTAAACTTAACTTGAGCTGTATGAGTGATAAGGATGTCCCAATTATTGAACTTACCTTGAGCTGTATGAGTAATAAGGATGTCCCAGTGATTGAACTTACCCTGAGCTGTATGAGTAATAAGGATGTCCCAATTATTGAACTTACCTTGAGCTGTATGAGTAATAAGGATGTCCCAATTATTGAACTTACCATGAGCTGTATGAGTAATAAGGATGTCCCAGTGATTGAACTTACCCTGAGCTGTATGAGTAATAAGAATGTCCCAATTATTGAACTTACCTTGAGCTGTATGAGTAATAAGGATGTCCCAGTGATTGAACTTACCCGGAGCTGTATGAGTAATAAGGATGTCCCAATTATTGAACTTACCTTGAGCTGTATGAGTATTAAGAATGTCCCAGTGATTGAACTTACCCTGAGCTGTATGAGTAATAAGGATGTCCCAATTATTGAACTTACCTTGAGCTGTATGAGTAATAAAGATGTCCCAATTATTGAACTTACCCTGAGCTGTATGAGTAATAAGGATGTGCTAGTTATTGAACTGACCCTGAGCTGTTTGAGAAATAAGGATGTGCCAGTTATTGAACTTACCCTCAGCTGTATGAGTAATAAGGATATGCCAGTTATTGAACTTACCCTGAGCTGTATGAGTAATAAGGATGTGCCAGTTATTGAACTTACCCTGAGCTGTATGAGTAATAAGGATGTGCCAGTTATTGAACTTACCCTGTGCTGTGTGATTAATAAGGATGTCCCAATTATTGAACTTACCTTGAGCTGTATGAGTAATAAGGATGTCCCAATTATTGAACTTACCTTGAGCTGTATGAGTAGTAAGTATGTCCCAGTGATTGAACTTACCCTGAGCTGTATGAGTAATAAGGATGTCCCAATTATTGAACTTACCTTGAGCTGTATGAGTAATAAGGATGTCCCAATTATTGAACTTACCATGAGCTGTATGAGTAATAAGGATGTCCCAGTGATTGAACTTACCCTGAGCTGTATGAGTAATAAGAATGTCCCAATTATTGAACTTACCTTGAGCTGTATGAGTAATAAGGATGTCCCAGTGATTGAACTTACCCGGAGCTGTATGAGTAATAAGGATGTCCCAATTATTGAACTTACCTTGAGCTGTATGAGTATTAAGAATGTCCCAGTGATTGAACTTACCCTGAGCTGTATGAGTAATAAGGATGTCCCAATTATTGAACTTACCTTGAGCTGTATGAGTAATAAAGATGTCCCAATTATTGAACTTACCCTGAGCTGTATGAGTAATAAGGATGTGCTAGTTATTGAACTGACCCTGAGCTGTTTGAGAAATAAGGATGTGCCAGTTATTGAACTTACCCTCAGCTGTATGAGTAATAAGGATATGCCAGTTATTGAACTTACCCTGAGCTGTATGAGTAATAAGGATGTGCCAGTTATTGAACTTACCCTGAGCTGTATGAGTAATAAGGATGTGCCAGTTATTGAACTTACGCTGAGCTGTATGAGTAATAAGGATGTGCCAGTTATTGAACTTACCCTGAGCTGTATGAGTAATAAGGATGTGCCAGTTATTGAACTTACCCTGAGCTGTATGAGTAATAAGGATGTCCCAGTTATTGAACTTACCTAGAGCTGTATGAGTAATAAGGATGTCCAAGTCATTGAGCTTACCCTGAGCTGTATGAGTAATAAGGATGTGCCAGTTATTGAACTTACCCTGAGCTGTATGAGTAATAAGGATGTCCCAATTATTGAACTTACCTTGAGTTGTATGAGTAATAAGGATGTGCCAGTTATTGAACTTACCTTGAGCTGTATGAGTAATAAGGATGTCCCAGTCATTGAACTTACCCTGAGCTGTATGAGTAATAAGGATGTGCCAGTTATTGAACTTACCCTGAGCTGTATGAGTAATAAGGATGTCCCAATTATTGAACTTACCTTGAGTTGTATGAGTAATAAGAATGTCCCAGTGATTGAACTTACCTTGAGCTGTATGAGTAATAATGATGTCCCAGTGATTGAACCTACCTTGAGCTGTATGAGTAATAAGAATGTCCCAGTGATTGAACTTACCCTGAGCTGGATGAGTAATAAGGATGTCCCAGTTATTGAACTTACCTTGAGCTGTATGAGTAATAAGGATGTCCTAGTTATTGAACTTACCCTGAGCTGTATGACTAATAAGGATGTCCCAGTTATTGAACTTACCCTGAGCTGTATGAGTAATAAGGATGTCCCAGTTATTGAACTTACCCTGTGCTGTATGAGTAATAAGGATGTCCCAGTTATTGAACTTATTCTGAGCTGTATGAGTAATAAGGATGTCCCAGTTATTGAACTTGCCCTGAGCTGTATGAGTAATAAAGATGTCCCAGTTATTGAACTTACCCTGAGCTGTATGAGTAATAAGGATATCTCAGTTATTGAACTTACCCTGAGCTGTATGAGTAATAAGGATGTCCCAGTTATTGAACTTACCCTGAGCTGTATGAGTTATACGGATATCTCAGTTATTGAACTTACCCTGAGCTGTATGAGTAATAAGGATGTCCCAGTTATTGAACTTACCCTGAGCTGTATGAGTAATAAGGATTTCCCAGTTATTGAACTTACCCTGAGCTGTATGAGTAATAAGGATGTCCCAGTTATTGAACTTACCCTGAGCTGTATGAGTAATAAGGATGTCCAAGTTATTGAACTTAACTTGAGCTGTATGAGTGATAAGGATGTCCCTATTATTGAACTTACCTTGAGCTGTATCAGTAATAAGGATGTCCCAGTGATTGAACTTACCCTGTGCTGTATGATTAATAAGGATGTCCCAATTATTGAACTTACCTTGAGCTGTATGAGTAATAAGGATGTCCCAATTATTGAACTTACCTTGAGCTGTATGAGTAATAAGTATGTCCCAGTGATTGAACTTACCCTGAGCTGTACGAGTAATAAGGATGTCCCAATTATTGAACTTACCTTGAGCTGTATGAGTAATAAGGATGTCCCAGTGATTGAACTTACCCTGAGCTGTATGAGTAATAAGGATGTCCCAATTATTGAACTTACCTTGAGCTGTATGAGTAATAAGGATGTCCCAGTGATTGAACTTACCCTGAGCTGTATGAGTAATAAGGATGTCCCAATTATTGAACTTACCTTGAGCTGTATGAGTAATAAAGATGTCCCAATTATTGAATTTACCCTGAGCTCTATGAGTAATAAAGATGTGCCAGTTATTCAACTGACCCTGAGCTGTTTGAGTAATAAGGATGTGCCAGTTATTGAACTTACCCTCAGCTGTATGAGTAATAAGGATATGCCAGTTATTGAACTTACCATGAGCTGTATGAGTAATAAGGATGTGCCAGTTAATGAACTTACCCTGAGCTGTATGAGTAATAAGGATGTGCCAGTTATTGAACTTACCCTGAGCTGTATGAGTAATAAGGATGTGCCAGTTATTGAACTTACCCTGAGCTGTATGAGTAATAAGGATGTCCCAGTTATTGAACTTACCTTGAGCTGTATGAGTAATAAGGATGTCCCAGTCATTGAACTTACCCTGAGCTGTATGAGTAATAAGGATGTGCCAGTTATTGAACTTACCCTGAGCTGTATGAGTAATAAGGATGTCCCAATTATTGAACTTACCTTGAGTTGTATGAGTAATAAGAATGTCCCAGTGATTGAACTTACCTTGAGCTGTATGAGTAATAATGATGTCCCAGTGATTGAACCTACCTTGAGCTGTATGAGTAATAAGAATGTCCCAGTGATTGAACTTACCCTGAGCTGTATGAGTAATAAGGATGTCACAGTTATTGAACTTACCCTGAGCTGTATGAGTAATAAGGATGTCCCAGTTATTGAACTTACCCTGAGCTGTCTGAGTAATAAGGATGTCCCAGTTATTGAACTTACCCAGAGCTGTATGAGTAATAAGGATGTCCCAGTTATTGAACTTACCCTGAGCTGTATGAGTAATAAGGATTCCCAGTTATTGAACTTACCCTGAGCTGTATGAGTAATAAGGATGTCCAAGTTATTAAACTTAACTTGAGCTGTATGAGTGATAAGGATGTCCCAATTATTGAACTTACCTTGAGCTGTATGAGTAATAAGGATGTCCCAGTGATTGAACTTACCCTGAGCTGTATGAGTAATAAGGATGTCCCAATTATTGAACTTACCTTGAGCTGTATGAGTAATAAGGATGTCCCAATTATTGAACTTACCATGAGCTGTATGAGTAATAAGGATGTCCCAGTGATTGAACTTACCCTGAGCTGTATGAGTAATAAGAATGTCCCAATTATTGAACTTACCTTGAGCTGTATGAGTAATAAGGATGTCCCAGTGATTGAACTTACCCGGAGCTGTATGAGTAATAAGGATGTCCCAATTATTGAACTTACCTTGAGCTGTATGAGTATTAAGAATGTCCCAGTGATTGAACTTACCCTGAGCTGTATGAGTAATAAGGATGTCCCAATTATTGAACTTACCTTGAGCTGTATGAGTAATAAAGATGTCCCAATTATTGAACTTACCCTGAGCTGTATGAGTAATAAGGATGTGCTAGTTATTGAACTGACCCTGAGCTGTTTGAGAAATAAGGATGTGCCAGTTATTGAACTTACCCTCAGCTGTATGAGTAATAAGGATATGCCAGTTATTGAACTTACCCTGAGCTGTATGAGTAATAAGGATGTGCCAGTTATTGAACTTACCCTGAGCTGTATGCGTAATAAGGATGTGCCAGTTATTGAACTTACCCTGTGCTGTGTGATTAATAAGGATGTCCCAATTATTGAACTTACCTTGAGCTGTATGAGTAATAAGGATGTCCCAATTATTGAACTTACCTTGAGCTGTATGAGTAGTAAGTATGTCCCAGTGATTGAACTTACCCTGAGCTGTATGAGTAATAAGGATGTCCCAATTATTGAACTTACCTTGAGCTGTATGAGTAATAAGGATGTCCCAGTGATTGAACTTACCCTGAGCTGTATGAGTAATAAGGATGTCCCAATTATTGAACTTACCTTGAGCTGTATGAGTAATAAGGATGTCCCAGTGATTGAACTTACCCTGAGCTGTATGAGTAATAAGGATGTCCCAATTATTGAACTTACCTTGAGCTGTATGAGTAATAAAGATGTCCCAATTATTGAACTTACCCTGAGCTCTATGAGTAATAAAGATGCGCCAGTTATTCAACTGACCCTGAGATGTTTGAGTAATAAGGATGTGCCAGTTATTGAACTTACCCTCAGCTGTATGAGTAATAAGGATATGCCAGTTATTGAACTTACCATGAGCTGTATGAGTAATAAGGATGTGCCAGTTAATGAACTTACCCTGAGCTGTATGAGTAATAATGATGTGCCAGTTATTGAACTTACCCTGAGCTGTATGAGTAATAAGGATGTGCCAGTTATTGAACGTACCCTGAGCTGTATGAGTAATAAGGATGTCCCAGTTATTGAACTTACCTTGAGCTGTATGAGTAATAAGGATGTCCTAGTTATTGAACTTACCCTGAGCTGTATGACTAATAAGGATATCTCAGTTATTGAACTTACCCTGAGCTGTGACTAATAAGGATGTCCCAGTTATTGAACTTACCCTGAGCTGTATGAGTAATAAGGATGTCCCAGTGATTGAACTTACCCTGAGCTGTATGAGTAATAAGGATGTCCCAGTTATTGAACTTACCCTGAGCTGTATGAGTAATAAGTATGTCCCAGTTATTGAACTTACCCTGAGCTGTATGAGTAATAAGGATGTCCCAGTGATTGAACTTTCCCTGACCTGTATGAGTAATAAAGATGTCCCAGTTATTCAACTTACCCTCAGCTGTATGAGTAATAAGGATGTCCCAGTTATTGAACTTACCCTGAGCTGTATGAGTAATAAGGATGACCCAGTGATTGAACTTACCCTGAGCTGTATGAGTAATAAGGATGTCCCAGTTATTGAACTTACCCTGAGCTGTATGAGTAATAAGGATGTCCCAGTTATTGAACTTACCCTGAGCTGTATGAGTAATAAGGATGTCCCAGTGATTCAACTTACACTGAGCTGTATGAGTAATAAGGATGACCCAGTGATTGAACTTTCCCTGAGCTGTATAAGTAATAAGGATGTCCCAGTTATTGAACATTCCCTGAGTAATAAGGATGTCCCAGTTATTGAACTTACCCTGAGCTGTATGAGTAATAAGGATGTCCCAGTTATTGAACTTACCCTGAGCTGTATGAGTAATAAGGATGTCCCAGTGATTGAACTTACCCTGAGCTGTATGAGCAATAAGGATGTCCCAGTTATTGAACTTACCCTGAGCTGTATGAGTAATAAGGATGTGCCAGTTATTGAACTTACCCTGAGCTGTATGAGTAATAAGGATGTCGCAGTTATTGAACTTACCCTGAGCTGTATGAGTAATAAGGATGTCCCAGTTATTGAACTTACCCTGAGCTGTATGAGTAATAAGGATGTCCCAGTTATTGAACTTACCCTGAGCTGTATGAGTAATAAGGATGTCCCAGTGATTGAACTTACCCTGAGCTGTATCAGTAATAAGGATGTCCCAGTTATTGAACTTACCCTGAGCTGTATGAGTAATAAGGATGTCCCAGTTATTGAACTTACCCTGAGCTGTATGAGTAATAAGGATGTCCCAGTTATTGAACTTACCCTGAGCTGTATGAGTAATACGGATGTCCAAGTTGTTGAACTTAACTTGAGCTGTATGAGTAATAAGGATGTCCTAGTTATTGAACTTACCCTGAGCTGTATGACTAATAAGGATGTCCCAGTTATTGAACTTACCCTGAGCTGTATGAGTAATAAGGATGTCCCAGTTATTGAACTTACCCTGAGCTGTATGAGTAATAAGGATGTCCCAGTTATTGAACTTACCCTGAGCTGTATGAGTAATAAGGATTTCCCAGTTATTGAACTTACCCTGAGCTCTATGAGTAATAAGGATGTCCCAGTTATTGAACTTACCCTGAGCTGTATGAGTAATAAGGATGTCCCAGTGATTGAACTTACCCTGAGCTGTATGAGTAATAAGGATGTCCCAATTATTGAACTTACCTTGAGCTGTATGAGTAATAAGGATGTCCCAGTGATTGAACTTACCCTGAGCTGTATGAGTAATAAGGATGTCCCAATTATTGAACTTACCTTGAGCTGTATGAGTAATAAGGATGTCCCAGTGATTGAACTTACCCTGAGCTGTATGAGTAATAAGGATGTCCCAATTATTGAACTTACCTTGAGCTGTATGAGTAATAAAGATGTCCCAATTATTGAACTTACCCTGAGCTCTATGAGTAATAAAGATGTGCCAGTTATTCAACTGACCCTGAGATGTTTGAGTAATAAGGATGTGCCAGTTATTGAACTTACCCTCAGCTGTATGAGTAATAAGGATATGCCAGTTATTGAACTTACCATGAGCTGTATGTGTAATAAGGATGTGCCAGTTAATGAACTTACCCTGAGCTGTATGAGTAATAATGATGTGCCAGTTATTGAACTTACCCTGAGCTGTATGAGTAATAAGGATGTGCCAGTTATTGAACTTACCCTGAGCTGTATGAGTAATAATGATGTCCCAGTGATTGAACCTACCTTGAGCTGTATGAGTAATAAGGATGTCCCACTGATTAAACTTATCCTGAGCTGTATGAGTAATAAGGATGTGCCAGTTATTGAACGTACCCTGAGCTGTATGAGTAATAAGGATGTCCCAGTTATTGAACTTACCTTGAGCTGTATGAGTAATAAAAATGTCCTAGTTATTGAACTTACCCTGAGCTGTATGACTAATAAGGATATCTCAGTTATTGAACTTACCCTGAGCTGTATGAGTAATAAGGATGTCCCAGTTATTGAACTTACCCTGAGCTGTATGAGTAATAAGGATGTCCCAGTGATTGAACTTACCGTGAGCTGTATGAGTAATAAGGATGTCCCAGTTATTGAACTTACCCTGAGCTGTATGAGTAATAAGTATGTCCCAGTTATTGAACTTACCCTGAGCTGTATGAGTAATAAGGATGTCCCAGTGATTGAACTTTCCCTGACCTGTATGAGTAATAAAGATGTCCCAGTTATTCAACTTACCCTCAGCTGTATGAGTAATAAGGATGTCCCAGTTATTGAACTTACCCTGAGCTGTATGAGTAATAAGGATGACCCAGTGATTGAACTTACCCTGAGCTGTATGAGTAATAAGGATGTCCCAGTTATTGAACTTACCCTGAGCTGTATGAGTAATAAGGATTTCCCAGTTATTGAACTGACCCTGAGCTGTTTGAGAAATAAGGATGTGCCAGTTATTGAACTTACCCTCAGCTGTATGAGTAATAAGGATATGCCAGTTATTGAACTTACCCTGAGCTGTATGAGTAATAAGGATGTGCCAGTTATTGAACTTACCCTGAGCTGTATGAGTAATAAGGATGTGCCAGTTATTGAACTTACGCTGAGCTGTATGAGTAATAAGGATGTGGTAGTTATTGAACTTACCCTGAGCTGTATGAGTAATAAGGATGTGCCAGTTATTGAACTTACCCTGAGCTGTATGAGTAATAAGGATGTCCCAGTTATTGAGCTTACCCTGAGCTGTATGAGTAATAAGGATGTGCCAGTTATTGAACTTACCCTCAGCTGTATGAGTAATAAGGATGTCCCAATTATTGAACTTACCTTGAGTTGTATGAGTAATAAGGATGTGCCAGTTATTGAACTTACCCTGAGCTGTATGAGTAATAAGGATGTCCCAGTTATTGAACTTACCTTGAGCTGTATGAGTAATAAGGATGTCCTAGTTATTGAACTTACCCTGAGCTGTATGACTAATAAGGATGTCCCAGTTATTGAACTTACCCTGGGCTGTATGAGTAATAAGGATGTCCCAGTTATTGAACTTACCCTGTGCTGTATGAGTAATAAGGATGTCCCAGTTATTGAACTTATTCTGAGCTGTATGAGTAATAAGGATGTCCCAGTTATTGAACTTACCCTGAGCTGTATGAGTAATAAGGATGTCCCAGTTATTGAACTTACCCTGAGCTGTATGAGTAATAAGGATATCTCAGTTATTGAACTTACCCTGAGCTGTATGAGTAATAAGGATGTCCCAGTTATTGAACTTACCCTGAGCTGTATGAGTTATACGGATATCTCAGTTATTGAACTTACCCTGAGCTGTATGAGTAATAAGGATGTCCCAGTTATTGAACTTACCCTGAGCTGTATGAGTAATAAGGATTTCCCTGTTATTGAACTTACCCTGAGCTGTATGAGTAATAAGGATGTCCAAGTTATTGAACTTACCCTGAGCTGTATGAGTAATAAGGATGTCCCTATTATTGAACTTACCTTGAGCTGTATCAGTAATAAGGATGTCCCAGTGATTGAACTTACCCTGTGCTGTATGATTAATAAGGATGTCCCAATTATTGAACTTACCTTGAGCTGTATGAGTAATAAGGATGTCCCAATTATTGAACTTACCTGGAGCTGTATGAGTAATAAGTATGTCCCAGTGATTGAACTTACCCTGAGCTGTATGAGTAATAAGGATGTCCCAATTATTGAACTTACCTTGAGCTGTATGAGTAATAAGGATGTCCCAGTGATTGAACTTACCCTGAGCTGTATGAGTAATAAGGATGTCCCAATTATTGAACTTACCTTGAGCTGTATGAGTAATAAGGATGTCCCAGTGATTGAACTTACCCTGAGCTGTATGAGTAATAAGGATGTCCCAATTATTGAACTTACCTTGAGCTGTATGAGTAATAAAGATGTCCCAATTATTGAACTTACCCTGAGCTCTATGAGTAATAAAGATGTGCCAGTTATTCAACTGACCCTGAGCTGTTTGAGTAATAAGGATGTGCCAGTTATTGAACTTACCCTCAGCTGTATGAGTAATAAGGATATGCCAGTTATTGAACTTACCATGAGCTGTATGAGTAATAAGGACGTGCCAGTTAATGAACTTACCCTGAGCTGTATGAGTAATAAGGATGTGCCAGTTATTGAACTTACCCTGAGCTGTATGAGTAATAAGGATGTGCCAGTTATTGAACTTACCCTGAGCTGTATGAGTAATAAGGATGTCCCAGTTATTGAACTTACCTTGAGCTGTATGAGTAATAAGGATGTCCCAGTCATTGAACTTACCCTGAGCTGTATGAGTAATAAGGATGTGCCAGTTATTGAACTTACCCTGAGCTGTATGAGTAATAAGGATGTCCCAATTATTGAACTTACCTTGAGTTGTATGAGTAATAAGAATGTCCCAGTGATTGAACTTACCTTGAGCTGTATGAGTAATAATGATGTCCCAGTGATTGAACCTACCTTGAGCTGTATGAGTAATAAGAATGTCCCAGTGATTGAACTTACCCTGAGCTGTATGAGTAATAAGGATGTCCCAGTTATTGAACTTACCTTGAGCTGTATGAGTAATAAGGATGTCCTAGTTATTGAACTTACCCTGAGCTGTATGACTAATAAGGATGTCCCAGTTATTGAACTTACCCTGAGCTGTATGAGTAATAAGGATGTCCCAGTTATTGAACTTACCCTGTGCTGTATGAGTAATAAGGATGTCCCAGTTATTGAACTTATTCTGAGCTGTATGAGTAATAAGGATGTCCCAGTTATTGAACTTACCCTGAGCTGTATGAGTAATAAGGATGTCCCAGTTATTGAACTTACCCTGAGCTGTATGAGTAATAAGGATATCTCAGTTATTGAACTTACCCTGAGCTGTATGAGTAATAAGGATGTCCCAGTTATTGAACTTACCCTGAGCTGTATGAGTTATACGGATATCTCAGTTATTGAACTTACCCTGAGCTGTATGAGTAATAAGGATGTCCCAGTTATTGAACTTACCCTGAGCTGTATGAGTAATAAGGATTTCCCAGTTATTGAACTTACCCTGAGCTGTATGAGTAATAAGGATGTCCCAGTTATTGAACTTACCCTGAGCTGTATGAGTAATAAGGATGTCCAAGTTATTGAACTTAACTTGAGCTGTATGAGTGATAAGGATGTCCCTATTATTGAACTTACCTTGAGCTGTATCAGTAATAAGGATGTCCCAGTGATTGAACTTACCCTGTGCTGTATGATTAATAAGGATGTCCCAATTATTGAACTTACCTTGAGCTGTATGAGTAATAAGGATGTCCCAATTATTGAACTTACCTTGAGCTGTATGAGTAATAAGTATGTCCCAGTGATTGAACTTACCCTGAGCTGTACGAGTAATAAGGATGTCCCAATTATTGAACTTACCTTGAGCTGTATGAGTAATAAGGATGTCCCAGTGATTGAACTTACCCTGAGCTGTATGAGTAATAAGGATGTCCCAATTATTGAACTTACCTTGAGCTGTATGAGTAATAAGGATGTCCCAGTGATTGAACTTACCCTGAGCTGTATGAGTAATAAGGATGTCCCAATTATTGAACTTACCTTGAGCTGTATGAGTAATAAAGATGTCCCAATTATTGAACTTACCCTGAGCTCTATGAGTAATAAAGATGTGCCAGTTATTCAACTGACCCTGAGCTGTTTGAGTAATAAGGATGTGCCAGTTATTGAACTTACCCTCAGCTGTATGAGTAATAAGGATATGCCAGTTATTGAACTTACCATGAGCTGTATGAGTAATAAGGATGTGCCAGTTAATGAACTTACCCTGAGCTGTATGAGTAATAAGGATGTGCCAGTTATTGAACTTACCCTGAGCTGTATGAGTAATAAGGATGTGCCAGTTATTGAACTTACCCTGAGCTGTATGAGTAATAAGGATGTCCCAGTTATTGAACTTACCTTGAGCTGTATGAGTAATAAGGATGTCCCAGTCATTGAACTTACCCTGAGCTGTATGAGTAATAAGGATGTGCCAGTTATTGAACTTACCCTGAGCTGTATGAGTAATAAGGATGTCCCAATTATTGAACTTACCTTGAGTTGTATGAGTAATAAGAATGTCCCAGTGATTGAACTTACCTTGAGCTGTATGAGTAATAATGATGTCCCAGTGATTGAACCTACCTTGAGCTGTATGAGTAATAAGAATGTCCCAGTGATTGAACTTACCCTGAGCTGTATGAGTAATAAGGATGTCACAGTTATTGAACTTACCCTGAGCTGTATGAGTAATAAGGATGTCCCAGTTATTGAACTTACCCTGAGCTGTCTGAGTAATAAGGATGTCCCAGTTATTGAACTTACCCAGAGCTGTATGAGTAATAAGGATGTCCCAGTTATTGAACTTACCCTGAGCTGTATGAGTAATAAGGATTCCCAGTTATTGAACTTACCCTGAGCTGTATGAGTAATAAGGATGTCCAAGTTATTAAACTTAACTTGAGCTGTATGAGTGATAAGGATGTCCCAATTATTGAACTTACCTTGAGCTGTATGAGTAATAAGGATGTCCCAGTGATTGAACTTACCCTGAGCTGTATGAGTAATAAGGATGTCCCAATTATTGAACTTACCTTGAGCTGTATGAGTAATAAGGATGTCCCAATTATTGAACTTACCATGAGCTGTATGAGTAATAAGGATGTCCCAGTGATTGAACTTACCCTGAGCTGTATGAGTAATAAGAATGTCCCAATTATTGAACTTACCTTGAGCTGTATGAGTAATAAGGATGTCCCAGTGATTGAACTTACCCGGAGCTGTATGAGTAATAAGGATGTCCCAATTATTGAACTTACCTTGAGCTGTATGAGTATTAAGAATGTCCCAGTGATTGAACTTACCCTGAGCTGTATGAGTAATAAGGATGTCCCAATTATTGAACTTACCTTGAGCTGTATGAGTAATAAAGATGTCCCAATTATTGAACTTACCCTGAGCTGTATGAGTAATAAGGATGTGCTAGTTATTGAACTGACCCTGAGCTGTTTGAGAAATAAGGATGTGCCAGTTATTGAACTTACCCTCAGCTGTATGAGTAATAAGGATATGCCAGTTATTGAACTTACCCTGAGCTGTATGAGTAATAAGGATGTGCCAGTTATTGAACTTACCCTGAGCTGTATGAGTAATAAGGATGTGCCAGTTATTGAACTTACGCTGAGCTGTATGAGTAATAAGGATGTGCCAGTTATTGAACTTACCCTGAGCTGTATGAGTAATAAGGATGTGCCAGTTATTGAACTTACCCTGAGCTGTATGAGTAATAAGGATGTCCCAGTTATTGAACTTACCTAGAGCTGTATGAGTAATAAGGATGTCCAAGTCATTGAGCTTACCCTGAGCTGTATGAGTAATAAGGATGTGCCAGTTATTGAACTTACCCTGAGCTGTATGAGTAATAAGGATGTCCCAATTATTGAACTTACCTTGAGTTGTATGAGTAATAAGGATGTGCCAGTTATTGAACTTACCTTGAGCTGTATGAGTAATAAGGATGTCCCAGTCATTGAACTTACCCTGAGCTGTATGAGTAATAAGGATGTGCCAGTTATTGAACTTACCCTGAGCTGTATGAGTAATAAGGATGTCCCAATTATTGAACTTACCTTGAGTTGTATGAGTAATAAGAATGTCCCAGTGATTGAACTTACCTTGAGCTGTATGAGTAATAATGATGTCCCAGTGATTGAACCTACCTTGAGCTGTATGAGTAATAAGAATGTCCCAGTGATTGAACTTACCCTGAGCTGTATGAGTAATAAGGATGTCCCAGTTATTGAACTTACCTTGAGCTGTATGAGTAATAAGGATGTCCTAGTTATTGAACTTACCCTGAGCTGTATGACTAATAAGGATGTCCCAGTTATTGAACTTACCCTGAGCTGTATGAGTAATAAGGATGTCCCAGTTATTGAACTTACCCTGTGCTGTATGAGTAATAAGGATGTCCCAGTTATTGAACTTATTCTGAGCTGTATGAGTAATAAGGATGTCCCAGTTATTGAACTTACCCTGAGCTGTATGAGTAATAAGGATGTCCCAGTTATTGAACTTACCCTGAGCTGTATGAGTAATAAGGATATCTCAGTTATTGAACTTACCCTGAGCTGTATGAGTAATAAGGATGTCCCAGTTATTGAACTTACCCTGAGCTGTATGAGTTATACGGATATCTCAGTTATTGAACTTACCCTGAGCTGTATGAGTAATAAGGATGTCCCAGTTATTGAACTTACCCTGAGCTGTATGAGTAATAAGGATTTCCCAGTTATTGAACTTACCCTGAGCTGTATGAGTAATAAGGATGTCCCAGTTATTGAACTTACCCTGAGCTGTATGAGTAATAAGGATGTCCAAGTTATTGAACTTAACTTGAGCTGTATGAGTGATAAGGATGTCCCTATTATTGAACTTACCTTGAGCTGTATCAGTAATAAGGATGTCCCAGTGATTGAACTTACCCTGTGCTGTATGATTAATAAGGATGTCCCAATTATTGAACTTACCTTGAGCTGTATGAGTAATAAGGATGTCCCAATTATTGAACTTACCTTGAGCTGTATGAGTAATAAGTATGTCCCAGTGATTGAACTTACCCTGAGCTGTACGAGTAATAAGGATGTCCCAATTATTGAACTTACCTTGAGCTGTATGAGTAATAAGGATGTCCCAGTGATTGAACTTACCCTGAGCTGTATGAGTAATAAGGATGTCCCAATTATTGAACTTACCTTGAGCTGTATGAGTAATAAGGATGTCCCAGTGATTGAACTTACCCTGAGCTGTATGAGTAATAAGGATGTCCCAATTATTGAACTTACCTTGAGCTGTATGAGTAATAAAGATGTCCCAATTATTGAACTTACCCTGAGCTCTATGAGTAATAAAGATGTGCCAGTTATTCAACTGACCCTGAGCTGTTTGAGTAATAAGGATGTGCCAGTTATTGAACTTACCCTCAGCTGTATGAGTAATAAGGATATGCCAGTTATTGAACTTACCATGAGCTGTATGAGTAATAAGGATGTGCCAGTTAATGAACTTACCCTGAGCTGTATGAGTAATAAGGATGTGCCAGTTATTGAACTTACCCTGAGCTGTATGAGTAATAAGGATGTGCCAGTTATTGAACTTACCCTGAGCTGTATGAGTAATAAGGATGTCCCAGTTATTGAACTTACCTTGAGCTGTATGAGTAATAAGGATGTCCCAGTCATTGAACTTACCCTGAGCTGTATGAGTAATAAGGATGTGCCAGTTATTGAACTTACCCTGAGCTGTATGAGTAATAAGGATGTCCCAATTATTGAACTTACCTTGAGTTGTATGAGTAATAAGAATGTCCCAGTGATTGAACTTACCTTGAGCTGTATGAGTAATAATGATGTCCCAGTGATTGAACCTACCTTGAGCTGTATGAGTAATAAGAATGTCCCAGTGATTGAACTTACCCTGAGCTGTATGAGTAATAAGGATGTCACAGTTATTGAACTTACCCTGAGCTGTATGAGTAATAAGGATGTCCCAGTTATTGAACTTACCCTGAGCTGTCTGAGTAATAAGGATGTCCCAGTTATTGAACTTACCCAGAGCTGTATGAGTAATAAGGATGTCCCAGTTATTGAACTTACCCTGAGCTGTATGAGTAATAAGGATTCCCAGTTATTGAACTTACCCTGAGCTGTATGAGTAATAAGGATGTCCAAGTTATTAAACTTAACTTGAGCTGTATGAGTGATAAGGATGTCCCAATTATTGAACTTACCTTGAGCTGTATGAGTAATAAGGATGTCCCAGTGATTGAACTTACCCTGAGCTGTATGAGAAATAAGGATGTCCCAATTATTGAACTTACCTTGAGCTGTATGAGTAATAAGGATGTCCCAATTATTGAACTTACCATGAGCTGTATGAGTAATAAGGATGTCCCAGTGATTGAACTTACCCTGAGCTGTATGAGTAATAAGAATGTCCCAATTATTGAACTTACCTTGAGCTGTATGATTAATAAGGATGTCCCAGTGATTGAACTTACCCGGAGCTGTATGAGTAATAAGGATGTCCCAATTATTGAACTTACCTTGAGCTGTATGAGTATTAAGAATGTCCCAGTGATTGAACTTACCCTGAGCTGTATGAGTAATAAGGATGTCCCAATTATTGAACTTACCTTGAGCTGTATGAGTAATAAAGATGTCCCAATTATTGAACTTACCCTGAGCTGTATGAGTAATAAGGATGTGCTAGTTATTGAACTGACCCTGAGCTGTTTGAGAAATAAGGATGTGCCAGTTATTGAACTTACCCTCAGCTGTATGAGTAATAAGGATATGCCAGTTATTGAACTTACCCTGAGCTGTATGAGTAATAAGGATGTGCCAGTTATTGAACTTACCCTGAGCTGTATGAGTAATAAGGATGTGCCAGTTATTGAACTTACGCTGAGCTGTATGAGTAATAAGGATGTGCCAGTTATTGAACTTACCCTGAGCTGTATGAGTAATAAGGATGTGCCAGTTATTGAACTTACCCTGAGCTGTATGAGTAATAAGGATGTCCCAGTTATTGAACTTACCTAGAGCTGTATGAGTAATAAGGATGTCCAAGTCATTGAGCTTACCCTGAGCTGTATGAGTAATAAGGATGTGCCAGTTATTGAACTTACCCTGAGCTGTATGAGTAATAAGGATGTCCCAATTATTGAACTTACCTTGAGTTGTATGAGTAATAAGGATGTGCCAGTTATTGAACTTACCCTGAGCTTATGAGTAATAAGGATGTCCCAGTTATTGAACTTACCTTGAGCTGTATGAGTAATAAGGATGTCCTAGTTATTGAACTTACCCTGATCTGTATGACTAATAAGGATGTCCCAGTTATTGAACTTACCCTGAGCTGTATGAGTAATAAGGATGTCCCAGTTATTGAACTTACCCTGTGCTGTATGAGTAATAAGGATGTCCCAGTTATTGAACTTATTCTGAGCTGTATGAGTAATAAGGATGTCCCAGTTATTGAACTTACCCTGAGCTGAATGAGTAATAAGGATATCTCAGTTATTGAACTTACCCTGAGCTGTATGAGTAATAAGGATGTCCCAGTTATTGAACTTACCCTGAGCTGTATGAGTTATACGGATATCTCAGTTATTGAACTTACCCTGAGCTGTATGAGTAATAAGGATGTCCCAGTTATTGAACTTACCCTGAGCTGTATGAGTAATAAGGATTTCCCAGTTATTTAACTTACCCTGAGCTGTATGAGTAATAAGGATGTCCCAGTTATTGAACTTACCCTGAGCTGTATGAGTAATAAGGATGTCCAAGTTATTGAACTTAACTTGAGCTGTATGAGTGATAAGGATGTCCCTATTATTGAACTTACCTTGAGCTGTATCAGTAATAAGGATGACCCAGTGATTGAACTTACCCTGTGCTGTGTGATTAATAAGGATGTCCCAATTATTGAACTTACCTTGAGCTGTATGAGTAATAAGGATGTCCCAATTATTGAACTTACCTTGAGCTGTATGAGTAGTAAGTATGTCCCAGTGATTGAACTTACCCTGAGCTGTATGAGTAATAAGGATGTCCCAATTATTGAACTTACCTTGAGCTGTATGAGTAATAAGGATGTCCCAGTGATTGAACTTACCCTGAGCTGTATGAGTAATAAGGATGTCCCAATTATTGAACTTACCTTGAGCTGTATGAGTAATAAGGATGTCCCAGTGATTGAACTTACCCTGAGCTGTATGAGTAATAAGGATGTCCCAATTATTGAACTTACCTTGAGCTGTATGAGTAATAAAGATGTCCCAATTATTGAACTTACCCTGAGCTCTATGAGTAATAAAGATGTGCCAGTTATTCAACTGACCCTGAGATGTTTGAGTAATAAGGATGTGCCAGTTATTGAACTTACCCTCAGCTGTATGAGTAATAAGGATATGCCAGTTATTGAACTTACCATGAGCTGTATGAGTAATAAGGATGTGCCAGTTAATGAACTTACCCTGATCTGTATGAGTAATAATGATGTGCCAGTTATTGAACTTACCCTGAGCTGTATGAGTAATAAGGATGTGCCAGTTATTGAACTTACCCTGAGCTGTATGAGTAATAATGATGTCCCAGTGATTGAACCTACCTTGAGCTGTATGAGTAATAAGGATGTCCCACTGATTAAACTTATCCTGAGCTGTATGAGTAATAAGGATGTGCCAGTTATTGAACGTACCCTGAGCTGTATGAGTAATAAGGATGTCCCAGTTATTGAACTTACCTTGAGCTGTATGAGTAATAAGGAT
Organism: Narcine bancroftii; assembly: GCF_036971445.1. Lineage (NCBI taxonomy): Eukaryota > Metazoa > Chordata > Chondrichthyes > Torpediniformes > Narcinidae > Narcine > Narcine bancroftii. The sequence continues at coordinate 53,621,325 of NC_091478.1, read as the reverse complement.
GTCCTAGTTATTGAACTTACCCTGAGCTGTATGACTAATAAGGATATCTCAGTTATTGAACTTACCCTGAGCTGTGAGTAATAAGGATGTCCCAGTTATTGAACTTACCCTGAGCTGTATGAGTAATAAGGATGTCCCAGTGATTGAACTTACCCTGAGCTGTATGAGTAATAAGGATGTCCCAGTTATTGAACTTACCCTGAGCTGTATGAGTAATAAGTATGTCCCAGTTATTGAACTTACCCTGAGCTGTATGAGTAATAAGGATGTCCCAGTGATTGAACTTTCCCTGACCTGTATGAGTAATAAAGATGTCCCAGTTATTCAACTTACCCTCAGCTGTATGAGTAATAAGGATGTCCCAGTTATTGAACTTACCCTGAGCTGTATGAGTAATAAGGATGTCCCAGTTATTGAACTTACCCTGAGCTGTATGAGTAATAAGGATGTCCCAGTTATTGAACTTACCCTGAGCTGTATGAGTAATAAGGATGTCCCAGTGATTCAACTTACACTGAGCTGTATGAGTAATAAGGATGACCCAGTGATTGAACTTTCCCTGAGCTGTATAAGTAATAAGGATGTCCCAGTTATTGAACTTTCCCTGAGCTGTATGAGTAATAAGGATGTCCCAGTTATTGAACTTACCCTGAGCTGTATGAGTAATAAGGATGTCCCAGTTATTGAACTTACCCTGAGCTGTATGAGTAATAAGGATGTCCCAGTGATTGAACTTACCCTGAGCTGTATGAGCAATAAGGATGTCCCAGTTATTGAACTTACCCTGAGCTGTATGAGTAATAAGGATGTGCCAGTTATTGAACTTACCCTGAGCTGTATGAGTAATAAGGATGTCCCAGTTATTGAACTTACCCTGAGCTGTATGAGTAATAAGGATGTCCCAGTTATTGAACTTACCCTGAGCTGTATGAGTAATAAGGATGTCCCAGTTATTGAACTTACCCTGAGCTGTATGAGTAATAAGGATGTCCCAGTGATTGAACTTACCCTGAGCTGTATGAGTAATAAGGATGTCCCAGTTATTGAACTTACCCTGAGATGTATGAGTAATAAGGATGTCCCAGTTATTGAACTTAACTTGAGCTGTATGAGTGATAAGGATGTCCCAGTTATTGAACTTACCTTGAGCTGTATCAGTAATAAGGATGTCCCAGTGATTGAACTTACCCTGAGCTGTATGAGTAATAAGGATGTCCCAATTATTGAACTTACCTTGAGCTGTATGAGTAATAAGGATGTCCCAATTATTGAACTTACCTTGAGCTGTATGAGTAATAAGGATGTCCCAGTGATTGAACTTACCCTGAGCTGTATGAGTAATAAGGATGTCCCAATTATTGAACTTACCTTGAGCTGTATGAGTAATAAGGATGTCCCAGTGATTGAACTTACCCTGAGCTGTATGAGTAATAAGGATGTCCCAATTATTGAACTTACCTTGAGCTGTATGAGTAATAAGGATGTCCCAGTGATTGAACTTACCCTGAGCTGTATGAGTAATAAGGATGTCCCAGTGATTGAACTTACCCTGAGCTGTATGAGTAATTAGGATGTCCCAGTTATTGAACTTACCCTGAGCTGTATGAGTAATAAGGATGTCCCAGTTATTGAACTTAACCTGTGCTGTATGAGTAATAAGGATGTCCCAGTTATTGAACTTACCCTGAGATGTATGAGTAATAAGGATGTGCCAGTTATTGAACTTACCCTGAGCTGTATGAGTAATAAGGATGTGCCAGATATTGAACTTACCCTGAGCTGTATGAGTAATAAGAATGTCCCAGTGATTGAAATTACCTTGAGCTGTATGAGTAATAAGGATGTCCCAGTGATTGAACTTACCTTGAGCTGTATGAGTAATAAGGATGTCCCTGTGATTGAACTTATCCTGAGCTGTATGAGTAATAAGGATGTGCCAGTTATTGAACTTACCCTGAGCTGTATGAGTAATAAGGATGTCCCAGTTATTGAACTTACCTTGAGCTGTATGAGTAATAAGGATGTCCCAGTTATTGAACTTACCCTGAGCTGTATGACTAATAAGGATGTCCCAGTTATTGAACTTAACTTGAGCTGTATGAGTAATAAGGATGTCCCAGTTATTGAACTTACCCTGAGCTGTATGAGTAATAAGGATGTCCCAGTTATTGAACTTACCCTGAGCTGTATGAGTAATAAGGATGTCCCAGTGATTGAACTTACCATGAGATGTATGAGTAATAAGGATGTCCCAGTTATTGAACTTACCCTGAGCTGTATGAGTAATAAGGATATCTCAGTTATTGAACTTACCCTGAGCTGTATGAGTAATAAGGATGTGCCAGTCATTGAACTTACCCTGAGCTGTATGAGTAATAAGGATGTCCCAGTTATTGAACTTTCCCTGAGCTGTATGAGGAATAAGGATGTGCCAGTTATTGAACTTACCCTGCGCTGTATGAGTAATAAGGATGTCCCAGTTATTGAACTTACCCTGAGCTGTATGAGTAATAAGGATGTCCCAATTATTGAACTTACCCTGAGCTGTATGAGTAATAACGATGTCCCAATTATTGAACTGACCCTGAGCTGTTTGAGTAATAAGGATGTGCCAGTTATTGAACTTACCCTCAGCTGTATGAGTAATAAGGATATGCCAGTTATTGAACTTACCCTGAGCTGTATGAGTTATAAAGATGTGCCAGTTATTAAACTTACCCTGAGCTGTATGAGTAATAAGGATGTCCCAGTGATTGAACTTTCCCTTTGCTGTATAAGTAATAAGGATGTCCCATTTATTGAACTTACCCTGACCTGTATGAGTAATAAGGATGTCCCAGTTATTGAACTTACCCTGAGCTATATGAGTAATAAGGATGTCCCAGTTATTGAACTTACCCTGAGCTGTATGAGTAATAAGGATGTCCCAGTTATTGAATTTACCCTGAGCTGTATGAGTAATAAGGATGTCCCAGTGATTGAACTTACCCTGAGCTGTATGAGTAATAAGGATGTCCCACTTATTGAACTTACCCTGAGCTGTATGAGTAATAAGGATGTCCCAGTGATTGAACTTACCCTGAGCTGTATGAGTAATAAGGATGTCCCATTATTGAACTTACCCTGAGCTGTATGAGTAATAAGGATGTCCCAGTTATTGAACTTACCCTGAGCTGTATGAGTAATAAGGATGTCCCAGTCATTGAACTTACCCTGAGCTGTATGAGTAATAAGGATGTCCCAGTTATTGAACTTACCCTGAGCTGTATGAGTAATAAGGATGTCCCAGTGATTGAAATTACCCTGAGCTGTATGAGTAATAAGGATGTCCCAGTTATTGAACTTACCCTGAGCTGTATGAGTAATAAGGATGTCCCAGTCATTGAACTTACCCTGAGCTGTATGAGTAATAAGGATGTCCCAGTCATTGAACTTACCCTGAGCTGTATGAGTAATAAGGATGTCCCAGTGATTGAACTTTCCCTGACCTGTATGAGTAATAAAGATGTCCCAGTTATTGAACTTACCCTGAGCTGTATGAGTAATAAGGATGTCCCAGTTATTGAACTTACCCTGAGCTGTATGAGTAATAAGGATGTCCCAGTGATTGAACTTACCCTGAGCTGTATGAGTAATACAGATGTCCCAGTTATTGAACATACCCTGAGCTGTATGAGTAATAAGGATGTCCCATTTATTGAACTTACCCTGAGCTGTATGAGTAATAAGGATGTCCCAGTGATTGAACTTACCCTGAGCTGTATGAGTAATAAGGATGTCCCAGTGATTGAACTTTCCCTTTGCTGTATAAGTAATAAGGATGTCCCATTTATTGAACTTACCCTGAGCTGTATGAGTAATAAGGATGTCCCAGTTATTGAACTTACCCTGAGCTGTATGAGTAATAAGGATGTCCCAGTTATTGAACTTACCCTGAGCTGTATGAGTAATAAGGATGTCCCAGTTATTGAATTTACCCTGAGCTGTATGAGTAATAAGGATGTCCCAGTGATTGAACTTACCCTGAGCTGTATGAGTAATAAGGATGTCCCAGTGATTGAACTTACCCTGAGCTGTATGAGTAATAAGGATGTCCCAGTTATTGAACTTACCCTGAGCTGTATGAGTAATAAGGATGTCCCAGTTATTGAACTTACCCTGAGCTGTATGAGTAATAAGTATCTCCCAGTTATTGAACTTACCCTGAGCTGTATGAGCAATAAGGATGTCCCAGTTATTGAACTTACCCTGAGCTGTATGAGTAATAAGGATGACCCAGTTATTGAACTTACCCTGAGCTGTATGAGTAATAAGGATGACCCAGTTATTGAACTTACCCTGAGCTCTATGAGTAATAAGGATGTCCCAGTGATTGAACTTACCCTGAGCTGTATGAGTAATAAGGATGTGCCAGTTATTGAACTTACCCTGAGCTGTATGAGTAATAAAGATGTGCCAGTTGTTGAACTAACCCTGAGTTGTATGAGTAATAAGGATGTCTAAGTTATTGAACTTACCCTGAGCTGTATGAGTAATAAGGATGTCCCAGTTATTGAACTTAACCTGAGCTGTATGAGAAATAAGGATGTCCCAGTTATTGAACTTACCCTGAGCTGTATGAGTAATAAGGATGTGCCAGTTATTGAACTTACCCTGAGCTGTATGAGTAATAAGGATGTCCCAGTTATTGAACTTACCCTGAGCTGTATGAGTAATAAGGATGTCCCAGTTATTGAACTTAACCTGTGCTGTATGAGTAATAAGGATGTCCCAGTTATTGAACTTACCCTGAGATGCATGAGTAATAAGGATGTGCCAGTTATTGAACTTACCCTGAGCTGTATGAGTAATAAGGATGTCCCAGTTATTGAACTTACCCTGAGCTGTATGAGTAATAAGGATGTCCCAGTTATTGAACTTAACCTGTGCTGTATGAGTAATAAGGATGTCCCAGTTATTGAGCTTACCCAGAGCTGTATGAGTAATAAGGATGTGCCAGTTATTGAACTTACCCTGAGCTGTATGAGTAATAAGGATGTCCCAGTGATTGAACTTACCCTGAGCTGTATGAGTAATAAGGATGTCCCAGTGATTGAACTTTCCCTGAGCTGTATGAGTAATAAGGATGTCCCAGATATTGAACTTTCCCTGAGCTGTATGAGTAATAAGGATGTCCCAGATATTGAACTTTCCCTGAGCTGTATGAGTAATAAGGATGTCCCAGTTATTGAACTTACCCTGAGCTGTATAAGTAATAAGGATGTCCCAGTGATTGAACTTACCCTGAGCTGTATGAGTAATAAGGATGTCCCAGTGATTGAACTTACCCTTAGCTGTATGAGTAATAAGGATGTCCCAGTTATTGAACTTACCCTGAGCTGTATGAGTAATAAGGATGTCCCAGTTGTTGAACTTACCCTGAGCTGTATGAGTAATAAGGATGTCCCAGTTATTGAACTTAACCTGAGCTGTATGAGAAATAAGGATGTGCCAGTTATTGAACTTACCCTGAGCTGTATGAGTAATAAGGATGTGCCAGTTATTGAACTTACCCTGAGCTGTATGAGTAATAAGGATGTCCCAGTTATTGAACTTACCCTGAGCTGTATGAGTAATAAGGATGTCCCAGTTATTGAACTTAACCTGAGCTGTATGAGTAATAAGGATGTCCCAGTTATTGAACTTACCCTGAGCTGTATGAGTAATAAAGATGTCCCAGTTATTGAACTTACCCTGAGATGTATGAGTAATAAGGATGTCCCAGTTATTGAACTTAACTTGAGCTGTATGAGTGATAAGGATGTCCCAATTATTGAACTTACCTTGAGCTGTATCAGTAATAAGGATGTCCCAGTGATTGAACTTACCCTGAGCTGTATGAGTAATAAGGATGTCCCAATTATTGAACTTACCTTGAGCTGTATGAGTAATAAGGATGTCCCAATTATTGAACTTACCTTGAGCTGTATGAGTAATAAGGATGTCCCAGTGATTGAACTTACCCTGAGCTGTATGAGTAATAAGGATGTCCCAATTATTGAACTTACCTTGAGCTGTATGAGTAATAAGGATGTCCCAGTGATTGAACTTACCCTGAGCTGTATGAGTAATAAGGATGTCCCAATTATTGAACTTACCTTGAGCTGTATGAGTAATAAGGATGTCCCAGTGATTGAACTTACCCTGAGCTGTATGAGTAATAAGGATGTCCCAGTGATTGAACTTACCCTGAGCTGTATGAGTAATAAGGATGTCCCAGTTATTGAACTTACCCTGAGCTGTATGAGTAATAAGGATGTCCCAGTTATTGAACTTACCCTGAGCTGTATGAGTAATAAGGATTTCCCAGTTATTGAACTTACCCTGAGCTCTATGAGTAATAAGGATGTCCCAGTTATTGAACTTACCCTGAGCTGTATGAGTAATAAGGATGTCCCAGTGATTGAACTTACCCTGAGCTGTATGAGTAATAAGGATGTCCCAATTATTGAACTTACCTTGAGCTGTATGAGTAATAAGGATGTCCCAGTGATTGAACTTACCCTGAGCTGTATGAGTAATAAGGATGTCCCAATTATTGAACTTACCTTGAGCTGTATGAGTAATAAGGATGTCCCAGTGATTGAACTTACCCTGAGCTGTATGAGTAATAAGGATGTCCCAATTATTGAACTTACCTTGAGCTGTATGAGTAATAAAGATGTCCCAATTATTGAACTTACCCTGAGCTCTATGAGTAATAAAGATGTGCCAGTTATTCAACTGACCCTGAGATGTTTGAGTAATAAGGATGTGCCAGTTATTGAACTTACCCTCAGCTGTATGAGTAATAAGGATATGCCAGTTATTGAACTTACCATGAGCTGTATGTGTAATAAGGATGTGCCAGTTAATGAACTTACCCTGAGCTGTATGAGTAATAATGATGTGCCAGTTATTGAACTTACCCTGAGCTGTATGAGTAATAAGGATGTGCCAGTTATTGAACTTACCCTGAGCTGTATGAGTAATAATGATGTCCCAGTGATTGAACCTACCTTGAGCTGTATGAGTAATAAGGATGTCCCACTGATTAAACTTATCCTGAGCTGTATGAGTAATAAGGATGTGCCAGTTATTGAACGTACCCTGAGCTGTATGAGTAATAAGGATGTCCCAGTTATTGAACTTACCTTGAGCTGTATGAGTAATAAGGATGTCCTAGTTATTGAACTTACCCTGAGCTGTATGACTAATAAGGATATCTCAGTTATTGAACTTACCCTGAGCTGTATGAGTAATAAGGATGTCCCAGTTATTGAACTTACCCTGAGCTGTATGAGTAATAAGGATGTCCCAGTGATTGAACTTACCGTGAGCTGTATCAGTAATAAGGATGTCCCAGTTATTGAACTTACCCTGAGCTGTATGAGTAATAAGTATGTCCCAGTTATTGAACTTACCCTGAGCTGTATGAGTAATAAGGATGTCCCAGTGATTGAACTTTCCCTGACCTGTATGAGTAATAAAGATGTCCCAGTTATTCAACTTACCCTCAGCTGTATGAGTAATAAGGATGTCCCAGTTATTGAACTTACCCTGAGCTGTATGAGTAATAAGGATGACCCAGTGATTGAACTTACCCTGAGCTGTATGAGTAATAAGGATGTCCCAGTTATTGAACTTACCCTGAGCTGTATGAGTAATAAGGATTTCCCAGTTATTGAACTGACCCTGAGCTGTTTGAGAAATAAGGATGTGCCAGTTATTGAACTTACCCTCAGCTGTATGAGTAATAAGGATATGCCAGTTATTGAACTTACCCTGAGCTGTATGAGTAATAAGGATGTGCCAGTTATTGAACTTACCCTGAGCTGTATGAGTAATAAGGATGTGCCAGTTATTGAACTTACGCTGAGCTGTATGAGTAATAAGGATGTGGTAGTTATTGAACTTACCCTGAGCTGTATGAGTAATAAGGATGTGCCAGTTATTGAACTTACCCTGAGCTGTATGAGTAATAAGGATGTCCCAGTTATTGAGCTTACCCTGAGCTGTATGAGTAATAAGGATGTGCCAGTTATTGAACTTACCCTCAGCTGTATGAGTAATAAGGATGTCCCAATTATTGAACTTACCTTGAGTTGTATGAGTAATAAGGATGTGCCAGTTATTGAACTTACCCTGAGCTGTATGAGTAATAAGGATGTCCCAGTTATTGAACTTACCTTGAGCTGTTTGAGTAATAAGGATGTCCTAGTTATTGAACTTACCCTGAGCTGTATGACTAATAAGGATGTCCCAGTTATTGAACTTACCCTGGGCTGTATGAGTAATAAGGATGTCCCAGTTATTGAACTTACCCTGTGCTGTATGAGTAAAAAGGATGTCCCAGTTATTGAACTTATTCTGAGCTGTATGAGTAATAAGGATGTCCCAGTTATTGAACTTACCCTGAGCTGTATGATTAATAAGGATGTCCCAGTTATTGAACTTACCCTGAGCTGTATGAGTAATAAGGATATCTCAGTTATTGAACTTACCCTGAGCTGTATGAGTAATAAGGATGTCCCAGTTATTGAACTTACCCTGAGCTGTATGAGTTATACGGATATCTCAGTTATTGAACTTACCCTGAGCTGTATGAGTAATAAGGATGTCCCAGTTATTGAACTTACCCTGAGCTGTATGAGTAATAAGGATTTCCCTGTTATTGAACTTACCCTGAGCTGTATGAGTAATAAGGATGTCCCAGTTATTGAACTTACCCTGAGCTGTATGAGTAATAAGGATGTCCCTATTATTGAACTTACCTTGAGCTGTATCAGTAATAAGGATGTCCCAGTGATTGAACTTACCCTGTGCTGTATGATTAATAAGGATGTCCCAATTATTGAACTTACCTTGAGCTGTATGAGTAATAAGGATGTCCCAATTATTGAACTTACCTGGAGCTGTATGAGTAATAAGTATGTCCCAGTGATTGAACTTACCCTGAGCTGTATGAGTAATAAGGATGTCCCAATTATTGAACTTACCTTGAGCTGTATGAGTAATAAGGATGTCCCAGTGATTGAACTTACCCTGAGCTGTATGAGTAATAAGGATGTCCCAATTATTGAACTTACCTTGAGCTGTATGAGTAATAAGGATGTCCCAGTGATTGAACTTACCCTGAGCTGTATGAGTAATAAGGATGTCCCAATTATTGAACTTACCTTGAGCTGTATGAGTAATAAAGATGTCCCAATTATTGAACTTACCCTGAGCTCTATGAGTAATAAAGATATGCCAGTTATTCAACTGACCCTGAGCTGTTTGAGTAATAAGGATGTGCCAGTTATTGAACTTACCCTCAGCTGTATGAGTAATAAGGATATGCCAGTTATTGAACTTACCATGAGCTGTATGAGTAATAAGGACGTGCCAGTTAATGAACTTACCCTGAGCTGTATGAGTAATAAGGATGTGCCAGTTATTGAACTTACCCTGAGCTGTATGAGTAATAAGGATGTGCCAGTTATTGAACTTACCCTGAGCTGTATGAGTAATAAGGATGTCCCAGTTATTGAACTTACCTTGAGCTGTATGAGTAATAAGGATGTCCCAGTCATTGAACTTACCCTGAGCTGTATGAGTAATAAGGATGTGCCAGTTATTGAACTTACCCTGAGCTGTATGAGTAATAAGGATGTCCCAATTATTGAACTTACCTTGAGTTGTATGAGTAATAAGAATGTCCCAGTGATTGAACTTACCTTGAGCTGTATGAGTAATAATGATGTCCCAGTGATTGAACCTACCTTGAGCTGTATGAGTAATAAGAATGTCCCAGTGATTGAACTTACCCTGAGCTGTATGAGTAATAAGGATGTCCCAGTTATTGAACTTACCTTGAGCTGTATGAGTAATAAGGATGTCCTAGTTATTGAACTTACCCTAAGCTGTATGACTAATAAGGATGTCCCAGTTATTGAACTTACCCTGAGCTGTATGAGTAATAAGGATGTCCCAGTTATTGAACTTACCCTGTGCTGTATGAGTAATAAGGATGTCCCAGTTATTGAACTTATTCTGAGCTGTATGAGTAATAAGGATGTCCCAGTTATTGAACTTACCCTGAGCTGTATGAGTAATAAGGATGTCCCAGTTATTGAACTTACCCTGAGCTGTATGAGTAATAAGGATATCTCAGTTATTGAACTTACCCTGAGCTGTATGAGTAATAAGGATGTCCCAGTTATTGAACTTACCCTGAGCTGTATGAGTTATACGGATATCTCAGTTATTGAACTTACCCTGAGCTGTATGAGTAATAAGGATGTCCCAGTTATTGAACTTACCCTGAGCTGTATGAGTAATAAGGATTTCCCAGTTATTGAACTTACCCTGAGCTGTATGAGTAATAAGGATGTCCCAGTTATTGAACTTACCCTGAGCTGTATGAGTAATAAGGATGTCCAAGTTATTGAACTTAACTTGAGCTGTATGAGTGATAAGGATGTCCCTATTATTGAACTTACCTTGAGCTGTATCAGTAATAAGGATGTCCCAGTGATTGAACTTACCCTGTGCTGTATGATTAATAAGGATGTCCCAATTATTGAACTTACCTTGAGCTGTATGAGTAATAAGGATGTCCCAATTATTGAACTTACCTTGAGCTGTATGAGTAATAAGTATGTCCCAGTGATTGAACTTACCCTGAGCTGTACGAGTAATAAGGATGTCCCAATTATTGAACTTACCTTGAGCTGTATGAGTAATAAGGATGTCCCAGTGATTGAACTTACCCTGAGCTGTATGAGTAATAAGGATGTCCCAATTATTGAACTTACCTTGAGCTGTATGAGTAATAAGGATGTCCCAGTGATTGAACTTACCCTGAGCTGTATGAGTAATAAGGATGTCCCAATTATTGAACTTACCTTGAGCTGTATGAGTAATAAAGATGTCCCAATTATTGAACTTCCCCTGAGCTCTATGAGTAATAAAGATGTGCCAGTTATTCAACTGACCCTGAGCTGTTTGAGTAATAAGGATGTGCCAGTTATTGAACTTACCCTCAGCTGTATGAGTAATAAGGATATGCCAGTTATTGAACTTACCATGAGCTGTATGAGTAATAAGGATGTGCCAGTTAATGAACTTACCCTGAGCTGTATGAGTAATAAGGATGTGCCAGTTATTGAACTTACCCTGAGCTGTATGAGTAATAAGGATGTGCCAGTTATTGAACTTACCCTGAGCTGTATGAGTAATAAGGATGTCCCAGTTATTGAACTTACCTTGAGCTGTATGAGTAATAAGGATGTCCCAGTCATTGAACTTACCCTGAGCTGTATGAGTAATAAGGATGTGCCAGTTATTGAACTTACCCTGAGCTGTATGAGTAATAAGGATGTCCCAATTATTGAACTTACCTTGAGTTGTATGAGTAATAAGAATGTCCCAGTGATTGAACTTACCTTGAGCTGTATGAGTAATAATGATGTCCCAGTGATTGAACCTACCTTGAGCTGTATGAGTAATAAGAATGTCCCAGTGATTGAACTTACCCTGAGCTGTATGAGTAATAAGGATGTCACAGTTATTGAACTTACCCTGAGCTGTATGAGTAATAAGGATGTCCCAGTTATTGAACTTACCCTGAGCTGTCTGAGTAATAAGGATGTCCCAGTTATTGAACTTACCCAGAGCTGTATGAGTAATAAGGATGTCCCAGTTATTGAACTTACCCTGAGCTGTATGAGTAATAAGGATTCCCAGTTATTGAACTTACCCTGAGCTGTATGAGTAATAAGGATGTCCAAGTTATTAAACTTAACTTGAGCTGTATGAGTGATAAGGATGTCCCAATTATTGAACTTACCTTGAGCTGTATGAGTAATAAGGATGTCCCAGTGATTGAACTTACCCTGAGCTGTATGAGTAATAAGGATGTCCCAATTATTGAACTTACCTTGAGCTGTATGAGTAATAAGGATGTCCCAATTATTGAACTTACCATGAGCTGTATGAGTAATAAGGATGTCCCAGTGATTGAACTTACCCTGAGCTGTATGAGTAATAAGAATGTCCCAATTATTGAACTTACCTTGAGCTGTATGAGTAATAAGGATGTCCCAGTGATTGAACTTACCCGGAGCTGTATGAGTAATAAGGATGTCCCAATTATTGAACTTACCTTGAGCTGTATGAGTATTAAGAATGTCCCAGTGATTGAACTTACCCTGAGCTGTATGAGTAATAAGGATGTCCCAATTATTGAACTTACCTTGAGCTGTATGAGTAATAAAGATGTCCCAATTATTGAACATACCCTGAGCTGTATGAGTAATAAGGATGTCCCAGTTATTGAACTTACCCTGAGCTGTATGAGTAATAAGGATTTCCCAGTTATTGAACTTACCCTGAGCTCTATGAGTAATAAGGATGTCCCAGTGATTGAACTTACCCTGAGCTGTATGAGTAATAAGGATGTCCCAATTATTGAACTTACCTTGAGCTGTATGAGTAATAAGGATGTCCCAGTGATTGAACTTACCCTGAGCTGTATGAGTAATAAGGATGTCCCAATTATTGAACTTACCTTGAGCTGTATGAGTAATAAGGATGTCCCAGTGATTGAACTTACCCTGAGCTGTATGAGTAATAAGGATGTCCCAGTGATTGAACTTACCCTGAGCTGTATGAGTAATAAGGATGTCCCAGTTATTGAACTTACCCTGAGCTGTATGAGTAATAAGGATGTCCCAGTTATTGAACTTACCCTGAGCTGTATGAGTAATAAGGATTTCCCAGTTATTGAACTTACCCTGAGCTCTATGAGTAATAAGGATGTCCCAGTTATTGAACTTACCCTGAGCTGTATGAGTAATAAGGATGTCCCAGTGATTGAACTTACCCTGAGCTGTATGAGTAATAAGGATGTCCCAATTATTGAACTTACCTTGAGCTGTATGAGTAATAAGGATGTCCCAGTGATTGAACTTACCCTGAGCTGTATGAGTAATAAGGATGTCCCAATTATTGAACTTACCTTGAGCTGTATGAGTAATAAGGATGTCCCAGTGATTGAACTTACCCTGAGCTGTATGAGTAATAAGGATGTCCCAATTATTGAACTTACCTTGAGCTGTATGAGTAATAAAGATGTCCCAATTATTGAACTTACCCTGAGCTCTATGAGTAATAAAGATGTGCCAGTTATTCAACTGACCCTGAGATGTTTGAGTAATAAGGATGTGCCAGTTATTGAACTTACCCTCAGCTGTATGAGTAATAAGGATATGCCAGTTATTGAACTTACCATGAGCTGTATGTGTAATAAGGATGTGCCAGTTAATGAACTTACCCTGAGCTGTATGAGTAATAATGATGTGCCAGTTATTGAACTTACCCTGAGCTGTATGAGTAATAAAGATGTGCCAGTTATTGAACTTACCCTGAGCTGTATGAGTAATAATGATGTCCCAGTGATTGAACCTACCTTGAGCTGTATGAGTAATAAGGATGTCCCACTGATTAAACTTATCCTGAGCTGTATGAGTAATAAGGATGTGCCAGTTATTGAACGTACCCTGAGCTGTATGAGTAATAAGGATGTCCCAGTTATTGAACTTACCTTGAGCTGTATGAGTAATAAGGATGTCCTAGTTATTGAACTTACCCTGAGCTGTATGACTAATAAGGATATCTCAGTTATTGAACTTACCCTGAGCTGTATGAGTAATAAGGATGTCCCAGTTATTGAACTTACCCTGAGCTGTATGAGTAATAAGGATGTCCCAGTGATTGAACTTACCGTGAGCTGTATCAGTAATAAGGATGTCCCAGTTATTGAACTTACCCTGAGCTGTATGAGTAATAAGTATGTCCCAGTTATTGAACTTACCCTGAGCTGTATGAGTAATAAGGATGTCCCAGTGATTGAACTTTCCCTGACCTGTATGAGTAATAAAGATGTCCCAGTTATTCAACTTACCCTCAGCTGTATGAGTAATAAGGATGTCCCAGTTATTGAACTTACCCTGAGCTGTATGAGTAATAAGGATGACCCAGTGATTGAACTTACCCTGAGCTGTATGAGTAATAAGGATGTCCCAGTTATTGAACTTACCCTGAGCTGTATGAGTAATAAGGATTTCCCAGTTATTGAACTGACCCTGAGCTGTTTGAGAAATAAGGATGTGCCAGTTATTGAACTTACCCTCAGCTGTATGAGTAATAAGGATATGCCAGTTATTGAACTTACCCTGAGCTGTATGAGTAATAAGGATGTGCCAGTTATTGAACTTACCCTGAGCTGTATGAGTAATAAGGATGTGCCAGTTATTGAACTTACGCTGAGCTGTATGAGTAATAAGGATGTGGTAGTTATTGAACTTACCCTGAGCTGTATGAGTAATAAGGATGTGCCAGTTATTGAACTTACCCTGAGCTGTATGAGTAATAAGGATGTCCCAGTTATTGAGCTTACCCTGAGCTGTATGAGTAATAAGGATGTGCCAGTTATTGAACTTACCCTCAGCTGTATGAGTAATAAGGATGTCCCAATTATTGAACTTACCTTGAGTTGTATGAGTAATAAGGATGTGCCAGTTATTGAACTTACCCTGAGCTGTATGAGTAATAAGGATGTCCCAGTTATTGAACTTACCTTGAGCTGTTTGAGTAATAAGGATGTCCTAGTTATTGAACTTACCCTGAGCTGTATGACTAATAAGGATGTCCCAGTTATTGAACTTACCCTGGGCTGTATGAGTAATAAGGATGTCCCAGTTATTGAACTTACCCTGTGCTGTATGAGTAAAAAGGATGTCCCAGTTATTGAACTTATTCTGAGCTGTATGAGTAATAAGGATGTCCCAGTTATTGAACTTACCCTGAGCTGTATGATTAATAAGGATGTCCCAGTTATTGAACTTACCCTGAGCTGTATGAGTAATAAGGATATCTCAGTTATTGAACTTACCCTGAGCTGTATGAGTAATAAGGATGTCCCAGTTATTGAACTTACCCTGAGCTGTATGAGTTATACGGATATCTCAGTTATTGAACTTACCCTGAGATGTATGAGTAATAAGGATGTCCCAGTTATTGAACTTACCCTGAGCTGTATGAGTAATAAGGATTTCCCTGTTATTGAACTTACCCTGAGCTGTATGAGTAATAAGGATGTCCCAGTTATTGAACTTACCCTGAGCTGTATGAGTAATAAGGATGTCCCTATTATTGAACTTACCTTGAGCTGTATCAGTAATAAGGATGTCCCAGTGATTGAACTTACCCTGTGCTGTATGATTAATAAGGATGTCCCAATTATTGAACTTACCTTGAGCTGTATGAGTAATAAGGATGTCCCAATTATTGAACTTACCTGGAGCTGTATGAGTAATAAGTATGTCCCAGTGATTGAACTTACCCTGAGCTGTATGAGTAATAAGGATGTCCCAATTATTGAACTTACCTTGAGCTGTATGAGTAATAAGGATGTCCCAGTGATTGAACTTACCCTGAGCTGTATGAGTAATAAGGATGTCCCAATTATTGAACTTACCTTGAGCTGTATGAGTAATAAGGATGTCCCAGTGATTGAACTTACCCTGAGCTGTATGAGTAATAAGGATGTCCCAATTATTGAACTTACCTTGAGCTGTATGAGTAATAAAGATGTCCCAATTATTGAACTTACCCTGAGCTCTATGAGTAATAAAGATATGCCAGTTATTCAACTGACCCTGAGCTGTTTGAGTAATAAGGATGTGCCAGTTATTGAACTTACCCTCAGCTGTATGAGTAATAAGGATATGCCAGTTATTGAACTTACCATGAGCTGTATGAGTAATAAGGACGTGCCAGTTAATGAACTTACCCTGAGCTGTATGAGTAATAAGGATGTGCCAGTTATTGAACTTACCCTGAGCTGTATGAGTAATAAGGATGTGCCAGTTATTGAACTTACCCTGAGCTGTATGAGTAATAAGGATGTCCCAGTTATTGAACTTACCTTGAGCTGTATGAGTAATAAGGATGTCCCAGTCATTGAACTTACCCTGAGCTGTATGAGTAATAAGGATGTGCCAGTTATTGAACTTACCCTGAGCTGTATGAGTAATAAGGATGTCCCAATTATTGAACTTACCTTGAGTTGTATTAGTAATAAGAATGTCCCAGTGATTGAACTTACCTTGAGCTGTATGAGTAATAATGATGTCCCAGTGATTGAACCTACCTTGAGCTGTATGAGTAATAAGAATGTCCCAGTGATTGAACTTACCCTGAGCTGTATGAGTAATAAGGATGTCCCAGTTATTGAACTTACCTTGAGCTGTATGAGTAATAAGGATGTCCTAGTTATTGAACTTACCCTGAGCTGTATGACTAATAAGGATGTCCCAGTTATTGAACTTACCCTGAGCTGTATGAGTAATAAGGATGTCCCAGTTATTGAACTTACCCTGTGCTGTATGAGTAATAAGGATGTCCCAGTTATTGAACTTATTCTGAGCTGTATGAGTAATAAGGATGTCCCAGTTATTGAACTTACCCTGAGCTGTATGAGTAATAAGGATGTCCCAGTTATTGAACTTACCCTGAGCTGTATGAGTAATAAGGATATCTCAGTTATTGAACTTACCCTGAGCTGTATGAGTAATAAGGATGTCCCAGTTATTGAACTTACCCTGAGCTGTATGAGTTATACGGATATCTCAGTTATTGAACTTACCCTGAGCTGTATGAGTAATAAGGATGTCCCAGTTATTGAACTTACCCTGAGCTGTATGAGTAATAAGGATTTCCCAGTTATTGAACTTACCCTGAGCTGTATGAGTAATAAGGATGTCCCAGTTATTGAACTTACCCTGAGCTGTATGAGTAATAAGGATGTCCAAGTTATTGAACTTAACTTGAGCTGTATGAGTGATAAGGATGTCCCTATTATTGAACTTACCTTGAGCTGTATCAGTAATAAGGATGTCCCAGTGATTGAACTTACCCTGTGCTGTATGATTAATAAGGATGTCCCAATTATTGAACTTACCTTGAGCTGTATGAGTAATAAGGATGTCCCAATTATTGAACTTACCTTGAGCTGTATGAGTAATAAGTATGTCCCAGTGATTGAACTTACCCTGAGCTGTACGAGTAATAAGGATGTCCCAATTATTGAACTTACCTTGAGCTGTATGAGTAATAAGGATGTCCCAGTGATTGAACTTACCCTGAGCTGTATGAGTAATAAGGATGTCCCAATTATTGAACTTACCTTGAGCTGTATGAGTAATAAGGATGTCCCAGTGATTGAACTTACCCTGAGCTGTATGAGTAATAAGGATGTCCCAATTATTGAACTTACCTTGAGCTGTATGAGTAATAAAGATGTCCCAATTATTGAACTTACCCTGAGCTCTATGAGTAATAAAGATGTGCCAGTTATTCAACTGACCCTGAGCTGTTTGAGTAATAAGGATGTGCCAGTTATTGAACTTACCCTCAGCTGTATGAGTAATAAGGATATGCCAGTTATTGAACTTACCATGAGCTGTATGAGTAATAAGGATGTGCCAGTTAATGAACTTACCCTGAGCTGTATGAGTAATAAGGATGTGCCAGTTATTGAACTTACCCTGAGCTGTATGAGTAATAAGGATGTGCCAGTTATTGAACTTACCCTGAGCTGTATGAGTAATAAGGATGTCCCAGTTATTGAACTTACCTTGAGCTGTATGAGTAATAAGGATGTCCCAGTCATTGAACTTACCCTGAGCTGTATGAGTAATAAGGATGTGCCAGTTATTGAACTTACCCTGAGCTGTATGAGTAATAAGGATGTCCCAATTATTGAACTTACCTTGAGTTGTATGAGTAATAAGAATGTCCCAGTGATTGAACTTACCTTGAGCTGTATGAGTAATAATGATGTCCCAGTGATTGAACCTACCTTGAGCTGTATGAGTAATAAGAATGTCCCAGTGATTGAACTTACCCTGAGCTGTATGAGTAATAAGGATGTCACAGTTATTGAACTTACCCTGAGCTGTATGAGTAATAAGGATGTCCCAGTTATTGAACTTACCCTGAGCTGTCTGAGTAATAAGGATGTCCCAGTTATTGAACTTACCCAGAGCTGTATGAGTAATAAGGATGTCCCAGTTATTGAACTTACCCTGAGCTGTATGAGTAATAAGGATTCCCAGTTATTGAACTTACCCTGAGCTGTATGAGTAATAAGGATGTCCAAGTTATTAAACTTAACTTGAGCTGTATGAGTGATAAGGATGTCCCAATTATTGAACTTACCTTGAGCTGTATGAGTAATAAGGATGTCCCAGTGATTGAACTTACCCTGAGCTGTATGAGTAATAAGGATGTCCCAATTATTGAACTTACCTTGAGCTGTATGAGTAATAAGGATGTCCCAATTATTGAACTTACCATGAGCTGTATGAGTAATAAGGATGTCCCAGTGATTGAACTTACCCTGAGCTGTATGAGTAATAAGAATGTCCCAATTATTGAACTTACCTTGAGCTGTATGAGTAATAAGGATGTCCCAGTGATTGAACTTACCCGGAGCTGTATGAGTAATAAGGATGTCCCAATTATTGAACTTACCTTGAGCTGTATGAGTATTAAGAATGTCCCAGTGATTGAACTTACCCTGAGCTGTATGAGTAATAAGGATGTCCCAATTATTGAACTTACCTTGAGCTGTATGAGTAATAAAGATGTCCCAATTATTGAACATACCCTGAGCTGTATGAGTAATAAGGATGTGCTAGTTATTGAACTGACCCTGAGCTGTTTGAGAAATAAGGATGTGCCAGTTATTGAACTTACCCTCAGCTGTATGAGTAATAAGGATATGCCAGTTATTGAACTTACCCTGAGCTGTATGAGTAATAAGGATGTGCCAGTTATTGAACTTACCCTGAGCTGTATGAGTAATAAGGATGTGCCAGTTATTGAACTTACGCTGAGCTGTATGAGTAATAAGGATGTGCCAGTTATTGAACTTACCCTGAGCTGTATGAGTAATAAGGATGTGCCAGTTATTGAACTTACCCTGAGCTGTATGAGTAATAAGGATGTCCCAGTTATTGAACTTACCTTGAGCTGTATGAGTAATAAGGATGTCCAAGTCATTGAGCTTACCCTGAGCTGTATGAGTAATAAGGATGTGCCAGTTATTGAACTTACCCTGAGCTGTATGAGTAATAAGGATGTCCCAATTATTGAACTTACCTTGAGTTGTATGAGTAATAAGGATGTGCCAGTTATTGAACTTACCCTGAGCTTATGAGTAATAAGGATGTCCCAGTTATTGAACTTACCTTGAGCTGTATGAGTAATAAGGATGTCCTAGTTATTGAACTTACCCTGATCTGTATGACTAATAAGGATGTCCCAGTTATTGAACTTACCCTGAGCTGTATGAGTAATAAGGATGTCCCAGTTATTGAACTTACCCTGTGCTGTATGAGTAATAAGGATGTCCCAGTTATTGAACTTATTCTGAGCTGTATGAGTAATAATGATGTCCCAGTGATTGAACCTACCTTGAGCTGTATGAGTAATAAGAATGTCCCAGTGATTGAACTTACCCTGAGCTGTATGAGTAATAAGGATGTCACAGTTATTGAACTTACCCTGAGCTGTATGAGTAATAAGGATGTCCCAGTTATTGAACTTACCCTGAGCTGTCTGAGTAATAAGGATGTCCCAGTTATTGAACTTACCCAGAGCTGTATGAGTAATAAGGATGTCCCAGTTATTGAACTTACCCTGAGCTGTATGAGTAATAAGGATTCCCAGTTATTGAACTTACCCTGAGCTGTATGAGTAATAAGGATGTCCAAGTTATTAAACTTAACTTGAGCTGTATGAGTGATAAGGATGTCCCAATTATTGAACTTACCTTGAGCTGTATGAGTAATAAGGATGTCCCAGTGATTGAACTTACCCTGAGCTGTATGAGTAATAAGGATGTCCCAATTATTGAACTTACCTTGAGCTGTATGAGTAATAAGGATGTCCCAATTATTGAACTTACCATGAGCTGTATGAGTAATAAGGATGTCCCAGTGATTGAACTTACCCTGAGCTGTATGAGTAATAAGAATGTCCCAATTATTGAACTTACCTTGAGCTGTATGAGTAATAAGGATGTCCCAGTGATTGAACTTACCCGGAGCTGTATGAGTAATAAGGATGTCCCAATTATTGAACTTACCTTGAGCTGTATGAGTATTAAGAATGTCCCAGTGATTGAACTTACCCTGAGCTGTATGAGTAATAAGGATGTCCCAATTATTGAACTTACCTTGAGCTGTATGAGTAATAAAGATGTCCCAATTATTGAACATACCCTGAGCTGTATGAGTAATAAGGATGTGCTAGTTATTGAACTGACCCTGAGCTGTTTGAGAAATAAGGATGTGCCAGTTATTGAACTTACCCTCAGCTGTATGAGTAATAAGGATATGCCAGTTATTGAACTTACCCTGAGCTGTATGAGTAATAAGGATGTGCCAGTTATTGAACTTACCCTGAGCTGTATGAGTAATAAGGATGTGCCAGTTATTGAACTTACGCTGAGCTGTATGAGTAATAAGGATGTGCCAGTTATTGAACTTACCCTGAGCTGTATGAGTAATAAGGATGTGCCAGTTATTGAACTTACCCTGAGCTGTATGAGTAATAAGGATGTCCCAGTTATTGAACTTACCTTGAGCTGTATGAGTAATAAGGATGTCCAAGTCATTGAGCTTACCCTGAGCTGTATGAGTAATAAGGATGTGCCAGTTATTGAACTTACCCTGAGCTGTATGAGTAATAAGGATGTCCCAATTATTGAACTTACCTTGAGTTGTATGAGTAATAAGGATGTGCCAGTTATTGAACTTACCCTGAGCTTATGAGTAATAAGGATGTCCCAGTTATTGAACTTACCTTGAGCTGTATGAGTAATAAGGATGTCCTAGTTATTGAACTTACCCTGATCTGTATGACTAATAAGGATGTCCCAGTTATTGAACTTACCCTGAGCTGTATGAGTAATAAGGATGTCCCAGTTATTGAACTTACCCTGTGCTGTATGAGTAATAAGGATGTCCCAGTTATTGAACTTATTCTGAGCTGTATGAGTAATAAGGATGTCCCAGTTATTGAACTTACCCTGAGCTGTATGAGTAATAAGGATATCTCAGTTATTGAACTTACCCTGAGCTGTATGAGTAATAAGGATGTCCCAGTTATTGAACTTACCCTGAGCTGTATGAGTTATACGGATATCTCAGTTATTGAACTTACCCTGAGCTGTATGAGTAATAAGGATGTCCCAGTTATTGAACTTACCCTGAGCTGTATGAGTAATAAGGATTTCCCAGTTATTGAACTTACCCTGAGCTGTATGAGTAATAAGGATGTCCCAGTTATTGAACTTACCCTGAGCTGTATGAGTAATAAGGATGTCCAAGTTATTGAACTTAACTTGAGCTGTATGAGTGATAAGGATGTCCCTATTATTGAACTTACCTTGAGCTGTATCAGTAATAAGGATGTCCCAGTGATTGAACTTACCCTGTGCTGTGTGATTAATAAGGATGTCCCAATTATTGAACTTACCTTGAGCTGTATGAGTAATAAGGATGTCCCAATTATTGAACTTACCTTGAGCTGTATGAGTAGTAAGTATGTCCCAGTGATTGAACTTACCCTGAGCTGTATGAGTAATAAGGATGTCCCAATTATTGAACTTACCTTGAGCTGTATGAGTAATAAGGATGTCCCAGTGATTGAACTTACCCTGAGCTGTATGAGTAATAAGGATGTCCCAATTATTGAACTTACCTTGAGCTGTATGAGTAATAAGGATGTCCCAGTGATTGAACTTACCCTGAGCTGTATGAGTAATAAGGATGTCCCAATTATTGAACTTACCTTGAGCTGTATGAGTAATAAAGATGTCCCAATTATTGAACTTACCCTGAGCTCTATGAGTAATAAAGATGTGCCAGTTATTCAACTGACCCTGAGATGTTTGAGTAATAAGGATGTGCCAGTTATTGAACTTACCCTCAGCTGTATGAGTAATAAGGATATGCCAGTTATTGAACTTACCATGAGCTGTATGAGTAATAAGGATGTGCCAGTTAATGAACTTACCCTGATCTGTATGAGTAATAATGATGTGCCAGTTATTGAACTTACCCTGAGCTGTATGAGTAATAAGGATGTGCCAGTTATTGAACTTACCCTGAGCTGTATGAGTAATAATGATGTCCCAGTGATTGAACCTACCTTGAGCTGTATGAGTAATAAGGATGTCCCACTGATTAAACTTATCCTGAGCTGTATGAGTAATAAGGATGTGCCAGTTATTGAACGTACCCTGAGCTGTATGAGTAATAAGGATGTCCCAGTGATTGAACTTACCCTGAGCTGTATGAGTAATAAGGATGTCCCAGTTATTGAACTTACCCTGAGCTGTATGAGTAATAAGTATGTCCCAGTTATTGAACTTACCCTGAGCTGTATGAGTAATAAGGATGTCCCAGTGATTGAACTTTCCCTGACCTGTATGAGTAATAAAGATGTCCCAGTTATTCAACTTACCCTCAGCTGTATGAGTAATAAGGATGTCCCAGTTATTGAACTTACCCTGAGCTGTATGAGTAATAAGGATGACCCAGTGATTGAACTTACCCTGAGCTGTATGAGTAATAAGGATGTCCCAGTTATTGAACTTACCCTGAGCTGTATGAGTAATAAGGATGTCCCAGTTATTGAACTTACCCTGAGCTGTATGAGTAATAAGGATGTCCCAGTGATTCAACTTACACTGAGCTGTATGAGTAATAAGGATGACCCAGTGATTGAACTTTCCCTGAGCTGTATAAGTAATAAGGATGTCCCAGTTATTGAACTTTCCCTGAGCTGTATGAGTAATAAGGATGTCCCAGTTATTGAACTTACCCTGAGCTGTATGAGTAATAAGGATGTCCCAGTTATTGAACTTACCCTGAGCTGTATGAGTAATAAGGATGTCCCAGTGATTGAACTTACCCTGAGCTGTATGAGCAATAAGGATGTCCCAGTTATTGAACTTACCCTGAGCTGTATGAGTAATAAGGATGTGCCAGTTATTGAACTTACCCTGAGCTGTATGAGTAATAAGGATGTCCCAGTTATTGAACTTACCCTGAGCTGTATGAGTAATAAGGATGTCCCAGTTATTGAACTTACCCTGAGCTGTATGAGTAATAAGGATGTCCCAGTTATTGAACTTACCCTGAGCTGTATGAGTAATAAGGATGTCCCAGTGATTGAACTTACCCTGAGCTGTATGAGTAATAAGGATGTCCCAGTTATTGAACTTACCCTGAGATGTATGAGTAATAAGGATGTCCCAGTTATTGAACTTAACTTGAGCTGTATGAGTGATAAGGATGTCCCAGTTATTGAACTTACCTTGAGCTGTATCAGTAATAAGGATGTCCCAGTGATTGAACTTACCCTGAGCTGTATGAGTAATAAGGATGTCCCAATTATTGAACTTACCTTGAGCTGTATGAGTAATAAGGATGTCCCAATTATTGAACTTACCTTGAGCTGTATGAGTAATAAGGATGTCCCAGTGATTGAACTTACCCTGAGCTGTATGAGTAATAAGGATGTCCCAATTATTGAACTTACCTTGAGCTGTATGAGTAATAAGGATGTCCCAGTGATTGAACTTACCCTGAGCTGTATGAGTAATAAGGATGTCCCAATTATTGAACTTACCTTGAGCTGTATGAGTAATAAGGATGTCCCAGTGATTGAACTTACCCTGAGCTGTATGAGTAATAAGGATGTCCCAGTGATTGAACTTACCCTGAGCTGTATGAGTAATTAGGATGTCCCAGTTATTGAACTTACCCTGAGCTGTATGAGTAATAAGGATGTCCCAGTTATTGAACTTAACCTGTGCTGTATGAGTAATAAGGATGTCCCAGTTATTGAACTTACCCTGAGATGTATGAGTAATAAGGATGTGCCAGTTATTGAACTTACCCTGAGCTGTATGAGTAATAAGGATGTGCCAGATATTGAACTTACCCTGAGCTGTATGAGTAATAAGAATGTCCCAGTGATTGAAATTACCTTGAGCTGGATGAGTAATAAGGATGTCCCAGTGATTGAACTTACCTTGAGCTGTATGAGTAATAAGGATGTCCCTGTGATTGAACTTATCCTGAGCTGTATGAGTAATAAGGATGTGCCAGTTATTGAACTTACCCTGAGCTGTATGAGTAATAAGGATGTCCCAGTTATTGAACTTACCTTGAGCTGTATGAGTAATAAGGATGTCCCAGTTATTGAACTTACCCTGAGCTGTATGACTAATAAGGATGTCCCAGTTATT
Organism: Narcine bancroftii; assembly: GCF_036971445.1. Lineage (NCBI taxonomy): Eukaryota > Metazoa > Chordata > Chondrichthyes > Torpediniformes > Narcinidae > Narcine > Narcine bancroftii. The sequence goes on along the minus strand of NC_091478.1, from coordinate 53,596,931 downwards.
GAACTTAACTTGAGCTGTATGAGTAATAAGGATGTCCCAGTTATTGAACTTACCCTGAGCTGTATGAGTAATAAGGATGTCCCAGTTATTGAACTTACCCTGAGCTGTATGAGTAATAAGGATGTCCCAGTGATTGAACTTACCATGAGATGTATGAGTAATAAGGATGTCCCAGTTATTGAACTTACCCTGAGCTGTATGAGTAATAAGGATATCTCAGTTATTGAACTTACCCTGAGCTGTATGAGTAATAAGGATGTGCCAGTCATTGAACTTACCCTGAGCTGTATGAGTAATAAGGATGTCCCAGTTATTGAACTTTCCCTGAGCTGTATGAGTAATAAGGATGTGCCAGTTATTGAACTTACGCTGCGCTGTATGAGTAATAAGGATGTCCCAGTTATTGAACTTACCCTGAGCTGTATGAGTAATAAGGATGTCCCAATTATTGAACTTACCCTGAGCTGTATGAGTAATAACGATGTCCCAATTATTGAACTGACCCTGAGCTGTTTGAGTAATAAGGATGTGCCAGTTATTGAACTTACCCTCAGCTGTATGAGTAATAAGGATATGCCAGTTATTGAACTTACCCTGAGCTGTATGAGTTATAAAGATGTGCCAGTTATTAAACTTACCCTGAGCTGTATGAGTAATAAGGATGTCCCAGTGATTGAACTTTCCCTTTGCTGTATAAGTAATAAGGATGTCCCATTTATTGAACTTACCCTGACCTGTATGAGTAATAAGGATGTCCCAGTTATTGAACTTACCCTGAGCTATATGAGTAATAAGGATGTCCCAGTTATTGAACTTACCCTGAGCTGTATGAGTAATAAGGATGTCCCAGTTATTGAATTTACCCTGAGCTGTATGAGTAATAAGGATGTCCCAGTGATTGAACTTACCCTGAGCTGTATGAGTAATAAGGATGTCCCACTTATTGAACTTACCCTGAGCTGTATGAGTAATAAGGATGTCCCAGTGATTGAACTTACCCTGAGCTGTATGAGTAATAAGGATGTCCCATTATTGAACTTACCCTGAGCTGTATGAGTAATAAGGATGTCCCAGTTATTGAACTTACCCTGAGCTGTATGAGTAATAAGGATGTCCCAGTCATTGAACTTACCCTGAGCTGTATGAGTAATAAGGATGTCCCAGTTATTGAACTTACCCTGAGCTGTATGAGTAATAAGGATGTCCCAGTGATTGAAATTACCCTGAGCTGTATGAGTAATAAGGATGTCCCAGTTATTGAACTTACCCTGAGCTGTATGAGTAATAAGGATGTCCCAGTCATTGAACTTACCCTGAGCTGTATGAGTAATAAGGATGTCCCAGTCATTGAACTTACCCTGAGCTGTATGAGTAATAAGGATGTCCCAGTGATTGAACTTTCCCTGACCTGTATGAGTAATAAAGATGTCCCAGTTATTGAACTTACCCTGAGCTGTATGAGTAATAAGGATGTCCCAGTTATTGAACTTACCCTGAGCTGTATGAGTAATAAGGATGTCCCAGTGATTGAACTTACCCTGAGCTGTATGAGTAATACAGATGTCCCAGTTATTGAACATACCCTGAGCTGTATGAGTAATAAGGATGTCCCATTTATTGAACTTACCCTGAGCTGTATGAGTAATAAGGATGTCCCAGTGATTGAACTTACCCTGAGCTGTATGAGTAATAAGGATGTCCCAGTGATTGAACTTTCCCTTTGCTGTATAAGTAATAAGGATGTCCCATTTATTGAACTTACCCTGAGCTGTATGAGTAATAAGGATGTCCCAGTTATTGAACTTACCCTGAGCTGTATGAGTAATAAGGATGTCCCAGTTATTGAACTTACCCTGAGCTGTATGAGTAATAAGGATGTCCCAGTTATTGAATTTACCCTGAGCTGTATGAGTAATAAGGATGTCCCAGTGATTGAAATTACCCTGAGCTGTATGAGTAATAAGGATGTCCCAGTGATTGAACTTACCCTGAGCTGTATGAGTAATAAGGATGTCCCAGTTATTGAACTTACCCTGAGCTGTATGAGTAATAAGGATGTCCCAGTTATTGAACTTACCCTGAGCTGTATGAGTAATAAGTATCTCCCAGTTATTGAACTTACCCTGAGCTGTATGAGCAATAAGGATGTCCCAGTTATTGAACTTACCCTGAGCTGTATGAGTAATAAGGATGACCCAGTTATTGAACTTACCCTGAGCTGTATGAGTAATAAGGATGACCCAGTTATTGAACTTACCCTGAGCTCTATGAGTAATAAGGATGTCCCAGTGATTGAACTTACCCTGAGCTGTATGAGTAATAAGGATGTGCCAGTTATTGAACTTACCCTGAGCTGTATGAGTAATAAAGATGTGCCAGTTGTTGAACTAACCCTGAGTTGTATGAGTAATAAGGATGTCTCAGTTATTGAACTTACCCTGAGCTGTATGAGTAATAAGGATGTCCCAGTTATTGAACTTAACCTGAGCTGTATGAGAAATAAGGATGTCCCAGTTATTGAACTTACCCTGAGCTGTATGAGTAATAAGGATGTGCCAGTTATTGAACTTACCCTGAGCTGTATGAGTAATAAGGATGTCCCAGTTATTGAACTTACCCTGAGCTGTATGAGTAATAAGGATGTCCCAGTTATTGAACTTAACCTGTGCTGTATGAGTAATAAGGATGTCCCAGTTATTGAACTTACCCTGAGATGCATGAGTAATAAGGATGTGCCAGTTATTGAACTTACCCTGAGCTGTATGAGTAATAAGGATGTCCCAGTTATTGAACTTACCCTGAGCTGTATGAGTAATAAGGATGTCCCAGTTATTGAACTTAACCTGTGCTGTATGAGTAATAAGGATGTCCCAGTTATTGAGCTTACCCAGAGCTGTATGAGTAATAAGGATGTGCCAGTTATTGAACTTACCCTGAGCTGTATGAGTAATAAGGATGTCCCAGTGATTGAACTTACCCTGAGCTGTATGAGTAATAAGGATGTCCCAGTGATTGAACTTTCCCTGAGCTGTATGAGTAATAAAGATGTCCCAGATATTGAACTTTCCCTGAGCTGTATGAGTAATAAGGATGTCCCAGTTATTGAACTTACCCTGAGCTGTATGAGTAATAAGGATGTCCCAGTGATTGAACTTACCCTGAGCTGTATGAGTAATAAGGATGTCCCAGTGATTGAACTTACCCTTAGCTGTATGAGTAATAAGGATGTCCCAGTTATTGAACTTACCCTGAGCTGTATGAGTAATAAGGATGTCCCAGTTATTGAACTTACCCTGAGCTGTATGAGTAATAAGGATGTCCCAGTTATTGAACTTAACCTGAGCAGTATGAGAAATAAGGATGTCCCAGTTATTGAACTTACCCTGAGCTGTATGAGTAATAAGGATGTGCCAGTTATTGAACTTACCCTGAGCTGTATGAGTAATAAGGATGTCCCAGTTATTGAACTTACCCTGAGCTGTATGAGTAATAAGGATGTCCCAGTTATTGAACTTAACCTGAGCTGTATGAGTAATAAGGATGTCCCAGTTATTGAACTTACCCTGAGCTGTATGAGTAATAAGGATGTCCCAGTTATTGAACTTACCCTGAGATGTATGAGTAATAAGGATGTCCCAGTTATTGAACTTAACTTGAGCTGTATGAGTGATAAGGATGTCCCAATTATTGAACTTACCTTGAGCTGTATCAGTAATAAGGATGTCCCAGTGATTGAACTTACCCTGAGCTGTATGAGTAATAAGGATGTCCCAATTATTGAACTTACCTTGAGCTGTATGAGTAATAAGGATGTCCCAATTATTGAACTTACCTTGAGTTGTATGAGTAATAAGGATGTCCCAGTGATTGAACTTACCCTGAGCTGTATGAGTAATAAGGATGTCCCAATTATTGAACTTACCTTGAGCTGTATGAGTAATAAGGATGTCCCAGTGATTGAACTTACCCTGAGCTGTATGAGTAATAAGGATGTCCCAATTATTGAACTTACCTTGAGCTGTATGAGTAATAAGGATGTCCCAGTGATTGAACTTACCCTGAGCTGTATGAGTAATAAGGATATCCCAGTGATTGAACTTACCCTGAGCTGTATGAGTAATAAGGATGTCCCAGTTATTGAACTTACCCTGAGCTGTATGAGTAATAAGGATGTCCCAGTTATTGAACTTAACCTGTGCTGTATGAGTAATAAGGATGTCCCAGTTATTGAACTTACCCTGAGATGTATGAGTAATAAGGATGTGCCAGTTATTGAACTTACCCTGAGCTGTATGAGTAATAAGGATGTGCCAGATATTGAACTTACCCTGAGCTGTATGAGTAATAAGGATGTCCCAATTATTGAACTTACCTTGAGTTGTATGAGTAATAAGAATGTCCCAGTGATTGAAATTACCTTGAGCTGTATGAGTAATAAGGATGTCCCAGTGATTGAACTTACCTTGAGCTGTATGAGTAATAAGGATGTCCCTGTGATTGAACTTATCCTGAGCTGTATGAGTAATAAGGATGTGCCAGTTATTGAACTTACCCTGAGCTGTATGAGTAATAAGGATGTCCCAGTTATTGAACTTACCTTGAGCTGTATGAGTAATAAGGATGTCCCAGTTATTGAACTTACCCTGAGCTGTATGACTAATAAGGATGTCCCAGTTATTGAACTTAACTTGAGCTGTATGAGTAATAAGGATGTCCCAGTTATTGAACTTACCCTGAGTTGTATGAGTAATAAGGATGTCCCAGTTATTGAACTTACCCTGAGCTGTATGAGTAATAAGGATGTCCCAGTGATTGAACTTACCATGAGATGTATGAGTAATAAGGATGTCCCAGTTATTGAACTTACCCTGAGCTGTATGAGTAATAAGGATGTCCCAGTTATTGAACTTACCCTGAGATGTATGAGTAATAAGGATGTCCCAGTTATTGAACTTACCCTGAGCTGTATGAGTAATAAGGATGTCCCAGTTATTGAACTTACCCTGAGCTGTATGAGTAATAAGGATGTCCCAGTTATTGAACTTAACCTGTGCTGTATGAGTAATAAGGATGTCCCAGTTATTGAACTTACCCTGAGATGCATGAGTAATAAGGATGTGCCAGTTATTGAACTTACCCTGAGCTGTATGAGTAATAAGGATGTCCCAGTTATTGAACTTACCCTGAGCTGTATGAGTAATAAGGATGTCCCAGTTATTGAACTTAACCTGTGCTGTATGAGTAATAAGGATGTCCCAGTTATTGAGCTTACCCAGAGCTGTATGAGTAATAAGGATGTGCCAGTTATTGAACTTACCCTGAGCTGTATGAGTAATAAGGATGTCCCAGTGATTGAACTTACCCTGAGCTGTATGAGTAATAAGGATGTCCCAGTGATTGAACTTTCCCTGAGCTGTATGAGTAATAAGGATGTCCCAGATATTGAACTTTCCCTGAGCTGTATGAGTAATAAGGATGTCCCAGTTATTGAACTTACCCTGAGCTGTATGAGTAATAAGGATGTCCCAGTGATTGAACTTACCCTGAGCTGTATGAGTAATAAGGATGTCCCAGTGATTGAACTTACCCTTAGCTGTATGAGTAATAAGGATGTGCCAGTTATTGAACTTACCCTGAGCTGTATGAGTAATAAGGATGTCCCAGTTATTGAACTTACCCTGAGCTGTATGAGTAATAAGGATGTCCCAGTTATTGAACTTAACCTGAGCTGTATGAGAAATAAGGATGTCCCAGTTATTGAACTTACCCTGAGCTGTATGAGTAATAAGGATGTGCCAGTTATTGAACTTACCCTGAGCTGTATGAGTAATAAGGATGTCCCAGTTATTGAACTTACCCTGAGCTGTATGAGTAATAAGGATGTCCCAGTTATTGAACTTAACCTGAGCTGTATGAGTAATAAGGATGTCCCAGTTATTGAACTTACCCTGAGATGTATGAGTAATAAGGATGTCCCAGTTATTGAACTTAACTTGAGCTGTATGAGTGATAAGGATGTCCCAATTATTGAACTTACCTTGAGCTGTATCAGTAATAAGGATGTCCCAGTGATTGAACTTACCCTGAGCTGTATGAGTAATAAGGATGTCCCAATTATTGAACTTACCTTGAGCTGTATGAGTAATAAGGATGTCCCAATTATTGAACTTACCTTGAGCTGTATGAGTAATAAGGATGTCCCAGTGATTGAACTTACCCTGAGCTGTATGAGTAATAAGGATGTCCCAATTATTGAACTTACCTTGAGCTGTATGAGTAATAAGGATGTCCCAGTGATTGAACTTACCCTGAGCTGTATGAGTAATAAGGATGTCCCAATTATTGAACTTACCTTGAGCTGTATGAGTAATAAGGATGTCCCAGTGATTGAACTTACCCTGAGCTGTATGAGTAATAAGGATGTCCCAGTGATTGAACTTACCCTGAGCTGTATGAGTAATAAGGATGTCCCAGTTATTGAACTTACCCAGAGCTGTATGAGTAATAAGGATGTCCCAGTTATTGAACTTAACCTGTGCTGTATGAGTAATAAGGATGTCCCAGTTATTGAACTTACCCTGAGATGTATGAGTAATAAGGATGTGCCAGTTATTGAACTTACCCTGAGCTGTATGAGTAATAAGGATGTGCCAGATATTGAACTTACCCTGAGCTGTATGAGTAATAAGGATGTCCCAATTATTGAACTTACCTTGAGTTGTATGAGTAATAAGAATGTCCCAGTGATTGAAATTACCTTGAGCTGTATGAGTAATAAGGATGTCCCAGTGATTGAACTTACCTTGAGCTGTATGAGTAATAAGGATGTCCCTGTGATTGAACTTATCCTGAGCTGTATGAGTAATAAGGATGTGCCAGTTATTGAACTTACCCTGAGCTGTATGAGTAATAAGGATGTCCCAGTTATTGAACTTACCTTGAGCTGTATGAGTAATAAGGATGTCCCAGTTATTGAACTTACCCTGAGCTGTATGACTAATAAGGATGTCCCAGTTATTGAACTTAACTTGAGCTGTATGAGTAATAAGGATGTCCCAGTTATTGAACTTACCCTGAGTTGTATGAGTAATAAGGATGTCCCAGTTATTGAACTTACCCTGAGCTGTATGAGTAATAAGGATGTCCCAGTGATTGAACTTACCATGAGATGTATGAGTAATAAGGATGTCCCAGTTATTGAACTTACCCTGAGCTGTATGAGTAATAAGGATATCTCAGTTATTGAACTTACCCTGAGCTGTATGAGTAATAAGGATGTGCCAGTCATTGAACTTACCCTGAGCTGTATGAGTAATAAGGATGTCCCAGTTATTGAACTTTCCCTGAGCTGTATGAGTAATAAGGATGTGCCAGTTATTGAACTTACCCTGCGCTGTATGAGTAATAAGGATGTCCCAGTTATTGAACTTACCCTGAGCTGTATGAGTAATAAGGATGTCCCAATTATTGAACTTACCCTGAGCTGTATGAGTAATAACGATGTCCCAATTATTGAACTGACCCTGAGCTGTTTGAGTAATAAGGATGTGCCAGTTATTGAACTTACCCTCAGCTGTATGAGTAATAAGGATATGCCAGTTATTGAACTTACCCTGAGCTGTATGACTTATAAAGATGTGCCAGTTATTAAACTTACCCTGAGCTGTATGAGTAATAAGGATGTCCCAGTGATTGAACTTTCCCTTTGCTGTATAAGTAATAAGGATGTCCCATTTATTGAACTTACCCTGACCTGTATGAGTAATAAGGATGTCCCAGTTATTGAACTTACCCTGAGCTATATGAGTAATAAGGATGTCCCAGTTATTGAACTTACCCTGAGCTGTATGAGTAATAAGGATGTCCCAGTTATTGAATTTACCCTGAGCTGTATGAGTAATAAGGATGTCCCAGTGATTGAACTTACCCTGAGCTGTATGAGTAATAAGGATGTCCCACTTATTGAACTTACCCTGAGCTGTATGAGTAATAAGGATGTCCCAGTGATTGAACTTACCCTGAGCTGTATGAGTAATAAGGATGTCCCATTATTGAACTTACCCTGAGCTGTATGAGTAATAAGGATGTCCCAGTTATTGAACTTACCCTGAGCTGTATGAGTAATAAGGATGTCCCAGTCATTGAACTTACCCTGAGCTGTATGAGTAATAAGGATGTCCCAGTTATTGAACTTACCCTGAGCTGTATGAGTAATAAGGATGTCCCAGTGATTGAAATTACCCTGAGCTGTATGAGTAATAAGGATGTCCCAGTTATTGAACTTACCCTGAGCTGTATGAGTAATAAGGATGTCCCAGTCATTGAACTTACCCTGAGCTGTATGAGTAATAAGGATGTCCCAGTCATTGAACTTACCCTGAGCTGTATGAGTAATAAGGATGTCCCAGTGATTGAACTTTCCCTGACCTGTATGAGTAATAAAGATGTCCCAGTTATTGAACTTACCCTGAGCTGTATGAGTAATAAGGATGTCCCAGTTATTGAACTTACCCTGAGCTGTATGAGTAATAAGGATGTCCCAGTGATTGAACTTACCCTGAGCTGTATGAGTAATACAGATGTCCCAGTTATTGAACATACCCTGAGCTGTATGAGTAATAAGGATGTCCCATTTATTGAACTTACCCTGAGCTGTATGAGTAATAAGGATGTCCCAGTGATTGAACTTACCCTGAGCTGTATGAGTAATAAGGATGTCCCAGTGATTGAACTTTCCCTTTGCTGTATAAGTAATAAGGATGTCCCATTTATTGAACTTACCCTGAGCTGTATGAGTAATAAGGATGTCCCAGTTATTGAACTTACCCTGAGCTGTATGAGTAATAAGGATGTCCCAGTTATTGAATTTACCCTGAGCTGTATGAGTAATAAGGATGTCCCAGTGATTGAACTTACCCTGAGCTGTATGAGTAATAAGGATGTCCCAGTGATTGAACTTACCCTGAGCTGTATGAGTAATAAGGATGTCCCAGTTATTGAACTTACCCTGAGCTGTATGAGTAATAAGGATGTCCCAGTTATTGAACTTACCCTGAGCTGTATGAGTAATAAGTATCTCCCAGTTATTGAACTTACCCTGAGCTGTATGAGCAATAAGGATGTCCCAGTTATTGAACTTACCCTGAGCTGTATGAGTAATAAGGATGACCCAGTTATTGAACTTACCCTGAGCTGTATGAGTAATAAGGATGACCCAGTTATTGAACTTACCCTGAGCTCTATGAGTAATAAGGATGTCCCAGTGATTGAACTTACCCTGAGCTGTATGAGTAATAAGGATGTGCCAGTTATTGAACTTACCCTGAGCTGTATGAGTAATAAAGATGTGCCAGTTGTTGAACTAACCCTGAGTTGTATGAGTAATAAGGATGTCTCAGTTATTGAACTTACCCTGAGCTGTATGAGTAATAAGGATGTCCCAGTTATTGAACTTAACCTGAGCTGTATGAGAAATAAGGATGTCCCAGTTATTGAACTTACCCTGAGCTGTATGAGTAATAAGGATGTGCCAGTTATTGAACTTACCCTGAGGTGTATGAGTAATAAGGATGTCCCAGTTATTGAACTTACCCTGAGCTGTATGAGTAATAAGGATGTCCCAGTTATTGAACTTAACCTGTGCTGTATGAGTAATAAGGATGTCCCAGTTATTGAACTTACCCTGAGATGCATGAGTAATAAGGATGTGCCAGTTATTGAACTTACCCTGAGCTGTATGAGTAATAAGGATGTCCCAGTTATTGAACTTACCCTGAGCTGTATGAGTAATAAGGATGTCCCAGTTATTGAACTTAACCTGTGCTGTATGAGTAATAAGGATGTCCCAGTTATTGAGCTTACCCAGAGCTGTATGAGTAATAAGGATGTGCCAGTTATTGAACTTACCCTGAGCTGTATGAGTAATAAGGATGTCCCAGTGATTGAACTTACCCTGAGCTGTATGAGTAATAAGGATGTCCCAGTGATTGAACTTTCCCTGAGCTGTATGAGTAATAAGGATGTCCCAGATATTGAACTTTCCCTGAGCTGTATGAGTAATAAGGATGTCCCAGTTATTGAACTTACCCTGAGCTGTATGAGTAATAAGGATGTCCCAGTGATTGAACTTACCCTGAGCTGTATGAGTAATAAGGATGTCCCAGTGATTGAACTTACCCTTAGCTGTATGAGTAATAAGGATGTCCCAGTTATTGAACTTACCCTGAGCTGTATGAGTAATAAGGATGTCCCAGTGATTGAACTTACCCTGAGCTGTATGAGTAATAAGGATGTCCCAGTTATTGAACTTACCCTGAGCTGTATGAGTAATAAGGATGTCCCAGTTATTGAACTTAACCTGTGCTGTATGAGTAATAAGGATGTCCCAGTTATTGAACTTACCCTGAGATGTATGAGTAATAAGGATGTGCCAGTTATTGAACTTACCCTGAGCTGTATGAGTAATAAGGATGTGCCAGATATTGAACTTACCCTGAGCTGTATGAGGAATAAGGATGTCCCAATTATTGAACTTACCTTGAGTTGTATGAGTAATAAGAATGTCCCAGTGATTGAAATTACCTTGAGCTGTATGAGTAATAAGGATGTCCCAGTGATTGAACTTACCTTGAGCTGTATGAGTAATAAGGATGTCCCTGTGATTGAACTTATCCTGAGCTGTATGAGTAATAAGGATGTGCCAGTTATTGAACTTACCCTGAGCTGTATGAGTAATAAGGATGTCCCAGTTATTGAACTTACCTTGAGCTGTATGAGTAATAAGGATGTCCCAGTTATTGAACTTACCCTGAGCTGTATGACTAATAAGGATGTCCCAGTTATTGAACTTAACTTGAGCTGTATGAGTAATAAGGATGTCCCAGTTATTGAACTTACCCTGAGTTGTATGAGTAATAAGGATGTCCCAGTTATTGAACTTACCCTGAGCTGTATGAGTAATAAGGATGTCCCAGTTATTGAACTTACCCTGAGATGTATGAGTAATAAGGATGTCCCAGTTATTGAACTTACCCTGAGCTGTATGAGTAATAAGGATGTCCCAGTTATTGAACTTACCCTGAGCTGTATGAGTAATAAGGATGTCCCAGTTATTGAACTTACCCTGAGATGTATGAGTAATAAGGATGTCCCAGTTATTGAACTTACCCTGAGCTGTATGAGTAATAAGGATGTCCCAGTTATTGAACTTACCCTGAGCTGTATGAGTAATAAGGATGTCCCAGTTATTGAACTTAACCTGTGCTGTATGAGTAATAAGGATGTCCCAGTTATTGAACTTACCCTGAGATGCATGAGTAATAAGGATGTGCCAGTTATTGAACTTACCCTGAGCTGTATGAGTAATAAGGATGTCCCAGTTATTGAACTTACCCTGAGCTGTATGAGTAATAAGGATGTCCCAGTTATTGAACTTAACCTGTGCTGTATGAGTAATAAGGATGTCCCAGTTATTGAGCTTACCCAGAGCTGTATGAGTAATAAGGATGTGCCAGTTATTGAACTTACCCTGAGCTGTATGAGTAATAAGGATGTCCCAGTGATTGAACTTACCCTGAGCTGTATGAGTAATAAGGATGTCCCAGTGATTGAACTTTCCCTGAGCTGTATGAGTAATAAGGATGTCCCAGATATTGAACTTTCCCTGAGCTGTATGAGTAATAAGGATGTCCCAGTTATTGAACTTACCCTGAGCTGTATGAGTAATAAGGATGTCCCAGTGATTGAACTTACCCTGAGCTGTATGAGTAATAAGGATGTCCCAGTGATTGAACTTACCCTTAGCTGTATGAGTAATAAGGATGTCCCAGTTATTGAACTTACCCTGAGCTGTATGAGTAATAAGGATGTCCCAGTTATTGAACTTACCCTGAGCTGTATGAGTAATAAGGATGTCCCAGTTATTGAACTTAACCTGAGCTGTATGAGAAATAAGGATGTCCCAGTTATTGAACTTACCCTGAGCTGTATGAGTAATAAGGATGTGCCAGTTATTGAACTTACCCTGAGCTGTATGAGTAATAAGGATGTCCCAGTTATTGAACTTACCCTGAGCTGTATGAGTAATAAGGATGTCCCAGTTATTGAACTTAACCTGAGCTGTATGAGTAATAAGGATGTCCCAGTTATTGAACTTACCCTGAGCTGTATGAGTAATAAGGATGTCCCAGTTATTGAACTTACCCTGAGATGTATGAGTAATAAGGATGTCCCAGTTATTGAACTTAACTTGAGCTGTATGAGTGATAAGGATGTCCCAATTATTGAACTTACCTTGAGCTGTATCAGTAATAAGGATGTCCCAGTGATTGAACTTACCCTGAGCTGTATGAGTAATAAGGATGTCCCAATTATTGAACTTACCTTGAGCTGTATGAGTAATAAGGATGTCCCAATTATTGAACTTACCTTGAGCTGTATGAGTAATAAGGATGTCCCAGTGATTGAACTTACCCTGAGCTGTATGAGTAATAAGGATGTCCCAATTATTGAACTTACCTTGAGCTGTATGAGTAATAAGGATGTCCCAGTGATTGAACTTACCCTGAGCTGTATGAGTAATAAGGATGTCCCTGTGATTGAACTTATCCTGAGCTGTATGAGTAATAAGGATGTGCCAGTTATTGAACTTACCCTGAGCTGTATGAGTAATAAGGATGTCCCAGTTATTGAACTTACCTTGAGCTGTATGAGTAATAAGGATGTCCCAGTTATTGAACTTACCCTGAGCTGTATGACTAATAAGGATGTCCCAGTTATTGAACTTAACTTGAGCTGTATGAGTAATAAGGATGTCCCAGTTATTGAACTTACCCTGAGTTGTATGAGTAATAAGGATGTCCCAGTTATTGAACTTACCCTGAGCTGTATGAGTAATAAGGATGTCCCAGTGATTGAACTTACCATGAGATGTATGAGTAATAAGGATGTCCCAGTTATTGAACTTACCCTGAGCTGTATGAGTAATAAGGATATCTCAGTTATTGAACTTACCCTGAGCTGTATGAGTAATAAGGATGTGCCAGTCATTGAACTTACCCTGAGCTGTATGAGTAATAAGGATGTCCCAGTTATTGAACTTTCCCTGAGCTGTATGAGTAATAAGGATGTGCCAGTTATTGAACTTACCCTGCGCTGTATGAGTAATAAGGATGTCCCAGTTATTGAACTTACCCTGAGCTGTATGAGTAATAAGGATGTCCCAATTATTGAACTTACCCTGAGCTGTATGAGTGATAACGATGTCCCAATTATTGAACTGACCCTGAGCTGTTTGAGTAATAAGGATGTGCCAGTTATTGAACTTACCCTCAGCTGTATGAGTAATAAGGATATGCCAGTTATTGAACTTACCCTGAGCTGTATGAGTTATAAAGATGTGCCAGTTATTAAACTTACCCTGAGCTGTATGAGTAATAAGGATGTCCCAGTGATTGAACTTTCCCTTTGCTGTATAAGTAATAAGGATGTCCCATTTATTGAACTTACCCTGACCTGTATGAGTAATAAGGATGTCCCAGTTATTGAACTTACCCTGAGCTATATGAGTAATAAGGATGTCCCAGTTATTGAACTTACCCTGAGCTGTATGAGTAATAAGGATGTCCCAGTTATTGAATTTACCCTGAGCTGTATGAGTAATAAGGATGTCCCAGTGATTGAACTTACCCTGAGCTGTATGAGTAATAAGGATGTCCCACTTATTGAACTTACCCTGAGCTGTATGAGTAATAAGGATGTCCCAGTGATTGAACTTACCCTGAGCTGTATGAGTAATAAGGATGTCCCATTATTGAACTTACCCTGAGCTGTATGAGTAATAAGGATGTCCCAGTTATTGAACTTACCCTGAGCTGTATGAGTAATAAGGATGTCCCAGTCATTGAACTTACCCTGAGCTGTATGAGTAATAAGGATGTCCCAGTTATTGAACTTACCCTGAGCTGTATGAGTAATAAGGATGTCCCAGTGATTGAAATTACCCTGAGCTGTATGAGTAATAAGGATGTCCCAGTTATTGAACTTACCCTGAGCTGTATGAGTAATAAGGATGTCCCAGTCATTGAACTTACCCTGAGCTGTATGAGTAATAAGGATGTCCCAGTCATTGAACTTACCCTGAGCTGTATGAGTAATAAGGATGTCCCAGTGATTGAACTTTCCCTGACCTGTATGAGTAATAAAGATGTCCCAGTTATTGAACTTACCCTGAGCTGTATGAGTAATAAGGATGTCCCAGTTATTGAACTTACCCTGAGCTGTATGAGTAATAAGGATGTCCCAGTGATTGAACTTACCCTGAGCTGTATGAGTAATACAGATGTCCCAGTTATTGAACATACCCTGAGCTGTATGAGTAATAAGGATGTCCCATTTATTGAACTTACCCTGAGCTGTATGAGTAATAAGGATGTCCCAGTGATTGAACTTACCCTGAGCTGTATGAGTAATAAGGATGTCCCAGTGATTGAACTTTCCCTTTGCTGTATAAGTAATAAGGATGTCCCATTTATTGAACTTACCCTGAGCTGTATGAGTAATAAGGATGTCCCAGTTATTGAACTTACCCTGAGCTGTATGAGTAATAAGGATGTCCCAGTTATTGAATTTACCCTGAGCTGTATGAGTAATAAGGATGTCCCAGTGATTGAACTTACCCTGAGCTGTATGAGTAATAAGGATGTCCCAGTGATTGAACTTACCCTGAGCTGTATGAGTAATAAGGATGTCCCAGTTATTGAACTTACCCTGAGCTGTATGAGTAATAAGGATGTCCCAGTTATTGAACTTACCCTGAGCTGTATGAGTAATAAGTATCTCCCAGTTATTGAACTTACCCTGAGCTGTATGAGCAATAAGGATGTCCCAGTTATTGAACTTACCCTGAGCTGTATGAGTAATAAGGATGACCCAGTTATTGAACTTACCCTGAGCTGTATGAGTAATAAGGATGACCCAGTTATTGAACTTACCCTGAGCTCTATGAGTAATAAGGATGTCCCAGTGATTGAACTTACCCTGAGCTGTATGAGTAATAAGGATGTGCCAGTTATTGAACTTACCCTGAGCTGTATGAGTAATAAAGATGTGCCAGTTGTTGAACTAACCCTGAGTTGTATGAGTAATAAGGATGTCTCAGTTATTGAACTTACCCTGTGCTGTATGAGTAATAAGGATGTCCCAGTTATTGAACTTAACCTGAGCTGTATGAGAAATAAGGATGTCCCAGTTATTGAACTTACCCTGAGCTGTATGAGTAATAAGGATATGCCAGTTATTGAACTTACCCTGAGCTGTATGAGTAATAAGGATGTCCCAGTTATTGAACTTACCCTGAGCTGTATGAGTAATAAGGATGTCCCAGTTATTGAACTTAACCTGTGCTGTATGAGTAATAAGGATGTCCCAGTTATTGAACTTACCCTGAGATGCATGAGTAATAAGGATGTGCCAGTTATTGAACTTACCCTGAGCTGTATGAGTAATAAGGATGTCCCAGTTATTGAACTTACCCTGAGCTGTATGAGTAATAAGGATGTCCCAGTTATTGAACTTAACCTGTGCTGTATGAGTAATAAGGATGTCCCAGTTATTGAGCTTACCCAGAGCTGTATGAGTAATAAGGATGTGCCAGTTATTGAACTTACCCTGAGCTGTATGAGTAATAAGGATGTCCCAGTGATTGAACTTACCCTGAGCTGTATGAGTAATAAGGATGTCCCAGTGATTGAACTTTCCCTGAGCTGTATGAGTAATAAGGATGTCCCAGATATTGAACTTTCCCTGAGCTGTATGAGTAATAAGGATGTCCCAGTTATTGAACTTACCCTGAGCTGTATGAGTAATAAGGATGTCCCAGTGATTGAACTTACCCTGAGCTGTATGAGTAATAAGGATGTCCCAGTGATTGAACTTACCCTTAGCTGTATGAGTAATAAGGATGTCCCAGTTATTGAACTTACCCTGAGCTGTATGAGTAATAAGGATGTCCCAGTTATTGAACTTACCCTGAGCTGTATGAGTAATAAGGATGTCCCAGTTATTGAACTTAACCTGAGCTGTATGAGAAATAAGGATGTCCCAGTTATTGAACTTACCCTGAGCTGTATGAGTAATAAGGATGTGCCAGTTATTGAACTTACCCTGAGCTGTATGAGTAATAAGGATGTCCCAGTTATTGAACTTACCCTGAGCTGTATGAGTAATAAGGATGTCCCAGTTATTGAACTTAACCTGTGCTGTATGAGTAATAAGGATGTCCCAGTTATTGAACTTACCCTGAGATGTATGAGTAATAAGGATGTGCCAGTTATTGAACTTACCCTGAGCTGTATGAGTAATAAGCATGTCCCAGTTATTGAACTTACCTTGAGCTGTATGAGTAATAAGGATGTCCCTGTGATTGAACTTATCCTGAGCTGTATGAGTAATAAGGATGTGCCAGTTATTGAACTTACCCTGAGCTGTATGAGTAATAAGGATGTCCCAGTTATTGAACTTACCTTGAGCTGTATGAGTAATAAGGATGTCCCAGTTATTGAACTTACCCTGAGCTGTATGACTAATAAGGATGTCCCAGTTATTGAACTTAACTTGAGCTGTATGAGTAATAAGGATGTCCCAGTTATTGAACTTACCCTGAGCTGTATGAGTAATAAGGATGTCCCAGTTATTGAACTTACCCTGAGCTGTATGAGTAATAAGGATGTCCCAGTGATTGAACTTACCCTGAGCTGTCTGAGTAATAAGGATGTCTCAGTTATTGAACTTACCCTGAGCTGTATGAGTAATAAGGATATCTCAGTTATTGAACTTACCCTGAGCTGTATGAGTAATAAGGATGTGCCAGTCATTGAACTTACCCTGAGCTGTATGAGTAATAAGGATGTCCCAGTTATTGAACTTTCCCTGAGCTGTATGAGTAATAAGGATGTGCCAGTTCTTGAACTTACCCTGCGCTGTATGAGTAATAAGGATGTCCCAGTTATTGAACTTACCCTGAGCTGTATGAGTAATAAGGATGTCCCAATTATTTAACTTACCCTGAGCTGTATGAGTAATAACGATGTCCCAATTATTGAACTGACCCTGAGCTGTTTGAGTAATAAGGATGTGCCAGTTATTGAACTTACCCTCAGCTGTATGAGTAATAAGGATATGCCAGTTATTGAACTTACCCTGAGCTGTATGAGTTATAAAGATGTGCCAGTTATTGAACTTACCCTGAGCTGTATGAGTAATAAGGATGTCCCAGTGATTGAACTTTCCCTTTGCTGTATAAGTAATAAGGATGTCCCATTTATTGAACTTACCCTGACCTGTATGAGTAATAATGATGTCCCAGTTATTGAACTTACCCTGAGCTATATGAGTAATAAGGATGTCCCAGTTATTGAACTTACCCTGAGCTGTATGAGTAATAAGGATGTCCCAGTTATTGAATTTACCCTGAGCTGTATGAGTAGTAAGGATGTCCCAGTGATTGAACTTACCCTGAGCTGTATGAGTAATAAGGATGTCCCACTTATTGAACTTACCCTGAGCTGTATGAGTAATAAGGATGTCCCAGTGATTGAACTTACCCTGAGCTGTATGAGTAATAAGGATGTCCCATTATTGAACTTACCCTGAGCTGTATGAGTAATAAGGATGTCCCAGTTATTGAACTTACCCTGAGCTGTATGAGTAATAAGGATGTCCCAGTCATTGAACTTACCCTGAGCTGTATGAGTAATAAGGATGTCCCAGTTATTGAACTTACCCTGAGCTGTATGAGTAATAAGGATGTCCCAGTGATTGAAATTACCCTGAGCTGTATGAGTAATAAGGATGTCCCAGTTATTGAACTTACCCTGAGCTGTATGAGTAATAAGTATGTCCCAGTTATTGAACTTACCCTGAGCTGTATGACTAATAAGGATTTCCCAGTTATTGAACTTACCCTGAGCTGTATGAGTAATAAGGATGTCCCAGTCATTGAACTTACCCTGAGCTGTATGAGTAATAAGGATGTCCCAGTCATTGAACTTACCCTGAGCTGTATGAGTAATAAGGATGTCCCAGTGATTGAACTTTCCCTGACCTGTATGAGTAATAAAGATGTCCCAGTTATTGAACTTACCCTGAGCTGTATGAGTAATAAGGATGTCCCAGTTATTGAACTTACCCTGAGCTGTATGAGTAATAAGGATGTCCCAGTGATTGAACTTACCCTGAGCTGTATGAGTAATACAGATGTCCCAGTTATTGAACATACCCTGAGCTGTATGAGTAATAAGGATGTCCCATTTATTGAACTTACCCTGAGCTGTATGAGTAATAAGGATGTCCCAGTGATTGAACTTACCCTGAGCTGTATGAGTAATAAGGATGTCCCAGTGATTGAACTTTCCCTTTGCTGTATAAGTAATAAGGATGTCCCATTTATTGAACTTACCCTGAGCTGTATGAGTCATAAGGATGTCCCAGTTATTGAACTTACCCTGAGCTGTATGAGTAATAAGGATGTCCCAGTTATTGAACTTACCCTGAGCTGTATGAGTAATAAGGATGTCCCAGTTATTGAATTTACCCTGAGCTGTATGAGTAATAAGGATGTCCCAGTGATTGAACTTACCCTGAGCTGTATGAGTAATAAGGATGTCCCAGTGATTGAACTTACCCTGAGCTGTATGAGTAATAAGGATGTCCCAGTTATTGAACTTACCCTGAGCTGTATGAGTAATAAGGATGTCCCAGTTATTGAACTTACCCTGAGCTGTATGAGTAATAAGTATCTCCCAGTTATTGAACTTACCCTGAGCTGTATGAGCAATAAGGATGTCCCAGTTATTGAACTTACCCTGAGCTGTATGAGTAATAAGGATGACCCAGTTATTGAACTTACCCTGAGCTGTATGAGTAATAAGGATGACCCAGTTATTGAACTTACCCTCAGCTCTATGAGTAATAAGGATGTCCCAGTGATTGAACTTACCCTGAGCTGTATGAGTAATAAGGATGTGCCAGTTATTGAACTTACCCTGAGCTGTATGAGTAATAAAGATGTGCCAGTTATTGAACTAACCCTGAGTTGTATGAGTAATAAGGATGTCTCAGTTATTGAACTTACCCTGAGCTGTATGAGTAATAAGGATGTCCCAGTTATTGAACTTAACCTGAGCTGTATGAGAAATAAGGATGTCCCAGTTATTGAACTTACCCTGAGCTGTATGAGTAATAAGGATGTGCCAGTTATTGAACTTACCCTGAGCTGTATGAGTAATAAGGATGTCCCAGTTTTAGAACTTACCCTGAGTTGTATGAGTAATAAGGATGTCCCAGTTATTGAACTTAACCTGTGCTGTATGAGTAATAAGGATGTCCCAGTTATTGAACTTACCCTGAGATGTATGAGTAATAAGGATGTGCCAGTTATTGAACTTACCCTGAGCTGTATGAGTAATAAGGATGTCCCAGTTATTGAACTTACCCTGAGCTGTATGAGTAATAAGGATGTCCCAGTTATTGAACTTAACCTGTGCTGTATGAGTAATAAGGATGTCCCAGTTATTGAACTTACCCAGAGCTGTATGAGTAATAAGGATGTGCCAGTTATTGAACTTACCCTGAGCTGTATGAGTAATAAGGATGTCCCAGTGATTGAACTTACCCTGAGCTGTATGAGTAATAAGGATGTCCCAGTGATTGAACATTCCCTGAGCTGTATGAGTAATAAGGATGTCCCAGATATTGAACTTTCCCTGAGCTGTATGAGTAATAAGGATGTCCCAGTTATTGAACTTACCCTGAGCTGTATGAGTAATAAGGATGTCCCAGTGATTGAACTTACCCTGAGCTGTATGAGTAATAAGGATGTCCCAGTGATTGAACTTACCCTTAGCTGTATGAGTAATAAGGATGTCCCAGTTATTGAACTTACCCTGAGCTGTATGAGTAATAAGGATGTCCCAGTTATTGAACTTACCCTGAGCTGTATGAGTAATAAGGATGTCCCAGTTATTGAACTTAACCTGAGCTGTATGAGAAATAAGGATGTCCCAGTTATTGAACTTACCCTGAGCTGTATGAGTAATAAGGATGTGCCAGTTATTGAACTTACCCTGAGCTGTATGAGTAATAAGGATGTCCCAGTTATTGAACTTACCCTGAGCTGTATGAGTAATAAGGATGTCCCAGTTATTGAACTTAACCTGTGCTGTATGAGTAATAAGGATGTCCCAGTTATTGAACTTACCCTGAGATGTATGAGTAATAAGGATGTGCCAGTTATTGAACTTACCCTGAGCTGTATGAGTAATAAGGATGTGCCAGATATTGAACTTACCCTGAGCTGTATGAGTAATAAGGATGTCCCAATTATTGAACTTACCTTGAGTTGTATGAGTAATAAGAATGTCCCAGTGATTGAAATTACCTTGAGCTGTATGAGTAATAAGGATGTCCCAGTGATTGAACTTACCTTGAGGTGTATGAGTAATAAGGATGTCCCTGTGATTGAACTTATCCTGAGCTGTATGAGTAATAAGGATGTGCCAGTTATTGAACTTACCCTGAGCTGTATGAGTAATAAGGATGTCCCAGTTATTGAACTTACCTTGAGCTGTATGAGTAATAAGGATGTCCCAGTTATTGAACTTACCCTGAGCTGTATGACTAATAAGGATGTTCCAGTTATTGAACTTAACTTGAGCTGTATGAGTAATAAGGATGTCCCAGTTATTGAACTTACCCTGAGCTGTATGAGTAATAAGGATGTCCCAGTTATTGAACTTACCCTGAGCTGTATGAGTAATAAGGATGTCCCAGTGATTGAACTTACCATGAGATGTATGAGTAATAAGGATGTCCCAGTTATTGAACTTACCCTGAGCTGTATGAGTAATAAGGATATCTCAGTTATTGAACTTACCCTGAGCTGTATGAGTAATAAGGATGTGCCAGTCATTGAACTTACCCTGAGCTGTATGAGTAATAAGGATGTCCCAGTTATTGAACTTTCCCTGAGCTGTATGAGTAATAAGGATGTGCCAGTTATTGAACTTACCCTGCGCTGTATGAGTAATAAGGATGTCCCAGTTATTGAACTTACCCTGAGCTGTATGAGTAATAAGGATGTCCCAATTATTGAACTTACCCTGAGCTGTATGAGTAATAACGATGTCCCAATTATTGAACTGACCCTGAGCTGTTTGAGTAATAAGGATGTGCCAGTTATTGAACTTACCCTCAGCTGTAGGAGTAATAAGGATATGCCAGTTATTGAACTTACCCTGAGCTGTATGAGTTATAAAGATGTGCCAGTTATTGAACTTACCCTGAGCTGTATGAGTAATAAGGATGTCCCAGTGATTGAACTTTCCCTTTGCTGTATAAGTAATAAGGATGTCCCATTTATTGAACTTACCCTTACCTGTATGAGTAATAAGGATGTCCCAGTTATTGAACTTACCCTGAGCTATATGAGTAATAAGGATGTCCCAGTTATTGAACTTACCCTGAGCTGTATGAGTAATAAGGATGTCCCAGTTATTGAATTTACCCTGAGCTGTATGAGTAATAAGGATGTCCCAGTGATTGAACTTACCCTGAGCTGTATGAGTAATAAGGATGTCCCACTTATTGAACTTACCCTGAGCTGTATGAGTAATAAGGATGTCCCAGTGATTGAACTTACCCTGAGCTGTATGAGTAATAAGGATGTCCCATTATTGAACTTACCCTGAGCTGTATGAGTAATAAGGATGTCCCAGTTATTGAACTTACCCTGAGCTGTATGAGTAATAAGGATGTCCCAGTCATTGAACTTACCCTGAGCTGTATGAGTAATAAGGATGTCCCAGTTATTGAACTTACCCTGAGCTGTATGAGTAATAAGGATGTCCCAGTGATTGAAATTACCCTGAGCTGTATGAGTAATAAGGATGTCCCAGTTATTGAACTTACCCTGAGCTGTATGAGTAATAAGTATGTCCCAGTCATTGAACTTACCCTGAGCTTTATGAGTAATAAGGATGTCCCATTCATTGAACTTACCCTGAGCTGTATGAGTAATAAGGATGTCCCAGTGATTGAACTTTCCCTGACCTGTATGAGTAATAAAGATGTCCCAGTTATTGAACTTACCCTGAGCTGTATGAGTAATAAGGATGTCCCAGTTATTGAACTTACCCTGAGCTGTATGAGTAATAAGGATGTCCCAGTGATTGAACTTACCCTGAGCTGTATGAGTAATACAGATGTCCCAGTTATTGAACATACCCTGAGCTGTATGAGTGATAAGGATGTCCCATTTATTGAACTTACCCTGAGCTGTATGAGTAATAAGGATGTCCCAGTGATTGAACTTACCCTGAGCTGTATGAGTAATAAGGATGTCCCAGTGATTGAACTTTCCCTTTGCTGTATAAGTAATAAGGATGTCCCATTTATTGAACTTACCCTGAGCTGTATGAGTAATAAGGATGTCCCAGTTATTGAACTTACCCTGAGCTGTATGAGTAATAAGGATGTCCCAGTTATTGAACTTACCCTGAGCTGTATGAGTAATAAGGATGTCCCAGTTATTGAATTTACCCTGAGCTGTATGAGTAATAAGGATGTCCCAGTGATTGAACTTACCCTGAGCTGTATGAGTAATAAGGATGTCCCAGTGATTGAACTTACCCTGAGCTGTATGAGTAATAAGGATGTCCCAGTTATTGAACTTACCCTGAGCTGTATGAGTAATAAGGATGTCCCAGTTATTGAACTTACCCTGAGCTGTATGAGTAATAAGTATCTCCCAGTTATTGAACTTACCCTGAGCTGTATGAGCAATAAGGATGTCCCAGTTATTGAACTTACCCTGAGCTGTATGAGTAATAAGGATGACCCAGTTATTGAACTTACCCTGAGCTGTATGAGTAATAAGGATGACCCAGTTATTGAACTTACCCTGAGCTCTATGAGTAATAAGGATGTCCCAGTGATTGAACTTACCCTGAGCTGTATGAGTAATAAGGATGTGCCAGTTATTGAACTTACCCTGAGCTGTATGAGTAATAAAGATGTGCCAGTTATTGAACTAACCCTGAGTTGTATGAGTAATAAGGATGTCTCAGTTATTGAACTTACCCTGAGCTGTATGAGTAATAAGGATGTCCCAGTTATTGAACTTAACCTGAGCTGTATGAGAAATAAGGATGTCCCAGTTATTGAACTTACCCTGAGCTGTATGAGTAATAAGGATGTGCCAGTTATTGAACTTACCCTGAGCTGTATGAGTAATAAGGATGTCCCAGTTATTGAACTTACCCTGAGCTGTATGAGTAATAAGGATGTCCCAGTTATTGAACTTAACCTGTGCTGTATGAGTAATAAGGATGTCCCAGTTATTGAACTTACCCTGAGATGTATGAGTAATAAGGATGTGCCAGTTATTGAACTTACCCTGAGCTGTATGAGTAATAAGGATGTCCCAGTTATTGAACTTACCCTGAGCTGTATGAGTAATAAGGATG
Source organism: Narcine bancroftii (assembly GCF_036971445.1). Lineage (NCBI taxonomy): Eukaryota > Metazoa > Chordata > Chondrichthyes > Torpediniformes > Narcinidae > Narcine > Narcine bancroftii. The sequence continues at coordinate 53,573,412 of NC_091478.1, read as the reverse complement.
TCCCAGTTATTGAACTTAACCTGTGCTGTATGAGTAATAAGGATGTCCCAGTTATTGAGCTTACCCAGAGCTGTATGAGTAATAAGGATGTGCCAGTTATTGAACTTACCCTGAGCTGTATGAGTAATAAGGATGTCCCAGTGATTGAACTTACCCTGAGCTGTATGAGTAATAAGGATGTCCCAGTGATTGAACTTTCCCTGAGCTGTATGAGTAATAAGGATGTCCCAGATATTGAACTTTCCCTGAGCTGTATGAGTAATAAGGATGTCCCAGTTATTGAACTTACCCTGAGCTGTATGAGTAATAAGGATGTCCCAGTGATTGAACTTACCCTGAGCTGTATGAGTAATAAGGATGTCCCAGTGATTGAACTTACCCTTAGCTGTATGAGTAATAAGGATGTCCCAGTTATTGAACTTACCCTGAGCTGTATGAGTAATAAGGATGTCCCAGTTATTGAACTTACCCTGAGCTGTATGAGTAATAAGGATGTCCCAGTTATTGAACTTACCCTGAGCTGTATGAGTAATAAGGATGTGCCAGTTATTGAACTTACCCTGAGCTGTATGAGTAATAAGGATGTCCCAGTTATTGAACTTACCCTGAGCTGTATGAGTAATAAGGATGTCCCAGTTATTGAACTTAACCTGTGCTGTATGAGTAATAAGGATGTCCCAGTTATTGAACTTACCCTGAGATGTATGAGTAATAAGGATGTGCCAGTTATTGAACTTACCCTGAGCTGTATGAGTAATAAGCATGTCCCAGTTATTGAACTTACCTTGAGCTGTATGAGTAATAAGGATGTCCCTGTGATTGAACTTATCCTGAGCTGTATGAGTAATAAGGATGTGCCAGTTATTGAACTTACCCTGAGCTGTATGAGTAATAAGGATGTCCCAGTTATTGAACTTATCTTGAGCTGTATGAGTAATAAGGATGTCCCAGTTATTGAACTTACCCTGAGCTGTATGACTAATAAGGATGTCCCAGTTATTGAACTTAACTTGAGCTGTATGAGTAATAAGGATGTCCCAGTTATTGAACTTACCCTGAGCTGTATGAGTAATAAGGATGTCCCAGTTATTGAACTTACCCTGAGCTGTATGAGTAATAAGGATGTCCCAGTGATTGAACTTACCCTGAGCTGTATGAGTAATAAGTATGTCCCAGTTATTGAACTTACCCTGAGCTGTATGAGTAATAAGGATATCTCAGTTATTGAACTTACCCTGAGCTGTATGAGTAATAAGGATGTGCCAGTCATTGAACTTACCCTGAGCTGTATGAGTAATAAGGATGTCCCAGTTATTGAACTTTCCCTGAGCTGTATGAGTAATAAGGATGTGCCAGTTATTGAACTTACCCTGCGCTGTATGAGTAATAAGGATGTCCCAGTTATTGAACTTACCCTGAGCTGTATGAGTAATAAGGATGTCCCAATTATTGAACTTACCCTGAGCTGTATGAGTAATAACGATGTCCCAATTATTGAACTGACCCTGAGCTGTTTGAGTAATAAGGATGTGCCAGTTATTGAACTTACCCTCAGCTGTATGAGTAATAAGGATATGCCAGTTATTGAACTTACCCTGAGCTGTATGAGTTATAAAGATGTGCCAGTTATTGAACTTACCCTGAGCTGTATGAGTAATAAGGATGTCCCAGTGATTGAACTTTCCCTTTGCTGTATAAGTAATAAGGATGTCCCATTTATTGAACTTACCCTGACCTGTATGAGTAATAAGGATGTCCCAGTTATTGAACTTACCCTGAGCTATATGAGTAATAAGGATGTCCCAGTTATTGAACTTACCCTGAGCTGTATGAGTAATAAGGATGTCCCAGTTATTGAATTTACCCTGAGCTGTATGAGTAATAAGGATGTCCCAGTGATTGAACTTACCCTGAGCTGTATGAGTAATAAGGATGTCCCACTTATTGAACTTACCCTGAGCTGTATGAGTAATAAGGATGTCCCAGTGATTGAACTTACCCTGAGCTGTATGAGTAATAAGGATGTCCCATTATTGAACTTACCCTGAGCTGTATGAGTAATAAGGATGTCCCAGTTATTGAACTTCCCCTGAGCTGTATGAGTAATAAGGATGTCCCAGTCATTGAACTTACCCTGAGCTGTATGAGTAATAAGGATGTCCCAGTTATTGAACTTACCCTGAGCTGTATGAGTATTAAGGATGTCCCAGTGATTGAAATTACCCTGAGCTGTATGAGTAATAAGGATGTCCCAGTTATTGAACTTACCCTGAGCTGTATGAGTAATAAGTATGTCCCAGTTATTGAACTTACCCTGAGCTGTATGAGTAATAAGGATGTCCCAGTTATTGAACTTACCCTGAGCTGTATGAGTAATAAGGATGTCCCAGTCATTGAACTTACCCTGAGCTGTATGAGTAATAAGGATGTCCCAGTCATTGAACTTACCCTGAGCTGTATGAGTAATAAGGATGTCCCAGTGATTGAACTTTCCCTGACCTGTATGAGTAATAAAGATGTCCCAGTTATTGAACTTACCCTGAGCTGTATGAGTAATAAGGATGTCCCAGTTATTGAACTTACCCTGAGCTGTATGAGTAATAAGGATGTCCCAGTGATTGAACTTACCCTGAGCTGTATGAGTAATACAGATGTCCCAGTTATTGAACATACCCTGAGCTGTATGAGTAATAAGGATGTCCCATTTATTGAACTTACCCTGAGCTGTATGAGTAATAAGGATGTCCCAGTGATTGAACTTACCCTGAGCTGTATGAGTAATAAGGATGTCCCAGTGATTGAACTTTCCCTTTGCTGTATAAGTAATAAGGATGTCCCATTTATTGAACTTACCCTGAGCTGTATGAGTAATAAGGATGTCCCAGTTATTGAACTTACCCTGAGCTGTATGAGTAATAAGGATGACCCAGTTATTGAACTTACCCTGAGCTGTATGAGTAATAAGGATGACCCAGTTATTGAACTTTCCCTGAGCTCTATGAGTAATAAGGATGTCCCAGTGATTGAACTTACCCTGAGCTGTATGAGTAATAAGGATGTGCCAGTTATTGAACTTACCCTGAGCTGTATGAGTAATAAAGATGTGCCAGTTATTGAACTAACCCTGAGTTGTATGAGTAATAAGGATGTCTCAGTTATTGAACTTACCCTGAGCTGTATGAGTAATAAGGATGTCCCAGTTATTGAACTTAACCTGAGCTGTATGAGAAATAAGGATGTCCCAGTTATTGAACTTACCCTGAGCTGTATGAGTAATAAGGATGTGCCAGTTATTGAACTTACCCTGAGCTGTATGAGTAATAAGGATGTCACAGTTATTGAACTTACCCTGAGCTGTATGAGTAATAAGGATGTCCCAGTTATTGAACTTAACCTGTGCTGTATGAGTAATAAGGATGTCCCAGTTATTGAACTTACCCTGAGATGTATGAGTAATAAGGATGTGCCAGTTATTGAACTTACCCTGAGCTGTATGAGTAATAAGGATGTCCCAGTTATTGAACTTACCCTGAGCTGTATGAGTAATAAGGATGTCCCAGTTATTGAACTTAACCTGTGCTGTATGAGTAATAAGGATGTCCCAGTTATTGAACTTACCCAGAGCTGTATGAGTAATAAGGATGTGCCAGTTATTGAACTTACCCTGAGCTGTATGAGTAATAAGGATGTCCCAGTGATTGAACTTACCCTGAGCTGTATGAGTAATAAGGATGTCCCAGTGATTGAACATTCCCTGAGCTGTATGAGTAATAAGGATGTCCCAGATATTGAACTTTCCCTGAGCTGTATGAGTAATAAGGATGTCCCAGTTACTGAACTTACCCTGAGCTGTATGAGTAATAAGGATGTCCCAGTGATTGAACTTACCCTGAGCTGTATGAGTAATAAGGATGTCCCAGTGATTGAACTTACCCTTAGCTGTATGAGTAATAAGGATGTCCCAGTTATTGAACTTACCCTGAGCTGTATGAGTAATAAGGATGTCCCAGTTATTGAACTTACCCTGAGCTGTATGAGTAATAAGGATGTCCCAGTTATTGAACTTAACCTGAGCTGTATGAGAAATAAGGATGTCCCAGTTATTGAACTTACCCTGAGCTGTATGAGTAATAAGGATGTGCCAGTTATTGAACTTACCCTGAGCTGTATGAGTAATAAGGATGTCCCAGTTATTGAACTTACCCTGAGCTGTATGAGTAATAAGGATGTCCCAGTTATTGAACTTAACCTGTGCTGTATGAGTAATAAGGATGTCCCAGTTATTGAACTTACCCTGAGATGTATGAGTAATAAGGATGTGCCAGTTATTGAACTTACCCTGAGCTGTATGAGTAATAAGGATGTCCCAGTTATTGAACTTACCCTGAGCTGTATGAGTAATAAGGATGTCCCAGTTATTGAACTTAACCTGTGCTCTATGAGTAATAAGGATGTCCCAGTTATTGAACTTACCCAGAGCTGTATGAGTAATAAGGATGTGCCAGTTATTGAACTTATTCTGAGCTGTATGAGTAATAAGGATGTCCCAGTGATTGAACTTACCCTGAGCTGTATGAGTAATAAGGATGTCCCAGTGATTGAACTTTCCCTGAGCTGTATGAGTAATAAGGATGTCCCAGATATTGAACTTTCCCTGAGCTGTATGACTAATAAGGATGTCCCAGTTATTGAACTTACCCTGAGCTGTATGAGTAATAAGGATGTCCCACTTATTGAACTTACCCTGAGCTGTATGAGTAATAAGGATGTCCCAGTGATTGAACTTACCCTTAGCTGTATGAGTAATAAGGATGACCCAGTTATTGAACTTACCCTGAGCTGTATGAGTAATAAGGATGTCCCAGTTATTGAACTTACCCTGAGCTGTATGAGTAATAAGGATGTCCCAGTTATTGAACTTACCCTGAGCTGTATGAGTAATAAGGATGTCCCAGTTATTGAACTTACCCTGAGCTGTATGAGTAATAAGGATGTCCCAGTTATTGAACTTACCCTGAGCTGTATGAGTAATAAGGATGTCCCAGTGATTGAACTTACCCTGAGCTGTATGAGTAATAAGGATGTCCCAGTTATTGAATTTACCCTGAGCTGTATGAGTAATAAGTATGTCCCAGTTATTGAACTTACCCTGAGCTGTATGAGTAATAAGGATGTCCCAGTGATTGAACTTACCCTGAGCTGTATGAGTAATAATGATGTCCCAGTGATTGAACTTTCCCTGACCTGTATGCGTAATAAAGATGTCCCAGTTATTGAACTTACCCTGAGCTGTATGAGTAATAAGGATGTCTCAGTTATTGAACTTACCCTGAGCTGTATGAGTAATAAGGATGTCCCAGTGATTGAACTTACCCTGAGCTGTATGAGTAATAAGGATGTCCCAGTTATTGAACTTACCCTGAGCTGTATGAGTAATAAGGATGTCCCAGTTATTGAACTTACCCTGCTGTATGAGTAATAAGGATGTCCCAGTGATTGAACTTACCCTGAGCTCTATGAGTAATAAGGATGTCCCAGTGATTGAACTTTCCCTGAGCTGTATAAGTAATAAGGATGTCCCAGTTATTGAACTTTCCCTGAGCTGTATGAGTAATAAGGATGTCCCAGTTATTGAACTTATCCTGAGCTGTATGAGTAATAAGGATGTCCCAGTTATTGTACTTACTCTGAGCTGTATGAGTAATAAGGATGTCCCAGTGATTGAACTTACCCTGAGCTCTATGAGCAATAAGGATGTCCCAGTTATTGAACTTACCCTGAACTGTATGAGAAATAAGGATGTCCCAGTGATTGAACTTACCCTGAGCTCTATGAGTAATAAGGATGTCCCAGTGATTGAACTTTCCCTGAGCTGTATAAGTAATAAGGATGTCCCAGTTATTGAACTTTCCCTGAGCTGTATGAGTAATAAGGATGTCCCAGTTATTGAACTTATCCTGAGCTGTATGAGTAATAAGGATGTCCCAGTTATTGTACTTACCCTGAGCTGCATGAGTAATAAGGATGTCCCAGTGATTGAACTTACCCTGAGTTCTATGAGCAATAAGGATGTCCCAGTTATTGAACTTACCCTGAGCTGTATGAGTAATAAGGATGTGCCAGTTATTGAACTTACCCTGAGCTGTATGAGTAATAAGGATGTGCCAGTTATTGAACTTACCTTGAGTTGTATGAGTAATAAGGATGTCCCAGTGATTGAACTTACCTTGAGCTGTATGAGTAATAAGGATGTCCCAGTGATTGAACTTAACCTGTGCTGTATGAGTAATAAGGATGTCCCAGTTATTGAACTTACCCTGAGATGTATGAGTAATAAGGATGTGCCAGTTATTGAACTTACCCTGAGCTGTATGAGTAATAAGGATGTCCCAGTTATTGAACTTAACCTGTGCTGTATGAGTAATAAGGATGTCCCAGTTATTGAACTTACCCAGAGCTGTATGAGGAATAAGGATGTGCCAGTTATTGAACTTACCCTGAGCTGTATGAGTAATAAGGATGTCCCAGTGATTGAACTTACCCTGAGCTGTATGAGTAATAAGGATGTCCCAGTGATTGAACTTTCCCTGAGCTGTATGAATAATAAGGATGTCCCAGTTATTGAACTTTCCCTGAGCTGTATGAGTAATAAGGATGTCCCAGTGATTGAACTTACCCTTAGCTGTATGAGTAATAAGGATATCTCAGTTATTGAACTTACCCTGAGCTGTATGAGTAATAAGGATGTGCCAGTTATTGAACTTACCCTGAGCTGTATGAGTAATAAGGATGTCCCAGTTATTGAACTTTCCCTGAGCTGTATGAGTAATAAGGATGTGCCAGTTATTGAACTTACCCTGCGCTGTATGAGTACTAAGGATGTCCCAGTTATTGAACTTACCCTGAGCTGTATGAGTAATAAGGATGTCCCAATTATTGAACTTACCCTGAGCTGTATGAGTAATAACGATGTCCCAATTATTGAACTTACCCTGAGCTGTATGAGTAATAAGGATGTCCCAGTTATTGAACTTACCCTGAGCTGTATGAGTAATAAGGATGTCCCAGTGATTGAACTTACCCTGAGCTGTATGAGTAATAAGGATGTCCCAGTTATTGAACTTTCCCTCAGCTGTATGAGTAATAAGGATGTCCCAGTTATTGAACTTACCCTGAGCTGTATGAGTAAGAAGGATGTCCCAGTTATTGAACTTACCCTGAGCTGTATGTGTAATAATGATGTCCCAGTGATTGAACTTACCCTGAGCTGTATGAGTAATAAGGATGTTCCAGTGATTGAACTTTCCCTGAGCTGTATGAGTAATAAGTATGTCCCAGTTATTGAACTTTCCCTGAGCTGTATGAGTAATAAGGATGTCCCTGTTATTGAACTTACCCTGAGCTGTATGAGTAATAAGGATGTCCCACTTATTGAACTTACCCTGAGCTGTATGAGTAATAAGGATGTCCCAATTATTGAACTTACCTTGAGCTGTATGAGTAATAAGGATGTCCCAGTGATTGAACTTACCCTGAGCTGTATGAGTAATAAGGATGTCCCAATTATTGAACTTACCTTGAGCTGTATGAGTAATAAGGAAGTCCCAATTATTGAACTTACCCTGAGCTGTATGAGTAATAAGGATGTGCCAGTTATTTAACTTACCCTGAGCTGTATGAGTAATAAGGAAGTCCTAGTTATTGAACTTACCTTGAGCTGTATGAGTAATAAGGATGTCCCAGTTATTGAACTTACCTTGAGCTGTATGAGTAATAAGGATGTCCCAGTCATTGAACTTACCCTGAGCTGTATGAGTAATAAGGATGTGCCAGTTATTGTACTTACACTGAGCTGTATGAGTAATAAGGATGTCCCAATTATTGAACTTACCTTGAGTTGTATGAGTAATAAGAATGTCCCAGTGATTGAACTTACCTTGAGCTGTATGAGTAATAAGGATGTCCCAGTGATTGAACTTAACCTGTGCTGTATGAGTAATAAGGATGTCCCAGTTATTGAACTTACCCTGAGATGTATGAGTAATAAGGATGTGACAGTTATTGAACTTACCCTGAGCTGTATGAGTAATAAGGATGTCCCAGTTATTGAACTTACCCTGAGCTGTATGAGTAATAAGGATGTCCCAGTTATTGAACTTCACCTGTGCTGTATGAGTAATAAGGATATCCCAGTTATTGAACTTATCCAGAGCTGTATGAGTAATAAGGATGTGCCAGTTATTGAACTTACCCTGAGCTGTATGAGTAATAAGGATGTCCCAGTGATTGAACTTACCCTGATCTGTATGAGTAATAAGGATGTCCCAGTGATTGAACTTTCCCTGAGCTGTATGAGTAATAAGGATGTCCCAGTTATTGAACTTTCCCTGAGCTGTATGAGGAATAAGGATGTCCCAGTGATTGAACTTACCCTGAGCTGTATGAGTAATAAGGATATCTCAGTTATTGAACTTACCCTGAGCTGTATGAGTAATAAGGATGTGCCAGTTATTGAACTTACCCTGAGCTGTATGAGTAATAAGGATGTCCCAGTTATTGAACTTTCCCTGAGCTGTATGAGTAATAAGGATGTGCCAGTTATTGAACTTACCCTGCGCTGTATGAGTAATAAGGATGTCCCAGTTATTGAACTTACCCTGAGCTGTATGAGTAATAAGGATGTCCCAATTATTGAACTTACCCTGAGCTGTATGAGTAATAACGATGTCCCAATTATTGAACTTACCCTGAGCTGTATGAGTAATAAGGATGTCCCAGTTATTGAACTTACCCTGAGCTGTATGAGTAATAAGGATGTCCCAGTGATTGAACTTACCCTGAGCTGTATGAGTAATAAGGATGTCCCAGTTATTGAACTTTCCCTCAGCTGTATGAGTAATAAGGATGTCCCAGTTATTGAACTTACCCTGAGCTGTATGAGTAAGAAGGATGTCCCAGTTATTGAACTTACCCTGAGCTGTATGTGTAATAAGGATGTCCCAGTGATTGAACTTATCCTGAGCTGTATGAGTAATAAGGATGTCCCAGTGATTGAACTTTCCCTGAGCTGTATGAGTAATAAGTATGTCCCAGTTATTGAACTTTCCCTGAGCTGTATGAGTAATAAGGATGTCCCAGTTATTGAACTTACCCTGAGCTGTATGAGTAATAAGGATGTCCCACTTATTGAACTTACCCTGAGCTGTATGAGTAATAAGGATGTCCCAGTGATTGAACTTACCCTGAGCTGTATGAGTAATAAGGATGTCCCAGTTATTGAACTTACCCTGAGCTGTATGAGTAATAAGGATGTCCCAGTTATTGAACTTACCCTGAGCTGTATGAGTAATAAGGATGTCCCAGTCATTGAACTTACCCTGAGCTGTATGTGTAATAAGGATGTCCCAGTGATTGAACTTACCCTGAGCTGTATGAGTAATAAGGATGTCCCAGTTATTGAACTTACCCTGAGCTGTATGAGTAATAAGGATGTCCCAGTTATTGAACTTACCCTGAGCTGTATGAGTAATAAGGATGTCCCATTTATTGAACTTACCCTGAGCTCTATGAGTAATAAGGATGTCCCAGTGATTGAACTTACCCTGAGCTGTATGAGTAATAACGATGTCCCAGTGATTGAACTTTCCCTTTGCTGTATAAGTAATAAGGATGTCCCATTTATTGAACTTACCCTGAGCTGTATGAGTAATAAGGATGTCCCAGTTATTGAACTTACCCTGAGCTGTATGAGTAATAAGGATGTCCCAGTTATTGAACTTACCCTGAGCTGTATGAGTAATAAGGATGTCCCAGTTATTGAATTTACCCTGAGCTGTATAAGTAATAAGGATGTCCCAGTGATTGAACTTACCCTGAGCTCTATGAGTAATAAGGATGTCCCAGTGATTGAACTTACCCTGAGCTGTATGAGTAATAAGGATGTCCCAGTTATTGAACTTACCCTGAGCTGTATGAGTAATAAGGATGTCCCAGTTATTGAACTTACCCTGAGCTGTATGAGTAATAAGTATGCCCCAGTTATTGAACTTACCCTGAGCTGTATGAGCAATAAGGATGTCCCAGTTATTGAACTTACCCTGAGCTGTATGAGTAATAAGGATGTCCCAGTTATTGAACTTACCCTGAGCTGTATGAGTAATAAGGATGACCCAGATATTGAACTTACCCTGAGCTCTATGAGTAATAAGGATGTCCCAGTGATTGAACTTACCCTGAGCTGTATGAGTAATAAGGATGTGCCAGTTATTGAACTTACCCTGAGCTGTATGAATAATAAAGATGTGCCAGTTATTGAACTTACCCTGAGTTGTATGAGTAATAAGGATGTCCCAGTTATTGAACTTACCCTGAGCTGTATGAGTAATAAGGATGTCCCAGTTATTGAACTTAACCTGAGCTGTATGAGAAATAAGGATGTCCCAGTTATTGAACTTACCCTGAGCTGTATGAGTAATAAGGATGTGCCAGTTATTGAACTTACCCTGAGCTGTATGAGTAATAAGGATGTCCCAGTTATTGAACTTACCCTGAGCTGTATGAGTAATAAGGATGTCCCAGTTATTGAACTTACCCTGAGCTGTATGAGTAATAAGGATGTCCCAGTTATTGAACTTACCCTGAGATGTATGAGTAATAAGGATGTGCCAGTTATTTAACTTACCCTGAGCTGTATGAGTAATAAGGATGTCCCAGTTATTGAACTTACCCTGAGCTGTATGAGTAATAAGGATGTCCCAGTTATTGAACTTAACCTGTGCTGTATGAGTAATAAGGATGTCCCAGTTATTGAACTTACCCAGAGCTGTATGAGTAATAAGGATGTGCCAGTTATTGAACTTACCCTGAGCTGTATGAGTAATAAGGATGTCCCAATTATTGAATTTACCCTGAGCTGTATGAGTAATAAGGATGTCCCAGTTATTGAACTTATCCTGAGCTGTATGAGTAATAAGGATGTGCCAGTTATTGAACTTACCCTGAGCTCCATGAGTAATAAGGATGTCCCAATTATTGAACTTACCCTGAGCTGTATGAGTAATAAGGATGTCCCAATTATTGAACTAACCCTGAGCTGTATGAGTAATAAGGATGTGCCAGTTATTGAACTTACCCTGAGCTGTATGAGTAATAAGGATGTCCCAATTATTGAACTTACCCTGAGCTGTATGAGTAATAAGGATGTGCCAGTTATTGAACATACCCTGAGTTGTATGAGTAATAAGGATGTGCCAGTTATTGAACTTACCCTGAGCTGTATGAGTAATAAGGATGTCCCAGTTATTGAACTTACCCTGAGCTGTATGAGTAATAAGGATGTCCCAGTGATTGAACTTACCCTGAGCTGTATGAGTAATAAGGATGTGCCAGTTATTGAACTTACCCTGAGCTGTATGAGTAATAAGGATGTCCCAGTCATTGAACTTACCCTGAGCTGTATGAGTAATAAGGATGTGCCAGTTCTTGAACTTACCCTGAGCTGTATGAGTAATAAGGATGTCCCAACTATTGAACTTACCTTGAGTTGTATGAGTAATAAGAATGTCCCAGTGATTGAACTTACCTTGAGCTGTATGAGTAATAAGGATGTCCCAGTGATTGAACTTACCTTGAGCTGTATGAGTAATAAGGATGTCCCAGTGATTGAACTTATCCTGAGCTGTATGAGTAATAAGGATGTGCCAGTTATTGAACTTACCCTGAGCTGTATGAGTAATAAGGATGTCCCAGTTATTGAACTTACCTTGAGCTGTATTAGTAATAAGGATGTCCCAGTTATCGAACTTACCCTGAGCTGTATGACTAATAAGGATGTCCCAGTTATTGAACTTACCCTGAGCTGTATGAGTAATAAGGATGTCCCAGTTATTGAACTTACCCTGAGCTGTATGAGTAATAAGGATGTCCATGTTATTGAACTTACCCTGAGCTGTATGAGTAATAAGGATGTCCGAGTGATTGAACTTACCCTGAGCTGTATGAGTAATAAGGATGTCCCAGTTATTGAACTTACCCTGAGCTGTATGAGTAATAAGGATATCTCAGTAATTGAACTTACCCTGAGCTGTATGAGTAAAAAGGATGTGCCAGTTATTGAACTTACCCTGAGCTGTATGAGTAATAAGGATGTCCCAGTTATTGAACTTTCCCTGAGCTGTATGAGTAATAAGGATGTGCTAGTTATTGAACTTACCCTGAGCTGTATGAGTAATAAGGATGTCCCAGTTATTGTTTTTTTAATATATTGCTTTTTTATGTTTTTTTTTGTATTTCTCTAATGTTAAAGTTTGATATTCTTTCATTAGTTTGACTGTTTTTTCTATTTGTACTTTGATGTGCTCTTCTGGAATATTTTAAGATATTTTAAATGTAATTGACTTGTCAAATTAAAGCTGTAGTTTGTTAATTCAATTTTCAGTTCAGCTAGTAATTTTTTCCTGATGTCCATAATCTGTTCAGCTGTCTAAATTAGTGCATGTAAATATTGTAATTTTAGACCATGCTCTGGTGGTTTTATCACAGAGCTTTCCTAATTTACCTCAATCTTGTGGTTTAATTCAATTTTACTCTTTGATTCATATTTCTTGAAATTTATGAAAGATCAAATTGTAGTTTCCTTTGATAACAATTTTTCTTTGGAGCTTTCTGGCTTAGGTGTCTGGGATTCTTTTAAAACTCATATTAGTGGACAAATTATTTCATATATGACAAAAATGAAAAAAAGTGGCTAATGGTGAGAGGATGGCATTAACCAATCAAATACAGTTTTTAGATCAACAATATCCCCTTACTCTAAATTCTGAGATATGTTAAAAATGTGTTGAGCTTAAAAATAAGTATGATTTGCTTTTGACTTATCCTATCAAAACACAACTTTTGAAAAGTAAAGTTCTTTATTCATGGTGATAAGCTCGGTAAAGTTTTGGCTAATCAACTAAAAGACTTAGCTGCTAAACGCCTTATTACACAGATTCAGATGGTAGTGTTACCACAGATCATATAGAAATGAATGATACATGTAGACAATAATACTCTAATCTCTATAAGTCTGATATTCCTATCGCTAGAACTCTTATGACAAATTTTCTGGACCATTTGGCAATGGAAGCATAATCACATTTAGAAAACCTATTTCATAGGAAGAGTTAATAATGATTATTAAACTATTAGAAGTTGGCAAAGCACCAGGCCCTGATGGCTTTCCTATCAAGATTTATGAATAATTTTCCCATCTGTTGGTACTTTATTTGTGTTCTGTATTTTCTGACTCCTTAAATCTGGGAACTTGCCCACCAATTTTTCTTCTAAATGTCAATATAAAAATATTTATCTAAACTTTTAGCCAGTAGATCAGAAGATATTTTGCCTTTTATTATTTCAGAGGACAAGACTGATTTTATTAACATTTTCATTCTCATTTTAATACACGCCGATTATTGAATATTATATATTCTCCTTCCATCTCCTCCTTGGAATACGTTATCTCTTTAGATGCTGAAAAGGCCTCTGATAGAGTTGAATGGGAATATTTATTTGCAATATTAGAAAGGTTAATTTTGTGGATTAAGTTATTATACTTATCTACTGTTGCTTCCATTCTTACCAACTCTTTGCAATCTAAACCTTTTAAACTTTATAGAGGGACCAGACAGGGTTGCCTTCTCAGACCTTTTAGAACTGTTGACTCTCGCCCTTTGAGAATCACAGGATATTTTTGGAATTATTAAAGGAGGATCAGTCCACAAAGTTTCTCTTTATTAGATTTGGAGTATTGGAGGGTTAACTTACAATAATAAGATGGAATTAAAGACTTTTTGCTTTTTGTATCTGACCTTAATTCTTCAGTTCCTGCTATATTAACATTATTCCATCAATTTAGTCAAATTTATGGATATAAATTAAATTTACAAAGAGCAAACTATTTTCTTTTAACACTTTAAACCCTTATACACAGTTTTTCCTTTCAAGACTGCTAAAAGTCAACTTACAAACCTTTTTAAAGATAAAGTCCATTATTGTCAGGTAATGCTACATTTTGAGTGAAACATAGTTGAAATTCTTTAACTTTTGTCTACCATAAGGCAGGCAGAGAGTCACCACTTTTACCAGTGCCTCTCACAAAAACCTACAGCACCTGGTCTACCTAGGCCAGTCCTGAGCCTGATTAGCTTTTAAGATCTGACAATCCCAGGCATATTCAGGATATTAGGCACTGTTGGTGTAACAATTAATAAGAATCATGAATATTTGTTTAAAGAAAATTTTCTTGCTCTATTAAATCAGGTGAAGAAATATTTGTTTCAGTGGTCTCCTCTTCCCATGTCCCTAATTAGATAAATTAATGCTATTTAGATGACATTTCTATATATTTTTCAAGCTATTCCAATTTTATTCCTAAATCTTTTTTTTTAGCTCACTTGATTCTATTATATCATCATATGATATGAGTACAAAAGATAAATGTCTTTGATTATAGAGAACAGTACAGCACAGTACAGGCCCTTCAGCCCTTGATTTTGTACCAATCCATATATTCCTTCCTCAAAAAGAGTACTAAACTATCCCTACCTCATAACCCTCTATTTTTCTTTCATCCCTGTGTCTAAGAGTCTCCCAAATGCCCCAATGTTTCAACTTCCATAACCATTCCAGGTCCTCTTCTCAACCTTATTGTATTGGCCTTCGCTTCTCTTATTATGAGATGAGTTATTTTTGATCAGATGGAAAGATGCTGTCCCGCCCACTCATAATCAATGGTTACATGAAATGATGTCATATTTAACTTTGGTGAAAATAAGATGTTCAACAAGTGTTTTAAATTTAAATTTTTCTAATCTTTAGAGTTCCTTTTTGAATTACTTTTATAACCCTTAAAGGGAATAATAATTATGTAATTTGTCTTTCCAGTGGATTTGCGTTTCTTCTTATTTTCACCAGTAGTGTACTTTTTCTTTATATTGCCATACAACTTTGGAATGGTTTAGGGTTTAGAATATATATAATCATATTTTTAATTTTTTTTCTTTCCTCTTTGTTTATTTTTCAATATATCCTTGAATCAATAATGTTGATTAAGGTTAAAAAAAATCCTGCAATTGAGTTAACTTACTTTGTTATAGCGGTATTAGTATTATGTATCAATCTTTTTTCCGTATATATGTATTATTATATTAAAGCAATAAAAAAATTGAAAAAGAAAGAGGTAATCAGTGTATAGAGGTGGAAGATCAGAGGAAAATAAATGACAGGGAGAGGCCAGAAGGCTAAAAAGGGAATTTCTCTGCTAAGAAGGGAAGTTCTCTGCTAAGAGATGTACTGAGTTGCTCCAACACATTTGTGCATTGCACTTGACCCCATCATCTGCTTTAACTCGAGGTATGGCAGATAGAATTTAAATCAGACCAGTGTGAGGTGATGCATTTTGGTGAGTTAAAGCTGGAGAGGACTTGCACAGTAAATAAGGGGCTCTAGAGAGTGTTGTAGAACAGAGTGACCCAAGGGTACAGGGGCATGGTTCCCTATCTTTGGTGACACTGGGTGCTGAAAAAGGTGTTGGCCTCACTTGCCTTCATTGATCAATGCAGGAGTTGGGACATCATGTTGCAGCTGCATAAGATGCTGGTGAGACCACACTAGGAATATTGTGCCCAATTCTGGTAACCCAGTGTTAGGACAGATGTAATTAAGTAGAAAGGGTGCAGACAATACTACCGGGATTGGAGGTTGTGAATTTTGAGAGACTGAATAGGAGGGATTTTCTTTCTCAGAACCTAGGAGGCTCAGGGTGACCTTCATAAGGTAACATTTTTTTTCCCTCAGTATAGGGAAATCTGAAATGGAAAAGTTGAAAGAGGAAAGATTTAAGAGGGACTTGAGGAATACTCTTGGATGTATTTGGCTGTCCAAGCCATAGATTATTATGAAGTGGAAATATATTGACATTCCTACACCGTCACTGGGTCAGAATCTTGGAATTCCTCCCTGCCGTCATCGTGGCAGAGACTGCACTGTTTCAAGAGGGCAGCCCACCACCACCCTCTCAATAGGTCAGGGTGCATCTATGGGAAGTAAAACAGAGATAATGGTTCAAGTTGAAGGCCATTCATCAGAACTGGCAAGGAGGCGAATGAAGCTTCTTCTGAAGGGAGGGTAGGGAAGGGGCTGTCACTGATGGATAAAACCAGGGTGACCATGGGAATAGGCTGTAAACCAGGGTATGAGTGAATGAGAGCAGTTAGAGTCCATGACAAAAGAATGTAGAAGTTATGAAATTCAGAGCAGGAGCTCGTGCCTGGCTGGTCAGCCTTTGCATGTCTTCCACTTGTTAACTCTGTTTCTCTGGACACAGATGAGCATGACCAGCCAGTGTCTCCAGCAAGTTCTGTTTTTATTTTAGTTTTCCAGCATTTGCAGTGTCTTTTTTAAATTTTCAAAAGTGATTGATTGGATTTGGTATTTCCATAATGACAACATCTTTCTTTTTCTTTCATCTGGATGTCTCTGTACGTGGCAGATATTCGATATCCTCCCATTGTTTGGTATTCTGCAACCAAATGAAATTCAACAGATGACCTTTATGTTTTACGGCCACGTGAACATCAGGAGCAAGGTGAAAGCAGTCTGCGAGGTGGAAGGTGGACCCACGTATGAAATCACACTGACAGGAGAGGCATCATTTATCAATTATGAGTTTGATAGGAAAGAGATCGACTATGGCCACCAGGTTAGTCCAACACACTGAAAATAGCACGGAAGGATTCTGCCTCATCTGAACAGAGGAAGCAAGTTAGAATCCCACTCCTTTTCCATGGCCTTTTAATTTCAATATTTACCTAACTTGTTTTCCTAACGTGCATCTCCTACACCTTCAGGCATATTCTCCATTATAGCTATTCTCCAAAATACTTTCACGTATTACCCCAAGTTTCACCAATTAGGAGCAGTTTTCTCTGTTTGCACAAACTAAATCCATCATGATTTTGTGGACTGTAACAAGTTGCCTTTTGCCCCTCCCTGCTGCAAGAACAAAAGTACAACAACCCCAGGTCTGGTTTATCCACATAACTGTAATCCTTCAGCTCTAGAACTATTCCAGTCAACCTGCTAGCTGCAATATTTAGAGTTAAACAAGAAATTCTGCAGATACGAAGGTCGGGTGTCATTTTTCCTAATTCCTGATGAAGGGCTCAGGCCTGAAATTTTGGTTGCTTTTTCTTTCTATTGATCCTGTACTACCTGCTGAATTTCTCCTCAATAACATTTGGGAAACAGGGAGAGATCACTCCACCTGAAGTTGTTCATCCCAGAGATTTCCATTGTGGAGATAAGATATTGTTCCTGGGGGCCTCTCTATGGCAGTAGAGGAGCTTCCGAGAGGTGAGCCAGAGTAGGAGTACAATTGGGAATCAAAGAGGCAGACTTCATCCCTCTCCTGTGCCAATTCTTTATTGGCTTCAATATGTGGTCATTTGCACAGCTCATTCAGTCCAATCTCTGTCTTGAAACACTGAAATAAAAATTTCCAGCTATTGTACATAATAAAAGGAAGTACTGTGGACATTAAGGATACTGAAAGCCAACCAATCCCATTGTTCTGAAACAAATTGGTTATGGAGGAAAGAGTGCATCATTTTTATTTTACTTTGAACAATACAACACAGTAGAAGGGCTTTCCAGCCATGAAACTGGTCATCTGCACCAAATGACCCTTTAAAGCATTGCTAGGAACTACTAGTTATAAAACAGAAGTGAATTGGAACTTTTCTCCCTTGCTGAATGAGTGAAGCTTCTTCATCATTTGAGAAATTTTCTTTTAAATTTAATGTTTAACAGTTCAGTATGATTGAAGACCCTTCAATGTGATTACAGTGCCAGTTCGAATCCTGCGCTATCTGCCAGTGTCTGCGTGGCCTTATTCCTTCCACCTTTCAAAAATGTGTAGGGGTTGTATGTGAATTGGGTTTATTTGGGTGACCATGGGCTTGTGGACCAGAAGGGCTTGTTACTGTACTGCAAATCTAAATGTTTAAAAAATTAATCTTCTATAGATTGATAGATTGGTAATCTGCCAGTTTATCTACCGTACGTTTTGGGGATTGGGAGGAATCCTGAACAACCAGACAAAACCTACGTAGACATGGGGAGAATATAAAAATTCCTTACAGACAGTGACAAATTTGAACCTGGTCACTGGCACTGTAATCACATTGCACCAATCACAAAATCAGCCATGCTCCCCTATTAGAAACAAAGAAAAATACAGACCTGTACCTGCACAACTTCCCAAAGTTCTTCACCCCACACTTGTCTGGATTAAATTATTTCTCCCAATGCTCTACCCAACTTTCCACCTGATCTATACCTTTGTTAATGTCCTCTGCCATCCACATCAACACCAATATTTGTGTCACCTGTAATCTCTTTAATCATTGCTTCAACGCAATGGAACTGGGAGTCATTACAAATTCAAAATGTTTTAGACAAGTGTCCAGGCCAGGAAAAAGAGCAGGGAACAAGATGGTTTATGGTGCAAAGGAATGGATAATGAGATAAGTAGTGAGAGGAGCCGGAGAAGTGTGAATCATTACTTTAGAACAGCAGCTCTCGGGCTGGGAAAGGAATTGACAAAGAAGGTAAGCTCAATATAATACAGCCAAATTGTTAATAATCTCACAGACAGCAAATGTTCCAGCACTGATCGCTGCAGTACTCCACTGATCACTGACTTCCAAACAGAGCTTCCTTCCAGTATTACACTTTGCCTTCTATGGAGCCAGTTTAGCTCACTGGGATTCACTTTGCTCACAAGTATGATCTAGCCTATTGGCGTAAAAATTATAACTCCCCTGTTTTCTGCTCCTCTAGTTATTCAACCATGTCGCTGTGACTGAAATTACCCTGAAGAACACAGGGAAGGTTGGCTTCGACTTTGCTGTTTTGAATGAGGTGCGGAGTGTTGACCAAGATCCTGTGCCGGGAGTTCCATTCATCACTCCTTCTATGGTTAGTGAATACTTCCGTGGTTTTATTATGGGTTTCATTGTAATAATACAAGGTGGTTGTGATGCTCTGTGGTGCAGCAAGCAAACACAAAACACAAGAAGACTGTCCTACAGGATTTAATGAGCTCAAACTCTGTACACATCAGTCTTAATATTTTTGCTGACTCCACATGTGCCTGGCTGTCCTTTGCTGGCTCCATGTGTCTGACTTACCCAGGAAGGGGCCGACTTGACTTTATATACAGGGCAGATTGACAGCCGGCCAGATGGGACAGACCTCCTAGGTTGCCTACCTGCAGGTACAGTGGTTTCCCCCTGCAGTAGGCTGGTAGGAATGTGGCCAGTGCTGTGGTTGTATCACCACGATGGTCGAAGGCCCTTCCAGCCCAAGACATCCTTGAAGCCCAGCTCAATTAACCAACCAATCTCTTCAGGACTGAGCGTCCATCACAAACTCCCACCCTGGCCACTGTGGCCCAAGAACCGAGCCTATTCCCATAGTCACCTAATTTATCTGCCTATTTAAAATTTCTCATTCTAATAATGCAATTCTAATTATTTTTTTAATCAACGTATCATGTTGTTTTATTTTTTCATAATACAGGTATACATTGAAGCAAATACTGAGCAAAAATTAAGGGTTTCTTATTTGCCTGGAGTACCTGAGCTCTTCCATAAGAGCTTTGAGGTTCAGATTTCTCACTTGGAACCTGACATCATTACCGTGAAGGGAGAGGGGACCTTCCCGAGAATCTACCTGGACTTACCCAGGAACATAACAGGTATGGTTCTGATCTTCTGCAACTTGTCCCATCAATTGTCTATTTGGTATGGTCATCTGTAGGGTTTTAAATATAGCTTTTGGAGGGAGGACTGCTAAGGCTGAGTGATTATGCCCTGTTGAGGACATACACGTTTAAAACCAGTGAGATGCAGGAGGCCTATAAACTCAGTGGGGAAATCTGTTTACAATGGACAGTTTGGGCTGCACAGGCCCACATTACTTGACATTTCCAAGGGATGGAGTTATAGTGAGCAAGAGACATCATTTCTTAGAGTTAGGGGTCAGGAATATGCAGTCAACACTGGAAAGAATGCAAGTTTTTTTTCCATCCAGAAATCCAATCCTGAATTTCTAAAATTAGAAAAATCATAATTCAAATGATCAAAATTCAATATTCATGCCATTATGTTTAGAGCTGAGTGAAACATCAAAGTCTGCAGACACTGTGATTTCTAGTTAAAAAAAACACCAAAATGCTGGAGGAACTGAGCCAGCTTTTCAGTGTCCATAGAAGATATATTGGCAAAGTTTAGACCTGAGTCTTTCTTCAAGGAATAAGCAAAATGAGCCAAAAGCAGGAAATCTCAGAAGTCAGACAATGCCGGCTGGATATCATAAGGGGAGAGGAGAGAATTTATCATCTCAGTGTGAAAAGAAATGGAAGCTAGGGGAAGGTGATGGGGGAAGAACTGAGGGGGGTATGGGGGGTATAATTAAAGCCAGAGATTTCAATATTAATGCCACCTGGTTGGAGGGTGCCCATTCGGAAGATGAGGTGTTGTTCTTCTAATTTGCGGGCGGTCTCAGTCTGGCACTGCATGAGAACATGGACAGAAATGGCAGCATGGGAATAGAATGGGGTTTGAAATGCGGTGGACAGAGCCGAGGTGCTCACCAAAGCAATATCCCAGTTTCTGCTCAGTCTCTTCGGTGTAGAGGAGCCCACAGCGGGAGCACTTGATGTAGTAGATAATCCCTGAAGATTCACAAGTGAAATGTCGCTTCCCTTGGAAGGACTATTTGCGGCCCCGAATGGTGCTGAGGGGAGATGTGTGGGCACATGAGGAGCATCTTCTGCTGTCACAGGGGGAGGTACCAAGGGTACGATTAGTGGGGAGGGAGGAGTGGACAAGGGAGTCACAGAGGAACCGGTCACTGCAAAAGGTGGAGGGGGAGGAGAGGGGAATATATTTCTACTGGTGGGATGACATAGAAGATGGTGGAAATGGCAGAGACAGGATGTTGGATGGTGGAGTGGTAGGTGTTGTGTTTGGGATGTATCAGGTTTGGTGGGTTCACAGAAAGCTGAGTCTGGACATCTTTGCAGTTAACTTCATTGAACATACAGGACACAAGCAAGGGAGAATGTCAAACAATACTTAACTACTACTAAAGAACTATACAGTATAGTCATACACATTGGACCCAGGCTAGACTCCGGTCCCAGTGGCCAACTATCTTCTACACCCTCATGCATGTGCAAACACTCAACAGATGGACTTTCAAACACACTCTCAGTTCCCTGTACCAATGAGAGTGCAACTCTTTGCAACCACTGATCTAGTGCAGTTCTACAGTTCAACTTAAGCGTAGTGCACACCTTACCTGCGACTTTCCAGTGATGTCCACAGTAGAGGTCTGGTGTGGAGTGATGCTCGGAGCTTGGACCACAAGGCAGAGAGAGAGAAATGTGGTATGCATCGATGTTTTAGACAGTTCTGAGCTGGACATCTAGTCAATGATGACACTAATTTGGCCTGCGACTTCACAGGCACCAGACTTCACTCCATCGAGGTCATTTACATGAGGTGGTGTCTTAAAAAAGCAGCCTCTATCCTCAAAGACCTCCACCACCTCTTTACTCTGCTTCCATGGGAAAAAGGTACAGGAGCCTAAAGATGAGCACTTAACAGCACAAGGACAGCTTCTTCCCCGCTGCCATCAGATTCCTGAATAATCAATGAACCAAAGACATTTTGGTTATAATTGGAATGTTTGCACTTTGATGTTGCTGCAAACCCTGAATTTTATGACTTGTTCATGACAATAAATTCTGATTCTGAGTCGAAGTAATGTAAATGAGCCAACAGTAAGGTGTGCACTTATGGCTAGCTGGAGACCAACCTTGATTGACAGGTGATGTGATTTTGAATAAGTTTCAGACAGAGAGGGCACATGTTCCTTCACAATCCACATAAAACATGCCACTCCTTGGAAGTCACCAATCACTACCAACACAAAGAATAAAAAATTTGTTTCTAAACTGTAAAATCTAAGAACTGTAACATGTTATAACTGTAAAAATGTGTCTAAAATGATGCAAATCCAATGAATCGATATATAGACAAATGTCCTCGACGTGATGGACAAGGAACATTATTAAACTCAATGACAACACCTCACCAGCTACCCCCCACCTGCCCAAATAGGGTCATTGTGTTCCCAATGGACCAGGGTGCCGTGGGAACAGTTCCACAGTGTGACAGAGGAAGACAGAGAAAGAAAATTGTCAGTTAATTGACTCGCATGCCTAGTTTCTTCGGCTAAGCTGCCATATTTGTGCATCTTTACCACCAGCATCTGTGAGGAGGTAGTTATCCATTAAGTGCCAAATCCCTCTTTTGTTTAGCATATCGGCATGTTGGCTTCACATTTGGGTGCTCCTGTGGCACAGAGCCCAGGTGCCTATTGCTATGCTATCCCGTGATGAAGCAGGGGACAGGACGGTAGGTGCACATCCAGTGTGTACCCGAATTCTTGTGGAAATGCCCCATTTTTCTGGGCTGTCATCAGACACCAGAATGCCATTCCTGCTCATGTTCCCTTTAAACGTATGCCATATACATATATATATATATATATATATATATATGCCTGTGTTGGTTTTCTGTAACGATAGCCAGGAGAAGTCAGGACTGAAAGTTGGCCAAATTTGTAGGTTTTTAAAAAAAGCTGAACCACTCACCCCATGAGGAATTAGTTTCTGTTAATGGGAGGACTGGGGGGAATCTGTCATTGTCAAATGGCTGCAAAATATATACAATATTTCCTGCTAGTGGATGATGTGTGACATTGTAATTATGATCTATAACATTGTAACTAAAAGCTGAAACTACAATTTCCTGAGTGCTGAGAGACATTAGTGAAGAGCAGATACCACAGCCTAGGGAGCAATTAAAAAGAACAAGGTCCATTAGGAAGGTTGTACTTGGTAGGTGCATGACAAAGGATGTGACTGTTGTTAAGCTCGAATGTCCAGTGATAACATGTCTGTGGCAACAGCTCTTGTCTGTTGAAAGTTCCAAACATAATTTGTGACAACAGCTCCTTGTGCTTAAACGAGCTGGTGCTGATGGCTGGAAGAGAATGAAAACCTGTGAGAGGAATCACAGCAGTCTGTTGTGTTGAAGTGAACTTTGTCCTGCAAGGTAGTCTTCCATAATGTTGAGTCATCTTTGCTCTGCTGAGCTGGTGGATGGAACTTTTTTCACTCCCTCTTGGAGAGCTTGTTAGTGTGGAAACATGATAATCCCATTCCTAGAACATTCTTCAATCCAAATGGTAGAACATTTTATTTATATAAACCTGACAGGGTTGTGAATGCAGAAATTTCCCTACCTCTCTCTGTTAAGGGAACACACCAGTAACCTTTTAATAAATCCATCTTCATAAGAAACTTAGTCTTTCCAACCTTGTCCACACAATCATCCACCCTAGGAATAGGATAAGCATCTATCTTTGTTACCGCATTAACTTTTCTATAATCAGTGCAAAATCTAACTGTCCCATCTGATTTAGGTACCAGGACACCAGATAAATTTTTAATGATGTCATTCTTTAACATGTATTCAATGTCTTGATCTACCAGTTTACATTTTCCAACATTCATTCGATATGGATGTTGTTTGATAGGTTTTGCATCTCCAATATCAACATCGTGGCAGCTATTGAAGTTCTCTGAGGCCCATCTGGAACAAGTTCCTAAATTTTAAAATTAATTGTTTCATTTGTTCCTTTTCCTGGGGCTGCAGATGAGCCAACTTCTCATCCAAATTCTGCAAAATGCTTGAATTAGACACCTGAACTGGAACAATGTTTTCTTTAAAGTGAGGAATTGAATTCAGGAGTAGGGAAGTAATGTTGCAACTGTATAAGGTACTGGTGAGACCGCACCTGGAGTACTGTGTCCAGTTCTGCTCTCCATATTTGAGGAAGGATATACTGGCTTTGGAGACGGTCCAGAGGAGGTTTACTAGTTTGATCCCTGGGATGCAGGGGTTGACTTATGATGAAAGATTAAATCATCTAGGATTGTATTCGCTCGAGTTCAGAAGAATGAGAGGAGATCTTATAGAAACATATAGGATTATGAAGGGTATGGATAGGATAGATGTAGGAAGGTTTTTTGAGCTGGCCGGGGAAACTAAAATGAGAGGACACAGTCTCAAGATTCGGGGGAGTAGATTTAGGACAGAGATGAGGAAAAATAGTTTTTCCCAGAGAGTAGTGAATGTTTGGAATTCTCTAACCAGGGAAGTGGTTGAGGCTGCCTCATTAAACATATTTAAAATTAGGTTAGATATATTTTTACATGATAGTGGAATTAGGGGATATGGGGAGAAGGCAGGTCGGTGGAGTTAGGTCATAAATTAGATCAGCCATGATCGTATTGAATGGCGGAGCAGGCTCGATGGGCCATTTTTGGCCTACTCCTGTTCCTACTTCCTATGTTCCTATGTTCCTATGACCCTCACAAGAATTAGCTTGTATCTTCTCAAGGTCCATAACCTCCTCAATTTTGTCAATAACTAATACCTCTGGTGAAAGCTGCTTCTTGCTTACATCCAAGTTCTCAAAATAAGGCTTTAACATGTTAACATGGCAGCTCTATGGTTTATGTTTCCGATCAGGTGTTTTAATTGCGTAGTTGACTTCATTTACCTTTGAATCTATCTCATACGGGCCTGAAAATTTTGCCCTAAGAGAATTTGAATTTGTTGGGAGCAGGATTAACACTATATCTCCTGGTTTAAAAATTCTCACTCAAGCTTTTTTTATCATACCAGACTTTAATTTTACCATGAGATGTTTTCAAATTTTCTTCATCTATTTTACAGACTTTCTGCAAACAATCTTTATTCTAAACATAATCTTACCAATTCAACTGCACATCCTTATTATCCCATTGTTCCTTCAACAATATTACAGGTCCTCTAACTTCATGTCCAAATACTAGCTCAAAAGGGCTAAAGCCTAATGATTCCCTACAGACTCCCTTACTGCAAACAAAAGCAACTGGACACCTTCACCCCAGTCCTCATCCTCAAAACAATAGGTCCTCATCATGGTTTTTAGGGTCGAATGGAATCTCTCCAAGGCCCCTTTGAATTCTGGATGATATGCAGATGACGTGATGTATTAAAATTACTCTCCTGGTCTGATTAGAGCTTTTTAGGCAAACCAACTAAAATTAAAAATTTCACAAGAGCACTTATAGCTTTAATATTTTTAAGTGGTGTTGCTTCTAGAAACCTGAAGGCTGTACACATGACAATTAACAAATACTCATTCCCAATTTTTCTCTTGGCCAATTGGCCAAGACAATCTACAATAACTTTAGGAAAGGGTTCCTCAAAAACAGGAATAGGTTTTAAAGGACAAGTGTGACAGGTTTTACAAAATGTCCCAACATATTTTCTCAGACTAGACCAATAAAATTGTTTTATAATCTTATAGATAGTTTTCTTTACCCCAAGATGACCACCTAAGGGGGCCAAGGTTCATCCCTATAGGCTTTAGGAACTACAACTTGGTGAACATTGGCAGGGATATCAGGTGATCTCCTCTTCCTCATCAACACGCCTTCCTTGAAATAATAACCAACAGTCACTTTCTTAATTTCATCATCAGAGAGGCCTTATCTCTCACTTCAGTAAGATCAGGATCTCTGTTGTGCCTTTCTATAAAGTCCTTTTGAGATAATGACAAATCCTTTGGCAGGTCATTACAACCTGATTGCTACTGTGCACTACCACAAATTCCAGTCTCTTCTAAATCAACCTGTACAAGCCCGTCTTCACTGGCAAGCTTTTTAGCCATAGTCCACATTATTGCACAAGCTGGGTATAGATCAGAAACTCTTTATTTCAACAATGATTGGCTTATCTGTCAACTGCACCACAGGGACAACTTTACCCTCTGAAAGATAATTTCCTACCAAAAAAGAAACCCCGTCTACTGGTAAACTTAATTGGATCCCTATTGTAGCAGGTCCATTAAATAATTCTGATTTCAACAATATCTTGTACTGAGGTATCATCTCCAAATCATGCCCCAAGCCTCGAATCATGTTTATTCCATCCATGTCAGTCTTATCACTAAACTTCAAAACACTGTCTAACACAAATGACTAGGCAGCCTCAGTATCTCAAAGGATTTTTACTGTCACCTGTGGTGACCCTTCCTCTAACGAAACTTTACCCTCTGACACAAAATATTTGAATTCCTTCTTGATTTTACCAGCAGGTCCGTAACTTTTTTTTATTTGTATGTGTTTCATCCCTTTGAACACAGGCATCTGGTGCTGCTTCCTTTCTTGTTCCTTAGCACAGGACAATCTGCTATCACCTGACCAGATTTCTTACAATAGTGTCAAAGTGGACCCAAATGTTTTTCCTTTTCTTGCTTCCCTTCTTCTTTACCCCTAGCACTACTTTTCCATTTATTTTCTAAATTACTTGGATATTTCACATTACTGTCTTGGTATGTTTTACCTGGTCAGGTCACTTGTCTGAGTGTTACTGGTACTAAGTCATGTGGTTGGGTGGTCAACGACTAAACCGGCTCCCCCACCAGGCTAGAAACCCTGCAGGATGAAAAACAATACTTGTCAAAGGGTGGATGAACTCTCTCGTAGGGTCAACAGCCATCTAGCCGTGCCGTGAAGTGCAGAAAGGACATCCTTTGCATCAAAGCTTGGTCTGGTCATTCACTGCAACAGAACTTCTCCCAGTCATCTTGGACTTCACCATGCTGCTGGATCCAGGAGAGGCTGTTGAGAGGATGGGTCTAGACCTGTGCAACACCTACTCACCCAAATCCATTTATGTACATGTTGTTCCTTTCTGAGGAGTGTGGTATCCTCATATCAAACCACACAAACTGACTGAAAGGGTTTTCATCCTATGGGATGGATAGCCAGAAAACTTGGTACAAATTTAACTTTGTGAGTTAAAGCATGCTCATCTGCTAATTTAGCAGAGTCCTGCCAAGTTTCCTTTTATTTCTAAATATGCTATTATGGCCATTTCCATTTATAATTGCATGAGTATTTGAATTAGGTTGCTTTGACTCATTAATGAAAGTCAATTTCCATGGCATTGAGCTTCCACTGTTTATTTTCACTTTTAACAGTAGACTATAGTGTAAAACAATTAATACATGGATGATAAGATGTTAATACATTCAAAGATTCATGTGCAAAGAAATTGTCTGTTCTAACTCCATATTCTGGCTTCTAACAACAAAAATCCATTTTTAAACAAAACATAGCTTTTTGACCTTGATAAGGAAGCTGTAACTATAGAAACACTCAAAGGAACCCAAAACAAACTGCGGACTGCTCCAGACAGGCAGCCCTGTCTATGCAAGTAATTTTCAGTCATTTTAATCCCTACAATACCAGCCCCTAATGATTATATCTAAAAAATAATAATTACCACAACAACAAATCAAATATAATACATCAGGTAAATATTCAAAAGGAAATGAAAGTCAATTATTAAAGCTGTCTGCTTCTTGTAAAATTCAGATCTTAGAAATCGTTCTATTTAGAAGGTCGATTTCAATTTCCAAGGTATTCACTTTCTTGAGGTCACAAGAGTCTTCTTTCTCTTTTTCTCTTTCTTCTTCAGTAAGTTATAGAAAAGGTAGGACTCAAACAACATTGATTCCTTAAATTCATCAACAGCCGCTCTGGCTTCCATTGCCTTTTACTGTAATTCTGGATTCAATTTTGTGAGCTTCAATTCAGTCTCATTTCTTGCTAACTTATCTTGAAGTTTTTATCAAATTATTTTTCTGTATTTATCAGTGAGTCTTCAAGAATGTACTGTTTCTTTCTTTTTGCATCTTTAAGGTCCATTCTTCACTGTTTTCCATCATCAGTTGTCTTGTATCATTTCTCTTTCAAGAAATTAATCTCTTCCTCCAACTTTTTGTATCTGGATAATGTTGAATAACTGTATTCATTTTTTTAGCAGTTATTCTTTTCTTCCTCTTGCTCTCACAAATTCTATTGACAATTAATTCTTAATTTTTGTCAGCTTCTCTTTTGGTTAATTTCAAAATTGAAGAATCATCAAATTCAGATTTGTTTCCAAACATTTGTTTCATTCCTGCCCTTGGTTTAACTTCACAGGAATAATCACCAGCAAATATTTGCAGCATCTTCTAAAGCTTTACTTTCATCCATTTTTGATGAAAACAATTATTTCTTTACTGATTTAGATGCTCTTGATTTATTTTTAATCAGTAAGCTTTTCTAAGAACTGTTGGTATTTTTCTGAATGTTCTTTGAGTTACACAACAGTTGACTGCTTCTGAGCAATATCATTCATTCTTTCTAATAGTCCATTGATTGTCCATCTTTACGCTAGTTTTAATAGCGTAAGTCCATCTTTCTCACTAGTGATTACTTCTGTTGGTTCCAGAGCTTTTGGTACATTCATACCAATTAGCATTTCTATCTCAGAGTTATGAGCTCCCGGTATATAAACCTTTCTCAGATATTTCCATTGATCCACATCACTTTGATGTGCAATATTACCTTAATTACCTTCTGTGTATATATGCCTGGAAGATCACAAAAATCATCAGTGTTTTCCAGCAACCTTTAATAGTGAAACCACATTAATTTCAACGACCTTTCTTTGTCCCATGGTTTTCAACAGAATCTTTGTCTTTTCTTCCTTCAAGATTAAGCCTTTTTATAAGCCCCACAGTACAAAATGATGCAGTAATTCTGGGTCAAGGAATGCATAAGTATTTACCTTTGCATTCCCATCTTTGGCTTTAACTTGTATAGGTGCTATTAAGAGTTTGCAGTTATCTGCACTAATCCCAGTAAGCTCACTTATCAGCTTTAGCACTGTTTTCCTGTTTCTTTGATTGATGTTTGTTCTTTTACTGTATCCTTGTTTTCCTTTGTAATTTGCAGCATTTTGGGATACCTTCAATTACATATGTTACAGCTGAATCACTTCTTGCAGTCTTTGCTGATGTGTCCTTTAACCAGACAGCAAAAACACACTCCATTTTCCTTCAAGAAAGTGATTCTCTCACTAAGTGCCTTCTTTTCCATCTACGCACATTTTCCCAAATTGTGCTTATGAGCACATTGCCAACATTTTTTTTCTCTCTTCAGGGGAACTTTCATCTTCCTTAATTTGTTTATCCACCTCTGTCAGAGAGGTGGAAAATGTACTTTTCTTCGATTTTGGTTGAGGTTACGATTTGGACTTTTCAACATATTTACTCATTTCCTCAAATAACATCAACTCTTTTAGTCTGTTATAGTCACCATTTATCTCTTTTAAGGTGCACCACTAGTCAAACCACATAGCTTTCTCATATGCAAAATCCGTATAAGACTGGGTCACCTACGCTCAGATTCCTGAATTTTTGTCCGTAAGCTTTTGGAACCAATTCATAAGCACAGAATCATAATTAGTGGCTTGTTGAATTGTAAGGGCAGAGAAAGCATGCTAAGCCTTCCCTTTAATCACACTCTGTAACTTGTGATTAAGTTATCATCTGTAATGATTAAACTCTCAACAACTTTCTCAAAATGGTGAAAGTATTTATCAATATTAGCCTCATTAAATGGAGGAACTATCTTCACCTCCCTACTAGTTATAAAACTCTCATGAGGACTATAAGATGTATCTTCTTCTCTCTTATTTCTTTCAAACCCCCAGTGTTTTTCTGTTCCCTTCACCTCAAATCAACTTTTTGTGAACCCTATCTCCAATGCATTTGGCTCAAGCTTCTTGTTCTCTCCCAATCTTAAATATATGTTTCCCTAGCTCAAACTGTTCCAACTGCTGCTTATGGGATTTACTCTCAGGAAATTGTTTTAACTCCTCATCTCAAAACTTCCCCTCTTTTACATAGTGGTCAGCTATAATTCTCTGGATTTTTTTTTCATCTACTGTTTTACCCTTGCAAGTTCCAACTTTTGGGTGAAAGTCATTCTGTAACTCTGCAAATGTCGGTGATGCCAAAAACTTCTTGATATCCATTGCTGCTGTTTTTCCACACACACAATTAACTTTCAAAAAGGAATTTAACCAAACAAATCCAAAATGAATCAATCAATAAGCTTCAATTTTGGTTATATCTTGGACAAACCCCCAATTTCTTAAGTCATAGAAATTCACCAAGACAATGGATATGCATTAATCTTTAAAGATAAAATCTTTGGTTATAAAATATATACTTCTTAGTAAAGTTCACATTTAACATTTCACACAAGCACCATTATAACACAAGTCAGAACTCAATGATAATTTGATGGTCACAGTCTGTTCCAGATTCGATACATTTGCAAAGTCATTCTGATTTTGCAGGGGGAGCTACTAACTGCTGAAGGAAAAACAGCTTTTTGAAGTAGCTCTTGTGGCCAACAACTTTGTGGAATTGAGAGAAAAGCATGCTTTGTGAATGACTAGGCTTTTTCAATGGATTGACCTGTGCCAGGAGGATCTTTTGGGAAGCAAAGTGCTTCATTTTGATTATGAAGGTCACTTGGAAAGATGACTTCATTTGTGTGTGACTAACAGTGAAGATCACTTGGAGAGGTTAGAGAGTTAAATGTATTTTTAGTGAGGGAATTGTCACATGCAGGTCATAGCACATTCCAGATACACCATTGAACTCAGAAAGAGTGTTCATTTTCTGAGTCGATGTGTCTTGGAAAGACAGCTAATTGAACTAAAGTAGATTTTAATTGATTCAAGATTTATTAAAAACTGAAGCATTCAAATACTCAAGAAGAACTGCTGAAGGAGGTCATCTGTTTTAAAGAAAAAAAGGTTTTTCTTGTGGTCATTAGACTTTCATTAGACCTGAGAAATAAGGTCAGAAGTCATTATGGAGATGTAAGTGATTTGGAAAAGGCAAGATGTTTTGCAAAAAAATGAAACTAAAACTGTGATGATGTCATGTCATATGATGCCAGAGAACTATATACTGAAGGCAGAGAGACATTTTGAATCAGAAGGCTTAATAGATTGAAGAAACACTTTACCTCCTGGAAAGACAGGATTGGGGCAGTAATCTCTAGAAAGAGAGGTAAATGCTGTTCTGTGCTGCATCATCCTTAACACAGGAGATGCACAACATACCTCTAAGAGGTTTCCAAACTATTTGAAAAGATGTGTTCTTCTTATTAATAGAAGGAACACCCAGTGGTATTTTAAAAGAAAATAGCCACTCCAATTGCACTTTTTAAAGAAAGAAACACAGCCTCATTTGTGCCCAGAAGATGGTCACTCCTGTTTGAAGAATATCTCTCTGAATTACAGCTCATCACAAGAATTGTGAGTGTAAAGAGGTCTGAAAATATAATGTTTAAAATTGCTTCATAATTACTTCTGAATTGCAATTTAAAAAGATCCTTACAGTTCAACAAGATGTTTGAAACTGGACTTTAAAATGGACTTTTTCAGAATCAAGCTTAAACTGTAATGGTTTTGAACTTCAACACACACACACACACACACACACACACACATTTGCGCACAGTGGGGTTAAGTTTAGAGTTAAGGTTAGAGATAAGTATGAATAGTTTAATAAAAACTACTATTTTGACTTTACCACTGTCTGGTGAATTTTCCATTGCTGTTCCTTTGTCAGTACTAATAAGATTTTATCAGTTCATAATATATGTTCAAAACAAATAATTTCTATTAATAGCTATTAATAATATAAAATCTTACTGAACTCTAAACGACACCAAACTATGCACGAGCGTGCGCGCGCACCTGTGTGTGTGTGTGTGTGTGTGTGTGTGTGTGTGTGTGTGTGTGTGTGTGTGTGTGTGTGTGTGTGTGTGTGTGTGTGTGTGTCAGATCCTAAAATATTGCAGCTCAGGAACAATTCTGAAGAGATTATTCAAATTCAAAGT
Organism: Narcine bancroftii; assembly: GCF_036971445.1. Taxonomy (NCBI): domain Eukaryota; kingdom Metazoa; phylum Chordata; class Chondrichthyes; order Torpediniformes; family Narcinidae; genus Narcine; species Narcine bancroftii. The sequence continues at coordinate 53,541,422 of NC_091478.1, read as the reverse complement.
TCAGTCTTAAACTTCTTGTGTTGAAACTTAATATCATCAGACTTCACAAAACTCATGAATTCTTGTTGAGTTGCTTTCAGAGAAATGTTTTTATCATACAAATGATTTCACAATTCCCCTTCCTTACACAGAGGTCGTGGAACTTGTGATTTCTGTGATGTTTTCACAAATCTAAGCATAGGTTAAACAAAATAATCATTAGAATGGTTATGATACAACTGCAAGAATGATCTTGCTTTCCTTTACCTAGATATGGATTAATCACAAGAGACCATTACAATAGCCACAGCAGCACTGCTCTCTCTTCTCTTCAACAAAGAAAAGCAGTAAAAGTGGCCATCCTCTCCAAAACCATCCCAATTCAGTGTTCAGTTAATTCTGGTCTATGACACTAAAATGCTGCTTCAAGTGTCGTTAATCACATGACTGCTTTGATTATTACTGTCTCTACAGTTTTATTTTCCTAAAATTATGAGTCAACAATCAGTTGGTCTTTTTGTTTGAACAGGTACCTCTCTTAGCAAATACTCCATTGTCACTGCTCCTGGTCCAGACAAGCAGACTGCAGTATGTGTGTTATCTGTGTGTGTGTGAGCACTGAAGTTGGTGAAAGTGTCAGAGGATGATGCGTCGGATGCAGAGGCTGGTGAGAATGAAAGTGAGGACCAGAGGGACTATCTTTGTTCATTTTGGTGAGAGGTGGTGGGGGTGGGGGGGGGGGGGGGGGCAGAAGTATGAGAAATAGAGGAGATAATGACCCAATAATTATTTTCGGATCTATAATTACTAACCTTGGATAGTTTGGTTTTAAAGATTCAAGTTTCAATTTATTGTCATTTAATAAAGCAGTGTCATATTACATGAAAAAGCTCTTGCCTGCTGTAAAACAGACAGATTCACCATCAGCTGAAATTGCCTGAAGTGCCTCTTCCAGTCAGAGAAAGAGAAGAAAAGGAGAGTACCCCAAGAGTCACCGAATGTCAGTAGATTTGCCTCCAGCAGCCTCTGCAGCCACACAGGATCCAGTCCAAACCATTGGCACATGCTCCAGATCCAAACCTCCGATATGGTCAGGAACCCCCTCAGCGCTTTTGGCATCCCCTCACATCCCGGTTCCAATACCTGGTACCTCTTCAGCCAGTTTTGAGCCAATCTCGAGCAGGCCACAGCCTGGTGCGAGTCTCCCGATAGCAGTCTCCAGCAGTGCCCAGCCTCCATGGGTTCCTCACTTTGAGTCACCAGCAGCCCGCCACATGCATGGGTCTTTCAGCAGCAGAGCCCCCTCACTGGTCCGCTGCTGTGGTCACTGTCTTGTGGGTCATCTCCTCTGCTTCTCCTTTTCAGACAGGGGATGGCCTTCCAGTTTTCTGGTGCCCTGTGCTAGTCCTCTGCACCCCTAGAGTCTGCATTTGCTGATCATAGGCATCTCATCTTGGGTGCGGACCCCACATTGCTGGGATTTTAAATAAAACTACTGTCAACTCCTTTAATGGGCTGTCAAAGCCTGTGCAGAGCTGACGACAGTCAGCCTGGGTGATTGGGCCCCGCGGGAGCAATGTGTCTCTGCTCCTTGCTCCCGGTGTGTCCGCACCAGCGGCAACACTGCCGATACAGTGGTTCGAGCAGCACTGCCATTTTCAAATTAGTTTCAAATTAATTTTTCCAACATAAATGTATTTCTTCACTTCCAAAGATACCTGCTTCCAGTTCCATAACTTTTCAAAGATGGACTGTTGCTTTTTTATTGACTTATCTGGTTCTGTTAAATATACTATGATGTCATCTGCAAATAGGCTGATTTTATATTCTTTCTCTTTTATTTTTATTCCTTTTATCATAGTTTCCTTCCTTATCAACTCGGCTAGAGGTTCAATCACCAAATCGAACAGTGAATCGAATAATGGGCATCCCTGTCTTGTTGACCTGCTTAATTTAAAGTGATTTGATACATACCTTTGCTAACAGTCCATTATATAATGCTGTAATGTAGTTAATAAATTTTTCTGGTGGTTTAAATTTCTTTAACACTTCAAACAAATAGTTCCACTTCACCCTATCGAAGGCTTTCTCTGCGTCTAACGTAACAGCTACCATTGGCATTTTATTTATTTGTGCATGTATTAAATTAATAAGTTTACAAACATTATCAGCTGCTCGTCTTTTTTAACAAATTCAGTTTGGTCTTGCCTTACTAGTTTTGGTACATAATCATTCCGTTTGTTTGCTAGTAATTTTGCTATTAATTTATAATCTGTATTCAATAATGATATTGGTCTGTATGATGATGGCAATAGCGGGTCTTTTCCCTCTTTCGGGATTGCTGTAATAATTGCTGTTTTACATGATTCTGGTAAGTTTGGGGTCTCTTCTAATAGATTTATTACTTCTAGGAGGGGAGGGATTAATAGATCCTTAAAAACTTTATAAAACTCTATAGGGAATCCATCTTCACCTGGTGTTTTATTGTTTGGTAGTTTTTTTTAATATATCTTGTATTTCTTCAGTCTTAAAATGTTCTGTTAATTTATTTTGTTCTTCTATTTGTAGATGTGGTAGTTCAATGTTAGATAAAAATTAATCAATTTTGTCAATTTTCTTTATTTTCAGTTTGGTATAATTGTTTATAGAATCTTTTAAAATTTTCATTAATCTCCAATTATATGGTTATCGTCTTTACTTGTCGCTAGAATGGTTCTTTTAGCTTGTTCTGTTTTAAGTTGCCAGGACAATATTTTGTGTGTTTTCTCTCCCAGATCATAATATTTTTGATTTGTTTTCATTATATTTTTCTCTACTTTATATGATTGTAATGTTTCATATTTTAATTTATTAATTTGAATCAACTATTCAAAGCATTTAAATCTTCTTCAAATGTATGATGAGTTCCAGTCATTTTTCTCATCCAGTTCATTAATAAGATAATGAATAGTAGCAATGCCTAGAAAGAGCACCGTAGGACTAATAGATCCTTAAAAACTTTATAAAACTCTATAGGGAATCCATCTTCATCTGGTGTTTTATTGTTTGATAGTTGTTTTTAAATATATCTTGTATTTCTTCAGTCTTAAAAAGTTCTGTCAATTTATTTTGTTCTTCTATTTGTAGATGTGGTAGCTCAATGTTAGATAAAAATTAATAATTTTTGTCATTTTTTGTCTGACTCCTTTACTGAGTTGCAGCTTATTGGTGGCACTCTTGAGAAATGTGTGTTTCTACATGATTTTGCACATTAATACCACATGATATATTCTTTGCCAGTAGTTAACCTTGGAGCAGTTGAGGTTTCTTGGAGGGTATTGCTCCTCCCAAATGATTCACAGCAAGTTCCCTGAACAGATTGTAGGGACTTCTTTTCAGGAAGGTGCAATCTGGCAATGTTTCTGTCTCCAGGTTGACAAGAAGCAGTTTTAGAGACGGAAGGGAGTGGGATGAGACTGATTTCCCAAAGCTTTCCCAAAGCCTCTGGCCTGTGATGATTTAGAGCTCAGTAAAGCACAAAATGATGCAGCAGTAATTTTAAATTGAATCCCTAAACCCCTTCATTGAAAGTAAACTAGCTGGATCATATGTGATAAGAGAGCTGCTCTACCCAAGATCGGAAACTATAAAGGGTGGTGAATGCAGCTCTGGACATCTCACAAACCTCCCTCTCTTGTTTGACTCTCACCCACTGCTAAGGAAAGGTAGTGAATACACTGACAGAGACATCCCATCCTGGACACACTCTCTTCTCTATCTTCCTATTGGGGCAAAGGTTGAAGAATATTAATTCATGCAGCAACAGGCTTGAAGGCAGCTTCCTATCAGGCTCCTGAATGAACTCCTCAACAGTGAACTCCACTTTGCAACTAGCCTCTTGCCCTGATACTTTGAACAGCTGTATGAATGTTAGAGTTGACCATTCATGGAAGAACCCTTCTCACTGTACAAGGTATAATGTGACAATAAGTGTAAGTTTTATTCCAGCCCACAAGCCCATGCCCCCCCAATACACCAATTAACCTACAACCCCCAAACATTTTTGGAGGGTGTGAGGAAACTGGAGCACAGGGTGGAAATCCACACCGGCATGGGGAAAACATGCAAACTCTTTACAGATAATGCTGGATTTGAACCTGGGTCTCTGTGCTAACTGTGCTACTGTGTATGCTAACCGTGCCACTCCTTAGGCTAGCCATACCACCTGAAATAAACCTGAAAATGGACAGCGCTGCTGGAAATTTCTCTGACTCAGCTAAGCCTGAGGAACAGTACAATATTACAGTGGTTATTGAATTTACTCAATGCTACCATTATGTGTGATATTGACTACAAATTCCATGCTTTTTCCTGTCTCCCAGTCATTGAGAGTGGGACTGGCTGAGTAAAATCTCCACCTTTAAGTGGACATAGAAGATGTACAGCAAGTACAATGCTTTGATGCTTTGCCTGATCTGAATGTGTTTGGTAACAGGAAATGAAAAGTATGAAGCATTCCTGAAAGAGGCGAAAGAAACCATTAGGAGAGAAACCTCAGAGGCCAACCTGCTCAGCCAACCTGAGACAATTGCAGGAGAACTGGGTGCAGCCAACTCCCTCTCTTCTGTAAGTTCTTTCTATCCCACAAAAATGTGAATGAAGTGTAATATAGTTCTTCACTGGAACAAATCTGTGCCTGAATCAAAATATATTACAGGCCTTCATTTTTGCTTTCTGCACGATAAGCCCCAAGTTCTGTAGACTGCCCAATAGTCAACAAGAATTGGAGGAGCAAATCTGTAGAGAGATGCTGCAGGAAACATAGGCTATGATAAGAGGAGATTTTAATTTTTAACTTATTGACTGGGATCCCCATTCTGTAATAGGGATGAATGGCTTGGAGTCTGTCAAATGTGTTTAAGAAAGTTTTCTAAATCAATATATAAAGGTACCAACTAGAGAGAGTGTAATACCGGTGAGGCCAAATTGTGCAGTTTTGGTTACCTAACTCCAGGAAAGACACCAATAAGGTAGAAAGAGTGCAGAGAAGGTTTTCTCGGATGTTGCTGGGTCTTCAGGAACTGAGTTATAGGAAAGGTTAAAAAAGTTAGAACTTTTTTCCCTGAAGCATAGAAGAATGAGGGGCGATTTGATAGAGGTTTTTAAAATTATGAGGGGGATAGACAGAGTAAATGTAGATAGGCTTTTTCCACTGAGGGTAGATGAGATATGGGTTAAGATTGAAAGGGGAAAAGTTTAGGAACTTCTTCACACAGAGAGTAGTGGGAGTGTGGAATGAGCTTCCAGCTGAAGTGGTGAATGTGGGGTCAATTTTAACATTAAAGGAGAATTTGGACAGGTACATGGATGGGAGAGGTATGGAAGGCTATGGACTGGGTGCAGGTCAGTGGGATAAGGCCAACAAAATTGTTGGGTACAGACTAGAAGGACTGAAGGGTCCTGTTTCTGTGCTGTAGTGTTCTCTAGTTCTATGGTTCTGGAAGACGTTCATCCAATTATATCCCTACACCCTCTTTCTCCCCATGGATGCTGGCTGATTTATTGAGAACCCCTGGCCCTAGTCTAGATGCAAGAAGTTTATCCAAAAAATCAACTTGCACCTTTTGGCCTCCACAGATGCTGCATGTGTCACTGAGCTTTGGCACTTGGTGCTATACGGCACTCGGAGATATCCTAAACTGGCTGCAACAATTAACAGCTGGTGTGGAAACAGCCTAAAGTTCCTGTGCCACACCAAAAAGCCAGTGCAGCCTCTGGTTATAGGGGAGGAAGCCTGGAAATTCTTGTTAAACAAGAAAATCTGTAGATGCTGGGGTCTAGTGCAGCACACAGGTGCTCGAGAAACTTAGCAGATCATGCAGTATCCACAGGAAGCAAAAAGCAGTTTACATTTGTAGTGAACTGGGATTCACTAGAGGTGTCCTGTATTGACAACTGGTCACACCTCCCGGCCGCTACCCCTGGTTTCCCGCCTAAATCCTGAACCCTTCTGCAGCCTGTTCATGAACTCGCCCTGTGTTGTAAGTATTAGTTCTCCCTCCAGTCGAGTGGGAGCTTTTATCTACACTACAATTTTATTAGCTTACAAACAAGGATGGAGGTGTTGCTCAAGCCCAGTAGGCTGTTAATAGACGTGGCTGAGGAGTTCGCAGATTGCCTAGACTGCTTCCAGGTCTATGTGAATGCAACCAGGGATGTCTTCGACACAGAAGAACTCTGGAGGTCGGCGTTCATCTCAAGGGTAGGGATGAAGGAGTATGCAGTCGTCTGAGACTGAGCAATGTACGAGGCCACCCCACCAAGGTGCTGAAGGCCCTGAATGAGGTCCTAGCGAGGCACCGGCTCACCCTACACCACCAATGGCCCAGAGAGTCAGTTCACAACTACCTGCTGGATCTGTGGACGCTGGCTAAGAAGTGCAGGTATGAGGCCGCTTCGGGCCACATCTGGAAAGATGAACAGATCTGGGACACTTTAGTTGTGGGGGTCCACTCAAGGTACGTAAGGCAGCGACTGCTCAAGTCGGGAAAGAAGGACCTGGCTAGCCATATCGAGCTGGCCAAATCACTGGAACAAGCCAATCCCGAGAACGACAAACTTGAGGCCAGCAAACTCGCTCCCTCAGGTGAGCACCTCCAAGGACCAACTGTTCCCGCTACAGCAGCCCCCACTCTAACGGCTGCCGCTTCCTGAGCCCGGGAGTGATTTTTCTGCGGCAAGGGACAGCACCTCTATGCCCACTGCCTGGCCAAAGACTTGGCGTGCTCCATTTGTGGGAAGAAGACATTGAGCGAGTGTCTGCCATGTGAAGGGAGGTCCATGGAAGTCTATGGCCTGTACCGCTCCTGGATGTGATTCCAGCCACAAGTCACCTGTGTTGGACTCACCCGAGATCGCCTGCTGTGCAACCCGCCACCTACGGAAACGGCACAATAAGGCTCGGTGGCCATCTTGCAGAGGCCCAATTTTGAATTCAGTGCCATCATCATCGTCGGCACCATCTTACCTGCATAGATCAACCCAGAATGGAGGAGGCCACTTGAGGGAAGAACACGGTATCTCCGGCGACCTGGCGTCAATGGTCCTCGACCAGAATAGACTTCACCAGCTCAGCCACTCGTTGGTGACGGTGAAGGTAAACAGACATTCGACCAAAAGTGTCTGATTGACTCACGGATGTGCAAAAATATAAATTAAAAATGTACCCTTCTAATTATTGAATCTTCCTCATGTCGCAGTCCCATTCAGTGTGGGTACAGGAACATTGTATAGTTCATCTATCATTTGAAGAAGGGGAATATTTTTAATTTCACATGTACATTTTAGATGAATTGTGTGCTCCAGTATTGTGGGGTCTGGACTTCCTGTGTCACCAGCCCATGGAGAGTGCAAATGGTGATAGTAAAAGGGGAAAACTGTTCAGGTTAGTGCTGGACGCATACCCTTTCCCTCGAATTTCGGACATGGTGAATGATATCGCGCAGTATCGGGTCTGTTTGACCATCTACCTGAAAGCTGCCTATCACCAGCTGCCAATCCATTCCAAGGAACGCCCGTACACAGCATTTGAGGCTAACAGTCGATTATGAGTTCCAGAGGGTCCCTTTTAGTATTACCAATGGAGTGTTTATTTTCCAGCGGCAAATGGACAGGATGGTGGACAAGTACAGGTTGAAGGCTTCCTTCCCCTGCCTCAACAACATCGCCATCTGTGGCTACACCGTGGAAGTCCATAATGCCAATCTCCAGAGTTTTCTCCATGCAGCGTGAGCCTTGAATCTCACCTACAATTCTAACAAACCTGTATTCAGGACTGCATGACTGGCTAGCCTTGGGTAAGGGGTGTAGAATGGTGTCATTGGCCCTGATAGGACCAATAAGCCCTGATAGAGCTTCCCTTCTGCGGAACCACAAAGGCTTTGAGGAGAAGCCTGGGGGTTTTCTCATATTACACCCAGTTGGTCCCTCAATACGCCAACAAGTTTTGTCCCCTCTTAAAGGCCACCACTTTCCCCCTTTCAGCCAAAGCCCAGACAGCTTTTAATTTAAGTTACATTGCGAAAGCCACAATGCATACAGTAGATGAAAATGTACATTTCCAAGTTGAAAATTACGCTTCAGACGTAGCCATGGACACTACTCTCAATCAGGCGGGCAGACCGGTTGTCTTTTTTCTCATGGACAATTCAAGGCCACGAGCTCCGGAACCCATCTGTAGAAAAGGAGGCTCAGGCACTGAGAAGCCATAAGGCACTGGAGGCACTACCTGGCTGGTAGAAGATTTACGCTCCTCACAGACCAGTGCTCCGTCACATTTATGTTCAGCAACACCAAGAGGGGCAAAATCAAGAATGTCAAAATTGCTAGGTGGAGAATTGAACTCTTCACCTACATTTTTGATATCACCTACCAGCCAGGGGCTCTTGACGGCCCTCCGGATGCCTTGTCCAGGGAATGGTGTTGCCTCCGCACACACCGGTCAACTGCATATCATATACAATGAGTTCTGCCATCCAGGGGCCACCCGTATGGCTCATTTTGTCAAGTCTCGCAATTTTCCCTACTCAATAGAAGATGTCAGGGAAATGACCAGGTCATAACAGGTCTGCGCTGAGTGCAAGCCACACTTTATTTATCCCACAAAAGCGCATCTGATTAAGTCATCCAGGCCCTTCGAATAACTCAGCGTCAATTTTAAGGGATCTATCCTCTCCACGAACAGGAGCATCTACTTTTTCTTGATCATTGACAAGTACTCTTGCTTCACATTCACCATCCTGTACTCAGACACGTCCACTTCGTCCGTTATGAAGGCCCTAGACTCTATTTACACCCTTCTCGGGTATCCTGATTATATTCATAGTGACCGGGGCTCATCCTTCATGAGCGACGAGCTGCGTCAGTACCTGCAGGTGAGGGGCATCGCGTCCAGCAGGAATACCAGTTACAACCCCCGGGGCAACGGGCAAGTTGAAAAAGAGAACGCCAAGATCTGGAATGCTATCAAACTTGCTCTGAAACAAAAAGGCCTTCCAGACTCGTGCTGGCAGGATGTCCTCCCCATCGCACTCCACTCAATTTGGTCACTATTCTGTACTGCAACCAATACTACTCCTCATGAGCTCATTCACATTCAATAGAAGGTCGACATCAGGGTCTACACTCCCAGCCTGGCTCACTAGTCCTGTTCTGGTCCTTCTCAAGAAGCACATGAGGAGAAGCAAGACCGACCCCTGGTGGAGAGGGCGAAACTATTCAATGCCAACCCCAGTACCCGGATGGCAGGGAGGACACTGTCTCTATCAGGGTCCTGGCACCTGCCGGAACAGGGGATCCATTGCCTCAGGTGTCCCACGAGCTACTAAGCATTTTCTCCCCACCCCCGCCCAGGGCCTCTGGCACCCGGTTCAGGAGGAGAGTGAACTACCTTCTATCATCGAGCCAGAGCTCCAGCCCAATACTCCTCCATCACAGGTGGACCAGGAGACTCAAGGACCCAAGGCCTTCCGGTGCTAAGGCACTCCACCAGGATCTCCAGACCCCCCCAGACCGCTGAATCTGTAAATAGTATTGTAAATATTTCTCTTCTGTGTCTATTACCGGCTTCTGATCATTGTTCTCTTCATCCACAGACCCTTAATTCTAAAGGAAGGGGTGAATGTAGTGAACTGGGATTCACTAGAGGTGTCCCACCTCCCAGCCCTTTCCCCAGAGGGGCCCATATATAACCCTGGTTTCCCGCCAAAACCCTGAACCCCTCTGAAGCCTGTTTATGAACCCTACCTGTGTTGTAAGCTAATAAAAGTGTTAGATCTCCCTCCAGTCGAGTATGAGCTTTTATCTACACTACAGCGTGTCAGGCCTCAGATATGACTTTGTCAGGAAATTTTTGCCTGGGCACAAGTGATGTGCTTTGTGGGATCTGGTGGGAGTCCCAGAGGAACCAGTGGCTTTTGCATAGGGACATTAGATGTGGCAAACTCCTATGGATTGACATGTGGCCCTGACTCCTGTGGATTGACATGTCTATCCATGGCATTAGCAAATAGGCACTTTCGACCCACTGGAGCAAAGGCCGAGTGTCACAGTGTACAGCACAGAATTAGGCCTTTCAACCCAGCACATCCATGACAACCTTTTTTCCCATCTGCACAAACCCATTTGCCCTCATTGGAACAGTGTCCTTCAATTGGTCTATCTACAAGCCTCAAACAGACTGATAGTATTGGATTCCACCACCTCCTGTTGCAATGCATTCCACATATTAATCTCTCTCTGTAAAGAAAACCTACCCTCTGATTCCCTTTAAATTTTCTTCCTCTCACCTTCATGGCTTTGATGACAAACCTGCTGTCCTCTCAAAGCATGCATTGGTGTTGCTACTGTTAAATCTGGTTGGCACACAAGTGTGACGTGTTGTTTTACCTGTGGGATTGATGTCTGTCTCATTCTTGTCACAGGAAATAGCCACAGTGATGCTCCGTGTGGTGGAGAGAGTTTCAGAATGCAGTTTCAGAATGCTGGGGGCTCCCCCTCCACCATCAGTCTCCTCAATGACAGACTCAATCAGGAACTCATTTAAGGACTCTTACTTTTGCATTTTAATGTTTTTTTCCTCTCTATATTGTACATTTGTTTGACATTTCTTTATTTGTTCAAAAGTGTTCATTGAGTACAGTTTTTTTCTGCACTACCAAAAGAATCTCAGGGTTGTAAATGATGTCATTTCTGACAATAAATCTGAAATCTGAAATATTTTGGGCCTGGACCTTTGTCAAATAATTATTTTATTTCCTGTGGATGCTGTGTGATCTACTGAGTTTCTCCAGCTTGTTTGTGCATTGCATTCGACCCCAACACCTCCAGACTTTATTGGGTTCTCTAAGTGGAAAAAGAATTAAGAACTCCTTCCTTTGGGCCACTTTACTTGTTAACAGTGCTCTGTGTCTGACCTTCACAGTACGACACCTTGCTGCAGATGGAAGCTGATCGCTTGCTCATTACAGAGTACAGTCTGGGCCAAGGGTTCATTCTCCCTCACTGCAGTGGTGTGTCTGGGGAGTGCCAGTATCCTCGCAGTTGTCTCTCCAGGTAAGATCATTTAAAACATGAATACTTGGAGTTCCCACCTCCTTGGGATAGCATGGTTTGCGTAGCGGTTAGCACAATGCCTTTATCACGCCAGCGATTGGGACTGGAGTTAAAATCCAGTGCTGTCTGTAAAGAGTTTGTACGCTCTCCCTGTCTCTGCATGAGTTTTTCCAAGGGACTTTGGTTTCCTCACACCATTCAAAATGTATCAGGGGTGTAGGTTAATTGGGTGTAAATTGGGTGTCATGGACTTGTGGGCCAAAATGGCCTGTTACCGTGATGTATGTCTAAATATAAATTCAGCATCTGCCGCTACTGTTATTTTTTTCTTAGAAATACTCTTCACTTAATACTATTTATAGAATATGGTCATAGACACAAAAACAAGCTTTTTCACCGATCATGTCCATGCCAACCATTAACTATTGATCCAATACAAACCCGTTTACTAGCACAGTCTGTTCTCTTCCTTGACTTGGTGATTCAAATACAGTGAAACCTCGTTAGAACGTGATTCATTAATCAGCGGAATCGCTTATAGCGCGGGTGTCTGTGGACCCCAAACTGCTAAGGGGCAGGCTGATGACAATCAGCTGGTGACCCAACTCCCTGCACCTGACAACCCCCCTCCCTGCTGCCTAACAGCCACCCTCCCCGCTGCCCCTGCACCCTGCCGCAGGACGTTGGGGCAGGGGCTGCCACTGCAGGACATCGGGGGAAGGGGCAGCCGGCACGGGATGTCGGGGCAGGCGCAGCCGGCACAGGACATCAGGGCAGGGGCGGCCAGCGCGGGACTTCGGGGCAGGGACGGCCACCACGGGATGCTGGGGTAGGGGCAGCTGCCCCTGTCCTGATATCCCACACCAGCCACCCTTGTATCTGTTCCGTGACTCGGCTGTAAGGTGGTATGAAATTTTGGCCTCCAACTACCGCGTTCTAACAAGGTTTTGCTGCACTTGTTCAGATGGTTCTTGTGTTTTGTGAGAGTACTTGCCTCGACCACTTTCTAGACTCCACATGTCATTCCCAGACTTACACGTCTATCCATGGCATCATGCACAAGCAAATTAAGACCATTCACAAATTTGGAGGAACAACACCTTATATTCTGTCTTAACACTCTACAACCAGACATTAACTTCCCAAATTTCCATGAATCCCCTCTTCCTCCTGTCCCCCACCTCCTTCCCTTCCTTCTATCAGTATATATTTTTTCTTGGGCCTCTGCCTTATCACTTCTCAGCTTCTACCCTCCGGCCTTTCTCCACCCATTACCACGTATCTGTTAACTTGTGCTCCTCCTCCATCCCCTTCCTCCCTCTCTCCTCTCCTCCTCCCTTAACCCCCCCCCACTTTTATTATCATTCAGGCACCTGTCTGTTTTTTTCTATTCCTGATAAGGGGCTCAAGCCTGAAATATTGGTTGCCCTTGACTTCCAATGGAAGCTGCTTGACCTGCATATGCTCTCGCATATTTATGTATTATTTCTACCTTTTTCTGTGCCTCTCATAACTTTGCACTTCTATCAGGTCCCTCCTCAGTCTCCTCTGCCCCACGGAACACAAACCAAGTCAATCCAGTCTCTCCATCTCGACCATTGTTTGCTTAAACTCCTTGACGGTATTTGAGTGGTATCATGGGTAGAGCCGCTGCCTCACTGCTCCAGCAACCCAGGCCTCGGGTGCTGTCTGTGTGGAGCTTGCATGTTCTCACTATGACTGCATGTTCCCTGTGCATGCTCCACTTTCCTCTGCTCTCACTGTGGGTGAGTGGTAGAAACAGGGGGTATTGATGGGAATGTGGGGAGAACAAAATGGATGGATGCTTGATAAAGTTGGTGGGCCATAGGGCATGTTCTTGTATTGACTGATTCTGTGGCCCTCATGTGGTTGATCAGGAGAAGTTCTCCTCCATATTGAAAATGCAATTTTTGGGCAGTGCATTGAAACAATAGCCCATTTCATATTATTCAGACATCTCTTATTTGTGGATCTTTTTGCACCATTTCTTTCTTTAGAAATTATTTTCTCACTTATTAGAATATACTAAAGCTTCCACACCCACTTCTGTTACAGCTTGTTGCTGATCTGAGCAAAATTACAAATTCATAATTATCCATCACACAAACCAACCTCCCATCCACTGACCATTTACACTTTCAGGTACCTTGGTGCCAACATATAAGGTTCAAGGATATTTTTTATTGTCATGCGTTAAAATGTAATATCCATGATATACTTCAACCTTTGTCTGTCACAAGACAAAGACCCGCCATGAGCATTGCCCAGGAGCAAAAGACAGACCCTTAAGAGTTATTAAGTGCCTATGGATTTGCTTCCAGTGCCCCCGCAGCCTCCATATTTGCACAGACTCTTGTTCAAACCATTGGCAGCCTGAGCTCCAGGTCCAAACATTCGATATTTTCATTTGGGAAGCCTTTCTTCCCCTCAGCACCCTCTAAAATCCTAGTTCCAATACTGGCTTCTATAAACCAGTCTCCAACAGTCCACAGCCTATGCTTCAGTCCTTGAGCCCTTCATTTGTCCAATTACACAATGGAGTGTTGAGTCCCAGGTCTTGGAGTTTGCTGATCACTTTTGAGGGGATGTTGGTGTTAAATTCTGAAATATAGTTGATAAGGAGCATTCTGATGCCTGCATCTTTGCTGTCCAGGTGTTCCAGGGCTTTGTGTAGAGCCAGTGAGATGGCATTTGCCATACACTTATTGCTGTGGCAGGCAAATTGGAATAGGTCCATGTCTTCACTCAGATAGGAGCTGAAATGCTTCAACATCAACCTTTCAAAACACTTCATCACTATGGATGTGAGTGTCACTGGTTGATAGGCATTTAGGCCAGTTACCACACTCTTCTTGGTCACCTGTGCAATTATGGCCCATTTGAATAGATTGCTGCCATCTCGAGAGAGAGAGATGTTGAAGATATCCATGAATATATCGGATTGGTATTCAGCACTGGTTTTCAGCGCCCGGTCGGATACTCCATCCAGACCAGATGCTTTCCTTGGATTCACTCTCCTGAAGACAGCCTACACATCATCCTCAGACAGTAGAGGATCATCAGGAGACATGGGCATGGGCTTCCTTGGTCAAATGCAGTGTAGAAGGCATTGAGTTCATTTGGGAGTGAAGCTTTGCTGTCTCCCACTGCACCAGATTTGATTAAGTCATTTAGATCCTGTCACAGCTGTCAGGTGTTATCTTTCATTGTACCCATTCTCATCTGGAATCTCCACCACCTGGGATATAACTTCTCGTAAGTTGTGCTTCCTTGTGTGGTGATCTGGATCTCTGGACTTAAATGCCTGTGATATGGGTCTCAGAAGGATCTGAATTACATTGTTCATCCAGGGGTTCTGGTTGGGAAAACACTGAACAATGAGTGTTTTGATGAAGCCTATGATGGCTGATAAAGTATGAAAGCTATTTCCAATGAAGTTTGTTAGATCTCTAAACAGATGATTAATGTTAATAATCAAACATATAAGGGGAAGGATTAAGAAGATGAGAGATGAAGCAAAAATTGGCTCTGTGGTTGATAGTTAGGTGGAAAGCTGCCAAATATATGGTTAGTGGGACTAAATGGAGCAATTCAAAGAAATGTGAGTCAACACCTTGGGGAAGTACAAATAAGGCAAAGGGGTAAGAAATAATGATTACCAAATGGAGGTGAATTGGTATCGGGGAACTGGACTAGATGTTTCCATATCCTTAACAATGACAAGAGATGATTAAAACTCAAGGCAAAAGAGGAGGAAGGTTTTGAAAGCATACCAGTGACCCATCATACAATTCTGGTTGACACAAGGCAACAGAGATGTGTCTGCCATACAGAAATTACTGATTAATGTTGAAGATGCTGTCAAGAGACCAATATTTTAGCTTTTAGGAAATGTCAGCCAGCCTGGAGCTATTTTCTTTGGCCAAGACTGAGAGAAAATTTAATTTAGTTATATAAAATTATGAGCCCAATTATGATTTTTTTAAATTGTTCATGACAAAATTTATAATAAATGGGAGTAAAACACAAAAGTCTGCAAACACTGTGGTTGAAGTAAAATCACATTCTTGGGAACTCAGCTGGTCAGAAAGTGTACTTCATGGATCAAAGATAACAATACAAAAATAAAGGATAAAAATACCCATATTTTGATGAAGGGCTCAAGCCTGAAACGTTGGATACCCATACCTTGATGAATGGCTCAAGTATAAAATGTTGGTTACCCATACCTTGATGAAGGGATCAAGCCCAAGACGTTGGTTACTCATACCTTGGTGAAAAGCTTAAGCCCGAGACGTTAGTTACTCATAGCTTGTTGACAGGCTCAAGCATAAAACATTGGTTACCCATACCTTGATGAAGGGCTCAAGCCCGAGACATTAGTTACCCATTACTTGATGAAAGGCTCGTCTGAAATGTTCATTACTCATACCTTGAAGAAGGGTTCAATCCCGAAACATTTGGTTACCCATACCTTGATGTTAGGCTCAATCCCGAAACATTGGTTACTCATACTTTGATGAAGGGTTCAAGCCTGAGACGTTGGTTACTCATACATTAGTGAAGGGTTCAAGCATAAAACATTGGTTACCCATACCTTGATGAAAGGCTCAAGCCCGAGACATTGGCTATTCATACTTTGATGAATGGCTCAAGTCCAAAGTGTTCATTATTCATTCCTTGATGATGGACTCAAGCCTGAGATGTTGGTTACCCATACCTTGATGAAAGACTCAAGCCCGAAACATTGGTTACTCATACCTTGATGAAGGCCTCAAGCCTGAGACGTTGGTCACCCATACCTTAATGTAGGGCTCAAGCCTGAGACATTGGTCACCCATACCTTGATGAAGGACTCAAGCCTGAGACGTTGGTTACCCATAACTTGAAGAAGGGCTCAAGCCCGAGATGTTAGATATTCATACTTTGATGAAGGGCTCAAGTCCAAAGTGTTCGTTACTCATACCTTGATGAAAGGCTCAAGCCCGAAACGTTGGTTACCCATAACTGGATGGAGGGCTCAAACCCGAAACATTGATTACCCATACATTGATGAAGGGCTCAAGCCTGTGATGTTGGTTACCCATACCTTGATGGTGGGTTCAAGCCCGAGACGTTGGTTATCCATTCCTTGATGAAAGGCTCAAGCTCCTTGCCTGATCAGCTGAATTTATCTAGCATTCCATTTTTACTATAGTAAATGGGAAAAGTTGATATAACAAAAACTTTTTTGACCTTGTTTGCAGCAATATGCTTGCATTTTTTCTCAATTCTTGTTTGGGAAACTTTGTACTAAATATCCTGGGATAACAAAATTTTTTTCCCATAATAATAATCCAATGGTTCTCTGAATTAGATTTTCCTTCCTCTGAAGCAAGAAGTGGAGGGAGGTGAGGAAGAGGTGGTGCCAATGGCTCAAGCCAATGTTGGTGGAGGTTTAATGGTGCTCTGTGCTATCTGTTGTCAGAATACACATGCCTGCTGATAGCTACAGCCTGGGGCTTTAAACGATCAACGATGCTTTTTACCCCATCCACCTCTTGATCAACTGCTGTTTTATGACGTAACCACCAACCATTCAATGAAGCCTTGCATTGATGCAGTAATCCATTACTTGATCAGAGCCTGGAAAATAAAGATTACACCAGCTGTTAAGTGGTTGTATGTGTTTAATGTCAGTCCTCACATCTCATTTATGACCCTTTACCTCCTTGGTGTGACACTAAAATAAGTCTCTCTGTGGACCAGGTCATTTTTTTAAAGAGTTTATTTATCGATACAAAAAAATTGTAATTTTCTCTCCTACCCTGTTCCCCTTTCCCCAAAAAAGAAAGAAAAAGAACCCCTAAACTATATATTAATCACTATTCATATTTTCCTAACATAATTTTGAATCTTCTAATTATTAATTGAGAGGAGTGGGTGATGTGAATGATGTGGATAAACTTTTGTTAACGAATTCCATATATGGTTCCCAAATCTTGTAAAAGTTCCCAATCTGATTCTTTAAACTAAGTATTTTTTTCTAATGGTATACAATTTTGTATTTCTGTGTTCCATCTATCATCATTATAAAATTTTCTGTTTTCCACATTACTGCCACACATATTTTTGCTACCGCTATTGCTATACTCGGAAGTTGTACTTGATATTTATCTAAGTTTGATTTTATATCTGCTTCTTATATATTACCAAGTAAAAATATTCTCGGGTCTTTTTGTATATTTATCTTCATAATTTGTCCTAATAATATACTCAAATCTTTCCAAAATTTAGAAAGGTCCCTACTTCCTTGTTACATCTAAAACATTTATCAGAATAATTTGAGTTAAGTCCATTTAATTTATATGGAGTATAGTATAATTGATGTAAAAAAATTATGCTGTACCATTTGATATCTAACATTAATTGTATTTATTACACTCTCTTGGCACAATCTTGACCAAAATTTGTCTTGAATTTGCATATTTATATCTTTTTTCCATCTTTGCTTTGATTTATATAATTCTTTTTCCCCATAGTATCTTGTAATTTTATATACATATTAGTAATAAATTTCTCAATAAATGTATCTGTAATTAAATATTTAAAATGTCTTAAATTCGCACCTAATTTCCCTTTTAAATATGAATGTGAAAAATTGTATTATCTTGTACTTCATATTTCTCTTTAATTTGTTCAAAAGTCATAAAAAAGGAACCTAAAAAATAATCTTTTATCTTCTGTATACTTTTACTGTACCAAGTAAGAAAAGAAACCAGCAGTAGCATTTGCATTAGATGCAGAAAAAGCATTTAATAGGTTAGAATGGGACTTTTTATTTTAAGTATTAGGTATATTTGGAATTCCAAATATTTTTATAAATTGGATAAGAGCATTATATAATCAACCAAAAGCTAAAGTGGTCACAAATAGGCAAATATCAAAGCCTTTTCTATCGGAAAGATCATCTTGACAAGGACGTCTGTTATCACCATTTTTATTTGCTTTAGCTATAGAACCTTTGGCAGAAATAATTAGAAGAGACAATGAGATTAAAGATTTTGAGATAGATAATAAAGAACATAAAATTAGTTTATTTGCAGATGATGTTATAGTTTATTTAATGAATCCAGAAATATCATTGTGCAAATTAAATGTAAGATTAGCAGAATATGGGTTTAGTATCAGGCTATAAATTAAATGTTGATGCCTATGGTTGATATGGATATACACAAAGTTAAAAAAATATATAAAATTTAAGTGGCAAAAAAAAACAATTAAATATTTAGGAATAAAAATAGATAAATATTTAAATAATCTATTTAAAATATATTATTTACCACTACTAAAAAAATTGGGAATTATTTTTTTAATGGAAAGATCTGCCAATAGCTTTAATAGGATGAGTAAATTGTATTAAGATGAATATTTTTCCAAGAATACATTATATAATTCAATCATTATCCATTCCTATACCAGAGAAGTTTTTCCAAGTACTACTTAAAAATATAAGGAAATTTATTTGGAGAGATAAAATACCAAGATTAGCCTTGCAAAAACTGACTTGGAAATCTGAACAAGAAAGATTAAGATTACCAAATTTTAATAGTTATAAAGCAGCTTAATTAAGATTCTTGTTCTCCTGTTATCAAATTGGAGAAAAAACAGTATGGGTTCAGTTTGAAATGAATAAAATTGAAGAAATTAATTCAGAGCATTTTTTGTATAAATGTAGCGGCTGTGTAGCGGGCCGAGTGGGTGCTCAGTGCGGTAATGCAAACCGTCACAGTCAGTGTAGAGCACGGACTTACCTAAGGGCTGGCATGCTAGTGGTACTGAGTGCCAAGGGATGGCACATTGATCAGCTGGGTCCTCTGCTGAAAGGCACGGGATGTTAACAAGTCTCAATTTAAACCTGCTGGTCCCGTGGACCAGCAGCCGTTCCTTAACAAGGTCCCACCTTGTAACGTGGAGCCCAGGACAGGTAGGGAATAAAAGCCACTTGTCTTTCTTTGGCTTGGCTTCACGGATGAAGATTTATGGAGGAGTAATGACCACGTCAGCTGCAGGCTCGTTTGTGGCTGACAAGTCCGATGCAGGACAGGCAGACACGGTTGCAGTGGTTGCAAGGGAAATTGGTTGGTTAGGGTTGGGTGCTGGGTTTTTCCTCCTTTATCTTTTGTCAGTGAGGTGGGCTCTGCGATCTTCTTCAAAGGAGGTTACTGCCCGCCGAACTGTGAGGCGCCAAGATGCACGGTTGGAGGTGATATCAGCCCACTGGCGGTGGTCAATGTGGCAGGCACCAAGAGATTTCTTTAGCCAATCCTTGTACCTCTTCTTTGGTGCACCTCTGTCTCGGTGGCCAGTGGAGAGCTTGCCATATAACACGATCTTGGGAAGGCGATGGTCCTCCATTCTGGAGACGTGACCTACCCAGCGCAGTTTGATCTTCAGCAGCGTGGATTCGATGCTGTCGGCCTCTGCCATCTCGAGTACTTTGATGTTGGTGATGAAGTCGCTCCAATGAATGTTGAGGATGGAGCGGAGACAACGCTGGTGGAAGCGTTCTAGGAGCCGTAGGTGATGCCAGTAGAGGACCCATGATTCGGAGCCGAACAGGAGTGTGGGTATGACAATGGTTCTGTATACACTAATCTTTATGAGGTTTTTCAGTTGGTTGTTTTTCCAGACTCTTTTGTGTAGTCTTCCAAAGGCGCTATTTGCCTTGGCGAGTCTGTTGTCTATCTTGTTGTTGATCCTTGCATCCGATGAAATGGTGCAGCCGAGATAGGTAAACTGGTTGACCGTTTTGAGTTCAGTGTGCCCGATGGAGATATGGGGGGGGGGGGGCTGGTAGTCATGGTGGGGAGCTGGCTGATGGAGGACCTCAGTTTTCTTCAGGCTGACTTCCAGGCCAAACATTTTGGCAATTTCTGTAAAACAGGACGTCAAGCACTGAAGAGCTGGCTCTGAATGGGCAACTAAAGCGGTATCATCTGCAAAGAGTGGTTCATGGACAAGTTGCTCTCGTGTCTTGGTGTGAGCTTGCAAGCGCCTCAGGTTGAAGAGACTGCCATCCGTGCGGTATCAGATGTAAACAGCGTCTTCATTGTTGAGGTCTTTCATGGCTTGTTTCAGCATCATGCTGAAGAAGATAGTAAAGAGGGTTGGTGCGAGATGCAGCCTTGCTTCACGCCATTGTAAATCCACTTGTAAAGCTTCAATAAACCAGCCTTTAGTTGACTACTCTGCTGTGTATTTGTATTTCATTAGTTGCTCTACCATAGTAGCCGCTACAAGTTCTTGAAAAAGAAGACAGGTTTACTGATTTTTAAAGAATTTGCTTAAGGTATTGAACGGAGTCCATATTGAAAGAGGAATTAAAAATTAGCAAATACGTAAGATGATGTTAAATCAAAATCAACTTATTCCTTTTATTTTGAATGATTCTTTATTTGATACTTGGTATAGTAAAGACATACAGAAGATAAAAGATTGGACCAGATCTTTAACCAGATTGTAAATCAATCAGATCCTTAAATCAAAACCCATTTCCTGATTTGAATCCTAAACTGCAGTGTGTATTGTTACAATATTTGGTTCCCAGTGAAGCTAGCTATTCATCCCAAGCGACTGAAAGAAATGGAGGAGGAGGCGCTAGTGATAATTTACCAAAGTTTTCTGTACTCTGGGGAGGTCCTAGTGGATTGGATGACAGCAAAAGTTACATTGCTGTTTTAAAAAAAATGGATGTAGACAAAATGCTTTAATTGTAGACCAGTTAGCTTGATGTCTGTAGTCAGGAAAATGAATAATAAATGAAAATGAAAATGAAAATAGCTAGAATAATTAAGGAATTATAACTATTCATCTGGATAGAAATTGTTCCTTCAAACAGATACAGAATGGATTCAGGAAGGTCAGGGCATGTTTAACAAATGTATTGGGTCTCTGAGTATATTAGAAATGCATTCGATAGAGCAAAGCAAGTGGATGTTGTGTACTTGGATTTCCAGAAGGCATTTGATAAGGTGCATAAACTGAAGATGAATGGAGCTAGGTAATGTACTAGCATGGATTGAGCAATGGTTAACCAATAAAAGAAATAGAGTTGGGATAAATGGGTGTTCAGACCAGACCCAACCGGCCTACTTAAGTTCTTATACCTTGTGTTTCTCTGGTTGGCAATCAGTGGTGAGCGGAGTGCTGAGCCCACAATTGTTCACGGTATACATTAATAATTTGAAAAGGTGACTGAGTGCAATGGATTTGGGTTTGAGTGGAAAAACAAATTGAACAGAGACTGCAGAGAGATATGGATAGGCAAGATTTGGCAAATGCGAGGTCATCCACTTTGGAAGAAAAAAAAATCAGATTATTATGTAAATAATGAAAGATTGCGGCTTGCTATTGGGCAAGAGAACTTGGGAGTGCTTGTGCAAGAATAACAAAAGGTCAGTTTGCAGGTGCAGCAGGCGATGAAGAAGATGAATGAGATGTTGGCCTTCATAGCTCGAAGGAGTGAATGTAGAACAGGGAAGTTGTGCTGCAACTACATGGGATATTGGTGAGGCTGCACCTGGAGAAATGTGTGCAGTTCTGGTCTCCTTACTTGTGAAAAGATATATTTGGAGGTAGTGCAGTGGAGGTTCACCAGGTTGATTACAGAGATGAGGAGAGATTGAATTGCCTAGGAGAGCATTTGCTGGAATTTACAAGAATGATGGGAGATCTTACCAAGATGCATCAGTCAGGAAAGGGATAGGTAAGATAGAGGCAGGAAAGTTGTTTCCACTGGTTAGTGAGTCTAGTAACTAAGGGACATAACGTCAAGATTTAGGAGAGTTCAGAGGAACTGCTTTTCCAAAGAGTTGTGCATCAGCAATAGAGGCTGCCTTATTAAATATATAAAAGACGCAGATACATTTTTGCTTAGTAGGGGAACTAAAGGTCATGGGAGCAAGTGGGTAGGTGGAGTTGAGTCCACAGCCATATTGGCCATCACCTTATTGAATGATGGAGCAGACTCAATTGTCCAGATGGCTGACTCATGGTTCTATTTCTTACATTCTTATATATATTGTATAAGTTCTTCAGTGAACTTTCAGTTTTGTAACATTCCCAGTTTCTAAATAAATTGTTCTTTCATCTTAGCACAGAACAAAATAAATGAGAAGTTCAGATCTTGACTGTTTATGGTCCAGTCTTTAACATTGCAAATGTACCAGATGGTGTGTTCAGGAAGTAATTTGCTCTCAGTAAAACTGATGATTTTATTCACATGCTCTGCTTTCAAAAATTGGGCCAGACAACAAGTGGCTCTGAACTCACAGAAGCCACTCGCTCACCATGCCAGCACCAAGAAATAGTTCTGTCCACAAATGGTCTTTGACCACAAGACCATTTGACATAGCAGAAATAAGCTATTCAGCTCATTGACTCAGTCCTGCCATTTAATCATGAGTTGATCCATTTTCCACCCTGCCTCACTGCCCGACCTTCTCTCCAAAACCTGGATAAATTTAGACATACAGAACAGTAACTGGCCATGAGCTCGTGCCACCCAATTAATCTACACCCTCGATATGTTTCGAATGGTGGGAGGAAACTGGAGCCCCCACAGAAAACCATACAGACACGGGGAGAACGTACAAACTCCTGACAGACAGCATGGGATTCGAAACCCCAGTCCTGATCATTGGTGCTGCAAAGGCATTGTTTTAACCACTACCCCAACCATGCCGCTCTAACCTATCTTTCTTTGGCTTGGCTTCGCGGACGAAGATTTATGGAGGGGGTAAAAAGTCCACGTCAGCTGCAGGCTCGTTTGTGGCTGACAAGTCCGATGCGGGACAGGCAGACACGATTGCAGCGGTTGCAAGGGAAAATTGGTTGGTTGGGGTTGGGTGTTGGGTTTTTCCTCCTTTGCCTTTTGTCAGTGAGGTGGGCTCTGCGGTCTTCTTCAAAGGAGGTTGCTGCCCGCCAAACTGTGAGGCGCCAAGATGCACGGTTTGAGGCGTTATCAGCCCACTGGCGGTGGTCAATGTGGCAGGCACCAAGAGATTTCTTTAGGCAGTCCTTGTACCTTTTCTTTGGTGCACCTCTATCACGGTGGCCAGTGGAGAGCTCGCCATATAACACGATCTTGGGAAGGCGATGGTCCTCCATTCTGGAGACGTGACCCATCCAGCGCAGCTGGATCTTCAGCAGCGTGGACTCGATGCTGTCGACCTCTGCCATCTCGAGTACTTCGACGTTAGGGGTGTAAGCGCTCCAATGGATGTTGAGGATGGAGCGGAGACAACGCTGGTGGAAGCGTTCTAGGAGCCGTAGGTGGTGCTGGTAGAGGACCCATGATTCGGAGCCGAACAGGAGTGTGGGTATGACAACGGCTCTGTATACGCTTATCTTTGTGAGGTTTTTCAGTTGGTTGTCTTTCCAGACTCTTTTGTGTAGTCTTCCAAAGGCGCTATTTGCCTTGGCGAGTCTGTTGTCTATCTCATTGTCGATCCTTGCATCTGATGAAATGGTGCAGCCGAGATAGGTAAACTGGTTTACCTAAAATAGGTAAACCTATCAAACCCTGCCTTAAATACACCTAATGATGTTGCCTCCACAACTGCATCTGGCAACAAATTCCTCAGATTTGCCACCCTCTGGCTTAAGAAATTCTTCAGCATTTCTAAGCAGATGCCCTTCAATCCTAAAATGGTGCTCTCTTGTCCTAGACTCTCCCATCACAGGAAACAATTTTCTACATGTAATCTGTTCACACCTTTCAGCATTTGAAAGGTTACAATGAGATCCCTCCTAATTCTCCTGAAGGCCAGAGCTGTCAAATGCTCCTCGTGTGATATCACTTTCATTCGCGGAATTATCTTTGTGAACCTCTTCTGAACCCTACCCAACTTCAGCACATCCTTCCTTAAATAAGGAGCCCAAAATTGCTCAAAATGCTCTGTGAGGTTTCACCAGTACCTAATGAAGCCTCAACATCACACCCTGCTCTTGTATTCTATTCTCCTTGTGCAAATGTGTCCAGTAATACTGTGACCGTAGGTGTAAACAGCTCATTGCATGAGTTGCAACTAAATATATTTCTGGGATAACCACTGCTCTTGTATTTTGTGCTTTAGATTAGAAAATCATCATGTTTCTCTGACCAGCTGCCCGCAGGGGTTGATGGAAGCATTCCCTTTGCTTTCATACACTTCCCCATGCCAATTGGTCCTCCCCTTCTTACGCTTTATCCATCATTATTCTGACTATTCTTTTTTTTCCTCTTCTCAACCTATGTTGCAATTTTAGTAGCCTTTCAGTTTTCTGCCAATACATTTTTAATTAAAAGACAGCATGTGTGTAGCAACCGTAGGTGAACAAGTCAACCATTTTGTGATGACAGAGGTGAGTTATGGATTTTGTGACTAAGGCTGGTCGTGGATTGGTGAACCAAGAAGAGGTTAGGGATATGGACAGATGGGATGGTTGAAGGATGGAGTTGGGAGACAGAGATTAGTGTATGGCAGGTGCCAGAGAGAGAAGCAAGAGAGAAAAAAGTGGGTTGCCTTGAGGAAGATGTAAAATTGAGGGGATTATAGGGTGGACAGCCATTACGTTTTTCCTGGGAAACAATAGCAAATACCAGAGAACATCTGTTTATGATTGTCAGGAATGATGGTGGAAGCTGGTTTATTAGGGGCATTTAAAAGTCTCTTAAATGGGTGCATGGTTGTAAGAAAAACAGAAGGTTATGGGTGTGAGGTAAGAAAGGTACTGTGCTTTAATGTTCTATATTCTATGTTAAGATACAGGGAGATGCAGGATATGCTTGGTAGAGAGTGATGAGTGGAAGACCTTACATGGTGTTCAGTAGCTGTAGAGAAGTATAGAATTCACAACATCAGATTGACATAAAAGGGAAAAGCAATCTTCTTGCAGGGGAAGGAAGGCAAACTCAAAACTGAGATTAGAGGAAATAGTGAAGCTGGGAGGACCATTTAAAATAAATTACAAAAGTATAGATCATCAAGATATTTGTATTCAGATGAATTCATGAAATGTCAATTTTGATACCAATTCTATTAGCTAATTCCTCTGGCCTGAAATGTAATGAATCCAGAAATAATTCCATTTCACGCATGAGAATGTCTGAGACTGGTCGACAGGGCAACAGGGGGACAAAATGAACTTTAAAGAGCTGATGAGCCATTTGCCTTGTATCCATGCTCCTTGCCAAGAGTGCTGGGCCATAGAGTTCTGAAATGAAGATTATTGTTGAAAATTAAGATTATTGTACACATATTTTATCTCAAGTTTCTATTTGCAGATGTCCTCTGCCTGAATTTTTCCTGGATTTTGGGTTTGTAATCCTTGGCACAGTCAAGATCCATATTGTCAAGATTACAAACATAGGGTTTTTGCCGGTATCCTTTAACACTGACAAGCGTGCACTTAAGAATACAGGTAAACACTTGTACAAATGATACATGCTACAGGTTACATAGAAGAGCCTAAATATGAATCGGGTTGGGGGAATATACAATATAAATCTTATACTTCCTCTTTTCCTCACAGTTTACTATTGTGACACCGATATTGAAATAGAGTTCCCATATTCAATTTGATGAGAGTGATAGAGCATAGAAACTCTATGCCCATGCTAACCATCAAGCACCCATCCTGTTTACTCCCATTTGCCAGCACTTGACCTAGAGCCTCTGTATGTTTTGTGAGTCAGATGTTCCTTTGTATACATTTTAAATGTTGAGAGAGTACCTGCCTCCCACTCCCAAGGTCACAAAGGTCTGCAGACACGTGGTTGAGGCAAAAAGACAATGCTGATGAAACTCAGCTGGTGAAACAGTGTCCTTTATTTAGTAATGGTAAGGTACCTTAATGAAACGTTGGCTATGTATCTTTATCTTTGCTAATTAAAGGACACTGTTTGACCTGTTGAGTTTCACTAGCATTGTCTTTTTATTCCACTACCCACACTATAGGCAGAGGGTTCCAGGGACAAGACACACTGTGGGTGAAAAAAAAATTCCTGAAATCACCTCTAAACCACCAATCCCTTACCAAATACTTATGGTATCTCGTTTTAAATACCTCTCCAATGGGGAAGAATTTCCAACTATCATCCCAATCTGTGCTCCTCATAATTTGCGACTATTGCATTCCTGGTCTAATTTGATGTACTCTCCTTTACTCTACCAAGCTTCATCTGGTGAACAATTAATCAATATTAGGTTTAAAAATTGAACATGGTTCAGGATGCAGGCTTGTGGAAAAAAAATCCTGAACTGCTTTTTTCATCAGACCATTGGGCTTGCAATTAGATGCCTCTGGTATTTGTCCACTGACGAACCCTCTGGTGTACAGCTGAGCTGGTCTCCCATTCACTGTAGGGTCTGGTCAAAAAACAAAGATAGAAGTTGGAGGATGAGAGGGAGGAAACACAAGAAAACCGGAAAGGAAGCCCCTTTCTGGATGGGGAGTCAGAGCAAAATTATGTGCAAGTCATGTTCAAATATGGAATTGCCAAATTCCTGCTACACTGAAGCTCTCAAGTCAAGTTTATTGTCATCTGATTGTACAAGTACAACCCGACGGAACAACGTTCTCCGATCCTCGGTGCAAAAACACGCAGACTCAGAACCAGACATAATGCACGTACAGACAAACAATACATATATGGAACAAGTATTAATATATACAAATAAATATTGTTTTATGAATATGAGAGCCTCAGATTGTTAGTGTGAGCAGTTCCTTTGGTTGTTCAACATCTTGCTGCCCGTGGGAATGTATGTTTGCTGATGTTAATCACCACAGAGTTTATTGGCCACATTGACAGAATAGAAATTTACCACATTAACAAAGCCACAGAGGTATAAGAGGCTCCAGGTGCTGGAATCTGCAACAGCAAAGAAAAACCACTGGAGGAACTTTCCCCTCCCTGGTTCCATTACCCACCCACCCATCCACCTGTGTTCCTTTCCTCTTAGGCCATTCTTCCTATCCCTCCCCTCCCTGGTTCCATCTGTCCATTATCTCTGCCTTATCTGGTTCCTTCAACAGCTATTGCCTATTTCTTATGTTCTTATCCCTGCTGAGATGTGCACTAAACTCCCAATGCAGAAACCACAAAGTTCTTCACTGCCTAAGTTTTGGACAATCTGTGGAAATTAATAGGCAGATAACATTTTGGGCCTGAGACCTTCATCAGGATGTTTTGAATCTTCTGTTTTTGAGAAGTGTGACTTTATATTCATACTTGAGAGGGGTGTAAAAAATATTTGGTTAGATGCAAGTGGATTCATTTTATACCATGAAAATAGAATGATCTTATGTTTTCGAGAAACTAGATCTCTTTAATTTGAAGCATAGAAAGAGATGAAATCAAGAAACTTGGGGAAACAAGTCAGAAGCAGGGAAAGATAAAGAATGCAAATGCAATTTTGTTAATGCTTAAGGGTGGTTTGATTAATTTTTAAAAAGAAGAGTCTTCATGAGACAAGTTGTTGTTGAGAAATCTGAATTACTGTTGTTATTCTCTGTTTGAATTGGATCATGGTTTTTAAAAAGAACAGATGTAGGCACAGACTCTTGCTCTTTAACTGGATGCTCCAAATAAGATGCTGCATTTCCACCAGGGCACCTTGGCCATTGTTTCCCAGAGTTTTGATGTCCATTGTGGAAGGGACCTCCCTTCCCAGGTTCGCAGCTAGTAGAGCACCATCCATCCTCGGAGTAATTAATGTTTCGGGCCTGTATGTCCTATTTCTTAGTTTATAATCTCTGCTGAGATAGGCCCAAACCCCCAATGCAGAAGTCAATAAATCATAATTATGTTCTGGCCCAGGTTTTAAATCGATCCACAAAAGGGCTCGGCCCAAAATGTTGGTTATCTTTTATTTCCTTTAGATGCTGCTTTATCTACTGAGTAGCTCCTGCACATTTGGGTATTGCACGTGACTCCAGTATCTGGTGTATGGCCTCCATTGAGAATGGCTGATGACTATGAGAGCTCATTGTCATATACACAAGTACAAAAGGTACAGATGCACCGACAAGCTCACTTGCTGCAGCCACACAGATCCAGAAGATACATCAACTCCAAGAGTATAAATTAAAATAGCACAATTTGCCAAGGCAGAAAAGTGATAAGGAATTATAAAGCAATAATAAAGATTTGCAGCATGAGAGGATCGATAAATATGTGTCTACAGTGTCTGATATTTGATCTGGTTTTATTGTAGGCTTCAGCACTGAGCTGCATCGGGTAAAGAATCTTCCCCACTGTGAAACAGAAACTTTTGAAGTACGATTTGATCCTCTCAGTGCAAATGTCAGTCTTGGGTTTACGAAGGGTTTGTTATCAATACAGGTGCGTTAAAAAATTAACAATCTCTCCTGTTTTTCTGAGGTCCATTTTCAGTTAGCTCCATTTGACAGCAATGAGCCAGAATGATTTGTCGTTCATTTGGTCTCGGAGCTCTAGATAATATAACACCGTATGATGCATCTTATAGGTGAGAAGGTGATGTCAGACGTGGTAAATCAGGAATGCTGCAGCTGTCAAGCTTACATGTACAGTGCTGCAGTGACCTTTTCTGTCCAAATGCCACCCAACATACCAAAGAGCAGTCAGCTCCTGTGATTCTCGTGTCACTTGATCTTAAACTGTAGTGTCATAACTATCCCGTCACATCATGCAGAGAATGGCCATGGGTTTTGTTGTTCTCACATCTCCTCCATTCAAAAGCATCATTGGTATTTTCCCAATTTTTGAATAATTTTTTTTTAAATTTAGAAATACAGCATGATAAGATGTCCTTCTGCCCCACATGCCTGTGTTGCCCAAATACACCAATAAAACTACAAACCCCATACATATTTTCAGAGATAATTACAATTGCAGTCTTTCTTAATAAAAGATCTTTGTCAGGAAATTGCATTCACAATTTCCAGACCTCACTGGGGTCTGCATTTTGTCCTAATTCCAAACAAGGCAGTAGAGTTCATGGAAAATGGAAGGGCAGTAAAGATGAGAATGAGGAGGGAGTGGGGAAGGAGTGAGACTTGGAACAAATTGAGAAGGGTGCAGTTAAATATTACAGTGATGTGTGAGCTTTGCTACAGAGATCATTGAGCCCACAGATCACAGCACCTAGTGTGGACATCAGTAGACACCACTGCTGGATTTTTCTCCTTAAGCAGCACCATCCAAACCCAGCACCTCTACCAGCTTGAAAAGAGAAGCAGCAAAGGCCCCTAAAAGTTGCCCTCAAAACTGCACACTGTCCTGACTTGGAAATCTATTGCTGTTCCATTCCCCACACCATTTTGAGTGCCATGATTAGCCTTAATAGCACCAGTGATCAGGACCGGGGTTCAAATCCCGCACTGTCTGAAAGGAGTTGTATGTTCTCCCCATGTCTGTGTGGGTATTATCTGTGTGATTAAATATTTGGGAATGTTTTTGGGAGATAAATTGGTAAAATTAGAGTAGGTTACATACACACACTTTAAAACAGATCTTATTTGAAATACTGAATAATTCATATTCAATTACTTTACAGAAACCATGGAGAATGCTATGGACATTTCATAAGTAGGTGCTAATTGAAATTATGTCATGAAATGAATGGACTATTGTCTTGGAAGAATAGCCAGAGCCAGGTTGTCTGCTTTGGATCTTTTTGCAAGGATTTTGACCTCTCTGCAAAGTGCTTACTCAGAGGTCATTGAGAGGTTATCATTTACAACAGATGGACCAAAGACTAACTCCTATTGTTTGCTGGAGAAGGTCAGGGTGTTTGCAAAGGAGAGAGAGAATAACATGCTGCTGGCAGTTTGAATCTCAGATAGAGAGAGAGACAGAAGGGAGTCTTTGACTGTGTGAGACACAGAAAGCTATAACAAGCCAGGAGAAGCTAGTTGGAACTGAAACAGAAGCTCCAGAGTGCTAGATGGCTGGAAGTGATATCTGTTTGATGTTTCTCTTGGAATAAGTGGAACAGAAAGGAACTCTATGATAGCCTAAAAGAAAGAGGTTATCATTGGAGAACCCTGATTGAACAAGTTTCTCAGCAAGACATTGAGGTGGCTAATGGTGGTACCTTAGTTGTGGAAATCTTGGAACTACACATCTCTCTCTGCAAACCTACAAGAACCTTCCTGAGCAGTAATCATTTACCTTTCGAGCACCAAAGCCTGGTGAACTTTATAAATGTTAAATTCTGTGCACAGTATAATAATTGCCTGCAACCAGTGAACTTGGAAAAATGAGAAGTGAGATTGAACTGTGAACCAAAGAACTTTTTTAAAAATTTACACACACATTACATACATGTGCACTTAGAATTAGAAGGGGGTTAAGTTAGGTTATTAAGTTAATAGTGATAAGTTAAAGTTTGATTCTGTTTTCATGTTTAAAGATAATTAAAAAGATCTTTTGTTTAAGTAACCATTTGTCTTGGTGAATATCTATTGCTGCTGGGTTTTGGGGTCATTTGGGCTCATAACACCTGGGGCTCTGGTTTCCTCCCACTGTTCAAAATGTACTTGGAGTGTAGGTTAATTGGGTATAAACTGGGCAGTATAGACTCATGGCCTGTTACCGTGCTATACGTCTAAATTAAAATTAAAAATTGTGGGTATCCCCACACCCAAAGGATTGCAGTAATTTAAGAAGGCAGCACCCCACCACCTTCTCAAGGGCAATTAGGCACGGGTAATTAAATGCTGGCTCAGCATGCAAAGCCCCTCTTGAATGATTAGAAAATTGACATTAACATGGCTGCTGGGAGCATGTTTATTAACATCCTGGGCTGAGAACAGCTGTCCACTCAGTATAGGACACCAACACTGGCAGGCAAGAATGGACTTGTTTAAATTGGCATTGACAAGAGAAACTCATCAGGAGGTACTGTTACGAACTAATAAAATCTTATTAGTACTAACAAAGGAACAGTAATGGAAGATTCACCAGACAGTGGTAAATTCAAAATAGTAGTTTTTGTTAAACTGTTAAGCAGACAGTTCTTACTTATCTCTGAACCTAACTCTAAATTTAATCACATTATGCACAAATGTAAGTGTGTGTATGTTAAAGTCCAAAACAATTACAGTTTAAGTTTGATTCTGAAAAAAGCCCATTTTAAAGCCCAGTTTCAAATATCTCGTTGAACTTTGAGGATCCTTTTAAATTGCAATTCAGAAGTAATTATGAAGCACTTTTAAACATTATATTTTCAGATCGCTTTAAATTCACAAGTCTCGTAATGAGCTGCCTTTCAGAGAGATATTCTTTAAGCAGGAGTGACCATATTTTGGGCACAAATAAGGCTGCCTCTCTTTTCTTAAAAGAGTAGTCACAGTGGCCATTTTCTTTTAAAATACCACTGGGTATTTTCTTCTGTTAAGAAGAAAAACACAGATCCTTTTCAAATGATTTGGAAACTTTACTTCTTTGAGGTAGTCAGTAGTGGTCTTACTTATTTAAAAACCACTTATGTTGTGTATCTCCTGTGATAAGGATAATACAAGTCCTGTCTTTCCAGGAGGAGATCAAGTGTCTCTCAGTCTTCTTCATTCTTCTTCTGATTCAGAATGTCTCTCAGTCTTTTGTATATAGTTCTCTCACATCATCAATGAGATCAGTCTAAATTTCTGGAAATGTGCGCATTTACTGGAATTTTTAACAGTTGGCAGCTCCAGGTTTTTGGAAAATATGTACCCTTCATAACTCTGCCTTGCAGATGTCACGACTTTGAAAGATGACCTCATTTCTAAATGTATTGTGTGTGTGTGTAAAAAACCCTGTTCCAAACCCACTAAATTACCTTAGACATAGGAAATATAGCTTTGTAGCATGTTGAGCATGAGCGGAACAAAAGAACTGAGACAGCAGGTTGTGAGCTCGTTTAGCACAACTGATTTACTTTGAAGTTCGTGTTGCAGCCTTTAAGACCGTCCAGAGCCTATCCCTCGTGTCCCAGAACTTGTGTCACGTCGACGTAAACGCGTACTTCCAGTCTGCTCCGGAAGAGAAGGACCTGCGATGCCATCTTTGCCGCGGCTGCCCGCTGACCGCGCGTGACAAGCGGGGCTGCTTCACCACCACAATTATGTGTGCCACAGCAGCTTTACATTAACCATTACAGTACATAATGGATAGCCACATCTCATTCTATGCTAATTTTCCTCTTTTTCAGGAAAGTAATTCCTGTGTCCAATTGGGAAAAAAAAAAAATTATTTCATTGGAAGAAAATGGATTGACAGAAAACATCAAATATTTAGGCCTTTGCTCTTTTATTATTGCAGTGATGGAAGCTTGTCCAGAAGAGGTTGCAGAGCAAAAGGAAGAACATTCTGGATTAATTTGGTAATATTTCTAATGCTTTGTTCAGGCTGTAGGTGGACCCACTGTAGACGTCATCATGCAAGCGACAGTGACAGAGCCATCCCTGACTGTCTCCAGTGAGCAGCTGGACTTTGGCAGCGTGCAATGTGGGCATTGCATGGTTATAACTATTCAGCTCTACAACCACCTGGAAGTGCCCTGCGAATGGTTTTTCACTGACACCAGCATTGTGAAGCAAAAGGTGATAAAAGCTTGTTTCCATTTCATAATCAGGGTCAGAATTTATTGTCATGAACAAGTTACTAAATTTGTTGTTTTGCGGCAGCATCACATTTATATCAACCACCTTAAAACAATGAATAAAAATAGTGCACAAAAAGTCAAAGTAAGGCCGTGTCTTTGGTTTATTGATCATTTAGGAATCTGATGGCAGCGGGGGAGAAGCTGGCCTTATGCCACTGAGTGCTTGTCTTTAGACTCCTGTACCTTTTTCCCTAATGATGGCAGAGTGAAGAAGCCATTGGTGTCCTTGAGGATAGAGGCTGCTTTCTTAAGACTCCACCTCTTGTAGATGTCCTCGATGGAGTGAAGTCTGGTCCCCGTGATGTCACAGGCCGAGTTGACAACCCTCTAGCGTTTTTTTCTTGTCCTGAGCATTGGCACCTCCATACCAGACAGTGATGCAACTAGCCAGAATGCATTGTCAGTGTTGGTGGTGAAGGCTGGTACAAGAGGGACACTTGAAAGATTCTTAGGCAGGCACATGGATGCAAAGACTGGAGATTATGGTTGGGAGGTTGGGAAGGGTTAGATTGTTGAGTAGGCACAACATAATGGGTTGTAATACTCTTGGACCCTGTTTTTTTTCAAAATAAATTTGGTGTACAGCATGGTAACAGGCATTTCCAGCCCAATGCCCATGCCTCCAAAATACACCAATTAACCTCTAACCCCTGTACATTTTTGGAGGGTGAAAATAAACTGGAGCACCAGAGAAAACCCACGCAGACACATTGAGAACGTGCAGTGGATTTGAGCCCAGGTTACTGGCACTGTGTTAGCTGCTACCCAAACATGTAGCCCAAATTTTATTTACTGCTAACTTCTGTATAATTCTTTGTCAGTATAATTTATTGATTTCCGAGTGACATTGTTAATTCAGCTTTGATATTTCTGATTTGAACAGATTGATAAACACGTGCCGCTGCACCTGCGATCCAAGCTACTGAAAGGGTTGAAACCGCCGTCGCAAGTGTTCCTCATGTTGCCGCTTTGTGGTGTGGTAAACGCTGGGGAGAGAGTCAATGTGCAGGTGTCTTTCAGTCCTGCAGAAGAGGTAAGTTTCCTGAGGAAGCAAAGAATGACATTCCAGTTCTTGGCAGGGATATGTGCCATTGTGGCACTTGTGGGCATACCTGAAAACAGACATGGCATGTGCCTGGAGGTGAGTAGGAATGAAAGCCATCCAAGGCACACATTGTGCAAAAAAGGATGGATGGTTGGAGGTTGTTGCAAAGTCAGTGGGTTTCTCTAACCTCTTTTTTTTGACTCTTCTGAACACTTTGAACAGGATCACTTTAGCTCTGGTTGTCCGAAGTATTCAGGACTGAAGCATAGGAGAGGGAGAACGATAAGGACTCTTTTCTTGTCTGGTACAATGAAGAGCAGCCCTTTTATTACATGATTATAGAATCACTCAGAATTCAAGATCATTGGCTCATTGTGACAGGAAAGCCTTTCTCTGAGCTATCCTATTTGTTCAGGTTCCCGACCTTCTTGCTGACAGTCTCTCTAATTCAATTCTATTAGTATCAAACAGTTTCTAACTCAAAACTTCCCTTCCAGTTCTTCTGTCGAAAATTCTGATTTCTAAATCTCCAGCCACTGTATCTTCCCAATTTTCCTTTAAAGATTCTTATACTGTATATCTTAAATATGTGAGAATATAAAACAGAGAAGATTACAGCACAGTATAAGCCCTTGGCCCACAATGTTGTGCCAACCTATATATACCTACCAAAAAAACAGAAACCCTCCCTACCTCATAACCCTCTATTTTTCTTTCATCCATGTGCCCCTATTGATCCAGCTTCCACCACCATCCCTGGCAATCCATTCCAGGCACCCACAACTCTGTGTTAAAATAACTTACTCCTGATGTCTCCCCCAAACATTCCTCCCTTCACATTGTACAGATGCCCTCAGGTGTTTGCTACACATGCCCTGGGTAAAGGTACTTACTGTCTACTTTATCAATGCCTCAAATGATATCATAGACTTTGATTAAGTCGCCTCTCATCCTTCTTAACTCCAAAGAGAAAAGTCTGACCTCTGCTAACTGGCCTCATGAAATACATTTTCTAATCCAGGGAAAATCCTGGTAAATCTCCTCTGCACCCACATCTTTCCTGTAATTAGGTGACCTGAACTGAACATAATAATCTGTGCATCAGAGATTTATCGATTACAGTAAAACCCCAAACAACTGGCAAAAAATCAAGGAAAATAAATTTTAAAATTAAAATAAATAAAACTAAAATAATCAGTAAAAAACACATAAATTGTAAAACTAAGTGTTCTCTGAAATAATACATAAACATTTGGTGAAGATGGGAGCAAATATTCAGCCAGCGGAGTACCTTGGCCGTGCTTAGATTGTAACTTTATTTAAATAAAGTTGTGGGGTTTTTTTGGAAATTTTATTTAAAAGTTTTACAGAGCATCTACATAAAAAAATGTTCTAACAACAAAAAAAAACCCTTACTACCACCTCCCACCTAAATTAACCCATCCCACCCACCTCCCCTCAAAGCTAAAAAAAAAATTAATGGTTACTGCTTGGTGTGCTAACCCTTTACATCACACATAAAATCACTTATTTAGTGTCCAAACCCATACATTCCAAATATAAACTCCACACTTTACCAAAAAAAGGATAATTATTTTGCAAATTATAAGTTATCATTTCCAAATACAGATTGTAATTCACTATGCCTTCTTTGTATATTCAATTCAACATCATTTTTCCACGTAATAGCTATACATTTTCTTGCTACAGCCAAACCTAAATGTATAAATGAAAGTTGAGATTTATCCAACCACAGTCCTGTCATTAATGCATTCATATAACAATGGCGTGAAGCAAGGCTGTGTTCTCGCACCAACCCTCTTTTCAATTTTTTCAGCATGATGCTGAACCAAGCCATGAAAGACCTCAACAATGAAGACGCTGTTTACATCCGGTATCGCACGGATGGCACTCTCTTCAATCTGAGGCGCCTGCAAGCTCACACCAAGACATAAGAGAAACTTGTCCGTGAACTACTCTTTGCAGACGATGCCGCTTTAGTTGCCATTCAGAGCCAGCTCTTCAGCGCTTGACGTCCTGTTTTGCGGAAACTGCCAAAATGTTTGGCCTGGAAGTCAGCCTGAAGAAAACTGAGGTCCTCCATCAGCCAGCTCCCCACCATGACTACCAGCCCCCCCACATCTCCATCGGGCACACAAAACTCAAAATGGTCAACCAGTTTACCTATCTCGGCTGCAACATTTCATCAGATGTAAGGATCGACAACGAGATAGACAACAGACTCGCCAAGGCAAATAGCGCCTTTGGAAGACTACACAAAAGAGTCTGGAAAAACAACCAACTGAAAAGCCTCACAAAGATAAGTGTATACAGAGCCGTTGTCATACCCACACTCCTGTTTGGCTCAGAATCATGGGTCCTCTACCGGCATCACCTACGGCTCCTAGAACGCTTCCACCAGCGTTGTCTCCGCTCCATCCTCAACATTCATTGGAGCGCTTTCATCCCTAACGTCGAAGTACTCGAGATGGCAGAGGTCGACAGCATCGAGTCCACGCTGCTGAAGATCCAGCTGTGCTGGGTAGGTCACGTCTCCAGAATGGAGGACCATCGCCTTCCCAAGATCGTGTTATATGGCGAGCTCTCCACTGGCCACCGTGACAGAGGTGCACCAAAGAAAAGGTACAAGGACTGCCTAAAGAAATCTCTTGGTGCCTGCCACATTGACCACCGCCAGTGGGATGATATCGCCTCAAACCGTGCATCTTGGTGCCTCACAGTTTGGCGGGCAGCAACCTTCTTTGAAGAAGACCGCAGAGCCCACCTCACTGACAAAAGGCAAAGGAGGAAAAACCCAACACCCAACCCCAACCAACCAATTTTCCCCTGCAACCGCTGCAACCGTGTCTGCCTGTCCCGCATCGGACTTGTCAGCCACCAACGAGCCTGCAGCTGACGTGGACATTTACCCCCTCCATAAATCTTCATCCGCGAAGCCAAGCAAAGAAAAAAAGATAACCCAATAAACACACTAATGGATCAAATTGCAAATCCATTTTAAATAAGTCTCTCAAAAACTTGATAATTTTTTCCCAGAAAAGTTTAACTTTTGTACATGCCCATAATATAAACAAAATAGAGAGAGTGCAGAGAAAGTTCACGAGAATGTTGACAGGATTTCAAAGTTTGAGTTACAGGGAAAGGTTGTGCAGACTGGGGCTTTTTTCTCTGGAGCTTAGAAGATTGAGAGGGGACTTGATAGAGGTGTTTAAGATTTTAAAAGGGACAGACAGAGTAAACGTGGATAGGCTTTTTCAATTAAGAGTGGGGGAGATTCAAACTAGAGGGCATGGTTTAAGATTGAAGGGGGAAAATTATAAGGGGAACATGAGGGGAAATTTCTTTACGCAAAGGGTGGTGGGGATGTTGAATGAGCTTCCGACAGACGTGGTCGAGGCGGGATCATTGGTTACATTTAAGGAAAGACTAGATAGTTAACATGGATAGGAGAGGACTGGAGGGGTATGGACCGGGCGCTGGTCAGTGGGACTAGGAGGGTGGGGATTTGTTATGGCATGGACTAGTAGGGCCGAACTGGCCTGTTCTGTGCTGTAAGTGGTTATATGGTTATAATGAATGTAAAAATGTACCTTTCTGTTCTCCACATCTAAAATACAAATCTGATGAACTAAAACCGTATTTCTTCAACTTTTAAGGGGTTAAATACAATTGATGTAAAAAGTTATAATTAACCAAACTATACCGCACATTGAGTAATTTCGTAACACTGTCAACACACATGTTCGACCATTCCTCCCAAAACAAAGTAATAGCCACATTTTTCTCCCGCTTCTCCTTCACGTTATATACATCAACCTTTTCCATCTTTTCCTGCAAATATACATTTCCGAAATAAACCCTTTTTTTCCCTTGTCAGAAATTAACATCTCAAATTTCGTTTGACCAGGTAACACCAATTCTCGTCAAAAATTTTCTAACAATAATCTCGAACTTGATAATAAGTAAAATAGGAATTTGGTGAAATGCCAAACTTCTCTTGAAATCTATTAAAAGAAATAAACCTACCTGCTTCAAAACAATCCTCCACCAATTTTATACCTTTCATTTACCAATCTTTCAAATAAGGATTATTTCAAGAAAAAGGAATTAGTTTAATCTAATATAATGATGATTTAGCTGAAATTTTACCTTTAGATCCTATACTAAGATCCTATAGTAAGAGTTGCCCTGGTCAGAGGGTTTATCTGTAAACTTGGGGGGGTGGGGTGGGGTTAATTATGTATAATGTTATTTTTCATCTTTAAGGTAGTTCCGTGGAGGTGTAGGAACCTGCAGATGTTTTCAAAGAATGTGACTGAAAATGCTTCAAGGTTTATATTTTCATACAAGTGAAGCTTGTTCATTGTAAATACAGTGTTCTTGTCTTTTGTCTTTTAAACTATTATTAGTGCAGGTGTATTAGACATTGTGAGAGTAAGTCTCAAGCAACCGATGGGAATGGGTAGATGCTGGATACCAGCAGTTTTACAATATGTTGATACCTGGAATTCTATTTTCATACTAGTGTGACTGATAATTATTTGTTTTGTTTTAACAACAATGCAACTCATTATTTTCTGTCATAACTACATGAGATTTGATTGCGGATGTTTCTTTTAAATCAACAGAAGCTTTATAATCATCGCCTGGTGTTGAAGTTAGCACAAAGCAGAAACCAGGTGCTGATCATGGCCAGAGGTCAAGGGCTGGAGCCTCGCCTCGATTTTGCCACCACTTTGTTGGAACTGGGTCCAATTTTACCGTACAGCACAGAAGTGGAGGGGACGGTGGTGGTGAAGAATCCCTGCAGCTTTCCAGTTGAATTCTATTCCTTAGAATTTGATGACAAGTATCTGGAGGAAGAAAAGGTTTCTGGAGATTCAAATTCCTTTATCACACAGAGTTAAAGGGAGAGATTTTCAGTGCCTGGGTATTACGTCAGTGGAATGGACCATCTACAAATTAAGCAGAGCTGGGCACAACTCCAACCTCCAGCCTAAGACTCAAATTTCTAGTCCCAACCAGATCCTTAGCCTCAATTCCAATTTGAACCCCAAATCTTCATTGCCAGCCCATCCATGACAGAGTCTTCCATCAGCTGATGACCTCTCCTAATATTCTGAACATCAGTAAAATGTCATGGAAGGGAGTTCTCTCCACCTTGGCACAGAGATGCTTGTGGCTCAACACATTCTTCATTATCACATGGGGCAATCCATCTTAATAACAAAGACGCTACTTAGTATATTTCTAGAACAAAGCTGTTTCTGTTTGTGGTGTTCATTGTGGAAATGAAACTTGAGAATTGCAATTGTTAAACATGGAAACAATGGAGAACAAGGGATGACCTTATTGGAATGTATAAGTTCCTCAGGAGGCATAGCAGGTGGATTGCTGGGAGGTTTGCACCAGTGGCAGTGATTGAACATGAGAATATAGTTACAGGAGAGCCATCAGGATTTCTTCTCCCAGCAGTTGGTGAACCTCTAGCTTTTTCTATCCTGAAGGGTTGTGGAAATCAGGTCATTGGAAGTACTTAAAGAGGAGTCAGATAAATAAATGAGGAATTGAGAATGTTAGGGAAGAAGAGTTGGGACCTGGAGCAAATCAGATATGATAATATAGAACAGTGGGGCAGACATCAGGGTCTGAGTGCCCTCCTGTTCCAAGTGTGTTCTTGTAAAGAAACAGTTCAGGATATTGAATATTAAATTTTAAGTGTGACATAAAATGTGGAAAAATCCCCATGAAATAACCCTCCTCTGGATTGATATCCTCATCTGTTGCTCAGCCAAAGGCTCAATATTTGCAGTCCTTTCTGACTTCACAAATGGCTGACTTTTCCTTTTCTTGGTACCCATTACTATCTGGTGACAGGTTAAGGGGGGTTGCTAAAATTAGTTTTACGATGTTTCCATAGCAGAAGATCGATTCTTGATAAGTAAGGAGGTAAAGGTGTGTTCAGTGAATAAGGTTGTAGAGTTGAGGTCACAGAGAGATCAGGCACAATCTTAAGTAATGGCAGTGTAGGCTCCAGGGACACCAGATTTAAATTAATGTTCTTTTTTTCTGGATGGCAAATTGCAGAGGGGAACTCACAGTAAGTCCTCCACTTGAAATCAGAATGATTTTTCATTGAAATTGAATCATGGCCCAAAATGAATGTGTCACACCATGATCTATTTCTATCTCGTTCTTTCTCATTTATAATCCTTTGCACTTTGGAATGTTTGTATGAGGTAATTTCTCTATGTATCACAAATTTAAATAGAACCAGGAATTTTTAAAAACAGTAATTATGCCTTGGAATGCCGTTAAAACTCATTTAGATCTGATATGTCAAATTAGGCTTTCAGGGAACTTTGGTAAGGGATTGTTGGGTTATTCAAGTGATGTAACAATTTCATTGAAAAATGTTACAGGCAACACAAAGTATGAAGAAACACTTGATCAGTGGCGGCATGGCTAACGTAGAGGGATGGCATGGATAACGTAGAGGGGTGACATGGTTAATGCAGAGGGGAGGCACGGTTAACATAGAGGGGAGGCACGGTTAACGTAGAGGGGTGGCAAGGTTAACGTAGAGGGGTGATACGGTTTGTGTAGAGGGGAGGCACGGTTAACATAGAGGGGAGGCATGGTTAACATAGAGGGGATGCACAGTTAACGTAGAGGAGAGGCATGGTTAATGTAGAGG
Organism: Narcine bancroftii; assembly: GCF_036971445.1. Classification (NCBI taxonomy): domain Eukaryota; kingdom Metazoa; phylum Chordata; class Chondrichthyes; order Torpediniformes; family Narcinidae; genus Narcine; species Narcine bancroftii. Next base: position 53,500,912 of record NC_091478.1, on the reverse strand, counting down.
GATGGCACGGTTTGTGTAGAGGGGTGGCACGATTCGTGTAGAGGGGTGCCACAGTTAGCATTGACGGTGGCACGGTTAGCGTAGAGGGATGACATGGTTAGCTTAGGGGGCAGCATGGTTAGTTTAGAGGGACGGCATGGTTAGCATAGAGGGGTGGCATAGTTAACATTGAGGGGTGGCATGGTTAATATAGAGGGGGTGGCATGGTTAATGTAGAGGGATGGCATGGTTAACTTAGAGAGGTGGCATGGTTAGCATTGAGGGGTTGCATGGTTAATGTAAAGGGGTGGCACTGTTATTGTAGAGGGATGGCATGGTTAGCATAGAGAGGTGGCATGGTTAACATAGAGAGGTGGCACGGTTAGCATAGAGAGGTAACATGGTTAGCATAGAGGGGAGGCACGGTTAGTGTAGAGCGGCAGTACAGTTAATGTAGAGGGTGGAATGGTTAGTGTAGAGGGGTGGCACAGTTAACATAGAATAGTGGCACGATTAATGTAGATGGGTGGCACGGTTAGCATTGACGGGTTGCACAGTTAATGTCGAGGGATAGCACGGTTAACGTAGAGGGGTGGGATGGTTAGCATTGATGGGTTCCATGGTTAATGTAAAGGGGTGGCATGGTTAGCGTAAAGGGGTGGAAAGGTTAGCTTAGAGGAGCAGAAAGGTTAATTTAGAGGGGGGCACGGTAAGCGTAGTGGTTAGTGTAGAGGGGTGGCATGGTTAACATAGAGGACAGCATGCTTAGTTTAGAGGTGTGGGGGCGGCATGGTTAATGTAGAAGGCAGTACGGTTCATTTAGAGGGGTGGCATAGTTAGTGTAGAGAGGCGGCACGGTTAGATTAGAGGGGTGGCATGATTAGCATAGAGGGGTGGCATGGTTAGCATAGAGGGCAGCACGGTTAGTGTAGCGATTAGTGCAACGCTGTTACAGTGCCAGCAATGGGGGTTCAGATTTGGTGCTGTCTGTAGGGTGTTTGTATGTTCTCCCTGTGACTACACGGGTTTCCTCTGGGTGCTGAGGTTTCCTCCCACCCTTCAAAATGTATGGGGGTTGTAGGTCAGTTGGTTGTAATTGGGCAGCATGGGCTTGTGGGCCAAGAGGGGCCTGTACGTCTAAATTTTAAAAATTAAAAATTAAATAATTGATCGCAGTGTTGGTATTTCTATATCAAACCAAACTTGCAAGAAAATGTCACATTTGCTGTTGATTTCTTTGAACAATGGTGGGAGTTGTTGGCTTGATCATTATCAACAATACAAGGCATTGAGTTACTCTGTTATAAATGAAGGTGGAACAGTTCTCAGGATGCCAGATATTTCCATTTGAAAGGAGACCATTGTTGTAAACTCTCAGAAGTTACATTTCCTCCACCCCTCTGATCCCTACTCTAATCACAGTGAGGTCTCCTCCAACTGCCCCCTCTGATCACCCCTCCCCCAAACCCACATCCCTCTTCTGATCCCCTGCACCCCACTGACCCCTACAACAACCTCTGCTATGTCTGCTCCACTTCTCCCCACTGCCCCCTCCCAACCCTCCTCCCTCCTCTGACCTCCACCTTGCCTACCCCTGTAAAACCTGCTAGTTCTTTACTATCCTCTCCAATCTACCCCTCTTTGAGATGTAATGTTCTATCCTCAAAGAAGGCATTACCTTTGTTCCCCTTTGCCCACTCTTCAATGAGTTCCACACATGCCAACATGCCAAACTCTTCTTCCATCATCTCTGAGCCAACTTCAACAAGTATTCTTCACCCTCCACTGAAGACCCTTTCTCCTTCTTTCTCCTCTTGGACACCTCTTTGAGGGTTTCTGTCTGCTCTGGATCTTTTCATTTCCAACTGCCACTGAGACATTAACCATTAGACTTCACTATTCTTCTCACCTATTTCAGTCTCATCTCCTCCGAATGTTCTGCCCTCCATTCTCTCTGCACCAATCCCTACTCACTATTAAATCCCCAGACTTATGTAATGCCTCTACTTTACTGAAGCCAGGCAACAGCTCTCAAAGACCTCCACTTACTTATCCCTTGACAAGAACCCACCATCACTTCTGGTTATCTCCCTCCCACAGCACCAAATCTCATTGTTTTCCAACCCTGCACTGTCTGGTTTTACCTCCTACCTAAGATCCATAAAGTCAACCACCATTGTTTTTGCGTCCACCTGACCCACTGAACAGGTAGCATCTTACCTTGAATCAACTCTTTCTCCCTTGGTCTTAGTACCTGCCCACCTTCATTGTGATTCCTTACATGCCCTCTATCATTTCAATAACTTCCAGTTCCCAGGACAGGACTGCCGCATTTTCACCATGGACATCCATTCCCTCTACACCTTATCGCCCATAAAGAAAATCAAGTTCAAGTTTATTGTCATTGGATTGAACATATGTGCATATGCAACCTGATGAGAGTGTATCTCCAGACCATAGTACGCATACACACACATACCAATGACATACAGTATATACATAGCGATCCAAAATAAATATATATAAATATAGTTTTTGAGTTTCTTGGATTGTTCAACATTCTCACCATCTGCACTACTGCAGCTTCCTGACTATTGAAAGGTGTTGTAGGTCCAAGATAGGTCATCCTTTAAATGAACACTCCAAGGAACTTTGTGCTCCCCACTCTCATTAAGATGGAGCCACTGATATGTAGTGAGGAGTTGCTCTTTGTCCTCAATCATCTCCTTTGTCCATGTTGAGACTTAGGTTATACCATTGTACCAACCTCCTCTGTAAGCCAACTCATCATTGTTGCCGATGAGGCCAACCAACTTGTTGATTCTGTTGGAGCTGAACCTGGCAGTACAGTCATGTTAGCAGCATGAACAGTAGAGCCTTGAGGTGGGCCAGTGCTCAGTGTGATGGGGTTTGAGGTTTTGTTGCCAGCCCACAGAGGCTGTGGTGTTTCAATCAAGAAGTCCAAGATCCAGTTGCAAAGAGGAGTAGTGAGTCCCAGTGAGGACAGTCTCTGAGGTAGGATTGTGTTGAATGCTGAGATTGTCAATGAACAACAGCCTGATGTGAGCGACATCATTCTCTAGATGGGTTACGTCGGTGTGGAGGGTCAGGGCTATGGTATTGTCTGTGGGTCAGTTGAGCTGAAAGGCAAACTGGAATGCATCCATTGTCATTGGTAGGTGTGCTTTGATATGCTCCATTACCAGTCGCTCAAAGCACCATAATCGTGGAGGCCAAAGCTGTCCACTTCTTCCTTAATAACAGACCCAACCGGTTCCACACCACTACCACCCTCCTCCACCCAGCTCAACTTGAACTCAGCCTCACTAACTTCTTTTGAATCATCTCACTTTCTCCAAGTCAAATGTATAGCCATGGGTACTTGTATGGGTCCTAGCTATGCCTGTCTTTTTGTTGGATATGTGGAGAAATCCATGCTTCAAGCCAACACAGGCAACGCCCCTCAACTCTTCCTCCGCGATATTGATGGCTGCTGCCATGAGCATAATGAGCTCATTAACATTATATACCTAGCTGCAAATTTCCACCCTGACACTTGGTCCATCACTTTCTCAATCTCTTGTTCTCCATTTCAAGATAAAAACTATTGATAAGTACCTGATATCAACCCACCAGCTCCCATACTCCTCTTTCCACCCTGTCTCCTTTCTAAGGATTCTATTCCTTTTTCTCAATTCCCCCATCTCCACTGTACCTGCTCCTAGGACATTCCAGGACATCTGAGATGAGCCTTCTTCAGAAAATATGGCTTCCCCCCCCTACTGCCACTAACTCAGTCCTTACCCACATCTCCACCATTTCACATACATCTGCCCTTGCCTCCTCCAAATCTAGATGCAACAAGGACAGGATTGCCCTTGTCCTCACCAACTACCCACTAGCCTTCACATCCAACATATCCTCCACAATTTCTGCCACCTCCAATGGGATCCCATTGATGGACACATTTTTGCCTCCTCCCCTACCACTTTCCGAAGGGACCGCGCACTCTGCAATTCCTTCGTCCTCTCATCCCTTTCAACCAATTCTACCTATCCCAGTGATGACAAGAAATGCTAGACTTGCATCTACACCTTCTCCCTCACCTCCATTCGGGACCCCAAAGAGTCCTTCCAAGTGAAACAACACTTCCCCTGTGAATCTGCAGGTGTTATGTACTGCATTTGGTGATCCTGATATGGCCTGCTCCACATTGCAGGGACTGGATGAAAACTTGGAGATCATTTCATTGACCACTATCACTCTGTCCACTACAAGAGCAAGGACCTCCCAGTGGCCAACCATGTAAATTCCACACCCCATTGCCCCATGTATGTCCACAGCCTCATACTGCAAAGTGAGGCCACCCACAAATTGGTGGAACAACACCTCGTATTCCATCTCAACACCTGATGGTATCAGTATGAACTTCTCCAATTTCCATTAACCTCACCACCTCCCTCGTCTCGCTATATCCCTATCTCTCTTTCTACTTTCCTCCAGCTACCCACACCTTCCCTTCATTCTATGAGAGCTACCTTTGCCATCTCCCCATCATTTATCAGTGTCTTTCTCTCCTTCCCTCTCACCTATTCCATTTACCCTTTTTCCTCCTCCATTTATTCAGCTATCTGTCTGATATTTTGACCTTCCTGACTAAGGACTCGGAACCAAAACATCGATTGACTTTGACTTCCTACGGATGCTATGTGACCTGCTGATTTTCTCTAGCGTTTCTGTGCATTGCATTGGACCCCAGCATTTGTAGGTATTCTTATTTTACTAGAGAACTTCTTTATTCTTTAGAAGCCAAATGATGGAGATGGCTGAGTATGATATTCTAGTTGTCGAACTACACAGTAGAAAATGGAGATTGAGATTATGTCGGCACTCTTAACTCACATTCAAATCGACATTTATTTTGGCAACCAGAAATGTTATTAATTGTTGCTGGCAAATTTCACAGCCAGTAAACATCAGAGGTGCTAAAGTATAAGACATGAAGCATGGGCTGTGGATTAACTTGAAATCTTAACTATGCAGAGAAACACAAATCAGTGTCAAGAGATTTTAAATTTTTTTTAGATATTTAGAGAAAGGGCAGCCCGGTTGGCGTAGCAGTTAGCGCAACGTCTTTACTGCGCCAGCGATCGGGACCGAACAGAGTTTGAGTCCTACGCTGTCTGTAAGGCGTTTGTACATTCTTCCCATGTCTACATGAGTTTTCTCCAGGGGCTCCGGTTTCCTCCCACTGTTCAAAAATGTACTGGGAGTATAGGTTAATGGGGTGTAGGTTAATTGGGTGGCACAGACTCGTGAGCTGAAATGACCTGGTACCGTGCTGTATATCTAAATTTAAAAAAATCATCCAACATGGTAACAGGCCCTTCTGACTCACAAGCCTTTGCCATCCAATTGGCCTCCAATCCCTGTATGTTTTGAAGGGTGGGAGGAAAGTAGAGACCCTGGAGGAAACCCACGCCATCACAGAGAAAACATATAAACTCCTTACAGACAACACTGGATTCAAGCCCGGGTCCGCCCAGTTTCACACATGCAGATGAAACAAAAGATCTGTAGTGGAGAGAATCTGTTCATTTCTGAGTCAGCAGCTTAGAGCATCATTGCTTTGGACCAGGTTTATCTGAATCTCCATGAGACTGTTTGCAAGGTATGTGCTGTTATGAATCAAATGAGAAAAATAATTGAAAGAGGGTTTTCTTGAACAAAAAGAATGGTGTTGAATTGGCACAAGGTAATTGATGACAGGGAGAATGGAGATGTCATCAATAAAAACTAGTTTCTAGTGAACTTGCAGGTTAAACTAACTGAATTCTGCACTCCCTTGTATTAAAAAAATGCAGAGCTGTAAATGTAAATCAGCAAAGCATAAATGTTGGAAAACTGCAGTCAAATAAAATCTGAAAGGTTAACTCTTTCTGTGGATGCTGTCAGGGCTCTGGGTGTTTCCAGAATGTTATATTTTTAAAAATGTATTGCTTGAAACACCCTTTATAATTGAACTCTCTGATCCATCTTTTCCACTGAAAGGTGCTGAGGACGATGAAAGGCTATAGTTCACTCAATACACTGTTGCTTCCACCAAGACAACCAGGCGAGAGGCTTCCGGTGGAGTTACTAGATTACTATAAAGAACAGGTTCTCATCCAAGAACAGGAGCAAGTGAGAAGAAAAGTCCTGGAGCCCACTGAAGATGAAAATGGTAGGTGCTCAGAAAAAAAGCACACAAGTTCAAACAAGCTCCCATCACTGCACCTTAATGACTTGAGCAAAGCTGATTTATCATATGGTGTGACTTTATTCTCTATGTTAATGCATCATGCAGCCTTTAGCAAGTTAAGCTCCAGAATTTCTGATTTAAAGTGCACAACCTCTTTGTAGGGTTGCTTTTTGAAAACTACCTCCTGATCAAGTTTTCAGTCATTTAACTTATCCTTACTAGTGTGTGGTGAATTTTTTGCTAATCATACCCTTGTGAAATGCCAATGGATGCTTTACTAGCCAAAAGGCATTGTAGAAGCACAGGAGTCTGTTCTCGTTGTTGTGTGAGAAGGCAGATCAATTCCTTCATCTACCCATCATTTGTTTCTTCTTATTCTACCTTTAGTTTCCATTTCTTGTTCCTTCTCATCTACATCCACAAGACCTCTGACACTTATCAATTCTCTTTCCATTTTCAGCTGCTAACATCCAGCCTCTCTCACTTCCACTGCCCCATTTCTCTGTAGATGCTGAAAAGACTGACTGAGTTCCTCCAGAGTTTTGGTGTGTTTTTTCCATTCCTCTCCTTCACCATCTACCAGAGGACTCTCTGGTTTCTCACTGGATGAATGACAGACCAATCTCAGTCCAGAACAACAAACTTCATTTGGCTTGACGTTATCAATTTGAATAATTTCCCTTTGACTACACTCACATCCCCAAAGTAAAACGATGCAGTCAGATCTCTGGCATAGAGTCTGGTCCTGTGGCTAAGAAGGGAAGGGAGGAGAAGAGGTAGGCTGTAGTGATAGGGGATTCCAAAGTTAGGGGGACAGATAAGAGGTTCTGTGGAAGATAGCTAGAATCCTGGATGGTTTGTTGCCTCCTTGGTGCTAGGGTTCAAGATATTGCTGATTGTGTTCATGGCATTCTCAGTAGGCAGGGTGAGCAGCTAGATGTCGTTGTCCATGTAGGGGCCAATGACATGGGTAAGAAGGTGATGAGGTCCTGCAAGGAGAGTTCAGGGAGTTAGGCACTAAATTGGACAAGACCCCCAGGGTAGTGATCTTAGGGTTGCTATCTATGCTGGATCCTAGTAAAATTAGAAATAGGAGGATAATGCAGCTTAACATGTGGCTAAAGTAATGGTGCAGGAGGGAGAACTTCAGGTTACTGGATCATTGGGCTCTCCAAGGGAAGGTAGGACTTGTTCCAATGGGATAGTTTACATTTGTTCTGGAGGGGGACTAATATATTTGCAGGAAGGTTTACTGGTGCTGCTCCAGGTGATTTAAACTAGATTTGCAAGGGGATGGGAACCAGAGTGCCAGAGCAGATAGAGGAGTGCAGGAGGGCAAAGAGGATGTGAAAATCACATGCACTGTTAGAAGTCAATGAGTTGTATGTGGTGGAAATGTTCTCAGGTGCATCTATTTCAATGCAAGGAGTATTGGAGGAAAGAAATTCATGTGATTTTCATTTTTAATCTTAATATTCATAATGAAAATGGGAAACTGTTAATTTGAGCATTTTTACCAGTTATATATGTTATGTTGTAGCGGCCCACGCCCTGGCCAGACACAGGAAATGGTTGTTGAACGCGGCAACTGGCAAAACATCGTGTGGGCTGAAACACCCGTTTCCATAGGCTGCTAGCAGAGAGGTGAACTGGCCATATCACTGCCGGTGGATTGCAGGGGACTCAATCAGGGCCTGTGCATCTGAGGTAACCAATCAGCAGGCGGCCTGCTCAAGCCACACCCTGGTGGTGACATGGCCGAGCTGACTATAAAAGGCAGAGCTGCCATAGAATAAACTCAGTGTCAAATCCACTCTACTGGTATTTGTGTCTTCTGCGGATTCGAGCTACAGCCTTAGGGTGAAAACCGAGAGCTATAACCTAGATGTAGCCATAGCAACCTCACTGCAGTGGTGACCCCGACTGGTCCAAATGACACTTTGGATCCTAAGATGTAAGAGCAACCTGCGATCAATGCTGTAGCATTGAAGCTACCTGGCTTCTGGACGTCACAACCACAGGTGTGGTTCTACCAGACCGAGGCACAGTTCGCCATTTGCATATCTCCGCCAATGACACGTGCTACTACCACATGGTCAACGCCCTCGATCAGGACACCGCAGCCCACATCATCGACTTTCTCCAGCAGCTCCCAGAACAAGGAAGGTATGTGGCCATCGAAGAGCTGTTAACTTGCTCTTCCGGACTCTCAAAGCGCGAATGTGCTGCCCATCTGTTACAAGTTTGGGGGACAGGACCCTTTCCCCTCATGCTCGCTCTCAATGATGGCTACACCTCCTTTCTGCTGTTCCAGCAGATCTTCCTGGAGAGCTTGCCTGAGGACATCCAGCTGCTCATCACAGAGGAAGACTTCAATGACCCCAGGAAGTTGGCTGCCCGAGCAGACCTGCTATGGGTGGTGAAGAGGGATGCCTGCACTTTGCTCAAGCAGATGACAGCACCACGTCATCGGTGCCTGGCCAGGAAGACCACCGACTGACCATCCAACCAACCGACCACCCGAACGCCTTGCCCCACCAGTGAGCAGTACTGTTTCTATCACTGATGGTGGAATTCCGAGGCCCATCGGACAGATACCGGACAGATATCCCATGCCCCATATCGAAGACTTCACCGCTAACCTGCAAGGGACATGGATATTCTCAAAAGTGGACCTCATCAGGGGCTATCACCTGATCCTGGTACATCCCGAAGATGACCCAAAAACTGCCAAAATAACCCCCTTTGGATTGTTTGAATTTCTCCGCATACCCTCGGTTAAAAAACGTGGCTCAGATTTTCCAGAGGCTGATGGATGCAGTGAGCCGATTTAGGTCATTGAATGACTCAAAGACTTTTTGACTCAAACCAAGGCTTTTATTACCAAAAGACTGGAGCGTAGTACATCGAGGTCGACCAGTCCAGGTTGACATGGATCTGATTAGGTGCAGCCCTTTATGATCTGGCCAGTAGGTGTAGCTAGGGCTCTCAACCAATCATTATCATTATATGCAAATACAGGTACACAATCCTTTATCCAGAACTCTTGGGGAACAGTGTGTTCTGAATTTTGGATTTTTTTGGATTTCGGAAAGGCAGATTTAAGCCCACCCAACTCGTGCTGTCGGTCTCCCCCACTCACCCACCCGACTCATGCTGCTGGTGTCTCATCCGCCCAACGTGCTGCTGGTCTCTCATCCGCCTGACTCACGCTGCTGATCTAACCCCTCACCCGCCCAACTTGCGTTGCCGGTCCCTCGCTCACCCAACACGCGCTGCCAGTCTCCCCCCCTCACCTGCCCAACTCACGCTGCCCATCTCTCGCCCGCCCGCCTCGTGCTGCCCGTCTCTTGCCCGCCTGATGTGCTGCCCATCTCTCACCCACCCGATTCGCGCTGCCGCCTCTCTCCCCACTTGCCAGATTTTGGAGCTTTCCAGATTTTAGATGTCCAGATAAAGGATCCTGAACCTGTATATACAAATATATACAGTGGTGATATAGGATCCCATACTATCACAGCTGGGATCTGCATTTTGCCTTCATCTACCTCAATGACATTTTAATCACCAGTCACATCCGCATCGAGCACGCCATCCACTTAAAACAATTATTCTCCAGGCTGAGCAATTTCGGCCTAACCATCAACCCAGCCAGTTTGGCTGAGAGGCTATTGGCTTCCTGGGCCATCATATTGACCAACATGGAGCCAGACCATTACCCACTAAGGTAGATGCTATTCGCTCTTTCCCCAGGCCATCGACGGTGAAGGGACTACAAGAGTATGCAGGTCTGGTCAATTTTTATCATCGTTTCCTTCCTGCAGCGGCCTGCATCATTAGCCCACTCTTTTCCCTCATGGCAGGGCACAGTAAAAACATACAATGGAGGCCACCAAAAACACCCTAGCCAATGCCACCCTCCTCGTGCACCTGCGGACAGAAGCCCCGACTGCCCTCATGACAGATGCCCCTAGCACAGTGGTTGGGGGTGTACCTGGGGGTGTACTGGTGAATGGACAATGGCAATCACTGGCCTTTTTCAGTAAACACTTCATAACATGTGCCTCTGGAGATGACTAGGGGCCCCACAATGTCAATGTGCACGTGATAGAGAACTGTTAGCTTTATACCTGGCAATTCGGCACAATTCGGGCAGGAAGTTCAAGATTTACACGGACCACAACCCCTTACCTTTGCTTTCAGTAAAGTGTCAGATCCGTGGTCAGCCAGGCAACAGTGGTACCTGTCTTACATTTCTGAATTTACAATAGACATTGAACACATAGCCAACAAATCCAACATGGTGGCCGACACCCTATCCTGTCTGGCTATCTTGGCAGTGTACGACCCTACCCCTGGCATGACAACGTGGCCCTGTCTGATGCACAGCAAGTAGACCCTGACATTCCAGCATACCAGACAGCGCTCACTTGAGGACATCCAGATCGCCCCCGGCAATCGCATGCTGCTCTGCGACACCTTGATAGGTAAACCTCTCCCTGACATTCTGGCTGCATGGAAGAGACGGGTTTTTGACTCGGTCCACAACTTGGCCAACCCCACCATCAGAATGGTGGTGAACAGGTATGTCTGACATGGCCTCCACAAAGAGGTTCCCCTGTGGGCCAGGAGTTGTATTCAGTGCCAGTCATCCAAAATCCACCACAGACATTTGAACCAGCAAGTCGCCGCTTCAGCCACGTGCACATTGACATTGTGGGGCCCCTAGTCATCTCCAGAGGCACATGTTATCTTCTCAAAATGGTTGACTGGATCAACAGATGGCCAGAGGTGGTGCCACTATCAGAGGCTTCCACAGAAGCATGCATACTCAACACTTGGGTAGTGCGTTTAGGGGTCACTGAACACCATACATCAGACAGGGGGGTGCCCAATTCACTTCTAGTCTGTGGACTGCCTTAGCCCATGACCTGGGGACCCAATTCCACCACACCATGGCGTTACACCCATAGGCCAATGGGTTGATGGAGAGGTTCCACAGATACCTTAAGGCAGCCTTAATGGCGCAGCTTACCAGACCTAACTGGGCTGACAAACTCCCTTGGGTCCTGTTAGGCATCTGCACCACCCCCAAAGAGTAAGTCTATGGCGCACCCCTAGTTATACTGGGCAAATTCGATATGGCCTGAGGACTTAGGGGGAATCTCCAATGACTACATTGTCTCAACTACGTGATTGTCTAGGCACCCTGGCCCCCAGTAAACTTAGACTCTATGGCCAACCCTACACTTACATCCCAAAGAACTTCATTGACTGCAAATATATGTTTGTTAGGTATGGGGCTCACAGGCCACCTCTACAGTGTCCTTACGAGGGGCCATACCGTGTCATTAGACACAATGGCTCCACCTGCGCTTTGGACATTGGTGGCAGGAAAGAGACTTTCACACTCGACCTTCTTGGACTTTGACCAGCCCATCACTCACCCGACACTACGGCACAGGAATCATCCTCCTAAAATCAGTGCCCTGATTGCTGGTTCTGGGGGAGGGGGAGCTCATGTAGCGGCCCGCACCTTGAGCCGACAAAGGAGATGGCCATCGAATGTGGTGACTGGCAAAACATCGTGCGGGATGAAACGCCCGTTTCCATGGGCCACCGGCAGAATGGTGAAACTAGCCATTCACCACTGATGTATGGCAGGGAGCCCAATCGGGGCTCAGGCATCCGAGGTAACTAAGCCCGCCAGCCCGCCCAGGTGGTGATGCGGCTGAGCTGACGATAAAAGGCAGAGCTGCCATTGAATAAACTCAGTGTCAAATCCATTCTACTGGTGGGTGTGTCTTTCTTATGCAGATTCGAGCTACAGCCTTAGGGCTAGAACCAAGAGCTATAACCTAGCTGTAGTCGTAGCGACCTTGCTTCAATGTATACATTTTGATATTTTCTTCTGTTATTTTAATGTAATTTGTATATGAGATTATTGTATTGAACTCAATAAAAATATTTTTAAAAGAAATAAAAAAATACCTGTAGGCTACTGGACGGAAGGAACACCTTTTGCTGCGCAATTGCACAGCCCCAACACCGATATATTAGCTAATTTTCTTTCCTATTATTTACAGCATTTTCAGCTTCTGCGTCAGATTTCCATCTACAGTTGTTTATTTTTAATGATCTCTTTACATTTTCCATTTCCAACAATAAGTTATTGGCTTGAAATTTTAACTTTTATTTTCTCTCCAGGTGCTCCCCAGATTTCTCTTTCCAATTTTCTACTATTATTCTGGTCTGCTGCCATGTCTGATTATTTAAAAAAAAAAGGCTTATTGTGGCAAAACATTTTGATAAATGCTCATAATGAAACAATAACAAAGAAAACAGAGCTGTATACAACCAGGCATTTTGGCTATCAAGCCTGCACCCTACATGATGTCAATCATATCTGTCTGTACCAGATAGCCTGACTATCCCCTGCCTGTTCATGTGGTTGTCTGAATGTCTCTTGCACATTATTAACATATCTGCTTCCACCACCTGTCCTGGTTATGTGTTCCAGGCACCCACCACTCTTGTATATCTGCTTTTGACTTTCCCCCTCTCACCATAAACCTGTGCCCTGTATTATTTGACATGTCAATTGAGTTAATAATCAAAGAATGTATAACCTGTTAAAAGCACAGAAATGCTGAAGATATTCAGCAGACTTCACCTGGTTCAACGTACATAACTGACGTTTTAGGCCTGAGCTCTTCTTCAAGGTTCATCAATTCTGATGCAAAACCTGGTTGTTTGATTTCCCCAGTAGATGTAATAAAAGAAAGTGAATTTGAAGAGAAACCCTCAGAACAGGCTGATAAACCAGAATGGCACTTGGCATCAGAAAGAATCAGACAGTTGAGCGAAAGCGACTCATCTTCAAGACCAACAGTTACCTCACCCACCAACGAAAGAAATCTGCTGGTGAAAGCAGCTGAGAAAGCAAACCAGGCCAAAGGTACAGATAAATCTTCACCCACTTAAACTGTGGGTTGCACTGCCTCTTAACGCTGTCACTATAATTCCAAATCCCTTCATGCTGTTGAACTAGATGCTGATGCTGGGGTTGAGTGCAATGTACAAGCCTACTGGAGAAACTCAGCAACTCAGCCAGTTAACATTTGGCACTGGGCCGTTTGTCAAGTATAAGCCAGCATAGGTTGGTACCTGAATAAAAAGTGGGGGGAGGGGGAGGAAGGGGCAGGGTAGGAGTGAAGGCCCATCAATATATATGTTCCTCCCATCCAATTTTTCTTGAGGCAAGAAAGTTGCAGATCCAACACTGTCTGTGTGAGGAAGTGCTGTTTCTGTAATTTCTGAGCAGCCCAGCTCTAATGTGTTACGTGTCCTTATCTGAACCATTCCCACCCCCTCTCCACACCCAACAATTGGTCTCAATTCACCCTCCACCTGTTTATCTTGGGCAAGCAGCTTGCCATCGTCCTTGTGCTGTCTGTTTGTCCTCACTGTCAGACTGTCTGGAATTGCTTATCAGGGTAGCAACGTCTGGGAGCAACTGGTTTGCATTGAACCTCGAAGCCTTGTGGAAATGCTTCAGCATCTGACGAACAATATATTAACTAATTAATAACTAACATACTTGTGGTATGAAGCCACCCATTGTGATCTTGACTGATTTCTTTGGTCAACATCATTGGAACGGAAGTGTAGTACTTCAGCACTGGTATCATTGACAGATGAACTGTTCATTGAGAGCACAGCCAAGAGGAGCTTGCTGAGTTTCTCCACCGTCTCTTTCTCCTCCCTGTTCTCTTTAGCTGTTTGCTGGGCAGCTTGAGACCAGAAACATTGAATGCTGGGCTGCTCTGAATTACGATAAGATGTAGGAACAGAAATAGGCCAAATGACACATCAAGTCTGCTCTTCTTTTCAAACCCTGGGTGATGTATTTTTTCCACAACCCATTCTCCTGCCTTCTCTCTGTAACCTCTGACACTCTGACTAATTAATTGCATTTTGTATGGGAACATGGCTTTTATTTTATGTGTGATACAGAAGTGATCATGGGTGCACAGTTATGTCTTAAACTAAGAGAGCATTTGTTACCAGTTGAGACAACACAATGGCTATGACAGAATGAATGCATGATGACTGCCACCAGCTTGAAGATTTGCCTCTGGCTACACCAGCAGCTTTTGATTGCAGTACATTAGAAAGCTAGTATGCAGAGCTGATGATATGATCAATAATGCACGGCTCCAAGTCCAACCTGCATGTGTTCAATCTGTCTGCTGCCCTCTTGCAAGGCAGAATAAAATGCACTCCTCTCAGAGATGTCATGGAGTAACAATGGATAGCAACTGTGACATGGGGTAAACATCTTTCGCCCTAGACACATAAAAGGTTTGCAGTCACAGGCACGTTGCCTTCACAGGCAATGCACAGCACAAGGTTTCACCGCCATTAATTTTCATTTGTGGTTGTAACGGATGGCAGATTATGCAAGGACATCCTTTCTGAAGCATATTGATATACTTTTACTTCCATAGTTTAAGACAGGAAATTTGTAGTTTGAACCCTGGGCAGATTAGGCTTTCTGATTTTTCCTCACCTTTATTCATTTTGTTCAAGCAGCTCGCCATTATCTGCCTTCTAATTTCCCTATTAGACCTTTACCAAAGCAATTGCTCAGCAGGGCAAAGTCTCTGAGCAACTGGTTTACACAGAACCTTAGAAGCCATGAGGAAATCTGTACTGAGGTATAGTGAATGATTTTATTTTACATGCTTTCCAGGCAAATCAGCTTCTACATAGTGTAGCAATTAATGCCAAAGTAAAAGCATGGTATTACAGTAAAATAATCAGTGCAGTGTATCAAGTTTTGTAAAACAGAAATGCAGGATATGTATAGTGTTAAGAGAAAAAGTACTGTTTAACGGCACAAGGCATTATCATAATAATGGGTGGTCCATTCCATATAACCATTTACGGAGCAGAAACAGGCCATGTTGGCCTTTCAAGTCCGCACTGGTTCACTGATTTTGTGTACCCTCTTCAGGCATTGGTGATTTTAAGTGTAGTGTATTTTTGAGAATTTTAACATCTATCCATAGGTACTCTGTACTTTGGATGTGAAATCTCATTAAAATATTCAAAAGCATTGCCTCTGTGGGAGAAGCCAGTGAGTGGCCGTGGACAGTAGCTTCTCAGACTGGAGGCCTGTGACTAGTGGTGTGCTACAGGGATCGGTGCTGGGACCAGCATAGCTTGTCATCTAGATCCACAATCTAGACAACAATTCCAGAGTCTTAAAGGAGCAGATAAAAAACTGTCCTTGAATATATGTTGCATGTATTCAGAATGTAACATACATGAAATTCTTTAACTTTTGTCTTGCGTTAGGCAGACAGAGAGTCGCCTGTTTGTCCAGACCCCTCACAGAAACCTACAGCAACTGGTGTTCCTAGGCCATCTCCCCTCCAAGTACTGACCATGCCTGAGCCTGCTTAGCTTCTGAGATCAAACAATCTCAGGCGTATTCAGGCTATTTGGCTTCTATTCCCCAGAGGGAGGAGGGAGAATAAAGTGTGAGTGGGGTGGGATGTGTCCTTTAATAGGTTGGTTGCTTTCCTGAGTTAGTGGAAGGTCTAGATGGAGTTGACAGAGGGAGATTGGTTTATGTGGTGGCCTGAGCTGCATTCACAACTCTTTGTCATTTATTGCAGTTTTGGTTGGAGCTGATCTAGGTACATCCATAAAAAATATGGTCAGGGACCCTTGGAAATGCTGCGTTTCCTCAGGCATCTGGGGAATTAGAGGATTTGGTGAATGTTCCTGCTCTAGGATCAATGTGCCCAGATCAGAACAGGTTGTTGGTGATATTTATTCATAAACACTCAAACCTCTCCATAATCGTCACTTCAGCACCTTTAATACAGACAGAGAAAAAAGTGCTCCCTGCTAAAGGACACTAGAAGCAACAAACATTTGAAGAAATTCATTGGAAATTAAACTGTAATTGCCAAAAAACTTGATGGTAGCTTCAAATGCCATGGGCATGGACTCCTTCCTTCTAATGAACTTGTGTTCATCCATGTATAAGTAATTAAGTAAGAAATCTGCTGAAAGATTCTGAATCAGAACAGTAGTGTTGGTGCAAAATCAAGATCGAATGTTTTAAAATCATTGCCTGACTCCTCTACATACTCTTCATGGTCACCAGTTGTAAACCCCTTTACCAGGAAGATACCTGATATCAACCACCCCTCAGTGTGCACTCATACACTGGGCAAAATTTTGGAAAGGAAATGGTACCTCCAACACAATCCACAAATGTTCTGGCAACACCACAATTGCTGGCCAAATAACTGGAGACCATGAGTTAGAATACAGGATGGAGATCAGAAATCTGGTTGGTTGGAGAACATCAATCTTGCTCTTTATGTCACCAAGACCAAGGAGCTTATTGCGGACTTCAGGAAGGGGAGACTGAGGGACCACACACCTGTTTTCAGTTCCTTCATGTACATGGAAGTCCACATTTCAGAAGACTTCTTCTGGAGCCAGAACATTGAGGCAATAGTGAAGAAACCAAGCCAACACATCTACTCAGGAGAAGTGTTTTATTACTTGACAATAAAAGAATGTTGAAATCTTGAAATCTTCAAGGAGTCAGAGGAGATTTGAATGTCGTGGGATATTCAGGTAAACTGTGAAAATTATATTGACCCCATCACCTGGTCACAATGTCTTCCCACAGCTACCTTGAAGACCAACACGGTTCAAGGACAGTTTTTATTCAACAGCTATCAGACTCTTGAACCTCCCCTTGTTACACTAATTCAGGACAGCTCCAACATCACAAAAGGACTGTCTGCACAATTGTAATGCCAAATGTTATTTCTTGCATTTTGTTAACTCGGAATATCTATTAACTACCTATCTCTTGTATTTCTTATCTATTTTTAATTGTGCTTTTGTTTTCATGAAGTACCTGTGGGGCCGCAGCAAGTAGAGTTTCAATGCATATGTACATTGTACAATGTGTATGGCAATAAACACATGACGATTACCTACCATCTTCTAAATTTTGTGCTCTTCATATACTTGGTCCAACAGGTTATTCCTTTCCTTTCTTTCACTCTTTCTAGTTTCTCTTTTTTTAACTTTAATAATACATCACAGTAGAATGCCCTTCCAGCCCATGAAACCCATACTGCCAAATTGCACCTAATTAACCAACCAGCCCCATATATGTTTGGCGGTTGGAAGAAAACCAGAGTACCCAGAGAAAATCCACAAAGGTGATGGGGCGAACATACAATCTGTGCCAGATTCAAACCAAGGTGACTGGTGCTGTAATAGTGTTTCCAAATAAGACCTTTGAGACTTCTAATAGGAACATTAGGGTTCGTATGAGGGTAAGCACTCCCACCTCATGAACAATGGTCCACCCAACATACCAGTGGTAAAATCAAAGCTGAAGTAATCACAAAAATGTTCAATCAGGCTATGATGGGATATTAATTTTAAAAGTATACATTTAAATGTAAATTTAATCCTGAGATACATCAATGTATCAGGCAATGGCCTTCTCCAAGGGAGAGTCTAAGCACCCAATTTAATTTTATGTACTATTGTCATTGTCGAGACCCCACATCATGAACATCCTGGTGGTCACCATTGACCAAAATCTCAAGTGGGCTGGCCACCTAAATACTCCAGCTACAATTGCAGATTCTCCAGCAAATATCACACCTTGTGGTAGCTCAGAACGCAAAGCAGAAGTGTACTAGATTGATTACCATGTTTTGGGTTAAATCGACTACAATAAAAATCAAAAATTGAATCATACATTTCAACACCATCCAGGACAAAGCAACTGGCTTGACTGTCACCTCATCATGCTCCCTAGATATGATTTATGGTAGCTGCAGGGTATATTGTTGACAAAATTCAGAGCAGTTACTTGCCCAGTTTTCTCCAACAGCATCTCTGAAGCCTGTAATGATTGCCATTAAAATGGACAAGACAACAAGTGTATGGGGGCACCATCACTTCAAAGTTTCTCCAAAGACCTGTCTGCATGATTGAAACACCTCTTGTTTCTTTCACTGACTTTAACTGTGAATATTTATTTATCTCTTTAGTATTCCCTTTTCATACCAGGGTAAGTTAATGTATACCATTATAGTTGGTGTAGCTTAAGTACCTGTGTGGCTGCAGCAAGTAATCATTTTGGTGTCATATATGACAGTAAACTCATTACCTCATTTGGAAATAGATAACCTAAATGCTGGAACTCCCTCCCCAACAGCACTGTGGGAATACCTTCACTTCAAGAGGGTAATTACTCCCACTTTCTCAAGGGTCTTTGGGCATGTGCAATAAACATCAACTTTCTCCATAATGGCCAGATCATCAAAAGAGAATAATTAAAAAAACAAGCTTTATTCTGCACAATCATAGCTCTTGCTAACAATCCCAATAGCCAGTGAACAAAAACACTGTGAAAACAATGTTATTGCTGGCAATGTATGCAAATTGCAAAATGTGGATGTGATATTTTCACCAATGCTGAGTGTTGAAACAATGGATGTTGATTGGAAGCCTTGCTTGTTGGCAGGTTATTGATGTGATGAGTTGAAAGGTTCTCCGTGGGGAGGTGTTGGGATGTTTGTCATTGACTCTGATTGCACAAGAAGATTTTGAACTTGTTGGAACACTGCCAAAACCAGACTGGCCTCATCATCAATCGGGTCCCATTTCATTTTGAGAGAGTTAGAAGATCCACCTGGATCATGGACATGGAACATGTCTTTCCTTTACCCACAAGGTGCCCAGTTCAACATTGGGAAAACCAGTTTGTTGGGAATGGGTTGGAGTGGGGAGGAAGCTTCATTGTTGAATGTAGCTTCTGTTCTGTTCTGTGGAAGTGTTCAGAGAAGGAATATTATTGTGCCAAGGTCAGGGGGCAAGAGTGTGTGCCTTGCGAAAGAGTTTCACATGGGTCTGAGTAAGGAATAAAAGCAGGGAAATGAATTTGTGCAATGGTTAATTTGTATCATTTACATGTCTACTACAGGGGAAAAAACAGGATCCGCCATCAATGTCGGTGTTGGAGAACTGGAAATGACCCCTGTGTCCATGGCTATTGGCAGATACCTAGGACTTGACTTGTCTCCAGAGGCATGTGCTGCCCGGAACCGTAAAGGCATTGCCTTCATTGTACATGGAACTCCTCGCTCAGGTATTCATCCAGTCATAAGCAAACCTATTTCAGGAATTGTGAATGGATTAGGATAAACATAACAATAACCTAGGTTTGGAAACATTACATTATTGTGCTATGTAAGATTTAGATGCAGGAAAACAAATATGAAACATACACAACACTTCATGTGGATCTTAACAGTGAGTTAAGTTGTGAATACATGAGAATAAGAGTCAGCCTGCTCTGCCATTCAATAAGACCGTGGCTGGTCTGGGCATGGACTCAACACCCATCTGCTCACCGTCACTCTTAATTCTCCTATTATTCAAAAATCTACCTGTATCTTGAATACGTTTAATGAAGCAGCCTCTACTGTGTCCTGTGAGAATTCCACAGATTCATTGCTCCTCATCCCTGACCTAAATCTATTCCCCTGAATTTTGAGGCTCTGTCTTCTGTCTCACCTCCCAGTGGAAACATCCTTCCTGCCTTTATCTTATTTATCCTTTCAAAATGTGAAATAAGATCCCCTCTCATTTTTCTGAATTCTTGCCAGTTTAATCCCAGGTGACACAATCTTTCCTCAAATGCTTACCCTCTCTTCTCTGGAATCAACCTGGTGAACCTCCTCTGTACCACCTCCAATACTACTTTCCTTTCTCAAGGAAGTAAACCAGAACTGCCCACAGTACTCCAGGTGTGGCCTCACCAGTACCCTGTACAGCACCAGTTGTTCTTAAATTCAATCTCTCCAGCAATGAAGGCCATGTCCCATTTGCCTTCTTAATCAGCTGTTGCACCTGTTTTGGTTATATTCAGAGGGAACTGGACATGCAGCAATTATGTCAACCAAGTTCAAAGTTCAAATGTATGATCACAGTGCCTACATGATGGCACATACAATCTTGAGATTCTTTTTTTTGTGGGCCAGGCAGAATTTCTAATTGCTAGTCATGGTGAACTGGATTCAAAGAAATAAAGAATTGTAAACAAACTGACTGTGCAAATACAAAGTATAAATATACAGTAATATATAATGAGCAGAGTACGAGTCCTTAAATGAGTCCCCGAGTGGGTCTGTTGTTCAGGAGTCTAACAGCTGAGAGGGAGCAATTATTCCTGAACCTGGAGCTATGAGTGTACTTCCTTCCAGATGGCCACAGCAAGAACAGAGCTTGTCTTTGGTGGTGCGCATCCTTGATATTTGCTGGTGCTCTCTTTTTTTTTGAAAAATTTATTTAAAGTTTTGCAAAATACAAAATATAAAACACAAAATAAAACTAAATCTACCCCCTATAACCCGCCTCCCTCCCCCTCCCAACTATCCCACCCCTTACCACCCTCCCCCTTGGAGCTTATATAAAAAAAATATACATAAAATCTTAATAGGTTGAAGTGCAGTATGCCAATCATATACATCTTTAAACACAAATAAAATGTCTACTTTACATCTAAATCCATACATTCTAAATACGAAGTACACATTTTAACAAAAAAATTATTATTTTGTAAATTATGCATTATCTTCTCTAAATACAAACATGATTGTATTTCTTTATGCTATCTTTGTATACTTAATTCAACATCATTTTTCCAAGTTACAGCTATACATTTTCTAGCCACCGCCAAGCCAAACCAAATGCAATTTGAGGTTTTTCCAATTGTGAACCTGCTGTAATTGCATTCATATACCCCAATAAACACATCCATAGATCCACATATAATTCTACTTGGAACACATTTTGCAAAATTTTAATTACTTTCTCCCAAAAAGGCTTAACCTTTATACATTCCCACACTGAATGCACAAAAGTACTTGTCTGATTCCCACATCGGAAACACAAATCTGACTCACTAAAACCATAATTTTTCATGAGTTAAATATAACTGATGTAGAAAATTATAATTAACTAAACTATAACGTATGTTAATTAATTTTGTAACGCTATCTAAACACATATCAGACCATTCTTCCATTCTTTGAAATAGGAATAGATAAATCCTTCTCCCATTTATCTCTTATTCTAAATTTTTGCTTGTAACAACAAATATATTTCTGAAACAAACTCTTTCTTTCTTTCCCTTATCCATAACTAATTTCTCAAACTTCGATTGACTTGGTAATATTAATTCTCGGCCAAAACATTTCAGTAACAAATCACGTACTTGATAATAAGCAAATAATTCTGTAAAATAAGTAAAGTATTCTGTATTACACCAAACTTCTCTCTAAGTCTATCAAATGAAAGAAATGAACCTACTTCAAAACAGTCTTCCACTGATATCAGACCCTTGAGTCCCAGACCTTCAAATAAGGATTATGCATAGAAAATGGAATTAATTGATTCTAATATAATGGAGTTTTATCTGAAAACACATCCTTCGATCCTGGATATTGATTCCACTTGTATCATACCTTCATCAAATGATTCAATACAGGTACTTTATATCATTGTAAAAGCAAAGGATTCTATTTATATATAAAGTGATGTATTGATCTTTCCAGTATCTGATCCATTTCCACATTAGCCCACGACGGTGGTTGATCAGTATCAAACAATCTATTAATAAACTTCAACTGTGCAGCTTGATAATAATTTTGAAAATGTGGCAGTTGGAGCCCTTCCAAATCATACTTCCATGTCAGTTTTTGCATAGATACTCGAGATAGTTTACCTTTCCACAAAAACAAACAAATTACTTTATTTAATTCCTTAAAAATTTCCCCGGTATAGTACTAGGGATAGATTGAAACAAATATTGAATACGAGGATATATATTCATTTTAATACAATTTACCCGACCAATCAATGTTAACGGCAAATCTTTCCATCTATTTAAATTAGATTTAATATTATTTTATAATGGTAAATAATTTAAACCATATAAATTTTGATATTCCTTATCCACATTTACACCCAAATACTTAATCTTATCTGACCATTTAAATTTTGTAAGTTGCATACAATCCAAATAATCCCCATCTGTTATTGATAATGTCTCACTTTTATCCCAGTTTACCTTATAACCTGACATTGATCCATAATATTTTAATAAATCCTGAAAAGGTTCTAAATAATTCTTGGTTTGATACAAAAATATCAACGTCACAGCAAATAAATTAATTTTATACTCTCATCGGCCAATTGTAATTCTCTTAATATTTACATTTTGCCTAATTGCTTGAGCTATAGGTTCTATGCAAATAAGGTTGGTGACAATGGGCAGCCCTGTCTAGTTGACCTAAACAAATTAAATGCCTACAAAATCTGTCCATTCATCACCACCCATGCAGAAGGATTAGTAAATAATGTCGTAAAGAGTGGTCCAAATTTGAATCTAACACCTTAAATAAAAATTTCCACTCCACATGATCAAAAGACTTTTTAGTGTCTAGCGCAAGTATCATTGGTTGATTGAGTTGCTATCTTGACGAATTGATTATTGTAGTCAATTTAGTAATATTATCAGCAGAATACCTGTTCTTAATGAATCCTGTTTGATCTATATGTACTAATTTTGGTAAAAAATTAGCCAATCTGTTTGCTAAAACTTTTGCTATTGCTGGTGCTCTCTGATGGCAGTGTTCTACGTAGATGTTCTCAATGGTGGGGAGTGTATTGCCTGAGATGTTCTGGGCTGAGTCCACTACATATTGCAGGCCTTTATTGCTATTTCTGCAGCCCTTCTTCAGTTTTAAGCACACTTTCCACCACACATCTGTTGAAGTTTGCCAAGGTTTCCGATGACATACCAAACCTCTGCAAACTCCTGATGATCAGAACTACAGATGCTGATGTGCTTTCTTCACAATAGCTTTAATGTAATTGGTCCATGAAAGGTCCTCTGAGATAGTGACCCCCTGAAATTTAAAGATGTTTACCCTCTCTGATCCCCAATGATTGCAAGATCATTTACTCCTGTTTTCCTTTCCAAAAATCTATAATCATCTCATTTATCTTGGAACAGTGTTTGAAGCTGATGTTGTAACACCATGAAAGGGCCAGTATTGTCCTTGTATACAGGGGAAGATTGTACCAAAAGGCCTAGGCCTTCTTCAGTGTGATCCAAATTAGTGAGTTATTGTAGATCAGCTCACCATAAGAGCAAGCCGCAAATCTTTGGATGCCACAAATCTTCTTTTATTGTTTTAGGGGCGAGAGGGCCATAGCATTGATCTTTTTCTGATACTGCTTTTCAGTGTGAAGTGGTGCCTTCAGTTATTAACTAACTGCCTTCTGAGGTCAAAGCTGCTCCTGCAGGTTCCCACTGAGAAACAATTAAACTATAATGTTTGCACCTCACATAATTTAGCTTGCATCATGCAGGTGTATCCATAATATTGTGAAGAACGTCCACCAAGTTGGCTTGTGTCTTCCCCACAGCACTGTTTTCAAGCATACCTTTAACCCTTTATTCTTCATTCATGCACCATGTATCTGCGTGAAGAACTTTTCCTAATTTTCAAATTTCACCCTTAACCCATATCCTCTAGTTCTTGTTTCACCCACCCTCAGTGGTAAATGCTTACATTTACTCTATCTATCTCTTTGGCTTGGCTTCGCGGACGAAGATTTATGGAGGGGGTAAAAAGTCCACGTCAGCTGCAGGCTCGTTTGTGGCTGACCAGTCCGATGCGGGACAGGCAGACACGATTGCAGCGGTTGCAAGGGAAAATTGGTTGGTTGGGGTTGGGTGTTGGGTTTTTCCTCCTTTGCCTTTTGTCAGTGAGGTGGGCTCTGCGGTCTTCTTCAAAGGAGGCTGCTGCCCGTCAAACTGTGAGGCGCCAAGATGCACGGTTTGAGGCGTTATCAGCCCACTGGCGGTGGTCAATGTGGCAGGCACCAAGAGATTTCTTTAGGCAGTCCTTGTACCTTTTCTTTGGTGCACCTCTGTCACGGTGGCCAGTGGAGAGCTCGCCATATAATACGATCTTGGGAAGGCGATGGTCTTCCATTCTGGAGACGTGACCCATCCAGCGCAGCTGGATCTTCAGCAGCGTGGACTCGATGCTGTCGACCTCTGCCATCTCGAGTACCTCGACGTTAGGGGTGTGAGCGCTCCAATGGATGTTGAGGATGGAGCGGAGACAACGCTGGTGGAAGCGTTCTAGGAGCCGTAGGTGGTGCCGGTAGAGGACCCATGATTCGGAGCCGAACAGGAGTGTGGGTATGACAACGGCTCTGTATACGCTTATCTTTGTGAGGTTTTTCAGTTGGTTGTTTTTCCAGACTCTTTTGTGTAGTCTTCCAAAGGCGCTATTTGCCTTGGCGAGTCTGTTGTCTATCTCATTGTCGATCCTTGCATCTGATGAAATGGTGCAGCCGAGATAGGTAAACTGGTTGACCGTTTTGAGTTTTGTGTGCCCGATGGAGATGTGGGGGGGCTGGTAGTCATGGTGGGGAGCTGGCTGATGGAGGACCTCAGTTTTCTTCAGGCTGACTTCCAGGCCAAACATTTTGGCAGTTTCCGCAAAGCAGGACGTCAAGCGCTGAAGAGCTGGCTCTGAATGGGCAACTAAAGCGGCATCATCTGCAAAGAGTAGTTCACGGACAAGTTTCTCTTGTGTCTTGGTGTGAGCTTGCAGGCGCCTCAGATTGAAGAGACTGCCATCCGTGCGGTACCGGATGTAAACAGCGTCTTCATTGTTGGGGTCTATCTATACCTCTATTAAATCTCCCTTCATTCTCTGACACTCTGGGAAATAAAGTCCTTACACCTGTTTAACCGGCTCCTTTTGTCCTGGCTACCTCTCTGCACTTTTTTTTCTGGGCCAGGCAGAATTTATACCAAGTTACCAAGAATTGGAGGAGCAAATCTATAGAGAGCTAGCAGACTGGTGTAAGAAATAGAAAGTTGTAATAGTAGGAGACTTTAACTTTCCACATATTGACTGGGACTCCAATAGTGTAAAAGGGTTGGATGGCTTGGAGTTTGTCGAATATGGTCAAGAAAGTTTTTAAAATCAATATATAGAGATGTCAACAAGAGACGATGCAATGTTTGATCTCCTATGAGGGAACCAGACACGTCAGATGACAAATGTATGTGTAGACGAACATTTGGATCAAGTTAATTATGGATAAAGATAGGTCTGGTCATCGAGTTGAGATTATAAATTGGAGAGAGGCCAATTTTGTGGAAATGAGAAAGGATCTAGGAAGAGTGGATTGGGATAAGTTGTTTTCAGGCTGAATTGGAGAACATCGAGAGTGGTAGTGGATAGTTGCTTCACAGACTGGAGGCCTGTGATTAGTGGTGTGCCTCAGGGATCAGTGCTGGGACCATTGTTGTTTGTTGACTATATCAATGATCTGGATGATAATGTGGTAATCTGGATCAGCAAGTTTGCAAATTACACTAAGATTGGAGGTGTTGCATACAGCGAGGAAGGCTTTCAAAGCTTGCAGAGGGATTTGAACCAACTGGAAAAGTGGGTCAGAAAATGGCAGATAGAATTTAATGTAGATAGGTATGAGATGTTGCATTTTGGAAGGACAAACCAAGGTAGGACATATTTAGTAAATGGTAAGGCACTGAGGAACAAAGGGATCTGGGAATACAGGTGCATAATTCCCTGAAAGTGATGTCACAGGTAGACAGAGTTTTAAAGAAAGTTTTTGACATCTTGGCCTAAATGAATTGAAATATGGGGTATAGGAGTTGGGATGTTATGATGAGATGTATAAGACATTGGGTAAGTCCAAATTTGGAGTACTGTGCGCATTTCTGGTCACCCAACTTCAGGAAGGATATTAGGAAGATTGAAAGACTACAGAGAAGATTTACTAGGATGTTGCTGGGTCTTCAGGAATTGAGTTACAGGGAAAGATTAAACAGGTTAGGACTTTATTCCTTGTAGCGTAGGAGAATAAGGGGAGATTTGATAGAGTTTGGCAAAATTATGAGAGATATAAACAAAGTAAATGTGGGTAGGGTCTTTCCACTTAGATTAGGAGGGATAAATACAAGAAGACATGGCTTTAGGATGAAAGGGGAAAGGTTTAGGCATACATTAGTGGGAACTTCTTCACTCAGAGAGCTGACATCTGACGTGGTAAATGTGGGCTCACTCTTAAGATTTAAGAATAAAGTGGAGAGATATATGGATGGGAGAGATCTGGAGGGTTATGAACTGGGTGTGCCAATGGGACTAGCAGAATGATGTTTCAGCACAGACTAGAAGGGCCAAATGGCCTGTTTTCTGTGCCGTAATGTTCTATGGTTCTCATTGATATCTTTCCTGTTGTTGGGTGACCAAACCTGCACATAATATTCCAAATCTTTTGTTTTATACAACTTCACCATGACATCCCAATTCCTACATCAGTACTTTGATTCATGAAGGCCAGCATGTCAAAAGCTCTCTTTCTGATCCCATCTACCTGTGACACTACTTTTAGGGGCAGAGACTCACTGAGTATCCTCTTGCAGATATTTCTGTGCTAGCCTCATTATAATGGAATCTATCCAAAAGATAGCCATTTCACCCCATTGACAGTTCCCCCGCTGAAGTGTTTGGAGAGAGATCAGAAGAAGTTACAGAAGCTGAACCTCCCCCTTCCTAATCTCAAAATACTAAACTGAAAGCTGATAGAAGATAAATGCTGGGCAGTTCCCACTCTGTCTGGCCGTCCTCACATAGCCAATAACAATTAGATAGAGAACACCATCTAAATGGGCAGCACAGTTAGTGTAGCAGTTAGCACTACGCTGCTGCAGTCCCAGCGATTGGGATTGTGGTTTGAATCCCGTGTTGTATTTAAGAAGTTTGTACATTCTTCCCATGTCTGCATGGGTTTTCCCCAGGGCTCTAGTTTCCTCTCACCGTTCAATTGACCAGGGATGTAGGTCAATTGCGTGGTATGGGCTTGTGGGCCAGAAGGGCCTTTTATCATGCTGAATATTTGAATTTAAATTTAACTCTGTGAAGAAACTTATTCAATAGAGACTCCTATTTTTCTACCATTCTAATGTCACAAAATGCTTTTTCATGTTTTGTTACAGGAAAAACAAACACTGCCATCTTCCTTGCAAACCACTACAAGGCTGCCTATTTAACCATTGATTCCATTGTACAGGAAGTCATTTCCAGTGGCACTTCACCAGTGGCTCTGCGGGTTCAGGAGTTATGTACCAAGGTCACCTTGGAGCAGATGATAAAAAAGAATGAAGATGGTAATTTGTGTAATTTTTATGTCATCTTTATTTTGTTCATCATCTCAAGCATCCATTAGCAATGTCCAATCTCTCCGTGTGACTACGCAAATCAGTTCTGTTGGGAAATGTTGATTCCCATGATCTCGCTATTGCTATGTGAGATCTCCATGGAGTTTCCACTCTGGGCTAAACAAAATGCAACCTAAATCTGTGTTATCTTATTGGAGATTGAAAGACTTTTGGTTCAAGCACTTTAATCTCCATATTTTCCATGACACTTTTGCTTGTTTCCCTTCCTTCCTTATACAGTTTCCTGAGTAAATACTGATACAAAAAAAAACTGTTTACGATCTCCCCCATCTTGTGAAGCTCCTTCTTCTGGGGACCAATTTTGTTCCTTACTATCCTTTTACTCTTAATATTAAGAGTATACTTGTAGAAACCCTTTAGGTTTACCTTAACATTATCTGTCAGAGCAACCACATCTTTTTACCTTCCTAATTATCTTCTTCATATTTTCTTACATTTTCTATACTCTTCTAGTACCTCATTGGCTCCTTGTTACTTATACCTGCTATACACCTCTCTCTTCTTCTTAATCAGATCACCAATATCCCTTGAAAACTTGTTAACTTGGCCTTTTATTCTGACAGGAACATGTAAACTCTACACTCTCAAAATTTTGCCTTTGAAGGCCTTCCACTTACTGAACACATCCTTGCCCGAAACTAACTTATCCCAATCCACTCTTCCTTTCTCATTTCCACTAAATTGGCCTCTCTCCAATTTAGAATCTCAACTCGAGGACTAGACCTATCTTTATCCATAATTAACTTGAAACTAATGACATTATGGTCACTGGACCCAAAATACACACCTACACAAACATCTGTTACCTGACCTGTCTGGTTCCCTAATAGGAGATCAAATACTGCATCCTTCTTCATTGGTACCTCTATATATTGATTTAGAAAAATTTCCTGAACACATTGACAAGCTCCAAGCCATCCAGCCCTTTTACAGAATGGGAATCCTAGACAATGTGCGGGAAGTTAAAATCTCCTACTACCTCAACTTTCTGTTTCTTAAATCGGTCTGCTATCTCTCTGCAATTCTCTCTGATTATTGGGCAGTTTATAATACAACCCTATCAGAGTGGTCACACCTTTCCCGTTCCTTAACTCCACCTATATGGCCTCTGTAGATGAGCCCTCTGGGCTGTCCTGTCTGAGCACAGCTGAGATATTTTCCCTAACTAGCAATACCACTCCTTCCCCTTTCATCCCCTCCCCTTTATCATATCTGAAACCATGGAACACCAGAACATTGAGCTGCCAGTCCTACCCCACATGCAACCAAGTCCAACTAATAGCAATAATGTCATAATCCCTCGTGTCAACCTGCACCCTAAACTCGTCTGCCTTTCCGATGATTGTTTATGTGCTCCATCCGTAATTCAAAGGATCATTTATTTTCCACACAGTGTAGTGGTCTATGGAATGAACTACCAGAGGAAGTAGCACAGTTAATAGAGTGACTAGCACAGTGCTATTACAGCACCAGTGCTGCCTAGAAGGAGTTTGTATGTTCTCCCCGTGACTGTGTGGGTTTCCTCCGGCTGCTGCAGTTTCCTCCCAAAGATGTATAGAGTTGGTCAGCTAATTGGTCACATGGGTACATTTGGGTGGTGAAGGCTTGTGGGCCGGAAGGTTCTGTTGCCATGCTGCATCCTAAGTTTTGAAAGTTGTAGAGGGGTATATAATTGCAATTACAGTATTTAATGAGTATTCAGAAATTCAGAAAGGGTTAGTGGGATGGGCGACCAATGCTGGCAAATGGGAATCACTCAGGTAGGCCCCTTGGTTGGGCCAATTTCTGTATTTTATGACTGACTAATTAATAAAAAATATGATTAAACTAAATTGATAGTCGGTCCAGTCTTGGAGGGTTGTTTCCTCTTTCCAATTCTTCCATGAAAAATCCTTGGTAAAATATGTTAGTCAGGTAAACCTTCCATAGAGCCTGATGTGACACAGCCGAGGGATCCTAACAGAGTATCTCTGCAGCCCTTGTTCTGCAGTTTCATACGTGATATTATTGTTATAGTAGCATACCCAGAGGGAATGAAGCAGCTTTCAGTCGAGGTTCTGGGAGGCCTGACCACAGACGGAGCACAAGGCAGCCTGGACACTGAGGCCAAGCTTGGACATGGAACGTCCAACGCTGAGATGAAAAGCAGCCAAGTCACTTCACAGGTAGGTCAAGTCATGTAGAAACCGCACACCGGCATCCCAGCTTCACAAGTTGGGTACAATAACCCAAACCGAAACCTTGACAATACCAGTTTGTTTGTTGTTGCAGTGAGGTATTTGTTTTAACATTCATTATTTCGTTCTAATTAATTGGTTTCATAACTCTTAAAGAAATGTTATACCGTCTTACATGACAGAGTGTGGAAAACCTCCACTGGTTTGTCATATTTGATCTGCTTTCTTCCACCTGTTAAGGCACATGGCTGTGAAGTTGCAAATGGGATCCATTCTCCTGTTAGAATGTACAAGATACTCTTAGTCTCTACAATACTACACAACCATTATGAACCATTATGATCTGGGCAGAGAGTACAGACATTAATTACTCTGCAGGCCTGATATGGTGGAGCCATTAATGTAAACATTGTGAAGGACTCCTCATACCACTCTTTAAACTGTTCTCCCTTCTGCTATCTGGTAGGTGGTACTGAAGCACTTGGGCCCTTACGTCCAGATTGGGCAACAGTTTTTCTTCCCCCAAGCCACCAGGCTCCTGAATTCCCAGAACTCAGTGGACTGTGGACTTTTACTGTATACATAGAAACATACAAGATAGGAGCAGGAGTAGGTCATTCGACCCTTCGAGCCTGCTCCGCCATTCAACGAGATCATGGCTGATCTTAAAGTTCAGTACCCCGTCCCCGCCTCCTCTCCGTAACGTTTAATACCCTTATACTGAAGAAATATATCTAATTCCCTCTTAAATATATTTAATGAACCTGCCTCCACTGCCCTCTGTGGCAATGAATTCCACAGATTCACCACCCTCTGGGTAAAGAAATTCCTCCTCATCTCGGTCCTAAATGGTTTGCCTATTATCCTCAAACCATGGCCCTGGGTTCTGGATTTTCCCATCATTGGAAACATCCCATCTGCATCCACTCTGTCCAGTCCTGCCAGAATTTTAT
Source organism: Narcine bancroftii (assembly GCF_036971445.1). Lineage (NCBI taxonomy): Eukaryota > Metazoa > Chordata > Chondrichthyes > Torpediniformes > Narcinidae > Narcine > Narcine bancroftii. The sequence goes on along the minus strand of NC_091478.1, from coordinate 53,470,138 downwards.
ATGTCTCTATGAGATACCCTCTCAATCTTCTAAACTCCAGCGAGTACAGTCCCAATCTGCGCAATCTTTCCTCATAAGTCATTCCTGCCATTCCAGGTATCAGCTTGGTGAATCTCCTCTGCACTCCCTCCATTGCAAGAACATCCTTCCCATGGTGACCAAAACTGCACACAATACTCCAGGTGTGGTCTCACCAAGGCCCTGTGCAGCTGCAGTAAGGTATCCTTGTTCCTATACTCAAACCCTCTTGATATGAAGGCCAACATACCATTTGCCTTTTTAACCGCCTGCTGTACCTGCATGCTCGCCTTCAGAGACTGGTGTACAAGTACCCTTAGGTCTCTCTGCACTTCCCCATCTCTTAATCTATTGCCATTCAAATAGTAATCTGCCCTCCGGTTTGTATTACCAAAGTGGATAACCTCACATTTATCCACATTGTAGTGCATTTGCCATGTATCTGCCCAGTCCCTCAATTTATCCAAATCACACTGGAGCTTCCTGACCCCCTCTTCCGTGCACACAACCCCTCCTAGCTCAGTGTCATCTGCAAATTTGGAGATATTACATCCAATCCCCTCATCCAGATCATTAATGTAAATTGTGAACAGCTGGGGTCCCAGTACAGATCCCTGTGGTATCCCACTGGTCACCGCCTGCCACTCAGAAAATGAGCCATTTATCCCAACTCTCTGTCTTCTACCTGCCAGCCAGTTCTCAATTCACATCAATACTTTGCCCCCAATCCCATGAGCCTTGATTTTGGAAGCCAGTCGTTTATGCGGGACCTTATCGAAGGCCATTTGGAAGTCCAGGTACACCACATCCACTGGCTCTCCCCCATCTATTTTGCCTGTCACCATGTCAAAGAATTCCAATAGATTTGTCAAGCACGATTTACCTTTTGTAAATCCATGTTGACTGTCCGATCCCTTCTCTGCTAGTCATATGCTCCGCTATTACATCCTTAATAATGGATTCCATCATTTTCCCACTACTGATGTAAGGCTCACAGGCCGATAATTCCCCGCTTTTTCTCTACCCCCCTTTTTAAATAGTGGGGTAACATTAGCTACCCTCCAGAAACGTTTGTACATACTTTGGTTGATATTGTTCATAGTGTGAGAAATTAAAAATTTTTAAAAAACGATTAGATTTAGTGTGTAAAAGTAGATGACACATTTTCTTCTTTGTTTTTCCCTTGTGTGAAAACTTTGTTTTATGGTTTTTTATGGTTTTATTGTATTGTATATATTTAATTTTTGTTGGTTTTGGAGGGGGGTGGGAAGGGCGGAAAATAAAAGGGGGAAAATGTCACAATGAATATTTAATGAGAAATGTTTGTACATACTTTGGTTGATATGGTTCATAGTGTGAGAAATTAAACATTTTTAAAAAACAAGAACCTTTCTGAATGGTAACCATTTACCTGTTAAGCACCAAAGCTGGTGAACTTTATTAATGTTAACTTCTGTGCACAGTATAAGTATTGCCTGCAACCAGTGAGATTTGTCTGTGATCCAAAGAACTTTTCTGAACTTACACACACATTACACACATGTGCGCTTAGAATTAGAAGAGGGTTAAGTAGGGGAATATATAATGGGGAATAAGGAAATGGCAGACCAATTAAATTCTTACTTTAGTTCTGTTTTTACAAGAGAGGATACAAATAACCTCCCAAGGATGTTGGGAAACATAGAGACTAATGCAAGGGAGGAACTGAAAGAAATCAGTATCTCTCAGGACATGGTCTTGGGGAAATTGATGGGATTGAAGGCAGATAAATCCCAAGCGCCTGATAATCTACATCCTAGGGTACTTAAGGAAGTGGCCATTCAGATAGCAGATGCTTTAAGAATTATTTTCCAGAACTCGATAGACTCAGGATCAGTACCCATGGATTGGAGGGTAGCTAATGTTACCCCACTATTTAAAAAGTGGGGTAGAGAAAAAGCGGGGAATTATACATCAGTAGTGGGCAAAATGATGGAATCCATTATTAAGGATGTAATAGCGGAGCATATAACTAGCAGAGAAGGGATCGGACAGAGACAACATGGATTTACAAAAGATAACTCGTGCTTGACAAATGTATTGAATTTTTTGAGATGGTGACAGGTAAAATAGATGGGGGAGAGCCAGTGGATGTGGCGTACCTGGACTTCAAAAAGGCCTTCGATAAGGTCCCGCATAAACAACTGGCTTCCAAAATCAAGGCTCATGGGATTGGGGGCAAAATATTGATGTGGATTGAGAACTGGCTGGCAGGTAGAAGACAGAGAGTTGGGATAAATGGCTCATTTTCTGAGTGGCAGGCGGTGACCAGTGGGGTGCCACAGGGATCTGTACTGGGACCCCAGCTGTTCACAATTTACATTAATGATCTGGATGAGGGGATTGGATGTAATATCTCTAAATTTGCAGATGACACTAAGCTAGGAGGGGTTGTGTGCACGGAAGAGGGGGTCAGGAAGCTCCAGTGTGATTTGGATAAATTGAGGGACTGGGCAGATACATGGCAAATGCACTACAATGTGGATAAATGTGAGGTTATCCACTTTGGTAATACAAATATTAAGAGAAAGGGAAGTGCAGGGAGACCTAGGGGTACTTGTACATCACTCTCTGAAGGCGAGCATGCAGGTACAGCAGGCGGTTAAAAAGGCAAATGGTATGTTGGCCTTCATATCAAGAGGGTTTGAGTATAGGAACAAGGATACCTTACTGCAGCTGCACAGGGCCTTGGTGAGACCACACCTGGAGTATTGTGTGCAGTTTTGGTCACCATGGGAAGGATGTTCTTGCAATGGAGGGAGTGCAGAGGAGATTCACCAGGCTGAATCCTGGAATGGCAGGAATGACTTATGAGGAAAGATTGCGCAGATTGGGATTGTACTCGCTGGAGTTTAGAAGATTGAGAGGGTATCTCATAGAGACATATAAAATTCTGGCAGGACTGGACAGAGTGGATGCAGATGGGATGTTTCCAATGATGGGAAAATCCAGAACCCGGGGCCATGGTTTGAGGATAATAGGCAAACCATTTAGGACCGAGATGAGGAGGAATTTCTTTACCCAGAGGGTGGTGAATCTGTGGAATTCATTGCCACAGAGGGCAGTGGAGGCAGGTTCATTAAATATATTTAAGAGGGAATTAGATCTATTTCTTCAGTATAAGGGTATTAAAGGTTACAGAGAGAAGGCGGGGACGGGGTACTGAACTTTAAGATCAGCCATGATCTCGTTGAATGGCGGAGCAGGCTCGAAGGGTCGAATGACCTACTCCTGCTCCTATCTTCTATGTTTCTTCTAGACAAGTTCTGGTTCCAGACAAAGCTGCCAATGCATGTTGCTACATTGTTGCCTTTTGCAAGTAACCGTCTGAGCTCTGTTTTAAAGTGTTTGTGTGACCTGCTCTAACAAACCTCCCAATTTATCTCCCAAACACTTCTATATTCTCTGTCACTCTGTGTGTGTGTCCGTGTGTGTGTGTGTGTAGATGGTGGGAGGGATGTGTGTGTGTGTGTGTGTGTGTGTGTGTGTGTGTGTGTGTGTGTGTGTGTGTGTGTGTGTGTGTGTGTGTGTGTGTGTGTGTGTGTGTGTGTGTGTGTGTGTAGATGGTGGGAGGGATACCCCAGTAATCCTCTCTGCTGCTCTTATGAAAATTAATTCTGTGAATTAACCTCTGATCTGATGCTCTTCAACCGAACCACACTGTGTTGCAGCTGGCTGGGACACTCTTAATAGAGCTCCTATAGAAAGATGACAGGATGATGTTGGGTAGCCTTGCCTGCCTCAGACTTCTCAGGAAGAGCAGTTATGACTTCCTGACAAGTGAGGAGATGCTATGTGACCAGGATAGATCACTTATTAAGTGGACTCTGAGGAACTTGATGCTTTCCACTCTCTGCATTATCGAGTTATGAATGTGTAGTGGAGGGTTCTCCTGAAGTCCATGATCATCATCTTTGTCTTGTCCACATTGAGACTCAGGTTATTATTCTTGCATCATTTCACTCGATTTTCTATCTCTTCTCTGTAATGTTGTTGCTGATGAAGCCAACTACTGTTTGTGGAATTTGGATGCCACCTGCAGAGTAAGCCTTTAGTGTCAAACTTGATGACACTTTTGTCGCTCGATCTGGTATTGCAGTCATGGGTTGGTGGTGTGAACAGGAGCAGGATGAACACACAGCCCTGAAGCTCATTATCCGCACACCAAGGAACTTTATACTCTCTACTATCTCCACGATGGAGCCATTGATGTGTAACAGAGACCAGTCAACCTTCATCCTTCTAAAGTCCACAATCATCTCCATTGTATCATCCACATTCAGACTCAGGTGGTTGTTCTCCCATGATTTTACAAACCTCCCATTGTTACCAATGAGGCCAACTGCTTGCAGCATACTCAACAATCGCAACTCCAAATGACTCACCAAAACATCAAGTCATGGAGTTGTCGAATGATTCAGCACAGAAACGGGCCTTTGGGCCTACCTCATCTAGGCCAACTTTAATGCCCACCCACACTATCCCCATTTGCCTGGATTACACCCATATCCCTTTTCTCCTTTCTTATTCAAGCATTAATGCCTTTTAAACATTTCAGATGTATCTACTTCATCACCTCCTTTGGCAGCTCATTCCACATACTACCTTCCCCTATGTGATAAGCTCCGATTTTCTGTAAATTACTTCTCTCTTAGCTTAAACCTATGTCCTCCAATTCCTGACTCCTGGCTATTAGAAACTAATCAGGGCCTGAGAAATTGATCACTCTTTTATTTCCCACTGATGTTGCTCGACCTGTTGAGTTCCTCCTTCCGATTGCTTGTTGATGCAGATTCCATCATCAAATGGTAGAGCCACCTCACCCCCACCCAGAGAGCAGTCCACCCATTCCCACCTTAGGTGCATTTGTTTAAAGGACACTAAAGGCTTGCTCTGCAGGTGGCATCCAAATTCCACAAAGAGAAGTCTGATCTTCCCATTATTGAAACCTGACTCAGCTCCTCCAATTCTGAACTTGTCCTACCTGGATTGTCCAATTGTTCACACCATGCCAGGTTAGCGCAGGCTAATGCAACATGGCGCTTCCAGGGTGAATTGCTTGTGAGCTGGGAGACACGGTTAGTGCCATGCTATTACAGCACTGGAACCCCACTGTCTGTAAGGAGTTTGTACATTTTCACAGTGACTTGTGTGGGTTTTCTTTGGGTGCTCCAGTTTTCTCTCAACCTCCAAACCATATAGGGTTGGTAGGTTAATTGGGTGTAATTGAGCGGTATGGATTGGAAGGGCTAGAAGGGCCTTCGGCCACACCATTTTGTTAAAATTAAAAATATTAATATGGGGTTTAACACACTTTAGCTCCATTTAATGTTTTGTGTTCCAGAATATTTAAAGTAAGAATTTGTGACATGATATCTGTCATTTTGTAGATGTTAGCACTATAGCATTTACAAAGAAATTCACGTTGATTAATTGCATGTGCTCTGTTTTCCTGCCTTCTCCAGATTTCCATAACCATTCCAGTGCAGCAGCCCATGAGCATCACCACAAGCCAGCATGGAGATTCAAGCCCAATGAACATCCAGCTGCCAGATGACCTGTTGGCAGAGATCCTAACAGAACGGCTGCAGGTACAAAATGGTGGAGTTGGGCATGAACCAGAGCTGCAGCATTATTGCCCAATTTTCCTTCCTCTTCCTGGGTTAAATGGACAACTTTGGGTAATGACCATGGGGCTACCCCAAGCTCTGTTGTGGTCCAACTTTTTGCACTCTTTCAGTTCTGCTCGGGAAGTCTCTGGACTGTGATGCTGACTGCTCCCTCCTCATCCTTGGCATCCAGGCACAACTGGGCTGCTGATGGAGGTTTGGACCCAGCCTTCCACAGCAGCTCCCACTATCCTGGGAGTCAAAAGCAACCCAAACTTCCTGGGCAGTGGTGATACAAGGTGCACAGCCTCGAAACATGGGAAGCCAAGACCCATTGCCCTTTGTGCATGGTGCTGCCAAAGCTGAAAAGGCAACATAGAAAGTCTCCAAAGGGGTCAGATGTAGTTCAGCAAGAATGTTTTCAGGTCTTGGGTCGAGTGCCATACACCAATGTGCTGGAGAATGTGATGCAAAACAGCAGGCGCCTGCATAAAAACATGGGAGGAGGGCAGAGGAGGGAGAAAGGGGCAGGGGCAGGAACACAGACTTACAAATAAGAGATGGATAGAGGTGAGAGGATGGAAGAAAAAAATCATTAATATTTTCACACAAAAATGAATATTCCAACTCTCATCTGCCCATCAGCCAATGCTCTACCCATGCTAGTATGGTTCCTATTCTACCATGGGCTCTTATTAAGTAGCCTCATGTGTGGCTCCTTGTCAAAGGCCTTCTGAAAATGCAAGTACACAACACCCACTGCATCTCCCTTATCCAGCCTGCTGTTGAACTCCTCAATGAATTTCAATAGGTTTGTCAGGCAAGATTTTCCCTTAAGGAAACCATGCTGGCTTTGACCTATCCTGTCATGTGTCTCCAAGTACTCCGTAACCTCATCCTTTATAATTAACTCCATCTTCCCTATCACTGATGTCAAGCTAACCAGCCTGTAATTTCCTTTTTGCTGCCTTCCTCCCTTCTTGAGTAGTGGGGTGACATTTGTGATATTCCAATGCTCCGGGACCATGCCAGAATCTATTGATTCCTGAAAGATCATTACCGATGCCACTGCAATCTCTGCCGCTACCTCTTTCAGGAGCTAAGGGTGCAATTCTTCTGGTCCAGGAACCTTATCCATCCTTGGATCATTCAGTTTTCTGAGCACCTTCTCCCTTGCAATAGTAACTCCACTCACTTCCCTTCCCTGATATCCTTAGTTATCTGACACACTGCTAGTGTCTTCCACAGTGAAGACTGATGCCAAATACTCGTTTAGTTTCTCTCCCATCTCCTTGTCAACCCAAGATGGCGGTGCCTATGATTGGCAGCAGCTATGAGGGGTTGCAGATTCCAGGGAAGTGGACGACTGGTCCAGACCACCCCCCATCTGAGGAGAAGTAGAGGAGACGATCCACAGACAGTGATCACAGCGGCGGGCTAGTGAGGGGTTCTGTGGCTGAAGAACCCGGGCTGCTGGTGACTTGAGACGAAGAACCCACAGAGGCTGGGGACTACTAGAGACTGGCTGAAGGGGTACCAAATATCAGAACGGGGATGCAAAAGAGTACCGAGGGCATTGAAGGGTTCCTAATGGTATTGGAGGTTCGAATCTGGAGCTTGAATTGTCGATGGTTTTGATTAGACTCTGCGCTGCTGCAGAAGCTGTGGGAGCCCTGGAGGCAAATCCATAGACAGACAGTGACTCTGAGGGGAACCCTTATTTGCTTCTCTTTGTCTAACTGTAAGAGGGGCTTCAGGCAATTTCTGCCAGTGGCGAATCTGTCTGCCTTACAGCAGGGAAAATCAATTTTGTGTAATATGACACTGTTTTATTTCATGACAATAAGTTGAATCTTGAATCTTGTCTCCCATTATTTTCTAGTAATTCTATATCTACTCTCACCTCTCTTTTACTCTGTATACACATGAAGAAGCTTTCTGCATCTTCTTTGATATTATTTGTCAGCTTACTTTCATACTTCATCTCTTGCCTCCTTATGTGTGTTTTAATTACCTCCTGTTAGTGCTTAAAAACTTCCCAATCCTCTATCTTTTTTGTTGCTTCCTTGTTGGTTTTGATTTCTGTTGTCAGCCACAGTTGTGACATTTTTCCATTCAAATATTTCCTCTTTTTTGGGGTCTGTGATTATCTTGCACCTTCTCCATTTCTGCAGAAACTCCATCCTTTGCTCTCCCATCTTTCCTACTAGTGCCTCCTAACAATCTACTTTGGCAGTTCCTCTCTCCTGACACTCTAATTCTCTTCACTCATTTGAAATACCAACATTTTATTTATTTTCCCCTTGTTTAATCTCAAACTGACCTCAATCCCTGCCTAATAATTCTTTCACTCTCAGCATTCTATCACCTCTGGTGGTTAGAATACCCAACCCCTTATCAACAAGCTGCTCAAAAATGTCATCTCAAAGACTTTGTACAAAATCTCTCTCGAGATCCAGTTACAACCCAGTTTCCCAACCTACTTTAATGTTAAAATCCCCCATGACTACCATAACATTGTCCTTCTGACATGCCTTTTCTATCTACTGCTGCAATTTGTTGTCCATATTGCAGCTACTGTTTGGAAGTTGGTATATAACAGCCAACTGCCTTTTTACGCTCGACATTTCTTAACTCAACACACAATCATCTATAACTTCTACTCCTATTATTACCTCTTTCTAATGATTTAATGTTGTTCCTTACCATCAGAGCCACACTGCCCCCTCTGTTTACCAGCTTATCCTTTCAATACACGATATGTCCTTGGACATTCAGCTCCCAATGACATCCCTCATGGCCACAACATCATACTGCCTATGTGTAGCCATACTACAGGGTTATCGACTTTATCCCTTATATTGTACTACCTAATTAACCTCCCTGGAGGGTGGGAGGAAAGCAGACCCCCCCCAGAGGAAAGCTACACAGTTACGCAGAGAATGTGCAAACTCCCTTACAGGTAGCAGCAGGTTTGAACCTGGGTCACTGGTGTCGCATTAAGAACTGCAGTTTTTCCTAACTTTCAGTTTGGTCCAACTTGTTGGGCTCTCTTGGTAGTGAGTAAAAAAGGAGCCCCATGACCAGTACAAAGTTTCCTTTCCTTTCCAGTTTCTGGAAATGTTTAAATTCCTTTCTTAGTTATTCTTGGAATTTTATTCATTTCAAAAATATTCTTTGATATTTTTCCCTCTTTCTCTTTGTTGCTGAGAGCAAAATACCATTAATCATGATCAAACCCTGACACATCTTATTCTTTCTTAGTTATGTTTCTTGCATAACATCTTCATGTTATTACCAACCCAGCGCACCTTTCTGTTCCCTATCCTTTCCCCTAACAGACAGGTTTGTTATTTGCAGTCTTCCATTAATTTCTGCCACACTTGGATTCTGCAAACTATTATCCATCTGGTCTACTTTCCTGCAGACAATTTATTCTTTCATATTGAACACTTCCTTCTTTTGCTTTTGTTTATCAAAGTATATATTCACAGGATTTTAAAATCTCCTTTTACTCAGGCACTTTTCTTTATCTTTTGACATGCACTTCTTGCTTTTTATGTATATCTGAACATTTAATTAAAACTAAACATTTGTTTACTTGCATTTTAAAACTCCTCAAGTTTTTTATCAGTTTCCATCTACTGTTATAAAGCCTTGTTTCAAAGATAATGTCCAGCACTCCTGCATTATATCAATTTCCTGTCTCAAATTAGGAATTAATTAAATTTCCCTTTGCCCAATTGTTGGTTTTGATTGAGTTATCATGTTGCTGATTTTAAAAAAACTTCCAATGTTGCATTTATGAACAAACCCAGTATTTTGGATCAGATGGTTTATGTTTGGTGGAATGAAGCCCCTAAGAGGACAATACTAAAGTGAACCTGTGTCATACATGAAGCGAGTAGAGAAACTCAGCAGATTCTGCAGCAAAGGGTAACCAGCAATTTGAGCCTGGGCCCTTTGTCAGATATAAGGCTGTGGAAGTGAGTCTGGGTGATCACATGACACAGAGCTTGAGAGCAGCAGGGATGACAGAGAGGGAGCAGTTAAATAGACTCACAGAACTCCCTTTGGAGGACAACTTCTTCAGGGCAGGCATCCCTTGAAGAGACCGCAGTAGAGAGACTTTCCAGTGGAGCAGCTGAATAGAGTTGAACAAGTAAGTCTGCAGATGCTGGAGTCAAGAGTGTCACATTTGTGGCCCGAAATGTGAAGTTAATAAAACATTAAACACAAGTTTTATCAGGTAAACTTCTCAGTGGCTTTATTTTCCCATTTCCTTTGTTCTCCTGCTTGTGTTCTTATCTCGCTCTCTCATACCACGTGACTTCCGGTATATCTCATACATATTCATTATCATGACATCCCTCCTTTAATCAGAAATAAACTTTACCTTCACTTACCAATATCCCTCAGAAACATACAAACATCGTAACTAATGGTAATACTATAACTCAACTACATAAAATTTACTTCCTACAGCACTCATACATGCACTTTATGATATAAGATTAAATACTGTCCCAAAGTTCTTATTAAAACTATGGCACAAAGTCTTCGTATCGTTTGGGCGCTTTCCGGTTTCGTTTCGGCATGCCTGCGATATTGTCGTCGCTTCTCGGTTGTTCACTCTCGGCGTCGGAAATGCTGCTCGCCACGGCTTCGGGTGTTTCTGGCGCTCTAGTCACTTCATCAGGAGTGCTGGTAACTGCCTCTGGAACATCATCAGATCTCTCAGTTTCAGCATCTCGTATTGGCCTTTCAACCTCTTCGCTCGATGTATCTCTGGACTGGTACCTTTTTACACTTGATACATTTCTCTTATACAGGACTCCAGTCGGAGACTTGACTGTCACCATACTGCCACATCTGGATACGACAGTATAGGGTTGATGGTAATAAGGTGTGTCTAGCTTACCACCAGTTTCATGCCTCACTAGAACATTATCTCCTGGCATGATGTCTGAGTACTTGGCTCCACGTTTCGAATCTGTGTACAGCTTTGCTGCACCTTTCTTTTCAGCATCGTGGTCCCTCATCTCCTGGTCGTCTCGGATTTCTTTTATTTCTGGCATTTTTGTGCGGATTTTTCTCCCAAAAAATGCTTATGCAGGACTTTTTCCAGTGGTTGCATGAGGCGTTGCTGAATAGACAGCCACATAAGATAGCAATGCTTCTCGCCAATTTTGTCCTTCAGCGTGTGCAATCCTCAATCGTTTTTCAATGGACTGATTTTGTCTCTCTACTTCTCCATTGGCTTGCGGCCATTTCGGAGTTACTTTATGATGGTGGATACCTGTGGTCCTCATGTATTCCGCAAATGTCTCTGAAATGAATTGTGGACCATTGTCAGAGTATAATGTAACAGGTAATCCATATCTTGCAAATATCTCTGCTAATGCTTGTATTGTTTTTTCAGTGATTGTGGACTTCAACACCACGTACTCATAGTATCTGCTGTAGTAATCTATCACTACCATAATTGATTCACCCATCGGTAAAGGTCCAAGAAAATCAACAGCTACGTCGATCCATGGTCCTGTCGGGAGTTGCGTACTCCGGATCGGTTCTGGCGGATTACTCCTACTTGTGATTTGACATCCGTGACAAGTTTTAACAAATTTATCTGCGTCTTTATCACAACCTGGCCACCATACCTTTGTTCTGAGGTTTTGCTTGGTACCAACAATACCTAGGTGTCCCTGCAATGTGGATTACTTTATATTTATAGGGTTGTAGTCTGAGTACCCATCTCTCTATTCTGGCACATGGTTTGGATCTAGGTGCATAGATCACCTCTAATGGCTTATGATCTGTGATGAGTTCAAATTCAATGCCGTATAAATATGCATGGAACCTCTCATAGGCCCATACAAGTCCGAGTGCTTCTTTCTCTGTCTGAGAGTATCTTCTTTCCACATCTGATAACGATCTGCTGGCATAGGCAATGATTCTTGGTCCTCCATCATGCATCTGGACCAACACGGCTCCTAAACCAACCGGGCTGGCATCCGCTATGACTTTGGTTGATGCCGCCGGATCGTAATATCCAAGAGTTTTTGCATCTGTCGGGCTTTGCTTCAGCGCTGTGAATGCTCTCTTCTGCTCAGATCCAAAATGAAAAGGTACACCTTTCCTGGTTAGTTTCCTTAGTGGTTCTGCCACTGTAGCGAAATTAGGAATGAACTTTGCACAAAAATTGACCAATCCCAGGAAACTCCTCACCTCTGTTGCGTTCTGAGGTGCACGTGCCTCTGCAATAGCTTTCACCTTGGCCTCTGCAGGGTTTAGTCCTTTCCGTGTAAGTCTGTGTCCCATGAAGTCCATTTCTGACACACCAAACTGGCACTTGTTTCCATTCACGGTAAGGCCTGCCTCCTGTAGTCTAGATAGTACATGCCTCAACCGTTTATCATGCTCTTCCTTCGTTGGTGCATGGACTATGATGTCGTCAGAAATGTTGGCAACTCCAGGAATGACTTGAATCACTCGATGGATTTCATACTGGTAGATCTCCGAAGCTGCATTAATTCCAAATGATAGTCTCTTGTAACGATACAATCCATAGTGAGTCACAAACGTTGTCACATCTCGGGAACCTGGATCTAGCTCTAATTGATGATAGCCCCATTTCAGATCAATTTTTGAGAATACCTTGCTGGTAGTTAGTTCTTGAAGTATTTCCTCCACTGTTGGTATAGGGTGTCGTTCTCTAATTATAGCTTCATTGGCCATTCTCATGTCAACACATAGTCTTATGTCACCCTTTGGTTTGGGCACAATCACTATGGGACTGACCCATTGTGTCGAATGTTCCACCGGTTCTATAATGTCTTATTCGATCAATTCTTTAATTTTGGCTTCGACTTTCCCACGAAGTTCAAACGGAGTTTGGCGCATTGGTTGTGCCTTGGGTTTGACCGTTTCATCTACCGCTATCTTCAATTGTCGACCTTTCAGCTTTCCTACTCCTTGGAAGACTGCGGGGAATTCTTGCTTCATATCCTCGTATGACTGAATTGAATTGACACAAGCTCCAATATGAAGTATTGCCAGGTCTTGCGCTCTGCTTCTACTCAGCAATGGTTCTCCCCTCTCTTCTATGACCATAAACTCTGCTTCGGTGTACTTATCTCCAGCTTCAACAGTTGCAGTAAAACATCCAATGGTCTGCAATGGCTTGGTTGCTGTGTATAGATACAGTTTCTTGGAACACTTCTTTGAGGTACAGATGATCTTTTTCCTTTTCAACTTCTCCCATAAATGTCGATCAATCACATTACTGTCACTGCCTGAGTCTACAATGACCTGCACTGTCACTCCACCAATGATCACTGGGACCTTCTAATGATGTACTTCATTCAATGTAAATTGGTAACGACTCTGTCCCTCCTGGGTATCATCATCGTCACTGTCTATCTGGCGAATGGTATCTTTCTTTCCAGGATACTTTCCTTTCCCCCAGGCTTTGCCTTTGGAAGTTGTACTCTTCCTCTTCTGGTCTGCATTGGACTTGCTTTTGCACTTCTTTGCAAAGTGGTCCTTACCTCCACACTTTCTGCAAACTTTGCCTTTGGCCGGGCAATATGGGTCTTTTCCAAAGTGACCTCGGTTTCCACATCGATAACACTCCACGTCCTGTGTCGGCGTATATCTTGGCTGGTTATGGCGATGTGAGAGCCTCTTAATTTGCTGGCTTGAGTTGTCTTTCAGGGTCATGGTATGAAATTGCCCTTCAACAGCCTCTAATGCAGCAGCAATGGTTAAAGCATCGGTGAGTTCCAACTCACTCCCTCTTTCCAGTAGACGTCTTCTGAGTTTATCTGATCTGCAATGCTGTACGACTTGATCCAATAATTGGTTGTCCAAATCAGCTGGGATGTAATTGCATCCAACAGCTAGCTGGCGTAGTCTCGTCACATACTAAGCAATTGTCTGGCCAACTTTTTGACTCGTTCTCCGAAACAAATGACGTTGAAATGTAGCATTCGGTGTCACTACATAGTGTGCATTTAATGCATCTACCGCTTTCTGGTACTCATCCTTTCTTCCAGTATTCAAAAGTGTCTTAAATGTTTCCCGAACTGCGGGTCCTGCAGTGAAAAGAAGTAACACCCTTCTCTGCGCTTTTTGTTCAACTGTACCGGTATCTAGAAATAGGCCACGACTGTCGGCGTAGGATTCAAATTCTTCCAGCCATGCCTTCCACTTCACACTTACAGTGCTTGCATCACCAGTCGGGTCAAAATGAGCAATTCCAATAGGTGTTAGAAAGTCACCGTCTGCACCAGCCATGAGGAAATATTCCAGCCCCAAAAGTACTGAGTCAAAGAGAAAATTCTTATCACCTTGAAGTTGTCTGTAATCCTCTGTAATCTTGTTTAGTCTTTAATTTTCTTCAAGCTTCTTTCATCCTCGTCGCCAGTGTCACATTTGTGGCCCGAAATGTGAAGTTAATAAAACATTAAACACAAGTTTTATCAGGTAAACTTCTCAGTGTCTTTATTTTCCCGTTTCCTTTGTTCTCCTGCTTGTGTTCTTATCTCGCTCTCTCATACCACGTGACTTTCGGTATATCTCATACATATTCATTATCATGACAAAGAGTAGTACACAAATGTGCTGGAGAAACATGCAGTATCTATAGGAAGGAAAGGGTAACCAAAATTTTGGGCCTGGACCCTTCATCAGGAAAAAGTCAGGCTAAAGTTAATCTTAATGTTTTATTCCACAGACATGGCTTGCCTTTGCAAATAAAGATTTAGGAAGGATCACAGACTTGGGACATGTTCTTCAAGCCTGTGCAATAGATTTATTTTAGGTAGAGTGCAGTGTGCACAGTACTGGCCCCACACTTTACACCTTGGCCGAGCAAACTGGGACAGTGACAGCCAGGTCCTCGAATCATAGGTGTTATGTCAGAGTGTCCTTCTCCTAGATAGATGGCCTGATGAGGCTAACAAGCCCCATCTGTCCAGATTTGAAATCAGAGTTTATCTTTTAGGCTGGTTGCCAACTAAGGATAACGAGCCCACCCTACCATCCAGTTATACTGCTGGGCATTTGGCTGTGCCATGATATAGTAAACTCTATGAAAATGGCGGACCCCACAGGAAGGTGTTGCTGTGGATGCTGTAATGTAAGAGAGGCCATTTTCAGTGACCTGCCTGGCCCAGCCAGACAGTGGCCACGCACCAATCACTACACTGAGAAAGGAGCGGCAATGTATTATGGGTGCCCTTTCCCTGGGTGAGCGGAACATCAAGGCCTGACCTCACCCACTCTCTGCCCCCCCCCCACCTCAAAGTACCAGTAATACAAAGAGAAAATTCTGGAAAATCTCAGGGGTGCAGGCATTACTTGTGGTTAACACAATGAATGAAAAAGGTTCTGTTAGAAGTGAAGAGGCAAAAAAGATCTTGTTTCTCTTTTCACAGCTGTCAACTGGCCCACTGATTATTTTCCTTTCTTTCAAATTTCTAGTGCCCCATCATATTTTGTTTTTCTTTAAATCATGAATTAACCTGTTCTTTGTCTACCATTTTCTTTTGTAGCTAAATGACTGTTGCCGAGGGGTTGTATTCGATGGACTGGAGAATCAGTACAGTAACAATGAAACCTACACACTGCAAGCTGTCCTAAGAGCAATTAACAATAGGCGGCACATCTACTGTATCAACCTCAGTCAGGAATATGCAGCCATGAAAGCCAAAGAGAGAGCCAAGCTTGAAGAGGAAGGTATGTATTACAAGGCTGCACAAAAATACAGTCTCATGGAATGAGAACATTGACAGTAGTTTTTTTTTCCCGTGTGAAGTTTTAAGTGTAGCAAAGCTCTAAGAATTTTTAAATAATTTGACTGTTAGCAACGCTAAGCCAGAATTATCATAGTTACAATAGAGAATAGAAATTCCCAGAAGGCACCTTGTCAGAATGTTAATAATTACCCTGCTGTTTCCACCGGTATGTTTCCAAAGAGCGTGGACAAGCATTAATATGTTGGAAGTAAAGGCTAGTTGCATGGTAGGTGGGGAAAGTAACTTTCTGCAGATGCTGCGTAAGTTCTCCACCTTTGTGCATTGCACTGGACACTGATGTCCTCCACTCATTGTAAATAAATTTTAAATTTAGACATCCAGCGCAGCAACAGGCCCTTCTGGCCCATGAGCCAATGTTGCACATTTTTACACCTAATTAACCCGGATCGCCGGGAGGAAACCCACGAGGAGAATGTACAAATTTTGTAACATTCAGTGCCATTTTCGAAACCGTATCTCAGGTGCTGTAGCAGCAAGGCTCTGACTGTCCCCCCCCTCATGTCTTTTGGTATTTGCTATTGTTACTCTAGAGAAAACGTGCTTATTGTCCACACTATCTAAGGCCCTCAAAATCTATGTTCCTCGATTAAGTCACCTCTTATATAAATCTGAAATCTTATCCTTTGTAGTTCCAAAGAGAAAATCCCTACCATTCTCTACCCTGCTTCATAAGACATGTTCTCCAATCCAGGCCATGTTCTCCTTTGCACCCTCCCTCCCTGTGACTTCATGTGTTTCCTCTGGCTGCCCATATTTCTTCCTGCATCCCAAATATGTGTAGAATGGTGATCATGATTTATTATCTCTTGTTTATGTGGGTGGAAGAATCTGTGGTGAGTTGAGAATATGGGGAGAACAAAAATGTATTCATGCATAATTAGTGTAAATGAGTTGTTGGTAGTTGGCATGGACTGAAGGGTCTAGTTCGGGGCTGCAACTCTGTACTGCTACAGACTTAATCTTTATCCACATGCTGTGGATCGTCCTCCATCAAGAAGCCAATCAAAATGTCCAGGGTTCAACGGGCTCAGGTAGGCATTGATGGCTCAGGTAGGCCAAGGTTTCAACTCAGAATGAGCAACCAACATCTCCCCAAGATATTTTGAAGGTTGAAGGAGGTCGAGCAAAGTGAAGCAGAGACACAGCAATTGCAAGCTCCTGATGGGAACCACGCAGCTCTCATGTCCACAGGATGGATGGACATGTCTGGAAAGCCAATTGTTGCAACCTAAGAAGAAGTCAATCACATCAGTCTGTATTTAACAAATGTTGGAGCTTTAATGCTGTATAAAGTTGTTCTTTCACAGCTAATAGAGCCATAGAACATTACAGCACAGAAAACTAGCCACTTAACCCTTCTAGTCTGTGCCAAAACATAATTCCTCTTGTCCCATAGACCTGCACCCATTACATAACCCTTCAGACCTCTCCCATCCATATATCTGTCCAATTTATTCTTAAAACTTAAAAGTGAGCCCGCATTTACCACATCAGATGGCAACTTGTTCCACACTCCCATCACTCCCTGAGTGAATAAGTTCCCCCTAACGGTCCCCCTAAAATGATGTCCTCTCATATTTATCTCTCCTAATCTAAGTGGAAAAAGCCTACTCACATTTATTCTGTCATTTCCTCTCATGATGTTGTAAACCTCTATCAAATCTCCCCTCATTCTTCTACGTTCCAAGGAATAAAGTCCTTACAACTAGTTAGTTGTAAATTTACTACTCACTACTGCATGTACTGTGTGGAACTCTAGATGAAGTGATTAATACCACACTGTGTCACAAGTTCCCTGGATTACTTGATCTCCATTGTGCAATCAGCTTCCTGATGATCTGAGCTTTTCAAATCCAACTGCCTGAGTCACCTGACTTTAATTGCCAGGGGCAGCCATCAGATAAAATCCCTGTTAAAGTCTGGTATAAATCTTTCCCCTTAACTCAACTCCTGAAGACCCGGCAATATCCTAGTAAATCTTTTCTTCACTCTTTCAATCTTATTGATATCCTTACTGTAGTTAGGTGACAAAAAATTCCAAATTTGGCCTCACCAATACTGAATATATGGCAGTGATTGTTGATGGAATATTTTAGCTGGGCTTGAACCATCATGTGAAGTTAATGTAAAGTCTGACAGTTACTCTGGATAACTGTTCTGAAACAGTTTTCTTGCCATTAAAACAGACCAAAAAGCCAACTGCTGTTGGAACTCAGTGGGTCAGGAGGCCAAGGGACAGGTAACATTTTGGGTTTATCTACCTGGTTCTTAAATCACAACCTGCCTGTTTCTCAAAATCAACTAACAGGACAGTTGGCAAAGGAGAAAGCAGAGAGGGAGAGGACTTACCTGAAAGAGTTGGGTGAAGAAGAATACGAGGCTTTGACAGAGGAAGAGAGGGTGGAGTTTGACCTGAAACGTGCCAGGTTATTCCGGGAGCGCAGAGAGAAGTAAGTAAACCAGACAACCTCACACTTGTCAGAATACACAGATTATGCTCACTGATTCCAGAAAGAAAGGAACAAAAGAACCAGGGCACCTTGTTCAGCCCTGTGAACATGTTCTGCTGTCCGTTGTGCATTTACCAAGCTGTCCTGGACTCTACATCTGTCCTTTGTAACACCCTCACATTTATCAGCCTCAGTTTGAAGATTTCAGCTTAGCTCAGATACAGCAGGCTTTCACGTAGCGAGGAGAGCAACTGTCTTACAGCTCCAGGGACCCCACTAAAATCTGTGTGTAGTTTCCATGTTTTCTCTGTCAACAAAGGTTTCCTCCCAAAGTACAAATTGGGTGCTTCTTAGCTGATTGTGCTTTGTAGATCAAAGGACCTGTGTCCATGCTTTCTCTCTGTCCACAATTCTACAATGTGTGTGAAATAATGCTTCCATAGTTACACAGTAATATTCCGGAGTAGTTTCAGCACCGTGACCTGACCAGTCCCTGCCAGTGTACATGGTGTGCATGAACCTCTGCATGCTATTCTACATCAAGCTTTCCTCGTCTCATTTATCTCCATGTCCCTGAAATGAATCTGTTGCTTCTACTTTCAGAACTGGCAAATAGGACCTTTATTTATCCTTTTTGAATACTTTGTGTATCATTGCTTTGTGAGAGTTTTTTTGTGCTTTTATTTTTCCATTTTGAGGAAGGGAATGTTTTGTTAAGGAGAACATGGACCATTACATCACAATACAGGCCCTTCAGCCCACCAATTTTGACCTGACCCAGATAAATTTACTCCTCAATAATCTAATCCTTCACTATCTCAGACCCATAACCCTCTATTTTTCTTTCATCCATGTGCCTGCCTGCGTTTCTTTTAAATGACCTGATTGTACCTGCCTCCATGGCACCCACCACTCTCCTGATGGGGAAGTCTCGAGTAAAGGCTCCATTCCATTCAAAGGATAACTGTAACACATTATCTGAGGAAACTGTTGAGTAAAGATTCAAACACAAAGATGGCAAATGGAGATAGGGGAAGAGAGAGTCATGGTGTAATTGAACACTGGGAAAGATTGAAGAAGATGTTGAATGATTTACTCCTTGGAAACAATAGTTTAGAGAGAGTAGAATTTGCAATGAGCTTCTGTGTCTGATACAGGGAGCAGAGTTAAAGCCAACTGCCTCATGGTAAGCTTTTCTTTAAAGCTTTGGAAGTCTGTGTGAGCTTATCATGGACCAGGCCACTAAGAGTTTTACCAGCTGGTATTTTGAGGGTGACACAGTTGGCATAGCAGTTAGCACAACACCTTTTCATCACCAGTGATCAGGACAGGGGTTCTAATCCTGTGTTGTCTGTAAGGAATTGGTCCGTTCTCTCTGTGTCTGCTCTGGTTTCCTCCAAAACATACTGGGGTTGTAGTTCATTTGGGTGTAATTAGGCAGCAAGGGTTCATAGGCTAAAATGGCCTGTTCATTTGCTGTATTTCTACATTTGTTTAATTAAAATTTTAAACTTTTTTGAAAGAAATTAATCACCTGGGCCCTTGGGCTCAGATTCTTGTGGCCATTGCGACAATTCTGTCAGAGATGAGTTGTCTTCCATGTTAACAATATTTCTGTGTTCAGGGTTCAGAATAAGATTCATGAACGACAGCTACAAGAGCAAAAACTTAGGGAAGAAATGGAAAGGCTGCGGGAGGAAGAAGAACTGAAGAAAAAGTCCAAGAAGGGAAGAAAGGATTTGTATGTCAAGGATGACATTAAGAAATTGCAGATGAGTGCAAAACAGGTAGGGGAACAGGCTTACCTGGAAAGATAAAGATGAAGAGAGTCCGTTCTTTTCTAATCTACATCTGTGTTCAAGACACCAAGTCGTCTTCTGAAGACTTGAGGCCATTCCCCTCTGATCACAAGCCTGTTCTGGACCATTGTGTCTGATTCAAATGGAATTGTTTCTGTGAGAATCATTCTCTGTGGATTTCCCATTTACCCTTGCACAACTGGAAGTTTTTGCCATTTTTGTGGCCTCAGTCTCACCATGTGCAGCATTGTTAGAGTAGTGGATTGTGCAACACTATCGCTGTCCGTAAGGAATTTGTATGTTCTACCTGTGAACTGCATGTTACCATGCTGGAATCTTTAAATTCCATTAAATTAAAAATATTTAGGATGTAATTTTAATTACCATTATATTCATGCATTTTTTTTTAACTTTACGGATTGAATATTGCACTTCAAATGTTCTATTTCTGCATTTGTCGGTGGAACTGCTGTGCCTGGTTTAAACTTCTATCTCTCATCTGGGATGAATCTGAGAGTGAGCCAAAGCATGAAGTGCTTGCTGCTGATTTCCAATAATTTCAGGGGATGCTGTGCCAGTGAGAATCTCAACTGATAACAGTCCAGACTGGATACTGTTCTGTAACTCAGCATCCTGGCAAAGTTTACTGCCTGTCCTCACACAGGCAGGAAAAATGTGTGAATCACCTGGAATAGTCAACATCACCATATGGTAAATAAATTGAGGCAACAGAGAAAGAAGTCAGTAATTATACATGTGATTCCTCAGATTTGAGATATGGTTGCATTCCAAGGGTGTAAGGTTTCGCTGATGCACTTCTTGGATTTGCTTCTAGTTTAAAGTGTCTTATTTTAAAATTCTGCAATGATAATTTAAAATTTATATTTCTTGAAGATTGGTATTTCTTGGGTTTAGAGTCACAGAGAAATATAACAATGAAACATGCCCTTTGGACCATAAAGTCTGTGCATGCCATCAGCCAACCACTCCCTGAATTCCACCACTCACCTACATACTAGTGGCAAATGAACCTGCTATTGACCTGCTTTTCTTTGGCATGAGGAAGGAAACAAGAAATCACGAAAAAAAACAGAAAATCTAGAGGTAATCCACATAGAAAACTATTGCACAGAACCAGGCCTCTTCAAACCTTCTAGCTTGTGGTGAATTATTATCCTGCCTCGTCCCACTTACATGCACCAGGACCATATCTCTCCATCTCCCTGCCAGCCAGGTAACTGTTCAAATTTTTCTTACATGTCAAAATTGACCCTGCATTTACCAATTCAACTGGCAGCTCAGTCCACACTGTCACTGCTCCCCTAATATTAAACATTTCCCCTTTCACACATGTCCTCTACTTTTTATGTTTGTAAGTTCAGTGCAAAAAGCCTGCTTGCATTTACTCTATCTATACCATCATAATTTTGTATACATCAATCAAATTTCCACTCATACTTCTCGGCTCCAGGGAATAAAGTCTTAATCTGTTTAATCTTATCCTGTAACTCAGTTCTTCAAATCCCCACAACATCCTTGTAAACCTCCTCTGCACTCTTTCAATCTTACTGATATCCTTCCTGTAGATAGATGACCAAAACTACACACAATACTCCAAATTTAGCCACACCAATGGCTTTTACAACTTTACATCCCAACTCCTGTACTCAATGTCTTGATTTATGATTTATGAAGGCCAATGTGTCAAAAGTTCTCCTTATAATCCTAGCTGTGATGGCACTTTCTGGGAATTATGTATCTGAACTCCCAAATTCTTCTGTTCTGCCACACTCTTCAATGCCCTATTGTTTACCATGTATGTCCTTTCTTGGTTCATCCCTCCAAAATGCAACACCTCACACTTGTCTGTGTTAAATTTCATCTGCCATTTTTCAGCCCATTTTTTCAGCTGGTTCGGATCCCTCTGCAAGCTTTTAAAACCTTCCTTGCTAACGACTACACCACCAATCTTTGTGACATTAATGATCTGAAAAAGGGGACAGAGTATTTACTGATGACACTAAACTGAGTGGAAAAGAAAATTGTACAGAGCATGCAGAGAGTCTGCAGGGAAAAAGAAAAGATAGGGTAAATGAGTGGGCAAGGTGGTGTACAACATTAGTAAATTTGAGCTTACCCACTTAAGAAGGAAAAATTTACACTGGAAAACAGTTTTCTTCAACTGTTAAATTGATCTTCCAAAATGCATCACCTCACACTTATCCAGATTAATCTCCACCTGCCACTTTTCCACCCAACTCTGCATCCTGCCTATATCCTTTTGTAACCTACAAAGTTATATATGCCTCTCCACTACATGATCTAACACTATCTTCAACCCTTCCAACCTTTGTATCATCTCCAAACTTACTGACCCATCCTTTCAACCTCCAGCACTTCCCCTGTGGCCAAGGAGGATGCAAGATCATCACCAAAACCCCAACTATCTTCCTCCATTCCCACGGCAACCCAGGGTATATATCATCTGCCCCCAGAGACTTATCAATCTTAAATGTTTTTAAGAAGATCCAGCACTTCCTCTTTCCACACACAAGCTTGTTCTTTTCTGACCTCACCTTGACTTTGATGATTTTCTCTGGTGAATACGGAAGCAAGCTATTTATTAAGGACCTCCCCAACCTCCTCTGCCTGCAGGCACATGTTGTCTCCTTTATTCTTAAGCAGCCCTACCTTCACTCCTTCTGTTTTTCACGTACGCACAGAACACCTTGGGGGTTCTCCTTAATCCTACTTGCCAAGCCTTTCTAATCCACAAGACAGCTCTCCTGTCTTTTGTTAAGTTTCTTCCTGGTTACCATATCATTCTCATGAGCCCTTCCTGATTTTTACTTCTTTCTTCTGCTGAACTAGCTGCCTCACCTGTTTAGTCCTATGTTCTATGAGAGGCTGAATTGCCTGGGATTGTTTTCCCTGGAGCTTAAGAGACTGAGGTGGGATCTTATCGTTCAAGTTCAAGTGTATAACTATCTCACTGCACATATACAATGTGGCCAAAAAGCATCTTTCCAGAACACGATGCAAACAGATACTGTATAGACGACGCTTTCCTTATTCTAATATATCCTAATTTCAGAGTATCATCTTCCAAAGCGTGAGGTACAATATCCCAAATTTAGATTTCTTTAATCCAACAAATCAAACTCTGTGGCTGTTTCTTCATGAAGTTTTAATTCATTGATAGAACAGATAAACATTTTGCATAGGTTTGCACTAGGACTTTCATAAGGATGAATAGCAAATCATTTACTGTGTAATAGAGACAAAGGTTATATAAAGATATAAAAATTTATATCGAGATACAAAAGCTTTTAAAGAGATATACAATTCAAAGAAAAATGTCACGCTTCCTTCACATCTTGTAGAATAAGCAAGTGGTTAGTCTGGGTGGATATTCTGACATATTACATCATAGTTACTATAGTAACATTACAAACAATAGTTCTCTTAAAGAGATAGGCACAAAATTAACTAAGAGTCAAAAATCACAATGTTTTAACCTTTACATTCCAGCCCCTAATTATTATAATACACATTAATGGCTAATACATAATGGTTACTATTACAGATGTGCAAAGTAAATATAGTAAGTATAAGATTAGAAATCAAAATTTTCAGCTTCCTGTAAAAGACAGATTTTAGCAATAGGTCTATTTAAGTAACCAGTCTTGGTTTTAATCCGCACATGCCAAATTAAACCTTTCTTGTCTGGAACTGTATCCACAATTTTCCCCAGCAACCAAGTATTTCTTGTTGAAGAATCATCCATGATAATTACAATGTCTCCACATAAAAAAATTGCATTTAGCTTCAGACCATTTTTGTTGTTCTTGTAATAATGAAAATAGCTTCAGACCATTTTTGTTGTTCTTGTAATAATGAAAATATTCTTTAATCCATCTTTTCCAAAATAAATCTGCAATAAATTGCACGTTTCCATCTGTGTTCCACTTTCAATACATTATTTACAAGAATAGGATTTAGCTTATAAATACGACTTTGTTTTGTAACATTCAGATTCTTCTTCAATTTTGATATCTTGTTATCAAATGCCTTTTTCGGACAAAAATGAATAATCTCCAATTCAGTATTCACCAACTCATCAACTGTTAGGTAACAGCTCTTTCGATGCTTCATATTCTTTCTTGATTCGATTTAAAAGTATAGTTTTTAACCTAAGAATCCATGCTCCTTCAAACAAAACCATGAAGAGTGATAGCAAATTAATTGAGTGATTGGATCATTTTCACTAGATATTTGAATAGTGTTTACATTAATGTTTTGGATTTCAGGATCCTCCATTGAAATTGCTTTTAACTCTTCCGGATTTTGAGGCCACTGTTCTTAAGATCGTGAAAGAAATTGAGGATCTGTTCAGAAAAGATTGAATTTTTGATCCTCATGAAGCTGTGTCAGCTGGATTATCCATTGTTTTAACATACCTCCAATGATTAGCATGCAAAACCTTTTTGATTTCATTAACTCTGTTCATCACAAAGGTACAAAACCATGTAGTTTTGTTATTAATGTATTTCAGGACTGATGTACTATCAGTCCAAAACATACAATCTGCTAACTCCATCTGTAATTCTCCTCTTAACACAGTGTCCATTTTGCTCACCATAGTAGCGGCAGTCAATTCCATTCGAGGTATGGTGACTAGTTTTAATGGAGCCACTTTGGTTTTTCCCATTACAAATCCACAATGTACTCACTCTTGGTTATTTTGTGGTACTAAGTAACTGAGAGTACCAAAACCATCTTCACTTGCATCAGCATTGTGGTGTAACTGAGCAAATGTGGCAATTCCAAAGACTGTTGGTTTCAAACATCTGTTGACTTCAAAACTTTCTAATATTTTAAGACTTGCAATTCAATCTATCCAATCTTGTGCGATGGATTCTGGTATAGTTTCATCCCATCCAAATTTTCTTCTGCACAATTTTTGCAGAATTTTCTTGGCTATTAATACTATTGGTGCCAATATTCCCAAAGGATCGTATATTGAGTTTATGATCAAAAGAATGCCTCATTGTTAAAGACCGTTCTTTCAAAACAATTTTGATTTTGAAAACATCAGATTGAACACACCATTGCACCCCTAGAATTCTTTCAAAAGGTAGAACATCACAATTCAAATCAAGATGCTCTTTCTCCCTCAGAAATAACACACATCTCGACTGTTGCTCATCCATTTTGTAAGGAAGAAACCTCCTTTATTACAGATCTCCTTTAATTCTTGATAAAGATCTATTGCTTCTTTTTCTGAAGCCATTGAAGTAAGCCAATCATCAACATAAAATATTGGTTAAGTCTGGACCTTGTAGAAGTTGAGGATTCAATGAAACTCTTTGAAATGATGATCCACAATCAAATACCTACATGTATTTTCTCTTTTTGTGGATGTATATTCTACCATTTTTACATTCCAAGATATCTTCTGATACCTTTTCTACATAACCCTTGGCTATCATATCTGAGATGACATTTGGTATATTATTTCTGATGATGCTTACAGCTTGATAACATTATCTTCAAGCACATTTCCTAAGAACAAAATTTACACAACTCGGTGATGAAGTTGCTCTAAATAGGTGAACTGTCATTCTGCATTCAATCATGTCTTTACCCTAATCGCCATCAGACCGCCATAACAATCTTTAAAAACTCACAATCTTCTGATGGCACCTTTACTTGACAGGGTTGAGTTACAGTAGCCAGAATAGGAGCAGTTGTGTGAGTTACTCCTGGGAAAAGGGCAACACAGAATCAGTGGCTTTTGAAATAAGGAAGATCACTTCACTCTCTCTTTGGAAAAGATGACAAAATTCTACTGGCTCTATTTTTGTGTGGCCACTTCATTTAACCCTTGTCTTGTTTGTGACTCCATCGTGGAAGAAGATAACCACATTTGTTTAACCCTTGTCTGGGTTTATGAATTCATTGTGGAAGAAAATTCACTGTCTCTTTGAGAAGAGGGCAGATTTTTCATGTGGAAAATAGAGTTGTGAGTAAAGAGACCTGAAGATATGATATTTAAAAGTGCTCTATAATTATTTCTGCACTGAGAATATAAGACCTTCAAGCAAAACTAAAACAATGTTGAACTTTTAAAGATCGACTTTTCAGAGTGGGACTTTAATTAAATACACACACACACACATACACACACACACACACACACACACACACACACACACACACACACACACACACACACACACACACACACACACACACACACTTACATTTGCATATAGTGGGGTTAAATTTAGAGTTAAGTAAGTTTAGAGCTAAGTAAGAAATGTTATATTGTTAATAATTTAATTAAAAACTTTTATTTTGAATTTATCATTGTCAGATGAATATTCCATTTGTCTTGTGTTAGTGCTAACAAAGTCCCTTTAGTCCCAAACAAATTTAAAAGGGTTGTTAGTTCATAACAATACAGATACAATGAATGGAGTGAAATATGAAAGCCTGCAGATGTTGTGATTGTAGTAACCTGGAAGAATGGCCCGGGTCTGAAACGTTCCTTGTCTAGCTTTACTCCCTGAGAGACTTGCTGAGTTCCTCCAGCATTTGTGTTTTTACACACTCAATACACAGTGCATAATAATTGCATATAAAAGGTCACAGATAAGGTAAATTGTCACTTTTTTCCCAGAATAGGGGAATCTAAAAGTAGAGGATACAGGTGAGAGGGGAAAGATACATAGGGGAACCTGAGGGGCATGTTTTTGTCCACACAAGGAGTGGTATGTATGTGGAACAAGCTGCCAGAGAAATCAGGAGAGGCAACCCGACTTATAATTATAATTGGGACCAAAGCATCAGACATATCTTCAAATGGATGCAAGTCAGAATTTTGTCTGCTTGTGTGGAATATTGAAGTGTTACAGCAAATTTTTTAATCAAATTTTTTTTTCATTGTAGATTTGTCAATAACGAAGTTTTCTTTCTGAGTTTGTTGATCAACCTTGACGAATCTTTCAACATTCTGGTCTATGCTTACCTTGTCAGTCAGCATTCTGGAGTCCCAGGGCTGGGCGTGGCCATCTCGATTCCTATACGCATGCGTGAGTCTTCGACTGGCGCATGCACAATGGGTTCATGTATTGGAGTTTGGTTAGCATATGTGTGAGAGTTAAGCAACCTAATGATAGTAAATTCACATCCTTAAATCTCGCTCATGCACCAGCCGAACTCCAATACGCGAACCCACCATGCATGCGCCAACTGAAAACTCTCACGTGAGCACAGGAATCAAGGCAGCTATGGCCAGCCTATGGACCCTGGGATGCCGACTACCAAGACAAGTAAGAACATTTTGACAATTACATGCCCTGTACCTCTGATATAGTTTGTCAAATACAAATGTTATATATTTTTTAAAATGTGGTCATATGTGCAGATGGATGCAAGTCACCTAAGGAGAACCTGTATTTTCAGCCTTTGAGTGATATGGGACAAAATCAAGTGAATGGGGCTAGCTTAGGCAAATAATTTGGTTAGTTTGGACATATTGGTGTAATGGGCCTGATTCCATCCTCTGTCAGACCGTAGGGGAGAAGGAAGATCATTCCAAAAGCAAAGAACAAACCACATTCTTGGTTTTGTCTTTTTTTTTTCCAGAGTGCAAACAATACAAATTTGAAGACTGAGGTCTTTGAAACCAAAGCTGCCACTGTGGATCACAATGAATTCATCCAAGTAGAACGTGGTGAAACAGAAGAAGGGATCAAAAAGAGGAAGAGCAAGGATGTTAGAGGCAGTCATGGACTCCTGGACAAGTTCAATGCAGTCCCAGGCGAGGAGACACCCAAAAGCCCAGAGAAACAACTCTTCCTGAGGTTTCAGAAGTATGAGGGCAATCAGAAGAAAATTTCCCAAATTCTGGAATTCTGGGACAGAGCACAAGGAATTGTTATTGTCCCACTCTCTGAGGAAGGCCAGACTGTGTGGGAGGAGCAGTCCTCAGAACGGCCGGTCCCCTCAAGTAAAAAGGGAAAGAAAGAGCGACAAGAGAAAGAGAGAGCTGAGAAGGAAAGAGCTGAGAAAGATCGTCTGGAGAGGGAAAGGCTGGAGAAGCTCCGAGATGAGAAACCCAACAGTTCTCCACAGTCTGATATAGTGGAAGATGGAGAAGCTGTGGGAAGTACAGAGAAGGAAGAGAGGATTGGAGTTCCTCAGGTCAGGTTGTCTGTGAATGATCCAGAGGAAAACATTGGGAAAATTGTTCTGGACACTGGCAAAATACCATCAGTAGAAGAGGTATGGAGATAAGGAATGCTCCCATGGCATAATATGTTGCTTTAATGGGTAATTAAGTTCTGAGGGCACTTTTAGCCGGTTTTACAACGGACATGTAAAATTGCTCCAAAGCTCAAGGAAAGCCCTCATGCTAACCACACTTCTAAATTTTTGCCCATGACCAATCTATGCCTTATCCAGTAGGGGTTAGACACACTAAGAATGCATTCCAGATATGAATGATCAAAAAAGATCACTTAAATAAGATTATTATTCATTTTAACGTGAAATGAGATCAAGAGATATAAGATGCAAGGAGCAGAATGTTGAATCCATCCGGATGGATTCAGAATAGTAAGGGGGGAAAAAATCACTGGTGGGAGTTGTTGATAGACCACGATAAAATAATATTACACTGGTATAGCCAATAAACCAAGAACTATCTGGTGTATGTAAGAATTGAAAGGCAATTGTGATGGGGGAATTTAACTGGCCCAAAGATTGGGTAAATTAGGTTGGCTGAGGAAATTTGAGGAGGTCTTCGTAAAATACATCTGTGAGCATTGTTAGCTTTCTTGGATAGCATGTTACTGAATGAACAAGGGAACTTCTATCACAAATTTGATCTTGCGCAATAGGATAAATGCAACAAATGTTCTTCTAAATAGGGATCGACTCAGAAAGAGTGATCCTATTATGGCTGAATTTCTCATACAAATGGAGGGTGCAATAATATGATTTATGTTTGAATAAGGGAGACGACAACAGGCGCAGCTGGCTAGTGGAGTCTGAGAACAGACTATATTGTTGAACAGATGAGAAATATTTTTTGGCAGTGTGCAACAGAAGTATATTCCAGTCAAAAGCAAGGATGTTAAAGGTCTCAAGAACCTGCCTTGGATAAATGAAGCAATAAACCAAGGAATCAAATTAAAAGCTCGTGTGCACAAAGTCCCCAAGAGTAGTGGGAAACTGGAAGATTGGGAAATTTTAAAAAGCAACAAAAAACCACCTAGCAAGTAATAAAGCAAGATAGATTATGAAAGTAAACTAACACGTCATATAAAACAAACAGTAAGCGTTTTATGATTATACAAAGTGCTAAAGTGAATGTAGGTCTCTGTTAAGATGAAAGTGGGAATTAATATCACATAAGGTGAAAATAGCCCTGGTCCTGAAAAAATGTTTTGTGTCAGTCTTTACAATGAAGGGCATGTACAACATGCCAAAGAGTTAGAGTAAAAATGGGATGGAAGGTGAGGAACTTGATACAATCACTTGTGAGTGCTGAGAAAACTTATGGTTCTAAAGGTGGTTAAGGTAAAAGTTCCATTGTTGGATTAATGCTACATTTAGAATGTAACATAGATGAAATTCTTTGACATTTGTCTACCATAAGGTAAACAGAGAGTCACCACTTTGTGACCCCTCACAGAAACCCAGCACCTGATGTTCCTAGGTGGTCTCCCCTCCAAGTACTGACCATGCCTGTTCCTGTTTAGTTTCAGAGGTCAGACAGTCTCATGCATATTCAGGCTATTAGGCTTCTATGCTACTGGAATGTATTGCAGGACACTGAAATAAACAGCAGAAGTAATAGCAGAGGCGTTTGTGATAATTTTCCAAAATTCTCTGGACTCTGGGCAGGTCCCGGCGGATTGGAAGATAGCAAATGTCACATTGCTGTCTAAAAAAAGATGTAGATGAAAGGCAGGTAAACAAGAAAACCTGAAAATACTGTGATCTATAAACTCAGGTCCCGCAGGTTTCGAGCTTGAACTTTTTTCAGCAAGCCTGATGAAAGGCTCAGGCACAAAATGTTGACTTTTCTTTTATATTGCATGGATTCTGCATGACCTGGTGCGTTTTCCAGCACTTCTGTACACTTCCAGCCAATTAGCTTAAGTGTCTGTAGTTGGGAAAATGCTTTAAGCTGTCATTGAGGAAATTGGCTAGAAATTGTTGCAATACTCAATCACACCATTGATTCATGAAGGGCAGGCCATGTTTGACAAATTTTCTGGAGTTCTTTGAAGATATAATGAGTTCAGTAGATAGAGGGCAACAGGTGGATGCTATATACTTGCATTTCCAGAGGCATTCAATGAAGTGCTACATAAAAGACATACACAAGTGGATTTGGGAATAATGTAATGGCATGAACTGGTTAACCAACAGAAGACAGAGAGTTGAGACCAGAGTTTCTCTGGTTGGCGATCATTGGTGGGTAGAGTTCTGGAAGGGTTGGTGCTGGGGCCACAACTGTTCACAATGTATATTGACCATTTGGAAGAAGGAACCAAGTATCATGTATCTCAGTTGCAGAAAACACTAAATTGAGTGAAAAAGCAAATGGTGTGGAGGATGCAAGGATCTGGCAGATGGAGCACAATGTTAATAAATGCAAGGGCATCCTCTTTGGAAGGAAAATAATAGATCAATTTATTATTTAAATAGTGAAAGATTGTATCATTCTGTTATGCAGAAGGACTTGGGAGTGCTTGTTCATGAATTACAAAAGTTTAGTTTGCAGATCTAACAGGTAATCAAGAAGGAAAATGGATGTGGCATTCATTTTAAGAGGATTGAATTTAAGAGCAGGGAGATTCTACTTCAACTGTACAGGGGTCTGGTGAGGCTGCACCTGGAGTACTGCTTCCAGTTCTTTTATTGAGGAGAAATAAACTATTCATTCCAGTGAGTTTGCCCTGCAGTGCAATTATGAACTGATCCATTCTCCTGCTCAGCCCACTCTCCTTCTCCTCAGAGCCTTTGATGCCATGGCAAATTCTCTGCCTTAAGTACACCTCCACAACTGCATATGACACAAATTTCACAGATTAACCATCCTCTGGCTAAAGAATTTTCTCTGCATCTCTGTTCTAAGTGGATACCCTTCAATCCTGTTGTGCTTGACTTTTTAAATCTGCTTTGTCCATCCTTTTTGATATTTGAAAAGTTTCAATAAAATCCCCCTTCTTTCTCCATAATTCTAATGAGTATAGGCTATAAGCCATCAAATGTTCCTCATACAAAAACCCTTTCATTCCTAGAATTATCCTTGAGAACTTCCTCTGAACTATCTCTAATGTCAGCACATCCTTTTCTCACCAGTGCCTTATAAAGCCTCAACATCATAGATCTGCTCTTATATTCTATTCCTCTTCAAATGAATATGTTTACCTTCAGGATATCCTGCTTGAGGACTCCCAAGTCCTTGGCATCTGGGAATTTTGAACTTTCTTCCCATTTCCTGCCCCGCCTAATTTGTCTAAGCTCTCCTGCAGCCTCCCTGCTTCCTCTACACTCCCTGCTCCTCCACCTACTATTACAAGATCAAACCAACAACCACAAAGAAGGCATATTACACAGGGGTAAAGATGAACAATTACTTTTTTCAAAATTCCCCAGCCTAAATATAACATATGTAATTAAAGTCTAAGTAATATTTCCAGCCAGCCCACAAAAAAACTTAAGACACAAAATAAACACAAAACACACAAGACTCACAAAACTTCGATCTCAACTGAAGTAAAGACCATAAACAAAATTCAGTTTGTTTGGTAAACTGAAGCCAAAAGATCTTTGAGAGAGAGAGAGAGAGAGAGAGAGAGAGAGAGAGCACAAAATTCAAAGTTGTCTTGCTTGCAGAGAGAGGAACTTTCTGGCTGCCTTCAGAATGTTCATCCTTTTTGAAATCCCCAAATTCTAAACTGTCCTCCAATGCTCTGGGCCACCTTCCACTCCACACCACCTCCAGTGGTGATTTATCATCGAAGTCCAGAAATTTTTAGATCATTTTCTGCACATGCTCCGTCCTTCTCCCACTCTCTCAGCAGTCCACCATCACCTTGGCTCTCTAAGGCAAACTGTCACTTTTTAACATAAAACCACACAACACATAGGCCAATACACAACACAGAACTCTGTAACACTACCTTCATGTCCTCTGAGAACTTCATCATAAATTGATTCATTCCATAATCTAAATAATTAATATACAACATAAAAAGAAGTGGCCCCCACACTGACCCCTGTGGAACACCAATAGCAACTGGTAGCCAACCAGAATATGATCCCTATATCCTGAATCATTGCTTCCAGCCAATCAGCCAATGCTATACCCACACTGGTATGTTTCCTATTATATCATGGGCTCTTAACTTGTTAAGTAGCCTCATGTGCGGCACCTTGTCAAAGACCTTCTGAAAATCCAAATACACAACATCCACTGCATCTCCCTTACGTTGCTTCCAAAAAGATGATGAATAGGTTTATCAATCAAGAATTTCCCTTCAGGAAACCATGCTGGCTTTGGCCTCTCTTGTCATGTGCCTCCAAATACTCCATTACTTCATCCTTGACAATAGACTCCACCATCTTCCCAACACTGACGTCAGGCTATAAGTTCCTTTCAGCTGCCTCCCTCCTTTCTTGAAACATGGAGTGACATTTGCAATTTTCCAGTCCTCCGGAACTAGGCCAAAATCTATTAATTCCTGAAAGATCATTGTCAATATTAGACAATAGACAATAGACAATAGGAGCTGGAGTAGGCCCTTCGGCCCGTCGTGCCAGCACCGCCATTTTACAGATCATGGCTGATCACTACCATCAGTACCCCTTTCCAGCCTTATCCCCATAACCCTTAACTCCTTTGCCCACTAGAGTCTTATCTAACTCTCTTTTGAACATAATCAGCGAATCTGCCTCTACCACCCTCTGTGGCCGAGCATTCCACAGATTCACACTTCTCTGGGTAAAAAAATGTTTTCTCATCTACGTCCTAAAGGGCCTACCCTGTATTCTTAAACTATGCCCTCTAGTCCTCGTCTCCCCCATCATTGGGAACAAGTAATCCGACTTCACCCTGTCTATCCCCCTGATAATTTTGATTACCTCAATCATGTCCCCCCTCATCCTTCTAAACTCCATCGGATACAAGTCCAGTTTTTCTAGCCTTTCAGCATATGTCAACCCCGCCATCCCTGGAACTAACCTTGTAAATCTGCGCTGCACACCCTCTATAGCTAGTATGTCCTTTCTCAAAATTGGAGACCAGAACTGGACGCAATACTCCAGGTGGGGTCTCACCAGGGCCCTGTACAACTGCAGAAGGGCGTCTCTGTTCCTATACTCCAATCCCCTCTTTATGAAAGCCAACATGCCATTTGCCTTCTTCACAGCTTTCTGAACCTGCATGCTAGTCTTCAGTGACCGGTGAACAAGTACTCTCAGATTCATTTGCTCCTCCCTAGCTTGTCTCCATTTAAATAATACTCAGCTTTCCTATTATTGCCCCCAAAATGGATAACCTCACATTTGCTTACATTGAACGTCATCTTCCATTCAGCAGCCCACTCCCCCAACCTGTCCAAGTCCCTCTGCATTTTCCTGACATCCTCCTCACACCCCACACCGCCACCCAGTTTCGTGTCATCTGCAAATTTGCTCAAGTTATTAATAATCCCCTCATCCAAATCATTTACATAAATTACAAACAACTGAGGACCCAATACCGATCCCTGCAGCACTCCAGTCGTCACATCCTGCCATCCTGAAAAAGACCCGCTTACCCCAACCCTTTGTTTCCTATTTCTTAACCAATTTCCTATCCATGTCAGCACCTTACCTCCAATACCATGCTCCCTGATCTTGCCCACTAGTCTCCCGTGCGGTACCTTATCAAAGGCCTTCTGGAAGTCCAAATACACCACATCCACTGGCTCTCCCAAGTCCATCCTCTTTGTCACATCCTTGAAAAATTCCAGAAGGTTAGTCAAGCATGACTTACCCTTAAGGAATCCATGCTGACTAGCCCTTGTACTATTATTTCTGCCTAAGTGTTCTGCTATTACTCCTTTTATGATAGACTCAAATGTCTTCCCCACCACCGACGTCAGGCTGACCGGTCTATAATTTCCTGTTTTCTCCCTCCCTCCCTTCTTAAAAATCGGCACCACATCAGCCACTCTCCAATCCTCAGGGACCTCCCCCGAATCTATGGAACTTTGGAAAATGTCGACCAGTGCTTCCACAATTTCCATAGCAACTTCTTTAAGCACCCTGGGATGCAACCCATCAGGCCCTGGGGATTTATCAGCCCTCAGTCCCAACAATTTACTCACAACCTCCTGTTTCTGGATCCGGATATCCATTAGATCCCCTACTTCCCCAGGAAAGTTCCCCAAGTCTCTTGATACCGCATGACCACTACCCCCTAACTGACCTCCTTGGTGAAGACAGTTGCAAAGTATTTGTTAAATTCCTCAGCCATCTCCTTGTTTCCGGTAATAATTTCACCCTTTTCCATTCTTAATGGACCAATTTTAGACCGAACCAATTTCTTCCTCTTCACATATTTAAAAAAGCTTTTGCTATCCTCCATTATATTATTTGCTAATTTCCTCTCGTACTTCATTTTCCCCTCTCTTATGACTTTCTTAGTTACCCTCTGATGCTCTTTGAAGGTTTTCCACTCTGCTTCGCTATCCTATACTTACTCCCTTTGGATTTGATATTACACTTGATTTCATTAGTTAGCCACGGCTGCCATTTGCATCTCCTAGAGCCTTTCCTCCACTTTGGAATAAATTTGTCCTGAAACCTGTGAAAAATGTCCAAAAATAACTGCCATTTTTCCCCAGTTGTCCTCCCAGCTAGTGTATCTTTCCATTTTATTTTGGTTAGCTCCTCCCTCATAGCTGCATAATCCCCTTTATTTAACTGCAGTACAGATCCTTCCGACTTCCTTTCTTTTTCCCTTTCTAATTGCAGCTCAAAAGTTACCATACCATGGTCACTATTTCCTAATGGCTCCCCTACATCGAGGTCACTTATTAACTCTGCGTCACTGCACAGTACCAAGTCCAGAATCGACTTCCCCCTGGTAGGTTCCTCCACTAGCTGCTCCAAGAAAGTATCTTGTAGACATTCAATAAACTCACTCTCTTGTGCTCCTGCCCCCGTCTTATTACCATAATCTCTGCAGCTACTTCTTTCAGAACCCACGGTTGCAATCCATCTGGTTCAGTAGACACCTGCCCTTAGACCATTCAGCTCTCTGAACACCTTCGTCCTTGTTATAGTAACTGCACTCACTTCCTTTCCCTGATACCCTTTGACATCCAGCACACTGCTAATGTCTTCCACCGTGAAGACGAAGTTTTGGTCTCCTGACTTGAGAAAGGATATCCTGGCTAAGGAGGTGGTGCAGATGGGGTGAGATCCAGTCACCTGTGACTGACTATACTCATTGGAATTCTGAAAACAGAGAGGATATCTTATAGAGACATATATGGTGATGAAAGGGATAGATAAAATTGCAGCAGGAGAATTATTTTCACTCATTGGTGAGAGTAGAACTAATGACACAGCCTCAAGATTTGGGAGAACAAATTTTGTCGGGGGATGAGGAGGAACTGCTTTTTACAGAGAGCAGTGAACATGTGGAATTCTCGACACAAGGAAGCAGTAATGTTCTCTAATCCAGGCAACATTGTGGTAAATCTCCTCTGCACCCTCTCCAAAGCATTTACATCCTTCCTGTAATGAGGTGACCAGAACTGAAGGCAAGACTTCAAGTGCGGTTAAATAAGAGTTTTATAGACCTGTAATATAACCTCATGGTTCTTGGGATAAATCCTCTGACTCATGACAGCCAACACACTATATGCCTTCTTAACCACCCCTTCAATTTGTGCAGCAGGCCTTGAGGTGAGTGACAATATATCTGTGAGAAATCCATGTTGGCTGACATTTATTAACTCGTGTTTGTAGTGTGTCAAGTAGCTTTGTACTGGATTTAATTTCCAAAAGTTTCCAGCACTGTTGGCCTGCAGTTAATCTCATTCCCTTTTTTGAGATAAGTTTTTGCTCTTCCTGCATACCTGTATAAGTAGCACCACATCCACATCAAAGATGATCTGAGAAACTGTGACCACAACGTCCACTCCTTCCATTCAAATTTCCTCTACACTAAGGGAAAATCTGTTTCTACTGAATGTTGTTTTCATTTTGAATGCTGCCAACTATTTTAGCTCTTGATTCCTCTGTTACTCTGATACTGATGTGTCACTTTTGTTTGTGAATATTTTTCTGCCTTCTCCCTGCTTCCTTTAACATCCCATGGTGTTTTAAAGCATTGCTCACGAGGAAGATTTGACACTATATAGAATGGTAACAGGCCAAAGGTAAATACTGAGCACAGCCATAAAGAAAAAAAAGGGAAGGTTAGTCAGTCCCCGGGGTACGACAAAGTTTTGTCCCTAAGAACCGTTCAGGACCCAAACTGTATGTGAGTTGGAAATGAGCAGGAGCAGTGTGTGGGGAAGGTGGGACAGGCAGTGGTGAGGGGGAGAGAACCACCTGATCAGAGCTTCCAGCTCTGCCCAGCTCAATTGTTGTGGCTCGGGGGGAGCGAGAGGTTTGGGGAGAGAATACATGGACATATTCTTTTGAATGATTCATTTCACATTGCTTGTCCTTGTTTAGATTTTAGATTGCCTAGGCTTGGGTCCCAGTGGTCCTCCTATTCCACCACCTGCCTTGTTTTCGGTGGTGAAGTACCCAGATGAACGAAGGCTTGGCTCAGCACAGGACATATTGAGTCACTTTTCACTTTCTCCGAATGCAGAAGAAGGAAAATTGTTATTTGAAGATAAGAAAGAGACAGAACTAGAGCCTGAGCTAGTGGTGCCAGTTATTAAGGTAAGGTGACATCAGAAAATAGGTCTGAACTGCTCAAAACCCCCCACCCCCAACCTCCAACAAATGCAGCCAACACACTGAAAGACCCACCCCACCCCCCATATGCACACTTTGACCCCCTCCTCCACTTGGGGAGAAGGCTCAAGAGTGTGAAAACACGCTCTGGCAGAGTTGAAGGCTGGTCCTTTCCTGCACCCATCAGGCTCCTGAATGGCCCTCTCAACATGTCCTCACTTGGTGCTAATTTATGCTTCTTTTCATTGTACCTATATTCTTCAATACACAAATGTGCTGGGGGAACTCAGCAGGTTGTTCAACATCCATCGGGAGTAAATATAACCAATATTTTAGGCCTGGGTTCTTCATTACTTGTAAGAAAAAACACTTAAATAAAAAGGTGGGGGGAGGAGCACAGGCTGACAGGTAAGAGGGAAAATGTGTGGTGACAAGGGGAGAGAGTGCTTTTCCTTTTCCACCCTCCCTATATATATATATATATCTATAATTGGAAGTAAAAAAAAACTTAAATGTTTGTTGTCTTCATGTGAGAGATAATATATTATTGCATGTTTCAGTTGAAGTAGCCTCAATTCCAAACATGGCTTAGAACACACGATCTAAGCTAACATTCCCAGCATTGTGTGAGGAAGTGCCAGTGGAAGTATAATTGTTCAGATGACACTTTTAACCCTGGATCAGTCCATTCTGGCAATGGAACACAGAAGCTGCACCATTCACAGCACAGGGGCTCCCTCAGTGTCACAGTAAGCATTCATCCCTCAAAATCAGGCGATCCAACATAGAATCATGAAGGCCATAGATAGGTGAATAGTCTCAGGGTAGGAGTTTTAAACTGGAGGCCATGAGTATCAGGTGAGAGGCAAAAGGTTTAAAAATGGACCTGAGGGGCAGGATATGTAGAATGTGGGGACGTAGTCATGGTGGGTACAGTTGTAACATTTAAAAGACATTTGGAGAAGTTCATGGATCGAAAAGGTTTCAAGGAATGAGGGCCAAATGGGACATGGTCACCTGGACAACTTGGTCAGCATGGGTGAGATGGGCCGAACAGCCTTTCTCCATGTTGTATAACTATGAGTTGGTTATCCCATCAGTTTCTCATTGCTCCTTTTTTTAAAAAAACTTTATTTAATAATTTTCAAAATACAATATAATAAAACAAATACAAAAAATACATAAAAACAAACTATAAACTACAACCCTTCCCCACTACTGAACTAAAAAAAACCCAACCCATCCTCCCCCTTCGGAGCCTTAAAAGAAGAGTATTAAATATTAATTGCATTCTATAGACATATATTTTAAATACAAACTCCACATATCAACAAAAAAAGAATAATTATTTTGTAAATTATTTTATTTTTTCTAAATATAAGCATGACTGCAGTTTATTGTGCCATCTTTGCAAACTCAATTGTACATCATTTTTCCATGAAACAGCTATACATTTACTTGCTACTGCTAACCCTAATCTTAAAAAAGCTGAGTACTGTTTAATTATTCATAACTCTATAAAAGGCACATTAATATAACCCATTAAACACATCAATGGATCCAATTGCAAATCTATTTTGAATAAATCTCTCAAAAACTTTATAACTTCCTCCCAAAAATGTTTAACTTTCTTATATAACCAAACTAAATGTATAAAAGTACCTTTCTGCTCTCCACATCTAAAACTATTAAACTAAATCCATATCTCTTCAATTTATCAGGGGTTAAATATAATTGATGTAAAAATGTATAATTAATCATATTATACCTGACATTAATTAATTTTGTAACACTATCCACACATATTTTTGACCATTCTTCCCATGTCAAAACAGTATCTAAATAATTTTCCCATTTCTCTTTAACCTTATTCATATTTACCTTTTCCATCTTCTCCTGTAACAACGTTTATATATATATGAAATAAAACCTTTTTCAACTTTATCCACAATTAATAACTCAAATTCATTTGACCTGGTAAAATTAACTCCTGCCTATAATTCTTTTTCAAAAAATTACGAAGCTGATATTAAGCAATCAAAGAATTTGGCAAAATACCATATTTCTCCTGTAACCTTTTAAACGAACAGAATTTCCCTGCCTCAAAACAATCCAATATATTAACTATTCTTCTAGCTTCCCAATCTTTAAAATAAGGGTTATGCAAAGAAAAAGTAATTAACATTTTGATATAATGGTGACTTTATAGATATTATCCCTTTAGAACCTAAAAGTAAATTTTGATTGTACCAAACATTCATTATATTTTGTAAAACAGGCAACTTAAATGTTTGTAATAATAAAGGATTCAATTTATAAATAAAACAAGTAATATTATTTTTTAAAATCTGATCCATCTCTATTTTTGCCCATCTGGAGAGTTGTTCAAAATCAAATAATCTATTAATAAACTTCAATTGTGCTGCTTCATAATAA
Source organism: Narcine bancroftii (assembly GCF_036971445.1). Taxonomy (NCBI): domain Eukaryota; kingdom Metazoa; phylum Chordata; class Chondrichthyes; order Torpediniformes; family Narcinidae; genus Narcine; species Narcine bancroftii. The sequence goes on along the minus strand of NC_091478.1, from coordinate 53,430,971 downwards.
TTCTGAAACCAAGGTAACTGCAAACTCCCAAACTCATAACTCCAAGTTAATTTTTGAATAGAAACTCTTGACAATTTACCTTTCCTTAAAAATGACCTAATTACTTTATTTATTTCCTTTTAAAAAAGATTTAGTATTACACACAGTATTGATTGAAAAAGATATTGTATTCGAGAATTCTTCTTTCTTTGGCTTGGCTTCGCTGACAAAGATTTATGGAGGGGTAATGTCCACGTCAGCTGTAGGCTCGTTTGTGGCTGACAAGTCTGATGCGGGACAGGCAGACACGGTTGCAGCGGTTGCAAGGGAAAATTGGTTGGTTGGGGTTGGGTGTTGGGTTTTTCCTCCTTTGTCTTTTGACAGAGGTGGGCTCTGTGGTCTTCTTCAAAGGAGGTTGCTGCCCGCCGAACTGTGAGGCACCAAGAAGCACGGTTTGAGGCGATATCAGCCCACTGGCTGTGGTCAATGTGGCAGGCACCAAGAGATTTCTTTAGGCAGTCCTTGTACCTCTTCTTTGGTGCACCTCTGTCTCGGTGGCCAGGGGAGAGCTGGCCATATAACATGATCTTGGAAAGGCGATGGTCCTCCATTCTGGAGACGTGACCTATCCAGCGCAGTTTGATCTTCAGCAGCGTGGATTCGATGCTGTCGGCCTCTGCCATCTCGAGTACTTCGATGTTGGAGATGAAGTCGCTCCAATTAATGTTTAGGATGGAGCGGAGACCACACTGGTGGAAGCGTTCTATGGAGGGGTAATGTCCACGTCAGCTGCAGGCTCATTTGTGACTGACAAGTCTGATGCGGGACAGGCAGACACGGTTGCAGCGGTTGCAAGGGAAAATTGGTTGGTTGGTGTTAGGTGTTGGGTTTTTCCTCCTTTGTCTTTTGTCAGTGAGGTGGGCTCTGTGGTCTTCTTCAAAGGAGGTTGCTGCCCGCCGAACTGTGAGGCACCAAGAAGCACGGTTTGAGGCGATATCAGCCCACTGGCTGTGGTCAATGTGGCAGGCACCAAGAGATTTCTTTAGGCAGTCCTTGTACCTCTTCTTTGGTGCACCTCTGTCTCGGTGGCCAGGGGAGAGCTGGCCATATAACATGATCTTGGAAAGGCGATGGTCCTCCATTCTGGAGACGTGACCTATCCAGCGCAGTTTGATCTTCAGCAGCGTGGATTCGATGCTGTCGGCCTCTGCCATCTCGAGTACTTCGATGTTGGAGATGAAGTCGCTCCAATTAATGTTTAGGATGGAGCGGAGACAACACTGGTGGAAGCGTTCTATGGAGGGGTAATGTCCACGTCAGCTGCAGGCTCATTTGTGACTGACAAGTCTGATGCGGGACAGGCAGACACGGTTGCAGCGGTTGCAAGGGAAAATTGGTTGGTTGGTGTTAGGTGTTGGGTTTTTCCTCCTTTGTCTTTTGTCAGTGAGGTGGGCTCTGTGGTCTTCTTCAAAGGAGGTTGCTGCCCACCGAACTGTGAGGCGTCAAGATGCACGGTTTGAGGCAATATCAGCCCACTGGTGATGGTCAATGTGGCAGGCACCAAGAGCTTTCTTTAGGCAGTCCTTGTACCTTTTCTTTGGTGCACCTCTGTCTCAGTGGCCAGTGGAGAGCTGGCCATATAGCACGATCTTGGGAAGGCGATGGTCCTCCATTCTGGAGACGTGACCTACCCAGCGTAGTTTAATCTTCAGCAGTGTGGATTTGATGCTGTCGGCTTCTGCCATCTCGAGTACTTCGATGTTGGAGATGAAGTCGCTCCAATGAATGTTGGAAGCGTTCTAGGAGCCGTAGGTGATGCCAGTAAAGGACCCATGATTCAGAGCCGAACAGGAGTGTAGGTATGACAACGGCTCTGCATACGCTAATCTTTGTAAGGTTTTTCAGTTGGTTGTTTTTCCAGACTCTTTTGTGTAGTCTTCCAAAGGCGCTATTTGCCTTGTCGAGTCTGTTGTCTATCTCGTTGTCGATGCTTACATCCGATGAAATGGTGCAGCCGAGATAGGTAAACTGATTGACTGTTTTGAGTTTTGTGTGCCCGATGGATCTTTATACAATTAACCCTTCTAATTAAATCTTTCCATTTACTTAAATCAATTTTAATCTTATTCAATAAAGGTATATAATTTAAATTATATAATTCCTGATATTCTTTATTTACAACTACTCCTAAATATTTAATTTTACTAGACCATCTAAATTTAGTAATTTGCCTAGAATCTGTATAATCTTCATCAGCCATTGGTAAAACCTTGCTCTTTTCCCAATTAACTTTATGTCCTGATAACCTATCATATTGATTCAGTAAATCTTGTAATGACTTCAATAAACTTTTTGGGTTTGTTAAGTATATCAAAACATCATCTGCAAACAAACTAATCTTGTATTCACTTCCTCTCACCATAATTCCTTTAATATTAAAATCCTGCTGAACGGCTTGAGCCAAAGGTTCTATTACCAAAGCAAACAAAGCGGGCGAAAGAGGACAACCCTGTCTGTAGAACGAGATAAATTAAAAGAATTTGAGATCTGACCATTCATCATTACTCTTGCTGTAGGTCCAACATACAAAGCTTTAACCCAACCTCTAAATAATGGACCAAAATTAAATCTTTCTAAAACTTTAATCAAAAATTTCCATGCTACTCGATCAAATGCTTTCTCAGCATCCAAAGATTGCTGTTCAATCAATCAATAATATAGTTAATATTATCTGCTGAGTATTTACCTCTAACAAAACCTACTTGATCAATTTGTACCAATTTAAGCAAATAATTTTCTAATCTATTAGCTAAAACCTTAGCCACAATTTTATTCAACATTCAATAATGATATCAGTCTGTATGAAGCCACTTTTAAAGGATCCCTATCTTTTTTTGATCCCTATGACTGTAATCAATGCTCTTGAAAAAGATTCTGGAAATACACCAGTTTCCATTGTCTGTTTCAATACATCCTTATATAGCAGAAGTAACAAATCATTAAATTCTATATAAAACTCTATTGTAAATCCATCGATCGAATGCAAAGCTTGCTTCAACTCTAACTCAGTAAAAGAAGCATCTAAATCTTTCATATCCAGATAATTCAATAATGGCAAATCCAATCTAGATAAAAAAAATAGTCAGTTTAATCCATCTCTTGATAATCCTCTGATGTATATAAATTTTTATAAAATTTTTTAAATTCCCCATTTATATCCTCTCGTCTATAAGTAATCTCACCATTTCTTCTAACAGCATTAATTGTTCTCAATACTTGCTCAGTTTTAAGTTGCCATGCCAAAATTTTATGCCTCTTTCACCCAATTCATAATAATGTTGTTTAGATCACAAAATCATCTTTCATATCTATATGTTTGTAAATTATTATAACGCAATTTCAGTTTGGATAATTGTGACTTATCATCTTCAGTACATTTTCTCTGTAATTTTTTTATCCAAACTTTCCAAACTGCTTTTTAATCCTTGCTGTATAACTAATAATTTGACCCCTGAAATATGCTTTTAAAGCATCCCATAAAATTCTGAACCTTCATTCATTTGTGAATAAAAAATTATTTGATCCCTTACATGTTTAATAAATTTTTTAATAACATCTCATTAAATCTCCAACGATCAGCCATCTCAGTTACTTCAGCACCTAAACATTTGACTTACAGCAAAGAATGATCCGACAATAATCTACTTTTATACTCCGCATAATTAAATCTCCTCTGTAACTGCGCAAAAATCAAAAATAAATCTATTCTAGAAAAAGGATTATGTCGAGCTGAGTAAAAAGAAAAATCTTTTTCAGTTGGATTTAACCTCCTCCATATTTCCACTGAATTCAAATCTTTCATTGTCTCAAGCAATCTTTTTGCCATTTTTGTTCTTTTTACAGTTTTTGGAGATTTATCTAACAAAGAATCCAAACAACAATTTAAAATCTCCTCCTACCAAAACATTCTCATTTGACTGATTCAAATTTAAAAATACATCAGATATAAAAGCTTCATCATCTTCATTTGGTGCATATACATTCATTAATGTCCAACATTCAGACTACCAAAACTCTCCCCACATTGGCAGAAAAAGAATCCAAACTGAACAAAGCCTATTTTTATTTACCAATATCGCAACCCATCTAGCTTTAGATTTATAAGAAGCAATTATGTATCCTATCTAATCCCTTTTCAACTTCAAATGTTCTTTTTCTGTCAAATGAGTTTCTTCCAAAAATGCAATATCTACTTTTAACTTCTTAATGTAATCTAAAACACGTTTCCATTTTATCGGATGTTTTAACCCCTTTACATTAAAAGTTTCAAAGTTTAGAGTCTTCATTATGTCTTACTAAATGACACCCAACTTATACAATTCGCTCCGTCTAAAACTAATTCGGGAAAAAAAAGCCCCCCTAACCCCCCAAAAGAAAAACTGCAAAAGCAGTAACTCCCCTTATTAACTGGGTGCGGTTAATACCAACAGTGGCTGACGACTTTCCCCAACCGGACAGAAAAAAAAACCCTATCAGGTATTAGATACTTCCGGAAGTTCCTCTTGCTCAGCTTCCAATGTTTTTTCACACTTCCCATTTCCAGCTTTATTCAGAGTCACCAACAGCTTCGAAGAGAAATGTTGTATCAATTGAGAATCTGGTAAAGGATTAGCAAAAGCTAATGCAGCCTGTGGATTTTCAAAAAATTGTGACTGGTACTGCCCATAAAATATTTTTTTAAATTGCTGTAGATCTATACTCTTTCTTCCATAAAACTACTTTAGCAGCATTAAACTCCTTCCATCTCATAACAACCTGCTGACGCAAATCAGCATTAAAAAAAACCCTTCCTATTATGTACTATCATTGGACCTTGGTTCATACGAGCCTGTAGAACTGCTGCACGCAGAATCATCTCTCGATCCCGATACCTTAAACACCTCACCAAAACTGCTCGAAGTGGTTGACCTGGTTACGGTATTTTCCTTAATGCACGATGAGCTCTCTCCAACTCCAAACCCTCTGGAAAATACTCTGGTCCAAAAATTTCAACAATCTAATCTTTAAAAAACTTTGTATGATTTGTTCCTTTAAAACCCTCTGGTAACCCCACTATTTTTATATTATTCCGCCAACTTTGATTTTCCAATGCTCCTTATCAGAGCCTGCTGCAAGCTAATTGGCCTCAGAACTTGCTGCAGGCTAATTGGGTGCTATGCTTCAGTGCAGCAGTGACTCTGGAAACAACAAGACAATGGGTGCTGGAGATCCAAAACACACCCGGAAGATGCTGGAGCTGTTCAGGCAGCTCCGGTGGGAAGGGGAAAACCCTGGGGAGAACAGGCAGGGAGACAAAAGAAGCTAATTCAGCAGCAGTTTAACAAGAAAATCTCCACCTGTTAGCCTGCGCACCACCCGATGCCCCTTCCTCCCTCCTCTCCTCTGCTGCCCTCCCTCCACCTTTTTATTCACCCACCTACCTGTTTTTGTTTATACCTGATGAAGTGCTTAGGGCCATAATGTTGGTAGTCCTTTATTTCCTGTGAATGCTGCGTGACCTTCTGAGTATCTCCATCATGTTTGTGTATTGCATTCAGAAGCAGGGAGGGTGGAGGAGGACAATGTCCCTGATTAATTTAAAACAGGGGCAGCCTGTAACTGGCCGGTGAGTTAAGGGTAGCAGTCAGGGAGTGGTGAATTTCCAGCATTTCCTGCAACTGAACTCAGTTGTACTCCCAATGCTTCAGGTGTTTTGAGTTCATGCAATGCACTGCAGGCAGGCCGGTTTCTCTGCTGGAGCTTTTAAGTCAGCTGCATTGTTGTTTACACAGGAGGAGATTCAGGTGCCGCACAAAGGAAAATCGAGGAAAGAGAAAGCAGAGCTGGACCGTGATAAACGTCGGTCAGGAGGCCACAGGAGGGGCCATCGTGACTCCCGCTCTTCGATGATTATGGGTGCCCCATCACCGCAGTCTGACGCTGACCACAGCAGCATCATTGAAGAAACATCCAAAGAAGATAACACAGCCATCAGGTAAACTGTGTATCCATCGAAGCACCTCACTGCATGCATTTATCCTGGCCACGAGTTCTCTTCATTGCACGTGTACAAAAAGCCACATGATACCATGACTGAGGTTTCATTCAAATAAGTTTCATTACATCCATTTCATTGTCATTTTTTTTCTCTCATAATGCTCTGCTACTGCTCCACGCATGTCACCTCTGCTGGTGTGTCTCATAGAATGGTACAGCATAGGAACATGCCCTTCGGCCCACGCTGACTATGCTCTGCTGCTTGCACATGATCCACATGCCTCTATTCCCTGCAGATGCATGTATCCAACTAGAAGTTTCTTAAATGCAACATCATGTTGCTTCCATTGCTACCGCAGACTGCCTGCTCCAGGTGCCACTCTCTGTGGAAAAAAAACTCATCCTGCTCCTCTACTTTAAACTTCCCCCTCTCTTCAATTTAAATATGACTTCTCATGTTTGACATTTTTACTCTTGGAAAGTGATTCTGTCTAACCAGTCTATGCCTCTCGTAATTTTATAAACTGTTAGGTCACCTCTCAACTTCCGTTGCTCCAGAGAAAACAACTCATGTTTGTCCATTCTCCCTTCATAATTCATACCTGAAAATCTAGGTGGCCTCCATATCCTTCCTGTAATGGGGTGACCAGAATTGCACATAGTACTCCAAGTCCAGACTCACCAAAGTTTGATGTAGCTGCAACATGACCTCATTACTCATCATTGAAGCCAAGCATATCATATACCTTCTTTACCACCCTAACTACTTGTGTAGTGACTTTCAATGAGCTATGGTTCTTAGTATCCTTATGTACATATGCTGTTGTGACCTGCCATTAACTGTATAGGTTCCCCTTAAATTTGACCCATCAAAATGCAGCACCCCACATTTGTCCAGATGAAACTCCATCTGCCATTTTGCTGCCCATATTTGTACTGATTTATATCCTGCTGAATTTTTTGTTAACCCTCTACACTGTCCACAACTCGAGCAATCTTGGTATCACCTTAAAACTTACCAACCCCCCCAGTAAAACATGAAAGACTGCAGACACTGTGGTTGAAGTAAAACAGAATGCTGGAGAAACTTAGCAGGTCAAACAGTGTCCTTTATACGGCAATGATAAAGATCCAGAACCAATGTTTCAGGCTTGAGCACTTTATTGAGGTATGAAAAAATGTAGACAGGCACCTGAACAAAATGATGGGGCGGGCAAAGGGATCAGGACAGTCGCACAAGCAAGAGGTGGATAAGGGAGAGAGGGCAGAAAGCAAGGGGAGGGGGATAGCTCTGTGAGTGGAGAGGGAATGAGGTGGAGTGCTGGAGGGAAGAAGACAGAGGGATAGGGAGGAGAGGGAGAATGGGGAGTGGGCTAGTGGAAACCGGAGAACTTGTGTACATATTATATCACCAACAGCAGGGATCTCAACACTGATCCCTATGGAACACGACTGGTAATGGGCCTCCAGGCAGATTAACACTCCTTCATCACTACTGTCTTCTATCAGCCAGCTGTTACAAGCCCAGAGGACCCCAAAACCCAGCAGCAATAGATTGTCACCAAGACAAATGGTTACTTAAACAAACGTTGCTTTTAATTATCTTTAAACATGAAAATAGAATCACTATTGACTGAACTAACCTAACTTAACCCCCTTCTAATTTTAAGCACATGTGTATGTAATGTGTCTGTAAGTTCAGAAAAGTTCTTTGGTTCACAGTCAAATCTCACTTCTCATTCCTTCAAGTTCACTGGTTGCAGGCAATTCTTAAATTGTTCACAGAATTTAACATTTATGAAGTTCACCAGGCTTTGGTGCATGAAAGGTAAATGGTTACCGCTCAGGAAGGTTTTTGTCGGTTTTCAGAGAGAGATTTGTTGTTCCTTTTTAATCAGCCACTTCAGTGTCTTGTGATGAAACTTGCCCCTTCAGGGTTCTCCAGGTGATAACCTCTTTCATTTAGGTTGCCACAGAGTTCCTTATTGTTTCACTTATTCCAAGTAAAACATTAGGCAGCCAGTCCTCTCCTATTGCATGAACCACAAGGGCTTTGACCAGGCTGAACTAAGCATTCACAAACCGTCTTCCAAATGGGGTTTTCCACAAGCTTGCCAGCTTGTCCTGTTCCAGTCCCAGCTGCTGTTGCAGGCTTAAAACTGTAGAACTGATCTCTCTCTCTGTCTCTCTCGCTCTCTCTCACTGATAAACAGGTTTTCCTCTTTCTGCTTGCAAAACCACATGATTCCTTCCAGACAATATGTGGCTCTGATAAGCTCTTTCATCTGTTGCCTTTTTGTAAACAACAATCCACTCGTGAAGTCTCTTGGGCACCCTCCAAAGCTCTTGCAACGGCTGTGGGGCCGAGCTCCAGTATTTCAAATAAAATCTGTGACCTATTCTAACAAACCTTTATCAACCATCTTTGGTACCTCCTTAAAAAACTCAATCAAATTTGGAAGGCGTGAGTTTCCCCTCATGAAGCCATGTTGGCTGTTCCTGATCTGATCGTGACCTTTCTAACGTGCATAAATCCTATCCTCAAATATCCTTTTCAACAGTTTCCCTAATTCTGATGTGAGGCTTAGTGGTTATAATTTCCTGGATTATTTATATTTCCCTTTTTAAACAAAGGTACAACATTTTTCTGCAATTTTTCAAGTCCTGGCCTGTGGCTAGTGAGGTTACAAATACTTTTGTCAAGGTCACAGCAATATCCTTACTTTCATCTTTTAATAACCTGGGACATATTCTATCAGGGCCTGAGCACTAATCCACCTAAAAGCTCTTCATAAAAACCAGCATCTCCACTTTCTTGATCTCAATATGCCCCATCATATGAACATTCCCACACAGCTCTCATTAACTTCTATGGCCTTTTCCTTGATGAATACTGATGCAAAGCATTCATTTAGGATCTCACCCACTTTCTTTGACTCCAAGCTCAAATTTCCTCCTTTCCCCTTGAGTGGATTTATCCTCTCCTTCATTATCCTGTTCATTTTAATGTAAGGACATTTTTATGGCACGTTTTGCTTTTCTTATGCCCTACCTGAGCCCTATTCCCCTATCTTTATAATTCTCCAGGACGCTGCTTGCTTCTAGCTCCCTAAACCTTCAGTATGCTTTTTTTATTTGTTCATTTTGGCTAAATTTGTGTCTTTGCTCTCATCATCTTTTCATGAGAATATACCTATCCTGAATTCTGATCAGTTAGCCCTTCAACCAAATTCCACATGTCACTGTGTACCTACTCTCAATTATCTCCCCTGGCTCTTGAAAAATTATGTTATGACTTGCTCTTCTCTAAATGAGTATTTTCCTTCCAGTCTTATCCTCATTCATAAATATCTTAACACTCAAGAAGTTGTGATCATTATTCTCAAAAGGTTCTTCCACTGAAATTCTGATTACCTGGTCAGGTTTATTTGCCAATGTTTTCATGGCCACTAGCAAGGTCTTGATTATAGTTTCTGTTTGATTAGATTTGGCTGCCAGCAGGAGGCTGACACAGAGACAGTATGCAAATCTGTAATGGAGGCTGCAGCCTCATGGTGCTGTTTACAACAACTTTAAAGTAAATAACCTTTGCCTTCATCCATGTGTTGTTTAAGAACTCACACACACAAATACAAGATGAAACATAGAGTCAGAAGTGGGATGAAGGAAATTAGAAGAAAATACTTTAAAATGTAAAATATAAACTCAGCAACTGATCAATGAAGAGAAGCTAACATATTGAAAAATGGAAGGATTACACCCACCAGCAATACTTCAGCTGACAGGTAATGTGGCTGGAAATTGGAACAGATTTAAACAGCATTTTGGATTGTATTTAGTGGCAGTCGGAGCAGATGAGAAAAGTGATAAAGCGAAAGCATCAGTTTTCTTAGATGTCGTGGGTGATGTCCTGGACATGTATAATAGCTTCACATTTGCTGCCAAAGGAGACAAGATGAAACTGGAAAAAATAAAGGAACAGTTTGTGGCATACTGCATACCTAAACGTAACGTAACGAACAAAAATGAAAGGCACAATCAAAAGCCATGTTGTCGATGTGGTTCACAACACCTACCAAAAAAGTGTTCAGCGTATGGTAAAACATGCTATATATGCAACAAAAACAACCATTATGCCCGTTGCTGAAGGAACCAAGTGCATCAAAACAAGGTTCAAGCAGTAGATAAAAGGGAAACAGAGGAATTCTATGTTGACGTTGTAACTGAAAACAAGAAAGGAAACAGAGACTGGATGTTGAGATTAAAAGTGAATGACATATACATTTCAGTTAAATTGGATACTGGAACACAAATTAATGTAATATCAGAGACTGATTTTGAGAAGATTAGTCCGAGACTAAAGATGTATGGACAAAAATGAAGGTGGCAGGATATTCAGGTACTGATAGACCAGTGCAAGGAGAATGCATGGTCAAAGTGAAACACAAGGACAAAGAGCACATCGTGGTACCAAAGGATGTACTAGGTTTAACAGCCTGTGAGAAACTGAACCTGGTAAAAAGAGTCCTCAATGTGGAAAGCAAAGGAGAGAGTGTCTATGATGAACTCATGAAAGAGTACAATGACATAGTTCAGGGTCTAGGCTGCCTTCCAGGAGAACACATGATCAGAGTGGATAAACGTGTGCCACCGATAATACATCCATGCAGAGAAGTTCCATTTGCACTTCAAAAGCAACTAAAAGCAGAGTTAGACAGAATGGAAAGCCTGAATATGATTCATAAGATTGATGAGCTAATGGAGTGGGTGAGTTAACTTGTCATGTGGACAAAAAGAATGGAAAGCTTAGAATTTGCCTGGATCCAATATCTAAACAGCATGTGTTAGAATATGTTGTGTTTTATATTGTATATAGACATGATTTTGGGAGATAAAGTGTGGCAGGTTTTTTAGTGTAGGTCACATACAAACATTTGAAAACAGATCTCATTTAAAATACTGGAGCTCTGCTCAAGCCAGACTTCACTAATGGATTCATTTGTTTCAAAAAGCAACAGATGAAAGAACTCATCGGAGCACAGGTTGTCTGGGTGCAGTTTGCTGTTCTAAGAGGGTCACCTGACATTTCAGAGTACTGGAACTGCAGGGCGGAACTATCAGTGGTTGAAAACATCATCTACAAAGGAATTAAAATCCTTATCCCAAAGAGTCTGAGTAAAGAGATGCTAAAAAGGATCCATGGAGGACATCTCAGAATTGAAAAGTGTAAGAAAAGAGCATGAGAGGTGATGTACTGGCCAAGAATCAACAATGATATACAAATGAGTGTCAAACTGTACAATATGCCAGAAATATCAAGCAAGCAATTCTGCAGAACCACTAAAGCCAAACCCAGCACCATACAGACCTTACCAGAGGTAGGCGCTGACCTATTCAAATGTCAAAGGAAGGACTATCTTGTAGTCACAGACTATTACTTCTGTATCCAGACGTATGTAAACTGAAGGCCACCACTGCAGATGCTGTAATAATGGGTATGAAAGCCATATTCTCCAGACATGGGGTGGCAAGCAAGGTCTTCACAGACAATGGACTCCAGCTTTGCAATTTAAAATTCTGACAGTTTGCCAAAGTGTGGGACTTTGTACACACCATGTCATGTCCTCATTTTCCACAGTCCAATGGTGTAGTGGAAAAATCAGTACAGACAGTGAAAAGACTGATGAACAAGGCAAAAGACAGTGGAATGGACTTCTACTAGAGAATGCTAGTATACTGCACAATGCCGCTTGAGTGTGGTATGTCACCAGCACAGCTCCTTATGGGACATAGGCTAAGATCAAACCTACCCATTCAGGAGAACTTTCTAAAAACAAAAGAGGGGGAGAAAGTGAGGAAGTTCAAAGAACAACAGAAAGAAAAGCAAAAGTATCACTTTAATAGAGGAACGAAAAACCTACCAGAACTCTACACTGGTGACCAAGTAAAGCTAAAAGACAAAATGAACTTATGGACTCAGAAGGGAACTGTCCTTAGTGAAGTCCAGCCAACATCATCATTCAGACAGATGAAGGTGCTGTTCGGTGAAAAAATCATCAAGATCTTCAAATGGAACCAGCAACAGTCGATGGAAAGACGGATACTGTTGAACAACCTGAATTCACATCTGAGAAGACATCATCTAAGGCAACAACTCAGATTCAAGGCCAATCAATTAGGAGATCGTCAAGACATGTGAAACCTCCTAAGAGATTCATTGAGCAGATTTAAAGACTCCTGTTCTCGAATGAAGTAGTGCTATCTTATTCGCTCTTCAAGTTTTAGTGTATGTAAATGTGAACACACAAAACAATAATGAAAATGTAAGTTGTTGATGTTAAAGTTAAAATTGCAGAGTTATACAAAGAAAACATGTTAGTTAAAAGTAAGCTACTTTTGTTTAAAGAAAGGGAGATGTAATAATAGTGATTATGATGCAAGGCCTTGATTATAGTTACTGTTTGATTAGACTTGGCTACCAGCAGGGGGCTGACGCTGAGCAGGAGTCAGTATGCAGATCTGTAATGGAGACTGCAGCCTCATGGCATGCCTCATGGTGCTGCTTACAACAACTTTTAAATAAAGAACCTTTTCCTTCATCACACATATGAATGCAAGATGAAACAGCCATTACAAGTTCTCCCCTACTTATGATGGTCAGACATGATTTTTCGAAGGTAAGATGGTTCGAATCCATACTTTCAATTTCAAATTCTGATCTGATCCCATGCTTGTGATATGCGGCACACTACTCTCTTGCAGTGTTGGGCGATAGCAGCATCACTCATGAGTATCGTACAGCATTCTCCTTCGCAATGCTGACTCAACCACACTCGTAGTCTCTGTAGCGATCAGGCGAAACAGTGCACTGTAAACAACCCATCATGTCTAGTAAACTCCCACATATGTGTCTAGCTTCTGGTGAGAAGAAAAAGGGGAAAGCAATTACACTGGAGACAAAACTGAAGATACGTGAAGGCGGAAAGGCGGTCATGCCTACAGCACGAGTTAGGACGTCAATTACGAGAAATCTGCAAAAGCTGACAGACAGATACAGGATGCTCTTGTTCGCTTCAGAGAAATATACAATGAAAAGAAGAAACAATCCGTCGTGTCAAAAATGTATATCTTCCTGAAGAAGACTATGCCTGTTAAACTATCAACGTGTCAATGCCCCAGTGTCTTCAACAAGTGTCGTGACGCAGTACGTTCTGTGAGCTGTTCTCGACCATCAACAGAAGAGAGTGAAATTGATGACCCTGTCACTTTAACATCCCCCACCATCCAGCAAATAATTTTAGTTCAATGCTTCAAACATTTGTCATGCCCAGTGTGCTTTCAGCTGGTATTTTTCAGTGTGGAAAAAAGGTAATCAAAATTTAATTATAAAAAATGGTAGGTGTGGTATTCTTTTTCAAGTTTTTTCTAACTTACAATGGATTTTCTGGAATGTACTCCATCATAAATTGAGGAGCACCTGCACAAGGTCCAGTATGGCTCCTTCCCTGGTTGAATTATGTTTCAAAAAACCCTCCATGAAATACTGAACAAATTTTTTCCATGTAAATCTCTGATATTGAAAAAGTCCCAAATCAATACTAGAGGCTGGAGGTCTGAGACTAGTGGTGTGCCTTGGGGCTCAGTGCTGGGACCTTAGTTGTTTGTTATCAGTACCAATAAGGTAGATGATGATGCAGTAAATTGGATCAGCAAGTTTACAGATGACACAAAGACTTCGAGGAAGGCTTTCAAAGCTTGCAAAAGGATCTGGACCAGCTGGAGAAATGGGTTGAAAAAAGGCAGATGGAATTTGATTCAGACAAATGTGAGGTTTTTTATTTTGGAAGGAAAAACCATACACAGTAAATGGTTGGTCACTGAGGAGTAGGATAGAAAAGAGGGTTCTGGAAATACAGATCATAAATTCGCTGAACGTGGCATCACAGGTTGTAAAGAGAGCATTTGGCATATTGGCCTTCATAAATCAAAGTATTGTGTTTCAGAGTTGGGATGTTATGTTAAAGTATAAGACATTGGTGAGGCCAAATTTGGAGTATGTGTACAGCTTTGATTCAGGGCTCACAACTCACGATTCAAGATTCTTTAATTGCTTTAATTGCCTTGTAATAAAAAACAGTGCTATATTGCATGGAATATGCTTTTGTCTGCCTTAAGGCAGGCAGATTCACCATTAACAGAAACTGCTCAAGGTGCCTCTTACAGTCAGAGAAAGAGAAGCGAAAGAGAGTCTCCTCAGAATAACTGAGTGTCAGTGGATTCACTCTCCAGCACAGCTGCAGGCCCCATAGCCACCAAACATCCAATCCAAACCATCAGCGCCCTCAGCACCATCTCACCTCCCAGTTCCAATATCTGGTACCACTTGAGCCAGTCTTCTACAGTCCTTGGTCACTTAAAATTGAAAGAGTGCAGAGAAGATTGACCAGGATGCTGCCTGGACTTCAGGAATTGAGTCACAAGGAAAAGTTAAATGTTAGACCTTTATTCCCTGCAGTATAGAAGAATGAGGGGAGATTTATAATTTGTTTAAAAATAGACATACAGCACAGTCACAGTCGATTTCGGCCTTGAGTCTGTGCCGCCAAATTAACCCACACCCCTGATACATTTTGAAAAGTGGGAGGAAACCGGAGCCCCCTGAGAACACCCACGCAGACATGGGGAGAATGTACAAACTCCTTCCAGACAGCGTGGGATTTGAAGCCTGGTCCTGATTGCTGGAGCTGAAAAAGCTGAGCTAACCACTACACCAGCTGTCAGCCCTTTTGAGCCCTCCTCATGCACCTGATTGTTACCTTGTGTTCTAACCTCTTGTATTCATTTTGTTCTGTACTTTAAATAGTTGCCTTGTTGAGATGTCTTTTTGATCTGTACAGCACTTTGGTCAATGTGAGTTGTTTTAAATGTGCTATATAGATAAATAAATAAACTGAACTAAACTTGATAGAGGTATTTAAAATTATGAGGTACACAGATAGAGTAAATATAAGTAGGCTTTATCACTGAGGGACAGTGAGATACAAACCAGAGGATGTAGGTTAGCGGTGAATGGAAGGATTTTAGGGCAACATGAGAGGGAATGTCTCCCATAGAGAGTAGTGAGAGTGTAGGACAAGCTGCCAGCTGAAATGGTGAATGTGGGCTCTCTTTTAAGTAAAATTTAGACAAGTGCATGGATGGGAAAGGTAAGGAAGACTATGGGCTAGATGCAGGTCAGGTATGAAGCAGTTCAGAACAGACTAGAAATGCCAAAGGGCTTGTTTTCTGTGCTGTAATGCTCTGTGGTTCTATGGTTGTAATATTGTGAAAATGTAACTCTCCCGCTACAACAATCATGTTGCTTTTGAATCTCTCTATAATTTGTCTGCATAGCTCTCTCTCTCTCTCTCTCTCTGGTTATCGCAAGGCCGATAGCATAACACAATTAAAAGTGATTGCACTTTTTATATTTCTGATCTCTGCCTACACTGCATCAGTGGATGAGCTCACTTGTAGGTCCTACATGAGTGCAGCCATGGCATTCTTTCTGATTAGCAATGCAACTCCCCACCCCTTTCTATCTCATCTACATGAAAACCTCAAAACTCAGGACCATTGAGGTACCAATCCTGTCCCTCTTGCTGCCATGTCTCTCAAATGACCACATCATCATAATTCCAAGAACCAATTCATGCTCCAAGTTCATCTACCTCACTTACAATACTGTTTGGACTGAAATAAATGGTAAAGGTTCCATTATTGTTACATAATATTACAATTAGAATGTAATGTACTTGAAATTCTTTAACTTTGTGTATGGTAATGAAGACAAAGAGTCATCACTTTGTCCACTGCTGCTCACAGAAGTGAGGCCCCTGCAGGGATTGAACTTACTGGTTTAGAAGACCAGTGCTCTAATCACTGAGCTATCAGAGCTATGGACCAGCCCATCAATCTCACCATGTTCACTAACCTATTTCTTTCTGGCTTTTCTTTAAGACTTTTATACCACACCATCTACCATTCCCTCAACTCCTCCACTTGCTACTATGGTTCCCACTGCTCCCGTAACACTAGCAAATGCCTCCATGTGGATATTGGACTCCATCCAGTTCAGGTGCAAGCCCTCCCTCTTATGTCTCCTCTAGAAGAGACCCCAATGATCCATATATCTGAATCTCTCCCTCCTGCATCACCTCCTTAACCATGTATAAAACTGTACATTTTTCTATTGCTTGCCTGGCTGTCACCAGCGTGTCTTGAGGTAGTCTTTTTCTGAGACCATCAAAGATAAAGTTAATCTGATTCTCACTCCTCCTTCACCAAACTTCACCACCAAATGGGAGTTGGCAGTATATGTTACTTGCTTTTGTGTGGCCATGTTCAATGCCTAATCTCTTCCCAAAACACGAACCAGCTTGGAATTAAAATATATTCCAGGATGAACCAATGATCTCAGTCAATACTGCACTTTCAACACTTTGAGTGATGTGAGTATCACCACCAGCAGTCACCCTTCAGGTCATATATCTTCCCAATATATCATGCATCATTGCGTTGGCATGACCTTGTCAGAACCTGGAAGCTCCATCGCCCTGTTGAATGGAATGGTCCATGCAGGCAGCTCAGTACCAATATATCAAGGGAAATTAGAGAAGGAAGGTAAGCAGAACTCATGTAAACAAGATTACTCAAAGCATCTCAGACATTGTGTTCAGTTGGAAACATGACGATAAATTTGAAGATGAAACAAAATTTCTCTACTCGAACCAACAGGCACAACAGGAAATTTTCGACTGTCGGAGTGGTTGAGTCGAATGCTCAGTTGGAATAGTTAGGAGTAACAGAGGGATGAGTTTTCCTGGGTCACATGGCTTTCCTCCATCCTTGATTCACAAACCGAATGAAGCACATAATTATATTCCCCAGTGGGAGGTTACTTTGTACTCCTTATACAGAAATTAAAAGACACTTGACCTTTTTTCCCTCATCTGTTGACCTGCAAATAAAAAATACCTTTTGCTTTCCATCTAGTGGCACAACCATTGACCCATAAGTCCTATTTTTGTTCATTTGTCCTGTTGTGAATCTGTTCTTCTCATCTTTCCCACAGAGTCCTCCCTTACCACTGGATTGTGCAACCTGGTGAGGAGGTCACTTTGCAAGTATGCTTTAGTTCAGTGGTATGTGGGACATTTGACCAAACTCTGAACTTTGAACTCCTGGGAACACAAAGATGCTACAAGTTGTACTGCAGAGGAATTTGTATGTTCCCAACTATAAACCAGGATCCTAGGTAGGTTACAAGAGTGTTAAATGTGGAAAATCAAAGTGATAATTGCATGTTGTTCAATTTTGTAGCTCTTTTCATTGAAAAACTGTTGGAGATCTTTTGGCTGGGTACTCTGCCAAAGACCTCCACATGGAGCTCAGCAGAGGTACTCATGGCTGGAGAAACTCAGCAGGTCACCCAGAATCCATAGGAAATAAAGGGTAACCAATGTTTTGGCCTGAGCCCTTCATCAGGTATGTATTATGTGTTCCACTCAACCCCAGCAACTACAGGCTTTCTTGTTGGACTGAATACTCATGGAGTGGTTAGGTCTGATGTAGCATGAGGAGTATTCCCTTGATCTGAGTGGAAGGTCCATGAGAGGTTCAGCGAAGAGCTTGACAATTTTACAAGACTCACAAATAGGTGATTAATTTTAAATGTTCTTTTAAAATTTTCCAATAGTTTTTTATAAATTTCACAGTTTATTAACTTAGCATTTTAATATGTTTTGAAATGTTTAGAAGCTTTATGAAGTGTTTTAAAATCTCTTTATTCTTGGAAGGTTTTCTTAAATTGTAAATTTCATTTAAATAGCCTGTAATTTATTCATTTTGAATACTTTGAATATTTCTGTTATCATAGTCCTGAAGGACAAAATATCCACCTTCTGTGACAAAGTAGTCCATGGTATGGTAATTTCCCAGGCAGATTCCTTGAGCTGAAAAATGAGCACCTCCTAAAGGTGGTGTGTTCAGATCTTAGTCAACAGTAAGATGTGTGTTTGGAGAAATGGAGGGTTTGAGCCTCCTGGGATCAGTTCTCAAGGTGGAACTTGGGAGGTTTGTACCCAGACAGTCCCAGTCCCAATATTCTCAGAGAGTTGTTTATAAGGGTTACGTTTTGGAAAGGCAAATGTAAATAGGTCATATGCATTAAATGATAGGCTATTGAGATGTGCAGAGCAACAAAGGGATTTAGGAGTTGTGGTAAATAGTACCCTCAAGGCTGATACTCAGGTAGATGGTGTGGTGAAGAAGGCATTTGGAATGTTGGCCTTCATAAATCGGAGTATTGAATTCAAGAGTAGGGAGGTTATGATGAAATTGTACAAGGCATTGGTGAGGCCAAATTTGGAGTACTGTGTACAGTTTTGGTCATCAAATTATAGGAAAGATATAAACAAAATAGAGAGAGTGGAGAGAAGGTTCACGAGAATGTTGACAGGATTTCAAGGTTTGAGTTACAGGGAAAGGTTGTGCAGACTGGGGCTTTTTTCTCTGGAGCATAGAAGATTGAGAGGGGACTTGATAGAGGTGCTTAAGATTTTAAAAGGGACAGACAGAGTAAACGTGGATAGGCTTTTTCAATTAAGAGTGGGGGAGATTCAAACTAGAGGGCATGGTTTAAGATTGAAGGGGGAAAATTATAAGGGGAACATGAGGGGAAATTTCTTTACGCAAAGGGTGGTAGGGATGTGGAATGAGCTTCTGACAGACGTGGTCGAGGCAGGATCATTGGTTACATTTAAGGGAAGACTGGATAGTTACATGGATAGGAGAGGACTGGAGGGGTATGGACCAGGTGCTGGTCAGTGGGACTAGGATGGTGGGGATTTGTTACGGCATGGACTAGTAGGGCTGAACTGGCCTGTTCTGTGCTGTAAGTGGTTATATGGTTTTATGGTTATATGGGTTTAAACTATCTTCACCAGAGAAGTTAAAAAAAAATACTAAGCAATGGTACAGAAGGCAGAGATGCTTGAAAAGCAAAGGAACACAAATTAAGAGCATTTGGCAGACCTCAGTCCACAAGGAAGAGTGAACTTGATTCATTGTGGACATTAAAGGGATGTGGGGATAATGATGGAAAGTGGCATCATGACCTTGGTGGATCAAACTCAAAGGGTCAGATGGACCAGTCCTAATGCTGTAAATGGCAGGTACAAAACTAGATGACCATTTTCTGTTCTGGTACCTTTGACTGTGAGCCAAACCTGAAACACTCCAAAAGCACATGTACTTGGTCAGGCAGGAATAGTTGTAGCTACATGGAAGTCTGGCACTGACCTGGATCATTGAATTACTCCACTCTCAGTCCCTCATCCTCAAAAGCTGACTGTTATCATGGATCCTCTGCAAACTCCTGATGTTTTTCAAGAAGAATAATGACAGCTACTTAGTGCAGGCCCTGTGCTGAAGATTAATTGTGCCAACTGATGACCATTTCCTTAAAGGCACACACCCCAATCAGCCTGCCCCGGTTAGGTTTTGAAGTTAGTGATTGTGATCTAGTGGTATTAACGAGCATCAGAGCAGTGTAAAAGCTGGAATATTGCCACATGTTTGTAACAGGAACAGGAGTTGGTCATATTGCCTCTTAATTAAATTGATTTAACTTGATTAAATTATTGTTTTTCAGCTCCATCCTTTTCACTCATCTGCAAAACATTATCTCAGCCTTGCTAATATTCAATATAACTTTCTGAGGGAAAAAATTCTGAAGATTCACACAGTTTTAAGTCCGTAAGACAGGAGGAGAAATAGGCTATTCAGCCCATCAGGACTGCTCCATCATTTAGTCATAAGGTGATCCATTTTCCCATTCAGCCCCATTGCCTGGCCTTCTCCCCAGAACCTTTGATGCCCTGGCTAATCAAGAACCTATCAATCTCTGCCTTAAATACACCCAATGACCGCCTGTGGCAACAAATTTAACAGATTTACCACTCTTTGGCTAAAGAAATTCCTACACATCTCTGTTCTAAGCAAATACCTTTCAATTCTAGACACTGCCACCTTGGGAAACAGCCTTTCTACATCTACTCTGATTGTGCCTTTCAACATTCGAAAAGTTTCAATGAGATCCTTCCTCATTCTCCTAAATTCCAAATAATAAAGGTCAAGAACTGTTCCCTTTCATTCCCGGCATCATCCAAGTGAACCCACTTTGAATGACCTCCAATATATTTTCTTTTTAAAAAATTTTATTTTCCATTTGTGTCAAAACATATACAGTGTTTATCCATAACAAAAAATTATAAAATTGCGACACAACCATCTGCCTCCCCCACAAAAAAGTAGTAAAAAAAGAAAGAAAAGAAAAAGCCTGTCTAATAAACATATATCTTATAATTAATTAATTTCAATTTACATAAGTCTTAAACCATAACTAATTAGGGTGGGTTGGATGAAGGAGTGGCGGACGCTGCAGCTAAAGTCATAGCAATAAAATCCAAGTAGGGTTTCTAAATCTTAGCAAATTTTTCTGGTTGATTTTGTAAATTATACATTATTCTCTCTAATGGTATACAATTTATTAATTCCATTCGCCATTTATTCAATGCCACAATATCACCAGATTTCCATGTTACAGATTTCTTTGCTATGGCTATTGCTACACCAAAAAACTTCTTTTTGATAAATATCGAACTTTAATTGGGAAATATCTCCCAATAGAAATACTCTAGGATCCTTCAAAATTTGCACCTTCAAAACTTCTCTCAATTAAATACTTCCAGAACTTATCTACCTTTTCACATGGCCAGACTGCATGCAGGAAAGATCCTACTTCTTTATTACATCTAAAACATTGATCAGAACCATTCCAATGAAATTTATATGGAGTATAATATAACTGATGTAAAATCTTAAATTGTACCATTTGATATCTGACATTAATTGTATTAGTTACACTTTCATAGCACAATTTTGATCCTACATCGACTTGAATCTGTATATTGAAATCTTTTTCCCATCTAGGTTTAGATTTAAATGAATCCTTTTTCTGCATTGTCTTTTGTAATTTGATATCTCTCTTTGGCTTGGCTTCGCGGACGAAGATTTATGGAGGGGGTAAAAAAGTCCACGTCAGCTGCAGGCTCGTTTGTGGCTGACAAGTCCGATGCGGGACAGGCAGACACGATTGCAGCGGTTGCAGGGGAAAATTGGTTGGTTGGGGTTGGGTGTTGGGTTTTTCCTCCTTTGCCTTTTGTCAGTGAGGTGGGCTCTGCGGTCTTCTTCAAAGGAGGTTGCTGCCCGCCAAACTGTGAGGCGCCAAGATGCCCGGTTTGAGGCATTATCAGCCCACTGGCGGTGGTCAATGTGGCAGGCACCAAGAGATTTCTTTAGGCAGTCCTTGTACCTTTTCTTTGGTGCACCTCTGTCACGGTGGCCAGTGGAGAGCTCGCCATATAACATGATCTTGGGAAGGCGATG
Source organism: Narcine bancroftii (assembly GCF_036971445.1). NCBI lineage: Eukaryota > Metazoa > Chordata > Chondrichthyes > Torpediniformes > Narcinidae > Narcine > Narcine bancroftii. The sequence continues at coordinate 53,409,467 of NC_091478.1, read as the reverse complement.
GTCCTCCATTCTGGAGACGTGACCCATCCAGCGCAGCTGGATCTTCAGCAGCGTGGACTCGATGCTGTCGACCTCTGCCAAATTTGATATACATATTAGTAATAAATCTTTCAGTAAACATATCCATTATTATATATTTAAAAGAACTTTGTTCTGACAATTTAAAATTCCTCCCTAATTTTCTTTTTAAATATGATTTAAGTTGATAATAAGAAAAAATAGTATTATGTGGTATATTATACTTATCTTTCAATTGGTCAAAAGTCAAAAAACCAGATCCCAAAAAACAAGGCCTTATTTTTTTATTCCACAATTATACCAAATATCAAAATAACGATTATTAACCATAAAAGGAATGAAAGGATTTTGATTTTAGCCAACTGATAATTCTTTATTCCTCTTTCTACATGTTCTCCATTCCATATTTTTAAGTATATGGCTTCAAAACTGATGGATCAAGTTTTCCTTTTAATAACCCTTCGTGCCATTATAAAATGTGTTTAGAATTAATTTCTCCTATTTTACTCATTTCAATTTGCACCCATGCGATCTTTTAATCGGTCTGATAACAAGAGGACAAAAATCTAAGTTGAGCTGCTTTATAATAACTTTTAAAATTAGGCAATCGAAGTCCCCCTTGATCAAATTTCCATGTTAATTTTTCCAATGCCATCCAAGGCATTTTATCCCTCCAATTAAATCTTCTTACATTTTTATTTAAATCCTGAAAAAAACATTATTGGTACAAAAAAATTGAAAAGGTATTATATTCTAGGAAAGATATTCATCTTCACTCAAGTAATCCACATATTTTCTGAAACGAGGAGTGCAAAACAGTAATCCTTGTGAGGATTTCCTCTGGAAATGACACCAACATTGCATTTGCCTTCTTCATCATTGTCTCAACATACAGATTTGCCTTTAAGCTCTCCTGCATGAGGACTTCCACGTCCCTTTGTATCAGGATATTTTAAATTTTCACCCTGTGGTGAACTGCTGAACTGTATTGTATACCTGATTACCTGGCTCCGCCCCATCTTGTGACTGTACCTATGGCCCCTCCCTCTTTTGACCTTGTATAAAGCCTCTAATGCCCTGACCCTTCCCCAGAAAGCCCGGGTCACGGCACAGGGTGAGGTCCCTGTCCATTGTGAATAAAAGCCTGTAGATCAGTGACTCAGTCTTAGCCTCTCGAGTTATGGTGTCACACCCTATTAAAATATACAGTAAAACCACTGGGATCCGCCACCTATGGGGATTGGTAGAGCCAGATAAATGAATTTTCCGGTTGCTTGAGATTGCACGTTGTGTAGATTGGTGAATTAATCGAGGGGACAATTTTTTTTGCCAGTTGTTTGAGGCTGGCAGTTGCTTGAATTCCAGGTAACGGGAATTTTTATTTTTTTCTGCCAAAGTGCATGACCGTATACTTTCCTACATTATATTTCATTTACCACCTCTCTGCCCATTCTCCTAATCTGTCTCAGTCCTCCTGAATCCTCCCTGTTTCCTCTACACTACCTGCTTCTCCACCTATCTTTGCATCAACTGCAAATTTGACCATAAACTCTTTCATTCCATAATCCAAATCATGAATATACAACATAAGAAGAAGTGGCCTCAACACTGACACCTGTGGAACACCCCTAGCAACTGGCAGCCAATCAGAATATTCCAACTCTCTGCTTCCTGCACATCAGCCAATGCTATATCCACGCTGGTATGTGACCTGTTACACCGTGGGCTTTTATCTTGTAAAGTAGCCTCATGTGCTTATCAAAGACCTTCTGAAAATCCAAATACACAACATCCACTGCATCTCCCTTATCCAGCGAAGATATGAATAAGTTTGTCAAAGAAGAATTTCCCTTCAGGAAACCATGCTGGCTTTGGCCTCTCTTGTCATGTGCCTCCAAATACTCCATTACCTCATCTTTGACAATAGAGTCCACCATCTTCCCAACCACTGACATCAGGCTATAAGTTCCTTTCAGCTGCCTCCCTCCCTATTGAAACGTGGGGTGACATTTGCAATTTTCCAGTTCTCCGGAACTAGGTCAGAATTGTTTGATTCCTGAAAGATCAATGCCTCCACAATCTCTACTACTACCTCTTTCAGGACCTGAGATGCAATCCACCTGGTCCAGGAGATGTATCTACCCTGAGACCATTCAGCTTTCTGAGCACCCTTGAAATAGTAACTCCCTGGTACCCTTCAATATCCGGCATGGCTAATGTCTTCCACAGTGAAGACTAATGCAAAATGCTCATTTACCTCCTCTGCCATCTCTTGGTCTCCCATTATTATTTCTCCAGCACCTTTTCTTGTGGTTCGATATCGAATCACACCAATCTTTTACTTTTTATATACTTAAAGAAGGTTTTGGTATCCGCTTTGATATTATTTACATTCATACTTCACCTTTTTCCTCTTTACGTTTTATTGTTACCTTCTGTAAAAAAAGAATTCCCAATCTCTATCTTACCACTAATTTTTGTTTCCTTTTATGCCCTCTCTTTTGCTTTCACAATGGCTTTAACTTTCCCCATCAGCCACAGTTGTGACACCTTTCCATTCAGATATTTCCTCCTTTTTGGTTTATATTTATCATGTCCCTCCCCATTTCTTGCAAAATCTCCATCTATGCTGGTCTGCCATCTTACCAACTAGTGGCCCCTTCCAATTTACTTGGCCCAGTTCCTCTCTCATACCACTATAATCCCCTTCATTCCACTGACATTTCTGACTTTATGTTCTCCTTGTTAAATCTCAAATTGAACTCAGTCATATTATTATCACTTCTCCTTAATGGTTCCTTTCCTCTATGCTCTCTGATCACATCTGGTGCATTCCACAATACCCAAGGGTGTATACTTACTGCTGAGTGGAATGGCCACAGGAATACCCTGCACTGCCTGCCTGTCCCCTTTCCCTCTCCTGACTGCTACCCAGCTACCTTCCTCCTGCCTTCTATTTATAATTGCATTTCTGTTGTAACTCCTGTCTACCACCCGCTCAGCCTAATCTAACTCCAGCTCCAATTTCCTAACACGGTCTGCCAGATGCTGCAGTTTGGTGTGCTTCTTGCAGATGAAGTAGTCAGGGAGAGGTTTCCCTGACTATCCACATTATCCAAGAGGAGCATGTCTCTGCCTTGGCTACCATTCCCATTGTCTATTTAAGAGCAATTAATTTTTTTTAAGACATACAGCATGGTAACAGGCCATTTCAGCCCACGAGTTTGTGCCACCCAATTTAAACCCAATTAATGTATGTTTTGAATGGTGGGAGAAAACTGGAGCACCCAGAGGAAACCCACATAGACATGGAGAGAATGTCCAAACTCATTGCAGACGGTGGAGGATTTGAATCCTGGTCCTGATCGCTGGCACTATAAAGGAGTGGTGCTAACCGCTACACCAACTGTGCCACCCTATACATAAGAATAAGAAAAACCTGTCCTTGCGTTGCCTCAACTCCTGTGGTGGTACACTGATGGCCTACTGCAGGGGGAAACCTCTGTACCTGCAGGCATATACCACTCGCTTACTGCAGGGGGCAACCTCTGTACCTGCAGGAGTTTAAGGGGGACAGGACTACACCTGGCCAGCTGTCAATCAGTCAATCTGAATGGATCAAGCCCCACCCGGTCGGGTATCAATCACCCACCGGGATATAAGCCTGCGCTGGCCTCCGAATTCTCTCTCAGAGTTATTGCAGCTACAACCAGCCTGGCTCTGGGGAAGTCTTTGTGGATTAAAGCCTGTTATACAGTCTTTACCTGTGTGTCTGTTTCTGTCTAACAGCGCACCACAATTTAATCCACAAAAAGACTTTTTTCCACGGCTGCCATGGAAAAACTCCTGAGCGCAGGGAGTACCAGTTCCGCCGAGTTCCTTTTGGGGTCACGACAGGGTCTCCGTTTTCCAGCGGGAGATGGATCGCATGGTAGACCGGCACAGGCTGAAGGCGACATTCCTGTATCTGGATAACATCACTATCTGCAGCCGTGACCAGCAGGACCACGATGCCAATCTGGATAAATTCCTCCAAACGGCCGGGGTGCTGAACCTCACACAGCAAGGAGAAGTGTGTGTTCAGCACCACCCGCCTCGCCATTCTGGGGTACATCATGGCCCATGGGGTCATCTGCCCAGATCCAGAGAGGATGCGTCCATTAATGGAGCTACCTCCTCTCCCCACGCTGAAGGCCCTCTGCAGGTGCCTATTACTTGCAGTGGGTTCCTTGCTTTTCGGACAAGGACCGCCCACTGGCCCAAGCTACAACTTTTCCCCTCCCATCCGAGGTGCAGGCAGCCTTCATGTACATCAGGCAGTATATCGCAGGCCTTGGATGAGGACTCCCCCTTCCAGGTGGAGAGCGATGCCTCTAAGGTAGCCTTTGCCTCTACTCTCAACCCTCCATGGCTCCAAGCTAGGGAATTCCACCATTGAAAAAGAGGCCCAGGGGATTGTGGAAGCAGTCCACCTCTGGCACCACTTTCTGGCCGGCAGGAGATTCACCCTCCTCACCGACCAGTGGTCGTGGCATTTATGTTTAACACCGCCCACAAGAGCAAGATCAAGAACGACAAGATCTTGTGCTGGAGATTCAAGCTGGCAACCTACAGCTACGACATCCAGTACCGCCCAGGTAAGTTTAACGACTTCTCCGATGCCCTCTCTCGGACCTGTGCGACTATGCACGACGACAGGCTGCAAGCACTGCATAAGTCCCTCTGGCATCCGGGTGTCATCAGGTTGTATCACTTTATTAAGTCCCGGAACCTACCGTATACCATCAGAGACGTCAGGGATATGCCAGGTCTGCGTGGAGTGTAAACCCCATTTCTTCCACCCGCCCCAGGCCCATGTCGTAAAGGCCACTCGGCCCTTCAAGTGTCTCGGCATGGATTTTAAAGGGCCCCTGCCTTCCATGAACTGAAACGTCTACTTCCTCACGGTAGTGGATGAGTACTCACGCTTCCCTTTCACTTTTCCTTGCCTGGACACCTCCACGGCCACCATCATTAGGGCCCTGGAGCAGATCTTCACCATGTTTGGCTACCCCGCTTTCATCCACAGTGACTGGTGCTCTAGTTTTATGAGTGACGAGCTGCGCCAGTACCAGCTGGTGAGGGGCATCATGACTAGCAGCACGACTAGTTATAACCCGAGAGGCAATGGGCAGGTGGAACATGAAAATGCGGTGGTCTGGAGGGCAGTCTTCCTGGCACTCAAATTAAAAAGGGTGGTCTGTTGAATACTGGCAGGATGCCCTGCCCGAGGCACTCCATGCCATTAAGTCACTTCTGTGTTCTGCTACCAACAAGTCCCCTCATGTGAACATCTGTTCTCATTCCCCAGGAAGTCAGCGACTGGAATGTCCCTCCCAGCATGGCTTGCGTCCCTGGGACCGGTGCTCCTGCGTAAGCACGTGTGGGCACACAAGGCCAAACTCCTGGTTGATCAAGTTTTCCTCCTACATGCGAATCACAACTACAACTATGTTAGGTCCGGCAGTGGCAGGGAGGACACCGTCTCAACCAGGTGCCTGGCACCAGCAGAAGCACCCACCATTCCACAGCATCCTTCAACCCAGGACGACACCGACCAGGCATACATCCCCGTCCCCAGGGAGCTATGGGGTGCGCAGGACCTCATTGACCACCAGGGGCCAACTTCAGCCATGGGGATGAATCTGGCCCCCACCAATCCAATACGACTCTTACACGTCAACCTTGGACCCCTCAGCCACCCCTCTGCGTGGCACCACACCGGTCACTCAGACCCCTGCTGCCAGTCCCCCCTCTACTCCTCCAACCAGTGACCAAGAGCCAATCCTACAATGGTCACAGAGCCTCCGGCAGCAGCCGGATCGTCTCAATCTGTAAATAGTGTATTTTGTATAGTGGGTGCGATTCCTTGTTACTGCCAGGACAATTTTAAAGAAGGGGATGAATGTGGTGGTACACCACCTGCCAACAGCAGGGGAGCCACCTCTGTACCTGCAGGAGTGTAAGGGGACAGGACTACACCTGTCCGGCTGTCAATCAGTCGGCCTGAAGGGATCAAGCCCCACCCGGTCGGGTGTCATCACCCTCCGGGATATAAGCCTGTGCCGGCCTCCTGAGGCCTCTCAGAGTTTCTGCAGCTACAACCAGCCTGGCTCTGTGGAAGTCTTTGTGGATTAAAGCCTGTTGTACAGTCTTTACCTTGTGTGTGTCTGATTCTGGCTAACAGCGCACCACAACTCCTGAATCTTTTCCTTAGTCTCTACTCATGAAGCGTCACAAGCTAAAGCCTCAGAAACCGACTCCTACACTGGCTACTCTACATTGGCCACACTGCTTGTGTTAGCTATCGGTAAATGGAGGGAATGAAAAGGGCACCTATCTCTCCGCTGCTGTAACAGTCCTCTCTCGTACTCATCAACAGGAATGAAAAGGGCACCTATCGCGCTGCTTCTTAAAGACTTCTCCACTCCTGTAAATGTCTTCTCTCACAGTCCCCGATGAGAATGAAAAGGGCACCTACCTCCCCACTGTTTTTTAAAGGTTTCTCCGTTGCAGTAACAGTCCTTTCTCGCAGTCACCGACGGGAATGATAGAGCAGAAATTCCTCTTCAGGGTAACCACTTAAGTGACACCATGCCTCTGGTTCTAGTTCCAGGCCCAAAGAGAAACATCCTCACAGTATCCAGTCTGCCCATTCTCCTCAGAATGTGACCAGATACAAGAGGGAGAATGAAAACACCTGCAACACCATGAAACAAGCTGGCAGGGTCAAGAGGAAGCATTAATAGGATATTGTATAATAGGATATGTAACAATACAGAACAATAAAGGGCAGCATGGTTGACGTAACTGTTAGCGGAATGCCTTTACAGCACCAGCGATCGGATCCTGCGCTATCTGTAAGGTGTTTATACCTTCTCCACATATCTGTGTGGGTTTTTCTGGGGCTTCAGTTTCCTCCCACAGTTCTAAACTGATGGTGGTGGGGGGGGTTAATTAAGTGTAAATCAGGCGGCACGGACTTGTTGGCCGAAATGACCTGTTACTGTGCTGTATGTCTAAATTTAAAGAAGTTGGAACATTATGTGGCCAAATCTGCACTACTGTAACCTTTTCATTCAAGGAGAAAGATTTTTCAACTGGAGCTAGTTCAGAGGATAAAGGAATCACCTTCCAAGAGACTATTGACAAGGTTGGGCTTGTATAGGAAGGAAACTAAGGGTTACAGGAAGAAGGCAGGACAATGGGGTAAAAGGGATAGTTAAATCAGAAATAATAGAATGGCGGGGCAGACACGATGAGCCGAATATCTTGTGATGTTATGGTATAATTTCTAGTGTGTAGTCATCTCCTTGAACACCACATTTCAAATGTGGTTGCTGGGAATCCCTGCATGAGTTCATACCTGACTCATAATTGTATATATTTTCTAGGGTTGTCTTTCAGCATCGGATAAAGAAGGTGAAGCAGTCCGAGATTCCTTCAAAGAAATACATTATGAGCACAGGGGTGTTTCAGTTTGGACCATTGCTCTGTGGAATCACCAGGGAAAGGCAAGTATAGGCTCTTGTATTATGGCTGTCTGAGGATTCTGACAGAATTCACAAATCACTACCAAACATTTCAGAAGCAGAATAAAGTTCACTCTCACAGTACTCTCAGGAATTGATGCAAATTGTGGGAGGATTTCAGATTTCAGATACATTGTCAGAGTGCACACACGACATCACAAACCATTCTGAGATTCTTTTTCTGCAGAGGAGGCAGAATTACCACTTATTAGTAGTGCAAAAAATAAACTGTACACAGCTTAAACATGTCAAGAAATAAAGAACTGTAAATAGATAATGAATGTAAATAAACTGACTGTGCAATGCTGAGAGAACAAAGAAAATTAATAAAGTGCCCAAGTGCAAGTCCTTGAACGAGTCCCTGATTGAGTTTGTTGTTGAGTAGTATGATGGTGGAGGGGGAGCAGTTGTTCCTGAACCTGGTGGTGTGAGTCTTGTGGCACCCACACGTCTTTCCTGATAGCAGCAGTGAGAACAGAGGATGTGCTGGGTGGTGTGGATCCTTGATGATTGCTGCTGCTCTTTGAAGGCAGTGTTCCCTGTAGATAATCTCAATTGCCTGTGATGTCCTGGGCTGTGTCCATTGCATTTTGGAGGGCTTTACACTCAGAGATATTGGTATTCCCATACCAGACCGTGATGCAGCTGGTCAGAACAAATTTGCCAGGGTTTCTGGTGTCAAACCAAACCTCTGCAAACTTCTGAGGAGTTAGAGGCATTGACATGCTTTCTTCATGATATGTTGGGTCCAGGAAATATCCTCCAAGTTAGTAGCCGCTTTCAGGTGCATTCGCCGCCAAGAATGCGCCTGCAGAAGCGGACTCATACCTGTGGAATGGTCGTTCAGATGGCAGCGCTAAAAGCACAACACTGGCCACCTGAAAGGGACAGCTGCACGGGAGGCACCTCAGAATGCACTCTGGCTCCTGTCCCTTCGGGACATTAGGGCTGATCACTGGATTGTATACCTCTGGGTTTTCTTTCTTGAAGTCAACAATAAGTTCCTTAGTTTTGGTAACATTGAGTGCGAGGTTGTTGTTGGTGCACCATTTAGCCGAGTTTTAATCTCTTTCCTGTATGCTGACACATCCCCTTCCTTTATACAACCCACTACCGTGAAATTTGTCAGCAAATTTGTAGATGATGTTATTGTCGTACCGAGCCACACAGTCACAGGGGTAAAGTGAGTAGAGCAGGGGGCTAAGAACACATCCCTGTCGTGCTCTGGTACTAATGGAGGTTGTGGAGGAGATGTTCTTATTGAAGTTAAATTAATTAGATTGTAAATTTTTGGTTTGTACTTTCTTCACATTTTGAATAATGGGGCAACATCAATGGCCTTCCCAGCCCCTGGCTTTACTCCTGTAGTCAGTTAGATCCTGGGATTTTCAGATGATGATGTGTATTCTTGTAAATCGTTGAGACCCATGATCTTCCACTGAGCAGAAATCAGAGGAGTTATGCATTTGTCTTCAGATTCCTCCACTGAGGAACATTTGCCTCTAAGTAGTTTCCTTTCAATGCCTGTGCCAGCTTGCAGACTAATTGTATGTTACAAAGCCTTTCCTTTTACATTGTGAATGCTGTGGCAATGCCATTAGTGATACAGATCTTTTAATTTTGAGTGGGCGATAAAATTGAGGTCCAAGTTGCACCTCACTGATGTATAGGTGGACAACAAGGAGCTGAAAAAATACTCCAGGCTAAAGCACTCTCAGCAGATTAAAGGGAAGGGGGTTATTTTTTGGTCACTCATTAAAACTATCCGTAGTAATCTGAGAAAGATTTAGCATGGAACAGACCCTAAGCCCACTGAGTCAGTGCTAACTCGTTAGGTTGTTTCACACTGAGATCCCAGTAAATTGATGCATCAACAACCCATGTTGCAAGCCGGGTCGGGTTAGAGCATTCACACTGAACCAAGAAAAGCCAGTTCAGTGCGACCTTTTACACAGCAACAGTGCAAAAGGGGGTGGGACGTGTAGCATTACAGCTTCGGCCTCCAGTGTGATGTAAAACATATGTGTTGAGCATTCTACTTCCCACCGCCCTTCTCCCCTCCAACAACCAGCCACCAGCTGGAATTTGATGTAAAAATAATTAATGTAACACAGGGGCATAGCCAGGATCTAAAGTCAGGGGGGCAGTGAGCACTTAAAGAAAGTGCTGATGGGGCTGTCAAAGAGCGGCTGGTGGGGCTGTCAGCTCCACCGGCTACAAGCTGACAACCCTGCTGGCCACCCTGTGCAATGGTGTCACTAGGGTTGGAGCCACCCAGAGCAGTAACTCACAGCAGTTGCTGAGATGAGCAGTGGGGGAGGTGAGGGGAAGGTGCCGGTGGCGAAGGGAGGGAGGGGGTTTTCCTTCATTCCCTTCCTTCCCTCCTTCATTCCATCATTTCATTCCCTCCTTTCTTTTTTGTAAACTTGGCACTAGAGCGTGCCACTCATTAGACTGGTCCTCAGTAGGGCGCTTCTCACCATCTTCTGAACACATGAAAAAAAACAATTAGATCTGAATAAATTTGATTCTCCAATTTACTGCAGAACAATTTAACATTCTTGAACTGTATAAACTTACATAACTGCATGTTCACAATGCTTCTGTGTTTTTTCTACATATTTTCAATGAAAAAACACACAAACTCCCTTAAAACACACTCCAGCTGAGATCCAATCAACATGAGGCGATTGTATATATTGTATAAATTAGAGCGAATTGAATTCCCATTCTTTGCTCATTCCTATTCAGGGTCTCAAATGCTTCCTAATTTAAAATAAGAGAGCCTGTTTGGTGCCCATCTCATTTTTATTTCTTTTTATTCAGTTGGGAATACTTGAACACCAATTTCTACTCTTATTTAAAGTAGATTGCCATTCCCCAGAATGACCTGTGCAATGTGATGCAGAATTCAGTCCGAGACATTTGTAAAATGCAGAGCCAAGGGGCGTCACTATGGTTGGAATAACCCAGTGTGTTAATTTATGGCGGCACCTAGTGCCAGCAAGGGGGGAGCAGAATGGTGGGATCGGTGTGGGGGCTGGTAACGGACTGTGGTTGGAGAGTGAGGCAGCGGGATTGGTGTGGAGGCTAGTGGTGGACTGTCAGGGAGAGAGTGGGGCAGAGGAATCAGTGTGGAGACTGGTCGTGGTCTGTCGGAGAGCAGCGATTGGTCACAGTCCTCTCCCCTGCCTTTGCGAGAGACAGGCCACATGTATTCATTGTCATCCAGATGTCACAGCCTATGTCTGTACTGGGATGAAAATGACCTTGCCTACCATGTTGGTCCTGAGGTGAAATGGTAAAAAGCCAATTAAATACCGGTGTGAGGGGCAGCATGAAAACACCAATTGACACTGATCCCTCTTTATTTATTTACCATTAGATTCTAACACTTATCTCCAAGCCAGCAGCAATCCAAAGTGGCGAATAAACCCATTAATCCACACACCTGTTGGATTTGGGGTAAACTGGAAAACATAGAGGGAATCCACATAGTCGCAGGGAAGATGTGCAAACCTCCACACGAGAGAGCATCTGAACTTGTATCTTTAGTGTTGTGGGGCTGTCAGAGCAGATGGTTCTTCAGTGGTGCCTGGTGTAGGTGGACTTCAGTAGTGCAGGTGAACTTCAGTGGTGCAGGTGGTCTTCAGTGGCGCCTGGTTCAGGTGGACCTTAGTGGCACCTGATGTAGCTGGACTTCAGTGGCACCTGGTGTAGGTGGATTTCAGTGGCACCTGGTGTAGGTGGACGTCAATATCTCCTGTTGTAGCTGGACTTCAGTGGCACCTGGTGTAGGTGGACTTCAGTGGTACTTTGTGTGAGTGGATTTCAGTGGCACCTGGCGAAGATGGACTTCAATGGCGCCTGGTGCAGGTGGACCAGTGGCACCTGGTGTAGGTGGACGTCAATATCTCCTGTTGTAGCTGGACTTCAGTGGCACCTGGTGTAGGTGGACTTCAGTGGTACTTTGTGTGAGTGGATTTCAGTGGCACCTGGTGCAGGTGGACTTCAATGGCACCTGGTGCAGGTGGACTTCAGTGGCACCTGGTGCACGTGGACTTCAGTTGTTCCTGGTACAGGTGGACATAGTGGCACCTGGTGTAGGTGGACTTCAGTGGTACTTTGTGTGAGTGGATTTCAGTGGCACCTGGTGCAGGTGGACTTCAGTGGCACCTGGTGCACGTGGACTTCAGTTGTTCCTGGTACAGGTGGACATAGTGGCACCTGGTGCAGGTGGACAGGAGATGTCAGGGAGCTGGAGGATGGGTAATGATGACAGAGGCTAGAAGACTGTAGAGAGGTCAGGGACTGGAGGTTGGATAATGGTGATGTGTCTGGAGAGGAGTGCAGGGATGTCAGAGACTGGAGGAATGTAGTGATGTCAGGGACTGGAGGATGGGTAAAAGTGACAGAGTGCTGGAGGCAAGTAGAAGGTTGGTGCATGGAGGATAGGTAATGGTGACGGGGCTGGAGAGGAATGCAGAGATTGTCATGGGTTGTAGGACAGGTAATGGTGACAGGGATACTCAGGAGGCTGTGGAAGTATTTGAAATCAAAGATGAGAACTGCAAGGCAGGGATCAGAGAGAGTGATGGTGTGGATAGTCAGGGTTTTGCTGGGCTTAGATCTGTGTGGTGGGGGCAACTTAGGACAGTGTTGGAGCACACCATCCAGCACACCTTATCTATGACCCACCACCATCAAGAAGGAGGTACAGGAGCATTAAAACCAGGACTGCCATACTGGAAAATCGCTTAATCCTACAGGCTGTGTGATTGAACAGTTTCCAGTAATTGAGTAAATCATTCCAAATATTGTTATATATTTATATATTTTTTAAAAATTTATATCAATATGTATTCATGTGATTATTATGTGCTGTGTATTGCGGTGTTTGTGTATACACCATGGTCTGGAGATACAGCACTTCTTCTGGTTATAAATATGCAGTCAGGTGATAATAAACGTGGACTTGAATTTGAACTAGAGGCAGTAAATGAGCTGAGCCAGGGACAAAAACAAGGAGTGAAAGAGAGGCAGAAGCATGCAAATGGTTTGATATTGTAGTCAAGGAGATGCCGTAGATGAGTCTCTGCTGAGCTTTGGACTGTTCCCACTGGGGACAGTGGAGTACATTTGTGGGGGAAATCATTCCAGTACAATTAAAATAATTAATTACTAATTTTGGTTTCAGTATTTCAGAGTTTAGTTGGCATCTAAGAAAATTCAACATTTTCAATTCTTGAATCCTCTCATGCCTTTCAAAGTTTCTTCTTCCTCCAGCTTTCAGACTGGAAGCTCTTTAAAATCCATGTTATTTCATGTCTAACCAAATAGTACACTCTTTCTCAATAGAAATTCTTCTCAATCCTCTTCCTCTGGCACTGGAATAAGTGATTTGCAATCTTCATTGATGTCAGTCCCTTTCTTCAACCATTTTTGCCCTCTCTTTCAACTTAATGCCATACTTCCAGACTATAACTTCCTATGTTTTTTCTTGCCCAGCTGGTAAATCCCCCCTGGTCTAGAAATTATGTTTCTGTCAATTCTGGTCAATCTGCTTTGCTCCCTCAACACTCAATTTGTCCAAATTCAGCATATGATCATGTTCTGGAGACACCCTTGACCACATCTGTCCATTGTACTTGTAAACTCACATTGAACATTGACATCAAAGTTTCTTTGTGGGAATCAGTGTTAACAGATTTTCCAAGCAATTCCTTCTCGCTTTATTAGGTCTCTTCCACACAAAACAGCCCAATCTGTCCACTATCATCACTGTCCTGAGTTTACCAATGACCAGAAACCTGTGATGGAGTATTCTTTACCTTTCTGCACAGGTGCTACTCCATCAACACACAAGACGCTTGGCCTCATCCACAATCCTGTGTCCTATATAACCATATAACCATATAACCACTTACAGCACAGAACAGGCCAGTTCGGCCCTACTAGTCCATGCCGTAGCAAATCCCCACCCTCCTAGTCCCAGTGACCAGCACCCGGTCCATACCCCTCTAGTCCCTCCTATCCATGTAACGATCCAGTCTTTCCTTAAATGTAACCAATGATACCGCCTCGACCACGTCTGCCGGAAGCTCATTCCACATCCCCACCACCCTCTGCGTAAAGAAATTTCCCCTCATGTTCCCCTTATAATTTTCCCCCTTCAATCTTAAACCATGTCCTCTAGTTTGAATCTCCCCCTTTCTTAATTGAAAAAGCCTATCCACATTTACTCTGTCTGCCCTTTTAAAATGTTAAACACCTCTATCAAGTTCCCTCTCAATCTTCTACACTCCAGAGAAAAAAGCCCCAGTCTGCATAACCTTTCCCTGTAACTCAGACCCTGAAATCCTGTCAACATTCTTGTGAACCTACTCTGCACTCTTTCTATTTTGTTTATATCTTTCCTATAATTTGGTGACCAAAACTGTACACAGTACTCCAAATTTGGCCTCACCAATGCCTTGTACAATTTCATCATAACCTCCCTACTCTTGAATTCAATACTCCGATTTATGAAGGCCAACATTCCAAATGCCTTCTTCACCACACCATCTACATGAGTATCAGCCTTGAGAGTACTATTTACCATAACTCCTAAATCCCTTTGTTGCTCTGCACTCCTCAAATGTCTACCATTCAATGTATATGACCTATTTAAATTTGCCTTTCCAAAATGTAGCACCTCACATTTATCTGTATTAAATTCCATCAGCCATTTCTCAGCCCACACCTCCAGCCTTCCTAAATCACCTTTTAATCTATGGGAATCTACCTCACTGTCCACAACACCACCAATCTTTGTGTCATCCGCAAACTTGCTTATCCAATTCTCCACCCCTACATCCAGATCGTTAATATATATAACAAATAATAGTGGACCCAGGACCGAACCCTGAGGAACTCCACTAGTCACCAGCCTCCAATTGGACAATCAATTTTCTACCACTACTCTCTGACACCTCCCATCCAACCACTGCTGAATCCATTTCACTACCTCTTTATTTATACCTAATGCCTCCACCTTTTTTCCTAACCTCCTGTGGGGAACTTTGTCAAAAGCTTTACTAAAGTCCAAATAGACAACATCCACAGCTTTCTCTTCAACCTTTTTGTAACCCCCTCGAAGAACTCAATCAGGTTTGTCAAGCATGATCTACCCCTGACAAAACCATGCTGATTACTCCCTATCAATCCCTGTACCTCCAAAAATTTGTAAATAGCATCCCTCAGAACACTTTCCATCAACTTTCCCACCACAGACGTCAGACTTACAGGCCTATAATTCCCAGGTTTGCATTTGGACCCTTTCTTAAACAGAGGAACCACATGCCACCACATGCCACCCTCCAATCTTTGGCTCCACCCCCGTGGCCAGTGACATCCTAAATATCTCTGATAATGGCCCCACTAACTGTCCACTAGCCTCCCTGAGTGTCCTAGGGAATATTTTGTCCGGTCCGGGAGATTTATCCACCTTTATATTTTTTAACACAGCCATCACTACCTCCTTGGTTATCCTTATATGCTTCATGACCTCCCCACTATTTTTCTTTACTTCAACTGGTTCAACATTTTTTTTCCCTAGTGAATACCAAGGCAAAGAAATCATTCAAAATTTCCCCCATTTCCTCAGACTTCTCACTCAGTCTACCCTCGCTATCTACAAGGGGTCCAATTTTATCTCTCACTAATCTTTTACTTTTAATGTACTTATAGAAACCCTTTGGATTTATTTTTACTCTGTCAGCCAAAGCCTCTTCATGCCATTTTTTGGCCTTTCTAATTTCTTTCTTAAGATTCCTTCTACACTCCTTGTAGTCCTCTTTCAACTTCTCAGCTCCCTGCTCTTTATACCTCTTGTACACCTCCCTTTTTCTCCTAACCAAATTTCCAATATTCCTCAAAAACCAAGCCTCCCTATGACTTCCAGCCTTTCTTTTGATCCACACTGGGACATAACTACTCTGTACCCTCAAAATTTCTTTTTTGAATATCCTCCATTTTTCATTAACATCCTTAGCTGAAAATATCCTGTCCCACTCAATGCTCCCAAAGTCCCTTCTTATTCCTTCGAAATTTGCTCTTTTCCAATCCAGAACCTCAACTTTAGGCCTCTCCTTGCTCTTTCCTAAAACTACCAGAATTATGATCACTAGACCCAATTGGTTCTCCAACATTAATGTCCGCTACCTGACCTAGCTCGTTCCTTAACAGGAGATCCAGTATTACACCGTTCCGAGTCGGTTCTTCTACTAACTGATTTAGAAAACAATCCTGAGCACATTTAACGAACTCCACCCCAACCAGCCCTCTAGCCGTATGGGTATCCCAATCAATGTGTGGGAAGTTAAAATCTCCCATGATCACTACCTTATGATTTTCACACATATACGTTATCTCCCTACAAATTTGTTCCTCTAATTTTCTTGGCCCATTTGAACCTAATCCTCCAAAGTAAACCTTCACTCCCTATCCCACCATGCTATGTACAATATGCAGCATGGTAGCAAGTCTACCTCCACAGTTTCTTCCCAAACTGGACCTTTCAGACCTGTGTTTCTCTTAAAGTCACACACCATGACTTGAAAATATATGTCAGATTTTTCATTGCTACTGGAACTAACATTAAAAAAACACCACCATTGAAGCACCTTCTCTTCATGTATGGCAATCGTTCAACAAGATGTCTCAACACCATCTTCTTAAAGTCAAGAGTAAAACAGGGAAGTCTGTAGACATGGTGGTTGAAGTAAAAACACAAAGATGGAGAAACTCAGCAGGTCAAATGGTATCCTTCATACTGATCAGCAAAGATAAAGATGCATAACCATTGTTTCGGGTTTGAGTCCTTCATTAAGCTATGACAAAATGTAGGCAGGTACCCGAACAAAATGGTGGGGGGGAAGAAGCAATAGGTGGATAAGGGAAGGAGAGCACACCAGGGGGAGAGGAGATGGAGAGGAAAGGAGGTGGAGAGCTGGAGGAATGGCAGAGGGATGGGGAAGGAAGGGAGAATGGGGAGTGGGCTGGCAGAAACCGGAGAAATCAATGTTAATGCCATCTGGTTGGAGAAGGCCCAGACAGAAAATTAGATGTTGCTCCTCCAATTTATGGGTGGTTTTTGTACATAAGGACAGACATATCAGCATGGATATGGGGCTCAGAAATGAAATGGTTGGCCACAGGGAGATCCTTCTCACTGATGCAGACAGAGCAAAGATGATCAGCAAAGCAATCTCCCAGTCGGCATCCAGTCTCTCCGATGTTGAGAAGGTCAGAACAGGAGCACTGGATACAGTAGATGACCCCTTCAGAATCACAAGTGAAGTGTTGCCTCACTCAGAAGTACTGTTTTGGGCCCCAAATGGTGGTGAAGAAGGAGGTGTAGGCATAAGTGTGGCTGCAGGGGAAAATGTCAAGTGGGCGATTAATGGGAAGAGATGAGTGGATGAGGGAATCATGGAGGGAGTGGTCCTTATGGAAGGTAGAGAGAGAGGAGATCTGTTTTAAAATGTTTGTATGTGACCTACACTAAAAATCCTTTCCCAATTTATCTCCCAAAAATATATCTATAATCTATCACATACCCCCGGTACATTTTGAACAGTGGGAGGAATCCAGAGTCCATGGGGAAACCTACGTAGACATGGGGAGAACGTACCAACTCATTACAGACAGTGTGGTATTCGAACCCCAGTCCCGATTGCTAGTATTGTAATGGTGTTGCACTAACCGCTTCGCCAACCGAGTTACCCACGATCTATAATCCAGTTCTCTTCTGGTCTGATATACACCCCCGCATTTAACCTTTCCCGCAGAGGAGCCTGTGCTTACAATTGTTTTGGTTCAAACTCTGGAATTCCTTCCTGAAATTTGGGTGGCACGGTTGGCGTAGCATTTAGCACAAAGCCTTTACATCATCAGCGATCAGGACAGGGGTTTAAATCCCACACTGCCTGTAAGGAATTTGTTTGTTCTCCCCATGTCTGCATGGGTTTTCCCCGGGGGTTCCAGTTTCCTCCCACCATTTAAAATGTACTAGGAGTGCAGGTTAATTGGGTGTAAATTGGGCGGCACAGGCTCATGGGCTGAAATGGCCTGTTACCATGCTGTATGTCTAAATTAAAAAAAAATAAATATTACACTTTTCTTCCCTACTAATAAAATTCTTTCTAAAAATTTACCTCTATGGCAAATGATAGAGTTATACAGCACAGAAATCTTCGTCCGCGAAGCCAAGCCAAAGACAGCACAGAAACAGACCCTTTGGCCTAACTCATACATGTCAACCAAGATGGAGTCACACAGAGTGGAGACGGGCCCTTCTGGCAAATCTGTGCACGCTGACCAAAATGAGCCACCCACACTTGTCCCACTGCCTGCATTTGGCCCATATCCCTCTAAGTCTTTACAATTAATGTACCTAGTATTCGGCATCTATGGGGGATTGGTAAATGCCGGATAAATGAGTTTTCCAGTTGATTGAGACTCACTCTTACAATGCCCAACTAATACACCTGCATTAAGAATAAACAGTTTAAAAGACAAAAATACCACATTTACACTGAACAAACTTTACTTATATGAATATATAAAACATTAAAGAATTTTACTTTATTTTCAGTTACATTCTCTCAAAAATTTTAACTGTCGTTGCATCTGCTGATTCCTCCCCCTCCTTGGAGCCGCCTGAAAGACAAACAATAGCATTATATATAATTAATCCCCCTCCACCAAGTTTACAGATAAAGCCTTACTAATACACTGAATAATATACTAATTAAGATAAAGATTCTTAGTAAGCAAGGATAAGGAGACACTTTAGGAGAGTCACCCCAATGGCGATCGGCATTAATCTGCTCTTCATCCTGGGCAACACCAACTTTATTCAAACTGCTGCCGTGAACAAAGCACGAGCAAGCCACTCTGCTGGCTGACTATTTCTTCCCATCTTCATCAAAGATTTATGTTTGATTCAGAGAACATTTACTTTTAAACTTTTATTTAAATCTGTATGAATCGTATTTATTTATTTTCCTCCTTATTTTGCCACTTGCTTGAGGTCGCCAGTTGCTTGAATAACGGGTTTTACTGTACTATGTACCCGTAATCTTAGACCCCTCTTCTCTACAACACTCCCCAGATCCGTACCATTCACTGTTGGCCCTCCCCACTTCACACCTCACAAAATGCAACACCTCTCATTTCTCAGTCTTAAATTCAATCAGCCATTCCTCTGCTAATCCTGCCTAATTGATCAAGATCCTGCTTCAATCTTTGGCAACTGACTTCACTATCTACAAGACCTCCAGTTGACCCTTCCCCCTTTGAACCTTTCCTAACCATGTGCTTCCACACCTCTACCATCTCCTCTTGCAGCTCATCCCATATACAATGAATCTCTGTGTGTAAAGCCAGCTTTAAAATATGCCTTTAAGCTGGAAAGGGAGCAGAAGAGATTCATGAGGATGTTATCAGGTCTGGAGAGCTTGAGTTGTCCCAGGGTGGGGGAGTCTAAAACTAGAGGACATCAATATAAGGTGAAAGGGGAAAGATATAAAGGGCATCTTAGGGTCATTTTTCATGCAGAGGATAGTAGGACCATGAAACCAGCTACCAGAAGAAATGGTAGAGGGGAGTATAATGTCAATATTTAAAAGATTTTGGACAAGTGCATGGTTAGGAAAGGTTTAAAGGGATATGGACTAAACACAGGCAGATGAGTCTTACTCAGCATGGCAACTTGGTCAGAATGGATGAGTTGAGCTGTTTCTGTTCTGTCCTGTGAAGATTGCTAAGAACATTTCCTCCACAATCTCCATCTGGGCCAGAGCACCACAGGGCTGAGTTCTTAGCCCCCTGCTCTACTCACTTTACACCTACGACTGTGTGGTCAACACCACCATCTACAAATCTGCTGATGATACCATGGTAGGGGGTTCTATAAAGGATGGGGATGAGTCAGCATATTTGAAAGAGATTGAAAACCTGGCTGAATGGTGCACCAACAACAATTTTGCACTTAACATCACCAAAACTAAGGAGCTGATTGTTGACTTCAGGAAAGAAAAGCCAGTTGTATACAATCTCGTGATCATTGGGGGATCAGAGGTGAAGAGGGTGAGCAAATTTAAGTTCTTGGGAGTCACTATCTTGGAGGATCTTTCCTGGACCCAACACACCAACTGCAACATGAAGAAAGCACATTAGCGCCTTTACTTCCTCAGGAGTTTGCAGAGGTTTGGCTTGACACCAGAAACCCAGGCAAATTTCTACAGAGATGTGGTAGAAAGTGCACTGACTGGCTGCATCATGGTCTGGTATGGGGTCACCAATAGCCCTGAGCTTAAAGGCTCTGAACACAGCCCAGGACATAACAGGCAAAATCCTCCCTATTACTGAGTACATCAACAGGGAACACTGCCATCAGAGAGCAGCAGTGACCATCAAATCCCCACACCACCCAGCACACACTCTGTTCTCACTGCTGCCATCAGGAATGAGGTCTTGGTGCCACAAGGCTCACACCACCAAGTTCAGGAACAGCTGCTACCCCTCTGCCATCAGATTTCTCAATGACAAACTCAATCAGGGACTCATTTAAGGACTCTTGCTTCAGAATTAGAATTTTAGTGTTTTGCAGCAGCCTCAAAAAGCAAACATTCATATTATTACAACACTAATATAAAACATAAAAATCTTTGGCTTGGCTTCGCGGACGAAGATTTATGGAGGGGTAAATGTCCACGTCAGCTGCAGGCTCGTTTGTGGCTGACTAGTCCAATGCGGGACAGGCAGACACGGTTGCAGCGGTTGCAGGGGAAAATTGGTGGGTTGGGGTTGGGTATTGGGTTTTTCCTCCTTTGTCTTTTGTCAGTGAGGTGGGCTCTGCGGTCTTCTTCAAAGGAGGTTGCTGCCCACCGAACTGTGAGGCGCCAAGATGCACGGTTTGAGGCGATATCAGCCCACTGGCGGTGGTCAATGTGGCAGGCACCAAGAGATTTCTTTAGGCAGTCCTTGTACCTCTTCTTTGGTGCACCTCTGTCACAGTGGCCAGTGGAGAGCTCGCCATATAACACAATCTTGGGAAGGCGATGGTCCTCCATTCTGGAGACGTGACCTACCCAGCGCAGTTGGGTCTTCAGCAGCGTGGATTTGATGCTGTCGGCCTCTGCCATCTCGAGTACTTCGATGTTAGGGATGAAGTCACACCAATGGATGTTGAGGATGGAGCGGAGACAACACTGGTGGAAGCGTTCTAGGAGCCGTAGGTGGTGCCGGTAGAGGACCCATGATTCAGAGCCGAACAGCAGTGTGGGTATGACAACGGCTCTGTATACGCTTATCTTTGTGAGGTTTTCAGTTGGTTGTTTTTCCAGACTCTTATAATAGTGCACAAAATGTCGAAGTGAGGCAGTGTCTTTGGTTCATTGATTATTCAGGAATCTGACAGCAGCGGGGAAAAAGCTGTCCTTGTGCTGCCAAGTGCTCATCTTTAGGCTCCTGTACCTTTTCCTCGATGGAAGCAAAGTGAAGAGGACAGGGCCTGGGTGGCATGACGTGCACTTTATAACATTTGTTATGTTTACATTTCTTTTATTTGTTTACATGTTCATGCTGTGTACAGTTTTTTTTGCACTACCAACTTGTGGTAATTTTGCCGTGCCCACAGAGAAAGGAACCTCAGGGCATTATGTGATGTCCTGTATGTACTCTGACAATAAATCTAAAATCTGACTCTTTGACCATGGCTTTAGTCACCTATCCTGGCACCCATCTCTGAAGTTTGGTGTTACATTTTGTTTGATATCCCCCTGGGATACCTTGTTCCACGAGGGAGGGGTTGAATGGCCTGACAGCCCTGGATCTCTGAGCTTGCAGACAAGGAACATCACTGAAGGTAAGTGCATGTCTGGAACCTTTGGGAGAAGTAGCACAAAATAAGCAATATATGTCCCAATTCATTGCCTTGGGATTGTAATGAAATGTTTTTGATTAAAGGTACAAGGAGGGCCAATATCCAAAAAACAAGGAGATTATCAAAATCATGAACACCTCATCAATGGAAGCTGAAGTGTCTTTCAGTTATCAACATGATGTGAAAGCTGCCACCTATCTTGTGGATCCACCAAGTGTGACGCTTGCAGCTTATCAAGCAAAGGTACGTATGCAGAGTTCACCATGACTGGGATGATGTCATCCTCAAACATAGCTGCCCTTGCTACAGACTTCAAATTGCATTATGAAACTCTGCAACTGCATTTATCTTGTATATTTCTCAGGGCCCCATGCAAGTAAATATTTTGAGTAAACTGTGATTATTTTTTATGGGGCATCAATGCAGAAATTTAATGGATTATAATGAAAACATTGTTTGGAAGATTTGATTTTTGGTGGATGAGGAAAGGCAGGACAAGTTCTGATTGGATGGTTGAGTGAACAAATACAGCTCCATTGATGGTGTAAGAGAGGGTACGAAATGGATATTTACTGTTCTCTTCAGTGCTACTGCAGAGTAAGGATTTGGTGATGCCATGTGATGATGTTGTGGAGTCTCGAAATTATGTTTTTGATGGGGTGGTGATGACCAGTGTAGATTTTTGTAAAATCATCCTTGCACCATAGTATAATTTTTCTCAGTTAGCATCCATGGGGTCGATGACCTTTTGGTTGGTGGTGGTGTCTCATGGACTGTGGGAATTGTTCATGAAGATGTAAACTATAATGCAGATGAAGTCAGTAAGCTTACAGAGTGGACTAACAATGTGAATCTCAAAAGGTTTATGCAGAGAGCTGGACAGTGTTTGGAAGTGTTTGCAGGCAAACATGGGTTAGTGAGCTGGGGTAGTATTAATAGAGTTCATTGCAGACTTTTCTTGGTATTAGTTTGATATACCTAATGAAGGGCTCAGGCCTGAAATGTTGGTTACTCTTTACTTCCAATGGATGCTGTGTGACCTGCTGAGTTTCTCCAGCACATTTATGAATTGCAGCTTGAGTACAATGTTGAGGGGCAAGTTGAGGAAATAGTTTAATGTTTTAATGTGTACACATTGACTCAATAATTTAGATATGGAAGAATGAAAGTGAGGTTGCAGGATAGATACTTGTTGCTGTTAATGAGAAGATAGTGTGGACTGTTACGAGCCCAGAGGACTCCAAAACCAAGCAACAATAAATATTCACCAAGACAAATGGTTATTTAAACAAAATTTGCCTTTAATTATCTTTAAAGTTCACCAGACTTTGGTGCTTGAAAGGTAAATGGTTACCGCTCAGGAAGGGTTTTGTCAGTTTTCAGAGAGCGATTTGTTGTTCCTTTTTAATCAGCCACTTCAGTCTTACTGATGAAACTTGCCCCTTCAAGGTTCTCCAGATGATAACCTCTTTCTTTTACATCACCACAGAGTTCCTTATTGTTTCACTTATTCCAAGTAAAACATTAGGCAGCCAGTCCTCTCCTCTTGCATGAACCACAAGGGCTTTGACCAGGCTGAACTAAGAACTCACAACCTGCCTTGTAAATAGGGTTTCCATAAGCTTTCCAGCTTGTCCTGCTACAGTCCCAGCTGCTGTTACTGACTGTACCACTGTAGAACTGATCTCTCTCTCTGTCTCTCTCTCTCTCTCTCTCTGAGAGAAAAATTCTGTTTGACTCTTTCTGCTTGCAAAAGCACATGACCCTCCTAGAACAGCAAGTTCCCCTCCAGACTGTCTGCGGCTCTGACAAGCCCTTTCCTCTGTTGCCTTTTCTTTTTAAAGAACAATCCATTAGCGAAGTCTCTTGGGCAACTCTCCAAAACCTTTGCAAAGGGTCTGAGGCCCCGACATGTCTAGCATTAGCAAAGCTCCAGTATTTTTAATAAGATTTGTTTTAAAGTGTTTGTATGTGACCTACACTAAAAGCTTTCCCAATTTATCTCCCAAAAACATATCTATATACTTTGTCACAAGACCAGTGATTCTCAATCTTTTTCTTCCCACTCACACGCCACCTTAAGCAATTCCTTACTAATCAGAGAGCACCAATGGCACAGGGATTAATTACGTGATATGTGACTGGAAAGATAAAGGTTGAGGACTGCTGGTGTAGACTTTAGATGGCTTATAGATGTTGTTTTAGTGAAGTTCACGTGGGTGGATTGTAAATTCTAGATGCCGTTTCTGATGCTGCTGGTAGACTTTGACATGACAAGATTTTCACAATGAGATTAGTCAGGGCACAATCATGATTATCTTTTTTGATGTTAATCAGGTAGTGCAATGCACAAATGTGCTGGAGAAACTCAATAGGTCATGCAGCAACCATATGAAGTATCGGCTCACAAACATGCTGGAGAAACTAATCAGGTGGTGTTCATTAGCGTTGGGCCTCTCAGTAGCCCCAATAATGACTCGGACAAAGACTGAGGAGAATGATAGGCTTTATTGTATGAGAGACTGCTGGCCTGGGTCCAAGGCTAGAAAGGAATGGGAAGGAAAGGGGACTCGACCTTTATGGCCCAGGGTCACATGGACTAAGGGAGGAGCCAAAGTAGAGGACACCGGAGGGAGGGCCAGCCAGCACATACATTCACCACCCTTTAAAAAAAAGGAACCCACCAGAACACAATCAACAACTGGGGGTGATACAATAACCATAGTAACAGCAACAATACAATAACACAACAGCAGCAGGACAAACACAACAAACCAGGGACGGGTAAATCAGACGCCCGCCCCATCAGGTAGAGGTTAACCTGCCAGGTAGCCTCCTCTGTATGCCGGAACGCCGTAGGGATGGCGTGACCATATGGTGCTCCTCCAGAGAGGGGACCGACAGTCCACTGCAGGGACTGTCTGAAAAGGGGTGTCAGCGGTGGACTCACTGCTGCATGGGGGGGGTGGGGGGAAGATGCCTGGATATCCGGCTGCAAGGCAGGCAGCTCAGGCTCCAGGGTCATGCTCTGATGCTACGTAATAGGGTCCGTGGCATGGTCAGTAGCTGTCAAAGTGGTCGGTCTCAGAGTCTCCAGCCCTTGCCAGGTCTCGTATTGACACAGTGTCCTCGGTGCCATCCAGGTACCTCACAAATGCATATTGAGGGTTTGAATGTGTGAGGTGCACCGCTTCAACCAGTGGTTCCATCTTATAGCCCTTGCAGGCATTCAGACTATTATTCTCAATGCTGTGAATTGAATGACATGCCTCATTTTCAAAGTGTTTTCTCAATGTATTTATTCTGAGGGAATGGTTGAAAATGTGAAGAATAGATATTGGCTCTGATGAAAGATTCTATTATCAAGATGCACAATTCAGGCAGAAGCAAATTAGGTGAGATGTCAAAAAAAATATTCCTCATAGATACTGAGAGGTGGAATAAATGAGGACATTGAAATTAACAATGTAAAGGTGTCCAGTGATAAATAGATCGAATGGCTTGAAAGTTTGATCTATGAGTTTAGTTATAAGAACACAAGGTCACAGATTTGATTTCCAGGATGTTACGATCTGGGCTTATCCAACCAGCCCTGGGAAATTTGACGACTGCCTTGTCTGTTGCATCCGAGAAAATCCCGAACCGGTCCTCTTTATGGTATCCTGTTATGGAGTACGTCCAGAGATGGAACTTGACCGCAAACAGCTGCACTTCGACAAAATGATTCTTCACAGGTCAGTCTTGTATCAAAGTCAAACTGCGGGATACAACAGCAGCACATTACAAACAGACATATCAATGTGGCCAAATGTATCCTGTCAATTCCCAACAATCATCAGGCATAGTCAATTTCCCGATGAAGCAATGATTGCAAGGCAGCTACCTGCCACACGCGCACACACACACACATGCTCACACACACACTCACTCACACGCACATACTCATACACACACTCACAATCACACTCACACACTCATATACACACAGTCACACACACTCTCTCACATACACACACTCACTCACACACACACTCACACACTCTCTCACACACTCACACACACTTACATACACACTCACACACTCACTTACACATTCTCACACACACTCACATATGCACTCACACACACACGTTCATGCACACAAACTTACACACACATTCATGCTCACATTCTCTCACACACACACACACTCTTGCACATACATATTCTCACAATCTCACTGTCACACGCATACACACATTCATGCATACATACCCACAACACATCCATACTCTCACACACACATTCTTACACACATTCTCACTCACTCACACACACACATTTATGCACACACACACTCTCATGCACCCACACACACACATTGTCAAAGTCTCACACACACATTCTCACTCACTCACACACATTCTCACAATCTCTCTCACACACACACTTTCTCAGTCTCACACTCATATTCTCACTCACTCACATATACACTCACACACACATTCACACAGTCTCACACACATTCTCACTCACTCACACATACACACACATGCATTCTCACAGTCTCACACACATTGTCACTCACACACACACATTCTGACTCACACTCATTCTCACTCACTCACACATACACTCACATACGCATTCTCAGTCTCACACACATTCTCACGCACTCACATACACACACACTCAGTCTTACACACATTCTCACTCACTCACACACACATTTATGTACACACACTCTCATGCACCCACACACACATATTGTCAAAATCTCACACTCATTGTCACTCACTCACACATACACACACTCACACACATTCTCAGTCTCACACACATTCTCACTCACTCACACACACTCTCAAAGTCTCACATTCTCACTCACTCACATATACACACACATTCTCACACAGTCTCACACACATTCTCAGTCTCACTCACATTCTCACTCACACATACTCACACATTCTCACTCACACACATTCTCAGTCTCACACTCACATTCTCACTCACTCACACATACCCACACATTCTCACTCACACACATTCTCAGTCTCACACACACTTTCTCAGTCTCACACTCACTCACACATACACACACTCACACACATTCTCACTCACTCACACACATTCTCACTCACTCACACCCATTCTCAGTCTCTCACACACACACACTTTCTCAGTCTCACACTCACATTCTCACTCACACATACACACACTTGCACACTTTCTCAGTCTCACATTCTCATTCACTCACACTCACACACATTCTCAGTCTCTCACACATACACACTTTTTCAGTCTCACACTCACATCCACACTCACTCACACATACACACACTCATTCTCACTCACTCATTCTCACAGTCTCTCACACACACACACTTTCTCAGTCTCACACTCACATTCTCACTCACACATACACTCACACATGCATTCTCAGTCTCACACACATTCTCACTCACATGCATTCTCACAGTCTCACATACATTGTCACTCACACACATTCTGACTCACACCTCATTCTCACTCACTCACACATAAACTCACACACGCATTCTCAGTCTCACACACTCTCACTCACTCACACATACACACTCAGTCTTACACACATTCTCACTCAATCACACACATTCTCAAAATCTCACACTCACATTCTCACTCACTCACACATATACATTCTCACAGTCTCTCATTCACACATTCTCAAAGTCTCACACACACATTCTCACTCACTCACACATACGCACACACATTCTCACAGTCTCACACAGATTGTCACTCACACACACACATTCTGTCTCACACTCACAGTCTCACTCACTCATTCATACACTCACACACGCATTCTCACAGTCTCACCCAAATTCTCACTCACACACACTCAGTCTCACACATTCTCACTCACTCACACACATTCTCAAAGTCTCACTCACATTCTCACTCACTCACACAAACACATTCTCACAGCCACTCACTCACACATTCTCAAAGTCTCACACACATTTACACTCACTCACACACAGACACACACTCACTCACACACACACAAACACACATGCACACACACATAAGGAAACACACACTATTTTTGAGAAATCCTTAACTTCCCATTGGTTAGAATGAATTCCTCCCATTTTTATGTCACGGTTGCTCTTGGCATGATTGTGCACCATGAACATGATGCATATCAGTTACTTGAAGACAATTGTTGAGAATCCAATAGGCTTTTATTCACTTAAGCATATAGGCACATCCAAACTGTTCAACTGTCCTGCACTGAGGAAAGGGCTGTGGAACAGTCACCTTTATAGAGGACCCTGTGGGGAGGGACCACAGGGTCAATCAGCCAATTGATGTGCCTGTCCAGACAATTATATGCAACAACGGTTTACAACAGAAAGGCCATGTGTTAAGCCAAGTTTTGACTTCTTCCCCTCAGGATGGACACGAAGAGCCTGACCTTGAGGAACGTTTGTCTTCTCCCGGTGGCTTGGAGAATCACAGGGCTAGAGAATCTGGGTGATGATTGCTCTCTCTCTCAGGACCAGGGAGTCATCGATCCCAAAGCCGAATTTTGTGTGCAGGTGCATTTCCGAGCCACAAGACAAATCAATCTGAGAAAGTATATTCGGCTGGAGGTAAGTGAAAACAGGAGAGCACCCAAGTGGTGAGGTACAATCTGCATTCAGCAAAACAGAAATGCTGTCCCAAGGAAGGGTCCAGTGCCCATCTTAACTCATGGCAAGATGTGCCTGCCCTGTGGGACCCCCAGGTTGGAGTGAAGCCCCCATGATGTGGTGTCAGGTCAGCATCAAACATGAAATGGGACTCAGGAAATAAAACGTTTTGATTTTCTAACTTTCATTTACGTCCAATGTTGGATATCTGTGCAAATCGTTCCCAAGCTAGAAGCTCAATCCCAGACATGCAGTCCTGGCAGAAAGGAAAAGAAAGTTTGAGGAGTCTTTGTGGCATCTGGTCAATGACTATACTAAAGTAATGAACAATACAATTAATGTGGTAGCTCTGTCGAAGTAAATGAGTGTGATGTGGTAAGAGGGTGCAACAACCACCACTTACCATTTGATCCGGTCACTGGAGACCCAGTGCATGTTTACGTTCATGCTAAATTGTTTCCTATCCTCTACCAAGGTCTACGATGCAGACAACATTCTCGGTATTGTACAGACAGAGAACATTCTGGTCATTGCGGAAGCTTATGACGTGGCATTGGACATCAGTTTCCCCAAAGGTGAGGTCCGGGTTGCACTGCTGGTTCTGAGAACATGACCATGTGAGGAACATAAAATATGGAAGCAAGAATTGGCACGTGGCTGCTCCATCATTGGAAGTGCATCTCATTCACTATCGTGGTCAGTAACCAACCCCCTGAGTAAACCAAGATCTACTCACCCTCAAAGACTGACCATCACTAGCCTCTGATGGAGTGTTCCAAAGACTTGCATTCACTAACATAAAGAAGCACTCCTCCATTTACAGACAGGGGGCTGGCCTAACCCCTGCAAAAGAGGGTTGGCCTAACCCCTGCAACAGGGGACTGGCCTAACCCGTGGAACAGAGGGCTGGCCTAACCCCTGCGAGGAGACTGGCCTAACCCCTTCGACAGGGGACTGGCCTTACCCCTGTGACAAAGGGCTGTCCTAACTCCTGCGATAGAGGGCTGGCCTAACCCCTGCAACAGAGGGCTGGCCTAACCCCTGTGATAGAGGGATTGTCTTGTCTAACCCCTGAAACGGGGGGCTGACATAACTCCTACAACAGAAGGCTGGCCTAACCCCTACGACAGAGTGATGGCCTAACCCCTGTGACAGTTTCCTCTCAGTGATACAGGTGTTAGGTCAGTTATCTGCTTTAAAATGGTTCGAGTGGGAACTGTTGCAGTTCATACAAAGAAAAGTTCACTTTCCAAATGTTTTCTTTCACTCCTCAACGACATATGTTTCATTGAATTATCTGGGCAAGAATGATTTGAAATGAAAACTCGTAGTATTATAGATAATGGTAACGGAAATAAGTTTATTATCATACACATTGTACAATGGTCCAATGCACCGATATTTGTGCACGCTGCAAATGAACAGCTACTCTCTGAAAACAAACAACTTCAATAGTTCATATTAAATTAAATCAAAATGAGATAATGAATACCAAAAAAATAAGAAATATTCAATTTATGACATAATATTATAGAGTATTATATTATAGAAAGTAGAGTGGGGGCAGATTCAACAACACTTGGGAACTCAACACCATCCAGGAC
Source organism: Narcine bancroftii (assembly GCF_036971445.1). NCBI lineage: Eukaryota > Metazoa > Chordata > Chondrichthyes > Torpediniformes > Narcinidae > Narcine > Narcine bancroftii. The sequence continues at coordinate 53,379,682 of NC_091478.1, read as the reverse complement.
ACAGTTACCATGTGACATATCCCTACACTCACTACACCACCCAAACACTGGAGCAGCAGTTTGTACTGTCTACTAGATGCAGTGCAGCAATTCACTGAGACTCCTTGTACAGAACCTTCCAAACCCACCACCCCCACCAGTTAAGGGCAGCAAAAGCATGAGGACACCACCCTCTGGAAGTTTCCCTCAGAACCACGCACCATTCTGAGTGGAAAAGTATTGTCATTCCTTCACTCCACCAATGTATCACTACAACCAGCCACCAGTCACAACCGAATCACCCCATTCTTAAAAGCAATCCAAACCTGTTGAGATCACCCAGATACTTGATCACTCAGTGCCTGACTCCCTCATTCTGATCTCTCCACCAGCATTCCCTCATCCACTCGCCAAGAACAGCATATTCAGCCAAACACCAATATACTCCTGCAGTTGTTGAGTTTAGAAGTCTGCAATGTTTTGTTCTTGTTCCTGTGATGTTGCACTTAAAAAGACAATAACACCCGATTCGTAACTCTGTGTTGAAGGTACGGATGGTGGGATTGATTTTGGAATCATTAAAGTTATTGATACAGTGAAACAGACCATTACCTTGAAGAACAAAGGCAAATATGAGATTGGATACAGGTACTTTTTTTCCATTTCTTCTCAAGATACTGTTTGATAATGAATAATAGATCAATAGAGATGGTTATCAAATGATTAGTGTATTAAATCAGAAATCCTCAGATGCTAGAAATCTGAATTCAAATTCCAAAGTGCAGTAAACACTCAGTGGGTCAGTCAATCCTGTAGAGAGAGAGAGAGAAAAATATTCACATTTCAGCTCAAAGGCAAGGATCGGACACATTGAGTTTGTATCTCTCTCTGCAGAAGCTCCACAACTTGCTGCGAGAATCCTGCATTTTTTAATTTGCTTTTATTAAACTTGAATACAGCTGTAAATTTGCCCAAACTCACATGAAAAACATCCAAACTGTCCAAATCCACTCAAACACAAAATGTGTCCAATTTCCACCCTGACATGAAATAAACCAGGATCCCAGTGTCCACGCTGTTCTGAAATACACCAGGAGGCCATTGTCCACACTGAACTGCAACACACCAGGTGCCCAGTGGCCACACTTATCTGAAACACAACATGCCCAGTGTCCACACTGACCTGAAAATCACAAGGTGCCCACTGTCTACACTGACTAAAAACACACCAGGACCCCAGTGTCCACGCTGACCTGAAACACACCAGGTGCCCAGTGCCGACGCTGACCTGTAACACGCCAGGTGCCCAGTGTCCACACTGACCTGAAAATCACCAGTTGCCCACTGTCCACGCTGACCTGAAATACACCAGGTGCCCAGTGTCCACTCTGACCTGAAAAACCCAAGGTGACAAGGGCACACGCTGACGTGAAATACACCAGGTGCCCAGTGTCCACTCTGACCTGAAACAGACCAGATACTCACTCTCCACAATTACCTGAAATACACCAGGTATCCATGATCCATACTAAACTGAAACACACCAGGTACCCAGTGCGAACGCTGAACTGAAACACAGCAGATACCCAGTTTCCACACTGAGCTGTAACTCACCAGGTTCCCTGTGTCCACGCTAACCTCAAACACACGAGGTGCCCAATGGTCATGCTGACCTGAAACACACCAGGCTCCCAGTACCATGCTGATCTGAAACACACAATGTGCCCAGTGTTCACACTGACCTGAAACACACCAGGTGATCTGTGTCCACACTGACCTGAAACACACCAAGAACACAGTGCCAACACTGACCTAAAACGCACAATGGGCCCAGTGTCCACACTGATCTGAAACACACCAGATTCTCCCTGTCCACACTGATTTGAAACACACTACGTACCCACTGTCCACACTGACTTGAAAAAGACCAAAAGCTCATTGTCCACACTGAGCTGAAACACACAAGGTGCCCAAAGCCTACACTGACCAAAAACACACCAGATATACAATGTACACACTGACCTGAAACACTCCAGGTGAACAATGTCAGGCTGACCTGAAACTCAATAGGTGCTCAGTGTCCACGCTATCCGGTAACACCTCAGGTGTCCTGGGTCCACATGGATCGGAAACACACAAGGGGCCCAGAGTACACACTGACCTGAAACAAACAAGGTACCCAGTGCCTACGCTGACATGAAACAAACCAAGTACCGAGAGTCTTTGACGACCTGAAATACACCAGGTGCTCAGTGTCCACTATGACCTGAAAAACACAAGGTACCCAGTGGTCATGCTAACCTGAAACACATCAGGTGAGCAGTGTTCATTCTAACCTGAAAAACACAAGGTGCGCAGTGTCTACACTGAACAAAAACACACCAGGTGCTCAGTGTCAACGCTGACCTGTAACACCTCAGGTGCCCACGGTCCACACTGATCTGAATCACACCAAGTGCCCAATGTCCACTCTGACCTGAAACACGCAAAGTATCCAGTGCCTACGCTGACGTGAAACATACCTGGAGCCGATGTCCTTGCTGACCTGAAACACACAAGGTACCCAGTTTTCATGCTAACCTGAAACAAACCAGGTGCACAGTGTCCACTCAGACATGAAACACATCAGGTGCCCAGTATCCATACTGACCTGAAAATCACCGGGTACCCAGTGCGAACACTGACCTGAAACACACTAGTTGTCCAGTGTCCACGTAGATTTGAAACACAACAGGTGCCCAGTTCCCACACTGACCTGAAACAAGCGAGGTGGCCACTGTGCACGCTGACCTGAAACACACCAGGTACCCAGTGCGAAAAATGACCTGAAACACAGCAGGTGCCCAGTGTCCACACTTACATGAAACAAACCAGTTGCCCAGTATCCATACTGACCTGAAAATCACCAGGTACACAGTGCAAACGCTGACCTGCAACACACTAGTTGTCAGGTGTCCACGCTAACCTGAAACGCACCAGGTGGCCACTGTCCACGCTGACCTGAAACACAGCAGGTATTGAGTGCGACCGCTGACCTGAAACACACCAAATTCCCCCTGTCCACACTGACTTGAAACATACCAGCTGCTCACTGTCCATGCTGACCTGAAATACACTAGATGCCCAGTGTCTACACTGACCAAAAATACACCAGGTGTCCAGTGTCCACGCTGACCTGTAAGACCTCAGGTGCCTAGGGTTCACACTGATCTGAAACACACCAGGGGCCCAGAGTACACACTGATCTGAAACACACCAGTTGCCCACTGTCCACGCCGACCTGAATCACACCAGGTGCCCAGTGTCCATTCTGATCAGTAACGCACAAGGTGCCCAGTGCCCACGCTGACGTGAAACACACCAGGTACTGAGTCTCCTTGCTGACCTGAAAAACTCCAGATGCCCAGTGTTCATGGTAACCTGAAACACACCAGGTCACCAGTGACAACAATCATCTGAAACACACCAGGTGCCCAGTGTCCAATCTGACCTGAAACATAACAGGTGGCCACTGTCCACATTGACCTGAAACACACCAGGTACCCAGTGCGAAAAGGGACCTGAAACACAGCAAGTATCCAGTGTCCACTCTAACCTGAAACACACCTGTGGCCACTATCCAGTGATCTGAAACACACCAGATGCCCAGTGCGAAAACTGACCTGAAACGCACAATGTGCCCAGTGTCCACACTGACCTGAAACAAACCAGGTGCCCAGTATCCATACTGACCTGAAAATCACCAGCTACCCAGTGCGAACGCTGACCTGAAACACACTATATGTCCAGTGTCCACGCTGACCTGAAACACACCAGGTCCCCATTGCCCACACTGACCTGAAAAACACCAGGTGGCCACTGACCACAATGACCTAAAACACACCAGGTGCCCAGTATCCATACTGACCTGAAAATCACCAGATACCCAGTGCAAACGCTGACCTGAAACATACTAGTTGTCCATAGTCCATGCTGATCTGAAACACACTAGGTTCCCAGTTGTCCACATTGACCTCACCAGCTGTCCAGTTTCCACCCTGTCCTGTAACACATCAGGTACCGAGGATCTACACTGATCTGAAACACACCAGGGGCCCAGTATCCAAACTGACCTGAAACTCACCAGGTTCCCAGTGCGAACGCTGCAATGAAACACACAAGGTACCCACTGTGTCCACAGTGACTTGAAACACACCATGTGTCCAGTGTACCCGCTCACCTGAAACACCTCAGGTGCCCAATGTCTACACTGACCAAAAACACAACAGGTTCCCAGTGTCCACACTGACTTGTAACAAAGCAGATGCCCAGTGACCACACTGACTTGTAACAAAACAGGTGCCCAGTTTCCACACCTGGTGCCCAATGCGAACGGTGACTTGAAACACACCAGAACCCACTGAACACGCTATCCTGTAACACCTCTGGTGCACAAGGTCCACACTGATCTGAAACACACCAGGGGCCTAGAGTACACACTGACCTGAAACTCACAAGGTACCCAGTGCCTACGCTGATGTGAAACACACCAGGTGCCGAGTGTCCTTGCTGACCTGAAACACACCAGGTGAGCAGTGTTCATGCTAAGCTGAAAAACACCAGGTTCCCAGTGTCTACACTAAACAAGAACACACCAGGTGCTCAGTGTCAATGCTGACCTGTAACACCTCAGGTGCCCACAGTCCAAACTGATCTGAATCACACCAGGTGCCCAATGTCCACGCTGACCTGAAACACACAAGGTAACCGGTGCCTATGCTGACGTGAAACACACCAGGTACCCAGTTTTCAAGCTAACTTGAAACACACCAGGTGCCCAATTTCCACTCTGACATTAAACACAGCAGGTGCCCAGTGTCCACACTTACCTGAAACACACCAGGTTCTCAGTGCACACACTGACCTGAAACACACCAGGTGGCCACTGTCCTCACCGACTTGAAACACACCGGGTATCCAGTATCCATACTGACTTGAAAAAAACCAGGTACCCAGTGCGAACGCGGAGCTGAAACACAATAGTTGTCCACAGTCCACACTGACCTGAAATACCAGGTGCCCAGTATCCACTCTGAGCTTAAACACACAAGGTACCCAGTGCCTACACTGACGTGAAACACACCAGATGCCGAGTGTCCTTGCTGACCTGAAAAACACCAGTTACCCAGTGCCCACAATGACCTGAAACACACCAGTTCCCCAGTGCCCACTCTTGCCTGAAACACACCAGGTGCCCAGTGTCCACACTGACCTGAAACACAGCAGGTACCCAGTGTGCACACTGGCCTTAAACACAGCAGGTGCCCAGTGTCCACACTGACCTGAAACACACCAGGTACCCAGTTTAGACACTGACCTGATACACACAAGGTACCCAGTGCAAACGCTGCCCTGAAACACACCAGGATCCAGTGTGAACAGTGACCAGAAACACACAAGCCACCCAGCGCTTACACTGACGTGAAACACACCAGTTGCCGAGTGTCCTTGCTGACTTGAAACACACCAGGTGAGCAGTGTTCATGCTGACATGAAACACACCAGGTGTCAAGTGTCTAAACTGACCAAAAACACGCCAGGTGCTCAGTGTCCACGCTGACCTGTAACATATCAGGTCCCCAGGATCCACACTGATCTGAATCACACCAGAGGCCCAATGTCCACTATGAACTTAAACACACCAGATTCCCCCTGTCCACACTAACTTGAAACACACCAGGTGCTCACTGTCAGTGCTGACCTGAAACACACCAGGTGCAAAGTGTCTACACTGACCAAAAATACACCTGGTGGCCACTGTCCATGCTCACCGTAAAAAAAACACCAGGTGCTCACTGTTCACTCTGACATTAAACACCAGGTGACCAGTATCCATGCTAACCTGAAAAACACCATGTACCCACGGTCCACAATGAACTTAAACAAAGCAGGTTCCCAGTGTCCACTCTGACCTGAAACACAGCAGGTGCCCAGAGTACAAGCTGATTAGTAACACCTCAGGTGCCCAGTGTCCACATTGATCTGAATCACACCAGGTGCCCAAAGTTCACTAAGACCTGAAACACACAAGGTACCAAGTGTCTTTGCTGACATGAATCACACCTGGTGCCCAGTGCTCATGCTAACCTGAGACACACCAGTAGCCCAGTGTCTACACTTACCTGAAACACACCAGATGCGCAGTGTTCATGCTGACCTGAAACACACCAGATCGCCAGTATCCATAAAGACCTGAAAATCACCAGGTACCCAGTGCGAACGCGGAGCTGAAATACAATAGTTGTCCACAGTCCACACTGACCTGAAATACACCAGGTTCCCAGTGTTAATATTGACCTGAAACACATCACGTTCCCAATGTTAACAAAGACCTGAAACTAAGCAGATGCCCAGTGTCCACGCTGCCCTGAAAAGCACAATGTGCCCTGTGTCCACACTGACCTGAAACACAGCTGGTACCCAGTGCGACCGCTGACCTGAAACACACCAGATTCCTCCTGTCCGCATTGACTTGAAACACACCAGTTGCTCACTGTCCATGCTGACCTGAAAAACACCAGGTGACCAGTATCCACGCTGACCTGAAACACACCAGGTTCCCAGTGACCATATTGACCTGAAACAAAGAATATGCCCAGTGCACATGCTGACCTGAAACACAACAGGTTCCCAGTGACCATATTGACCCGAAACAAAGCAGATGCCCAGTGCCCACGCAGACCTGGAAAGCACCAGGTGGCCACAGTCCACGCTGAGCTGAAACACAGCAGGAACCCAGTGCGACCGCTTTCCTGAAACATTCCAGATTCCCCCTGTCCACAGGTGCCCAGTGTCTACACTGAACAAAAACACACCATCTGACCAAGTCACGCTAACCTGCAAAACCTCAGGTGCCCAGGGTCCACACTGATCTGAAACACACCAGGAGCCCAGAGTACACACTGACCTGAAACACACCAGGTGCCCTCTGTCCACACTGACCTGAAACACACAAGGTAGCCAATGTTCACGCTGACCAAAAACACGCCAGGTGCTCAGTGTCCACGCTGACCTGTAACATATCAGGTCCCCAGGATCCACACTGATCTGAATCACACCAGAGGCCCAATGTCCACTATGAACTTAAACACACCAGATTCCCCCTGTCCACACTAACTTGAAACACACCAGGTGCTCACTGTCAGTGCTGACCTGAAACACACCAGGTGCACAGTGTCTACACTGACCAAAAATACACCTGGTGGCCACTGTCCATGCTCACCCTAAAAAAACACCAGGTGCTCACTGTTCACTCTGACGTTAAACACCAGGTGACCAGTATCCATGCTAACCTGAAAAACACCATGTACCCACGGTCCACAATGAACTTAAACAAAGCAGGTTCCCAGTGTCCACTCTGACCTGAAACACAGCAGGTGCCCAGAGTACAAGCTGATTAGTAACACCTCAGGTGCCCAGTGTCCACATTGATCTGAATCACACCAGGTGCCCAATGTTCACTAAGACCTGAAACACACAAGGTACAAAGTGTCTTTGCTGACATGAATCACACCTGGTACCCAGTGCTCATGCTAACCTGAGACACACCAGGAGCCCAGTGTCTACACTTACCTGAAACACACCAGATGCGCAATGTTCATGCTGACCTGAAACACACCAGATCGCCAGTATCCATACAGACCTGAAAATCACCAGGTACCCAGTGCGAACGCAGAGCTGAAACACAATAGTTGTCCACAGTCCACACTGACCTGAAATACACCAGGTTCCCAGTGTTAATATTGACCTGAAACACATCACGTTCCCAATGTTAACAAAGACCTGAAACTAAGCAGATGCCCAGTGCCCACGCTGCCCTGAAAAGCACAATGTGCCCTGTGTCCACACTGACCTGAAACACAGCTGGTACCCAGTGCGACCGCTGACCTGAAACACACCAGATTCCCCCTGTCCGCATTGACTTGAAACACACCAGTTGCTCACTGTCCATGCTGACCTGAAAAACACCAGGTGACCAGTATCCACGCTGACCTGAAACACACCAGGTTCCCAGTGACCATATTGACCTGAAACAAAGAATATGCCCAGTGCACATGCTGACCTGAAACACAACAAGTTCCCAGTGACAATATTGACCCGAAACAAAGCAGATGCCCAGTGCCCACGCAGACCTGGAAAGCACCAGGTGGCCACAGTCCACGCTGAGCTGAAACACAGCAGGAACCCAGTGCGACCGCTTTCCTGAAACACTCCAGATTCCCCCTGTCCACAGGTGCCCAGTGTCTACACTGAACAAAAACTCACCTAGTGGGCACTGTCCATGCTCACCTAAAAAACATCACGTGCTCACTGTCCACTCTGACATTAACACACCAGGTGACCAGTATCTACGCTGACCTGAAACACACCAGGTACCCACGGTCCACACTGAACTGAAACACACCAGGTACCCAACACAAACGCTGACCTGAAACATGCCAGTTACCCACTCTCCACAATGACCTGAAACACACCAGGTGCCCTGTGTTCATGCTAACCTGAAACACACCAGGTGCCCAGTGCCCACACTGATCTGAAACACACCAGGTGTCCACTGTCCACGCTGCTCTGAAACATACCAGGTACCCAGTGGGAAAACTGATCTGAAACACAGCAGGTACCCAGTGTCCAAACTGACCTGAAACACACCAAGGTGCCCAGTATGCATACTGAGCTGAAAATCACCAGGTACCCATTGCGAACGTTGACCTGAAACACACCGTGTGCCCAGTGTCTACACTGACCAAACATACACCAGGTGTCCAGTGTCCACACTGACCTGTAACACACCAGGTGCTCAGTATCCATTCTGAGCTTAAACACACGAGGTACTCAGTGCCTACGCTGACGAGAAACACACTAGATGCCGAGTGTCCTTGCTGACCTAAAACACACCAGTTGACCAGTGTTCATGCTAACCTGAAACACACCAGTTGCCAGGTGTCCATACTGACCTGAAAATCACCAGGTACCCAGTGTCCACGCAGACCTGAAACACAGCAGGTGCTCAGTGGACACACTGACCAGTAACATCTCAGTTGCCCAGGGTCCACACTGATCTGAATCACACCAGGGGCCCAATGTCCACTATGATCTGAAACACACCAGATTCCCCCTGTCCACACTGACTTCAAATACACCAGGTGCTCACTGTCCATGCTGACCTGAAACACAACAGGTGCCCAGTGTCTACACTGACCAAAAACTCACCTAGTGGGCACTGTCCATGCTCACCTAAAAAACATCACGTGCTCACTGTCCACTCTGACATTAAACACACCAGGTGACCAGTATCTACGCTGACCTGAAACACACCAGGTACCCACGGTCCACACTGAACTGAAACACACCAGGTACCCAACACAAACGCTGACCTGAAACATGCCAGTTACCCACTCTCCACAATGACCTGAAACACACCAGGTGCCCTGTGTTCATGCTAACCTGAAACACACCAGGTGCCCAGTGCCCACACTGATCTGAAACACACCAGGTGTCCACTGTCCACGCTGCTCTGAAACATACCAGGTACCCAGTGGGAAAACTGATCTGAAACACAGCAGGTACCCAGTGTCCAAACTGACCTGAAACACACCAGGTGCCCAGTATGCATACTGAGCTGAAAATCACCAGGTACCCATTGCGAACGTTGACCTGAAACACACTAGTTGTCCACAGTCCACGCTGACCTGAAACACACCGGGTGTCCAGTGTCTACCCTGACCAAAAACACACCAGATGTCCAGTCTCTACGATGACCTGTAACAGCTCAGATGCCCAGGATCTACACTGATCTGAAACACACCAGGAGCCCAGTGTCCACAATGACATGAAACACACCAGGTACCCAGTGCTAACGCTGAGCTGAGGAGCCCAGTGTCCACAATGACATGAAACACACCAGGTACCCAGTGCTAACGCTGAGCTGAAACACACCAGGTGCTCACGGTTCATGCTGACCTGAAACACACCAGGTGCCCAGTGTCTACACTAACCAAACATACACCAGGTGTCCAGTGTCTGCACTGACCTGTAACACACCAGGTGCTCAGTATCCATTCTGAGCTTAAACACACAAGATACTCAGTGCCTACGCTGACGTGAAACACACTAGATGCCGAGTGTCCTTGCTGACCTAAAACACACCAGGTGACCAGTGTTCATGCTAACCTGAAACACACCAGGTGCCCAGTGTCCATACTGACCTGAATATCACCAGGTACCCAGTGTCCACGCAGACCTGAAACACAGCAGGTGCTCAGTGGACACACTGACCAGTAACATCTCAGTTGCCCAGGGTCCACACTGATCTGAATCACACCAGGGGCCCAATGTCCACTATGATCTGAAACACACCAGATTCCCCCTGTCCACTCTGACATTAAACACACCAGGTGACCAGAATCTACGCTGACCTGAAACACACCAGGTACCCACGGTCCACACTGAACTGAAACACACCAGGTACCCAACACAAACGCTGACCTGAAACATGCCAGTTACCCACTCTCCACAATGATCTGAAACACACCAGGTGCCCTGTGTTCATGCTAACCTGAAACACACCAGGTGCCCAGAGTCCACACTGATCTGAATTACACCAGAGGCCCAATTTCCACTAAGACCTGAAACACACAAGGTACACAGTGCCTACGCTGACGTGAAACACACCAGATGCAGAGTGTCCTTGCTGACCTGAAACACACCAGGTTCCCAGTATCCAAACTGATGTGAAAATCACCAGGCACCCAGTGCGAACGCTGACCTCAAACACACTAGTTGTCCAGTGTCCACGCTGACCTGTAACACCTCAGAAACCCAGGATCCACACTGATCTGAAACACACCAGGGGCTCAATATGCAAACTGACCTGAAACTCACCAGGTTCCCAGTGCAAACGCTTCACTGAAACACACCAGGTACCCACTCTCCACACTGACATGAAACACACCAGAAGTCCATTGTCCATGCTGATCTGAAACACACAAGGTGCCCAGTGTCCACACTGACCTGAAACACAACAGGTTCCCAGTGTCCACGCTGACCTGAAACACACCGAGTGCCCACTGTACATGCTATCATGTAACACCTCAGATGCCCAGGGTCTACACTGATCTAAAACACACCAGGGGCCCAGAGTACACACTGACCTGAAACACACACGGTACCCAGTGACTACGCTGATGTCATACACACCAGGTGCCGAGTGTCCTTGCTGACCTGAAACACACCAGGTGTGCAGTGTTCATGCTTACTTGAAACACACCAGATGACCAGTATCCATACTGACCTGAAAATCACCAGCTACCCAGTGCGAACACTGAGCGAGCTGAAACACACTAGTTGTCCACAGTCCACGGTGACCTGAAACACATCAGGTTCCCAGTGTTAACAATAAACTGAAACAAAGCAGTTGCCCAGTGCCCACGCTGACCTGAAAAGCAAAATGTGCCCAGTGTCCACACTGATGTGAAACACAGCTGGTACCTAGTGCGACCGCTGACCTGAAACACACCAGATCCCCCCTGTCCACTCTGACTTGAAACACACCAGGTGCTCACTGTTCATGCTGACGTGAAACACACCAGGTGCCCAGTATCAATACTGACCTGAACATCACCAGGTATCCAGTGCGAATGCTGACCTGAAACACACGAGTTGTCCACAGTCCACGCTGACCTGAAACACATCAGGTTCCCAGTGTTAACAATGAACTGAAACAAAGCAGTTGCCCAGTGCCCACGCTGACCTGAAAAGCAAAATGTGCCTAGTGTCCACACTGATGTGAAACACAGCTGGTACCTAGTGCGACCGCTGACCTGAAACACACCAGATTTCCCCTGTCCACACTGACTTGAAACACACCAGGTGCTCACTGTTCATGCTGACGTGAAACACACCAGGTGCCCAGTATCAATACTGACCTGAAAATCACCAGGTATCCAGTGCGAATGCTGACCTGAAACACACTAGTTGTCCACAGTCCACGCTGACCTGAAACAAAGCAGATGGCAAATGCGACCGCTGATTTGAAACACACTAGTTGTCCACAGTCCACGCTGACCTGAAACACATCAGGTTCCCAGTGTGCACGTTGACTTGAAACATAGCAGGTATCCAGTGCGACCTCTGACCTGAAACACACCAGAATCCCCCTGTCCACACTGACTTGAAACACACCAGGTGCCCAGTTTCTACACTGACCAAAAACACACCAGGAGTCCAGGGTCCATGCTGACCTGAAACACACCAGGTGCCCCCTTGTCCACTCTGACCTGAAACACACAAGGTGCCCAGTGTCCACTCTGACGTGAAACACACCAGCTGCCAAGTGTCCTTGCTGACCTGAAACACCCCAGGTGCCCAGTGTTCATGCTAACCTGAAGTACACCAGTTCCCCATTGCCAAGTCTTGCCTGAAACACACCAGGTGCCCAGTGTTCACAATGAATTGATACAAACCAGGTGCACAGTGTCCACTCTGACCTTCAACACAGCATGTGCCCAGTGCTCATGCTAACCTGAAACACACCAGAAGCTCAGTGTCCACTCTGACCATAAACACAGAAGGTGCCCCGTATCCATACTGACGTGAAAATCACAAGGTACCCAGTGCGACCTGAAACACACTAGTTGTCCAGTGTCCAAGCTGACCTGAAAAACACCAGGTGCACAGTGCCCACACTGACCAGAAACATACCAGGTGGCCATTGTCCACGATGACCTGAAAGACAAAAGGTACCCAGAATGAAAACTGACCTGAAACACAGCAGGTACCCAGTATCCAAACTGACCTGAAACATGTCAGGTTCCCAGTATCCATACTGAGCTGAATATCACCAGGTACCCAGTGACTACGCTGATGTCATACACACCAGGTGCCGAGTGTCCTTGCTGACCTGAAACACACCAGGTGTGCAGTGTTCATGCTTACTTGAAACACACCAGATGACCAGTATCCATACTGACCTGAAAATCACCAGCTACCCAGTGCGAACACTGAGCTGAATGTCCACAGTCCACGCTGACCTGAAACACATCAGGTTCCCAGTATTAACAATGAACTGAAACAAAGCAGATGCCCAGTGCCCACGCTGACCTGAAAAGCAAAATGTGCCCAGTGTCCACACTGTAGTGAAACACAGCTGGTACCTAGTGCGACCGCTGACCTGAAACACACCAGATTCCCCCTGTCCACACTGACTTGAAACACACCAGGTGCTCACTGTTTATGCTGACGTGAAACAAACCAGGTGCCCAGTATCAATACTGACCTGAAAATCACCAGGTATCCAGTGCGAATGCTGACCTGAAACACACTAGTTGTCCACAGTCCACGCTGACCTGAAACACACCAGGTTCCCAGTGTCCACATTGACCTGAAACAAAGCAGATTGCAAATGCGACCGCTGATTTGAAACACACTAGTTGTCCACAGTCCACGCTGACCTGAAACACATCAGGTTCCCAGTGTCCACGTTGACTTGAAACATAGCAGGTATCCAGTGCGACCGCTGACCTGAAACACACCAGAATCCCACTGTCCACACTGACTTGAAACACACCAGGTGCCCAGTTTCTACACTGACCAAAAACACACCAGGAGTCCAGTGTCCATGCTGACCTGAAACACACCAGGTGCCCACTGTCCAATCTGACCTGAAACACACAAGGTGCCCAGTGTCCACTCTGACGTGAAACACACCAGCTGCCAAGTGTCCTTGCTGACCTGAAACACCCCAGGTGCCCAGTGTTCATGCTAACCTGAAGCACACCAGTTCCCCATTGCCAAGTCTTGCCTGAAACACACCAGGTGCCCAGTGTCCACAATGAATTAATACAAACCAGGTGCACAGTGTCCACTCTGACCTTAAACACAGCATGTGCCCAGTGCTCATGCTAACCTGAAACACACCAGAAGCCCAGTGTCCACTCTGACCATAAACACAGAAGGTGCCCCGTATCCATACTGACGTGAAAATCACCAGGTACCCAGTGCGACCTGAAACACACTAGTTGTCCAGTGTCCAAGCTGACCTGAAAAACACCAGGTGCACAGTGACCACACTGACCAGAAACATACCAGGTGGCCACTGTCCACGATGACCTGAAAGACAAAAGGTACCCAGAATGAAAACTGACCTGAAACACAGCAGGTACCCAGTATCCAAACTGACCTGAAACATGTCAGGTTCCCAGTATCCATACTGAGCTGAATATCACCAGGTACCCAGTGCGAACGCTGACCTGAAACGCACCAGGTAACCCCTGTCCACAATGATCTGAAACACACCAAGGGCCCAGTATCCAAACTGACCTGAAACACAACAGGTTCCCAGTGTCCACGCTGATCTGAAACACATCAGGTTCCCAGTGCCGACGCTGAACTGAAACAAACCAGGTGCCCAGTGTCCACGTTGACTTGTAGCAAAACAGGTGTCCAGTATCCACATTGACCTGAAATATAGCAGGTGTCCAGTGTCCACACTGAGCTGAAACACACCAGGTGGCTACTGTCCACATTCACCTAAAACACACCAGGTACCCACGGTCCACACTGAACTGAAACCCACCAGATCCCCAGCGCGAACGCTGACCTGAAACACGACAGATACCCACTCTCCACACTGACCTGAAACATACCAAGTGCCCAGTATCCACACTGACCTGAAACACACCAGATTTCGCAGTGCGAACGGTGACCTAAAACACACCAGGTGCCTGGTGTCCACGCTGATGTGAAACACAGCAGGTGCTCAGTTCCCCACTGACCTGAAACACACCAGGATCCCACTGTCCACACTGACTTGAAACACACCAGGTGCTCACGGTCCCCATGCTGACCTGAAACACAGCAAGTGCCCAGTGCGAACGGTGACCTGGAACACACCAGGTGCCCAGTGACCACTGACCTTAAAAACAGCAGGTGCCCAGTGTCCACTCTTCCCCTCCTCCCCTCACCCCTCGTTTCAGAGAAATAAAAAATTATATTGGGTATTTACTGCTTGGTGTGCCATCGCACAAAAAATCATTTACTTCATGTCGAATCGCATATATTTCAAATATAAAGTCCTCATTTTAACAAAATAAGGATAATTATTTTGCAAATTTTAAGTTCTCTTCTCTAAATAAAGACACGATTGAAATTCATTGTGCCATCATTGTATATTGAATTCAACTTCATTCTTCCATGTAACAGCTATACATTTTCTGGCTACTGCCAGTTCTAATCGTATAAATGCAATTTGTGATTTATCCAATCACAAACCTGTCGTTAATGTATAAGTATAACCCATTAAACACACTAATAGATCAAGGTGCAAATCCATCTTAAATAAATCCTCCAAAAACTTAGTAATTTTTGCCCAAAAAGGTTTAACTTTTGTACATGCCCATATTGAATGTAAGAAAGTTCCTCTCGGTACTCCACATCAAAAGCACAAATCCGAAGAACTAAAACCATATTTTTTTAATGTCTCTGGAGTTAAATATAACTGGTGTAAAAAATTATAATTAACAAACTATATCTCACGTTAATTAATTTTGTAATGCTATCAACTCATATATTCGACCATTCCTCCTGAGATAATATAATGGACAAATCCTTCTCCCATTTGTCTTTCATTTTATATACATCAACCTTAATCATCTTTTCCTGTAATAACGCATACATTTTGGAAATAAACCCTTTCATTCCCTTATCAGCAATTAATATCTCAATTTTAGTTTGACCAGGTAACACCAAATCTCTTCCAAAATTTTCTAACAATATATCTCAAACTTGATAATAAACAAATAAAGAATTCAGTGATATCCCAAATTTCTCTCCAAGTCTAATAAAAGAAAGAAACATACCTGGTTCAAAATAATCCTCCACCAATTTCACACCTTTCATTTCCCAATCTTTCAAATAGGGGTTATTGAGAGAAAAAGGAATGATCTTGTTCTGATATAATGGTCTCTTAGCTGAAATTTTACCTTTAGTTCCTATAATCTGGTCCAATTTATACCAGATATCCATTAAATGCTCAATACAGGCAGTTTATACTTTTGCAAAAGAGAAGAATTCCATTTATATATAAAATGATGTACTTTATTCTCAGATATCTAATCCAACTCCACCTTTGCCCATACTGAGGGTTGATCAATATCAAACATCCTATTGATAAATTTTAGTTGTGCTGCTTCATAATAATTCTGAAAATGTGGTAATTAAAGTCCACCTAAATCATACCTCCATATCAACATCTGCAGGGAAACTCAACAACTTACTTTTTCATAAAAACAAACAAATTACTTTATTTAGTTCCTTAAAAAATTTCCTTGGTATAGAACACAGAATAGACTGAAAAAGATAATGAACATGAGGATATATATTAATTTTGATACAATTTACTCTTCCAATCATATTAAAGGCAAATCTTTCCATCTATTTAAAACAAATTTTATCTTATTTAATTTAAACCATACAGATTTTGATATTCTCTATTTACTATTATCCCAAAATATTTAATTTTATTAGACCATCTAAACTTTGTAAGCTGTTTACAATCTGAATAGTCTTCATCTGATATCGATATTTCACTTTTATCCCAGTTAACCTTATAACCGAAATTACTCCATATTGATTCAGCAAATTTTGTAATGGCTCTTAAGAATTTCTAGGATAAGATAAATATATCAACACAATTAAGTTTATACGCTTGTTCACCTATTTTAATTCCCTTAATATTAATATCTTGTCTTATCATTTGAGCCAATGGTTCTATAACTAATACAAATAAGGCTGGTGATAATGGACAGCCCTGTCTGGTTGATCTAGACAAATTAAATGCAGGTGAAATCTGTCCATTCGTCACCACCCGGGCAGAAGGATTGGTATATAATGCTTTCACCCATCCAACTATTTAGTGGTTCAAATTTAAATCTTTCTAACACTTTAAATAAAAAATTCCACTCAACACAGTCAAAAGCTTTTTCCGCATCTAGCAGTTGAGTTGGCGTCTTGAAGCATTAATTATTTTAATCAAATTAGTAATATTATAAGCTGAATATCTATTCTTTATAAAACTTGCTTGATCCACATGTACTAATTGTAGTAGAAAATTAGCCAATCTGTTCGCTAATACCTTTGCTACATTCTTATAATCCATATTCAATAAAGATATCAGTCTATATGAAGTCACTTTTAATGGATATCTGTCCTTCTTTAGAATAAGTGTTATCAACACTCTTGAGAATGACTCTGGAAATAAACCCATTTCTGTCGCTTGCTTAAGTACTTCTGTATATACAGGAAGTAACAAGTCATAAAATTCTTTATAGAACTCCATTGTAAATCCATCTTCTCCTGGAGATTTCCCACTAGGCATAGATTGCAATGCCTTCTTAAGCTCTAAATCAGTAAATGGACTTAATATCCTTAATATCTTTTTCATTTAACAAAGGTAAATTTAAATTAGCCTAAAAAGATTAAATCTGTTCAATATCCTGAGTTCCCCCAGATGTGTAAAAATGTACAAAATTCATCATTAATTTCCTGGGGTTTATATGTTATCATTGAGTTTCTCCTGACTGCATTGATCGTCCTAGATATTTGTTCAGTCTTCAACTGCCAAGGTAGAACCTATGGGCTCTCTCACTTAACTCATAATAATGTTGTTTCAATCTTTGAATCACTTTCTCATACTTATAAGTTTGCAAAGTGTTATAACATATTTTCAATTTAGATAATTGTACCTTATTATCTTCAGTTGAACTCTTCTGAAATTTCCTCTCTTACAATGCTATTTCTTTCTCTAAATTCTGACTTTCTGCCAAATACTGTTTCATGCCCACACTGACCTGAAACACACCAGGTGCCCAGTGCCCACACTGACCTGAAACACAACAGGTTCCCAGTGTCCACACTGACCTGAAACACATCAGGTGCCCAGTGCTGACGCTGACCTGAAACACACCAGGTGTCCAGTGTCCACACTGGCCTGAAACACAACAAGTTCAGATTCCCAGTGGCCACGCTGACCTGAAACACACCAGGTGTCCAGTATCCACAATGAGCTGAAACATAACAGGTTCCCAGTGTCCACGCTGACCTGAAACACCAGGTGCCCAGTGCTAACGCTGACCTGAAAGATACCAAGGTGTCCAGTGTCCACACTAACCTGAAACACAATAGGTTCAGGTTCCCAGTGTCCATGCTGACCTGAAACACAACAGATGCCCAGTGCTGACACTAACCTGAAACACACCAGGTGTCCAGTGTCCACACTGACCAGAAACACAGAATATGCCCAGTGTCCACACTGACCTGAAACGCACCAGGTACCCACTGTCCACACTGACCTGAAACACACCAGGTGCCCAGTGTCCACTTTGACCTGAAACACACGAGGACCCTGGCAGCCACTTTCCCCTGAAACACAGCAGATTCCAACTGCGCAAAATCCCGTGAAGTACACCAGTCCCTGGTTCCCACACTCCTGAAATATCAGATCCCAAAACTCATTTTCTGCTGAAATACCCAGTGCCTTCTCTTCTCTTACACTTCACATCAGTTTCCCAAGGCCCACTCTGCCCTGAAATACAACAGACCCCCGCTGCCCAAACTGATCTGGAAAACACCAGAACCCATGTACCACATTCCTTGATAGAGACTAGATCCCCAGGTCCCACACTTATGTGTCAGTCGCCAGATCTTCATTGTCCATATTCCCCTGAAGCACACAAGATCTCCAGTGCATACTCTCCCCTGAAACACTTCAGATCTTCAGTGCCCACACTCTTTGGGAACACATCAGATCTCCTCTGTCCAGTCTCCCCTGAAACATATCAGATCCCTGATGCCCACTCTCCATGAAACACATCAGATCTCTGCCCACTCTCCCCTGAAACATATCAGATCCCTGATGCTCACTCTCCATGAAACACACCAGATCCCTGATGCCCACTCTCCATGAAATACACCAGATCCCTGTGCCCACTCTCCATGAAACACACCAGATCCCTGATGCCCACTCTCCATGAAACACACCAGATCCCTGTGCCCACTCTCCCCTGAAACATATCAGATCCCTGATGCCCACTCTCCCCTGAAACATTTCAGATCCCTGATGCCCACTCTCCATGAAACACACCAGATCCCTGATGCCCATTCTCCATGAAACACACCAGATCCCTGTGCCCACTCTCTGCTGAAACACACTTGATCACCAAGCCCATTCTCTTCTGAAACACATCAAATCCCCAGTGCCAACTCTGCCCTGAAACAAAATGGAAGCATCCAGCAGGCCAGTTCACATGTGTTGAGAGAGAAATCAGAAGTAATGTTTCAGCTGGAGGACACTTCAGCAGATCTTAGAACTTTTGAGAATAAACTAATTTAAAGATTTGGAGAAAATGATGGACATGTGAGGGGCAAGGAGGGCAGAGGGGATAGTCTCTGACAGGCTGAAAATCTGGCAAGAGTGTGGGCTTGTGTCAGCTGGAGGCAGGTACAGGAGAGATGTCTGGAGGAGACAGAAAATGTTGAGAGCAGAGAGAGAGAAATTAACTATCACTGATGTTGAGGGCAGGATCTCATTGAAACATATCAAATACTGAAAGGACTGGATACGGTAGATGTGGAGAGGGGCCAGAAGCAGAATACAAGACCTTCCCTTTAGGACAGAATGGGGAGGCATTTCTTCAGTTACAGAATCCAGAGGACCCCAAAAACCAGCAGCAATAGATATTCACCACAACATAGGGTTACTTCAACAAAAGTTGTTTTTAATTATATTTGAACAAGAAAACTAAATTAACTTATTACTTAACCTATTTTACTTAATCCCCCTTCTAATACTAAGCACAGGTGTGTGTAATGTATATTTAAGATTAGAAAGTTCTTTGGATGACAGTCCAATCTCACTGGTTGCAGGCAATTCTTGTTCTGTGCACAGAGGTTAGCATTAACAAAGTTCACCACTGCTTAACAGTCAAATGGTTACCACTCAGGAGGGTTCTTGCTGGTTTTCATTACACATCAGTACATCCGCAGCTGATTCCTTCTCAATCAGTCTTGCTGACGAAACTTTCCCCCTTCAGGGTTCTCCAGATGATCCTCATTCTTTCAGGTCACCTTTCAGACCGTCAATCTTCTCCTTTGATCAGGCTGCCTTCCAAAGTTTGCCAGCTTGTCCTTCTGGAAATGATTTCTGTCTCCTCTCTTTCTGTTTCACCCCCTCCCTCTCTGAGAGCAAAACTCTTCTTCTCTGTCTGCAAAGATCACATGTTCTCCCAGGCAAGCTGTTGTCGATACTTTGTTTCCTCCTGCAAAAAGCATTCTGCAAAAGTCCTGCAAACATTCTGTGTTTTAAAATGTGTGTGTGTGCAAGCTGCTCTAATAATTCCTCCCAAACCACTTCAAAATATTCTGTCACAATTCAGATTCACCAAGAGAGTGTTGAATCTGTGTAATTTATTGGCACGGAAATCTATATAGGCCAAGTCATTTGGGGTATTTAAAATTGATGGGTTTTTGATTAGGAAAGGAATCAAAGGTTACAGGGAAAAGGCAGGAGAATGTGATTGAAAAGGATACTTAAATCAGCCATAATGGAATGGGGAGGGGCAGAATCAATGGGTCATATGGCCTTATTCCACTCCTTTATCTTATGGCCTTATGAAGACTGGCATGTGTAATGTTTGGAAGTAGAAGCAGGAGTCCTGATTCCTCCTGTCAGTAAATTAAATTATGTTGACACTTCACCTCAATGCCACATTCTTGCATTAACCCCAGATCCTTCTATCAATCTGAAGACCTTTGCATTGTGTGTGGAGGTTCCCCAGGTTAGCTAATTTACAGAAATCAGTCTTCATGCAAATTCTCCCAGAATTATGGAAGAACAATAATTTGTGTGCTATTCATTAAGAACAGGATACAGTACATGTCATATTATTTTAATTATGGGTAGGCTATGATTGAACAGAGAAGATGTTTGATGGAATGAAATAATTAAAGCGTGCATGTAGAGCAATACAATTTGAGTAATGAGAGAAAATGTTTCTGATCACAGAGAAATGAGTTCTCAGTTAAGGAAGCCCTATGTCACCCTAAGCCTGCCTGTGAACTGTGTCTTCACTGCACCATTAGAAACATAGGTTCAATAACAATATTCTATTCTTGTCATGTGCTAATACACAGATGTAATACTACACAAAATTCATGAACTTTTGGCTGCCATAATGGCACACAAAAAGGTGCCACTAGAATGGGCCAGCTTCCCCACCACTGATAGAAAGAGAAGCAAAAGAGCATCCTTTCAGAAACCTCTAGTGTCCACGGATTCTCCTCCTGCGCTCCACAGCCTCTGCAGCCGCATGGCCTCCAGTCAATTTTACCAGTGATTCTGTGCTCCTGGTCTCGACCCTTTGATAGAATCGGAAGCTTTCAGTGGCCGAGGCCTCTGTAGAAACCCTCTTGCCATCTCGTTCCCAGAACCTGTTTCTGAAGAGCCAGTTTCCAATTGCCAACAGCCTGTGTGGGTCATTCAGCCGCTGATGTCCTTGCTTGTCGACTCTTGTGGTCTCCATCCCTGTAGGGTTGTCCCTCAGGTTTCACCTTCTCAGCAGAGGATGCTCTCTGCTCTGAAGCCCTGTGCTTGCCTGCTTTTCTCTTGAAGGCTACTGTGGTGCAGCAAACAAACACAAAACTCAAGAAGACTGTACTACAGGCTTTAATCAGCTTAAAGTTGAACACCAAAGTGAACATCAGGTCTGTGTAGCCTCTGGTTCTGCATGCCCGACTGATTTAGGAAGGGGCCGATTTGAATCATTGGATTGACAGCGGACAGGTGGAGCCAGCCTCCCAGCTTGCCTACCTGCAGATACAGTGGTTATCCCCTGCAGTAGGCCAGTAGGAGTGCAGTTATAGTAGTGGTTGTATCACCACACCCATACCACCCCGCCCCCCCCTCACCCTGGTTCACTGCTGAGCATGGGTACCACCATCTTGGGCACAGACCTCTGCTGCTTCAAAAGGTTTTTAAAAAATCACCTTTGTCTCCTTTAACAGACAGTTCAAAGTCAGTATAAGGCTGTCAAATCACAACTGAGCAGTAGGTTCCCTGTGGAGGAGTGCTATGTCTTCACCCTGGTCTCTAGCACAGAGTCAGGCCCCTCAGCTAAGAAGGGAAGGGGGGAGAAAAGGAGAGCTATAGTGATTGGAGATTCAATAGTTAGGCAAATAGTTACAGTAGGAGGTTCTGCGAACAACATCAAGGCTCCCAGAAGGTATGTTAGTTCCCTGATGCCAGGGTCAGGGATGTCTCAGATCGAGTCCACAGTATTCTGAAATGGGAGAGTGAGCAGCCAGATGTTGTGGTCCACGATGGTACCAATGACATAGATGGGAGTAGGATGAGAACCTGAAGAGGGAGTTAAGAAGGAAACTGAAAAGTAGGACCTGAAGGGTGGTGTAAGGTAAAACATCATGAGATGGGAATGTGTAGGGAGTTACCCTGTACAAGGCTGTAACAAGAAGGGGAGGTGTCCTTGTACTCCTGTTAGGTAAAACATCATGAGATGGGAATGTACGGGGCAGTAACAAGATGTGAATGCATCCTTGTACTTACAAGATAAGAGAGACATTGATGGATTGAGAGGCAGGAAGCTAGCAGGGAAAGGATAGCAACAGTTTTAGTCATTGGACAAGTAATGATATGATGATGTTCTAAGCACATATCCAAGGGTATAAAAAATCACCATTTTGCTGATAACGGCAGAATGCATTCTCCGACTAACCTGGTTGGTCGCAAGTGTTACAATCCGGTAATAAAGAACAAAGAACCCTGATTTCGACTCAGCCTGGTGTTTGTCTCACTCATTCATGAACAAAGCAGACCTAACAGTGGTTATCTCAGAATTCTGGCTCTGTGGCATGCCAATAAGAGTAGGAATAGGAAATTGTGGCAGCTAAATGTGTGGCTGAAGAGTTGGTGCAGGGGACAGAGGTTCAGATTTGTGGATCATTGGAATCTCCTCTGGGGAAGGTGTGACCTGTACAAAAAGGACAGGCTTCACCTGAACTGGAGGGGGACCAATATCCTGGTGGGCAGGTTTGCTAGACCTGTTGGGGAGGGTTTAAACTAGTTTGGCAGGGGGAATGGGAACCAGACTGTGAGGGGAGAAAATAGGGAAGAAGGTAGATAGCATGATGCTAGGTGTTGTGGGTTTGTGATGAAGGACAGACAGGGGAGAGGAAGCAGAAATGTAGTCAGTTGGAGGGCTTGAAATGTGCATATTTCAATACAAGGAGTATTTGGAATAAAGAAGATGAACTTAGAGCATTGATCAGTACATCAAACATGATGTTGTGGCTGTTACAGAGTCATTGGCTGATGCAGGTACCGGGGTTTAGATGTTTTAAAAGGGATAGGATGGGTGGAAAAGGGAGGGTGGTGAGGTGGAGGAGCATTACTTGTCAGGGATTGTATTGCATTCGTCTGCAGAAAGGGAGGATGCTGTGGAGGTTGTGTCCACTGAGTTGGTGTGGGTGGAAGTCAGAAATAGGAAGGGAGCAATTATTGGAAATAATCTATAAGCCCCTAAATAGCCCTTGGAACACTGAGGAACAGAAAATTAGGCAGATTTTGGAAAGGTGCAGAAATAACAGTATTGTTGTTATGGAAGACTACTTACCAAATATTGACTGGCAAGAGGAATAGATGGGGCAAAATTTGTCAGGGTTGACACAGTATGTGGACCAGCTGACTGGAAGAGAGGCCACACTGGATCTAATTCTGGCTAATGAACGTGCTCAGGTGGCAGACCTCTCAGTGGGGAGCATTTGGGTGATAGTGACCACACTACATCATTGCTATAGTTAAAGATAAAAGCAAACAAAATGGTAAAGTGTTTAATTGTGGAAAGGCTAATTATGATGGGATGAGATAGGAACTAGGGAGAGTAAACTGGGAACAGATGTTGATGGGAGAAAGCACAGTAGTAGTGCAGGGGATGATCTGGGACCACTTGCACTGGGTTCAGGATAGGGAAAAGATGGCAGAAAAAGGGAAACATGGTTGATAAAACAGGTGAGGTAGCTGATGAAGAGGAAGAAGGAAGCATACATAAGACTGAGGAAGCAAAAAACTGAAAGAGCTCATGAGAATGACATGATAGCCAGAATGAAACTTTAGAAAAGACTTGGAAGACCTCAAAGGGGACATGAAAAGGCCTTGGCATGTAGGATGAAGGAAAACCCTAAGGTGTTTTATGCATATATGAAGAACAGAAGGATGACAAGATTGACGATAGAGTCGCTTAAGGATAAAGGAGGCAACATGTTCCTGGATGCAGAGGAGGGTGGGGAGGTCCTAAATGAATACTTTGCTTGAATATTTTGCTAAAGTGTTCATCAGAGAAAGGTCAGAATAGAATGTGCTGGATCATGTTGAAATGAAAAAGAGCAAGTGCTGGATCTTAAAAAAGATTGCTCTGTCCCCCAGGCCAAGTTGTGATGGGAAGGGAGGGAAGAGGTTGTTGAGGCATTGGGAATGATCCTCCTTGGCTGGAAGGGAGGTGCAGGAAGATTGGAGAAGGGAAAATATGGTCCCCTTGTTTAAAAAAAGTAATGGGGAGAATTTGGGAATTATAGAGAAGTGAGTTTTACATCAGTGATGGGTAAACTATTGGAGAGGATTTTGAAGGACAGGATTTATGAGCATTTAAAGAAGCCTAATCTTCTCAGGGATCATTAAAATAATGCTCCCAAGGGACCCAAGTGGTAAAATTGGACCCAAGAAATCCTTCCCTGATCACGTCAACAAGGATGAAATCTTGCCAACTATTTTAGAACAGAAAGAAAGCAAACCAGAGCAGCCTGTGATCCAGCAGCCTGGGCCAGTTCCTACTGCACAATTGGTATGAAGTCTTCTAAGAATAATTTTCTGTAATTACTGCGATAAAACAGAATTGAACAAAAAGAAATTAAATTGATGAAGGTAGGGCGGTACATGTATGTATGGATTTTAGTAAGGTATTTGACAAGGTCCTCCTCCATGGAAGACTCGTTCAGAAAATCATGAGGCACAGGATTCAGAATTGACATGCCTGTGGAAAGGATAGTAGTGGAGTGAACATATTCTGCCTGGAGGTCGGTGACGAGTGGAGTTCCATAAGGATCTGTTCTGAGACCCCTGCTCTTTGTGATTTTTATAAAAGGCCTGGATGAAGAAGTAGAAAGATGGGTCAGTAAGTTTGTGGATGATACGAAGGTTGGAGGTGTTGTGGATAGTGTTGAAGATTGTCATAGGTTACAACAGGATATGCAGACTTTGGCAGAAAAGTGGCAGATGGAGTTCAATCTGGATAAGTGTGAGGTGATGCATTTTGGAAGGTCAAACCTGAAGGCAGAGTACATGGTTATGGTAGGGCACTTGACAATGTGGAAGAACAGAGCGACCTTGGGGGTTCAAATCCATGCATCTTTCAAGGTTGCCTCTCAGGTTGATAGGATAATTAAGAAGGCTGATGGGTTTCATTAGTTAGCACATTAAGACCATCCTTGGAATGTGGTGTTCAGTACTGGCCACTTCATTACAGGAAGAATGAAGGTAGGGCAGTACATGTATGTATATATACATATATCAGTTGGTTGTTTTTAATAACATAATAAACATAACAATTACAGCACGGAAACATGCCATTAGGCCCTTCTAGTCCGCACCGAACCAAACACCCCTTTCTAATCCCACCTCCCTGCACAATGCCCATAACCCTCCATCTTCCTCTCATCCATATACCTGTCCAACCTTTTCTTAAATAATACAATTGACTCCGCCGCCACTATTTCTCCCGGAAGATATTTCCACACAGCTACCACTCTCTGAGTAAAGAAGTTCCCCCCATGTAACCTCTAAACCTCTGCCCCTTAATTCTTAACTCATGTCCTCTTGTTTTAATCTTTCCTCCTCTTAACGGAAATAGTCTATCCACATCCACTCTGTCTATCCCTTTCATAATCTTAAATACTTCTATCAAATCCCCTCTCAACCTTCTACGCTCCAAAGAATAAAGACCCAATCTGTCCAATCTCTCCCCATACTCCAGATGCTTAAACCCAGGCAACATTCTGGTAAACCTTCTCTGCACTCTCTCCACTCTGTTTATATCCTTCCTATAATTAGGTGACCAGAACTGCACACAGAACTCCAAATTAGGCCGCACCAACGTCTTATACAATCTCAACATCACCTCCCAACTCCTATATTCCAGACTCTTTTGTGTAGTCTTCCAAAGGCGCTATTTGCCTTGGCGAATCTGTTGTCTATCTCATTGTCGATCCTTGCATAAGATGAAATGGTGCAGCCGAGATAGGTAAACTGGTTGACCGTTTTGAGTTTTGTGTGCCCGATGGAGATGTGGGGGGGCTGGTAGTCATGGTGGGGAGCTGGCTGATGGAGGACCTCAGTTTTCTTCAGGCTGACTTCCAGGCCAAACATTTTGGCAGTTTCCGCAAAGCAGGACGTCAAGCGCTGAAGAGCTGGCTCTGAATGGGCAACTAAAGCAGCATCGTCTGCAAAGAGTAGTTCACGGACAAGTTGCTCTTGTGTCTTGGTGTGAGCTTGCAGGCGCCTCAGATTGAAGAGACTGCCATCCGTGCGGTACCGGATGTAAACACCATCTTCATTGTTGGGGTCTTTCATGGCTTGGTTCAGCATCATGCTGAAGAAGATTGAAAAGAGTCTGGAAAAACAACCAACTGAAAAACCTCACAAAGATAAGCGTATACAGAGCCATTGTCATACCCACACTCCTGTTCGGCTCCGAATCATGGGTCCTCTACCGGCATCACCTACGGCTCCTAGAACGCTTCCACCAGCGTTGTCTCCGCTCCATCCTCAACATCCATTGGAGCGCTTTCATCCCTAACGTCGAAGTACTCGAGATGGCAGAGGTCGACAGCATCGAGTCCACGCTGCTGAAGATCCAGCTGCGCTGGATGGGTCACGTCTCCAGAATGGAGGACCATCGCCTTCCGAAGATCGTGTTACATGGCGAGCTCTCCACTGGCCACCGTGACAGAGGTGCACCAAAGAAAAGGTACAAGGACTGCCTAAAGAAATCTCTTGGTGCCTGCCACATTGACCACTGCCAGTGGGCTGATATCGCCTCAAACCGTGCATTTTGACGCCTCACAGTTTGGCGGGCAGCAACCTCCTTTGAAGAAGACCGCAGAGCCCACCTCACTGACAAAAGGCAAAGGAGGAAAAACCCAACACCCAACCCCAACCAACCAATTTTCCCCTGCAGCCGCTGCAACCGTGTCTGCCTGTCCCGCATCGGACTTGTCAGCCACAAACGAGCCTGCAGCTGACGTGGACTTTTACCCCCTCCATAAATCTCCATCCTCGAAGCCAAGCTTCTGTATTAGCACAGTTTGTTTACATTTCTTTTTTCCTACAGCCAGGTAGAATGTCTAAGAAAGAATTTTAAACAGAAGGCAGAATATCTACTTATCAGCAACTGTATACTCAAGTAGAAAGATATGTTTACAAAAGAGAGAAATGTAAACAAACTGTGCTAATACAGAAAATATAAATATTCAGGAATAAATCATGAGCAGGTACAGGCCCTTAAATGAGTCTCTAAATTAATTTGTATATTGTTCCGGAGTCTGATAATTGAAGGGTAGCAACTATTCCTTATGTGTCCTGTGGCACCTGTACCTCCTTTCTTGATGGCAGCAGCATGAACAGAACACGACCTGGGTGCTGTGGATCCTTGATGATTGCTGCTGCTCTCCGACAGCAATGTTCCTTGTAGATTTTCTCAGTGGTGGAGAGTTTTGCTTGTGATATAGTGGACTGTTTGAAGGGCTTTATACTCAGAGGAACTGGTGCGCCATACCAGGCTGTGATGTAGCTGGTCAGCACACTTTCCACTAATCTGTAGAGGTTTGCTAACGTTTCCCGTGACCTTCTGAACCTCTGCAAACTCCTGAGGAATTACAGATGGTGATGTGCTTTCTTCACAATGGCATTAATAAGTTGGGTCCTTTAAGATAATGAACCCCAGGAATGTAAAGATACTCATCATCTCCAACTCTGGTTCCCCAATGATCACTCGATTGTACGCCTATGGTTTTCCTTTCCTGAAGTCTATTGGTCTTGGTACCATTGAGAGACAGGTTATTGTTTGTCCACAATTCAGCCAAGTTTTTAATCTCTCTCTGCTGATTTATAACCCCCCCCCCCCTTTATACTGCCCACTATGGTGGTATCGTTAGCAAATTTGTAAATGGTGTCGTCATATCGAGCTACACAGTCATGTATAAAGCAAGTAGAGCAGTGGGCTATTCTAATCCTGTGGGGCTCTGGTTCTGATGGAGATTGAGAAGATGTTCTTGCCAATCTGCACTAGCTTGGGAGATGTGGAAGGTGCTGTAAAATGGGGATTGAACAATAGTTCTGATGGATCATAAACCAGTGGAAGGATCAGTGCCTCCTAACAGTTGAGGTGATGGCGGCCTCGCTGTGGAACCCCAGGATTGCAATATTGGTTGTGTCATTGCTTGTAACGTTCTGCTCTCTCCTTCATCAGGTTTCAACTGCAACCCACCAAACGCCACATGCCAGATCTGAACTCTCTGCTTGCCATCCAGCCAATGAAAGGCTCTCTGCTCCCCAATGACCGTGCCAGTCACATCTACATCACCTTCCACAGCAGCACCAGCACTGAGATCAAGGATGAGCCTGTTCTCCACTGCCAGGTAAGATCAAAGGTCCAGGAGGTGGTGAGAAGCTCTCACAGGGGAATCCTCCGTTTTAATTGTTGCATTTCCTGTTTTGTTTTGCAAGCGGCCCTTCCCAATCAGGCAAGTTGCCAAATAATGTGTAAATTCAGTATGTTATTTTATGACTTTTTTTCACATTTCCCCAACTCAAACCACTGACCAGCCCAAAGTAACTTGGTCCCACACAAGCTACAATTCATCCAATAAATGAATCATTTTTCTGTTTCCTCCACTGATTTTCTCAAATCAACACCCTTTACCCAATTATCAAGTAGTGACAGAAGCAGAGCAGGTTGAACTGGACAACGAACGGTCTGCTCAGCAGTCTGACATCTCCTAAAGGGAGCTTGATCCTTTCTGTGCCCTGAATCTCATTAGCATTGGGCAGCAGACAACATCTGCCACTGCCTACGAGTCAGTGTCACAGGTGAATCGCATGGGTTTCTGCAAATTGTCACCTTTTCTTGTGAAAGTGTGGGACTTGGTACATCACCACCTGGGGTGGGGGTTCTTCCACAACAGCAGTCTCTGCCCCCCCTGTACTCCGACTATGAACGCTCCTCTTAGTTGGCCAGCGGTGGAAAGCACAATCAGCTCACGCCACGAGCACTCCATCTTGGGCTGTCAAAGGGTCTTGTATATCAACCAGCTTTATGGATTTTGACTTGTTGATGCCTACCTTAAGACTACGGGAAGGCTTCTGAAGTCATACCACTGGTGGGATTGTGACCCAATAAGCATGTAAGATTATGCGGGACATAGTGTGGACAGCCAGGACCATTTTACTGGGGCATTGGAGGGCATTAGTTTAAGATGAGGAGAGGAAAGTTTAGGAGCGATGTCAGAGGTAACTTTTTTTACCAAATAGAGGGGTGGGTGACTGGAAGGCATTGCTGGTGGTGGTGGTAGAACCTGGTAAAGATTCCAATAATGTCACGTACTAATTATAGAATGTAACATAACATGAAATTCTTCAACCATGTCTACCGTAAAGAAGACAGTCACCACATTGTCCAGCGCTCCTCACAGAAATGAGGCTCCAGTGATGAATGGACTCATGATCCCTGGTTTTCAAGACCTGTGCTCTAACCACTACAATAGGGACATTCAAAAGAATGGATGGGCACATGGATTTATGAACAATAGTGGGTTATGGGTGTGAGGTCGAGAGTGTTAGATTATTGTGAAATAGGTTCCCTCTAAGCTGTGTGCCCACTCATATTTTGCATCCAATGCGCAAAGTAAATTCATGTGTGCACAAAAGATTAGTTACCTAAAATAATATAGTAATTAATCATTATAAAATCTTAACTAAATATGTTACTTTGTAGAATGCAATCATTCTTGTACCATATTAAAAAATACCAATACAGTTTTATTCGCCATGAGAGAGAGGCTGTGCCCAAATGATCTTTAAATCATTTCAAGTTTATATTTGCACAAGATTTCAGTGCACACATACTTTTGTCACAGGAAAAAAAATTTCCACAACATAAGAATTTTGCTCACACTGGCTACTAAAAATTAGAGGGAATGTTGGTTGCCACAACATCATGGGTTGAAGAGTCTGCACTGTGCTTTAGTGTTCTATATTTCATGTTCATGGCAGAGTTGCATTCCCTCTTCCATTCTCATACAAGTCTGTCTTCCATGGGTGATGAAGTAGTTGCAGGAGTAAATGGCCAAGATCTAATGCCTGTTGCTGTCTCATGTGACATTGACTCTTTTGTATTCACTTTTTATGCACCTCTGGCCCATCAGACCAGAAGGAGGATGAAATGAGATGATGATTCACAGGGCTGGAGCTCAAGCTCGTTCGTTATAAGGATTAATTGAGTAGGCTGGGGCTGAAGATTCAAGATTCTTTTATTGGGTGGCACAGTTGGCGTAGCGGTTAGCACAATGCCTTCCCAGCACTAGTGATTGGGACCAGGCTTCGAATCCTACACTGTCTGTAAGGAGTTTGTACGTTCTCCCCTTGTCTGCATGGGTTTTCCCCGAGGGCTCTGGTTTCCTCCCACCATTCTAAACGTACCAGGGGTGCAGGTTAATGGGGTGTAAATTGGGCAGCATGGACTTGTTGGCCAAAATGGCCTGTTACCATGCTGTTTGTCTAAATATAATAAATTGTCATGTAATAAATGGGAAAATGTAATAATACACAAAATTTCTTCTTGTCTACTGTAAAGTGGAAAAAAGGGAAGCAAATGAGGATCCCCTCACAGTCATGGATTCCCCTCCAGTGCTCCCACAGCCACACAGACTTCAGTCCAAATCATCGACAACCCGAGCTCCAGATCACAATCTCTGGCACGATCAGGAAGCGCTCAGCATCCTCTCACATCCCTGGTTCCAGTACCTGGTGCCCCTTCAATGATCTCTAGCCAGTCTCCTGTGCGCAGCTTGGTGTGAGTCCCTTCAGCTCAGTTGTCAGCAGCCAGCAGTCTCTATGGGTTCTTTGCCTCGAGTCACCAACAACCCATTGCCTGTGTAATCTTCAGCCACAGAGACCCTCGCTGGTCAGCCGCTGGGGTCACTGTCCTGTGAGTCACACCTCTGATTGTCCTTTTCAAATGGTGGCGGAGGGTTCCCACTTTCTGGTGCCCTGTCTTCTTCTTCTTTGGCTTGGTTTCGCGGATGAAGATTTATGGAGGGGGTAAATGTCCACGTCAGCTGCAGGCTCGTTTGTGGCTGACAAGTCCGATGCGGGACAGGCAGACATGGTTGCAGTGGTTGCAGGGGAAAATTGGTTGGTTGGGGTTGGGTGTTAGGTTTTTCCTCCTTTGTCCTTTGTCAGTGAGGTGAGCTCTGCGGTCTTCTTCAAAGGAGGTTGCTGCCCGCCGAACTGTGAGGCGCCAAGATGCACGGTTTGAGGCGATATCAGCCCACTGGCGGTGGTCAATGTGGCAGGCACCAAGAGATTTCTTTAGGCAGTCCTTGTACCTCTTCTTTGGTGCACCTCTGTCACGGTGGACAGTGGAGAACTCGCCATATAACACGATCTTGGGAAGGCGATGGTCCTCCATTCTGGAGACGTGACCTACCCAGCGCAGTTGGATCTTCAGCAGCGTGGATTCAATGCTGTCGGCCTCTGCCATCTTGAGTACTTCAATGTTAGGGATGAAGTCGCTCCAATGAATGTTGAGGATGGAGCGGAGACAACGCTGGTGGAAGTGTTCTAGGAGCCGTAGGTGATGCTGGTAGAGGACCCATGATTCGGAGCCGAACAGAAGTGTGGGTATGACAACGGCTCTGTATACGCTTATCTTTGTGAGGTTTTTCAGTTGGTTGTTTTTCCAGACTCTTTTGAGTAGTCTTCCAAAGGCGCTATTTGCCTTGGCGAGTCTGTTGTCTATCTCGTTGTCGATCCTTGCATCTGATGAAATTGTGTAGCCGAGATAGGTAAACTGGTTGACCGTTTTGAATTTTGTGTGCCCGATGGAGATGTGTGGGGGCTGGTAGTCATGGTGGGGAGCTGGCTGATGGAGGACCTCAGTTTTCTTCAGGCTGACTTCCAGGCAAAACATTTTGGCAGTTTCCGCAAAACAGGACGTCAAGCGCTGAAGAGCTGGCTCTGAATGGGCAACTAAAGCGGCATCGTCTGCAAAGAGTAGTTCACGGACAAGTTGCTCTTGTGTCTTGGTGTGAGCTTGCAGGTGCCTCAGATTGAAGAGACTGCCATCCGTGCGGCACCGGATGTAAACAGCGTCTTCATTGTTGAGGTCTTTCATGGCTTGGTTCAGCATCATGCTGAAGAAGATTGAAAAGAGGGTTGGTGCGAGAACGCAGCCTTGTTTCACACCATTGTTAATGGAGAAGGGTTCAGAGAGCTCGTTGCTGTATCTGACCCGACCTTGTAGGTTTGCGTGCAGTTGGATAACCATGTTGAGGAACTTTGGGGGGCATCCAATGCGCTCTAGTATTTGCCAAAGCCCTTTCCTGCTCACGGTGTCGAAGGCTTTGGTGAGGTCAACAAAGGTGTTGTAGAGTCCTTTGTTTTGTTCTCTCCACTTTTCTTGGAGCTGTCTGAGGGCAAAGACCATGTCAGTAGTTCCTCTGTTTGCGCGAAAGCCGCACTGTGATTCTGGGAGAACATTCTCGGCGACAGTAGGTATTATTCTATTTAGGAGAATCCTAGCGAAGATTTTGCCTGCAATGGAGAGCAGCGTGATTCCCCTGTAGTTTGAGCAGTCTGATTTCTCGCCTTTGTTTTTGTACAGGGTGATGATGATGGCATCACGAAGGTCCTGAGGCAGTTTTCCTTGGTCCCAACAAAGCTTGAAAAACTCATGCAGTTTGGCATGCAGAGTTTTGCCGCCAGACTTCCGGACCTCTGGGGGGATTCCATCCATACCTGCTGCTTTGCCACTTTTCAGTTGTTCAATTGCCTTATATGTCTCTTCATAGGTGAGGACCTCATCCAGCTCTAGCCTTAGGGGCTGTTGAGGGAGCTGGAGCAGGGCGGAATCTTGGACTGAGCGGTTGGCACTGAAAAGAGATTGGAAGTGTTCTGATCATTGGTTGAGGATGGAGATCTTGTCGCTGAGGAGGACTTTGCCGTCTGAGCTGCGCAGCGGGCTTTGGACTTGGGTTGAGGGGCCGTACACAGACTTTAGAGCCTCGTACAAACCCCTGAAGTCGCCAATGTCCGCGCTGAGCTGGGTTCGCTTGGCGAGGCTAGTCCACCACTCATTTTGGATCTCCCGGAGTTTGCGCTGAAGATGGCTGCATGCGCGACGGAAGGCTTGTTTCTTCTCTGGCCAAGACGGCTTTGTAAGGTGAGCCTGGTGGGCAGCACACTTCTTTGCCAGCAGCTCCTGGATTTCCTGGCTGTTTTTGTCGAACCAGTCCTTGTTTTTCCTGGAGGAGAAGCCCAGTACCTCTTCAGTGGATTGCAGTATGGTAGTCTTCAGCTGATTCCAGAGGGTTTCAGGGGACGAGTCCGTGAGGCGGATTGCATCCTCGAGCTTTGCTTTGAGGTTTGCCTGGATGTTTCCTCTCACTTCGTCTGACTGCAGGTTTCCAACATTGAACCTCGTTCTGGGGGCTTTGGCTTGAAGTGAAGGTTGAGCTTGCAGCGAACCAGCCGGTGGGCAGTGCGGCATTCCGCGCTGGGCATGACCCTTGTGTGGAGCACATCTCGTTTGTCTCTTTCTCGCACCAGGACGTAGTCCAGGAGGTGCCAGTGTTTGGATCGGGGATGCATCCAGGTAGTCTTCAGGTTGTCCCTCTGCTGAAAAAGGGTGTTTGTAATGACAAGCCGCTGTTCTGCGCAGAGCTCCAACAGGAGGCGCCCATTGTCGTTGCACTTGCCGACACCATGCTTGCCCAGGATTCCTGGCCAGGATTCTGAGTCTTTGCCGACGCGAGCGTTGAAGTCGCCAAGGATGACAACTTTGTCGGCTGTAGGGGTGTGTTGAATGAGGTTGCGCAGGTCAATGTAGAACTTGTCCTTTTCTGCTGGTTCTGCCTGGAGGGTTGGAGCATAGACACTGATGAGGGTGATGCGACACTTGTTTTGAAAGGGGAGTCGCATGGACATGATCCGGTCCGAGTGGCCTGTCGGGAGGTTTTCGAGTTTGGAGGCAATGGAGTTCTTGACCATGAAGCCTACAGCAGATAGGCGTCGTTCATCCAAAGGCTTGCCAGACCAGTAGAATGTGTAGCCTGCGCCGCGTTCTTGGAGGCTGCCTACATCTGGCAGGCGGACTTCACTGAGAGCGGCTATGTCGATGTCAAGTCTGAGGAGTTCATGTGCAATGAGGGCAGACCGACATTCAGGTCAGTGGCTGTCAGCCTTGTCTAGCATGGTTCTGATGTTCCAGCATGCTAGCTTGAGTTTGTAAGCATCTTTTGAGGGGGAGGACGTGGAGGGGGAGGACGTGGAGGGGGAGGACGTGGAGGGGGAGGATGTGGAGGGGGAGGACGTGGACCTGTCCTCGGGCCTGCGCAAAGGAGCTTTTAGAAAGTAGGAGGCGGAGGCCCCAGTCCAGGCACAGGGAAAGCAGCGCTGGCCCCGGCCCCGGCCCCGGTCCGGGCAGAGGGTAGGCGGCGGCGGCCCCGATCCGGGCAAGAGCAAAGGGGAGGCGGCGGCACCGACCTCGGTCGAGTGAGGCAGGCGGAGGCCCTGGTCCGGGCAGAAAGTAGGAGGCGGTGGCCCCAGTCCGGGCACAGGGAAAGCAGCGGCGGCCCTGGCCCCGGTCCGGGCAGAGGGTAGGCGGTGGTGGCCCCGATCCGGGCAAGAGCAAAGGGGAGGCGGCGGCCCCGGCCTCGGTCGAGTGAGGCAGGCGGATGCCCCAGTCTGGGCAGAAAGTAGGAGGCGGCGGCCCCAGTCTGGGCACAGGGAAAGCAGCGGCGGCCTCGGCCCTGGTCCGGGCAGTATGGACCGACCTAGGAGGGGAGGCAGACCCCTCCAGCCTGGGTAAGAAACGTGCATTGGAGAAGGCCACTCCGATATAAAACCTACGACCCAAGGACCTCGCTGCCACGTCCCAGCTTGCTTGGCCACGGCACACAAACCATGGGTGTAAAGGGTGGGGCCAGTACTGTGTGCACTGGTGCCCTGTACAAGTCCACAGAGTCTGCAACCCTGTACATAGGCACCACCATCTTGGGTGCAGACACCGTGGTTGCAGGATTTTAAAATAAACTCCCTTAACAGGCCATTTACCTGCTGAGAGATGACTTGATAAAATTACTAGAGGCTTAGATAAGGTGAGATGGTCACAATTTTCTTCCTGGGAGAGGAATCAAAAACTAAAAGCACAGCATAGCTTTAAGGTGAGACGGGAAAGAATGAAAGGGGACCTGAGAGGCAGGTTTTCACACAAAGATTGGTGGTTATCTGGAACACTCTACCAGGAACAAAATGGTAAAGGTGGGTTTAAAACACTAAAAAAATATTTGGACAAGTGCATGGATAGGAAAGGTTCAGAACGTGACAGGCCAAACTCTGGCAAATGGAATAAGCGATGCGTGGCATCTTGGTTAGTATGAACGAGTTGGGCAGCTGGGTAACAATGAATCTTGATTCAAACAGAGATAGTGACCAAGAGCACACATATTCTTAAACAACAGCCTGCCAAATAAACAATGCAATGAGATCATTCACTTTGGAGGTAAATAAGAGAGAGTGTGGATGCTGGAAAACTGGAGCAATAGAGTCCTGTAGGAACTCAACGGGACAGGGAGCATCCGTGTGAGGTCACTGTTTCAGGCTGGAGCCCTTAACTTGGAATTTTTTTCAATGGTGTTACGGCCTGAGATGTTGATTGACTATTGCCTTCCACAGATGCTGGCTGACCCGTTGTGTTCTTCCAGCACTGTGGGTTGTTCCATCTCCTTTGGCCTTAGTTTCTATCCACATAAGCCCCAGACCATGGATTGTATTGAGGAGCTTCACATCTGTTCAGCCATGTTTAATGTTTATTGAAAACGCCTGCTTGTTACAGATATCTCAGTCTTGCCACAGTGTTGGTAGTTTCATTCTTCTATGTTACAGAATCCCCATACCTGTAATTCATGGGTTTATGCATTCTGTAGCCTATGAAACAAGAGAATGAAAGATGCTTGGTTGGACCTTCTGTAAGGCATTTTCTCTGTCTGACTTCAGGTAATTGAACCCAGCCTAGGTGAAGGAGGAGAGGTCATTGCCAGCATTCCAGTGAAGATATCCGCCTGCGCTATCTTCAGTACCTATCAAATACTACCTGCCAAGGAGGTTAACTTTGGCACTGTGGTGGTGGCCGGCCGCAGAAATCGTACCTTCACTCTTGAGAACACGGGGGAATTTGAGTTCAAATACTTCATCTTCAAAATACCTGGCATGGTGTCTCGTCAGTCAAAGAAGTAAGAGCATCCCTTAACATGACTCCTTGTGTGGGAAGAGGTGGAGGTGGTTCGACAGCCTTTGCTCTATTTGTGATTTTCTCTCTCTCAGCTCCGTGAGAATTTCTCACTCGTGAGGCATCGCAGCTGGTTTTAGAGGCTCTATATTCAGAGAGGAGGATCCTGGCTGGATTTACTGCCCCTACAGTGATCTCTGTGTCACAAGGTGGGAGGGGAATACCAAATAAAATGAGGCAATGTGTGTGTTTTGGACCCAAAAATCAGTTGGACCTGCTCATTTCTTGGTGAAGGATTTGATGTTGAGGCTCTGGAGTGACCTCACTTGGATTACTTTGAGCAGTCTTGGGCTCCTCATTTAAGAAAAGATGTGCTGATGTTGGAGAGGGTTTGGAGGATGTTCACTAGGATAATTCTGGGAATGAAAGGGTGATCACATGAAGAGCATTTGACAGCACTTGACCGGTACTCGTAGGAATTTAGACAAACAAGGGGGAATCTCATTGAAACATTTTGAAAATTGAAAGACATGGCTAGAGTAGATGTAGATGTTTCCCATGGTGGGAGAGTCTAGGACAAGAGGGCACAATTTCAGGATTGAAGAGTGCCCATTTAGAACAGAGATGCGGAGGAATTACTTTCACCAGAAGGTGGTAAACCTGTGGAGTTTATTGCCACAGGCAGTGGTGGGGGGAAATCATTGGATATATTTAAGGCAGAGATTGACAGGTTCTTGATTAGCTAGGTTATGATTATGGGGAAAAGGCTAAGTGGGAAAATGGATCAGCTCGTGATTAAATGGTGGGACAGACTCAATGGGCTGAAGACACATTTCTGCTTCTATTTTTTATGGTCTTTATGGTCAAGTATAAACTTGAAAAAGAACAACTGCTGGAGGACCTCAGCATTTGTGGAGGCAGAGGGATGGTTGATGTTTGGAGTCAATGGTCTGTGATAGGACTGAGAGGAAAGGGGGAGGGGATGTTAAGGAGATGGCAGCCAATCGGTGGAAGCAGAGGAGGGGGAGTGGGGAGTTTAGTCCATGAAGCTGCTGAGTGATAGGGTGAAATGGAGAGAAAAAAACAATGTGCAGATGGCACTAAGTAGTGGAGAGGGGAGGGGAAGTGAGAGAGGGGCTGGAAGGTTATTGGTAGAACCAGGTGAAGGAGGGATGATGGCAGATGCAAACAGAAGGATAATGAAATAGGGAAGGTCAGTTAGGATGACGAAACCCCAGTGTGTGGGCGATGGGCAGAAGGAAGGAGGGTTAGGAAATAGGAAGAGTAGGGCAGGGAGAGGAAGCCTAGGTGGAGAGGTGTGAGGATGATGGACAGATGGAATCAGTTCCCATTACATATCAGACTGGTGCACTGTGCTTATCAATGAGGTGAAGGCGACATTGCCTCTGACCTTCCTCACTTAAGTCACCTGTCCCGTGTCCACTGCAAATCTCTGCCCTGACCCTCAACCTGCAGTGATCTGCAGTTGAACAGACACTTTGGTTCCAGTGGGGACTGTGGAACTGCTGCGTCCAGCTGCCTGTTGACCTCATCCACACAGCCAGGAGAGCTCCCACCAATACCCTGGCCTTGGGAATCACCAGGAAATATTTCCACCCCCTAATCATGCAGATACATTGCCAGAGGAAATTATTCCTGGTAAATGGCATGATTCCAGTGGAAAAGCACCCCTTCAGGAAGGCCATTTTCCATAGCCAGCACTAGCGAGAGAGAGAGAGAGAGAGAGAGAGAGAGAGAGAGAGAGACTCCTGGGATCACTGGGCTTGTATCTGGTGTAGGAAAGTGTAGACCTCGTGTTCAGTGTGCTCATCTGTTCCATTATGCAAAATGCTTCGAGCTGGACTGAACATTACAGCCCAGTATGGGACAGGAGTTGAGTCCAACTATCACCATTGGAGAAAGTCCACCACATACCCTTGTGACAAATCGAAGCTATATGGATGAGTCTGGAAGTAAGGACGAATTTGCCAGCTTCTGCATCTAAATTCCAGTGTCGAAAGAGATGCTGTCAACAGCTCCAGCGTGTCCCTGCTCTGTTTCCATAGCCATCACTCTATCAAATAAGGTCAACCTATTCTACCCAGCTGCCCAAAGCACATTGAATTGCAGAACCTAATGGCAAAACTTTGAACCACTAGTTTACGTTGCATTTCTGGTATTGAGAGAGAGAAAAGGTGATCATGTGCTGTTTATTTTCTCCTGAAAAGTTCTGTGTAAAATTCCATACAAACACAGCATAAAAACAAACTACCAGTAGTCAGCCTGACTCCTGTACGCTGTATTTGTGTTTCTGCCTCCTAGTTATATGTTTTAGTAACTAGTTTTCAATTATTTGGTGAGAGAACTGGAGATAATGTTCGGAAAGTATTGAGTTGATACAAATTGGGAACCACTGCCTGACAAGGAAATGAATTTGGCTTCATACAATCATGCAACATTTCAGCCCAACTTATCCATGCTGACCAAGTTGATATTCAAGGCTAGTCCCATTTCCCTGCCTATTCCTATTAATCCTTTTGATCCTCAAATGCCTTTTGAACATTGTGAATGTACCCACTTCCACATCTTCCTCTGGCAGCTTGTTCCCGACATGGACCATCCCCCAAATGATCAAGTTGCCCCATAGGTCTCTCCCCTTAAACCTATGCCCTCCGTTCTTCCCTGGGAAATAGAGCATTCACTTTGCCAAAACCCCTCATAAGCCTCAAAAATAAAAAGAGGACTAAATGTTTATATATAAAATATATTTTCCCTCCTGTCCTTATTTGGAATCTGAATCACCCTTTTTCCAAGTTTTTAAATGATATTCTCTGGAGATCATGATTGATGGTAAGTAGATGAATCTGTGGATGTGCAAGTGTGGATGCTGGTTAATGCATCCACTTGATGGACTGTTGAGTCTTCCCTTGCCCACTGCTTTGAACATACAGCAAATTTTGAAAGAAATGTAGATAAGGTTTGAAGAGGAATGAAATTTCATAGCTAAGGGGAAAGAGCAGGAGAATAACTAAATGGAGTAAAAGACTTGGGCAGCACGGACTTGTGGGTCGAAATGGCCTGTTACTGTACTACTTGTGTAAATGTAAAAAAAAATAAAATTAAGGAAAGTTCAAGGGAAAGGTTCATTGGTTGTGATTTAGGATAACCTGGTATTTTGCAAAACTTTTCAGTTACTTCACCTTTTTTGGGGTTACAGTGTCAGTGGCTCAAAGCTTGGAAAGTCCCATGACAGATCGACCTCATTGAGATCCAATGGAGTTCTGAAGCAGAAAGAGCAAATACCGCAGGTGAGTCAAGTGGCCAGTACAGTTGTTCTCATTTTATTGCTGGTTAGGAGAGTGTTTTCCATTCATCATACTTTGAACCTGTCCAGGTTTTTATTAATTTAAATTAATTTTTTTAAATGTATTTTTTAATTTAGGCATACAGCATGGTAACAGCCCATTTCAGCCCACGAGCCCATGCTGCCCAATTATACCCAATTAACCTACAGACCCTGGTACAATTTGAATGGTGGGAGGAAACCCCAGAGGAAGCCCATGTAGAGACAGAGAGAAAATATAAACTCCTTCCAGATAGCACGGGATTCGAACCCTGGTCCCGATCGCTGGTGCTGAAACAGTGTGATGCTAACTGTGCCGCCTTGCTAGGTTCTAGGGCACTTTGGAAAATGATGCTCAGTGCTCTGCTACTTCTGAGGTACTTCTTTCAGACCATTCGGTACTAGACCATCATGTTCAGGAGAATTGGATAACAATTCTTACTCACCCTGTAGGTTTCTCTGGCACTTCTCCCCCCGCCCCCCCCCCCCCTCGTGATATAGATGACCTTAAATTCCCCATTCACTTTTGCCACTTGAATATCTGCAATGTTTTCAGCACATTTTACTATGAAGATAGATACTAAATGTTAACATCTACAATATTTATTTGATCTTTGTCTATCTCATCTTTCAAGGGACCAGCATTCATTTTCTATTCTCTTTCTCTTTCAGACCCTAGCAAAACTTTTAGAGTCTACTTTATCATTTTTTGTTATTTTGCACATATTCTATGTCCTCCATGTTTATCAACTTCTAGAATTGCTTTGATGTTTTCTAAACTTCTCTCTCAGTCCTCCGATGTACAATATAGATATCTATTTCATTGACAATTCTTTCCTATCAGTCTAACTGCCAAGTCTATTTTACCCAAATTAACTCTGCTAGTGATGCAGTTGCCCTCTTTCAAATTGTTACTTTTTTTAATATATTTTTTTATTTTTCATACTATGAACCATATTAACCAAAATACACACAAACATTTCCATCTTGAATATACACAATGTCATTTTCTCTCCTTTTCCCCCCTCCCTTCCCTCCCTCCTTACCACCCCCTCCAAACCCATTAAATGTTCAACATATTCAATACAATAAACCCATTAAACAAGGTCATCACACAATGAAAATAAACAAGAAAATTGTGTCATCTACTTTTACACACTGGGTCAGTTCATTTCGTCTTCTCCTCATTCTGTCATTTTAGGGGGTGGAGGTCCGCGGTTGGCCCTCTCTGTTGTGTTCCATGTACGGTTCCCAAATTGTTACTTTCAAATTGAATGTTGAATATATGATCACTATATTCCTCTGAAAGCAGGAAAGGTCCTTGATTTTGGCACAAAAGGGCAGGACAGTTAACGTGGCGGTTAACACGACATTATTACAGCGCCAGTGGCCAGCATTTGAAATCGCCACTCTCTGTAAGGAGTTTGTACGTTCTCCCCATGACTACATTGGTGCTCTGGTTTTCTCCCATATTCCAAAGACAGATGGGGTTAAGGGGTTTATTGGCCATTTGGGCTGTGCGGGCTTGTAGACCAGAAGATACTGTGCTGTATCTCTGAATTATATAAAAAATAAGCTTGGCCGAATAGGAAAGAAAGTAAAGAATCTATCTGGAGCAGACCTGAGCCATATAATATCTGTTGAAGCTAGCTTCAGGGAGGAAGGTCAGTTCTCTACATTTTTGTTTGGGCTTTGAATTGGCAACAACTGGACTCCTGCTCATGTGGTGACGCCTTTCCTCGAAGCTACATCTTGCTGCTTTATCAAACTGTGAATTCAAGTGTCTTCACTAACTCACATTTTCAACTACTGGTGTGCAGCAGTTCCCATTTTATGGTACACTAGTGTAGGATGCAGTACAGGTACTCCTCGACTTACAACTGTAATTGTGATTGGTTGTGTCGTAATTTTGCCTGCACATGTGGAGAATTGAGGTTTTAAAGCAAACTTTTTAATCAAATCCTTTTTTTGTCATAGATTTTTGTTGTATTTGACAAACTATAACAGGGATACAGGGCATATAAGTACCTAAATGTGTGTACTTACCTTGTGAGTTGGCTTTCCAGGGTCTGTACGCTGGGCGCAGCCATCTTGATTCCTGTGTGCATGTGTTAGTCTTTGGTTGGCGCAGGCATAGTGGGTTTGCGTTCTGGAGTTCAGTTGGTGCATGCAGGAGAGTTAAGCGCCCTGACAATATTGAATTCGCACCCTTAACTCTATTTTTTCTTATTTAAAAAAAATTGATTGTATGTGCAGATGGACATGTCAAGTAGGTTGTAAGTCGGGGAGTACCTGTATTTCAACAGCATGTCTTATAGACTGCATCCAGTATTTATTCGAAGATGCATTCACTCTGTGACCAAGGCTGGGATTTGAGTATTCCAGGGTTCTGGGCAGAAAGAGTCATAGAACTGTACAACATGGAAACAGACTCTTCATACTGAATTATCCATGCTGATCAAATTGACTTCCTGAGCTGGTACCATTTGCTTGGGTTTGACCCATTCCTCTCCAAAACTTTC
This sequence comes from Narcine bancroftii, assembly GCF_036971445.1. NCBI lineage: Eukaryota > Metazoa > Chordata > Chondrichthyes > Torpediniformes > Narcinidae > Narcine > Narcine bancroftii. The sequence goes on along the minus strand of NC_091478.1, from coordinate 53,337,179 downwards.
CTATCCATGTGCTATTATAATGCCATTTCAGTATTGTAGTTCCCCCCACCTCTACTGTGTCCTCTAGTTCAACATTCCATGGACCTATGGATGGTCTTCCATAGAATCCTAGACATTACAGCACAGAAACAGGCCCCTTCGGCCCTTCTAGTGTGTGGCAAACTATATTTGTGTATCCCACTGACCTGCACCCAGTCCACAGCCTTCCATACCCCTCCTATCTATATACCTGTCCAAATTCATTTTTTAAAAATATTTTATATTGAGAATTTTCATTCAACATGCAGCCAAACAGAAAAATCATCAAAAAGTAAAACATATATAATATTCACAAAATAATACAAATATCGATCCACATGTCAATATTAAAGTGATTCAATTACTATAAAGAAAGAAAAATTCCAATAATACTACAAAAATGCAAATCCAATGTCCATGTTAAACCAGAGAGAGAGAAAGATACTAGAAAGATAATAGAGAGAAAGAAGGAGAAAATAAGAGGAACCCTCCCCCTGAAACAAGAAGAAAGAAGTAAAGAAGAAAAAGTAAGAATAAGAAAAAGAAAGGATTGACCTCACCTAGGCTAAACCCCACTCCCATCAAAGGACAAATAACCTGACTTATCGAGGGTCCTCAGCGCTGTGAGCACCGGGGGGAAGAGTCAGGAGGGAGGAATTGTTAAAGATTTACCCCGATGTACCTTAGCTGTGAATTCCATATTCTTGAGGATACATCATCCTGTTTCTGAGGTTATAGGTGATCTTCTCCAGGGGAATAAAATTATGCATTTCTATCTTCCAGCGGGATAAAGCTGCTATGCATTTCCTAGCCACTGCTAGAACGAGCTTAATGAATTTTAATTGATATTTCAACAGCCTCATGTCTTATGTCTTCTAAATTCCCCAATAAAAATAATTCAGGTACCTGAGGGTATCAAATTCCAGTACCTTTTTTTCCAGGATATTACCCAAATCTTTCCAGGAAGGCGTCACTTTAGGGCACACATGTCAAACTCTGGCCCGGGGGCCAAAGCCCGCATGATCATTTCAAAAATGTATTAGAGGTGGCCCGCCCTGCAGCGAGAGCCGATGCTGTTTTTTGGTCATGTCACCCCCACCATCCTCCCCCTTCATTGCACATCCTTCCCCATTGTAACACGAGAAATTGTAACACGAGAAGTCTGTCGATGTCATCAGCCGGCAAACCAGTTGGAAGGCTCCCCGCACAACCAGTCACTTCTCCCACCTGTCGAGCGGTGCAGCGGATGGGCGAGCACCTGTGATTTCATGTCGGCGCGACGGGCATGGCAGGCTGTGCATGGCCCCCAGGCCCCCAGGCCCTTCCACAGCGCGAGTGCACTTCTCCCGGTCGCCACGGGTGGGTAGAGGCAGAGCGAGTGGAGTGAGGGGTGAGTAGAGGTTGGGTAAAGGACTGGTCAGGTAGAGGGATGGTGGGTCGAGGGTGAATAGAGGCCTAGAGCCTGAGGAGCGAGCAGGAAATGCTGAGTCCTGATGCAGGCCAAAATGGACACAGCCTGTGAATGCTGACTACATCTCCACAGGGACCAAATATGTTTCCCTCAGGTCAAGCAAAGGGTGAACTTGAACTACCTACTCCTGACCTGTAACATTATCCTCCTAAAGTTATATCCTAAAGTTTAACATTACATATGTTGAAAGAAGAGAAAACATGCAGATGTTGTTGAAAATTTTCAATAAATATTTAGTTCGGCCCTCGACTTAGTCCAAGTTTTTAATTTTGGCCCTCCGTGAATTTGAGTTTGACACCCCTGCTTTAGGACACGACCATGTTCAATTCAAGAAAGTACCTATTTCTTGACCACATTGAAAACATTGGTCTGAAATGTCCGATTTTAATTTAAGTAACTTTTGTGGAGTAAGGAGGTATAGCTGAGGCAAGAAGTTGTATTGCACCAGCCGATACCTTCTATTAATCGCATAAGTCAGACCAGCAAAATGGATCCATTTCTATACCCAAGTCTGATTCCCACCTTTGTCTTGATTTAGGGTTTCCATCTTAAGTAAGAAATACATTTTTGAAATAATTTTTTTTTGTGTTCCCCTTTCAAACCAGGGTCTCTATTTAGCTGCACTGCGGTAAGGTTGGTGCGGAACCTAATTGTCCCTTACATAAAATGGGATAAAAAAAGATGTATTTAAAACTCCATATTTATTCCTAATTTGCTCAAACGTCATAAATTGTCCCTACTCATAACAATCCTCAATACACTTGACCCCTCTCTGGGACCAAGTGTCCAGGATTTTATCAATCATTAATGGAATTAACCTATTTTGAGCTGGGGTTTTAGGTAAAAGGTCCCCTCTTGTCCCCAGTATGAACATTAATTTTATTCCATACTGTAATTATATGCTTTAATAGTGGGGCTTCTTTTGGGCCAGATAATAATTTAAAATTCCATTTATATATGTGGTTTTCTGCTATCTTCTCACCAACCTTATGCAACTCCAATATAACCCATGAAGACTTGTCTCCTCCATCAAAGAAGGAGGTGAGAAACTTCAATTGGGTTGCCCAAAATTATTTATTGAAATCCGGGAGTGTGTGTTAATCCTCCCAATTCACAATTCCAAGTTAATTTATCAATAGAGATTCTGGAAGGCTTATCTTTCCATAGAAACTTCCTGATGCATTTATTCAGTTTTTGAAAGAACAGGAAAACTTTGAAAAAAAAGATTGTACTCTAGGCAGCACATTCATTTTAATACACTTACAAACAGTTATTTGGAGGGACATCCATTTATTATGATCATCCTCAATTTTCCGAAGCAAGGGAAGATAATTCAACTGATATAAATCCTGCAGGTTGTTATCTACCTTGATACCTAAATATTTAGTCCCATTGCGTGGCCACTTAAATTTTCTCTTAATTTGTTCATAATTCCCACCCATAAGAGGCATAACTGCTCTTGTCCCAGTTGATTTTATAACCCAATATAATACCAAAATCTTCCAATTTAGACTGTAATTTTTGTAATGTTAACTGGTTCTGTAGATATATCAGGACATCAACAAATAAATTGATTTTACATTCTTCCTGATTGAACCTGAAACCCTTTATCCCTGGATCTAGATGGATGGATTCTGCTAATGGTTCAATATTGGAGGAAAAGAGCTGGAGATAATGGACAATGCCACATCTGGGCAATGGGAATTCTGATGAAGTTTGACCATTAGTTATTACTTTAGCTTTAGGGTCAGAATATAGAGCTCTAACCCAATTAATAAATGCTTGTCTTCATCCAAATATTTCCAGTACTTTAAATAAAAGTCCCACTCCAGTCTGTCAAAGGCTTTCTCCACATCTATAGGCACAGTGACAGTCAAATAATCTCTTGTTTGTGCCAGATGTATAATATTGAGCAATTTACATGTATTGTCCACCAATTGCCTCCCTTGCACAAAGCCAGTTTGATTAGCATTTATAAATTTTGGAAAATAAGTTGCCAATCTATTTGCCAAGACTTTGGCAATAATCTTATAGTCCTTATTCAAACGTGATATTGGTCTAGAAGACGACGGTTTCATTGGATCCCTGTCTTTTTTGGGAATCATCATAATAATTGCAGTTAAAGAGGACTCTGGGAGAGTGTGGGTCACCACTGCCTGATCTCCATAAACAAAGGTATTAATAACTCTATAAATTCTTTTAAAAATTCTGGTAGAAATCCATCCCCTCCCTGGGATTTATTAATTTGCAAGGAGGCCATCATGTCCCCATCTCAATTTGAGTAAAGGGAGCACTTAGCCCCACCCTGTCTCCTAAATTCAAATTTGGGAGATCCAATTGTGACAGGAAACTCAATTTTATTCACTAATTGAGAATTGCATAAATTAACATAAAATTGCGTGAAAGCTTCATTTATATCATCTGATTTGTTGTTCTGGAGATGTGTTCTGTTTTCACCTGCCAGGAGACGACCTTATGGGCTCTTTCCCCTAGTTTGTAGTGTTTCTCTTTAGATCTTGTTCTCATTTTTTCCATTTTATACGTATATACTGTATTACACGAGATTCTTATTAACTGTCTATATTTCTCCTCCAGAGCCAACTTGTTTAAGGTCCTTTTCCAATTCATGCACCTCCCTTGTATACTCTTTTTTAATCCTCAAGGCATAGCTAATTATTTGACCTTTCAAATATGCTTTTAACGTGTTCCATTGAAAAAAATTATCCACAGTGGAATTACAATTGCTCTCACAAGTATTTATATCTGAATAAAGTTACAAAAATCTGGCCTTTTTAACAGCAATATAGTAAGGCCGTCTCCTTCTTATCTGACATATCAATAGTCAATACAAGACGTGAGTGATCAGAAAATAGTTTTGCCTTATATTCATTTTCCATGATCCTACCTTGTAAATGGGCTGAAACCAAAAATAAATCTATCCTTGAGTAGGAGTCATGCTGTCTTGAATAGAAGGAATAATCCCTCTCTCTATGGTGAAGCCTTCTCCAGATATCCATTAAGTTCAGATCCTCCATTAACTCCAAGGTAGCTTTAGCTGCCTTTGTCCTGGTATATTTCCTTTCCAATCTATCCTGAACTGAATCCAGACAGAAATTAAAGTCTTTGCCCACCAGTATCCCTGTCCAAATTCTTCTTAAATGTAACAATTGAGCCCACATTCATCACTTCAATTGGTAGCTCATTTCACACTTGCACAACTCTCTGAGTGAAGAAGTTCCTCCTCATGTTCTCCCAAAACTTTTTGCCTTTCACCCTTTAACCATGTTCTCTGGTTTGTATTTCACCTACCCTCAGTGGAAAAAGCCTATCTACAGTTACTCTGTCTTTCCCCCTCATCATTGTAAATACCTCTATCAAATCTCACCTTGTTCTTCTAAGATCCAGGGAATAAAGCCTAACCTGTTTAACCTTTCCCTGTAATTCAGTTCCTGAAGTACAGGCAACATCCTAGTAAATTGTCTCTGCACCCTTTCAACTCTATCTTACTGATCTTTTTCCTGTAGTTAGGTGACCAAAACTCCCCACAATACTCCAAATTTGGACTAACCAATGTCTTAATCAACTTTACCATAACATCCTAGCTCCTGTACTCAATACTTTGATTTATGAAGGCCAATATGCCAAAAGCTCTCCATACAACCCTGTCTACTTACAACACCACTTTCAGGGAATTATGTATCTATATTCCAATATCTCTCAATTCTACCACATTCCTCAGTGCTGTACCATTTACTGTATATGTCCTTTCTTGGTTTGTCCTTCCAAAATGCAACCTCACATTTGTCTGCATTAAATTCCATGTGCCATTTTTCAGCCTATTTTTTCACCTGGTTCAGATCCCCCCACAAGGTTGAGAACCCTCTTTGCTAGTGTTGTAGCGGCCTGCGCATGGAGATGCAGACTGGCCCAGAAAATGGTTGACAAACATAGCGGCCATGTGGACCTGAGGGTGACACTGGCTGTCGTCCCCAGTGACTTCCCACATGGCGGGAAGATGGTGAACTATGGAGGGAACGCCAGTCAATCACAGGCCGGTGCTCCGATGATGTGGTGCCTGATGTCAGCTCCTGGGGCCCATATAACCATGACTGCCATGCACTAAACCAGTCTCAATTCCAAGGCTTTGGTGTGCATGTTGTTCTTCCCCATGCCTGGGTAGCACGAAGGTGACAAACTTGCTGATCTAATTTTCCACATTATCATCCAGATCATTGCTATAGATGATAAACAACAATGGTCCCTGAGGTACACCACTAGTCACAGGCCTCCAGTCTGAGAAGCAATGGCCTCTCCCTTCCGGCCATTGTCAAATCCAGTTCACTACTTCACCATGAATACGTGGTGTCTGAACCTTCCTGAATAACCTCCTATGTATGATCTTATCAAAGGCCTTACTAAAGTCCATGTAGACAACCTCCACAGGCTTTCCTTTGTCAATTTTCCTGGTAACCTCCTCAAAATACTCTGTAAGGTCAGTTAAACATTACCTACCATGCACAAAGTCATGCCGACTATCTGTAATCCGTTTCTGGCTATCCAAATAATCGTATATCCAATCTCTTAGAACATCTTCCAATAATTTGGCTGCTACTCAAGTCTGGCTCATCCGCCTATAATTTCCAGTGTTACTTTTGGAGCCTTTCTTAAGCAGCACAATGTGAGCTACCCTCCAATCCACCTGTGGATAAGGACATTTTAAATATTTCTGAAATTTCTACACTATCCTACTTCAAGGTCAAAGCTTCTCAGGCTCTGGGGATTTATCCACCCTTATTTGCTTCAAGGCATCAATAACTTCTTCCTCTTTAATCTGTAGTGGTTCCATGACCTCACTGCTTGTTCTCCTAATTTCCCATGACTCTGTGCCTGTTTCCTGAGTGAATTCTGATGGAAAAGAAATCTAAGATCTCTCCTGGCTTCATATAAAGCTGATAACTCTGACCTGCAAGGGGACTAGTTTTGTCCCTTACTATCCTTTTGCTTTTAAAATACCTGTAGAAACCCTTACGATTTTCCTTCATATTGTCTACCAAAGCAACCTCATGCCTTCTTTTAGCCTTTCTAATTTCTTTCGAGGTTTGTCTTGTATTATTTATACTCCTCAAGTACCTAATTTGCTCCATGATGTCTCTACCTGATATACACCTCTCTTCTTCGAAGCAAATCCCCAATATCCCTTGAGACCAAGGTTTCCTATGCCTGCTAACCTTGCCTTTAATCCTGACTGGAAAGTACAGAAAGCTCTGTACTTTCAAAATTTTGCCTTTGAAGGTCCTCCACTTACCTGAAAACTATTTATCCATTCCATGCATTCTAGATCCTTTCTCATTTCCTCAAAATTGTCCTTTTTCCAATTTATAATCTCAACCTGAGGCGCAGACCTTTCTTTCTCCATAATTACCAGTAACTTGAAACTAATAGCATTATAATCACTGGACCCAAAATGCTCCCCAACACATACTTCTGTCACCTGTCCTATCTCGTTCCCTAATAGGAGTTCCAGTATTGCACTCTCTCGAGTTGGTACCTCTAGATACTGATTTAGAAATCTTCCCTGAACACATATGACAAACTCAAGCCATCCAGCCCTTTTACATTATGGGAGTCAATATGTGGAAAATTAAAATCCCCTACTATCACAACCTTGTTTCCTGCAGCTGTCTCCAATCACTCCAGATTTCCTCTTCTGATTGGGTAGCCTATAATACAACCTCATGAGTATGGTCATACCTTGCCTGTGTTCACCTCCACTCACATAGCCTCCATAGACGAGCCCTCTGGTCTGTTTTGCCTGAGCACAGTGTGATATTTTCCCTGACAAGCAATGCCACCTCTCCCCATTTCATTCCCCCCCTCCCACCATTCTATCATACAGCAGAATTCAACATTCATTTTGAAAATGACAGTTTGAACAAGGGCAACGGTTTCGCTGACAGAGTTAATTTGGGTAAAGTAGACTTGGCAATTCAACTGATAAGAAGGAATTCTCAGTGGAATAGATATCTATTTTGTAGATCTGAGGATTGAGAAAGATTAGAAAACATTAAAGTAGTTCTAGAAGTTTGTAAACATGGATGAGATAGACTATGAGTCCAAAATAGCAAGAAATGAAAAAGCAGACAGGTTCTCAAAGAGAAAGAGAAATAGAAAGTGAATGATGGTCCCATGAACAATGAGATGAACAAAGATTAAAGCAATGATGTAGATGTTAATATTTAGTATCTATCTTAATATTGTTCAAGGTCTCAGGCCCAAGATTTTAGCTACATTTCTTTACCTCCTATGGGCGCTGCAAGACCAGTTAAGTTCCTCCAGCATTTCCGTGTTTTTACAATCACAGCATCTGCAGACTTTCACGTTTTACTCCAGGGAACTGATGGAATCCATTATCAATAATAACGGTAAAATGTCTGCAGTTTTGTCACCACAATTCAGGAAGGATGTCAAGGTTTTGATGAGGGCGTGGGATATGTTCACTAGGGTGTTGTTTGGATTGGAGAGTAGATTAGACGTCCTGTTTTGCGGAAACTGCCAAAATGTTTGGCCTGGAAGTCAGCCTGAAGAAAACTGAGGTCCACCATCAGCCAGCTCCCCACCATGACTACCAGCCCCCCCACATCTCCATCAGGCACACAAAACTTAAAACGGTGAACCAGTTTACCTATCTCGGCTGCACCATTTCATTGGATGTAAGGATCGACAACGAGATAGACAACAGACTCGCCAAGGCAAATAGCACCTTTGGAAGACTACACAAAAGAGTCTGGAAAAACAACCAACTGAAAAACCTCACAAAGATTAGCGTATACAGAGCCGTTGTCATACCCACACTCCTGTTTGGCTCCAAATCACGGGTCCTCTACCGGCATCACCTACGGCTCCTAGAACGCTTCCACCAGTGTTGTCTCCGCTCCATCCTCAACATTCATTGGAGCGACTTCATCCCTAACATCGAAGTACTCGAGATGGCAGAGGCCGACACCATCGAATCCACGCTGCTGAAGACCCAACTGCGCTGGGTAGGTCACATCTCCAGAATGGAGGACGATCGCCTTCCCAAGATCGTGTTATATGGCGAGTTCTCCACTGGCCACCGTGACAGAGGTGCACCAAAGAAGAGGTACAAGGACTGCCTAAAGAAATCTCTTGGTGCCTGCCACATTGACCACCGCCAGTGGGCTGATATCACCTCAATCCGTGCATCTTGGCGCTTCACAGTTCGGTGGGCAGCAACCTCCTTTGAAGAAGACCGCAGAGCCCACCTCACTGACAAAAGACAAAGGAGGAAAAACCCAGCACCCAACCCCAACCCACCAATTTTCCCTTGCAACTGCTGCAACCGTGTCTGCCTGTCCCGCATCGGACTTGTCAGCCACAAACGAGCCTGCAGCTGACGTGGACATTTACCCCTCCATAAATCTTCATCTGCGAAGCCAAGCCAAAGATATTGTAATATACACATTTCATAATTGCTGCAGCAACAAAATTCTTAAGAAACACCAATGACAAAAGTATAAGAAATTACCACCATCTGGCAAGACAGGAAAAGAGATGATAAATATGAAAGGGTAGATTAATAAATGGCATTCATCAAGGTGTCAGATATTTGTATACTAGATGAGGGGTCATATAGTGGAGGGCAACATCTTAGTGCCGACAGAGACAATGTATTGGGATAATTGGAGCATTTCCAAGCTGACAAGTGGTAATTAGTGGTTTTCCAGCAATTGGGAGAAAAGGCCACAAACGTTTGTAGGAACGGTTGTATACTTAGTTCCCTGCTCTACTCACTTTACACCTATGACTGTGAAAAGCTTAGTATGACAATAACATAATTTACAAATTTGTGGTGGGCTGTATCAAAAGGGGTGATGAGTCAACATGCTGAATGGTGTACTATCAACACCTCACAAGTCAATGTCGCCAATACAAAGGAATGAAAAGAAACAGGTGTGCAAACCAGTGATTATTGGAGAATCTGAGGCAGAGTGGCTCTGCAAATTTAAATTCCTGGAAGTCACTATCTCTTGGAAGATCTTTCAGGGCCCAATCATACTATTGTCATCTTGAAGTAAGCATGTCAACACCTCTACTTTCTCAGCAATTTGCAGATGTTTGGTATATCATCAGATACCTTAGCAAACTTCTACAGATGCATAGTAGAAAGTGTGCTGACCAGGTGCATCACAACCTGACATTGGATCACCGATACCTCGGAGCAAAAAACCTTGCAAAAGCTAGACACAGCCCAGTAAGTTGTTGGGAAAACTCTCCCCACCATTGAGGACATTTATGGGAAATGCTGCTATTGGAGAGCAAGGATCCACAATACCCAGCACACACACAGTACTCACTGCTGCCATCAGGAAAGAGGTCCAGGTGCCACAAGACTTGCACCCCCATGTTCAAGAGCAGCTGCTATCCCTCCACCATCAGACTCCTCAACGACAAACTCAATCAGAGAGTCATTTAAGGACTCTTACTTCTGTGCATTATTTATTACTGTATAGCAACTGCTCCAGTAGAGCTACTAAATCAATACACCAGACACAGTCTGGTCAGCAAAGACACTTATTTCAAATTTGCCTGCTCTTTTAAATCCCTTCCGGCCCAGATACCTGGGAGAAGAAGTGACATCACCCCATGCCTGCAACTCACCTGAAGGGCGCATGTCTTAAAGACGACAGAAGCCCTGCACCATTTTGTAGGTGAGCACCCAACTTCCCAGTGGTCCGCAACCTGGCTCTCAGCGCCATGTGGAACCTCGGCCGAGGTGATGCTGCACACCTGCTAAGGCAGCTGCACGGTCGATGGTTCGAACCACCATGCTACGTGGCCACTCAGCCTACTACAGCTGAACATTTATATTTTCTATATTTGCATAGTTTGTTTGTTTACATTTCTTTCTTTTGTAAACATATCTTTCTTCTTGAGTACAGTTTACAGTTACTGATGAGTATAAATTCTGTCTCGCCAGCAGAAAAAAGAATCTCAGGGTTGTATGTGATGTATGTACTCTGCCAAGAGATTTAAACTTTAGTTGAGACAAGAGATTGGAAGTGCTGTATTGAGTTCCCGACATTATTCTCATATAGTCAGAGGAAGTCATAGGGAATAGTCATAGAGTCACAAAAAGATCAAAGATTAGGTTTATTGTCAAAGTTCATGCATAACGCTGAAATTATTTTTCCTCCGGACCAGGCAGAATTTCTAATTATCAGTATACAACTAGAGAAATGTCAACAAACAGTGCAATAAATAACGTGGAAACATTCAACCCACCATAAACAACAGAGAGAAATGTCTACAAACAGCATGGAAATATTCACCCCACCATATACAAAAGAGAGAAATGTCAACAAACAGTGCAATAAATAGCGTGGAAACATTCATCCCACCATAAACAACAGAGAGAAATGTCTACAAACAGCATGGAAATATTCACCCCACCATATACAAAAGAGAGAAATCTCAACAAACAGTGCAATAAAGAGTGTGGAAACATTAATCCCACCATAAACAACAAAAAGAAATGTCAACAAACAGTGTAATAAACAGCATGGAAACATTTATGCCACTTTAAACAGCAGAGAGAAATGTCAACAACAGTGCAATAAACATCCATCCCACCATAAACAACAGAGAAAAATGTCTACAAACAGTCTGGAAACATTCACGCCACGATATACAAAAGAGAGAAATGTCAAACAGCATGGAATAATTTATACCATCATATATAACAGAAAGAAATGCAACAAACAGAGCAAAAAACAGCTTGAAAACATTCATCCCACTTTCTACAGTAGAGATAAATTTAAAAAAAACATTCATCCCACCATAAACAACAGAGAGAAATGTCTACAAAGAGCGTGGAAACATTCACCCCATGATATACAAAAGAGAGAAATGTCAACAAAGAGTGCAATAAACATTCATCCCACCATAAACAACAGAGAGAAGTGTCTACAAACAGTGCAATAAACGGCATGGAAACATTCAGCCCACCATATTGAACAAAGAGAAATGTCAACAAACAGTGCAATAAACATTCATCCCACCATAAACAACAGAGAGAAATGTCTATAAACAGCATGGAATCATTCACCCCACCATATACAACACAAAGAAATGTCAACAAACAGTGCAAAAAACGGCATGGAAACATTCACCACACCATATAAAACAGAGAGACACCTCAACAAACAGTCCAATAAACAACATGGAATCATTTATACCATCATATATAACAGAAAGAAATGCAACAAACAGTGCAATAAACAGCTTGAAAACATTCATCCCACCTTATACAGTAGAGAGAAATTTTAAAAAACAGTGCAATAACGAGCGTGGAAACATTAATCCATCCATACACAACGGAGAGAAATGTTAATTAACAGCGTGGAAAGATTCATCCCACCATATTCAACAGAGTTAAATGTCAACAAAGACAGCAATAAAGTGTGTGGAAACATTCATCCTACCATATTCAACAGAGAGAAATGTCAACAAACCGTGGAATAAACACCATGGAAACATTTATACCACCATATACAACAGAAAGAAAAGTCAACAAACAGTGCAATAAACAGCGTGGAAACATTAACCCCACCATCTACAACAGAGAGAAATGTCAACAAACCGTGGAATAAACACCATGGAAACATTTATACCACCATATACAACAGAAAGAAAAGTCAACAAACAGTGCAATAAACAGCGTGGAAACATTAACCCCACCATCTACAACAGAGAGAAATGTCAACAAACCGTGGAATAAACACCATGGAAACATTTATACCACCTTATACAACAGAAAGAAAAGTCAACAAACAGTGCAATAAACAGCGTGGAAACATTAACCCCACCATCTACAACAGAGAGAAATGTCAACAAACCGTGGAATAAACACTATGGAAACATTTATACCACCATATACAACAGAAAGAAATGTCAACCAACAGTGCCATAAACAACGTGGAAACATTAATCTCACCGTATACAACAGAGAGAAATGTCAACAAAAAGTGCAATAAACATTGATCCAACCATTACAACAGAGAGAAATGTCAATAAATAGTTCAATAAACAGCATGGAAACATTCGTCCCACCTTATACAACAGAGAGAAATTTCAACAGTGTAATAAACAGCATGGAAACATTTATCACACCTTAAACAACAGAGAGAAATGTCTACAAACAGCATGGAAACATTCATCCCACGATATACAAAAGAGAGAAATGTCAACAAATAGTGCAATAAACATTCATCCCACCATAAACAACAGAGAGTAATGTCAACAAACAGTGCAATAAAGAGCATGGAAACATTCATCCCACCATATACAACAGGGAAATGACTACAAACAGCGTGGAAACATTCACCGCATCATCTACAACAGAAAGAAATGTCAACAAACAGTGCAATAAACAGCGTGGAAACATTAACCCCATCATCTAAAACAGAGAGTAATGTCAACAAAGAGTGCAATAAAGATTTTTCCCACCATAAACAACAGAGAGAAATGTCTACAAACAGCATGGAAACATTCACCCCACCATTACAACAGAGAGTAATGTCAACCAACAGTGTCATAAACAACGTGGAAACATTCATCCCATCTTATACAACAGAGAGAAATGTCAACAAAATGTGCAATAAACATTCATCCCACCATAAACAACAGAGAGAAATGTCAACAAACAGTGCAATAAAGAGCATGGAAACATTCATCCCACATTATACAACAGAGAGTAATGTCAACAATAAGTGCAATAAAGAGCGTGGAAACATTCATCCCACCATATACAACAGGGAAATGTCTACAAACAGCGTGGAAACATTCACCGCACCATCTACAACAGAGAGAAATGTCAACAAACCGTGGAATAAACACCATGGAAACATTTATACCACCATATACAACAGAAAGAAATGTCAACAAACAGTGCAATAAACAGCATGGAAACATTAACCCCACCATCTAAAACAGAGAGTAATGTCAACAAAGAGTGCAAAAAAGATTTTTCCCACCATAAACAACAGAGAGAAATGTCTACAAACAGCATGGAAACATTCACCCCACCATTACAACAGAGAGTAATGTCAACCAACAGTGCCATAAACAACGTGGAAACATTCATCCTATCTTATACAACAGAGACAAATGTCAACAAAATGTGCAATAAACATTCATCCCACCATAAACAACAGAGAGAAATGTCAACAAACAGTGCAATGAACTGCATGGAAACATTTACCCCACCATATAGAACAGAAAGAAATTTCAACAAACAGTGCAATAAACGTTCATCCCACCATAAACAACAGAGAGAAATGTCTACAAACAGCATGGAATCATTCACCCCACCATATACAACACAAAGAAATGTCAACAAACAGTGCAATATACGGCATGGAAACATTCACCCCACCATATAAAACAGAGAGACATCTCAACAAACAGTCCAATAAACAGCATGGAATCATTTATACCACCATATATAAGAGAAAGAAATGCAACAAACAGTGCAATAAACAGCTTGAAAATGTTCATCCCACATGCTAGAGTAGAAAGAAATTTAAAAAAACAGTGCAATATGAGCGTGGAAACATTCATCCTACCATACACAACAGAGAGAAATGTCAACAAACAGCGTGGAAACATTCACCACAGCATATACAACAGAGAGAAATGTCAACAAACAGTGCAATAAACAGTTTTCCTACTATAAACAACAGAGAGAAATGTCTACAAACAGCATGGAAACATTCACCCCACCTTATAAAACAGAGACAAATGTAAACAAACTGCAGTAAAGAGCATGGAAAATTCATCCCACCATATACAACAGAGAGAAATGTCAACAAACAGTGCAATAAAGAGCATGGAAACATTTATCCCACCTTAAACAACAGAGAGAAATGTCTACAAGCAGCATGGAAACATTCACCCCACGATATACAAAAGAGAGAAATGTCAACAAACAGTGTAATAAAGTGTGTGGAAACATTCATAGAAACATAGAAACATAGAAGATAGGAGCAGGAGTAGGTCATTCGACACTTCGAGCCTGCTCCGCCATTCAACGAGATCATGGCTGATCATCCCACCATATAGAACAGAGACAAATGTAAACAAACAGTGCAGTAAAGAGCATGGAAAATTCATCCCACCTTAAACAACAGGGAGAAATGTCCACAAACAGCGTGGAAACATTCACCACACCATATACAAGAGAAATAAATGTCAACAAACAGTGCAATAAAGAGCGTGGAAACGTTCATCCCACTTTACACAACAGAGAGAAATGTCAACAAACAGTGCAATAAACAGCGTGGAAACATTCATCCCAACATATTCAAAAGAGTTAATGTCAACAAACAGTGCAATAAAGTGTGTGGAAACATTCATCCCACCATATACAACAGAGAAAAATGTCAACAAACAATGCCATAAACAATGTGGAAACATTCATCCCACTTTATACAACAGAGGGAAATGTCAACAAAGAGTGCAATAAACATTTTTCCCACCATAAACAACAGAGAGAAATGTCTATGAACAGCATGGAAACATTCATCCTACCATATTCAACAGAAAGAAAAGTCAACAAACAGTGCAATAAACAGCGTGGAAACATTAACCCTACCATCTACAACAGAGAGAAATGTCAACAAACCGTGGAATAAACACCATGGAAATATTTATAGCACCGTATACAACAGAAAGAAATGTCAACAAACCATGGAATAAACAGCGTGGAAACATTCATCCCACCATATTCAACAGAGTTAAATGTCAACAAAAAGTGCAATAAACATTCATCCCACCATATACAACAGAGAGAAACGTCAACAAAAAGTGGCATAAACATTCATCCCACCACAAACAACGGAGAGAAATGTCTACAAACAGCATGGAATTATTAACCCCACCATATACAACAGAAAGAAATGTCATGGAAACATTCACCCCACCATATATAACAGAAAGAAATGCAACAAACAGTGCAATAAACAGCTTGAAAATGTTCATCCCACCTTATGCAGTAGAGAGAAATTAAAAAAAACAGTGCAATAAAGAGCGTGGAAACATTCATTCCACGTTATACAACAGAGAGAAATATCAAAAAAAGTGCAATAAAGAGTGTGGAAGCATTCACCTCATTCACAACAGAGAGATATGTCAACAATCTGGAGTAAACAGTGAGCAAACATTTATGCCACCATATACAACAGAAAGAAATGTCAACAAACAGGGCAATAAACAGCTTGGAAACATTCATACCACCATATACAACAGAGAAATGTCTACATACAATGCAATAAACAGCATGGAAAAATTGACTCCACCATATTTTTTCTTCTTTGGCTTGGCTTCGCGGACGAAGATTTATGGAGGGGTAATGTCCACGTCAGATGCAGGCTCGTTTGTGGCTGACAAGTCCGATGAGGAAAGAAAGACACGGTTGCAGTGGTTGCAAGGGAAAATTGGTTGGTTGGGGTTGTGTGTTGGGTTTTCCTCCTTTGTCTTTTGTCAGTGAGGTGGGCTCTGTGGTCTTCTTCAAAGGAGGTTGCTGCCCGCCGAACTGTGAGGTGCCAAGATGCACGATTTGAGGCGATATCAGCCCACTGGCAGTGGTCAATGTGGCAGGCACCAAGAGATTTCTTTAGGCAGTCCTTGTACCTCTTCTTTGGTGCAACTCTGTCACAGTGGCCAGTGGAGGGCTCGCCATATAACACGATCTTGGGAAGGCGATCGTCCTCCATTCTGGAGACGTGACCTACCCAGCGCAGTTGGATCTTCAGCAGCATGGATTCGATGCTGTCGGCCTCTGCCATCTCGAGTACTTCGATGTTAGGGATGAAGTCGCTCCAATGAATGTTGAGGATGGAGCGGAGACAACGCTGGTGGAAGCGTTCTAGGAGCCGTAGGTGATGCCGTTAGAGGACACGTGATTCGGAGCCAAACAGGAGTGTGGGTATGACAACGGCTCTGTATACGCTAATCTTTGTGAGGTTTTTCAGTTGGTTGTTTTTCCAGACTTTTTGTGTAGTCTTCCAAAGGCGCTATTTGCCTTGGCGAGTCTGTTGTCTATCTCGTTGTCGATCCTTGCATCCGATGAAATGGGGTAGCCGAGATAGTAAACTGGTTGACCGTTTGTGTTTTGTGTGCCCGATGGAGATGTGGTGGGGGCTGGTAGTCATGGTGGGGAGCTGGCTGATGGAGGACCTCAATTTTCTTCAGGCTGACTTCCAGGCCAAACATTTTGGCAGTTTCCGCAAAGCAGGACGTCAAGTGCTGAAGAGCTGGCTCTGAAAACAGCGTGGAACTATTCACCCCACCATATACAATGGAGAGAAATGTCAGCCAACAGTGTAATAAACAACATGGAAACATTCACCCCACCATATACAACAGATAGAAATGTCAACAAATAGTGTGGAATGCTTCACCCCTACCATATACCACAGAGAGAAATGCAACAAACAGTGCAAGAAACAGCGTGGAACTATTCACCCCACCATATACAACAGAGAGAAATGTCAACAAGCAGTGCAATATACACTTTGGAATCATTCACCTCACTATATACAACAGAGAGAAATGTAAACAAACAGTGCAATAAATAGTGTGGAAACATTCATCCCGTCATATACAGCAGAGAGAAATGTCAACAATCTGCAATAAACAGCGAGGAAACATTCATCCCATCATATACAACAGAGAGAAATGTAACAAAAAAGATTAACATGTTTAGTATAGGAATTTATGGTTTTGAAATAAAATGCCATAAATTATTGCAGAAAGTGATAATTTATGTTCAATTCTTTCTCTAATTACCCCATTACACTATCAATAATAGTTGATATTATTAGACTATTAATACTATTAGACCACTAATAGTTCCAATACTGTATTGAAAAGCAAAGGACTTAAAGGACAACCCTGCTGTGTTTCCCTATTGAGATTAAAAATAGCTGATTGCTGTGAATTAGAATGGACTGACACTTTGGGACTTGAATATAATTTAAGAACACCTGGACCAAAATTAAATTTACCCAATTCAGCAAATAGATACTCCTATTCAACTCACTTCAATACTTTTTCAGCATCTAATGAATCGATGGAGTAGAACACATATATAGAATATTTATATATGTATATATATATATGTATATATATGTGTGTGTGTGTGTGTATATATGTGTGTGTGTGTTTGTGTGTGTGTGTGTGTATATATATATATGTGTGTGTGTGTGTGTGTGTGTGTGTGTGTGTGTGTGTGTGTGTGTGCGTGTATGTATATATATATATATATGTAAATTTTAATAAGAATTATGATTTTTAATAAAACCAGTTTGGTCTGAGTCTATAATAGTTGGTAAAAAAAATCCTTTATAATCTATGTGCTAAAACCTTTGATAAAATTTTCATATCAACATTAAGTAACAATATAGGTCTGTAAGAAATATTTTCTGTTGGCTCTTTCCTTTTTTTTTAAAAAAAAAGATAAATAGAAGTCTCATTAAATGATAAAGGTAATTTCTCTTCTTTAAATGAATCAGCCAATACTAAAGAAAAGTAGGGTACAAACTTTATAGAGGAGGATTTATAAAATTCTGCAGGAAACCCATCTGGTCCTGGAGATTTACTTGACCTGTAATGAGGAAATAGCCACAGCTATATTCTCCTGCAAAATAGGGCTCTCTAAACTAGTCCATTTCTCTTGAGAAAGTACAGGTAAATTTGATTGATACAAAAAATATGACATTGTAACATAATAATTCTTAAATTCAAAAGAATAAAGGTTAGCATAAAATTCTCTAATGGTCTTATTAATTTTGCAATGATCTGATGTCATGCTGCCATCGCTCATACAAATTGCTTTTTGAGCAATTATTCCTTTTAATTGTCCAGCTAGTAACTTCCTAGGTTTTTCTCCATGACTATAGAAAACACTTCTTTTTTTTTAATCAATTTCTGTTCAATTGGATAAGTAGAAAGAAGATCAAATTTGGTTTTAAGTTCAACTCTTCCCTTATAAAAATCAGGAGTTTTGTTTTGAGCAAATTATAGATATCTCAATCTCCAGCCTTGTTCTCACCCTCAGCAGGTTGCAGATTCTCTGATTCATCCAGGGGTTCAGGTTAGAAAACACACTATATTTGCACGTGGGCACACACTCATCCACGCAGGTCTTGATGAAGTTGGCGACATCTGTTGCATATTCCTTCAACTCTATTGATGAGGTCTTGAATATGTTCCAGTCCATCGATTCAAAGCATTTCTGCAGATGTTCTCAACCTACCTTGACCATACATTTGCCTTCTTAATTACTGGTGTTGTAGTCTTAAGTCTCTGCTTGTACACTGGGAGTAGGAGTACAGTCAGGTAATTAGACTTTCCGGTGTGGTCGTGGTATGCGTTTGGTAGGCGTTTTTCATGGTGGTGCAGCAAGTGTCGAGTGTGTTGGGTCCCCTGACCTCACAGGTCAGAGACTTCTTCAGGTTGGCCTGATTGAAGTCTCCCACAATGATTGGGAAGGCATCAGGATGTACTGTCTCATGGCTGTTCATCACAGTGCTCCATCTCTCCAGTGCCATAACGTTAGCCTGGGGTGGAATGTACACTGTGACCAGGATGATGGTCGTGAACCCTCTCGGCAGGTAGAATGGATGGCACCTGATCAGCAGATGTTCCAGTTTGAGGGAGCAGGACTGGGACATGACTGTCCTGTCTGTGCACCACAATGGATTAATGATGACACAAACAGTGCCTCCCCTGGTTTATCCAGATGCCAGTGTTCGATCAGTTCGATGGAGGGTGTAGCCCTTCATCTGCAGTGCCATGTCCGTTTTTAGCCATGTTTCCATAAAGCATATCACGCAGCACTCCCTGATGTCTCTCTGATGCTTAAGTCTAGCTTGGAGTTCAAGTTTATTTTCCCAGGACTGTACATTGGCCAGGAGGATGGTAGGTAGTGGAAGTCTCAGGTCCTGCTTCTCAGCTTGACCTGTATCCACCTCCCCCCCTCTTTCCCCTCTGTGTCCTGGCTCATGGGTCTGCTGCTGGAGTTGTTGTTGTATCTGTTGGAGATGTGGTAGTACCTGCTGGAGTAGTTGTACCTGCAAGGGGTAGTCAGTATAATTATAAGGAGATGCTTCCCATAGAACAGAGTTCTGCCATGCTCAGATTGCTGCATATAGCTTCAGTCTATTTATAGAAAGGCTCTTTATTCATTTGCCTGGTTAACAAAGGTTAACATGTAAAGGTTAACATGAGTGATCCCACAGCAGGAGGGCAGTCTTATGAGGACAGATTAAGAAGAATATATTCTCTCTGGTTGAGGAAAATTAGAATAAAAACTTTAAATTCTTGATGGAGTAAATGTTGGTGGATGTGTCTGGAACCAGCAAAGGTCTCTGTGGCTGAAGGACACATTCAGGCGTCGAGCTACAGGCTGCAGGCGACTTGAAGTCAGTGGACTCACAGCAGGCTGTGGGCTGCTGGAGATTAGTTCATGAGAACCAGCTTTTGGAACTGGGATTTGAGAGGGCAGTGAAGGTATGAAGAGCTCCCAGAGAGCCTTGGGCATTGAAGGCTTTCTCATCAGGTCGGAGGTTTGGATCTAGGCTCAGGTGGTTGATGGTTTGAACTGAGCTGGAGTCTGTGCAGCTGCACAGACTCCGGGTGCAAATCCACAGACGCGCGGTGATTCTGTGGGGATTTCCTTTTGCTTTTCTTTTTCTGACTGCAAGGGATACTGAGCAATACTAATGATGAATCTTTCTCTGCCCTATAGCAGGCTAAAGGCAATTTCTTGTAATATTACATTTCTGTTTCATTACATGACAATAAATATCTGATCTGAACTCAGAGAAATACTCACAATAAGATTCAGGATTTGGTTGAGGAGGAATTTCTTCTCTCATAAGGTATGAGTCTTTGGGATTCTCTGCCCCAGAGAGGCAGGGACATTTAATTATTAAGCATATTCAAGGGTGAGGTGAAAGGATAGATTTCTGGATGAAGGAGGAATAAAGGGTAATGGAGATAGGGCAGGAGAATGGAATTGAAGCTAAAGATCAGATGAACCATGGAAATCGGCGGGGCTGCCACTGGTGCAGGCCCATTGGGAGCGAGGAGAGAGATACAGTGCTCCCGCGAGATCCAACTGCCCAGTCAACTGCCGCAGCTCCACACAGGCTTGGAACAGCCCGTTAAAAGAGTCAACAGTGGTTTTATTTTAAATCCCGCAAGCTTGGGGTCTGCGCCCAAAATGGCGATGCCTATGATCAGCAGCAGCTATGAGGGGTTGCTGACTCTAGGAGAGTGGAGTACTGGTGCAGAGCACCAGAAAATGGGGAGACCATCCCCATCTGAGAAGGCGTAGCAGAGGAGACGACCCACCTGACAGTGACCACGGTGGCAACCAGTGAGGGGGCTCTGTGACTGAAAGACCTATGCATGCAGTGGGCTGCTGACAACTCAAAGCGAGGAACCCATGGAGGCTGTAGGCAGCTGGAGACTGCTGTCGGGAGACTCTCGCCGGGCTGCGGACGGCTGGAGACTGGCCCAAAACTAGCTGAAGCGGTACCAGGTATTGGAACTGGGATGTGAGGGGATGCCAAAGGTGCTGAAGGATTCTTGACCATATTGGAGGTTTGGATCTGGAGCTCAGGTTGCCAATAGTTTGGACTGGACTCTGTGAGGCTGCAGAGACTGCGGGAGCACTGGAGGCGAATCTATGGACACTCAATGATTCTGGGGGGACTCTCCTTTCCTTCTCTTTCTCTGACTGTAAGAGGCACTTCAGGCATTTCTGCCAATGGCGAATGTGTCTGCCTTACAACAAGCAAAAGCAATTTCATGTAATATAATTCTTGAATCTTGAATTTCATTAAATGGTGGAGTAGGTGATCCTGCTGCGAATCTTTTTTTTCCTACGCACTCCATCACCTTGAGTTGTAAATGCAGCAGATCAATGAACCCTTCAGTTCGCTAGCTCAACATAGTCATTACCAATGAGCAAAATCCCTTGATTTCCTGG
Source organism: Narcine bancroftii (assembly GCF_036971445.1). Lineage (NCBI taxonomy): Eukaryota > Metazoa > Chordata > Chondrichthyes > Torpediniformes > Narcinidae > Narcine > Narcine bancroftii. The sequence goes on along the minus strand of NC_091478.1, from coordinate 53,315,613 downwards.
CTTAACTGCATTGTGAGAGTACCTTCACCAAATGTACTGAACAGGTTTAAGACATAGAGCATGGAAGCAGGCCCTTTGGCCCAACTAGTCAACCCTTACCAAAGTCTTCTCTAGGCCAGTCCCTTTTGCCTACATTGAGCCCTTATCCCTCTAAAGCTTTCCTATCCGTGTATCTGTTCAAATGTCTTTTAAATGTTTTAATTGTCTTTGCCTCTACCACTTCCTCTGGCAGCCTGTTCATCATTATCATTTGCATTATCTGGCTTCTTTGCAGTCAGAGAAGGAGAGTCCCCACAGAATCACTGATGTCTTTGACTCCAGCACTTCCAGAGTCTCTTTTCTCTTATTGCGGTTTAAAACTGGAGTTGTCAGTGATGCTCATATCACTGAGGTGAACTGTTTGGAAAATGCTCTGAGTGGGTTGTGTGCTTTAATTTCAGTTTCTAACTTTCCTTCCATTCAGGCACGTTTGACAGTTGGAATGTTCACTGTTTTCCCTGGTTATGGAGTGGTGTTCCCTGGAGCCCAACAGGTCATCACAGTGGAGTGTTTTGGCGACCGGATTGGGAAGCACGAGGAGCTCCTGAGCATTGACATTGCAGACCGGGATCCACGGGACAATCCAGCTGGTATTCCATACTGGTTGGTCATTGAATGCTGTGCTCCAAGTACGTTCAGACAGAGCACAACTCAGTCATAATTATATACCTTGCATTTAGATGATACGTCATGAAGTTGGACCCTTAAGCATTAAGGCATTATACAGAGGGATAGGGAAAGAGAAAGACAATGTAGGAGTGAATGGAAATTGGAGAAGTTGCTGTTGATACCATCTGGTTGGAGATTTCCATTACGGAATATCAGGTGTACTCCTCCAGTTTGCGGGAAGCCTCAACTTGACAGTACCAGCTCTCACTGTCATCCGATCTAAGCCCCTCATAATCTTACCTCTATAAGGTCACAGATCGACAGTGAGAGCAGGTACTGCCAAGTTGAGGCCTCCCGGAAACCGTCATGGCAATCTCCAACCAGATGATATCAACAACGACTTCTCCAATTTCCATTCACCCCCACATTGTCTCTCTCTTTCCCTATTCCTCTGTCTCCTTTCCCCCAGCTCCCCACTGTCTCCCCTTCTTTCTTCTATCAGAGTGCTACCCTTAACCCTCGGCCCTCTTTTACCCTACCACGTATCCATATATTACCTCTAACCTATTAGCCTGTGCCCTTCCCCTTCCTCCACCCGCTCCATCCCTTTTTATTCAGGAATCTGCCTGAAGAAGGGCTCAGGCTCAAAATGCCAACTGCCTTTTACTTCCTATGAATGCTGAATGTCTTGCTGAATTTCTCCAGCACTTTTGTGCACTGCAATAAATCCCATCACCTGCAGATTTTCTTGTTTAACTCAATGGGCAGTTAAATGCTGGCACTACCTACAAAGCCCTCATCCCTCAATGAGAAAAACATCGTTTTGGCTGTAGATGGGCATATTGCACATTCTGTGAGTGGGTCCCACAGATGTTCAATGTCCTGGAACCAAGTCATGATTGTTTATAATTGTTTTGTTCCATGATCGTCAAAAGTACAAGGAAACTAGAACCAGTCTGTAGTAAACAGTGGAGAGGATCACGAGAGACGTGAGAAAGGCCTTTTGAGATGCATGGGAGGTTGTTGGGAGCGCAGTTGAAGAAGGCTGAGGTGCAGCAAGAGGATCTGCACTGAGGTCAGACTAAGAATTTACTCGCAAATGTAAGATGGCTGGAGAAAAAAATGGATAACCTGAGGCTGCATCTGGACCAGAGAGAACTGCAGAACTGCTGTGCTCTGGTCATTACAGAAATGTGGCTCGAGGACACCATTTCATACTCAGCAATCCAGCTGGATGGCCTTATCTCCTTGAGGGCAGATAGCAATGCTGCTGCTTCTGGCAAGACTCAAGTAGAGTCTGTGAATTTACATCACTGAGAACTTGTGCACAAATGTCTCTGTTGTCAAGGCTTTCTGTTCAGCAAGAATAGATGAAACGCAGGCCGTTCTACCTGACCAGGGAATTCTCGGCCATGATGATTACTGCAGTTTATGTTCCATCTTCAGCTAATGAGAGTGTTGCAATGAATGAAGGAGCCTCGTGGTGCCATCTGTGAAGCCAAGATGTTCCACCTTGATGATGCCATTATTGTAGCTGGCAACTTCAACCATGCCAACATGAAAGGAGTTCTACCATGGTTTCAACAGCATGTCAGATTCAGATTTATTGTTAGAGTACATATGACATCACATATGTGGGCGAGAAGAATTACCACTTAGTGGCTGTGAAAAAAAACCAGATTCAACATACTCATGTAAACAAATAATGTAAACAAACTGACTGTGCAATACAGAGAAAAAAAATCAATAAAATGCAGAAGTAAGAGTCCTTAAATGAGTCCCTGATTGAGGAGTTTGACGGTGGAGGGGTAGCAGCTGTTCCTGAACATGGTGGGTGAGTCTTGTGGCACTTTAACCTCTTTCCTGGTGGTAGCAGTGAGAACATAGCATGTGTTGGGTAGTCCTCCAATGGTAGCATTCCCTGTAGATGTTCTTGATGGTGGGGAGGGTTTTGCCTCTGATGTCCTGAGGTGGGTGTCCACTACCTTTTGCAGAACTTTATGCTCAGGGGTATTGGTGTCCCCATACCAGACCATGATGCAGCTGGTTAGCACACTTCCCACCACATATCTGTAGAAATTTGCCAGTTTGTCATATCAAACCTCCACAAACTCCTGAGGAAGTAGAGGTGTTGACGTGCTTTCTTCACAATGGTATTGTTGTGTTGGGTGCAGAAAATATCCTCCAAGATAATGACTCCCAAGAACTTCAATTTGCTCACTCTCTCCACCTCTGATCCCCCAATAATCAGTGGATCGTGCACCTCTGGTTTTCCTTTCCTGAGGTCAGTAATCAGCTCCTTGGTTTTGGTGACATTGAGTCCAAGATTGTTGTTGGTCCATTCAGAATGGTGATTGAATTTCCTTGGGCTTTCTTCCACACCATTCAGGTAGATCAAGCAAGTTCGGGCTGAACATGCAATGGAGGAATGAATAACCCCTTTGGAGAATGGAAGTGTCTGCTAAGAGAAAAATCTCACTTAATGTGCCCACCACCCTCCACATGAAGAACTGTCTCCTCACATTGCTTCTAAACCCCACCCCCTCACCTAATAGTTATGCCTCTCTTTTTGTCTAAGAAACAAACTTTCATTATTCTCCTTAGACTTCACGTTCACCTTCCCAGTGCTTGTGCAATAACCTGGATGAGAGTTCTTCCTTCACCATCATCTAATTGCTTGCATTTTCTTATCTAGATATTGTGGTGGACGATATTCCTTCTATCTTTGAGGAACATTTCATTTGCCAGAACATCAATCTCCATCGCTGCTTGCAGATGGTAGAGACGAGTGGAATCTATGTGGAGGATGAGAAGAAATTCATCTTCTATAATGTACATGTTGGAGATCAGGCTGAAGCCCGCTTCAAGATCATCAACGGCTGCAAGGTCTCTGCTGATGTGCTGTTATCGGTGAAGCCCATTTCTAACAAGGTAAAAAAAAATGTCACTTCAGAAAAATGCTAATTGACTCTTACAACAGGGAAACAGACCCACAGGTCCAGCCTGTCCAAGTTGAACAAAGTACCCTCCTGCTTAAACCCCACTTGCCCTCATTAGGTCCACATATCACCAAACCCCTCCCATCCATGGAGTTATCCAAATATTTCTAAAAGAAAGCTGACATGCTACCTCCACTACCTTGTCTGGAAGCTCATTCCAAGTGCCTACCACCCTCTGAATGAAGGACTGTCCCCTCACATCCCTTCAAAATCCCACCCCCTCACCATGCCTCTCATCTTAGATTCTCCAAATTTAGGATACCTTGTCTGAGCAATACAGTTAACACAACACCTTTACAGCATCAACGATCAAGACAGGGATTCAAATCTCACCCTGTCTGTAAGGAGTTTGTGCGTGCTCACTGTGTCTGTGTGGGTTTTCCCCGAGGGCTCTGGTTTCCTCCCACCATTCGAAAAGGTACCAGGGGTGTAGTAATTGGTGTGAATTGGGCAATGGGCAGCTGGGCCAAAATGGCCTGTTACTATGCTGTATGTTTAAATTTAAAGCCACTCATTATTTTATGGACTTCTCAATGTTTTACACTTGAAGAAAAACAGGCTTAGCTTTTTTTCCCTCCGTTCTTCATGACAACTCATCTTCCCCAATTCTGGCAACAGCTTTGTAAACTTCTTCTGTCCCCTTTCCAACTTTATAATATCTTTCCTGTGGTTAGTTAATCAAAAGTGCACACAATATTCCAAGTGTGGCCTCACTAGTGTCTTGAATAACTTCCAACATGATGACCCAACACTTGTATTCAGTCCCCCGAACAATGAAGACGAATGCCCCAAACACTCTCTTCGCTCTGTGCTGTATTCCTCAGAGAATGGTGTACCTGCACCCTGAGGTTGCACTGCTCCATAAACACTGTTCAGGGCTTCACCCTGGTTTGATTTACTTAGATGAGGGACCTCACACTTCTCTGAGTTGAAAAGCATCTGCCATTCCTTACTCTAATTCCCCACCAGGCCTCAATCCTTTTTCAAACCCAATAACCTTCTTTATTGTCCACCATAGCACATATTTTTATGACATCAGCAAACTTACAGACCTTGCCACAAGGTCCTGGTACCAAACTGGTCACGGGCCTCTCATCTGTAAACCTGCCCTCCACAACCACTCTCTTATTCCTATGTCTAATCACTTATATTGTCAGTTGGCTTCCCATCCCGTGTGCCCTGAGCTTCCATATCATCTACCATTTTTAAATTAAAATTTTTACATTGTTATATTTTAAATATAAATGTTTTTTTTTCTTTTTAAATTTAGACATACAGCATGGTAGCAGGCTCTTTTGCCCCATGAGCCCATGTCGCCCAGTTACACCCAATTGTCCTACAACCCCTATGCATTTCATGTGGGAACTTATCAAATGCTTTACCAAAATCCAAAAATTGCCTTGTCCTTGTCATTATTCTTTGTCACCTCTTCCAAAAATTCTGTCAAGTTTATGAGACATGATTCCCCATGCACAGACCTGCGCTGGTTCTCCTTAATTTTTCCCTGGCTATCCAAGAGTTGGTGGGTTCCAGCTTAAAGGGGACAGGATAGGAAAAGGTGTAGTCAATGTAGCTGTGGGAGTTGGTGGGTTTATAGAAGATGGCTGTCGAGAGTTTATCTCCCGAGATGGAGACAGAGAGATTGAGGAAAGGGAGAGTGTTGCTCGAGATGGATCACATGAATTTAAGGTCGGGGTGGAAGTTGGCAGCAAAGTGGATGAAGTTGACAAGCTCATTATGGGTACATGAGGCAGTGCCAAAGAGGTCATCGATATAGCACAGGAAGAGTTGAGGGGCCTTGTCTGTGTAGATTTGTAGCATGGATTACTTCACGTGGACAACAAAAAACAGGCATAGCTGGGGGCCATCCAGGTACCTATGGCTACCCCTTTAACTTGGAGAAAGTGTGATGAGTCAAAGGAGAAATTAATGACGGTGAGGACAAATTCTGCCAGCGGAGGAGGATGGTGGTGGAGGGGACTGGTTGAGTCTATTGCCCAGAAAAAAATGAAGGGCTTTGAGACACTTTAGCTTATGATTTAAGTAATTTTACATAATGTTTGGAGTCTAAAGTCTAAATTGTGTTTAGCCTACAGTTATTAATCTTAAAATACTCAGTTACAATTATACAAAAAAACCCAAAAAAATCTGTGCCACCAGTACTAAGACTAGAAGCCAACACTAGCACCATAGGGTTGAAAGACCACAACAGTCCTCGGTAACTCAAGTAAGGAGTCTCTCCGTTCACGTTCCCCAGTGCCTGGGGTTATAGTATAGGCACCTACATGCTCCACTGGCACCCACATTACCACCAGCCCCACAACGCAGCCCCTCAGGAACACCCCACGAGCGTGGAGAACTCCCAGCTCCACAAACAGTCCACAATTCAGCTCCATAACCTCAGTGAGGCATCCCCTTGAGCACGTCTGCTAACTTCACCCAGCGACAAACCCTGCTCCACTTCAGTCGCCCCCGACCCCAGGCTGGGCTGCCACAGCCACACCACTGTCCTCCATGCCTCCATGCTGACATTCCAGGACCTCCACAATGGACAGTCCTCAGACAGAGCTGGAGTCGCCACCAGTGAATTTTCCAAGACGCAGTAGATCCCTCAAACAGTCCCTGGTGCTCATCCACCGGTTCCAGTGCCTCAGATATTGTGCACAGCTACATACTTAAGGTAATGTAATGCATCGAGCTGCAATCATGTCACTGCCATCTTATCAATGGAGGAGTGGAGAGCTAGGCATTCCAAGAGTCAAGACAGTTTACATCTCGGTAAGAGTTGGAAATATAAAGATAGCTGGTAGAAGGCCAGAACAAAAGTTTAAAGTTGGATCTGTAGTTGGGGGGGGGGGGGCGGTGGGTGTATAAAATTCTGGTTCTAGAAGTTCACCATCATGGTTTGCCCAGAACTCATTGAGGTGTGGGTGAATGGGGATGAAGGAGAGGCCTCTACTGAAGGCAGAGTGTTCTGATTCTGAGAGGGGAAGGTCAGAGGGGATGGTAAAGACCATGTAGTGGTTGGGGGGAAGGTTCAATGGAGGTAGAGGGTGTCGGTGGGGGGAGGAAGGAGAATGGCATGGATCAGGAGATGGAGGATAGGAATAATCCAAGGAAAGGAGGGGAGGGATGAGGAAGTCAGAGGGGGGAGGTGAGGATGAGAAACCCCAGAAAGAGAGTTGAGAAGGAGGCTCGGTCTTGTGGGCCACCAGGACCAAGGTAGAGACACCTGTGTCGGAGGCTTGGTCCTGTAGGTTGGTGGGCCAGGATGGGAGTTCTTGACGGAGACTCGGTCCTGTCAGTCACCAGGGCCAAAGTAGAGACATGCGTCAAAGGCTTGGTCCCGTAGGCTGCTGGGGGTAGGGTGGGAGTTCTTGATGGAAGTTTGGTCCTGTGGATCACCAGGCAAAAGTGAAGACCTGAATCAGGAGCTAAACTGGGAGACCTAGAAATGGAGTTGGAATTCACAGAGTACCAGGTGATAGTGGAGACAAGTAGCCAGGAAGGACATGTGGCTGTGGAAACGAGTCCGGGTGAGTACATGGTCATAGAGCTTGTGAGTGTTAGGGAGCAGATAAGGAGCAGTGAGAGAGAGAGAGACTCTCAGAGAACTCCCTTCAAAGAGAGGAGGAGACTTCTTCAGAGAAGACATGCCTTGAAAAGGTTTCTCAGTGGTGCAACGGAATTGAGTGAAAAATGAATGTCTGCAGACACCACCGATGTTTTGAGCTTCAGACCATCCTCAGGTATGAGTAACAAAAGACAGATGTCTGGATTAAAAGTAAAACATGAAAATCTGTAGATACCATGGTTGAAGTCAAAACACAATGCTGGAGAAACTCACCTGGTCAAACAGTGTCCTATAGAAAGCAAAGGTAAAAATACATAACCTATGTTTCGTGCTTGGGCCCTTCATCAAGGTGTGTAAAAATGTCACCTGGCATCTGAACAAAAGTGTAGGAGGTGATAGGTGGAGAAGGGAGGGAAGGGACAGCTGCAAGCGGGGGGAGGAGGGATGGCTGGTTGAATAGAGAGGGAAGGGGAGGAGAGCTGGAAGGTGGAAGTGAAGGGGGGGGCGGAAGGGGAGGGGGAAGAACAAGTTAGCCCAGAAACAGGAAAAGTTAATGGGCTGGAGAGGGCCCAGACGGAAAATCAGGTGTTGTTCCTCCACTTTTAGGGTAGTCTTGGTACATAAGGCCATGGACAGACATGTGAGTATGGGAGTGTGACATAGAAGTGAAATGGTTGGCCATTGGGCAGTCTTTGTCACTGATTCAAATGGAGCAGACATGCTCAGCAAAGTGATATCCCAATCTTTGCCCAGTCTCTCTGATGCAGAGAAGGACACAAAGGGAGCATCGGATGCAGTAAATCAGGTTTGTTGATTAAAAATGAAGTGTTGCTTCATGTGAAAGGCCTGTTTAGGAGCCCGGACCATGGTGAGGGAGGAGGTGTGGGTCCAAGTGTGGCACCTCCTGCAGCCACAGGGAAAGGTGCTGGGGAAGGGTGTGGGGGATTGGTGGGGAGGGATGAGTGCACGAGGGAGTCATGGAGGAAGTGATTTCTACAGGCAGAGAGGGGAGGAGAAGGAAAAATATGACTGGTGGTGGTGATGGGATCCCGTTGTAAGTACCGGAAATTTCAACGGATGATGTGTTAGATGCAGAGGCTGGTGGGGTGGTAGGTGAGGATGAGGGAGGATTCTAAATATGTTGCATCTGGGGGCAGAGGGGGCCAGGACAGATGAGTGGGAAATGGAGGAGATGCGGGTGAGAGCTGAGTTGATAGTGGTGGAGGGGAAGCTACGTTTATGGAAGAAGGCAAACATTTTGGAAGGTCTGGACTAGAAGATCACATCATGGGAACATATGTGGTTGAGATGGAGAAATTGAGAGAAGGAGATGGAATCCTTGCAGGGGACAGGGAGTAAGGAAGTGTAGTCCAGGTAGTTGTGTGAGTGAGAGGTGTTGTAATATATATCAGTGGAAATCTTGATCCAAGATGGAGACAGAGAGATCCAGGAAGGGGAGAGTGTTGTCAGAGGTGGACAAGGTGGCCCATCAGCTAATGCTCTACCTTCGCTACTAAGTTTGCTGTTATACCATGGGATTTTACCTTGTTAAGTTGGCAACACTTTGTCAAATGTCAAATACACAACACCCGCTGCATCTCCCTTATCCAGCCGGCTTGTCACTTCTTCAGAGAATTCAAATAGGCTTGTTGAGCAAGATTTTCCCTGAACGGAACCATGCTGGCTTTGGCTTGTCTTATCATGTGCCTCCATGTACTCTGCAACCTCATCCTTGACAATCAACTCCAATGCCTTCCCAATCACTGACATTAGGTTAACTAGTCTATTTTTTTATGCTGCCTCCCTCCCTTCTTCTATCATGGGCTGACTTTTGTGATTTTCCATTCTTCCAGGATGAGATCAGAATATATAGATTCTGAAAGGATCATTACCAACATTTCCACAATCTCTACCACTATTTTTTTCAGTGTTCAAGGGCATGATCCATCTGGACCGGGAGACTTATCCACCCTTAACCCATTCAACTTTCTGAGCACCTTCTCCCTTGAAATAGTAACCATACTCACTTCCCTTCCCTGATACCCTGCAATATCCGGCCCATGACTCATGTCTTCCACAGTGAATACTGATGCCAAATACTCATTTATTTCCTCTCCGATCTCCTGGCCTCCCATTATTATTTCTCCGGCATCATTTTCTAGTGCTTCGATATCTACTCTTTTACTCTTAAAAGCATTTTGTATCCTCTTTTATATTTCATCTTTTCCCTCATAAACCATAAAAGCTTAGAGCAATTACAGCACAGAAACAGACCACCTCAGCCCCTCTAGTCTATGCTGAACCATTACCCACTGACCTGCACCCATCCCATTGCCCCCCATACCTCTCTCATCCATCTACCTGTCCAAATTCCTCTTAAATATCAAAATTGAGTCTGTATTTACCACTTCAGCTGGAAACTCCCAGCACTCCCCCCATGTTCCCCCAAATCTTTTCCCCTTTCACCCTTAACCCATGTTGTCTGGTTTGTATCTCATTTACCTTCAGTGGAAAAAGTCTATCTGCATTTACTCTGTCTAGCCACTTCATAATTTTAAATACCTTTATTAAATATTCTCTCATTCTTCTACACTCCAGGAAATAAACTCCTAACCTGTTTAACCTTCCCCTGTAACTTAGTTCCTGAAGTCTGGGCAACATCCCAATCAATCTCTGCACTCTTTCTACTGTATCCTATTGATATCTTTCCTGTAGTTTAGGTGACCAAAACTGCACACAATACTCCAAATTTGGCCTCACCAATGTCTTATACAACTTTATCATAATATCCCAACTCCTGTACTCAATACTTTGATTTATGAAGGCCAATATGCCAAAAGCTTTCTTTAGAACCCTATCTACCTGTGACACCACTTTCAGGGAATTATGTATCTGTATTCTTTGATCCCTCTGTTCTACTACACTCCTCAGTGCCCTACCTTTTACTGTGTATGTCCTTTCTTGGTAAATGAAACACCTCACACTTGTCTGCATTAAATTCCATCTGCCATTTTTCAGTCCATTTTTCCAGCTGGTCCAGATCCCTCTGCAAGGTCTGAAAACCTTCTTTGCTGTTCACAACGCCTCCAACCTTAGTGTCATCTGCAAACTTGTTGATCCAATTTACCACATAATCATCCAGATCATTGATATAGGTGACAAATAACAATGGTCCCAGCACTGATCCCTGAGGCACACCACTAGTCACAGGCCTCCAATATGAGAAGCAATCATCCACCACTATTCTCTTGTTTATCCCATCCAGCCATTGTTGAATCCAGTTCACTACTTCATCATGAACCTTCCTGACTCACATCCTATTCTGGCCTTACTGAAGTCCATGTAGACAACATCCACAGCCTTTCCTTTGTCAACATTCCTGGTAACCTCATTGAAAAACTCTAATAGATTGCTTAAACATGACCTACGGGGCACGAAGCCACGTTGATTATCCCTAATCACTCTCTGGCTACCCAAATAATTGTATATCCAATCTCTTAGAACACCTTCCAATAACTTACAAACTACTAATGTCAGGGTCACTGACCTATAATTTACAGGTTTACTTTTGGAGCCTTTTTTAATTAAAGGAACAATGTGAGCTACCCTCCAATCCTCTGGATTTTAAATATTTCTGCCAAAACCCCTGCAATTTCTGTACAAGCTTCCCTCAAGGTCCGAGGGAATATCTTGTCAGGCTTGCGGGATTTATCCACCCTTATTTGCTTTAAGACAGCAAGGACTTTCTCCTCTTTAATCTGTATTGGTTCCATGACGTCACTGCTTGTTTTCTTTATGTCCCATGACTCTGTGCCTGTTTCCTGAGTAAATTATGATTTAAAAAAACATTTAAGATCTCTCTTATCTCTTTTGGCTCCATGCAAAGCCGACCACTCTGATCTTCAAGGGAACCAATTTTGTCCCTTACTATCCTTTTGCTCTGTAGAAACCCTTACAATTTTCCTTCATGTTGTCTACCAAAGCAACTTCATACCTTCTTTTAGCTGTTCTGATTTCTTTCTTGAATTTTGTCTTGCATTTTTATACTCCTCATTTGCTCTTTGTTGCCTATACTTGTTCTACACCTCTCTCTTCTTCTGAACCAGATCCACAATATCTCTCGATAATCAAGGATCCCTATACCTTCTAACTTTCCCCTCGATCCTGACAAGAACATACAAACGTTGTACACTCAAAAATTCACCTTTAGTTTTTAGTTGCCTTATGGAAGTTTTTAAAAACTTCCCAAACCTCTATCTTACCACTAATTTTTGCTTCCTCTTTTGCTTTTACATTGGCTTTGACTTCCCTTCTCAGCCACAGTTGTGACATTTTTTCCTTTGCAATATTCATTCTATTTTGATATGTATCTATTCTGCACCTTCCTCATTTTTTGCAGAAACTCCATCCATTGCTGCTCTGCTGTCTTCTCTACTACTGACCCCTACCTATCTACTTTGGCCATTTTCTCCCTCAGGATGCTGTAATTTCCTTTACTCCACTGAAAGACCTTGCTAAATCTCAAATTGATTTCAAGCATATTGTGATCACTGCCCCCTAATGGTTCCTTTACTCAAAGCTCTCTAATAATTTCTGGTGTATTGCACAATACCCAATCCAGTACAGCTGACCCTTTAGTGGGCTCATCAACAAGCTATCCAAAAACCCATCTCATTAGCTTTCTACAAATTGTCTCACTTGAGATCCAGTCCCAACTTGGTTTTTCCAATCTCCTCGCATGTTAAAATCCCCACGACTACCCTTCTGACACACCTTTTCTATTTGTTATTGTAATTTATTGTCCACGTCCCGGCTATTCTTTGGAGAACAGTATAAAACTGCCAACAATCTCTTTTTACCCTTGCCATATCTTAACTCAACCCACAAGGATTTCTAATGATTTCATGTCGTTCCTTACCAGAAGAGTTGCGCCACCCTGCTTACCTGCCTATCCTTTCAATGCACTGTGTATCCTTGGACATAAGATAGGCAGGTAGCTATACTACAAGGTCATCCACTTTATTTTTTGTGCTGCGTGCACTTAAATATGAAACCTTTATCTCTTTATTGTGTTCCTGTTCCATTGCAGTTCATTTGACTGGCTGCAACTTTCCCTTCTCTGCCTGTTCTTCCACACAAACTCCCTACCAGCGGTCCCTACTTGTGCGCCAACCGCTTCTCCTCTGTCTCTTCACTTTAGTTCCTACCCTCCTGCCAATCTAGTTTAAACCCCCTCCCCCAACAGCATTACTACACCACCCTGCCAGGATATTGGTTGTCCTTGAGTTCAGGTGTAACCTGTCCCACTTGTAAAAGTCACCTCTTACATACAAAAGGTTCCAATGATCCAAGAACTTAAAACATTGCCCCCTGCACCATGTCTTTCACCACTCATTTATCTGCACTCTCTTCCTCTTCTGACTTTCCCTAGCTCGTGGCACCGGAAGTAATCCAGACATTACCACCTTGGAGGTCCTGCTCTTCAGTCTCTTTCCTAACTCCCAAAACAATTTGCAGGACCTCTACCCCACTTCTATCTATGTCATTGATACCAAAATGTACCACGATCTCTGGCTGCTCATACTCTCACAAGAATATTTTGCACCTGCTCAGACACATCCTAGACCTGAGAACGTGCGAGACAACAACTAACCTGGAGTCTCTTTTGTGGCAGCAGAATCTCCTGATTGTTCCCCTGACTATCAAGTGCCCTCTGACTGTTCCATGTCTGACTTCACCTTTCCCTTCTGAGGTAAGAGCCCACAGTAGCACTATTGGTCTCGCTGCTGCCTGGCCTCATGACGTCATCCCCCCAAAGTTGCTGAGGGGAATGGTCACAAGGGTACCCTGCACTCTCTGTCTACCACCCTTAGCCTTCTGAATGGTCCAGAGTTCATCCATCTCCAGCCTTAATTCCCTAACACAATGTGTACTTCATCAGGTTGATGAAGTAATCGGAAATGGTGTTGGCTTCCCTGACTATCCACATTCTACAAGAGGAGCATGTCTCTGCCTTGTTGCCATTCCCACTTCCTGTTAAAAAGGAAAGAGTTAGAAAAACCTGTTCTTATCTTGCTTCAACTCTTCCACCCCCACCTCACCCTCTGCTCACTGAAGCCTCTTAAAACAAAGCCTCAAAGTCCCACACCTGTACTGGGCCACTTGCACAGTGGCCTCTCCTATGGATGAATCGCAATTTGATTGGTCTGCAAAATCGCTGAGCATGTGACCTGTGTGCAACTCTCTCCTCTCTCTCTCTCTCTCTCTCTCTCTCTCTCTCTCTCTCTCTCTCTCTCTCTCTCTCACACACACACACACACGCACACACACACACACACATACATTATTGTTAACTAAATAGTAGGATCTGGAAGGGTGTGTATGAGCAGTTCATTCATGGATCAGCAGTCTCACTGCCTAAGGGAACCTGTTTCTCAGCCTGGTAATTCTGACTCTGATACTCCAGTATCACTTTCCAGTTGGGATTATCTGGAAGATGCTGAATATGGTGTGATAGGGGACCACAACAATTTTGCAAACCTTCTTTAGACAACAATCTTGGTAGATCATCTTGATGGAGGGGGAGGGGGGCCCCAGTGATCCTTTCTGCCATTCTTATAATCCTGTGGATTGACCTCCGATCCAATGCTCTACAGCAATTGCACTGTGATGCAGCCAGCCAGTACATCCTCTATAGACCACTGGTCTATAGAAAGTCAGCATAATAGTGGCCAGTAGCCTTGCCTGCTTCAGTCTTCTTAGGAAGAGCAGTTGCTGTTGTGCCTTCCTGACAAGTAAGGAGATGTTGTGTGACCAGGATAGGTCACTTTGTAAGTGGACTCCGAGGAATTTGATGCTCTCCACTCTCTCCACTACCAAGTTATTAATGTGTAGTGGAGGGAGATCATCCATGATCCTCCTGAAGTCAACAAGCATCTCTTTTATTTTGTTCTCGTTGAGACTCAGGTTGTTACTCTTATATCATGAGATTTTCCACCTCTTCTCCCTAGTGCGGCTCATCATTTTAATTTGAGATCTTCCCATTTCCTCTAGCTCTGCAGATAGATGCCCATCCTGATCTATAAACAGACCTATTCTTTCCTTTGTGACACTTTTGTTTGTAACTTAATTTTAAAATCTCCCTTACATTATCTGCCAAAGTCATCTCAAAACCTTTCAGCACTCCTTGTTTCCTTCTTCACCCTGTTCCTACATTCCTCATATCCTCAACCTGTCTGCCTACATTTGAGATATGTCTCCTCCTTCGACCTGTTTTGTCTCTCTGGTTAACCACAATTCCTTCACCTTGCCATTCCTGCCCTTTACCAGACTGGAAACAGGTTCATCCTGGATCTCCCCTATCATGTTCTTAAGCCCCTCCCATTGGGCAGTCATGCTTTTCCTCTCTACAGACCTCAGCAATCTCTCTGCATATTTGATCCTCTTGTTCCCAGGGATTGTTTGGGCACCCAGCAGTAAGCATCTCATCTGGGAGTCTCGATGTTGGTCGCAGACTCTCCTGTCAGTCCCTCTCACTATCAAGTCCCCAATCACTCTTGCTCTCCTTTTCTCCCCCTTCCCTTCTGACCCTCAGAGCCAGCAGTGCCAGAGACGTGGCTGCTGTGACTCCTCCTAGCTGGTCATCCTCCCAACTGTATCAAGACGGTCTACTTGTAACTGAGGGGATGGCCACAGAGGGTTCCCTCTCTCTCAAGCTACATCCCACATCTTCCAATGACCACCCAGCTCCTCCCTGACTGATATCACCCCAATCAAACCCTTATCTATGATCCTGATATCAGGTCCCTACAATATAAATTTTCAGGATCTCAGATAACTATACTGAACGTTTTTGCCCCAACAAGGATCTCAGATGTCTACTCTGCCTTACTTCTTGCAGATACTATGTGACCTGCTGAGTTTCTCTCACAGACTTTCCTGTTTAATGCCTTATTTACAATGTCTTCAGCATCCCGAATGGTCCGCTGTACATCCAGCTGCAGCTCCAGCTCCCTAATCTGGTCAAACAGATGTTCTAGTCTGCATTTCCCACAGAAGTCATTGTCAGTGATATCAGGAGATTCTCTGACTTCCCACTTCCTGTTGGGAAGAGCATTGGACAACTAGTTCAGGTTGTCCACACCACTAGGTTCAGGAACAGCTGCTATCCCTCTGCCATCAGGCTCCTCAACAACAATTAGGGACTTATTTAGGACTTTTACTTTTGGACTTTATTGATTTTAAAAAATTCTCTCTGTATTACAGTCAGTTTGTTTACATCTATTATCTGTTTACATGTGTATGTTGTGGCCAGTTGTTTTTGCACTACCAACTAAGGGTAATTCTGCCTCACCCACAGGAAAAAGAATCTCAGGGCTGTATGTGATATCATGTATGTACTCTGGCAATAAACCTAAAATCTAAATCTAATTTAGTTCTATGAATGAACGTGTACAATGCATTTATAGATTGGAACCCTTCCTTTTCACAGAACATAGTTAGAATGTGAACCTTCTGGTCACGTGAATTGGTTGGGATGGGTAAACAGATGGGAAAGTAAGTATGCACTGACAGAGGGTGATCAAAAACAGTGAAAGGTTGTGGTATCCCAGGGTAGGGAAAGAATTTGTACATTACCCTGTTTCCTCCAGGTGGTCTGGTTTCCTCCCGCTTTCCAAAGTTGTTGGAAAGATTAAATGGTTGAAATTGGGTGGCATGGATTCTATGGGCCAGAGGGCCTTCTACTATGCTGTTCTGTTACAATATAAGGGAAGCACATTTAGTGTAATGGTCATAATGGTCAGTGTCAACGATCCGGGTTTGAATCCAGTTGAGGAGTTTGTACATTCTCCCCATGTTCTCTGGATGCTCTGGCTTCCTCTCAGTTCCCAAAAACATATTGGGTTAGTAGGTAAATTGGTCACATGGGTGTATATGGGGAGCATGAGCTTGTGAACCGGAAGGGCTTGTTACCATGCTGTAATGCAGTCGAATGAGATTGGAGTAGATGAGCAAGAAGATCAGCATTAAAGTATGGGCTAAACAGCCTGTTTCTGTGGTGTTCTACCCTCTGACTCTACATCTGCAAATGGGAATGTGGGCATTGATCTGCACCAGTTCTGTATGAACATTCCCTGCCTTTGAAGTCAGGTGGAGAAAACAGTTGTGGTCATTATGCCCTTTTGACATCCACATCAGTTTTGTTGTGTGTATTTTAAGAAGCAAGAAATAAAAACGATGTCCTCCACTTCGAAACCACAGAAAGGGGCTACAGAGATTTCTAAATCATTTCACTGAATCTGCAAGTGGAACACCATTGTGGGAATGTGTGACAGAAAAGTGAAAAGATTTTAGATGCAGAGGGACCTGTCTATTCTAATGTATGATCGGCAAACGACTTGTGTCCCAGTATGAGAAGCAATCAGAAAAGTTAAAAGTATTTGTAGAGCTCGTCGAAAGAACCAAAGACTTGTTGATCCAAACCAAGGCTTTTATTAGCAAAAGACAGGAGCTCTTCACAGGTGGCCGACCAGTCCGGAATGATCCGACCTGGCTAGGGACACAACCCTTTAAGGCCCACCCAGACAATAGGCGTGGCTTAACTCTCAGCCAATCGCTGTAAGCACAGTCTAGATACAGTAACTATATACACTATGTACATTGGTGATAGATCTGTACTATCACATTCACCCCTTCTTGGAGAACTGACCCTGGAAAAAAAAACAAAAAAAAAACGAGGGAGAGAATGAAAGGAAGGGGTAAGTCAAGGACTGTAGCGGTCAGGGGGTCTGACCATCCGGCGTGACCGCCGTGGTGCCAGGATTGGGGTCGCTGGGATGGTGTCGCCAGCGGGCTCGTCGGGTGCGACTACTCCATCGCTCAATTTCCCAGTCGTGTTGTCGGCAGGGTGGCCCGGGTCGTTGGGGTGCTGTTGGTCCTTCTGTTGCGGCACGGGGCCTGGGGAATAAAGAGTTGGGGAAGGTTGGGTTGGGGGGTTTGCTGGGTCTACCGCGTGCTGAGCTAGGTCCCGCACCGAAACAGTGTCCTCCCGCCCGTCTGGGAACTCAACGTAGGCGTAATGTGGGTTTGCGTGGAGTAGAGTCACTCGGTCGACCAAGGGGTCATTCTTTGAGTGCCGGACGTGGCGTCGCAAAAGGACGGGGCCAGGGACGGTGAGCCATGCCGGTAGAGTGGTTGCTGATGCGGATTTCCTTGGGAAAAGGAACATCCTTTCGTGGGGGGTGGCATTTGTTGCAGTACATAGGAGGGAGCGGATGGAGTGTAAGGCACTAGTGAGAACCTCCTGCCAGTGAGAGGTGGGGAGACCTTTAGACGGAGAGCCAGTGTAACCGCTCTCCATATGGTAGAATTCTCCCTCTCGACCTGGCCGTTACCGCATGGGTTATAGCTCGTGGTCCTGCTTGAAGCGATACCACACTCCAGAAGGTACTGTTGCAGGTCCGCGCTCATGAATGAGGACCCCCTGTCACTGTGGATGGAATTGGGGTATCCGAAAATGGCGAAAATACTGTGAAGGGCCTGTATCATTGAGGTGGCAGTGGTGTCTGGGCAGGGCACAGCGAACGGAAAGCGGGAGTACTCGTCGATGGCCGTAAGGATATAGGTATTACGGTTGGTCGACGGTAGGGGCCCCCTAAAGTCTACGCTAAGACGCTCGAAGGGGCGGGTGGCTTTGATAACGTGGGAGTTATCCAGACGGAAGAAGTGGGGCTTGCATTCAGCGCACACCGAACAGTCTCGGGTCATGGAGCGGATCTCCTCGACTGTGTAGGGTAGGTTGCGCGCCTTGACAAAGTGGGCAAACCTAGTGACCCCTGGATGACAGAGCGCCTCATTGAGTTTCTGTAGTCTGTCCATCTGTATGCTGGTGCACGTCCCCCAGAGAGTGCGTCAGGTGGGTCGTTGAGCTTACCAGGCCGGTACAGGATGTCATAGTTAAAGGTGGAGAGTTCGATTCTCCATCTGGCGATTTTGTCGTTTTTTATCTTACCACGCTGGGTGTTGCTGAACATGAAGGAGACCGCGTGTTGATCAGTCAGCAGTGTAATGCGCCTCCCAGCGAGGTAATGTCTCCAACGACGCACCGCTTCAACTATGGCCTGGGCCTCCTTCTCGATCGAGGAGTGTCTACTCTCCGGACCCTGGAGGGTTCTGGAGAAGAAGGCTACAGGCCGACCGGCCTGGTTCAAGGTGGCTGCCAGGGCGAAGTCGGATCCATCGCTCTCGACTTGAAATGGGACAGACTCATCGATCGCGTGCAGCGTCGGAGCAGCGATGTCGGATTTGATTCGATCGAAAGCCGCTGTGGCTTCGGTCGAGAGGGGAAAGGAGGTGGTCTTGATAAAAGGACGCGCCTTGTCGGTGTAGTGTGGAACCCATTGGGCGTAATACGAGAAAAGGCCCAGGCAGCATTTGAGAGCTTTCTGGGTATGGGGGGGGGGGTGGGTAAGTCTATTAGGGGACGCATGTGGTCAGGATCTGGCATGACTATCCCGTTCTCCACCACGCAACCTAGAATAGCGAGTCATGTGGTCCGGAAGACACACTTGTCCAAATTGTAAGTCAGGTTCAGCCGACGGGCGGTTTGAAGAAATTTGTCTAGGTTGGCGTCATGGTCCTGCGTGTCGTGGCCGCAGATGGTGATATTGTCCAGATACGGGAAGGTAGTGGTTAGCCCGTTCTGGTCCACCATCCTGTCCATTTCCCGCTGGAAGACCGCGACACCATTCGTGACCCCGAATGGTACCCTGAGAAATTGATATAGCCGCCCATTCGCTTCAAAGGCCATGAATGGTCAGTCCTCGCCACGGATCGGGAGCTGGTGGTAGGCCGAACGTAGGTCAATGGTAGAGAAAATGCGGTATTGGGCGATCTGGTTCACCACATCCGTGATGTGTGGCAGGGGGTAAGCATCCAGGAGCGTGAAGTGGTTAATGGTCTGGATATAGTCGACCACCATCCGTAGTTTTTCCCCGTTCTTGACAACCACCACCTGGGCTCTCCAGAGGCTTGAACTGGGTTCGATGATGCCCTCAACCAGCAATCTACGCACCTCACTCCTAATGAATTTCCTGTTTTCGTAACTATATTGCCGACTTTTGGTGGCCACAGGCTTCCAGCCAGGGGTGAGGTTTGCGAAGAGTGCTGGCGGGGCAATCCGGACTGTTGAAAGGCCGTAGGATTGGCCCCGGGGTACGGGGGCGGGTTGCTCGGGTGCTTCGGGGGTGGGGCGATGGCAGACCGAGAGGGGGGCGTAGGGTCCCCCAAAGTCTAGGGACACCGTTCGGAACTGACACTGGAAGTCTAATCCCAGCAACACTGGGGCGCACAATTGGGGAAGGATGAACAATTTGAAGTGGGTGACCGTTACGCCCTGTACTTCCAGTGTGGCGATGCAATACCCCTTTATCCCAGTCGAGTGCGACCTCGTCGCTAATGAGATCCTCTGGGTAGTGGGGATAATGTCAAGTCCCCAGCGGAGGGCCAGATCTGGCTGGATAAAACTGTCAGTTGACCCAGAGTCAAATAAGCAATTGGTGTAGTGTCCATCCACTTTAATCAATTCCATTGCTCTGGTGAGGGGATGAGAGCATTGCTGGTTTAGTGTTATTGAAGCAGTTGACAGGGGAGTTTTGCGCAATGATGTCACGCAATGGGATGACGTCACGCAATGGGATGACGTAGTCAATGCTCGAGGAGCGGGTTGGAGGACCTCCCGGAAGTGCTGTTGTGGCGGCGTCGGCGGGTGAATGGTAAGTAGTGGGGTTTGTAGTTGCTCACGATTGGCGGTGGGTAGGTCGTTGGTCGTGGCGGTCGGGCCCTGGCGGTCGTCGGCGATGGACGCTAGGGTGAGTACCTGGTTGGTCGCGGGGGTGGCTGTGGCAGCGGTAGCAGCAGCGGTAGCGTCGGCTCCGGGGGTGTCTGTGGCGGCGGCAGCAGCGGCGGTAGCGTCGGCCACGGGGGTGTCTGTGGCGGCGGCAGCAGCGGCGGTAGCGTCGGCCCCGGGGGTGTCTGTGGCGGCGGCAGCAGCGGCGGTAGCGTCGGCCCCGGGGGTGTCTGTGGCGGCGGCAGCAGCGGCGGTAGCGTCGGCCCCGGGGGCGTCTGTGGCGGCGGCAGCAGCGGCGGTAGCGTCGGACCTGGGGGTGTCTGTGGCGGCGGCAGCAGTGGCGGTAGCGTCGAGTGTTCTGCACGGGGGCGAGAGGCGGGCCAATACCATGGTTGCGAGGGTGGGCTGCCCCTTCCGCGTTCGGCGTCTCCGTTGCCGTGCAGGGGAGCCCTTGCTCTCATTGGACGAGAGCTCTGGGGAAGAAGAGTTTGAATGGGATAGTGGCGATTGGGCTTCACACGAGGCACTGTGTTTGCCGGCGGCCATTTTAGACCTACAGACTGCAGCAAAGTGGCCCTTTTTAAGGCATTTCTGGCACCTGGCTTTTCTTGCTGGGCACTGGGACCTGCTGTGTTTGTCCCTCCCGCAGAAATAACATTTTGGGTTCGCAGGGGGCAGGGTAGTAGCAGCCGACAGGCCGTCAGTGGTAGAGTAGAAGGGCACTCTACTCACATCAGAACGTGGGGTCCAGTCCCTAGAGAACTCGGTGGACTTTAAGGCTGCATCCTCCATTGTGATTGCAATCCGGGCCACGTCCTCTAGTTTTTCTACCCTTTGCTCGAGCAAGCGCAGCCTCACTTCGTTCGATCGGAGCCCGGCCACATAGGCATCCCGGACGAGATCATTTGTGATCTCAGCAGCAGTTTTGTCCACACAGTTACAGTCCTTGCCCAATGCCTTTAATACTTGTAAATATGCCCTGCTGGACTCGCCGGGCTGTTGCTTCCTCGAAGCAAGCACGAGCTGGGCATGAACTCTGTTCACCGGTTGATTATACAGTTCTTTCAGTACCTTTATGGTCTCATCCTGGATGTTCTCGTAGACTCTCAAGGACACCATAGACAGCAATGCTGTTAGACGCTGGTTATCCTCCTCCACCTCAATGAATCTCAGGAAGTTTTCAAAGTTCAGCAGCCAGAACTTAAAGGCTTTGAAGGCTGTAGCTGACTGTGGGTCGATATCAAGTTTTTCTGGCCGAGTTAAACGCTCCATCCCTTTCAAAAAAAATTCTTTTTGCTAATAAAATTGTAGAGCTCGTCGAAAGAACCAAAGACTTGTTGATCCAAACCAAGGCTTTTATTAGCAAAAGACAGGAGCTCTTCACAGGTGGCCGACCAGTCTGGAATGATCCGACCTGGCTAGGGACACAACCTTTTAAGGCCCAGACAATAGGCGTGGCTTAGCTCTCAGCCAATCGCTGTAAGCACAGTCTAGATACAGTAACTATATACACTATGTACATTGGTGATAGATCTGTACTATCACAGTATTATTGTTTATTGCGAGGTAATTGTACACAAAAGTAGGGAGGTTATATTTGTTGTAAAGGACACTGATAAGACCATGTCTGGAGTACTGTGTTAGCCTACTTGTTTAAGGAAGGATGTGAATGTGTTCAGTGAAAGGTCAGTGGTCAACAGCCCTTGTGTGGATTGCTTTGAGAGGAAGGATTGGATTAATTGTGGTAATAGCCACTGGAGTTAAAACACTGAGAAGGATCGACAGTGAGGATGGGGAGAGAACAGAGAACACAGAGGGGCCACTGATGAAAAGTAAGGGGTCACTCATTTCAGAAAAATGGAGCAATTTTTATCTCTCAAAGGTTGTGATCTTTCGATATTTTTATGACAGATGTGGACAGTTACTATCAGTCTCTTGAACCTTCCCTAATGACACTAATCAGGGGCTTCTCTGACACCACTAGAGGACTGTTTGTAGCATTGTAATGTCAATTTTTTAAACTAGGTTAATACAAATATTTATTTTCTATATTCTGTATTTATTGTCTTTTTTAATTCAATTATGCTCAGCGTTCGAGTTTGTTTTTACAAGTATCTGTTTTGGTGCACACTGTCTGTGCACAATGTGTATGACCATAAACTCATTATCATCAGTAAATCCAACAGGGGAGTGAGGGGTCACTGCAGCTGGATGGGAATGGTGCAAGCTGTAATCTCATTTTATGTCAGAGGGGACTCAGGAGACTGGGTAACCCCTCCTGCTCTTCACTATGTATGTCATGTCCCCAAGTCCCTTTCCACTCTCTACCAAGGCTGTTCTTTCCTCTGAACTGTTGCATTCTCCAGACAGTTCATTAACCCACCACCACCCTCCACCTTCATGCTGAGAGTTTGTCCTCCATGCTGAGTCCTGTGCCCATGGTTTTCCAGTCAGGATGCCCAGGCTGATCTTTCCAGATTGTGCCCCAGCCTGACTACCACAGATGCTTGCTACTTCAAAGTCTGATCTTCTCGTTACGACCGCTACACCATTGTCCATTCCAGTATTTACCATACCCTGCCATACTAGAGCATCCACACCCATTTTGTTCTGACTACATACTTAAATGGCATATTTTTACTTGATTATCTTTAGCTCTGGGGTGTCAAGTTTCAGTAGTTCACCTCATCGTTACCATTGATTATATTTATTACACCTTTAAGTTTAGCATTGTTTCTTCTTGTTTCTCAGGCTGCAGCTCGCATTATTGATATTTTCGACGTGGAGCCCACCCGAATGAACATCCCCAGTTACGGCCATAAATTTGTCATCGTCAGGTTCACTCCTCCAACAATGCAGAACTATCAGTGTTTATTTGAAGCCACTGTGGAAGCTGCAGCTGGGTATGTTATTGTCAACAGAAACACATCCCTCCAAATTCAAGGACAGGACCCTTCCAATTGTTTTCGGACCCTTGAATGGTCCCCCAGTTAGTAGAACATGATGCCTGTACTTTTCCCTTTAACAAAGTATTCTACACTTTAGTATTACTGTAATTCTATATTTTTATTCTTCCATCACCTGCTATACTTCGTAGAGGTTGACTTGCCTGGATAGCACACAAAACAAAGTTTTTCATTCTTTCGTGACATTAAACAATTCAATTCAATGATGATGTCATGACAGAAAAGTAAAAAGATAACAAAAATCATTGAAGTTGCTGCACAGTGAAAAGGCCACAATTAAGCAGAAGCAATGTCTGGATTTAAGTTACATAGGAAAACAATAAAAAATAAGGCGGGAACAAACATTTCCACCCAGGATTAGTAAATATGCAGACGATACTAAGATAGGTGGAATAGTGGATAATGAAGAAGGTTTTCAAGGATTGCAGAGGGATTTGGGCTGCTTAGAAAAGTGGGCTGAAAAATGGCAGATGGAATTTAATGCTGATAAGTGTGAGGTGCTTCATTTTGGTAAGAAGAATCAGAATAGGACATACGTTGTAAATGGGAGAGCATTGATGAATACAGAAGAGCAGAAAGATTTAGGAGTAACGGTACATCGTTCCCTGAAGGTAGAAACTCACGTGAATAGGGTGGTGAAGAAGGCTTTTAGTATGCTGGCCTTTATCAATCATTGCATGGAATATAGGAGTTGGGAGGTGATGTTGAGATTGTATAAGACGTTGATGCGGCCTAATTTGGAGTTCTGTGTGCAGTTCTGGTCGCCTAATTATAGGAAGGATATAAACAGAGTGGAGAGAGTGCAGAGAAGGTTTACCAGAATGTTACCTGGGTTTAAGCATCTAGAGTATAGGGAGAGATTGGACAGATTAGGTCTTTATTCTTTGGAGCGTAGAAGGTTGAGAGGGGATTTGATAGAAGTATTTAAGATTATGAAAGGGATAGACAGAGTGGATGTGGATAGACTATTTCCGTTAAGAGGAGGAAAGATTAAAACAAGAGGACATGAGTTAAGAATTAAGGGGAAGAGGTTTAGAGGTAACATGAGGGGGAAC
The DNA here is from genome assembly GCF_036971445.1 of Narcine bancroftii. Classification (NCBI taxonomy): domain Eukaryota; kingdom Metazoa; phylum Chordata; class Chondrichthyes; order Torpediniformes; family Narcinidae; genus Narcine; species Narcine bancroftii. The sequence goes on along the minus strand of NC_091478.1, from coordinate 53,291,524 downwards.
TTCTTTACTCAGAGAGTGGTAGCCGTGTGGAATGATCTTCCGGGAGAAATAGTGGCGGCGGAGTCAATTGTATTATTTAAGAAAAGGTTGGACAGGTATATGGATGAGAAGAAGATGGAGGGTTATGGGCATTGTGCAGGAAGGTGGGACTAGAAAGGGGTGTTTGGTTCGGTGTGGATTAGAAGGGCCTAATGGCCTGTTTCCGTGCTGTAATTGTTATGTTATGAAAGGTCCATTTCTGAGCCATAGATTTGGTGTTGCTCTTGGCAATGAAACCTACCAGCACTGTATACCTGTTGCCATAATGTGAGACAGTAAAACATGAAACTTTGTAGAAGTAAAAACACAACACTGGAGAAACTCAGCTGTCAAACATAATCAACGTTTCAGGTCTGAGCCCTTCATCAAGATCTGACAAAATGTAGGCAGGCATCCGAACAAAATGGTGGGAGAAAGGCAGAGTCAGCATCAGAACAACTAATTGGGGGGCATTAGGATAACCACAGGGGTGAGGGGGGCACAGACTGACATTGGAGACTCACTCAGTGGGGGAGGGGGTGCCATACCTGCCGTGAACCTCCTACATACACTGCCATCACACTTCCCCGACATAACATAGCCCGTGGAGACAAAACCACGTGATGCTAGTGTGGCAGGTGGTGGGGATATAATAACTAAATTGGGGGCATGGCCCACGAATGCTCCCCCATGACACAGCCTGGCAGTAGGTAATAGGTGGATAAGAGAGGGAGGGAGCACTAGCAAGCTGGGGGGTTGGGGGGAGTGGCTCTGTGAATCGAGAGGGAAGGGTGTGGAGAGCTGGAGGAAAGAGAAGGAGGGAGAATGGAGAGTAGGTTGGTAGAAACCGGAGAAGTCGATGTTAATGCCAACTGGTTGGGGGGTGCCCAGATGGAAAATTATTTTGACCCATCAATTTATGGGTGGTCTTGGTTGGACAGACATTTCGGCATGTGAGTGTAGCGCAGAATTGAAATGGAGATCTGCAAGAATTATAGAGTTCACTCACTTTCATTGAACAAAAAGTCATCGCCAGGGCTTGGTGATTTATAGTTGGTTGCAACACCTCAAGTTGAGGACAAGTGAAGGTTGTCTCTTCCACTGTAACATCTGCCCTGCAGCCCCTGTTGAGGTTGTCATTGTATGAGAAAGGACGGTTCAGGTATGAACAATGTACCTTATGGCATCACTCACCCACAGCCCATGTTCAAGCATTGGGTCTGGTCTCTGCACAAAGACCACAAATTGGTAAGGTATTGCTGGACTGTAAATGCATGGAATGACAGCCCAATAAGATTAACGGCTTCAAGTAGAATCAGAAGGAAATGCAAAATGGTTCCTCTACAAATCAAATTAATCTATTTAAAAGCAGATTGTGAGATTTACATGCAAGATTTTTCTTGGGCTGACAAATACCAAAAGACATTTGTTATAGTTTAAATTTTAGGTAAGTTTTTTACTCAGAGAGCCATGAGTGTGTGGAATGCTGAAACTCTTGATGGACACTGGTGCATTCAAAAGACTAAGGCACATGGATGTAAGAAAAATAGAGGGCTATGAGGTGTGAGGTTGGGAAGGGCAAAATTGCTGCAGAGTAGGTTTACATAGGTTGGCAGAAGGGCCTGTACTGTGCTATAATGTTCTCTGTTGATTGTAGAATAATTAGAAGCTCCCGATGTATTTTCAGAGAATATTAAATTGCATCCTCTTACTATGCTCGTTTGTGTTTACAGAATTCCTAAAAGCAAATCATTGGTGTTCGATATTGTCGGAGATGGGAACCTGCCAAGGATTAATATCCTTCGGCCCCTCCTGCGTAATACGATCGGGAATCCTTTGCTGATATACTCACGTTTACTGTTGGGTCAAACAGAGAAGCTGCCTGTGGTTCTGAAAAACGATGGTACCTTGCCTGCACAGGTAAGGTGGGGAACTCCTTGACTGGATATTCAGCAGTAATGCAATGATACAAGAACATGCCAATCCTGCTCTCACTGAAGTTTGGGGTGAAACACAAAAGTCTAGAGGCACTGTGTTTGTAATGAAAACATAGAAATGATGGAAGAATTCATCAGGTCTTGCAACATCCATGGAAGGTAAAGATACCGTATAACAGAAGTTTCTGGTCTGAGTCCTTTTGTATCTTTACTTCCAATGGTGACTTCCTCCAGCATTTCTGTATTTTCTCACTGTACTTTGGTTATTTTCTATAACATTGAACAGAATTTGGGACTTGATGTTAATAGGCTTGCGTTTGACACCAGTGTCCATGCACACTGCTGCCAAAGAATCCATCTGCAGTTACCCAGCCTCAACTGGCATTGACATACCCAACCTCGACTAGCATTCTGAAATCATTGATCCAAGTATGAGGCAACATTGTGGAAGAATATCTCAGCTTTTGAAGTGAGTTCAGAATCAAAATCAGAATTTATTGTTATGAACAAGTCATGAAATTTGTTGCTTTGTGACATCATCATAGGGCAAACATTCATATAAACCACTTTACAACAATAAATAAAAATAGTTCACAAAAAGACAAAGTGAGGCAGTGACTATGTTTCATTGATTATTCAGGAATCTAATGGCAGTGGGGAAGGAGCTGCCCTTTTCCGAATGGTAGCAGAGTGAAGAGGACGTGGCCTGGGTGTGGCGGGGGGGGGGGGCATCCTTGAGGATAGAGGCTGCTTTCTTAAGACACTGCCACTTGTAGATATCCACAATGGAGTGAAGTCTGGTGCCTGTGATGTCAGGCCAAATTAACAACCCTCTGGAGTTTTTTTCTACAAATATGTTAATGGTAAGAAGAAAGCTAGAGACAAAATTGGTCCCTTAGAAAATCAGAGCGAAAACTGTGTGTGGAGCTGAGAGAAATGGGGGAGATATTGAACAGTTTCTTTTCTTCGGTATTCACTAAGGAGAAGGATATTGGGAGATGTGAGATAAAAAAAGCAAATTGGGTAAATATGGGGAATATAGAGATTACAAAAGGTGTAGTTTTAAGGCTTTTGAAGAATATAAAGGTGGATAAGTCTCCGGGACCAGACGGGATCTTCCCCAGGACATTGAGAGGTGAAAGAGGAAATAGCAGAGGCTCTGGCGGTAATTTTCCAAATGTCATTAGATATGGGGATAGTGCCGGAGGATTGGCGCATTGCGCATGTGGTTCCGTTATTTAAAAAGGGTTCAAGGAGGAAGCCTGGCAACTATCGGCCTGTAAGTTTGACGTCTGTGGTCTGTGTAAATTAATGGAGAAAATTCTTAGAGATAGTACTTATAAACATCTGGATAGACAGGGTCTGATCAGGAGCACTCAACTTGGATTTGTGGGAGGAAGGTCATGTTTGACCAATCTGATTGAATTTTTTGAAGAGGTGACTAGGAATGTGGATGAGGGTAGCGCAGTGGATGTTGTCTATATGGACTTCAGTAAGGCCTTCGATAAGGTACCACATGGAAGGTTAGTTAGGAAGGTGCAGTCTTTAGGTATAAATTTTAAGATAGTCAAATGGATTGAACATTGGCTGAAAGGGAGAGGCCAGAGAGTGGTAGTGGATAATTGTCTGTCAGGTTGGAGGCCGGTGACCAGTGGTGTGCCTCAAGGATCTGTATTGGGCCCATTGTTGTTCGTTATATACATTAATGATCTAGATGATGGGGTGGTGAATTGGATTAGTAAATATGCAGACGATACTAAGATAGGTGGAATAGTGGATAATGAAGAAGGTTTTCAAGGATTGCAGAGGGATTTGGGCTGCTTAGAAAAGTGGGCTTAAAAAATGGCAGATGGAATTTAATGCTGATAAGTGTGAGGTGCTTCATTTTGGTAAGAAGAATCAGAATAGGACATACGTGGTAAATGGGAGAGCATTGATGAATACAGAAGAGCAGAAAGATTTAGGAGTAACGGTACATCGTTCCCTGAAGGTAGAAACTCACGTGAATAGGGTGGTGAAGAAGGCTTTTAGTATGCTGGCCTTTATCAATCATTGCATGGAATATAGGAGTTGGGAGGTGATGTTGAGATTGTATAAGACGTTGGTGCGGCCTAATTTGGAGTTCTGTGTGCAGTTCTGGTCGCCTAATTATAGGAAGGATATAAACAGAGTGGAGAGAGTGCAGAGAAGGTTTACCAGAATGTTACCTGGGTTTAAGCATCTAGAGTATAGGGAGAGATTGGACAGATTAGGTCTTTATTCTTTGGAGCGTAGAAGGTTGAGAGGGGATTTGATAGAAGTATTTAAGATTATGAAAGGGATAGACAGAGTGGATGTGGATAGACTATTTCCGTTAAGAGGAGGAAAGATTAAAACAAGAGGACATGAGTTAAGAATTAAGGGGCAGAGGTTTAGCGGTAACATGAGGGGGAACTTCTTTACTCAGAGAGTGGTAGCCGTGTGGAATGATCTTCCGGGAGAAATAGTGGCGGCGGAGTCAATTGTATTATTTAAGAAAAGGTTGGACAGGTATATGGATGAGAAGAAGATGGAGGGTTATGGGCATTGTGCAGGGAGGTGGGACTAGAAAGGGGTGTTTGGTTCGGTGCGGACTAGAAGGGCCTAATGGCCTGTTTCCGTGCTGTAATTGTTATGTTATGTTATTATGTTAAATTAAAAATAAATTTAAAAATGAAAGAGGTGCTTTGTTGACCAAGGTAAAGTTTCAAGAAACTGTGAATCTTACTTTGATGCAGCATTGCCAACCACATTGCAATAGTTGCCTGGCACTGATTCCATCATTTGATGAGCCCAGCTTAGAAATTCATGATTTCATTTATTTCTCTCAGTGGAAACTGTTAAAATTGAAGTCATGGACTAAATTAGTTTGCACAGAATTAATGTTGGAAGCTCTCCATCTTTACTGAGGTGACACTGGAGACACATTGAGGCAGTGGAAAAATGTAGAATCAAACTAAGGGAATGTAGGAAATTTTGATTGTTAATTTATGATGCTAAATGTCAGTTCTTAAGAGCTTTTAACCAAGGAGTGCACATTCTGAACCCCCATACCCACAAAGGGAAGATAGTATACATGAGCAGAACTAGGGAAAAAATAGACTTTGTGAAGTTATTTCTCACACCCCGATGAAATTGAAATGTGATGTTGGATATTTGGCTGGATCTATATTTTGCAAAATCTGCAATTTTGGTAAAAATATTTGTGCAGTTCTATTTGCTTTGCTCCAAAAAGTAACAACATGCCCTGATGTTCCTTTACAAAGCGTTTATCCTAATGCCTTTGTCATTAGGAAGTGATATCTGAAGGTGATTGGTTCTCTAACAAAATATTGACTAAGCATGTTTACCTCTGAGTTTGTCAGTCACACTCCAATAAATGATGTTTCATGATAGGTGTCAATCAATCTTTCTGATGACCATGGAATGTTTTCTCTGAGGCAATGTATCGGTACGATATGCTCCTATCCCAAAGAACGTTACATCAAGGAAGAGAACCCAAGCAGAGGTAACAGCTTGAAAACTCAATGAAACCTCACAATAACGAATGTCAATAAAATGGACATACTGGAAATTTGAAATCAAACAGAAAATGTTGGAATCTTTAAGGCAGCATCTGAATTAATGTTTCAGATTGATGATTTTTAATTATAATTAGGTAAAAATAGGATCCAGACATGTCTCAAGATGAAGAGAAGACTGAGGACAAGGAAAAGTATCAGTGATGGGATACAGATGTTGAGGTGGCTGAAAGACTATTGAATAAGAGAAGGTACATCTGGAGGAGGTGTAAATAGGAGAGATGAAGAATATGTGAAATAACAGAAAAAACAGGGAGAAAATGAAGACTGGTGTCATAGATTATCTGAAATTGCTGGATTAATTGTTAAGACATGATAGTTGTACTGTGCCAAGGCAAAGCTGAGATGCCATTCCTCCAGCTTATACTGAGCTTCACTGGAGCAATGCAGAAGTCTAAAGGCTGATAGGACAGAGTTGGAGGTTGGAGTGGAATGGAGAACTTAAAGTGACAGGTGCCTGAAAGTTCAGGACTATCATTGTCCAATCTGTGTCCCACGGGACCTTGGAAGAGGTACAAGTAAATCCTTACTTCATTTGAAAGTACCACTTGAGTCCTTGAATGGAGGTAAAATGCAATACATCTTATGTGGTTGCATTGGGACATGCCAGTGTTGGTGCGGATGGGATAGTAGACGAGCATACTGAGGAAGGCATAGTCTCTTCAGAGAGCTGTAAGTGAGAGGTGGTGGGATAATGTTGGAAGATTCGGAACTTACCAAAATGGTTCCATTGTATTGAGAGGGCAAGGAAAATTGATTCTTGTTCAGAGTTGGGTGGCATGGTTGGCATATGGTTAGCATAATGCCTTTTCAGCGCCAGCATTTGGGGTTCAAATCCTGTGCTGTCTGTAAGGAGTTTGTAAAATACAGTGTCTGCGTGAGTTTTCCCCAAGGGCTCTCGTTTCCTCCCACCATTCAAAACATACCAGGGATGTAGGTTAATGGGGCGTAAATTGGGTGCACAGAGACATGGGCCGAAATGGCCTGTAACCATGTTGAATGTCTAAACACTTTTTAAAAATTAAGGCAGAATTGCAGGAAATGTAACAGACAAGCTTCTCAACTCTGATGGGACAGGAACCATGATTGAGTATAGACATTTGGAATTACTTTTGTGGAGATGGATTCATCAGAACCAATGAAGTGGAGACAACAGCATTGGGAGAATGGAATGGAGTCCTTCTCTGAAGCAAGTTGGGAAAGGTGCAGTCAATGTACTTGCAACCTTTACTTGAAACGGAGATAGAGTGGTTGAGAAAGGGAAAATTAGGTTTTTTTTGGTGGGTATATATGGGTTGGCATAATATCATGGGCTGAAGAGTCTTTGCTATGATGTAATGTTCTATGTTTTTTAACAATCTGAGTTCTGACTGTATCCTGACAAAGTCTGGGATGTATTGTGGTGGAATATCTATCCCAAGTTGGGTCGGTTTCAACCATGTTGATGGCAGAGGGATATTCAGTTTGTTCTGGGTGGGTGCTATGAATTCCAGTTTGATGGGATGATTGTGGATTCCAATTGGTGAGGCAGTTTAGTCTGGTTGGGCCACAGAAAAACTCTAGCAGTTAGGGAATGAAAACAGGTTGTAAATGAATAAAACCGTTTAGGTTAGATTTGGAGACATTTGAAAGGCTGAAGCCTCTGGAATCTGTAGCAATCTATTGAATATGGACCTTGGTTGAGTAGGAAAGACTCAGCCTGAATCTCACCTCACATTCAGGTTGAGTAGACTGTTTCTCGTTTGGGGCTGACTTTACTCTTTGCATTTTGGAATGACTGCTGCTTGTTGAGAAGGTTTGCTTTCTGTGCTGGGAATCACTGGTCTTCTTGTCCTGGCAATAGATAGTTAGATATATGGTGGCAGTCAGTTTCATTTCACTTGGGGTCAGTTAAGTTAATTTTGATGAAGATTCTAGTCAGTTTGGAGTTTACCTTGGTTAGTTTGAGGTGGGTTTTTGTTTGATTGGGAGCTGTTGTTGGTTGAGTTGGAGATCATTGTTTTACATCTTTGGTGTGGATAGCTTTGGATGAAGTTTACCAGTTGGCACATTTGACATTGTACATGTTTGGAGACAATTACTCATTAAAAGTGGAAATTAGTGCCAAGGACATTAATTTAGGAAGTAAACACACTGAATGGTTTTGCAGTGAATTCAGCAGTAGTATGGTGATTCAGGCATAGCTGAAGCTTGACTATGGATAAGGAAACTTGGGTTTGATTCCCTCATTACAGAGGAGAAACCAAAATTCATGCCATTAAATAACTCTGGAATGAAAGCAAATGCCAATATGGATGCAATGAAATGACCAGATTTCTGGAAAACCTCACTGAGTTATTGAACAAATGTTCCATCCTTACCCTTCCAAGCCTGCATGTGACTCCAGGCCCTCAAATTGGATAGTACCACACACCTTTCAAAAGGTGCAGCAAGTTTCACTCCAAAGGGAAACTTAGGATGAATAATAAACACCAACTTTGCCAGAGACATCCCCATCCCAAGAATATATAAGCGTGGTTAGCATAGAGGAGCAAACTGGGTTGTACAACAAACTGGGTTTCCACTGCAGACTGCAAGGAGTTGTACATTCTCCCTATGTCCTCATGGGTTTACTCTGGGTGCTCCAGATTCCTCCCCCCCTTCCAAAAATGTACAAGGTTAGTAGATTAATTAGAAACATGGGTGGTGCAGGCTCATGGGGCAGAATGGCCTGTTTACCCTGCTTTATCTCTTAATCAATTAGAGAACACTTAGGAGGCCACTTTCTCAGCAATTAGCTCATTTTACTGTCACTGTAAACAACACTGCAAGGATTTCTAATCTCCCAACTTGGTTCACAGCAGAACACTAAACGCCAAGGAACTGTCCACAACCAATGATGCCAACATTGAGAGCAGGACTCAGAGCATCAAGCTGATGAAGATTGGGCGACATTAATATTTTTGAGTACACATCCTGGCTTCTCCATCATTTTTCACGAAACCTTTTGGTTACTCCTTTTGGGACTATTGTTCTGTCATTTCACTTCTCTTGCTTACAGCTCCCACAACATGAACAACCTTTTGCCCACTGGTTCAGTAGCAATAAGCCCTGGACAGGATTGACTTCATTTTTATGTACTAATTTTCCAACACCTGGGCAAGGCCAGCATTTAATGCACCACCGCGCCCCCCCCCCCCCACCCCCTTAACCCGAGCCACCTTTCTGACCCATTGTGGTGCTTCTGGTGAAGGCACTTTTACAGTGTTGTTGGGTAGGAAGTTCCTGGATCTAGGACTGGTGATGCTTTTCCAAATTAGGATAGCATGCAGCACGGCAGGGAATCTGGAGGTGGTGGTGTTCCCAAGGACCTACTGCCCTTGTCCTTCTGGTGGCATAGATCCTGATGGACTGAACAAGGCGAATAAACTCTTCCTAAATCTTTCTACCTTCATCATGATCAACCTAGTTCAGTGAAGGTTTGTTGACAGAAGGTTGTTATGGATACAAAAATACATGTTCTTTTATCCACAGCGAGGGAAAGTTGCATGTTCACTCTCAAACTGAACAGAGGGGAAGAGGCAAGCTTTGATGTAGCATTCCGACCAACCATGGCCCGACGCTTAGAAGGAACGATCAACCTCACTGTCTTCAATAATCAATACGAGGACACCGTCATACATTTGGTGGGTGAGGGTTACCAGGATGACATTACTCTTGATAACATTCATGGACTGTTGCAAACTGGCAGAGAAGAAAAGATTACTACATTTTTGGAGGATAAGGACATAGAAGGTGAGGGCTCTTCACCACTTTCCTAAAAAAATGTGTGTATACCAAATGCAATTCATCAAAAGGTTTTAGCATTTCTATTTTTCATCGGTCTTTCTATATTATAATCGTCCATTGAGTTTCAATTAAATATAATTGCCATTGAACTGTTGTATAGTTACCTCTTCCAGCATTGGCATCCTTCGTCTCCACCTACCACCCACTTCCAACGCCCCCCCCCCCCAAACTGCCTTGATACACTCATCTTCTCCCATTTCCCTCATTGGTTTCTCTTTCATCTCTCTCTCTCTCTCTCTCTCTCTCTCTCTCTCTCTCTCTCTCTCTCTCTCCTGGCCTTGTCTGTCATATGCCAATCAACAACTTCTGCCCATCATCCTTCATCCCTCCCTGGTTCACCAGTCCCCCATTGGACCATTATTCCACTAGCTACCTTTCAGTTCCATTATCAGTCTTTATGAACGGTTCCAACATGAAATGCTAACAATTCTTTTTTATCTCCTATGAGTTCTGCCAGCAGACTGTGTTTTGCTGCAATTTCTAGCATTAGGTACTGTTGAAACCTGCAACCTGCTTTTACCCTTAGTTTCAAATGCTGCATAATGACATGGAAAATTATTTGTGCATCCAAAGGATTATAGACCTGTCTCATTAAGTCTGCTTTGCTCTTTAATAACTCCTGGACTCAGTGTCCACTTAAAACAACTGCAGAGCTGGCAGGAAACACTGGGCTATTTCTCACTGAGACCTATGTCAGTTATATCAATGCCCATCTCATGAATTTGTTTGCGAACTGAAGGATTCCAACTGCACTCTTAGAACATTACTTTTTGGCCCTTCGAGTCCATGCCAAACTATTATTCTGATTAGTGCCATTGAACTTCACCCAGATCAGCCCTCCCTTCCACCCACATTCAACATTTCAGCTGGCACCTTGTTCCACATACTCATCATTTTCTGCATGCTGGTTCCCCCAATATTCCCTTTCAGTCTATATCCTCTAGATGTTGCCTCATCTAATCTCAGCGGAAAAAGCCTCTCATAATTTTGTACAACTCAATCAAATCTCCCCTCGTTTTCTGACGCTCGAGGGAATAGAGTCCCATTATTTTGCCTAGTCCCACTTACCTGCACCCAGGTACCTGCCAAATTAAGACAATAACATTCATTAAGATGAAAGTTATTGCCATTATAAATGCAAGAACTTTATAGCACAGGAACAGGCCTTTTGGCCCACCAGGTCTGTGCTGTGCCAACTATGATGCCAAATTAAATTAATCTTATCTTCCTGCAAGTAGTCTATATCCCTCTCTCTCCCTCCATATTCATGTCTCTGTCCAAATGTTTTATAAACATTGCTTTCATATCCACCACCTCTCCAGGAAGCATGTTCCAGCCATTTACCATTCTCTATATGGAAAAAAATGAATCGTAAATATCCTTTAAACTTTTCCTCGCTCACTTAAAGCTTTTCCTCCTAGTATTTGACATTTCCACTCATGAAGAAAGATTCTGACCCTTCACCCTATCCATGCCTCTCACACTTTTATAAATTCCAATCAGATCACCTCTCAGTATCTGATACTTCAGAGAAAACAATAGCATGTTGCTCAATCTCTCCTTATAGCTATATCTTTCACGCAGCCAACATCCTGGTAAATCTCTTCGGCACCCTGTCCCAATCCTCCACGTATTTCCTGAAATACAATGACAGGGCGAGAGTAGGGGGAGGTGCCAGCAAGGTTAACGTCATGATTAGCACAAGCTGTCGCAGCGCCAGCGATTGAGACCGGGGTTCAAATTCTGCGCTGTCGGTAAGGAGTTTGTACGTTCTCCCCGTGTCTGCATGGGTTTTTCCGGGGTCTCCGGTTTCCTCCCACCCTTCAAAAACATACCAGGATTGTAGGTTAATTGGGTGTAAATTGCGCAGCACGGGCTCATAGGATGAAAGGGCCTGTATCCGTGTTGTATGTCTAAATTAAATTAAATTAGAACAAGGCACAATATTCCATGTGCAGAGTAAACAGTTTTATCTAACTGAAACATGGGTTCCTGACTTTCATACTCAGCTATGATAATTGTCTTCATCAGCCACTCCCAGACTTGAATCACATTGACTGGTTTTCTGCTCATGACTCCAATGACACTCATATCACTGAAGCTACCATTTACATTTAACAAGTAATTACATTTCTATGGAAAATAAGATGATTTCAAAGTCCAAAACAAGGACAAGCACATTAGTGGCTAGCTCATGGAACTAGTCTCATGATATGGTGTGAGCGTAACAACCTGAGTCTCAACTTTGACAAGATGAAAGAGATGATCGTGGACTTCAGAAGGACCAGGAAATGACCACCCTCCATTACACATCAACAACTTTGTAGTAAAGAGAGTGGAGAGTGTTGTTTCTTGGAGTTCACTTCACTAGTGACCTATCATGGACATTCAACATCTCTTCACTTGTAGGGAAGGAGCAAAGGGACTGCACTTCCAGAGAAGACTAAAGTGGGCAAGCCTACCAGGCTATCCTTCTATGGGAGCTCTTTCGAGTGCATCCTGGCTGGCTACATCACAATCGCTGCATAGAAATGGATCAAAGGTCAACCCACATGTCCATAAGAGTGGCAGAGAGTCTCCCTTCCTCCCATCAACATGATCTACTTGAATTGTTTTCTGAAAAGGGCTCACAAAATCATTAAGGACTAATCCACCCCACATACAGCATCTTTCAGTTGCTCCCATCAGGGAAGAGATACAGAGTACCAGAGCCAGCACCACCAGGCTGAGGAACAGCTTCTTCCCATTCAAGGAGTATTGTCAGAAAGGCAGATGATCTTAGGGTGTAGGGATCCATATGGGATTATTACATAATGACTTGGTTGCATGAGGGGCAGGATTAGCAGCTCATTTTTCCAGGGATCGGTTGTTTCAGACGTGATAGAGGGGAAGGGACTGACAGAGACATATAGGTGGAGCTGAGGAACAGGAAAGGGTTGTATTATAGACCGCCCATTAGTCAGAGAGAATTGGAGGAGAAAATCTATAGAGAGATAGCAAACCAGTGTAAAAAACAGAAAGCTGTGATAGTAGGAGATTTTAACTTTCCACATATTGACTGGTACTCCTATTCTGTAAAAGGGCTGGATGGCTTGGAGTTTGTCAAATGTGTTCAGGAAAGTTTTCTAAATCAATGAGAGAGGATGCAATACTTAATCTCCTATTAGGGAACAAGACAGGTCAGATGACAGATGTGTGTGTAGGTGAACGTTTTGAGTCCAATGGCCATAATGTCATTAGTTTCAAGTTAATTATGGATAAGGATAGGTCTGGTCCTTAAGTTGAGATTCTAAATTGGAGAGAGGGCAATTTAATGGAAATGAGAAAGGATCTAGGAAGAGTAGGTTGAGATAGTTGTTTTTGGGCAAGGATGTGTTCAGTAAGTGGAAGGCCTTTCAAAGCTTGCAGAGGGATCTGGACCAACTGGAAAAATGGGCCAGAAAATAGTGGATGCAATTTAATGTAGACAAGTGTGAGGTGCTGCATTTTGGAAGGACAAAATAAGATAGGACATACTCAGTAAATGGTAGGTGAAATTTTGAGAGTGTAGAATTTACATGTTCCTGTCAGGATTAAAGGACAAGTTAACAGGTATTCAATGGATATTAGCGATCTGGTTAAGAAGAAGAGAGAGGTGTATAGCAGGTATAAGCAACAAGGAGCTAATGAGGTACTAGAAAAGTATAGAAAATGTAAGAAAATACTTCAGAAGGAAATCAGGAAGGTAAAAAGAAAACACGAAATTGCATTGGCAGAAAACGTGAAGGTAAACTAGAAAGGTTTCTACAAGTATATTAAGAGTAAAAAGATAGTAAAGGACAAAATTTTGACCCCTAGAAAATCAAAGTGGTCATCTATGTGTGGAGCCTCACGAGGTGGGGGAGATCTTAAACAGTTTTATTTTGAATCAGTATTAACTCAGGAAACTGGCCTAGTGTATAAGGAAAGGAACCAAACAATAGTGGCATGGAACATATGGAGATTAAATAGGAGAAGGTGCTTGTTGTTTTACAGTGAATAAAGATAGATAAATATCCCGGGCCTGACATGATATTCCCTTGGACATTGAGGGAGACAAGTGTAGAAATTTCAGGGGCCTTGGCAGAAATATTTATAACATCCTTATCAACAGGTGAGGTACCAGAGGACTGGAGGGTAGCTCATGTTGTTCCATTGTTTAAAAAATGCTCCAAAAATAAACCAGGAAATTACAGGCCAATGAGTCTGATGTCATTAGTAGGTAAATTATTGGATGGTGTTCTGAGAGATTAAATATACAAGTATATGACCAGCAAGGGTCAACATAAGGAAAGTCAACATGGCTTTATGCGTGGTAGGACAAGATTAATGTATCTAGAGTTTTTTGAGGAGGTTACCAAGAAAGTATATGAAGGAAAGGCTGTGGATGTTGTCTATGTAGAATTTGTAAGGCCTTTGACAAGGTCCCACATGGGAGGTTAATTCAGAAGGTTCAGACACTGGGTGGAATTTGAAATTGGCTGAATGAGAGAAGACAGAGAGAGGTGGTGGATGGTTGCTTCTCAGACTGGAGGCCTGAGACTAGTGGTGTGCCTCAAGGATCGGTGTTGGAACCACTGTTGTTTGTTGTCTTTATCAATGATCTGGATGATAATGTGGTAAATTGGATCAGCAGGTTTGCTGATGACACTAAGATTGGAGGCATTGTGGACAGTGAGGGAAGCTTTCAAAGTTTGCAGAGGGATCTGGACCAACTGGAAAAATGGGCCAGAAAATAGTGGATGCAATTTAATGTTGACGAGTGTGAGGTGCTGCATTTTGGAGGACAAAATAAAGTAGGACATACTCGGTAAATGGTAGGGCACTGAGAGGTGCAGAGGGACAAAGGGATTTGTGAATTCAGGTACATATTTGCCTGAATGTTCGCTGTCAACCTGATAGTGGGGGGCTTGATTAGTAAGAACGAGGAGGCTGTATATGAACATTAAAAAAAAACAAAAGAGATGGCAGATCACACTCCCCTGACCATTGACGGCTCCACCATTGAGGTCGTCAAGACTATCAAGTTCCTCGGAGTGCAGCTGGTGGTGAATCTCACCTGGTCCCTTAACACCAGCTCCATCGCCAAAAAACTCCAGCAGCTCCTCTACTTCCTGCGAAGGCTGAGGAAAATCCATCTCCCACCCTCCATCCTCACCACATTCTACAGAGGGTGCATTAAGAGCATCCTGTGCAACTGCATCACCGCCTGGTTTAGAAGCTGTGCCACCTTAGACCGCAAGACCCTGCAGAGGATAATGAAGTCAGTGGGGAAGATCATTGGGGAACCTCTTCCTAGCATGAAGGACATCTACTACACTCGATGCATGCAGAATAAATGTTGTGAAAGACTCCACAGATCCCGCATGTAAACTGTTCTCCCCTCTGCCGTCTGGCAGGAAGTACCTTTAGCCTTCGGGCCCTTACGCTTAGAGTGGGAAAGAGCTTCCCCCCCTCCCAGTACAGATGTGGATAGAGCACTGTGGACTTTCAGTGTATGTGTCTTAATATCTTAATATTTTAATGTGTTTACTGCTTTCCTAACTTGTATCTATGTAAATATGCTCCATGGTCCTGGAGAATAAGGGGAGATTCAAGTGAGGTTTTCAAAATTATGAGGGATGTAGACAGAGTAAATGTGAGTAGCCTCTTTCCACTTAGATTAGAAGAGATAAATACAAGAGGACAAGGCTTTAGGGGGAACATTAGGGGGAACTTCTTCACTCAGAGTGTGGAACAAGCTACCATCTGACATGGTAAATGCGGAATCACTTAAGTTTTAAGAATAAATTGGATAGATACATGGATGAGAGAGATCTGGAAGGTTACGGAATGGATGCAGGTCAGTGGGACTAGCAGAATGATGTTTTGGCACAATCTAGAAGGGCCAAATGGCCTGTATTCTGTGCTGTAGTGTTCTATGGTTCTATGGGCAGTGAAAATGTTGAAAGACCAAAGGAACTGCTCACACTGACCATCTGAGACTCTCATGTTCATGGAATAATATTTATTTATAAATACTTTCCTGTGTATTATTATTTGTCTGTGTGAGTTATGTTTGGTTGTGTGTCTATGAGGAATGGAGAACACTGTTTCGTCAGGTTGTACTTGTACAATGAGATGACAATAAACTTGACTTGAAAGTGTGTGTCACAAATCAGTGCATCAGAACCCTGATCTCACATGCATTGGATGCACACATGGACTGTCATCTGACTAAATACAATGAGGTTACTTTTTCCTGCTTATGGTTGAACTTATAATTATATTTTAGGAATTATTGTTTGCAGTATTATTGGTCATGGATAGTGATTCTCACTTCAAGGCCTCTTTAAGGATGACGTTATGAAACGAGCTGCTCGCTGAAATGCAATATTGAATAAAGAAAGTTTTCTGAATCTGTGTATAACCCCCTGAGTAAACCTTGCACACCTGATCTGAGCTGCTTGTGTCTCTCCTGTATCAATCTGTACACTCTGTAGTGAGGTTAGGAACCCACTGAGCTTGACCCCTGCAAAGCGACAACACACTTGTCCCTTGATTTTGAAACTCATGGATTCTTGCCCCACATCAGAGATTTGAACCATCCTTTTTGCTGACTCTACTGTCCACCATCGCACATTTGTAGCAACTAAACTGAGCAAGGTGTTTTAAGTTATGTCATATTCACAGCCCTGGCCAGTTCAGGCTCATGTATCTAGTAAATGTTGTCTATTGGTTCATTATTTTGTATAAAGGTGTTGCTGGATTGCGGTATAAAGCAGTTAGTGCTGCTGCCTCACAGCTCCAGCCACTCAGGTTTAATCCCGATGTCGGCTGCTGGAGTTTCAACATTCTCCTCATGACCACCTGGTTTCCTCTCACATTCCAAGGGTGTTTTTTATGGTAGGTTACTAACTCAGTCTAAGTTACCCCAAGTACGGGTGTGTGGTAAGAGAATTGAGGACAGGTGAAAGGGAATGTGTAACATTTATGATTTTTACACATAAATAATGGCTAAATCCTGTAAAAAAATTTGCATACTAACCTCCAGGGTGGTCATTTACACAGGATGCACATTTCCACTGACTTCCACTGTTGTGGAGACTGTCGGAAGGTAAACATTGTATAGATTAGCCCTGTTTCTTACCGAGTGCCTACAAACAATTTAGACTGCAGGCGATCTGTAAAACTGTCTAGGGGTTCTGGAGGAAAAATGATGGGTTGGAATTTAGCAAATAAATTCTGTCACAAAATCTTTACACTGGTATTATGAAAATTTATGCAAATTTATGAAAAAGATGTGGGGGAATGGAACCATTCTCTCATAGTGGCATGAACTTGTGGAATGTCAAGGGTTGTGGTAAAAGATTTGAAGGGTTCAAGAATTTCATGAATGTTTCATCCATATACAAACCAATATCACTAGCATACAGGTTGACTAAATTACAGCTACCTAGAGAAGGTATTTGGAACAAAAGGTTAGGCAGAACAGTTAGCATAGCAGTTAATGCAATGCTGTTACACTGTTAACGACCTGGGTCCAAATCAACTGCTCTCTCTAAGGAGCTTGTATGTTCTCCCTGTGTTGGCATGGGATTCCTCTGGGTATTCTGGTTTCTCCCACCCTCCAAAAACATACGGGTATTGTAGGTTAATTGTGTAATTGAGCAGCACGGGCTCATGGGCTGGAAGGGCCTGTTTCATTGCTGTATTTTGAAATTAAAAATTTAGTACCTGTCACTGCCCCAATGTGCTGGCACATCACACAGATAAAAGAAGTTATCTAACTACAGATTCTAATGTACAAGTTAAACCGGGTGAACCATGATGGTCTGCCAGATGCACGCCATAATTGAAGCCCTACACCATATGGCACACACCTCACCATTGGTCCTCCAGTACTGTCCACAAATCACAGCCAGGAGTGGGCTCAGGGTAACAGATGTTGCATTTTGTTACTGGAGGCTGGCCCATGAATTGAGCCACAGGACTTCAGGTGAGGAGAATAACCCGTTGGAAGTTGCATTAGTCTGGGGTATAGAATATCATCTGGATTGACAAGGGAAGGTGATCTTCATCTGGTGAGCTGTTTTCTGTTTGACAGTGAGATGACCCTCAGTGTTTCAACTTGATTAGTCAAATTTCTTTTTGAAAAAATGAGGAATAATATGATTGACTGATAAAGGAACAACTTGTTGTGATCCATTCTAGCTAAGCACTTGAACCACATTCAATTTGGAGACTGCCACATTAGCAGACCTTATCAGGTGACTTTCACGATGACCAATCGAAGTGCAACAGACATGGTCCGATTTCAATGGGTCGCAGACATCCGTGAGCTCAAGATCTCCCCACAGGTAAAGACAAGGGTCTGATCAAACATAGCATCTTCAAACTTGCAGAAAAGTCTATTTGATGTGACACTGGTTCACATATCAGCCTTCTTTCCTCTCCAAGAAATGAGCCATTGGGGTGACTCTCCCTTCAGATTATCTCTCCTTCGAACCGCCAGTTGTACTATATCAACAGTTTACTCTGTGTCCGAAGCTGTTCGCAAGAGCATTTTGGCATTTCTGGAGCTGACCCAGGAGTTAGTCAGCACTTACAGAGAGCACAATGGAATGTGCCAGTTATTCTTGGGCTTCGCTGAGAATGTCTTTGTGCAGATTTCCAGGTGTTAGTCAGCACTTACAGAGAGCACAATGGAATGTGCCATTTACTCTAGGGCTTCGCTAAGAATTTCTTGTCTGTGCAAATTTCCAGGAATTTGTCAGCACCAACGTTGGCTCCCAGAAACCTAGTTGCAAAGAATCCCCAGGTATGAAATGATAGGCCACAAGATAACTACACAGAAATAAATGAAAGAGCTCACTGGTATGATTTTATTACTTTTGATAAAGTAGAATGGCCATTATTTCATGTAATGAGATCAGATTAAGGAGAATTTAGACAAGAACTGATTTTTACCATGCACTGAATTTGGTCTGACTTATTTACATCACACCTTCAACAAGCTTAAGTCATTCCAAAGTTGGTCCTTGATGTGTACTGACATACTATCACATACTGTTACCAAGTGTAGCCCTCACTAACTCTGGCTTGGAACTGCTGGATTCCTAATTGTCTATGCGCAGCTATTGGGAGACAAAGTAGATATTTTGGCAAAAGTGGCTTCACTACTACTTATCAACTAATATTTCTTATTCTTAATTATTTTTGTTGGCTAGTTTGGGCACCTGCACTCGGGATGTGCGAAGGATGTGACTGTGACGTTGATGTCTGACCAGCCGGTCACATACAAGTATCAAGTAGTAAAATGCATGGTGTCAAAGATCACCTTCCCAATGCCTGCAGACCAGGTTCCGGACTGGGATAATCGACTAAGTGTAGTGAAGTGGATCGATGCTGGGAAAGATGCTCAACCTGCAAAGAAAAAGGGGAGTTTCTTCCTGAAAACTCTGTGTGTGTGTGTGTGTGTGTGTGTGTGTGTGTGTGTGTGTGTGTGTGTGTGTGTGTGTGTGTGTGTGTGTGTGTGTGTGTGTGTGTGTGTGTGTGTGTGAGTGGGGCGTATGTGTGTGGGTGTGTGTGAGAGTGCATGAGTGGGTGCATGTGTGTGCGTGTTGTGTGGGTGGGTGCATGTGTGTACGTGTATGTATATGGGTGTTTGGGTGTGGGTGCGTGTTGTGTGTCTTCCCCTGTCCAACCCACAAACTAACCCGTTAAAATATAGAATATAAAATAATAATTAAGAATAGCATAAGCCTGTAACACATCCCAGAAGTGGATGCTTCGACCCTTCATGTTATTGCTGATCTTTTTGTCTATCGACAGTTACCCCATTTGCCCATATTTGCACCATACCCTTCCATACCTTGCCTCTTTCAGTGTTGTTTAAAATCATATTAATTAATTTTGAGCTATAGCTGTTGTGTGATGGAAGAACTACAAATTCAAATAAAAGGTGCCACAAATATTAAGATAAAAATGACCAGATAGCCTACTTCAGTGAGGGTGGTTAGTGAACCAATATTAGCCATGACATCAGAGCGACTGCCCCATAGTTCAGTAAAATAGTCCATGCAGATGCCCCAGGAGAACAGTTTGGCTTCAGTTAAATCAGTCATTCTCAGCTTTTCTCTTTCCACCCACATACCACCTTAAGCAATTCCTTATTAATCACAGAGCACCAATGGCATAGGGATTATTTAAAATGGTATGTGAGTGGAAAGAAAAAGGTTGAGAACCACTGAATGAAATGTATCATCCAGCAAATAGTCCATGGGTTAGAGAAGTGATTTTCAACCTTTTCTTTCCTGTAGAAGTCTTCTGTGACATACCAAATCTCCTTGAGCACCCTGGATGTAAATGAGATGTATTTGTTTGTGAGTGAGGTTAAAACTCGGATGCAATACAACAAGTCAATAAAGAATTCAGGAGAAACAGAGAGAGAAAACCTGTGGAATGCAAAGAAACACAAAGACTCAGAGGCTGGGATCTTGACTAAACAAAGAATTGCTGGAGGAACTCAACAGATCAGACAGCATCCATAGGTAGAAATGGTCAGTCAGCATTTCAGATCACAACCCTTTATCGAGGGATAAAGTCTCAATACGTCCTACCTCCACCATCACCCTCCCCCCCCCACCCCGCAATGCATTCCAGGCACCTACCACTCTCTGTGAAAATAGCTGACCTCTGGCATCTCCCCTAAACTTTCCTCCACTGAACTTAAACAGACATTGGTCTGAAAGACCTATCTCTATACTATGTAACTCTATGAATCTGTGACTAAAAATATCACAATTTAAACACCAGTCTGTCGCAGAGCATTCTTACCCCTCTCTTCATTCTTTTTCTCGCACTTCCTCCTTCATTGTGTTTGACCTCCTGCAGGACTGTGTAAAGAATCTTAACCATATATAACCATATAACCACTTACAGCACAGAACATGCCAGTTCGGCCCTACTAGTCCATGCCGTAGCAAATCCCCACCCTCCTAGTCCCACTGACCAGCACCCGGTCCATACCCCTCTAGTCCCCTCCTATCCATGTAATGATCCAGTCTTTCCTTAAATGTAACCAATGATCCCGCCTCGACCACGTCTGCCGGAAGCTCATTTCACATCCCCACCACCCTCTGCGTAAAGACATTTCCCTTCATGTTCCCCTTTTAATTTTTCCCCTTCAATCTTAAACCATGTCCTCTAATTTGAATCTCCCCCTTTCTTAATTGAAAAAAGCCTATCCACATTTACTCTGTCTGTCCCTTTTAAAATCTTAAACACCTCTATCAAGTCCCCTCTCAATCTTCTACGCTCCAGAGAAAAAAGCCCCAGTCTGCACAACCTTTCCCTGTAACTCAGACCCTGAAATCCTGTCAACATTCTCGTGAACCTTCTCTGCACTCTCTCTATTTTGTTTATATCTTTCCTATAATTTGGTGACCAAAACTGTACACAGTACTCCAAATTTGGCCTCACCAATGCCTTGTACAATTTCATCATAACCTCCCTACTCTTGAATTCAACACTCCGATTTATGAAGGGCAACATTCCAAATGCCTTCTTCACCACACCATCTTGATGGTACTATTTACCATAATTCCTAAATCCCTTTGTTGCTCTGCACTCCTCAATTGTCTACCATTCAATGTATATGACCTATTTAAATTTGCCTTTCCAAAATGTAGCACCTCACATTTCTCTGTATTAAATTCCATCAGCCATTTCTCAGCCCACACCTCCAGCCTTCCTAAATCACCTTTTAATCTACGGTAATCTACCTCACTGTCCACAACACCACCAATCTTTGTGTCATCCGCAAACTTGCTTATCCAATTCTCCACCCCTACATCCAGATCGTTAATATATATAACAAATAATAGTGGACCCATGACCGAACCCTGAGGAACTCCACTATTCACCGGCCTCCAATTGGACAAACAATTTTCTACCACTACTCTCTGACACCTCCCATCCAACCACTGCTGAATCCATTTCATTACCTCCTTATTTATACCTAATGCCTCCACCTTTTTTCCTAACCTCCTGTGGGGAACTTTGTCAAAAGCTTTACTAAAGTCCAAATAGACATCATCCACAGCTTTCCCTTCATCAACCTTTTTTGTAACCCCCTCGAAGAACTCAATCAGGTTTGTCAAGCATGATCTACCCCTGACAAAACCATGCTGATTACTCCCTATCAATCCCTGTACCTCCAAAAATTTGTAAATAGCATCCCTCAGAACACTTTCCATCATCTTGCCCACCACAGACGTCAGACTTACAGGCCTATAATTCCCAGGTTTGCATTTGGAACCTTTCTTAAACAGAGGAACCACATGCGCCACCCTCCAATCCTTTGGTACCACCCCCATGGCCAGTGACATCCTAAATATCTCTGTTAATGGCCCCACTAACTGTCCACTAGCCTCCCTGAGTGTCCTAGGGAATATTTTGTCCGGTCCGGGATATTTATCCACCTTTATCTTTTTTAACACAGCCATCACTACCTCCTCAGTTATCCTTATATGCTTCATGACCTCCCCACTATTTTTCTTTACTTCAACTGGTTCAACATTTTTTTTTGCCTCCTTCATCCATCCATTCACACATTCCCCTTCACCATTCTCTGCATTAAACTGGATCATCCAGTCCATGTCATTTGCTGCTGTCTATCAGCTCTAGCTATCCTCATCAGGACGCCTTACAGTTTTCATCAGTCAACTTTGATACCATTCACCTGATTTACACAAGTTCACAATATGGAGTCCTGAGGAGCACTGTACACTCACACATTTGAAAATACCCCTTCAATAGTGTCAGCAATTAATTATGCTCAGTCCTGGTTTCTGACAAAGGTTAGATCTAAGCCATTTCCTTTCACCATATGCTCTATTTTCTTAATCTATTTAGTGAATCATGAGTTAGATTGTCACAGATTTATCCAGCATGAAAACAGAACAGTTGGCCTATTACATCCATGCTGAACATTCTGCCCATCCACAGTAACCCCTTTTGTCCACATTAGGTCTGTATGTTTCTGTACCTTGTCTATTATATCTGATTCCACCATCTCCTCTGGCAATATTTTTGAAATAGAACAACATAAAAATTTCTGCAAGTGTACCATGGAGCACATTTTGTCTGGTTGCATCACTTTCTGGAATAGAGATTCCAATGCACAGGGAAATACTCCAGAGAATTGTTTACACACACAAAGAGCAGTCTCCACTCCATCGAGAACATCTACAAGGAGCAGTGTCATAAGAAAGCAGCCTCTATCCTCACAGACACCCACCATCCAGGCCATCCCCTTTTCACACATCAAGAAATATGTACTGGAGCCTGAAGATGTATCCAGCAGCACAAGGACAGCTTCTTCCACTTTGCCATTACATTTCTGAATGGACAATGAACCATAGACACTAGGTCATGTTATCCTATTCTCTTGCACCATTTATTTAATTTTGAAATGCAATTTATAGCAATATTTGCACTGTCATGCTGCCACAAAACAACACATTTCAGGACATGTTCATGACAATATATTCTGATTCTAAGAACACTGGAGCACAGTTCTAGCCCTTCAGCCACGATATTGTGTCAACGCACATAAACTTATTCAAGATTCAATTTATTGCCATGTAATTACACAAAATTGCTTTTGGCTGCTGACAGATTTGCCATTAGCAGAAATTTCTTGAAGGGCAACTTATAGTCAGAGAAAAAAAATCAAAGAAGAGACCCCAGAGTCACCGAGGGCTCGTCAATTCACTCCAGCACTCTTGAAGCCACACAGAGTCCAGTCCAAACCATCGACAATCCAAGCTCAAGATCTGAACCTCCATTACGATTAGGAACCTTGCAGTGCCCTTGGCACTCTCTCGCATCCCAGTTCTGATACCTGGTCCCCTTTCAGCTAGTTTGGAGCCAGTTTCCAGCAGTCCACAGCCTCTATGGGTTCCTCGCCTCGAGTCACCAGCAGCCCGCCACCTGTGTGGTTCCTTCAACTGCAGAACTCCTCACTGGACCACCGTCATTGTCACCGTCCCGTTCGTCATCTTCTTCTCAGATGGGGATTGATCTCCCCATTTTCTGCTGCCCTGCTCCAGTCTTCCATATCCCTGGAGTCTGGAACCCCTTGCAGATGCTGCCAGTCATATGCATCACCATCTTTGGTCCAGACCCTATGGTTGTGGGATTTTAAATAAAACTACTGTCAGCTCCTTTAACAGGCCATTCAAATCCTATATGGAGCTGACTGCTCTGGGCAGTCGGACTTGGTGGTTGGACCCCACAGGAGCGCTGTGTCTCCACTCCCCACTCTCCGTGGGTCTGTACCAGTGGCAGCGCTACCTTGACAGCAGCTCAGGCAGCACCACCATTTTCTCCATGATCAATCTAAACGTTCCCTTTCTCACAGTCCTTTATCTTCCATTTTTCCTACATCCAAGAGTCTACAAGAGGCCTGTTGAAGAGTCTTGTAAATGTACCAATTGCATCAGCCCCCACTCCCACTCCCAGATATGCATTCCAGGCACCCACCACTCTCTGTGGAAAAATGTAACTCTGACATCTCTCCTGAACTTTCTCTCCTCACCATGAACAGATGTCCACCCTTGGAAAAAAGTGCTGGATGTCCACCCTATCTAATCCTCTCATAACCTTGTATACTCAATTAAATTGGCTCACATTCTCCATTATTCCAACTTTCCCTCATAAGACATGTTCTCTAATCCAGGCAGCATCCTGTTATATCTTGTCTGCAATCTCTCGAAAGTTTCCACATCATTCTAAGAATAAAGTGAACGTCAGTGTGGCCAAACAAGAAATTTATGGAACTCCAACAGTTCTGTTCCCTAACTTATGAAGCTCAGTACATCATATACTTTCTTACCCACTCTATCAACTTGCATGGTAATTTTGAGGGATCTATGGACTTGGATCCCAAGATCCCTCTGTTCCTCCACACTGCTAGAAATCCTGCTAATATCCACCTTCGAGTTCAACCTTCCAAAGTGCGTCACCCAACTCTTACCCAGATTGAACTCACACCACCTCCAACCTTTGTATCATCTGCAAACTTATCTTCCGTATCCAAGTCATTCATAAAGATCACAAAGAGCAGGGGTCCCAGAACAGATCCCTGCAGAATGTCACTAGTCACCGACCTCCAGGCAGTCATCTGGCATTATCATTATCTTTATGCCTGTTTCATGGAAGGCCAATGAATTGTAGCCAGAGATGTGACTTTTAATTCTGGTTCTTTCATGTCTCCCTTAGGTGGTGGAGATTGATCCAGAGCCTGCCCATACTGTTCTTGAAAACAGCAGTCGGGAGCTGGAACTGAAGATCAGTGCAATGGTGGATTACAGTGACTTCGAATGCTTATGTGAAAGCATTATCTTCAAGGATACGCTGTTGTACAAGACTCGAATCTATTCGTTAAGTATCTCATGGTTGAGTAGAATTGTTTCTATTTTCTCTCTTAGACCTCCACTGTAAATGACAAACATAAGACCTGGGGACTCTAGCAGAACCTCCAAGCACTGGTTTGTTTATTTATTCCATTGTTTTCATTTCTGCTTCTCCTTCATAACATTTTATAACATTACTAGTCCATAGACCATAGGACCATAAGACATGAGCAGAAACAGACCATCAAGTCTGCCCTCCATTCCATCATAAGCTAATCTATTTTCACATTCAGCCTCACTCTTAGCTTTCTCCCCATAACCTTTGATGCCTTAGCTAATCAACAACTTATCAATCTCTGCCTTAAATTATTTGACCGACACAACTGCCTGCAGCAACAAATTCCACAGTTTCACCATACTCTGGAGAAAGACATTTCTCCGCATCTCTATTCTAAGTAGATGCCCTTCAATCTTTTTTTTAAATTTTTTATTTTTCACACCATAAATCACATTAGCCATGATATACACTTTTTCTTTTTCACACATATACAGTGACTTTTTCTCCCCCCCACCTCCTTCCTCCCAAGCCACCCCCCCACCCCCCCTCTCATCCATTTTAGGTATACAATCTAGGTTGCATTAAACCAGTCAGACAATGTTGTCATTCAACAAAAATACACCAGAAATTCTACTGAGTCCATTCTTTTCTTTCTTTCTCCTTCCATCAACTTAGGTAATGTTTGTCCCCGGTAGGTTTTCGCTATTGTATTTAATGTAAGGCTCCCATATTTGTTCGAATATTTCAATATTATTTCTTAAACTATATGTTATTTTTTCTAATGGAATACATTTATTCATTTCTATATACCATTGTTGTATTTTCAAATTATCTTCCAATTTCCAGGTTGACATAATACATTTTTTTGCTACGGCTAGGGCTATCTTAATAAATCTTTTTTGTGCATCCTCCAAATCAATTCCAAATTCTTTGTTTTTTATGTTACTTAGGAGAAAGATCACTGGATTCTTTGGTATATTGTTTTCTGTTATTTTATTTAATATCTGATTGAGATCATCCCAAAATTTTTCTACTCTCTCACATGTCCAGATTGCATGAATTGTTGTTCCCATTTCTTTTTTACATCGAAAACATCTATCAGATACTGTTGGGTCCCATTTATTTAACTTTTGCGGTGTAATGTATAGTCTGTGTAACCAATTATATTGTATCATACGTAGCCTCGTATTTATTGTATTTCTCATCGTTCCAGAACATAATTTCTCCCATGTTTCCTTTTTTATCTTTATATTTAAATCTTGTTCCCATTTTTGTTTAGTTTTACCATTTGTTTCCTCATTCTCCTTTTCTTGCAGTTTAATATACATATTTGTTATAAATCTTTTGATTAACATTGTATCTGTAATCACATATTCAAGGTTACTTCCCTCTGGTAAACTCAAATTGCTTCCTAATTTATCCTTCAAGTAGGTTCTCAGTTGGTAATATGACAGCGCTGTATCTCCAGTTATATTGTACTTATCTCTCATTTGTTCAAAGGATAAGAATCTACTTCCTGAAAAACAATTTTCTATTCTTTTAATCCCTTTTTTTCCCATTCTCTAAAGGAAAGGTTATCTATTGTAAAAGGGAGTAGCTTATTTTGCGTCAATATTAGTTTTGGTAATTGATAATTTGTTTTATTTCTTTCTACATGAATCTTCTTCCAAATATTGAGGAGATGATGTAATACTGGAGAAGTTCTATGTTGTACCAATTTTTCATCCCATTTATATAATATGTGTTCAGGTATCTTTTCCCCTATTTTATCTAATTCTAATCTCGTCCAGTCTGGTTTTTCCCTTGTTTGATAAAAATCTGATAGGTATCTTAATTGTGCGGCTCTATAATAATTTTTAAAGTTTGGCAATTGTAAGCCTCCTTGTTTATACCATTCTGTTAATTTATCTAGTGCTATCCTCGGTTTCCCCCCTCTCCATAAAAATTTCCTTATTATTTTCTTTAACTCTTTGAAGAATTTTTCTGTCAGTTGTATTGGCAATGCCTGAAATAAGTATAATATCCTTGGAAAAATGTTCATTTTAATACAGTTTATCCTTCCTATCAGTGTTAGTGGTAGATCTTTCCAATGCTCTAAATCGTCCTGTAATTTTTTCATTAGTGGATTATAATTGAGTTTATATAATTGGCCTAGATTTTTGTTTATTTGTACACCTAGGTATCTTATTGCCTGCATTTGCCATCTGAATGGAGATTCCTTCTTAAATTTTGAGAAATCCGCATTATTCATAGGCATTGTTTCACTTTTATTTACATTTATCTTGTAACCTGACACTTCTCCATATTCCTTCAATTTCTTATATAATTCTTTTATTGATAGTTCTGGTTCTGTTAAGTACACTATAACATCATCCGCAAATAGACTGATTTTATATCCCCTGTCTTTTATTTTTATTCCTTTTATATTATTATCTATTCTTATCAATTCTGCTAGTGGTTCTATAGCTAGCGCAAACAATAAAGGTGATAGTGGGCATCCCTGCCGCGTTGACCTGCTTAAGTTAAATTGCTTTGATACATGTCCATTTACTGTCACTTTCGCTAACAGTCCCTTATATAATGCTTTAATCCAATTAATATACTTCTCCGGTAAACTGAATTTTTGCAATACTTTGAACAAATAATTCCATTCTACTCTGTCGAAGGCCTTCTCTGCGTCTAAAGCAACTGCTACTGCAGGTGCTTTATTTCCTTCTACTGCATGAATTAAGTTAATAAATTTACAAATTTTGTCTGTTGTGCGTCTTTTTTTGATGAATCCAGTTTGGTCTAAATTTACCATTTTCGGTACCTGTTCTGCTAATCTGTTTGCTAATAGTTTAGCTATTATCTTATAATCTGTGTTTAGCAAAGATATTGGTCTATATGACGCTGGTGAGAGTGGATCTTTCCCTTGTTTTAGTATTACTGTAATTATTGCTGTTCTACATGAATCTGGTAAGCTTTGTGTTTCATCAATCTGGTTGATTACATCCAGGAGGGGCGGAATTAATAAGTCTTTAAATGTTTTGTAGAATTCTATTGGAAATCCATCCTCTCCTGGTGTCTTATTATTTGGTAATTTTTTATTATCTCTTGTATTTCTACTGTTCCAAATGGTTCTGTTAATTTATTTTGTTCCTCTATTTGTAGTTTTGGTAGTTCAATTTTAGTCAAAAATTCATCTATTTTCCCTTCTTTCCCTTCGTTTTCAGTTCGGTATAATTGTTCATAGAATTCTCTAAAGTTTTCCTTAATTTCTTTTGGATTATATGTAATTTGTTTGTCTTTTTTCCTTGATGCCAATACCATTTTCTTAGCTTGTTCTGTCTTAAGCTGCCATGCTAGGATTTTGTGCGTTTTTTCACCTAGTTCATAATATTTCTGTTTTGTCTTCATTATATTCTTCTCTACCTTATATGTTTGTAATGTTTCATATTTTATTTTTTTATCCGCCAATTCTCTTCTTTTAGTTGTATCTTCCTTCATTGCTAATTTTTTTTCTATGTTTACTATTTCCCTTTCCAACTGCTCTATTTCCTGATTATAGTCCTTCTTCATCTTGGTTACATAACTTATTATTTGCCCTCTAATGAATGCTTTCATTGCATCCCATAGTATAAACATATCTTCCACTGATTCCGTATTTACTTCAAAATACATTTTTAATTGTTTTTCAATAAATTCTCTAAAATCCTGTCTTTTAAGTAGCATGGGGTTTAATCTCCATCTATACATTCTTGGAGGGATGTCCTCTAGCTTTACTGTCAATATTAAGGGTGAATGGTCCGATAGTATTCTCGCTTTATATTCTGTTTTTCTTACTCTATCCTGCATACTAGCTGATAACAAAAATAGGTCTATTCTTGAGTATGTTTTATGTCTAGCCGAGTAGTATGAGTATTCCTTTTCTTTTGGGTTTTGTTTCCTCCATATATCCAAAAGTTTCATTTCTTGCATTGATTTAATTATAAATTTGGTTACTTTGTTCTTTCTGTTAATTTTTTTCCCCGTTTTATCCATATTTGGATCCAAATTCAGGTTGAAATCCCCTCCTATTAGTATGTTCCCTTGCGTATTAGCTACCTTCAAAAAGATATCTTGCATAAACTTTTGATCTTCTTCTTTAGGTGAATATACATTAAGTAGATTCCAAAACTCTGAATATATCTGACATTTTATCATAACATATCTCCCTGCTGGATCTATTATTTCCTCTTCTATTTTAAATGGCACATTTTTACTAATTAATATAGCCACTCCTCTTTCTTTTGAATTATACGATGCTCCTGTTACATGTCCTACCCAATCTCTCTTTAATTTCTTGTGCTCCAATTCAGTTAAGTGTGTTTCTTGGACAAATGCTATATCAATTTTTTCCTTTTTCAGTAAATTTAGTAGTTTCTTCCTTTTAATTTGGTTATGTATTCCATTAATATTTGTAGTCATATAGTTCAGCGTAGCCATTTTATACTTTGTTTATCTTCTCTTTCCGTTTTTCCATCATTACCTTTCTTCCTTTTCCATTTCTGTTTTCTTATTTTCAACTCTTTATAAGACAACATTCCTACAACATCCAACATTTTCCTTATTCTCCTATTTATATCTTCTTTATCCCCAATCTCCCCTTCCCCTCCTGAGTTGTCCTTTATCCCTTGTCGGACAACCACATCTCCCCTCTCCATTTGGGTTTGCGAATCCACTCGCAAGCGTCAACTGATTTTGCAGTGACCGCTATTTCCCCCCACCCAGCCCCCCCAGAAAAGATTTAACTTTTCATATGTAACAAAGGTCACTCTTTTAATTCCCTCCTTATTCTCTCTATTCCATTACCTTCCCTTATTAATTCTTGTCTATACTATCTATGTACAGATACATTCACGTATGCACATTGTATCTATTCACTCTTATACCTCTTTACCCACATACATATCAATCGTGATCATTTTTACTCTCATTACCCGTCTTCATCCCTCAGTCTATTTTTGTAATTGTTCTGCAAATTTTCGTGCTTCTTCTGGGTCCGAGAATAGTCTGTTTTGTTGTCCTGGAATAAATATTTTCAATACCGCTGGATGGTTTAGTATAAATTTATACCCTTTCTTCCATAAAATCGCCTTTGCTGTATTGAACTCCTTTCTCTTCTTTAGGAGTTCAAAACTTATATCTGGATAAATGAAGATTTTTTGCCCTTTATACTCCAGTGGTTTGTTGCCCTCTCTTACTTTTTCCATTGTCTTCTCCAGTACCTTTTCTCTTGTAGTATATCTTAGGAATTTTACTACAATAGATCTTGGTTTTTGTTGTGGTTGTGGTTTAGAGGCCAATGCTCTATGTGCCCTTTCTATTTCCATTTCTTGCTGTAGTTCTGGACATCCTAGGGTCTTAGGGATCCAATCTTTTATAAACTCCCTCATATTCTTGCCTTCTTCATCTTCCTTAAGGCCCACTATTTTTATGTTATTTCTTCTGTTATAATTTTCCATTATATCTATTTTTTGAGCTAGTAGTTCTTGTGTCTCTTTAGTTTTTTTATTAGATTCCTCCAATTTCTTTTTTAAGTCTTCTACCTCCATTTCTGCTGCTATTGCCCGCTCTTCCATCTTGTCCATTTTCTTTCCCATTTCTGTTAAGGTCATATCTATTTTATTCATTTTCTCTTCTGTGTTGTTTATTCTTTTTCTTAAATCATTAAATTCCTGTGTTTGCCATTCTTTAAATGACTCCATGTATCCTTTAATAAGAGAAAGTACAACCTTTATCTTGCCTTTCTCTTCTTCTTCTATTTCACTGAACTCTTCCTCTTCCTCTTCTTCTTCCTCTGGGTTGGCCATCTGTTGTTTCTTTGTTGCCCTTTTCTTCTCTTCTTTCTTGTTTCCATTGTCTTCTGTGTTCTCTTCTTGCTGCAGGTGTTCTGCAGCTGTCGTTGCCGGCTGTGGAGATCGACTCCCCAGCTGGTCCCCCCTCCCGTCGGTGTGTTTATTTTCATGCGCATCGCGCATGCGCGACTCCTCGCGCATGCGCGGTTGCGCACTTTTACTCGGCTCAGCGAGCCATTTTTGTAGTCCACTATCTACCGACCTGAGGGAGCGGGTTTCTCTCTCCACCGCGGGCCTCTTCGAACAGGTAAGGCCTTCACCTTCTTCCTCCGTTGTCTTCTCTTCCTCTCTTCTTACCGTTGCTTTCGATTTTTCTTTTTTTGTCGCCATCTTCTTTCCACCTTTATACTCACTTTTCTTTAACTTTTATTTCTGTGCCTTTGTGTTTTCCTTTGTTTTTCCCGACTTTTCTGGAGAGGGCTGGAGTTCACCGTCCAGCCACTACTCCATCACGTGACTCCTCTATGCCCTTCAATCTTTAAGTTGTGGTCTCTTGACCTCGACTCTGCTGCCATGGGAAATAACCTTTCTACATCTACTCTGTACACACCTGGCAACATTCAAAATATTTCAATGAGATCCCCACTCATTCTCCTAAATCCCAATGAGTACAGGCCAAGATCTGTCAAGTGATAATTTTTTCATTCCTGCAATCATCCTTGTCAACCTCCTCTCATCGAAGGCACATCCTTTCTTAAATGAGGAACCAAAAATTGCTCACAATACTCCAGGTGAGGTCTTTCAAGTGTCTTGCAAAGCCTTAACATCACATCCCTGCTCTTACATTCTATTCCTCTTGAAATGACTACCAGCATTGCATTTGCCATCTTCACTGCTGACTCAACTTGCAAGTTTACCTTCAGAGTATCTTGCATGAAGACTCCCAGGTCCAATTGCATCTGAAATTTTTCCATTTTCTCCCCATTTAGAAAATAATCTCCCCATTTATTTCTTCTGCCAAAGTACATGACTGAACATTTTCCAACATTGTATTCCATTTGCCATTTCTTTACCCATTCTCCTAACCTGTCTTCTGTAGCCTCTACGATTCCTCAATGCTAGCTGCTTCTCCATATCATCTGCAAACTTGGCCATAAAGCCATTAATTTCACAATCAATAGGCTCCTGAAACCTTCCGATAATGTTCTGTCTGCTCTTTACAGTGCTGTCACACAAATGAGGGACCAAAAGATCCCTTTCTGTATCAAACATTCTATGACTCAACTATTTGAATATAGAGACATTAAACTGAGCCAATCCTGTCCTTGTAAATAACTATGGGCCCACACATCATCCAAGCCTGAATATTAATTCATAATCAGGGGCAGGAATCAGCCAAGTCAACAATTACAAGTCCTCCTGTAGGCCTTGAGAAAGTGCCACTGGGGTCGTCATGCTGAGACTAGGCTGACCAGAGAGGTTGCCATGCATCAACATCATCTATTGCATCCTCCATAAGCTGACTTTTTATTCATTGAATGGGGGCTTCACAGGTTAAGCCATCATTTAATTGCCTGTCCATAGCCCCTTTCCACTGGCACCTTGTCCCAGGAATTAACAGGGAATTAACTGATTAAGGGTCCAGTGGAAAAACAATCAGCACGCTGGTGTTAAACCATGCCAGGGATTGATGGCTTCTACCCCACTCATATTCTCGGCGCCAGTTGAAGCCAGCATGCCAATTAAAAAAGGACAGCAGAAAATCACCCATTTCTGGCTGAAGGTAGACCCTCTGACCCCTGGGTCAGTGGAAAAGCAGTCAGTGCCCCAGTTAAAGGTGGCCCAGTGGAAGCAGCACAAATGGCTACCTATCCTGGGACACTGTACGGCCTATTAACTGGGATGCCAGTGGAAAAGGGCTCATAATTGACTTCGAGAAGGTGGTGTGAGCTGCCTTCATGTACCACTGCAGTCCTCAAGGTGTGGGGATACCCAAAACACTGTGGGAGAGGGATGGCCATGATTTTGACCCAGCAACAATGGAGGAATGGCATTATATTTCTCATCAGGTTGGTGTGGTTTAGAGGTCAACTTCCAGGGTTTGGTGTTCCTGCCTTGTCCCTCCAGCTGCTAGAGACGTTTAAGGAGTCTCAGTAAGTTGCTGCAGTGCATCCTGTAGTTGCTGTTCAGGGGCGAGGGTGGTGGAGTGAGTGAAGAGTGTGGACGGAGGTGTATCAAGACCCTACCATGTCCTGGATGGTGTCAAATTCTCGAGTATTGTTGAGACTGCACTCACTCAGGTAAGTGGAGATCGCATTCCTGACCTGAGCCTTGTCAATAGTAGGCAGGCTGTGGGGAGTTGGGAGTTGAGTGAATCACCAGAGGATCACAGAAGAACCAGTGCTCTGTGTTTACAAGAGTAGGTCTCTGAACTGCTCTTGTTACCATATTTGTTACTCCAATTCAGTTTCTGGTTCATGATAACCCCCTGGATATTGTCAGTGGTGACTCTGTGAAGGTAATAATGGCCATTGTCAAGGGGAAGAAGCTGGGCTTTCTCTCGTTGGTCATCATTGTTGCCCAGCACTTGCTTTATTACCTGAAGAGAGTTGAACATCATGTGATCATCAATGAACATCCTTACTTCTGGCCAACATGACAGCACAGCCCTTGTTCACTGCATAGAAGAAGGACAAAACAGAAATCTAGAGCACAGTACAGGCCCTACTCTCCAAATTGACTAGAATTTCCCGACTGCATAACCCTTCATTTTTCAAATTTCCATGTCTCTTCTGGGATCCTATTGTACCTGCCTCCAACACCACTGCCGGCATCACATTCCATGCACCCACCGCTCTCTGTGTGAAAAACTCATCTCTAATTTCACCCCTGTACTTACTTCCAAGCAGCTAAGAACTATGCACTCTGGTGTTAGCCATTTCAGGCCTGGGGGAAACATATTTTCGTCCACATGATCAATGCTTCTCATCTTGTTCACCTCTATCAGGTCACCCCTCATCCTTTGTCGCTCCAAGGAGAAAAGACCAAGTTCACTGCATGCTGGAACATGAAGCTGCTGGTCCTGGTCCTACTTCTACGATATCTCCATTATGGCAACAAGATGACATTACTCTGTACCTCTCCACATCCTGTGTTTGTCCGCATTCCCTGTCAGGCTTTCTGCGTTATAACAACATTATCCGTCGTAACTTGATGATTGTCCTCGTCATCTTGTTCTGCTTTCATGCACTTCCTTTGCTTCCTTAAACTTTTCAGTCTCTCTCTCTTAGATCCCGACCCCCACCAGAATATTGTTTTCTCTTTAGTTCAGGTGTAACCCATCACCATTGTACAAGAAACCTCTGACCTAGAAGTGATCCCAATTGTTTATAAATTTGACCCATTCCTACACCAACTGCTCAGCCTATGTTCATGTGCTCCATCCTGCTGTTCCTACGTTCACTGGGAGTAATTCAGAGATCACCTATTTAGGTCATAGCTCCCTATATTTATTTGGCAGGACTAACTTGACTAAGTGCATGAGCTCATATTTCCATTTGATCCTGATCCACTATTGTATACTGGTCATTGCCTCTCCTAAACTCTCCCCATACATTCTGATACCTTCAGTAATCCACAATCTTCTGTGGAAATGCATCCACTCCTCTCTGAATGAAGTAACTTCTTATTATGGAAGTAAAACAAGAAAGTCCACAGACACCGTGATTGAAGTAAAAACACAATGCTGGAGAAATTCAGCAGGTAAAACAATGCACTCCACGCAGCAATGTCAAAATACACAACCAACAGCCCGGGCTTCAGCCAGCCATAGATTTCCATCTTTTCTACACAAAGTACTCTCTTCAACCTGCTGAGTTTCTCCAGCATGGTGCCTCTACATTTAATTTCTTCTTATCTCATGCTCCAAAACCTGACACTGCGACCCCTGACCATGGGCCAAGAACCTTCCAGACTAATGTGCCATGTGGGACCTTGTCAAAGCTCTTGACTAATTTACCATGCAGGACCTTGCCAAATCTATGACATTATTACACAGCAAAGATTCCACTTCCAGTAAGAAAAACGCCAATCCTCTGTCTCTATCACCAAGCCAATTTTGGATTCAGGTGCCTAAACACCTTGAATCCCATGTGCTGTTATTTTATGGACCCAGCCTTGGGGACGGCTGGGATGAGAAGGATGGGAGCAGAGGAGGACAAAGAACAGCTTCCTTGGTATAGTAGGTACCTTCTAGAATGGAGGAGGGCCCAACCTCACAGCTTGCAGCAACTGTTCCTCACCATTTATACTTGGTATGAATAGTGATGTTGTCATAGTGGAATGCTAATGCCTAGTGATGGCCATTTCCAGGGGTCAGTGTTCATTTTTTAGGTACTGGAGCTCACCAAAAATGGTAACAAGGAGGTTCCGGAGCTGTCCCATGAGGTGCCGGAGTGATGCTCCGGTGAGCTCCGGCAGCACTGCACCCCTGGCCATTCCCATCAAGTGGGAATAATGCATTTCTCCCTTGATTTAGCAAAGTTCTCAGTATTCATTCTTCCACTGGAAACATCACTGGCCAGAACATGATCTTAACCAGACACTTCATTACTCTGGCCACTGTGCATCAAGAATTCAACTCCTTCTCCCACAAAAGTACAAGTCAGAGCTGTAAGAGGAAGTTCAGTGAGAAATGTTCTCCATGTTTCTCTTTGAATCATTGTGAGAAACCTTTCCCCCACTCATCGTGTGGGAGCCCATCTGGTGAGCAGGTGTCTACCTTCTTCCAAGCCCCTCCCTCCACTCCTGGTACAAAGATAACCATGAGAAAAATCAACAGACGAAAGGTTTTAGATTGAAATCAAGTTCCTTGTCATCTGATTACACAAGTACAACCCGACGAAACAGCGTTCAAATAGCTCACTACAAATTCTATGCGATCAACAGAAGTAAAAATCCTGTAATGAGGTGACCAGAACTGAACACAATACTCCAAGTGTAGTCTTACCAGAGATTTATAGAGTTGCAATGTGACCTCTATACTCCTGAATTCAAATCCCATATTCATGAATCCCAGCATCCCATAAGCCTTCTTAACTATCCTAACAACCTGTGAGGTGACCTTGAGGGATGTATGGATTTGAACCCCAAAGTCCATTTGTTCATCCACACTCTTAAATAACCGACCATTAACCCTGTACTCAGCCATCTGGTTAGTCCTTCCAAAATGCATCACCTCACAATTATCCGGATTGGACTCCATCTGCCACTTTTCTGCCCAATTCTGCATCCTGTCTATATCCTCTTGTAACCTTCGATAACCTTCAGCTCCATCCACAACTCCTCCAATCCAACCTCCGTGTCATCCACAAACTTACTGACCCATCCTTCCACCTCTTCATCCAGGTCATTTATAAAAATTACAAAGAGCAGGGGTCCCAAAACAGATCCTTGTGGTACTCCACTAGTCACCGACCTCCATGCAGAATACTTTCCTTCCACTGCTATTCTCTGCTTTCTTCCTACAAGCCCATTTTTTAACCACGCAGCCAAGGTTCCATTGATCCCGTTACTCATGATTTTCTGGATGAGTCTCTCATGGGGACCTTGCAAAAAGCCTTGCTAAACTCCATGTAGCTGCCCTACCCTCATCAGTTTATTTTGTTACCTCCTCAAAAAAATCAATTAGACATGAGTAACGTCATCTTCTTCATAAAGCTATGCTGACTATCCTTGAGTAGATTGTACTTCTCCAAATGCTCATAGATCCAATTCTTAAGAATATTCTCCATTAGTTTACACACCACTGACACAAGACTCAGCGGTCTATAATTCCTAGGATTCTCCCTGTTACCTTTTTTTTTAAATAAGGGGACTACATTTGCCATTCTCCAATCCTCCGGCACCTCCCCTGTGGCCAAAGCAGATTCAAAGTTCATAACTACTGACCCAGCTCTCTCTTCCCTCACTCCCCACAGTAGCCTGGGGTATATTGCATCCGGCCCTGGGGACTTATCGATCTTGATGCTTTTAAGAAGATCCAACATTTCCACTTCCTTAATCTCCACATTCTCCAGCACACAGGCCAATTCTATTCCAACCTCACCTTGATCAAGGTCCTTTTCTCTTGTGAATACTGAAGCAAGGTAATCATTTAGGCCCTTCCCAACTTCCTCCACCTCCAGGCGCATGTTGCCTCCCTTATCCTTTAGTTGGCCCACTTTTATTCTCATCATCCTTCTGTTCTTCACATATGCATATTGGGGTTTTCCTTAATTCTATACCAAGGCCTTCTCATGCCACCTTCAAGCTCTCCTAAGTCCTTTCTTAAGCTCCTTCCTGGCTACCATATACTTCTCACCAACCCTTCCTGTTTCCTGGTCCCTTTATCAAACATATGCTTCTTTCTTCCTCTTGACTAGTTGCTTCCTGCACGTTACTTCTGTGTGTTCTCCCTTCTCACTAGTTCCTGCCTCATCCCTTCATAATTAGCCCTTCGCCAGTTAAGCACTTTCCCAGTTTGACTGTTTTATATCCTTTTCCATAGCTATGTTGAAGATAAGAGAGATGTGGTCACTCTCACCAAGATGGTCTCCCATTGAGAAGTCTGCCACTTGACCAGGTTAATTTCCCAGAACCAGGTCCAATATGCCCTCACCTCTAATTGGCTGGTCCACATACTTTGACAGGAATCCTTTTTGATCACACCGGACAAATTCAGCCCCATCTATCCCTCTTGCAGTCAGTAGGTGCCAGTCAATATTAGGGAAGTTGAAATCACCCATATCTATGACCCTGTATTTCCTGCATCATTCCAAAATCTGTCCAGCACGGCACACTCTTGCAACCTCAGTAGCTTCTCTCTGTTTGTGCCTTTGGACTGAATTAGACACATATACCGAAGAAGCAGATGTAGGTGGGGCAGGATGTTGGTTTTAAGTGATGTGTAACTAAATCACCGGTTTTGTCTTGTACTTCATAGAATCGTGGTGACCAACAAAGGCCGTGGAGCACTGGAATACTGCTGGAAGGTGCTGATGAACAAACCGGGTGGAAAGGACCACACCCAAGAAGTTTTGCCTATGTCTGGTGCAGAAAGAGAGGCTGGGGAGGATTATGGTAAAGAACATTGCCTTATTCATTTTGACCTAAGGTTCTCCTGAACAGGATGGTCAAAGCACATCACCTTGTTGGCTGCCCTAGATTTATCAGAATAATGGCTGGGGAAGAAATTAATAGGCCTTATCTTAGAATACAGACCCTTCCAGTACAGTACAGGCCCATCAGCCCATGATGTATGTGGTGGCATCTCGTAAACATACACAATAATATAACCCTTCCCTACCTCACATCCATGTCCCTCATGTACCACCCTCCCCCAGCCCTCATAATTCCAGGGACCCAGCATTTGCTGTCTAAAAGATATACTTTTTACATCGCCCCTAAACTTTCTTCCACTCTCTTTAAACTGGTCTCCCAGGAAAAAAGGTGCTGGCTGTCCACCCTATCTCAGTCCCTCATAATCTTGTAGACCTCTATTAATCAACTCTCATCCTTCTTTGCTCCAAAGGGAAAAGCTCTTGCTCTGTGAGCCTTGCTTCATAAGCCATGTTCTCCAATTCAGGCAGAATCCTGGTAAATCTCCTCTGTGCCCTCTCTAAAGTGTCTCCATCCATCCTGTAATGAGGCGACCAGAACTGAATGTAATACTCCAAGTGTGGTCTAACCCGACTTTGATAAAATAGTTGTTGCTACATCGCAGCTTCACAGCTTTTGAACTCAACCCCGCCACCCCCCCTCCCAATTAATGGCCGGTTCACCGTACACCAACTTGTGAGGCAACATTGAGAAATCCATGTTGAACCCCAAGATCCGTCTGTGCCACCACACTGTTAAGAATCCTGCCATTAACCATGTATTTTGCCCTCAAGTTCAACCTTCCAAAGTGCATAATTTCACTTTTATCTGGACTGAACTCCATCGGCCACATCTCCACTCAACTCTGCATCCTTCCTATATCCTACTATAATCTTGTAAGTCATTGCACAAACCTCTCCATAGATACAATGGCAACAGCAGTGAGAGTAGTAGAGAGTTCATAAAATAGGGGAGAACTAGCGGGTGTCTAACCCAAGCTGGGTCTTCTATACTGTATATGGGCAGCCCCTGCCTTCCATCAGGCACAGGGTGAACCTTCTGTATTTCATCCATTCTCATGCTGTGGTATCTGATGCTAGTATTGGTCTCTCTTCTTTCCTCTCTCTCCTTTACAAGACCAAAGAGAGGACATAGACTACATTGAGGCCACATCTATTCCCTTGACGCTGCAATCAGAATGGAATTCTTGCAAGATTATGTTACGAGCCCAGAGCACCCCAAAACCCAGCAGCAATAGATATTCACCAAGACAAATGGTTACTTAAACAAAAGTTGCTTTTAATTATCTTTAAACCTGAAAATGGAATCAAATTTTATCATTAATTTACTTAACCTAACAAACCCCCTTCTAATTCTAAGTGCACATATATGTAATTCAATCCTCTTCAGCATGATGCTGAACCAAACCATGAAAGACCTCAACAATGAAGACGCTGTTTACATCCGGTACCGCACGGATGGCAGTCTCTTCAATCTGAGGCGCCTGCAAGCTCACACCAAGACACAAGAGCAACTTGTCTGTGAACTACTCTTTGCAGACGATGCCGCTTTAGTTGCCCATTCAGAGCCAGCACTTCAGCGCTTGACGTCCTGTTTTGCGGAAACTGCCAAAATGTTTGGCCTGTAAGTCAGCCTGAAGAAAACTGAGGTCCTCCATCAGCCAGCTCCCCACCATGACTACCAGCCCCCCCACATCTCCATCGGGCACACAAAACTCAAAACGGTCAACCAGTTTACCTATCTCAGCTGCACCATTTCATCAGATGCAAGGATCGACAACGAGATAGACAACAGACTCGCCAAGGCAAATAGCGCCTTTGGAAGACTACTCAAAAGAGTCTGGAAAAACAACCAACTGAAAAACCTCACAAAGATAAGCGTATACAGAGCCATTGTCATACCCACACTCCTGTTCGGCTCTGAATCATGGGTCCTCTATCGGCATCACCTACGGCTCCTAGAACGCTTCCACCAGCGTTGTCTCCGCTCCATCCTCAACATTCATTGGAGCGACTTCATCCGTAACATCGAAATACTTGAGATGGCAGAGGCCGACAGCATCAAATCCACGCTGTTGAAGATCCAACTGCGCTGGGTAGGTCACGTCTCCAGAATGGAGGACCATCGCCTTCCCAAGATCGTGTTATATGGCAAGCTCTCCACTGGCCATCGTGTCAGAGGTGCACCAAAGAAGAGGTACAAGGACTGCCTAAAGAAATCTCTTGGTGCCTGCCACATTGACCACCGCCAGTGGGCTGATATCGCCTCAAACCGTGCATCTTGGCGCCTCACAGTTTGGCGGGCAGCAACCTTCTTTGAAGAAGACCGCAGAGCCCACCTCACTGACAAAAGACAAAGGAGGAAAAACCCAACACCCAACCCCAACCAATAAATTTTCCCCTGCAACCGTTGCAACCGTGTCTGCCTGTACCGCATCGGACTTGTCAGCCACAAATGAGCCTGCAGCTGACGTGGACATTTACCCCTCCATAAATCTTCATCCGCGAAGCCAAGCCAAAGAAGAATGTAAGTTCAGAAAATTATTTTGATTCACAGTCCAATCTCACTTCTCACTCCTCCAAGTTTACTGGTTGCAGGCAATTCTTATACTGTGCACATAATTTAACATTTATGAATTTCACCAGGCTTTGGTGCTTGAAAGATAAATGGTTCAAGAAGGTTCTTGTCAGTTTTAAGAGAGAAATTTGTTGTTCCAGGATATCCACAACTGATGTACTTCCATCAGCCACTTCAGAGTCTTGCTGATGAAACTTTCCCTCTCAGGGTTCTCCAGATGATAACCTCTTTCTTTCAGGTCACCACAGAGTTCCTTTATTTTTCTCCTATATCAAGTGAAACATTAGGCAGCCAGTCCTCTCCTCTTGCATGAACCACAAAGGTTTTGACCAGGCTGAACCAAGCACTCACAACCCTTTTTCCAAATAGGGTTTTCCACAAGCTTGCCTTGTCCTGTTCCCGTCCCAGCTGCTGCTGCTGACTGTAAAACTGCAGAACTGATCTCTCTCTCTCTCTCTCTCTCTCTCTCTCTCTCTCTCTCTCTCTCTCTCTCTCTCTCTCTCTCTTTCTCTCTCTCTCTCTATCTGAGAGAAAGCCCATTTTACTCTCTCTGCTTGCAAGACCACATGATCCTCTTAGAACAGCAAGTTCCATTCCAGACAGCCTGCAGCTCCGATGAGTTCTTTCATCCTCTTCAAAGATTTTGTAAAGGCTCTTGGCGCCGGACTGTCTAATATGAGCAGAGCTCCAATATTTTAAATAAGATCTGTTTTAAAGTGTTTGTATGTAACCTACACAAAAACAACCTGCCCCGATTTATCTCCCAAAAACATATCTATATACAATACAAACACAACATA
The DNA here is from genome assembly GCF_036971445.1 of Narcine bancroftii. NCBI lineage: Eukaryota > Metazoa > Chordata > Chondrichthyes > Torpediniformes > Narcinidae > Narcine > Narcine bancroftii. The sequence goes on along the minus strand of NC_091478.1, from coordinate 53,250,311 downwards.
ATCCAGATCAAGATAGTTATTCTATTGGTGGGACATAGTTTGTACTGAGAACTGACCACACTGTCAAGAAGTCTGCAATTCAATTTCCATCTCCGGACAATTAAGTACCACGATTGGCTTTATATGATGAAAAAAAAATCAGCTATCTTCGCTGGCTGTAATTACTGCCCAATGAACCTTGTAAAAATGAGAGCATCTGGAGTTTTTCTGTGTGATGACTCTCTCTCCCCACCCCCACCCCCAAATTAAGTTTCTTTTCTCTTATCTGCTCTCCAATCCATTCATGGCTGTTGACAAGGTTTATGGTTCAACCGCTAATCCTGGAAATGAGTTTCACAGCCTCATAACTTTCTTTCATGTGTCTTTCATTGATTAACTTTTGTATCTCAACAAGTCCGATTCCTTCTGACTTGGCTCTACTTTACAGAATTTTAAACAGTTTTCATGACATTTCTAAATTTTAAAATATCCCAAATGTTCAAATTGTTTTCTCCACATTTGGAATCACATCTGAGGCCATCTAAAACTTCTCAGTGTCCTTGCTGTAATGTGGCGCTCAGTCATCTGCCTGAGGCATCTGTTTTATTCGGGCTCATCATTAACACTTTGTTGTGTCCCAATCATTTTTCAGTTAGTAAATCCCTCTTGTCTTTCCACATCCTCCTCCTCTCAGAGTAGAATTAATGATTTATTAATTTTTTAAACTGAAATGAATCATTCTACTCTTGTTAACATATCCTCAGATCTGAAAAACCTCCTGCCTTTCTCTTGTAATAACCTCTAGATGAGCCATTTTCAACTGTGCCATATGCCCCCCCCCACTCCATTGGGGCCAGAGCACATTTAAGAAGGGCCACAGACTGAAATAATTTTTTTAAAAATCCGTATTTTTATGTAATCGGTAGGAGAGAAGTATGCAAGAAACATTTCCTGACTGAGAAGGGGGTTCGTAAACTTTGAGCAGAGTCCAAATGGGGCCATAGCCAAAAAAGTTTAAGAATGGCTGCTTGAAGCCAATATCTTCAATATTGACATTGGATCAGCAAGTTTGTGGATGACACAAAGATTGGGGGTGTTGTGGACTATGAGGATGGCTTTAACACTTGTAGAGGTCACTGGAGCAGCTGGAAAAATGGACTGAGAAATGGCAGATGGAATTTAATGCAGACAAGTATGAGGTGTTGCATTTTGGCAGGACAAACCAAGGTAAGACATACACAGTAAATGGCAGGACACTGAGGAGTGTAGAGGAACAGAGGGATCTGGGAATACAGATACATAATTCCCTGAATGTAGCGTCACGGGTGGATAGGGATGTAAAGAAAGATTTTGGCCTTCATAAATCAAAGTATTGTGTATAGGAGTAGAGATGTTAAGGTAAAGTTATATAAGACATTGGTGAGGGCAAATTTGGAGTATTGTGTGCAGTTTTGGTCACCTAACTACAGGAAAGATATCAATAAATTTGAAGAAGTGCAGAGAAGGTTGATAAGAATGTTGCCAGAATCTCAGGAATTGAGTTACTGGGAAAGGTTAAACAGGTTAGGACTTTATTCCCTGGAGCGTAGAAGAATGAGGGGAGATTTGAGAGAGATATTTGAAATTATAAAGGGTATAGACAGAGTAAATGAAAGTGTTTTTTATCCACTGAGGTTAGATGAGATACAAGCCAGAAGACGTGGATGAAGGGTGAAAGGGGAAAAGTTTATGGGGCATCAGGTTATAAGATTCTAATGTGAAATTTTTGGTCAAGATCTGTTATTCCCAGCAGGGACAAAAGTTACTCTTTGTTGCATAATGGTGATATAAAGAAATTTATCTCAGTAATGTATAGGTTGTTACAAAAAAAAGCTCAGAAAGTAGGGGACCATAATTCAAGACAAAGATGGGAAGTAGATTTAAATAAGCAAATTGGATTGAGTTGTGTTCTTCTTTGGCTTGGCTTCGCGGACGAAGAATTATGGAGGGGGTAAATGTCCACGTCAGCTGCAGGCTCGTTTGTGGCTGACAAGTCCGATGCGGGACAGACAGACACGGTTGCAGCGGTTGCAGGGGAAAATTGGTTGGTTGGGGTTGGGTGTTGGGTTTTTCCTCCTTTGTCTTTTGTCAGTGAGGTGGGCTCTGTGGTCTTCTTCAAAGAAGGTTGCTGCCTGCCAAACTGTGAGGCGCCAAGATGCACGGTTTGAGGCGATATCAGCCCAATGGCAGTGGTCAATGTGGCAGGCACCAAGAGATTTCTTTAGGCAGTCCTTGTACCTTTTCTTTGGTGCACCTCTGTCACGGTGGCCAGTGGAGAGCTCGCCATATAACACGATCTTGGGAAGGCGATGGTCCTCCATTCTGGAGACGTGACCTACCCAGCACAGCTGGATCTTCAGCAGCGTGGACTCGATGCTGTCGACCTCTGCCATCTCGAGTACTTCAACGTTAGGGATGAAAGCGCTCCAATGAATGTTGAGGATGGAGCGGAGACAACGCTGGTGGAAGCGTTCTAGGAGCCGTAGGTGATGCCGGTAGAGGACCCATGATTCAGAGCCGAACAGGAGTGTGGGAATGACAACGGCTCTGTATACGCTTATCTTTGTGAGGTTTTTCAGTTGGTTGTTTTTCCAGACTCTTTTGTTGTGTAGAGAAGTATGAAAAGCACAATAAATGTGAGATATAGTTTTGTCCAATATAATTTTATTAGTCAGTTACAAATTGACACCATAAAAGCTAAATAAATTGAACAAGATTTTCTCACATTTATGTTCCAGACATGGACAGGAAGTTGATACATTTTTGCATTCTACTTGGTAGTGTCTGAAGGTTATTGGTTGGAAATAGGGAATTTATCAGAACGAACCATGGTGGTTAAATTCCCACAGGACCCAATGTTATTTTTATTGGGTGATATTAGAGGGGTTAAACCTAAATTAAAATCGAATATGTATGAAGTGAAGTTTGTAAAAATTGCTTTAGCAATAGCTAGAAAATGTTTTGCTATAACTTGGAAATGTGATATAGATTTGGGAATGGAGAATGTGGAATGTGGAATTTTGGAGTTGTATTCCACTTGAAGAAATTACTTATAATTTAAGAGACAAATATTATATGTTTTGGAAAATATGGAGCCCATATTTACAAATTGTGGTATGAATATTTAAAGGAATCCAGGCATTCCCTTTCTCCTAAATGTCTCTATATATTAGAAGAACCCTTATAGTGAAGACTGTTCCTGTTGAAGTTCTCTTGTCCCATTATTTTTTGCTTTGTAGGGGTTAGAGGGAGAGGGAGGCAGGTTTGGGGGGCAGGGGTCTTTCTCTTTCATTCTTTTCTTTTTCTTATATAGACCACATGTATTTGAAATGGACTTGAATGACTGTAAAATGTGTGGATCTTTTGTGGTTTTGAATTTATAAATAAAATGTATAAAAATCAAAGTTTATGGGGAACATTACAGGGAACTTCTTCACGCAGAGAGTAGGCAGCGTGTGGAATGAGTTGCCAGCTGAAGTAGTGAATGGGGGCTCAATTTTAGGATTTAAGAAAAATTTGACAGGCATATGGATGAGAGAGGTTTGGAAGGCTAAGGACTGGATGCAGGACTGTGGGACTAAGCAGAATAATAGTTTGGCATGGACGGGATGGTTTGAAAGACCTGTTTTCTGCACTGTAATGTTCTATGGTCCTATGGTTCTAAAAGGGAGACTGCAGATGCTGGAATATGAAGCTGAGCACAAATGACTCTAGGAATTCAACAGCTCATCACCCATACTTCTTCACTCATGGATGTTGCTTGACCTGCTGAGTTTCTGCAGCAGATCCTGTTTAGGTCCAAGTCTTAGATGTACAGAATAGAAAAGTGGACCAGGTACCCTATCACTAAATCTGGTGCCCTCTTAAAGTCCCTCTGAAACAGTTCTCTTAACCTGTGCCCTGTCCACTGTATCCACAAGGACCACCCAGTGCCAACCACTTCAATTCCACTCACCACTTCCACACCAACATGTCTGTCCTTAACCTCGTGCAGCCAGACTGAAGTCATCCACAGAATGGAGGAACAACTTATATTCTGTCTGTGCACTCTCCAACCAGAAAACAGTTTTTTTTTTAATTTTATTTATAAATTTTGCAAAATACATACAAAACCATCTACAAAAAAAACCCACTAAATTCCTACATCCCCCCCTCCCCCCACCTATCCCCCCCCTAAAACCCACCCACCCCTGTCAGTGCACAAAAAAACCATATGTCGGTTAATTAACTGTTGCTGCCTGATGTGCCAACCTTTTACATCATAAAAACATTATCTTATATCCAAACCCATACATTTCATATATAAAGTTGACATTTTAACAAAAAAGTAATTATTTCATAAATTGTACATTATCTTCTCCAAATAAAGACACAACTGTAATTCGTTATGCCATCTTTTATATATTCAGTTTTACATCATTCTTCCATGTAACAGCGATATATTTTCTAGCTACCGCCAGCCCTAAACGTATAAATGCAATTTGAGGTTTGTCCAATCTCAAATCCATCGTTAGTGTATTAGTATAACCCATTAAACACATGAATCGATCAAGTTGCAAATCCATCTTAAATAAATCTTCCAAAAACTTAATAATTTTTGCCCAAAAAGATTTAACTTTTGTACATGCCCATACTGAATGTAAGAAAGTACCCGTCTGTTCTCCACATTGAAAACACAAACCCGAAGAACTAAAACCATATTTTTTCAGTTTCTCAGGAGTCAAATACAAATGGTGTAAAAAATTATAATTAACCAAACTATATCTCACATTAATTAATTTTGTAACACTATCTACACACATATTCGACCATTCCTCCTGAGATAATGTAATGGATAAATCTCTCTCCCATTTATGCTTCATTTTATATACATCAACCTTAATCATCTCTTCCTGTAATAATGCATACATCTCAGAAATAAACCCTTTCTTTTCCTTATCAGCAATTAATATCTCAAATTTAATTTGACCAGGTAACACCAAATCTCTTCCAAAATTTTCTAACAATAAATCTCAAACTTGATAATAAGCAAATAAAGAATTCAGTGATATCCCAAATTTCTCTCTTAAGTCTAATAAAAGAAAGAAACATACCTAGTTCAAAATAATCCTCCACCAATTTCACACCTTTAATTTCCTAGTCTTTCAAATAGGGGTTATTAAAAGAAAAAGGAATGAGTTTATTCTGATAAAATTGTGTCTTAGCTGAGATTTTGCCTTTAGTTCCTATAATTTGATCTCATTTATACCAAACATTCATTAAATCTCTTAATACTGGCAATATATTCTTTTGCAAAAGAGAAGAATTCCATTTATATATAAAATGATGTACTATATTCTCCACCTTCGCCCATACTGGGGGTTGATCAATATCAAACATCCTATTGATAAACTTCAATTGAGCTACTTCATAATAATTCTGAAATTGTGGTAATTGAAATCCACCTAACTCATACCTACGTGTCAACTTTTGCAGAGAAACCCTGGACAATTTACTCTTCCATAAAAATAACCAAATTGCCCTATTTAATTCCTTTAAATAATTCCTAGCTATAGGACTGAAAAAGATATTGAACACAAGGATATATATTCATTTTGATACAATTTACTCTTTCAATCAAAGTTAAAGGCAAGTCTTTCCATTTATTCAAATCAGATTTAATCTTATTTAATAGTGGTACATAATTTAATCCATACAAATTTTGGTATTCTCCATCTACTATTACACCTAAATTTTTAATTTTAGTAGACCATCAAAACTTTGTAAGTTGTTTACAGTCTGAGCAATATTCATCTGTAGTGATCCTAAAGAATTTACAGGATGTGATAGATATATCAGCACATCGCCTGTGAACAGATTAATTTTATATTCACACTCACTTTCTTTAATTCCCTTAATATTCTTCTTTGGCTTGGCTTCGCGGATGAAGATTTAAGGAGGGGTAATGTCCACGTCAGCTGCAGGCTCGTTTGTGGCTGACAAGTCCGATGCGGGACAGGCCGACATGGTTGCAGCGGTTGCAGGGGAAAATTGGTTGGTTGGGGTTGGGTGTTGGGTTTTTCCTCCTTTGTCTTTTGTCAGTGAGGTGGGCTCAGCAGTCTTCTTCAAAGGAGGTTGCTGCCTGCCGAACTGTGAGGCGCCAAGATGCACAGTTTGAGGCGATATCAGCCCACTGGCGGTGGTCAATGTGGCAGGCACCAAGAGATTTCTTTAGGCAGTCTTTGTACCTCTTCTTTGGTGCACCTCTGTCATGGTGGCCAGTGGAGAGCTCGCCATATAACACGATCTTGGGAAGGCGATGGTCCTCCATTCTGAAGACGTGACTACCCAGCGCAGTTGGATCTTCAGCAGCGTGGATTCAATGCTGTCAGCCTCTGCCATCTCGAGTACTTCGATGTTAGGGATGAAGTCGCTCCAATGAATGTTGAGGATGGAGCGGAGACAATGCTGGTGGAAGCGTTCTAGGAGCCGTAGGTGATGCCGGTAGAGGACCCATGATTCGGAGCTGAACAGGAGTGTGGGTATGACAACGGCTCTGTATACGCTAATCTTTGTGAGGTTTTTCAGTTGGTTGTTTTTCCAGACTCTTTTGTGTAGTCTTCCAAAGGCGCTATTTGCCTTGGCGAGTCTGTTGTCTATCTCGTTATATCTTTATATCTTGTCTATCCCTTAATATTAGCATCCTGTCTAATCACTTGAGCCAATGGTTCTATAACTAATACAAATAAGGCTGGTGATAATGGACAGTCTTGTCTGATTGATCTAGACAAATTAAATGCAGGTGAAACCTGTCCATTCGTCACCACCCAGACAGAAGGGTTGGTATATATTGCCTTCACCCAACCAATAAATAGTGATCCAAATTTAAATCTTTCTAACACTTTAAATAAAAAAATTCCACTCAACATGGTCAAAAGCTTTTTCCGCATCTAGCACTACTATCATTGTTTAGTTGAGTTGTTGCCTTGATGCATTGACTATTGTAATCAATTTAGTAATATTATCAGCTCAATATCTATTCTTAATAAAACCCACTTGATCTACATGTACTAATTGTGGTAAGAAATTAGCCAATCTATTTGCTAATCCACATTCAATAATGATATATGAAGCCACTTTTAATGGGTCTCTGCCCTTCTTTGGAATAACTGTTATTAATGCCCTTGAACATGATTCTGGAAATAGACTCATTTCTGTCACTTGCTTAAGTTCTTCTGTAAATACTGGAAATAATAAATCATGAAATTCTTTATAAAACTCCATTGTAAATTCATCTTCTCCTGGAGATTTCTCACCAGGCATAGACTGCAATACCTCCTTAAGCTCAAAATCAGTAAACGGGCCATCTAGTTCCTTAACATCCTTTTCATTTAAAGAAGATAAATTTAAATTAGCCAAAAAAGATTCAAACAGTTCATTATCCTGAGTCCCTCCAGAAGTATATAAATCCTGATAAAATGTACGAAATTCATCATTAATGTCCTGGGGCTTATATGTAACTGTCAAGTTCCTCCTGACTGCATTGATCATCCTAAACACTTGTTCAGTCTTCAACTGCCAAGCTAAAACTTTATGGTCCCTCTCGCCTAACTCATAATAACAATGTTTTGACCTTCGATTCATTTTCTCATACTTATAAGTTTGCAAAGTATTTTCAGTTCACATAATTGTGCCTTATTATCTTCAGTCGAATTCCTCTGAAATTTTTTCTCTAACACCGCTATTTCTTTCTCTAAATTCTGACTCTCTGCCAAATACTGTTTCTTAACTCTCGCTGAATAACTAATAATTTGACCACTTAAATACGCTTAAATACGCTTTAAGCATCCCATAAAATGAATTTACTCTGTACCAAACCTTCATTCGTTTGCAAGAAAAAGCTAATCTGATTTCTAACGTACTCAATAAAGTCAGGTTTCTTTATTAAAGTTTCATTAAATCTCCAAAAATAAGCAGTTTCTACCACTTCAGGACCAGTGCATGAAATTAATAATAACAAAATTGTAATTGCACCAATACCAAAAATAAATCAATTCTAGAAAAAGAATCATGCCAGGCAGAATAAAATGAAAAATCTCTTTCAGTCGGGTTTAACCATCTCCAAATTTCCACAAAATTTAAGTCTTTCATTATCGCAGCTATTCTTTTTGCCATTTTAGTTTTTTTCACATTTTTTGGAGATTTATCCAATAATGGACCCAAACAACAATTAAAATCCCCTCCTTGTTCTTGTTCAAGTGATTCAAATTCAAAAATGTATCTGTAACAAATTCTTCATCATCTTCATTTAGAGCGTACACATTCATCAAAGTCGAAGATTCTGAAAAAAATTTAAAATTAACCTTCAACACTCTAACTGCATTGGCAGAGAACGATTCCAGAATAAAAGGCAATTTTTTATGTTTAAAAATTGCTACCTCTCTGGCTTTTGAATTGAAAGAAGATGCTATCACATGACCAACCCAATCCCGTTTCAACTTCAAGTATTCTTTCTCAGGCAAATGAGTCTCTTGTAAGAATGCAATGTCCAACTTCATCTTCTTAATATAACCCAGGACTCGGTTCCGTTTTATTGGATGGTTAAGCCGTTTGACGTGTTAAACATCACAATGTTCAGATTATTCATTGTTCCCATTAGAATGGCACCCAGCAAGCCAACCCTTACACCAAATTTTTATTCTAGTTCCTAATAAAACCCTTAAAAACACTAAAAGCTATTTTAAAAATAAATAAATAAACCCTTCAACAACAAAAAACAAACCACCATAGTGGTACTCCTCTCTATGGACCAGGTATGGTCGAAACCACTAGTGGCAGATGACTTCAGAAGTTGCAGTTGTCCACCCTCCCCCCCAACCAATCTTCTGAAAAAAAATACAAGATGACATTCAGCCCATGGACTCCATTCTACAATTAGCTTGATCCTCTCCTTCTATCTTAATCAATTGATGTGCCTTCTTTCCGTTCCCATTCCCATTCTTTTTTTAGTATTCTTGCAACTTCAACTGCTTCTGCAACTCCTCAAAACATGATTGGTTATCTGGCAAGGAATTGGCAAAAGTTCACTCTCATTCTCAAAAAACTGAGCCTTAAAGTTTCCATAGAACAGTTTAAAAACTGCTGGGTATCTAAAAGCAAATCTATACTCTTTCTTCCACAACACCGCTTTCGCAGGATTAAATTCTATGTGCCTCCTAATAACATATTGACTCAAATCAGCATTAAAAAAACTGTTGCCTTGAACCATCAAAGGTGCTCTGTTTTTAATGAGCATTTTGTACCGCAAGATGTAGAATAATCTCTCGATCCTGATAGCGTAAGCAATGAATAAGAATTGCCCATGGGGGTTGATCCAGAAAGGGTTTTTTCCTTATCGCTCTATGTGCTCGATCTAATTCCAACCCCTCTGGGAATGCTTCCTCACCCAATGTATCTGGGATCCTTTTCCGAAAAAATTTCACCAGATCTGTTCCTTCGATATCTTCCGGCAAACCTAATATCTTGACATTATTACATCAACTCTAATTTTACAATAAATTAATTTTATAACCATATATATCCAGTTTATGGCATGGAAACAGGCCATCTTGGCCCTACAAGTCCACGCCAGTTCACTTAAACAACTCCGCTAGCTCCCCCAGCCTATTCTCCGCCCATAACCCTCCTCTTAAATGAAAGAATTGACTCTGCCTCAACTATTTCCTCTGGAAGATTATTCCATTCAACCACCACTGTCTGAGTGAAGAAGCATCCTCTCATGTTTCTCCTAAAATTTTGCCCCCTTACTCTCAACTTGTGTCCTCTTCAAAAACTCTCGTTTCTGTATATCCCAACCAGTAGTATAATGTTCGACATAATCCATCCATTCAGTAAATCTCTCCACCTTATTATTACAATCACAAAATGCCTGATCAATGTTTAAAAATTCATCTTGCACCATGTCTACAGTTCTCAAACATTAATTAACATCCATTTTAATTGCAGAAACCATATATATTTGTCATTTTTCCTCTCAAATCAGCAAATTAAGTTTTGGCTTCTAAAAATCCCTGGGTTACTTGCACAGCCATATTATCCATTCTCCTCATAAAATCTTCAGGTAAAGGTTTCGTAGATTCAACTTCAGCAGCTGAAGTTTTGAAGGTTTGTAATTGAATAGGTTTATACCTTTGAGGCCGACCTTCCATGATTCTTGCTGCTTGCATCAAAATTGCTTCCTTCTCTTCTTCCAATGTTGCAATCTCTTCCTCCTCTTCTTCTGTTGTAATCAGACCTCAGCCCGAGCCACTTGGCTGCGGGTCTGGACTCCCCCCCTCCCCCCCCACCAAAACTGAACCGACATCCTCGGCCCGGTAGAAGCCGGTCCCACCCACAGCCCAGACTCAGTCAGGTGTGGTGCACATGCGTGAATCTTCATGCGTGACCAGATCCGCCAGGGCTCGGAGGCGAATATCCTCCGACCCTGTGCTAGCAGCAGTGATGCCACCGGCCACGCACAAGCGTTTGTGCTCTCAGTCAAAACACTCCCCAGCCTCGTTGGGCATGTGGTGGGTCTCACGCTCGTGCCCCCCTTATCCAACAATGAACTCACCACACTGGCGCCATCTTGCATCCCCGAACGCAGGAAGGGCGCCGGTGTAACAGTCAGTTTAGTCTGCAAAGTCCTCTGCTGTTTCGGGGCTTCTCCAGTTGACTCCTGTGGATCCTTCTGGAAAGTAGGCCTTAATTCTTCTGCACTTTCTGCACGTTTAAAAGTTAGTTTCTTCACTAGCTGGGCTCTTGTTGTCTTCATTATTGCTGTTTTCAAAGTTTAAACCACTTCAGAAAAAGTTTTAAACTGCTAAATATCTTTATAGTTCGGACATTAATTATTCAGCTGGGGAGAGGTGTTTCCACACGTCTTCTTCTTACACATCTTACCATGCCCCCTCAACCAGACAGCATTAACATCAACTTCAGTTTCCATTAATCCCACCCTCCCTCGAGTCTCTCTCTTTCCCTATTTGTCTGTCTCCTTTCCTTCAGATCATCACCCCCTTCCCTGACGTCTCCAATCAGAGAGCTAAACTTGGCCCTCTCTTCCTTCTCAGCCTCCCACCTATATCCATGATAACCTGTTAGCCTATGCTCCTCTTCCTTCCTCTTCGCATCTCTTCCTCCCCCCCCCCCCCCCCCCCCATCTTTTATTCAGATTCTTACCAGTTTTTCCTTATTCCTGATGAAGGACCTAAGTCCAAAACTTTGGTTACCCATTACTTCCTGGGCAAGCTGTGTCACCTGCTGAGTTTCTGCAACATGTGTATATTGCTGTCAATCCCAGCATCTGCAGACTTTCATGTTTTAGCTTAGCCCTATTCCTTTGATTTTATATATTTATCACTTTCTGTCTAATTTCATAGCCCTACATCTTCTCCAGTAATTTCTCATGTTGCACATGGTCAGAGACATTTCATGCAGACATCCGTTCCATCAGCCCATTGGTCATCTCACTTGTGTTTTTCCTGGCAGTTTTTAAAATCTGCATCCACAGTTGAGTCAGGCTCTTTATACCTTCTCCCAGATCAGAAGCACAGAAGCACCACAAAGCTGCGTGTTCCCTTGTGCTATTCTCTCTATGTCCACAATGGACAACTCCAACACAATCTATAAAGTCACTGTCGACACCATTGTTTTTGGCCAATCATGGGAAGTGATGAGTTAGAACACAGGATAGAGAAAGAGAACCTGCTAGAACATGGTGCTAGAACAACATCTTACTTTCAACGTAACCAAGACCAAGGAGCTGATTGTGAACCTCAGAAAGGGAAAGCTGTAGGACCCTGTCTACCGTGACAGGACTTTTTGTTAGACATACAGCATGGTAACAGGCCTTTTTGGCCCATGAACCCGTGCCGCCCAATTATATGACCTACAAATACTTGGACTTTTTTTGAAGGGTGGGAGGAAGCCATAGCCTCTGGGGAAAACCCACCAGAATGTACAAACTTCTTATAGACAGTGCGGGATTTGAACCCTGGTCCTGATTGCTGGCGCTGTAAAGGCATTGTGCTAACTGCTATGCTAACCTTGCCAACCTAAACAGATGATGGTAGAAAGTGTTAGTACCTTCAAGTGCCTCAGAGTTCATATTTCAGAAGACCTCTCCTGGAACCAGCGCATCAACAGATCAGTGAAGGAGGCACACACCTTGACTTGCGAAGGAGGTTTGGCACGTTGTTGGAGTGTCCTGTTGAACTTCTACAGTTAGCTCCGTGGTCTACTCTTTCCCTCACTATTCACTGCTGTTCCCAATTCCTCGTTAACTGCAATAGTTTTCAGGTCTCATTGTTTACCCAACTACAAACATGCAACATTTTGCATTAAATATTCAAGAAATGGAAAACAAATCTGTCAAGAAATGATCAATGAGACCATCCTCAAGACACTTGACACAAATCCCATTTTCCTTCTGAATGAAGAGAAGATGCCATCTCCCGGAGATAATTTTCTCCCAGTATATTAAACCTTTTGTTCTTCCTGAACAAACACCAGCCACAATACATTTCATCCCTTTGCTCATTTGGATCCTGCCATTAGAAGTTAGCTGTCATAATAGCGTTTACAGAAGTAATTGAATTTTAAAACATTCAATCTTAGGTGAAGCATTTTAAGATAGGACACTATAAAAATTATATTTCTTTTATTGGTGACAAGAAATGAGTTAAATATCTTGGCAAATGCTATGACAGTTTGGAACTGTAATTTGAACTGGCATGGGGAGAGAAGGAAAGGGAGTGGGGCTGAGTGGGAGAATTGATCAGCTCATGATGGCATTTTCATGTTTTTTAAATTTACACATACAGCACGGTAACTGCCCTTTCAGCCCACATGCCTGTGCCGCCCAATTACACCTAAATGACCCACAACTTTTGAATGGTGGGAGGAAACTGGAGGACCCGGAGGAAACCCACACAGATGCAGGGAGAACATACAAATTCCTTACAGGGGGGCGTGGCAAGATGGCGTAGTGGGCAGATGTGCGATCCCACCCCTCCTCAGCCAGTTTTTTAAGCACTCGTCTTTAAAGTTTATCCAAGTGATTAAAAGTTGTATCTTTATTTTGGGAACATTAGTGGGTCATAATGGCAACAAATGTTAAAAAAAAGAAACCTCAATTACAGAAGAAATTACCTTTTAAAACTGCTGAAGAATTGAGGCCTACCTGTTCAGCTGAAGCCACGGAATTGTCGTTTGGAACCTTCAAGGCACAGAGAACTCCTGCCAGGCTGAGTATTACACCGGCGCCGACCTTGTCGCCACAAGATGGCACCGGCATGATGACGAGGTCGGCCAGAGTTGATTCACGCATTCGCGATGTTGGTCGCGCGGGCAACCCGGCTGAGAGAAGAGCCCTTGAGCCCGAGCTGCCGTCAGGTGAGCCAGGCATGCGTGGTGCTTCAAGGGTCCGTGAGTTACTGGACCACATGTGAGTTGTGTCGGGTGTGCAGACCCGCAACCGCACCGGGAAGGGCCCGACAACGTTGGAACAAGAGGAAGACTTACCTTTAACGAGCAGTTCACGGGAACAATTGGAGTGGAGTCTAGAGAAGGTAGGCCTCAAAATGTGGAACTGGAATCTGGAATGGAGTCTGTTTGCACAGTCTTGGAAGGGATTACCTATAATATGGACAATATGACTAAACAAATGGGTCAAGGATTTTTGGATGTGACAACTAAAATATCTAATATGTCTGAAGATATATCTACAGTTAAGAGGGATGTCAGTAAATGTATTAAATCAGTGGATACAGTGCAAGAATTTTTTTTAAAAATTGAAACAGCTTTTTCTGAATGTAAAATTCAAGTTGAATGTAACAAGTTAAAAATAGAGGAAGTGGAAGATTCATTTGTGGATTGGGGAATCCAGAAGAAAGACTTACTGAAAAAATTTGATTAATTGGAAAATCAAAGTCGGAGAAACAATGTGAAAATTGTGGGTCTTCCAGAAGACATTGAAGGGTCTGATCCAATAAAATTTTTCAAGAGTTGGATTCCCGAGGTGTTGGGCAAAGAGTTTTTTTCGGAAGGTTTAGTATTGGAGAGGGCACATAGAGCGTTACGAAAGAAACCGTTACCGGGACAACCACTATGAGTGGTCTTAGTTCGGTGCCTGAACTATCAAGACAGAGAAATGATATTATGGTTGGCGGTACAGAAGGCATGACAAAGTCAATCTCCAATGAAGATTCAAAATAACAGAGTTTTTTTTAACACAGATTTGAGTCAAGAAATTATTAGGCGAGAGGTGTCACATGATGGAGTAATGGCTGGTAGGAGAATACCAGCCCTCTCCAGAAAAGAAGGAAAAAAGTGAAGAAAAATCACAACAAATTAAAAATAAAGGTGTGGAGAAAATGGCACCTGAGAAAGAAAAGCCAAAAACAACAGGAAGAGAAGAAGAAAGAAAGATGCTGGAAAAGAAAGGTGAAGGCCTTACCTGCACGAAAAAGCAGGGAACCGCCATGGAAAGAGGAGCCCACTACCCGAGGTTAATGGAGACCCCACAGGACCCACTGACTGCAGGACTACAAAAATGGCTCACGGAGTCAAACAGGGGTGCACAACTGCACACAACAAGGAGAACACCAATGGGAAAGGGGACCAGTTGTGGAGTGAAACTCCACAGCACGAAACAGCTGAGAGAGGCCCGACAACAGGGCTCCCAGCTGGAAGATAAAGAAAGCAACGGGAACAGGAGAGGTGAGAAAGAAAAAAGGAAACTAGGGACACAACAGATAACCAGCCAAGAAGAGAACCAACATCAAGACACCATGGAAAAAAAAAACCAACAAACTGAGGCAAGCAGCTCAACCAGAAAGTCAGAAGAGACACAGATACAAGGAAGAGAAGGAGAAGAAGAAGAAGAAGAAGAAGAAGCTCTGCACAGAGGAATAGGAGGTAAAATGAATGGACTGTACATAGATAAAACAAATTTTCAAGAACAAATTAAAGCATTAAAAGAAATTATTAGGCGACGACAGCAATTTAATTCGGCTAAAGAAGTACTGTGGTTATAAATTTGCTTTTTGATATCCTGCTGTGTTAAAAGTCTTTTATGGTAACTTTCAATCTCAATTTTTTGAGAATGATCATGATGCATTAATTTTTGCTAATTCATTACCAGATTTATGAGGACATGGAAGAGTTTTGACATCATCCCCTAAAAAGAGGGCAAATGGAAATGGAAATGGGCAGAATGGGAAGAATGGGAAAAAATAGAAAGAAAGAGGTTTTAACACAAAGTCTTATTGACATTGAAGATCTGGAACAATCATTAAGAATGGAGTCATTGGATTGAATATATTTACAGTACTGGATTGTCTTGATGTGAATAATGTATTTCTGGCTGGGGGGGTAGCACTGAAATATTTGATAGTCATCACCACTAGTGGGGTTTACCACATCCAGTTTTTTAGGGTGTTATTACCTTCGGGTAGTTTTTTTTGGGGGGGGGGGGAATAATTAATTTTTTAATATATACTTTCTTTTAAAAAATATTTAGGGGAGGGAGAGTGGTTTTTACTTACTAGAAGGGCAGTGATATTTTGTAGTAAGTGATTATAGTTTATAGGCATGTCTAATTTGAAATTTTCAACTTTTAATGTTCAGGGGTTAAATAATCCGATTAAGCGAAAGCAAGTTTTGGCTTATGTCAAGAAAATGAAAATTGATATTGCCTTTTTACAAGAAACTCATTTGACTGAAAAAGAACATTTGATTCTAAGGCAAGAGGTGTAGCAATTTTAATTCATAAGAATCTGTCTTTTGAGTTGCAAAGTATGGAAGGGAATGCTGGAAGGGTTTTAAAGGTGAATTGTAAAATTTTTACTGAATCTTGGACTTTGCTTAATGTTTATGCACCTAATGTGGACAATGAGTGTTTTATTTCAGATACTTTTTTGTTATTAAATCAAACTAATGAAAATATTTTAGTTGGGGGAGATTTTAATTGTGTCTTGGATCCTCTGTTGGATAGATCCCCAAAAAGTATAAAGAAATCAAAGATAGCAATATAAATTGGGGCCTTGGTGAAAGATTTAAATTTGGTGGATATTTGGAGAAGGGTTAATCCTACAGAGAAGGATTTTTCTTTTTACTCATTTCGACATGATTCATTTTCTAGAATAGATTTTTTTTTTAGTATCGGCACATTTACAAGGAAGGGTATTGCAGGCAGAATATAAAAGCAGGGTTATATCAGATCATTCTTTATTATTTTTTTCTTATGTAAGTTTAGAAATGGTACGTTAATCTTATAGATGGAGATTTAACACAATGTTGTTGAAAAAACCAGAGTTCGATATCTTTGTTAAAGAACAGATTACTTTTTTTGTCTGAAAATGCTAATTCAGTAAAGAGTCATTTTGTGTTATGGGATGCGTTAAAAGCTTATTTAAGAGGACAGATTATTAGCTATACCACTAAAGTTAAGAAGCAGTATATGGCTGAAAGTTTAAAATTAGAAAAGCAAATTGATGAATTGGAGAAGGAATTTCAGAAGGAAGTGACAGAAGATAAAAAAAAGTGGCTTTGACTAAATTGAAATTGCATTATAATACGTTGCAGACTTATCAATTTGAATGTTTAATTAATCAATCTAAGCAGCATTATTATGAGTTGGGTGAGAGGACACTTAAGGTACTTGCATGGCAGTTAAAGAAGGAACAGGTTTCACAGATTATTAATTCTGTAAAAAAGAATTTAACAGTTACCTATAAACCTCAAGAAATTAATGACCAGTTTTATTCATTTTATTAAAAATTATATACTTCTGAGGGGAAACAGGATAGTGATTTCATTGATTAATGTTATCAGCATTTGAAGAAGAGGATGTTATGGATCTGGAAGCTCCATTTACAGAATTAGAGATTAAGGCAACTATGTTGGAAATGCCCAATAGGAAGTCACCAGTTGATGATGGTGGAATTTTATAAAACTTTTTATCAAGATTTATCTTCGGTGTTTGGGGAGGTATTACAACAAGTGACTGAACAGCATGAGTTACCAGAATCTTGTTCTAGTGCTTTAATTACTGCAATCCCAAAAAAAGATAGAGATCCACTGAAAGTGTCTTCGTATGACCTATTTCTTTATTGAATGTTGATTATAAAATTATAGCAAAAATGTTAGCAAATCGACTTGCTAAGTATTTACCTAAATTGATACATGTTGATCAAAAGCGAAATCTTGTATTAAAAATAGAAATGCTTCAGATAATATTCTTCGATTGATCAGTTTGGTCAATGTATATCAACAGCAGCCCAACCATTACGCTTGACATGGAAAAAGCCTTTGATAGGGTCGAATGGGATTTTTTATTTAAAGTATTGGAGAAGTTTAAACTTGGCCCTTTTTTATTGGTTGGGCTAAAGCTTTATATACAAACCCGACTGCTATGATGGTGACAAATGGTCAAGTTTCATCATCGTTTAAATTGACGCATTCAATTTGACAAGGTTGACCATTGTCACCAGCTCTGTTTGCATTGGCTATTGAACTATTAACAATCAATAAGGCAGAATGAACAGATAAGAGGGATAAGAGTTATGGATGAAGAGTATAAGATTAATTTATTTGCAGATGATGTTTTGATATATTTAACAAACTCAGAACAATTTTGCCACATTTGTGGGAATGTTTATTACAATGTGGAACATTATCTGGATATAAAGTTAACTGGGACAAGAGTGAAATTTTGCCAATCGGAGAAGAGTATAAAAATATTATGAAACTGAAATGGTTAATGTGCCTATACTAAAACATTTAACAAAGTTATGGATGAGGAAAAATAGAATGATAGGTTCTAAGGGTAAATTACTGACTTTAACACCGTTATATAATAACCAACTTATTCCTTTTTCAATGTAATGATCAATGCTTATTACATTAGAAATATAAAGGTATAAAAAACTTGGGGGATTGTTTTAAAGAAGATCAATTTTTATCTTTTAATCAAATGATGGAAGATTTTGGTATTATTGAGAATTCTTTATTTGTTTACTATCAACTTCGATCTCTAGTAAAACAAATATTTGGTAGAAACATGATTTTACCTGATTTGACTAAATTTGAATCTTTTCTTGTGATTGCACCAAAGAAGGGATACATTTCATTGATGTACCAAATATTACAGGGAAGTATGGAAAAAAAAGGAATGGAATAGATCTAAGATTAAATGGGAAAAGGATATTAACTTTACTTTTTCCAAGGATGACTGGTTAGATATCTGTCATGATTGTGTTACTAGATTGATAAATGTTCATTATGCAATGGTTAATTACAATTTTTTACATCAGTTGTATTTAACACCTGAAAAGTTTTTAAAACATTGTTTTAGTGAATCAGATTCTTGTTTTAGATGTGGTAATTCGGTTGGAACTTTTTTTCATGCTATTTGGGTATGTGTACTTGGAAAGCAATTCAATTGTTTTTGGAACATTTGTATAAGATTAAAATATTTTTAGATCCAACAATATTTTTGTTGGGTAAGTTGAAGCCTTTGAAAGATTTGGGATTAGATAAATTTCAGATTGCTTTTGTATATTTAGCTTTATCTGTAGCAAAAAAAATGAATAGCAAGTACATGGAAAAATGCTAATATGATTCATATTAATAGATGGCATAATGAGATGAAAACTTGTTTGGTAATGGAAAAAATTATGTATGTTTTACATGATAATTATTCTTTTTTCTTAATAAGTGGTCTTTATATTTAGAATATTTACATTTAGATTTACCTTGATTAGATTTTAGTAAATATATTTCAGTTTTCTTTTCTCTTTCTTTGGCTCTCCTAAAGAGAGCTGGCTGAGAGGGTGGAGGGGGTTTCTTTTTGTTTTTTCCTCTTTTTATATATAAATAATTTTTTAAATCATTTATAATATGTATTTTTCTTATTGTATGTAATAACTTTGTTGAATGAATAAATAAAGTTATTTTAAAAACTGAAATGGTCTGATAAAATTAAATATTTAGGAATAATTATAAATACTGAGTATCAATCTTTATACAAGCTAAATTATGTTCCATTAATAAAAAAGATTAAAGCAGATTTAATTAAGTGGAAAGATCTTCTGTTAACTTTAATTGGTCGAGTTAACAGTGTTAAGATCAATATTTTTCCTTGTATTCAATATTTATTTCAATCAATAGCAAAGAGTTTATTTTAGGATTTAAATAAAGTTATGAGAGAATTTTTATGGAAAGGTAAACTACCATGGGTAGCATTATATAAACTTACTTGGAAGTATGCTTTAGGTGGGCTTCAATTACCTCATTTTCAAAATTATTATGAAGCAGCCCAGTTGAAATTTATTAGTAGACTGATGGATTTGGACCAGCCCTCAAGTTGGGCTAAAGTTGAGATGGCTTGTATTTCTGAAGTATTTCGATGGAATTTAAATTTGTTGAGGGAATTTAATATGCCAATATTAAAACATCTATTAAAACTATGGATTAAAAAACAGATTTTAGGATCAAAAGGTAAATTGTCAATTTTAACTCCATTATATAATAATCAGCTTGTTTCTTTTTCAATGTTTAATAGTCATTTAAAGAGTTAGGATTCTAAGGGTATAAAAACATTACAGAATTGTTTTGTAGAAGGACAGTTTCTTTCTTTTAATCAATTGAAAGAGCGTTTTGATATGCTGAAAATTCTTTATTTGTTTATTATCAACTTCGAGCTTTGGTGAAAAATATGTATGATAGAGAGATGATTTTACCTGTATTGATGGAATTCGAGTCTTTGATTTCTTCTATACCAAAAAGGGGTTATATTTCTGTTATGTATCAAGCATTACAAGACAACATAGATAAGCTGGAATGGGAGAAGTCTAAGCTTAAATGGGAAAATGATTTAGCTTTTGTTTTTCCTGAAGACTACTGGGCAGATACATGTTATAATAGTGTTACTAAATTGACGAATGTGCGGTATGGAATGGTTAATTATAATTTTCTACATCAGTTGTATTGAACCCCAGAGAAATTGAACAAATATGGTTTTAGTAATTTGGATTCTTGTTTTAGATGTGGTGTATGTACTGGAACTTTTTTACATGCTGTTTGGTCTTGTGTACATGTACAACCATTCTGGGATGAAATTAAGTTAATTTTGGAAAAATTATATAATTTTAAGTTACCATTAGATCCATCTATTTTTAATGGGTTATTCTTTCTTTGGCTTGGCTTCGCGGACGAAGATTTATGGAGGGGGTAAAAAGTCCACGTCAGCTGCAGGCTCGTTTGTGGCTGACCAGTCCGATGCGGGACAGGCAGACACGATTGCAGCGGTTGCAAGGGAAAAATGGTTGGTTGGGGTTGGGTGTTGGGTTTTTCCTCCTTTGCCTTTTGTCAGTGAGGTGGGCTCTGCGGTCTTCTTCAAAGGAGGCTGCTGCCCGCCAAACTGTGAGGCGCCAAGATGCACGGTTTGAGGCGTTATCAGCCCACTGGCGGTGGTCAATGTGGCAGGCACCAAGAGATTTCTTTAGGCAGTCCTTGTACCTTTTCTTTGGTGCACCTCTGTCACGGTGGCCAGTGGAGAGCTCGCCATATAATACGATCTTGGGAAGGCGATGGTCCTCCATTCTGGAGACGTGACCCATCCAGCGCAGCTGGATCTTCAGCAGCGTGGACTCGATGCTGTCGACCTCTGCCATCTCGAGTACCTCGACGTTAGGGGTGTGAGCACTCCAATGGATGTTGAGGATGGAGCGGAGACAACGCTGGTGGAAGCGTTCTAGGAGCCGTAGGTGGTGCCGGTAGAGGACCCATGATTCGGAGCCGAACAGGAGTGTGGGTATGACAACGGCTCTGTATACGCTTATCTTTGTGAGGTTTTTCAGTTGGTTGTTTTTCCAGACTCTTTTGTGTAGTCTTCCAAAGGCGCTATTTGCCTTGGCGAGTCTGTTGTCTATCTCATTGTCGATCCTTGCATCTGATGAAATGGTGCAGCCGAGATAGGTAAACTGGTTGACCGTTTTGAGTTTTGTGTGCCCGATGGAGATGTGGGGGGGCTGGTAGTCATGGTGGGGAGCTGGCTGATGGAGGACCTCAGTTTTCTTCAGGCTGACTTCCAGGCCAAACATTTTGGCAGTTTCCGCAAAGCAGGACGTCAAGCGCTGAAGAGCTGGCTCTGAATGGGCAACTAAAGCGGCATCATCTGCAAAGAGTAGTTCACGGACAAGTTTCTCTTGTGTCTTGGTGTGAGCTTGCAGGCGCCTCAGATTGAAGAGACTGCCATCCGTGCGGTACCGGATGTAAACAGCGTCTTCATTGTTGGGGTCTTTCATGGCTTGGTTCAGCATCATGCTGAAGAAGATTGAAAAGAGGGTTGGTGCGAGAACACAGCCTTGCTTCACGCCATTGTTAATGGAGAAGGGTTCAGAGAGCTCATTGCTGTATCTGACCCGACCTTGTTGGTTTTCGTGCAGTTGGATAATCATGTTGAGGAACTTTGGGGGACATCCGATGCGCTCTAGTATTTGCCAAAGCCCTTTCCTGCTCACGGTGTCGAAGGCTTTGGTGAGGTCAACAAAGGTGATGTAGAGTCCTTTGTTTTGTTCTCTACACTTTTCTTGGAGCTGTCTGAGGGCAAAGACCATGTCAGTGGTTCCTCTGTTAGCGTTATATGATTCCTTTAAAGGGATTAGGGTTGGATAAATTTCAAATTGTATTTATATATTTAGCATTGTCTGTAGCTCGAAAATGTGTAGCAAGTACGTGGAAAGATAATATAGTGATTAATATAATGCGATGGCATAATGAATTGAAAGCTTATATTGTTATGGAAAAAATTACATATAATCTGCATGACAATTATTCTTTTTTTGTTAATAAGTGGTTATATTTGGAATATATGCATTTAGATATATTTTGATTTATTATATACTTTTAGTTTCTGTTTATATATTTTTTAGCTCTCCTTAAGAGAACTGGCTGATGGGGTGGGAGGGGGATGGGGATTTGATTTTTTTTTGTTTTTTTTCTTTCTTTTTGCTTTTTTTATTTTATTTTTTTTAAAGATATATATTCATATAAAATTCTCTTTATGGAATCTATTCTGTATTGCTATTAATGATTCTTCAAATAAATAAAGTTTAATTAAAAAAATTCCTTACAAACTGCATGGGATTCAAACCCCTCTCTTGGTCGCTAGCACTGTAACAGCGTTGCGCTAACTGCTACGCTAACTGTGCTGCCCCAGTGGTGGAGTAGATTCAATGGGCTGAATGGCCCACTTCTGCTCCTATATTTTATGGTCTTATGGTAAATTTGGGCTCTCAAGTAACCATTTCCAATTGTTCTCTCTGCTGCATGTCCAGGCATTGCTTCAATCAACTCAATTGCTGCCCATTCACTGACCAGAGCAGTTCAAACCTTCAGCAGGCAAGGCAGTAATGTTGAAAGCACTTCCTCCTGTGCATCCGTTGATATTGACCACCCACCTTTCAAGGTAGAACCCTGCACTGGGACGATTGCAGCAATGGAAGTACAGGAATTCCAAGTCAAATTTTCCCCGACAGATGTTGGTGAATTTGAGGCATCACTCATCTGCAGGTACAAATTGACTGTCTGTTTGTCGAAGGGCTGATCTATGCTTACATGTGGCCTTACGCAGTGTGCTTTAGGACAAGAGGATGAGGAATATGGGAAGGTTTAGTGAATGGGCAGAGATCTGGCAGAGTGTAGGTGGGAAAATGTGAAATTGTCCAGTTAACAGGACAACATTTAAAACAAATTCTTCTCTAAATGGGGAGGTTTGCAGAACTCTGAGATTCAGAGCGATGTGAGTGTCCAAATCCATGATTCTCCAAGCTCTAGTGTGCAGGTGCTGCAGGTAATTAGGAAAGAGGACAATTCATTAAGAGGGGAATTGAAGTCAAGATCAGGGTTATGTTTCAGTAGTGTAGAGGTGAGGGAAGGCATTAAAAGAGAACTTAGAAAAGCGTGCAATAAGGGAACAGCTGTCATCATGGGAGACTTTAATTTGCATATAGATTGGACTAGTCAAATTGGTAAAAATACAGAGGAGGAGGAATTCCTTGAATGTTTACGGGACGGTTATCTAGACCAATATGTCGAGGAACCAACTCGGGAGCAGGCCATTTTAGATTGGGTATTATGCAATGATAAGGGGCTAATCAGCAATCTTGTTGTGCGAGGCCCTTTGGGTAGGAGCGATCACAATATGATCGAATTCTCACTCGACATGGAGAGTGATGAAATTAAAACCAAGACTAAGGTCCTGAATTTAAATAAAGGGAATTATGATGGTATGAGATTGATTGGGTGGTGTTTATGGGGGAGTTGACTGTGGATAGACAATGGAAAGCATTCACAGATCTAATGGAGAAATTGCAAAAATTGTTTATACCGGTTTGGCATAAAAATAAACCAAAAAAGGTGACTCAACCGTGGATAACAAGGGACATTAGAGACATCATTGGGTCCAAAGAGAGAGCATATCAATTGGCCAAAAAAAGTACCGCAACCGAAGACTGGGAGCAGTTCAAGATGCAGCAAAGGAGGACAAAGGGATTAATCAAGAGAGCAAAAATAAATTACGAAAGTAAGCTTGCGGCAAATATAAAAACCGACTGCAAAAGCTTTTATAAATATGTCAAGAGGAAAAGATTGGTGAAATCCAGAGTAGGTCCTTTGCAGTCGGAATCAGGGGAATATATAATGGGGAATAAGGAAATGGCAGACCAATTAAATTCTTACTTTAGTTCTGTTTTTACAAGAGAGGATACAAATAACCTCCCAAGGATGTTGGGAAACATAGAGACTAATGCAAGGGAGGAACTGAAAGAAATCAGTATCTCTAAGGACATGGTCTTGGGGAGATTGAAGGCAGATAAATCCCAAGCGCCTGATAATCTACATCCTAGGGTACTCAAGGAAGTGGCCATTCAGATAGCAGATGCTTTAAGAATTATTTTCCAGACTCGATAGACTCAGGATCAGTACCCATGGATTGGAGGGTAGCTAATGTTATCCCACTATTTAAAAAGGGGGGTAGAGAAAAAGCGGGGAATTATCGGCCGGTGAGCCTTACATCAGTAGTGGGCAAAATGATGGAATCCATTATTAAGGATGTAATAGCGGAGCATATGACTAGCAGAGAAGGGATCGGACGGAGTCAACATGGATTTACAAAAGGTAAATCGTGCTTGACAAATCTATTGGAATTCTTTGAGATGTTGACAGGTAAAATAGATGGGGGAGAGCCAGTGGATGTGGTGTACCTGGACTTCCAAATGGCCTCGATAAGGTCCCGCATAAACGACTGGCTTCCAAAATCAAGGCTCATGGGATTGGGGGCAAAATATTGATGTGAATTGAGAACTGGCTGGCAGGTAGAAGACAGAGAGTTGGGATAAATGGCTCATTTTCTGAGTGGCAGGCGGTGACCAGTGGAGTACCACAGGGATCTGTACTGGGACCCCAGCTGTTCACAATTTACATTAATGATCTGGATGAGGGGATTGGATGTAATATCTCCAAATTTGCAGATGACACTAAGCTAGGAGGGGTTGTGTGCACGGAAGAGGGGGTCAGAAAGCTCCAGTGTGATTTGGATAAATTGAGGGACTGGGCAGATACATGGCAAATGCACTACAATGTGGATAAATGTGAGGTTATCCACTTTGGTAATACAAACTGGAGGGCAGATTACTATTTGAATGGCAATAGATTAAGGGATGGGGAAGTGCAGAGAGACCTAGGGGTACTTGTATATCAGTCTCTGAAGGTGAGCATGCAGGTACAGCAGGCAGTTAAAAAGGCAAATGGTATGTTGGCCTTCATATCAAGAGTATAGGAACAAGGATACCTTACTGCAGCTGTCCAGGGCCTTGGTGAGACCACACCTGGAGTATTGTGTGCAGTTTTGGTCACCTTATCTAAGGAAGGATGTTCTTGCAATGGAGGGAGTGCAGAGGCGATTCACCAGGCTAATACCTGGAATGGCAGGAATGACTTATGAGGAAAAATTGCGCAAATTGGGATTGTACTCCCTGGAGTTTAGAAGATTGAGAGGGGATCTCATAGAGACATATAAAATTCTGGCAGGACTGGACAGAGTGGATGCAGATGGGATGTTTCCAATGATGGGAAAATCCAGAACCCGGGGCCATGGTTTGAGGATAATAGGCAAACCATTTAGGACCGAGATGAGGAGGAATTTCTTTACCCAGAGGGTGGTGAATCTGTGGAATTCATTGCTACAGAGGGCAGTAGAGGCAGGTTCATTAAATATATTTAAGAGGGAATTAGATATATTTCTTCAGTATAAGGATATTAAACGTTACGGAGAGGAGGCGGGGACGGGTTACTGAACTTTAAGATCAGCCATGATCTCGTTGAATGGCGGAGCAGGCTCGAATGGTCGAATTACCTACTCCTGCTCCTGTCTTCTATGTTTCTATGTTTCAGTTATATAGGGCACAGGAGAGACCACATTGAATGGTGAAGCAGATACAGGCCCTTGGCTAACTCATCCATACTAACTCAGGCCAATCTGCACTAATCCCACTCAGCCAGTGGTCCTCTACACCTTTTGAACCCAAGTACCTGTCTCGATATCTTGATGTATTTTAAATGCATTTGAGCTTATGAATCAGAATCACATGAATCCTGCTTCTAACCAATGACATGTGTTCAGCACACCCTTTGGGACAGGAGGAAGTCATTCAGATATTCAGTATGATCATGGCCAATCTGCTATTATATCGTTAGAATTCTTCAGTTGGCTGCTGGACTTAAGCTATTATGGGAACGACAGAATTGCAGATCTCCACTCCCCTTTCTGAAAGGACACCGACAAAGCTAATGGCTCAGCTCGAAGTTCAGACCAAGGGTCCCTGATTTGGAACCTTAACCCTGCTTCTCTTACTGTGGGTGCTGCCTGACTGGCTGAGCATGTCCAGTGCTCTCTCTCGATCCCCAATTTACTTAAATAGTGCAGCCATCCTCACTGGGGAGGGTTGTGATGTACACTACTACTTGAGACACAAATAATCCCCACCACCCAGGCCATGGCCTCTTCACTCTTCTACCATTGGGGAATAAGTACAGGGTCCTGAAGATGAGCACTCAGTGGCACAAGGACAGCTTCTTCCCCACTGCCACCAGATTCCTGAATTAAAGACACTGCCTTTTCATTTTGATTGATTGTGGTCAGGTGGTTTAGATGACTGTTTGCCCTGTGACGCTGCTGCAAAACAACACATTTTGTGATTTGTTCATGACAATAAATTCTGATTCTGATTCAGAAATGCCTGCCATCCTGTCATTTCTGAGATATTGGATTGGCATAGTGAGGGAACCTTAATGAGGCAGTTTCCCTGGCTGAAGTTGGCATGAGAAGGTTCTATCAGAGCATTGTGAATGTGAAGTGGAATAAGTCTCTGAGTCATTGGCTGGAATCAGAATGAGAGCCAGTTAACACCCTCCTGACTGATTCTGCCATGATGGGAGTTCCCAGAGAGGAGCAGGAAGTTGGATCATCAGCCCCACCTCCCCGCCACTTGGAGGGAACCGATGTGTCATCGCACTCCAGTTCTACAACTAGAGCATGTCCAACAAGGTCTAACCAAGGTGACAGGAGGTCCATTGTGAGTGCTCAGGCTTTCACTGAGGGTCTAATGAAGGTGAAACACATTCATATTGATATTGACAGTCCTTCAAAATGAAACAACACTCTAGCTGTGAATCTAATGGGGTCATTTGCTGCATCCAGTGCTCCTGATTTGGTCTTCTCTACATCGGGGAGACTGGATGCAGAATGTGAGATTGTTTTGAACACCTTCACTGCGTCAACAGCAAGGACCTCTCAGTGGCCAACCATTTTAATTGCACAACTTATTCCCACACTGGCATGTCTGTCCATGGCTACCCTCAAATTGGAGAAACAATACCGTATGTTCCAACCTGGCAATCTCCAACCAGACATCAAAATCGGCCTCCAATTTCCTTTAATCCCATCCCCCGTCTCTCTATTTCCCATTCATCTTTCACCTTTCTTCCAAATCCCCACCTCCTTTTCTTCCTTCTGTTGAAAGAGATACCCTCTCCCATCATTTCACAATTTCTTTCTCGTTCCCTCCCACCTGTATCCATCTGTTATCGCTTACCTATTAGCTCTTCCCTCTTTACCTCTTCCCTTCCCTCCTCTCCTCCTTACTTCACCATTTTACTCAGGTGTCTGCCTGCGTTTTTTTCTTATACTCTACTTCCCATTGATTCTGTGTGATCTGCTGAGTTTCTCTAGCACAATTGTGTATTGCATTTCACTCCTGTTGATATTGTGATCTCTTCTGCAAGGACACTTGTCTCATCAGGATAGTGGTTACAGAGACAAAGAGTTTGACAGCCCGGAAACAGGCCTCTCGGTCCAACTTGTCCACACCGACCAAGCTAGCTCTAGTTGCATATCCCTCTAGACCTTTCCTACCATGTGCCCTTCCAACAGGCTTTTTCAAATTTTCCAAATTTCTCCCCTCTTTTTACCACTTCCTCTTGCTCCGTATGCCCACCACGCTCTGTATGAAAATGTCACCCCTCAGGATCCCTTTAAATCTTTCCACTCTCACCTTAACTCTATCCTGGGGAAAAAGACATATCTATGACCCTGTTACAAGATCAAACCAGCAACCACAAAGAAGGCATATCACACAGATGAACAATTACTTTATTAACAAAAAGTCACCTTCAAACTTTAATTCAACCCCCTCCCCCTTTTATAACAATGCCCACTGGTTATTATGCAAATTTCTATAACAGTGTAAAACTAATAAATTCCCCAGCCTAAATATAACATATGTAATTAAAGTCTAAGTCATATTTCCTACCAGCCCACAGAAAAACTTAGACACAAAACACACAAGACTCACAAAATTTTGATCTCAACTGAAGCAAAGATCATAAACAAAATTCAGTTTGTTTGGTAAACTGAAGCCAAAAGATCTTTGAGAGAGAGAGAGAGAGAGAGAGAGAGAGAGAGAGAGAGAGAGAGAGAGAGAGAGAGAGAGAGCACAAAATTCGAAGTTGTCTTGTGTTGCTGCAGAGAGAGGAACCACTGGCTTCGACCAGATCCGTCTGGCTGCCCTCGGAATGTTCATCCCTCTTAAAATGCCCAATATTCTAAACTGTCCTCCAGACCATGACTCTGTGCTCTGGGCCTTCTTCCACTCCACAGCACCCCCAGTGGTGGTTTATCATCCAAGTCCAGAAATTTTTAGATAATGTTCTGCACATGCTCAGTCCGTCTCCTACTCTCTCAGCAGTCCACCTTTACCTTGGCAAACTGTCACTTTTTAACATAAAACCACACCACACATAGGCCAATACACAACACAGAACTCTGTGACAGTCCCTTATGAATCTTCCCTGGTTCTAAAGTAATCCTTCTAATAATCTTAAAAAATTTACAGAACTACAAAAACTTTAGAATCTCATCCTACCTTTTACAGAGGGACTTCCTAAGCTGTTGGGCTAAAAAGTTAATGTGAGGTCATACAGTTAAGAGAAAAAAGCAGATTATTATTTAAATGGTGAAAGATTGCAGCCTGCTGTTGTGCAGAGGAACTTGGGAGTGCTTGTGCATGAATCACTAAGGGTTGGTTTGCAGGTGCAGAATGTGATTGCTTCCTTGATGAGGACAAGTTGTACAGAGAGTCCTCATGTTGATCAACTTTCTCCTGTCTGGATGAGAGGTTCTGGCACTGATGGGCACCTACCTTTTTGGTTCAGGTGCAGTGAACGTGGTGGGAGAAAGAACCCATCTCTGCTACTTTCACTCCCTAAGGTTAACTCTCATTGGCACTACACTTTATGTTAGTCCTAGTGTTCCTTGAGGGAAGGCTCAGGCCCGAAATGTTGGCAGTATATCTATCACTCCTATAGATGCTGAAAAGATCGGCTGAATTCCTCCATCATTTTGATGTTTTTACAACAATCACAGCACATGCAGACTTCAGAATCTGAATCAGATTCAGAATTGTTTTGTCATGAACAAGACATGAAATTCGGTGTTTTGTGGCAGCATCACAGTGCAAACATTTATATAACCATCTTACAACAGTTACTTTCGTGTTTCACCAAGAGTAATAGAGCACAGAAACAGGCCCTTCAGCCCAAGTTGTCTCCCTGAGCTTGTCTCATTTTCTTGCACTTGACCTATCTAAATGTGTACTTTGACAGAGTTAAGTTTTTTTTGGTTTTATTCAGCATGGCTTAGAAATTATCATTAAAAGTACAAAATTGTTGGAGGAACTAAGCAGGTTTGAAGGAGTAACATCAGTAACATTTTGGGCCTGAGCCCTTCTTCGAGGTCTGACCAAAGTGCAAACACCTAAATAAAAGCTTGGGAAGAAAGAGCAGGGGGAGGAGCACAGGTGATCAATTAATTTCTGTACAGCAGAACCTCAGCCCATTTTACTCCATCATCTGCAGGTCGCAGTAAGATTAATTATGTTAGGGAAGCTTCCATTTCTCATGATGCTACTTCATCTCATTGGAGCCACTGGACAGTGTGCTCTGAATAAATGGGTTGGGAGATCTCATTCCTCCCCATTATCAGGATTGTAAGTTTCCCCTTGGCACATTTCTGAATAATTAATTTCAGTCATGGAGTTTAAATTATGATAATTATTACTCATGATAAAATTTATTAGAACTCAACCTGAACTGTCATAATTAATTCTTTGGAAGTTTGATAAGCTGCAGTTTATTTATAGAAACATCTTGCTGATGCTCATTTAATGTGTTTTAAATCCGTCGTGTGGTTAAGATTCTTCTGAACTCCTGCAGTGAGAAGCTGTAAAAGTAAATGGAATCTGTAATGAAGTTCACAGTACTGTCTCGAGCAATGACTGCCTGCTGTCATTAGTTAGAGTAATTGCATTCAGTGAAACATACATCGCCCACTCTGTCTGCTCCTTCCCTACCTTTTTATTTCAACTTAGTTTTCTGTCTGAGAGTAAAAATTCCACATCACTCAGAAGCCCACAGGGAATCCTAGAATCCTGGCTTGGTAGTCTTTGGCTGGAAGCAGAGAGTCAAACACAGGGATAATACTCTGATTGGCTGCCAGTTGCTTACGGTGTTCCTCAGGGGCCGGTGTTAGGGCCACTTCTTTTTATGTTGTATTTTAATGATTTGGATTATGGAATGAATAGCTTTGTGGCCATGTTTGTGGATGATATGTTTGTGGTTGTGTAGAGGAAATGGAGGCTACAGGAGGACTTGAACAGATGAGGAGAATGGGCAGAGAAGTTGCAAATGAAATATAATGTCAGTAAGTGCACAGTCATGCATTTTGGTAGAAAAAAATAAATGAGCAGACTATTTTTTAAATGGGGAGAAAATTGAAATACCAGATGTAAAAGGAACAGAGTCCTCGTGCTGGATCACCTGAAGGTAAACCTGCATGTTGAGACGATGATGAAGAAGGCAAATTCAGTGCTGGCATTCATTTTGAGATGAATAGAATATAAGAGCAGGGATGTGTTGTTGAGGCTCTTTAAGGCCCTGGTGAGACCTCACGTGGAGTATTGTCAGCAGTTTTGGGCTCCTCAGTTAAGAAAGGATGCGCTGATGTTGGAGAGGGTTCAAAGGAGGTTTGCTGGAATGATCCTGGGAATAAAAGGGTTATGCTACAAGGGAGGTTGGGGGGGCGGTTTCACAAGAGTGAGTACAACTCTTGGCCTGCACTCACTGGAATTTAGGAAAATGAAGGGGATCTCAATGAAACATTTTGTATGTTGAAAGACGTGGACACTACTTTGTAGAAAGGATGTTTCCCATGGTTGATTGGAGAGTCTAGGACAAGAGGGCACCTCGGGATTAAAGGGTATCTGCTTAGAAAAGACATGCAGAGGAATTTCTTCAGCTGGAGTGTGATAAATCTGTGGAATTTGTTGCCACAGGGCAGTTGGGGGTCCTGTATTCAGATAGAAGAATCCTAGCAAAGAAAATGAGGCAACTTGCCTGCATTTAAGACCCAAAAATCATTTCTTGGTGAGAGATGTGATGTTAAGGATTTATAAGGCACTGCTGAGACCTCACAAAGGATTGTGAGCAGTTTTGGGCTCCTCATTTGAGAAAGGATGTGCTGATATCGGCCCTTGGCCTGTCCTCGTTGAAATTTAGGAGAATGAGGGGATATCTCATTGAAACATATTGAATGTTTAAAGGCATGGACAGAGTAGATGTGGAAAGGTTGTTTCTGTTGGTGGGAGAGTCTAGGACAAAAGAGCACAACTTCAGGATTGAAGGACATCTGCTTCGAATTTGGATGTGGAGAAATATCTTTTGCAAGAGGGAGGCAAATCTGTGGAATCACAAGCAGTTGTGATTGGTGTATTTAGGGCAGAGATTGACAGGTTTTTGATTAGCCAGGTTATAGTTATGGGGAGAAGGCAGGGCAGTAGACCTGAGTGGGAAAATGGATCAACTCATGATTAATAGGTGAGGTAGACTCGATGGGCTGAACATACTATTTCTAGTCCTATGACTTATGACCTTATGCACACATGTAAATGAGTTGGCACACACGCACATGTACACATTTAGGCGCTGTTCCCAGAAAGCTGTGAAAGCTATGGACTCATTCTGAACTTGTCAGTTGCTATTGACAGTCGTTCCACCGGCCAGGGGAGAAGTGAAGGGGATTGATGGTGTATGTGGCATTCTCTGCTCATTCTGAAACCATCAATTACTATTGATTGTCCTTCCTTTGGCCGACCAAAGTGAAAGGTATTGATGGTGTTTGTGGCATTCTCCACTCCTTGTATTTCCACAGGATCCTAAATTTAAAGGCAGGCTTGCAAGATCAAAACATAGCAGTCCAAGGTCGCAGCCTCCTGCCGTACTGCCACTTTGAGCTGGAAGACTCCAATTATATCAGCAGCCACAGGCGCAACCGTGAATTAAGTGGCCCCTGGGGAACCCACCCAGGGGTAACTCTGGACCCCAACACACGTGTCATCGAGTTTCAAGCTGTGGGATTGAACACGGTCAATACGAGGTATGTCCAAATGACATCAAACGGCCATTCTGTGAAGGGCCATATGCCAGTTCTATCAGGGTCCTGAACTCTCTTCCCCATGCAGCCTTCTCTGACCTGCAAAATTGCATGCTGTGGCCAACATGTGACTAGTATGGTCTGGGATTCTTAGGATTCATCACCTCCCTACTCATCTGATGAAGGAGCCATCTCCTGACTTACTTTTTAAACATAATGACCTGTCCAACTACCTTCAAAAATAAGAAACAGCAGCAGGAGTCAGGCATCCAACACATTGGGTTCAGTGAGATCCTTTTACCTTTTCCTTCCCACCATCCCAGGACCTACATATTCTTGATTGTCAACAGCTCCAGTTCTAATGAAGGCTCCTTGACCCGCTTCTCTCTCATTTGCTGCTGCCCACTTCTAGCAGTCTCTATTTCTGTTTTATGTCAAAGTTCCAACATCTGTCATTTCTTTAGTCCAACCCTAGTTGGATTTGATCTGGTATAACTTGCTGCTACTGTGTAAGACCTTAGTTACACCCCACATGGAATATTGTGTTCAGTTCTGGTTACCTCACTACAGGAAGGATGTGGATGCGATAGAGAGGGTGCAGCTAAGATTTACAAGGATGCTGCCTGGATTAGAGAACATGTTTTATGTGGATAAGTTGTGTGAACTTGGTCTCTTCTCCTTGGATAGAGGGGTATAATGTCATGAGACGCATTGATTGGGTAGATGGCAAGAGGGGGGCTAAAATGGCTAACATGAGGGGGCTTAGTTTTCAGATGCTTGGGAGCAAGTACAGGGTACATTTTTCGCACAGAGAGTGGTGGGTACATGGAAAGTGCTGCTGAGCAACGATGGTGGAGGCAGGTATAGTAAGCTCTTTTAAGAGACTGTTACGCAGCAGGGAAATTATAGGTAGTTAATAGAGGCGGTTATTAGACTGACAGAACACTGTAGGCTGAAGGGCCCGTACAGTGCTGTAGATGTCTGTTCTATGTTAACTTTAACTTCACAACTCCAAACTTCTGTGATGTTCAATTGACCCAGAAGTTACTGCTTTAACAAAAAAAAGAGTGCTTTAACTTTGTCACATCCACAAGAGAAGGTCAAGAGGGACCATGAATCAACTGGAGTTAAACAAGAACACCTTCAGATGTTGGGGTCTGGTGTAGTACTGAGATTATGGGGTGCGGTGCAGTGCACACATGCTAGGACCCAGCGCAGTACACAGATCCTGGCATTTAATGCAGTACACAGATGTTGGGGTCCAGTGCAGTGTGCAGATACTGGGGTTTATTGCAATACACGTTGCTGGAGTCTTGTTCAGTGTTTAGCTGCTGCGGTTTAGTTCAGTAAATAGATGCTGGGGTCTAGTCCAGTACAAAGCTTCAGGTGTGGTGCGGTGAACAGGTGTAGGGGTTTAATGAAGTACACATATGCTGGTGTCCAGTGCAATAGACTGATTCTGGGAACTATTGCAGTAAACAGATGCTATGGGTTTGGTGAATTACACAGATGCGGGGTTTAATCCATTACACAGCTGATGGGGTCCAGTTAAGTACACAGATGCAGGGATTTGGTGGAGTACACAGATGCTGGGGTACACACCAGTTCAGATGCTGGGCTCTGATCAGTACCCAGATCTTGGGGTCTAGTTCAGTACACAGATGCTGGGGTCCACTGCAGTACCCTGCTTCTGGGATCTGGTGAGGTATACAGATGCTGGGATCTGGTGAGATATACAGATGCTGGGATCAGTGCTGTAGGCAGATGCTGGAGTCTGGTGCTGCTTGGATCCATTGCAGTACATAGATGCTAAGGACTAGTGCAGAACACAGATACTGGGGTCTGCTGCTCAAAACAGGTGCTGTGGTCAATTCACAATACAGATACTGGTCTGGCATTCAATGTCACGTATGTTCAAATTCTTGGGTCTGGTGCACTACACAGTTGCTGGAATTTAGTGCAGAACAAAGATGTTGGGGTCTGGTCCATAAAACAGATGAGGAGGTCCTGTTCAGCGCACAGATGATGAAGTCTGGTGCAGTGTGCAAATACTGGGATCTGTGCATTGCACAGATGCCAGTGTCCATTGCAGTACACAGATTGTGAGGTTCAGTGCAGTACACAGAAGCTGTGCTCTCGTTTAGAATACAGATCTAAATTTAAATTTAGACCTACAGAGTGGTAACCGGCCATTTAGGCCCACAAGTCCATGGTGCCCAATTTACACCCATTTAACCTGCACCCCCGGTACATTTTGAATGGTCAGAGGAAACTGGAGTCCCTGGAAAAACCCATGCAGACATGGGGAGAACATACAAATTCCTTACAGACAGCTTGGGATTCGAACCCCAGTCCTAATCACTGGTTCTGTAAAGGGATTGCGTTAACCACTTTGCCAAGTGTTTAGTGCAGTATACAGATGCTGGGGTCAAATGCAGTGGACAGATGCTAGGGTCTGGTGTGGTACACAGATATTGCAGTATGGTGCTGTTCATGTATGCTGGGATTAGGTGCAGTGCACAGATGCTGAGTTTTAGTGCCGTACACTAATGCTGGGGTCTGTGCATTAAACAGATGCTGGTGTCTGGTGTAGTATACAAATGCTGGGGTTCTGATGCCCTACACAGATGCTGATGTCAGGTGCAGTACTCGAAAGCTGGGGTTCAGTACAAAACACAGATGCAGAGGTCTCCTTCAGTACCAGATGCTGGATTGTGTTGCAGTTCACAAATGCTGGGGTCTTGGGCAGAATACACTTGTTGGGGTTCCATTCAGTACACAGATGCTAGGCTCTGGTGGAGTACCAGATACAGTCTTTTTGTGCAACACACAGTTTCTGGGCTCTAGCACAAAAGTTAGATGCTGGGGATCTGGTGCAGTACACAGATGCTGGCTTTCAGTTCTGTATACAGATGCTGGGGGTGTGGTGCACTAAACAGGTGTGAAGTCCTGTTCACTCCACACATGCTGGGGTCCAATGTCATGTATAAATTCTAAGGTCTAGTACAGTATGAAGATGCTGGGGTTTATTTGCTGTACATAGTTGATGGGGTCTGGTAAAGTACACAAATACTGGGGTTCAGTGCAGTACAAAGATGCTGGGAAATAGTGCAGATCATAGAAGCTACAGTGTAATACAGTTTACAGAAGCTGAGCTCCATTGCAGTGCACTGATGCTGTGGCCTGATGCAGTATGCAGACACTGTAATCTGGTGAAGTATACAGATGCTGTGGTCCAGTGCAGTATACAAACGCTAGGGTCAAGGGCAGTACACAGATGCAGGGATTTGGTGCAGTACACAGATGCTGGTGTACACACCAGTTCAGATGCTGGGCTCTGATCAGTACCCAGATCTTGGGCTCTAGTACAGTGTATAGATGCTGGCATCTAGTTCAGTACACAGATACTGGGGTCCACTGCAGTACCCTGCTTCTGGGATCTGGTGAGGTATACAGATGCTGGGATCCGATGAGATATACAGATGCTGGGATCAATGCTGTAGGCAGATGCTGGAGTCTGGTGCTGCTTGGATCCATTGCAGTACACAGATGCTAAGGTCTAGTGCAGAACACAGATGCTGGGGTCTGCTGCTCAAAACAGGTGCTGCGGTCAGTTCACAATACAGATACTGGTCTGGCATTCAATGTCACGTATGTTCAAATTCCTGGGTCTGGTGCACTACACAGTTGCTGGAATTTAGTGCAGAACAAAGATGTTGGGGTCTGGTCCATAAAACAGATGGGGAGGTCCTGTTCAGCGCACAGATGATGAAGTCTGGTGCAGTGTGCAAATACTGGGATCTGTGCATTGCACAGATGCCAGTGTCCATTGCAGTACACAGATTGTGAGGTCCAGTGCAGTACACAAATGCTGGGCTCCAGTGCGGTACACTGTTGCTGGTGTTCATTGTAGTACACAGATGCTGGGGTTCAGTGCAATACACTGATGATGGAGTTCAGTGCATAACCCAGATGCTGGGATTCAGTGCAGGACAATATTGCTGGGGTTCAGTGTAATTCACTGATGCTGGGGTTCAGTGCAGTAGACTGATACTGGGGTTCAGTGCAGTACACTGATGCTGCAGTTCAGTGCAATAGACTGATGCTGCAGTTCAGTGCAGTAGACTGATACTGGGGTTCAGTGCAGTACACAGACGCTGGGGTTCAGTGCAGTACACAGATGCTGGGGTTCAGTGTTATACACAGATGCTGGGGTTCAGTGTAGTACACTGATGGTGGAGTTCAGTGCAGTGCACAAATGCTAGAGTTCAGTGTAGTACACTGATGGTGGAGTTCAGTGCAATACACTGATGCTGGGGTCCAGTTTAGAACACTGATGCTGGGGTTCAGTGCAGTACACAGATGGTGGGTTTCAATGTTATAAATGGATGCTGTGGTTCAGTGTTGTACTCTGATGCTGGGGTTCAGTGTAATACACAGATGATGCTGTTCAGTGTATTACATTGATATTGCGGTTTAGTTCAGGACACTGATGCTGTGGTCTGGTGAATTATACATTTGTTGGGGTTTATTGCAGCACACATTTGCTGTGATCTGGTGAATCACACTCTTGCTGGGGTTTGGTGCAGTACACAGATGCTGGGTTCCAATGCAGTATAACAATGCTGGGCTCTGGTTCAGTAAACCAGAAGTGCTGGAGAAACCTACCTTATATTTGTTGAACCCCTTCAGTCTGTCTGCTGCAAGGATCTCCCAATAATTTTAAATCAGCATACCCTTTCCAGTCCAACCTTGTGTCTAATATGCCAGACTGAGGCCATCTGCAAATTGGAGGAACAACATCTTGTATTCCATCTGGACACTTTCCAACTTGACGTCTTTAACATCCACTTCTCCAATTTCTGTTATCTCCCTCCCCAGATGGTTTCTTTCCAAATCCCTCTTTCCCTTCCTCCAGCTCTCCACCCCTTCCCTTCCTTCACTTATCAGAGAACTACCCTCTCCTCCTCTCTCTTCTCAGCTTTTTTTCCTTCTACCGTTCAACATGTATCCACCTTTGACTTCTTACCTGTCAGGCTGTGCTCTTGCATCTTCCCCTTCTCCCCTCCCCTCCCCTCTTCTATTATCCCCTCGCTCCTTTCTATTCAGACATCTGTCTATTTTTCAACACATAGAACCATAGAACCTTACAGTACAGAAATAGGCCCTTTGGCCCTTCTGTTACTGAACTACTTTACCTCATCCCACATCCCACTGACCTGCAGCCTGCCCATAGCCCTTCCTACCCCTCCTATCCATGTCCCTGTCCAAATTTTTCTTAAATGTTCAAATTGAGCCATATTCACCTCTTTGGATGGCAGGTTGTTCCACACTCCCTCCACTCTCTATAAGAAGAGGTTCCCCCTAAACCCTTCCATTCTTTATCCAGTCCTCTGGTTTGTATCTCACCTACCCTCATAAATTTAAATACCTCTACCAAATGGACTCTATTTTAGTTCCCCACAGGAGGTTAGGAAAAAAGGTGGAGGCATTAGCTATAAATAAGGAGGTAGTGAAATGGATTCAGCAATGGTTGGATGGGAGGTGTCAGAGAGTAGTGGTAGAAAATTGTTTGTCCAATTGGAGGCTGGTGACTAGTGGAGTTCCTCAGGGATTGGTCCTGGGTCCACTGTTGTTTGTTATATATATTAACGATCTGGAAGTAGGGGTGGAGAATTGGATAAGCAAGTTTCCGGATGATACAAAGATTGGTGGTGTTGTGGACAGTGAGGAAGATTACTGTAGCTTAAAAGGTGATTTAGGAAGGCAGGCAAAATCTTCGCTAGGATGCTACTAAATAGAATAATACCTAGTGTCGCCGAGAATATTCTCCCAGAATCAAAGTGCGGCTTTCGCGCAAACAGAGGAACCACTGACATGGTCTTTGCCCTCAGACAGCTCCAAGAAAAGTGCAGAGAACAAAACAAAGGACTCTACATCACCTTTGTTGACCTCACCAAAGCCTTCGACACCGTGAGCAGGAAAGGGCTTTGGCAAATACTAGAGCGCATCGGATGTCCCCCAAAGTTCCTCAACATGATTATCCAACTGCACGAAAACCAACAAGGTCGGGTCAGATACAGCAATGAGCTCTCTGAACCCTTCTACATTAACAATGGCGTGAAGCAAGGCTGTGTTCTCGCACCAACCCTCTTTTCAATCTTCTTCAGCATGATGCTGAACCAAGCCATGAAAGACCCCAACAATGAAGACGCTGTTTACATCCGGTACCGCACGGATGGCAGTCTCTTCAATCTGAGGCGCCTGCAAGCTCACACCAAGACACAAGAGAAACTTGTCCGTGAACTACTCTTTGCAGATGATGCCGCTTTAGTTGCCCATTCAGAGCCAGCTCTTCAGCGCTTGACGTCCTGCTTTGCG
This sequence comes from Narcine bancroftii, assembly GCF_036971445.1. NCBI lineage: Eukaryota > Metazoa > Chordata > Chondrichthyes > Torpediniformes > Narcinidae > Narcine > Narcine bancroftii. Next base: position 53,211,844 of record NC_091478.1, on the reverse strand, counting down.
GAAACTGCCAAAATGTTTGGCCTGGAAGTCAGCCTGAAGAAAACTGAGGTCCTCCATCAGCCAGCTCCCCACCATGACTACCAGCCCCCCCACATCTCCATCGGGCACACAAAACTCAAAACGGTCAACCAGTTTACCTATCTCGGCTGCACCATTTCATCAGATGCAAGGATCGACAATGAGATAGACAACAGACTCGCCAAGGCAAATAGCGCCTTTGGAAGACTACACAAAAGAGTCTGGAAAAACAACCAACTGAAAAACCTCACAAAGATAAGCGTATACAGAGCCGTTGTCATACCCACACTCCTGTTCGGCTCCGAATCATGGATCCTCTACCGGCACCACCTACGGCTCCTAGAACGCTTCCACCAGCGTTGTCTCCGCTCCATCCTCAACATCCATTGGAGCGCTTTCATCCCTAACGTCGAAGTACTCGAGATGGCAGAGGTCGACAGCATCGAGTCCACGCTGCTGAAGATCCAGCTGCGCTGGGTGGGTCACGTCTCCAGAATGGAGGACCATCGCCTTCCCAAGATCGTGTTATATGGCGAGCTCTCCACTGGCCACCGTGACAGAGGTGCACCAAAGAAAAGGTACAAGGACTGCCTAAAGAAATCTCTTGGTGCCTGCCACATTGACCACCGCCAGTGGGCTGATAACGCCTCAAACCGTGCATCTTGGCGCCTCACAGTTTGGCGGGCAGCAACCTCCTTTGAAGAAGACCGCAGAGCCCACCTCACTGACAAAAGGCAAAGGAGGAAAAACCCAACACCCAACCCCAACCAACCAATTTTCCCTTGCAACCGCTGCAATCGTGTCTGCCTGTCCCGCATCGGACTTGTCAGCCACAAACGAGCCTGCAGCTGACGTGGACTTTTTACCCCCTCCATAAATCTTCGTCCGCGAAGCCAAGCCAATGAAAAAGGAAGGCTGGAGGTGTGGGCTGAGAAATGGCTGATGTAATTTAATACAGATAAGTGTGAGGTGTTACATTTTGGAAAGGCAAATCTAAATAGGTCATATGCATTAAATGGTAGGCTATTGAGATGTGCAGAGCAACAAAGGGATTTAGGAGTGATGGTAAATAGTACCCTCAAGGCTGATACTCAGGTAGATGGTGTGGTGAAGAAGGCATTTGGAATGTTGGCCTTCATAAATCGGAGTATTGAATTCAAGAGTAGGGAGGTTATGATGAAATTGTACAAGGCATTGGTGAGGCCAAATTTGGAGTACTGTGTACAGTTTTGGTCACCAAATTATAGGAAAGATATAAAAAAAATAGCGAGAGTGCAGAGAAGGTTCACGAGAATGTTGACAGGATTTCAAGGTTTGAGTTACAGGGAAAGGTTGTGCAGACTAGGGCTTTTTTCTCTGGAGCATAGAAGATTGAGGGGGGGTCTTGATAGAGGTGTTTAAGATTTTAAAAGGGACAGACAGAGTAAATGTGGATAGGCTTTTTCATTTAAGAGTGGGGGAGATTCAAACTGGAGGGCATGGTTTAAGATTGCAGGGGAAAATTATAAGGGGAACATGATGGGAAATTTCTTTACGCAAAGGGTGGTAGGGATGTGGAATGAGCTTCCGGCAGACGTGGTTGAGGCGGGATCATTGGTTACATTTAAGGAAAGACGGGATAGTTACATGGGATGGAGAGGAGAGGACTGGAGGGGAATGGTCAGTGGGACTGGGAGGGTGGTGATTTGTTACGGCATGGACTAGTAGGGCCGAACTGGCCTGTTCTGTGCTGTAAGTGGTTATATGGTTATATGGTTATATTGTTATATGGTTATATGGTTATAAATCTCGCCTTATTTTTCTACTCTCTAGAAAATAAAGACATAACCTGTTTAACCTTTCCCTGTCACTCAGTTCCTGAAGGCTGGGCAACATCCCAGGAAATCTCCTCCTGCACTCTTTCAATTTTATTGATATTTTTCCTGTAGTTTGGTGACCAAAAGTGCCCACAATGCTCCAAACATTCTGACAAAGGGCTCTCAAGCCTGAATCATTGCCTGAATTCTGTATGAGCTTCCATAGCCTTTTTGTCTACTGAACACAAATCAACTGCTTTTTGGTCTGAAAAACCTTCAATCTTTAGTAAAGCGCATTGAAACATCTGATGCCCTCGCATTGCCTGCCCACTCTCTCCAGCGTCTTATTCCCTGTGCCTCTCTCAGAGCCTTTTCCCCCCTTTTTAAATGTATATCCAGTGTCCTTCTGGATTCTGCCCTTGCCATTGATTCTACTGAGGACTGATGTTTGGATGCTGGGCAAATCAAGAGGGTTGAGCAGTTGGACGGGTTTTCCAATTAAGGCAGTGAAGGCGAGAAGATTGGTTTCATTGGTGAGCAGCTTAATACTGTAATAGGGTCAACTGAGGTTTATCTGTGAGGGTGAGATACCCTAAAATGAATGCATTTCCTCACAGCATCTATCTCTTGATCTCCAACAGGTCCCATCTCCATTTTCAATCCATTCAGGAATCAATATCCATCTGTGTAACCATACTGCCATCTACCAATTATAAAAATACAGTGCTCAAGTAGATCCCTCACTTCTGATTTTGGAAGGAGTTTTTTCCTCATTAATTTTCAGTCAGTTTATATTCTTTCATTTATTTCAAAAAGAGAACAAACGTCTTTGTTAGCCAGCTACTCCCTCAGATTGGGAGTGGGTGTATTTTAATTGATTTTAAATTTAGACATACATCACTGTAACAGGCCAATTTGGCCCTACAAGTCCATGATGCCCTATTTACACCCCATTAACCTACACCCCTAGTATATTTCAATGGGTGGGAGGAAACCGGAGCCCCCGGAGAAAACCCATGCAGACACGGGGTGAACGTACAAACTCCTTACAGACAGTGTGGGATTCAAACCCAGGTCCAGTCCCAATCACTGGCACTGTGGAGGCCAACGTGCTGCCTATTTGGGGAGACATAGGCTGAGGAATTCATTGGTGCTGTGCCATGTTTCTGAGAGTTGCTATTTCTTTCCCTGCTTTCAAGCTGGCATTGCGTTTTCTCTGCATGACTGGTGAACAGTGACCCTGTGCATTGCACAGGACCACACTGAGAATGAAAGGACTACAGGAAATGTCCCTTTGGGTCAGACCTCATGTTTTGGAAACATTGAGACCGATTTATAGGAGACCAAGCTTGCGGATATCATTACAGGCAGCCATTTAGAAATGGAAGAAAAGCACTGGGGCAAGGAAAACCTTGAAGGAACTATCTCAATTCAATCAGAGCAGGTTGCTTGAAGGAAGAGGAATGTCAAGGAAATGGAGTGCACAAAAATGGTGGAGAAACTCAGCACGTCACACAGCATCCATGGGAAGTAAGAGACCGTCGATATTTCAGGCCTGAGCCCTTCCTCAGGAGTGTGGAAATTCAGGTGGATATCTGAAGAAGAAGTTGGAGAAGGTGGGGAGTGTGGGTGGGGGCAAGGGAGGTACACTGGTCAGCAGGCAAGATAAAAGAGGTCACAGGATAAAAGAGGAAGAAGCTGAGAAGTGATGGGAGGGAGTGCAGAAGACTAAGAAGGACACCTCTCTGATAGGATAAGGAAAGGAGAGCAGTGGGTAGCTCAAGGACAAGAGGCAGAGGATTGAAAGAAAGCAAGAGACAATGGAAGGGAGTTAACCATCTGGTTGAAAACTGCTGGGACAGAATATGTTATTCTTCTAATTTACAGCGGGCCTTAATTGGGCAATACGTGAGGCTATATACAGACGTAGTATGTGGGATTTACGTGGTCACCCACTGGGAGCTCCTTGTTGTTGTAGCCATCAGAACAAAACTCGAGTCTGCCCCACCAGTAAATCATGAGCTGTTCCGTTTTCCCACTCAGTCCCACTGCCCTGTCCGCTCCCTATAATCTTTGATGCCCTGGATAATCAAAAATCTACCAATCTTTCCCTTAAGTATACCCAATGACATGATCTCCACAGCCACCCATGGCAACAGATACCACAGATTTACCTCCCTCTGGCTAAAGAAATCGCTCCACATCACATCTACTCTGTCCACGCCTTTCAATATTCAAAATATTTCAATGGGGTACTCCCTCATTCTCCTAAATTCCAATAAGTTCAGGCCAAGAGCTGTCAAATGCTCCACATATTCATTCCCAGCATCATCTTTGTGAGCTGAGCCCTCTCTAATTTCAACACATCCTTTATTAAATGAGGACCCCATACATGGTCTCAATACTCCGTGAGGTTTCACCAGTGCATTATAAAGCCTCAACATCACATTCCTGCTCTTATATTCTATTCCTCTTGAAATGAACACCAGCTTTGCATTTGTTTTCTTCACTGCCGACTCAACTTGCAAGTTTAGCTTCAGGGTATCCTGCACGAGGGCTGCCGGGTCCTTTGCATTTGGAATTTTCCATTTTCTCCTCATTTAGAAAATAGTGTGCCCATTTATTTCTTCTCCCAAAGGGAGACATTATATTATATTTCATTTACCACTTCCCATTTTCCAAATCTGTCTGTCCTTCTGCAGCTCCCTTTCTCCTTTACTCCACCTACCTTTGTATCAGCTGCAAACCTGACAACAAAGGCATTTATTCCATAATCCAAATCATTAATATACAACTTAAAAAGAAGTAGCCCCAACACCAAACCCTGTGGAACACCCCTAGCAACTGGCAGCCAATCAGGGTATGATCCCTGTATTCCAACTCTCTGCTTCCTGCCCATCAGCCAATGCTCTCCCCCACTATACTATGGGCTCTTATCTTAAGTAGCTTTATGTGCGGCACCTGATCAAAGGCCTTCTGAAAATCCAAATACACAACATCCACTGAAGCTCCCTTATCCAGCCTGCTGGTCACTTGTTCAAAGAATTCCATTAGATTGGTCAAGCAAGATTTTCCCTGAAGATTTCAAGATTCTTTTATTGTCTCCTATTAGGGAACCAGCCAGAATTATGGATAAGGAGAGGTCTGGTCCGCAAGTTGAGGTTCTAAGTTGGAGAAAAGCCAATTTTGTGGAAATGAGAAAAGAGTTGATTGGAATAAGCTGTTTTCTGGCAAGGATGTGTCCAGCAAGTGGATGGCCTTCAAAGGCAAAATTTTAAGAGTGCAGTTTGCATGTTCCTAGCAGGAGTAAAGGCAAAATTAACAGGCATAGGGAACCTTGGTTTTCCAAGAAGGTATATAGCAGGTTTAGGCAACAAGGAGCAAATGAGGTACTTGCAGTGTTTGGAAAATGTAAGAGAAATCTAAAGAAGAAAATCAGGAAGGAAAAAAAAAGAAGACATGAGGGTGGATACAATTCTGTATTATATTGTACTGTATACAAAACTATAAATAAAACTTAATAAAAGAAAACATGAGGGTGCTTTGGGAGATAATGTGAAGGGAAACCTGAAGGAGTTTCTACCAATATAATAAGAGTACATAGTGAGAGTACATTTAATATTGATATTGGTCCCCTGGAGGATCAGAGTGGTCATCTATGTGTGGAACCTCATGAAATGGGGGAGATCCTGAATAGTTTTTTGCATCAGTATTTACTCAGGAAGTTGGCATAGTTTCCTGAGGAAAAGGGAAGAAAAGGGAAACAAATAGAAGTGTCAGGAAACCTATGGAGAGTACGGAGGAGGAGGTGATTGCAGCCTTACAGTGGGCTGATATGATATTCACTCAGACCTTGAGGGAGACGTGTTGAAATTGCAGGGGCCCTGGCAGATATATTCAAAATGTTCTTAGCCACAGGAGAGGTGCAGGAGGATTGGAGGGTAGCTCCTGTTGTCCCACAGTTTAAAAAAGGCTCCAAGAATAAGCCAAGCCAATGTCAGTAGTAGGTAAATTATTGGAAGGTGTTCTGAAAGTTAGGGTATATAGGTATTTGGACAGTAGATTAAGACCAGTCAGCATGGGTTTGTGCATGGTAGGTTGTTTTTAACAAATCTTGTAGAGTTTTTCAAGGAAGATACCAAGAAGGTAGATGAAGGAAAGGCTATGGATGTTGTCTACTAGTACTTTAGTAAAGCCTTTGACAAGGACCCACATGGGAGATTACTAGGTAATCTTACTAGGTACCTTACTAGGTATCCATTGAGAGGTTGTAAATTGGATTTATAATTGGCTGTGTGGGTGAAAACAGAGAGTGGTGGAGGATGGTTGCTTCTCAGACTGGAGGCCTATGGCGAGTGGTGTGCCTCAGAGATCTGTGTTGGGACCATTATTGTTTGTTGTATGTATCAATGATCTGGATGATAATGTGGTAAATTAGATCAGCAAGTTTGATGATGACACAAAGATTGAAGGTATTGAGGACAGTGAGGAAGATCTTCAAAGCTTAACTGGGAGAATGGGCCAGTAAATGAATGATGGCATTTAATGCAGACAAATGTGTGATATTGCATTGCAGATCAAGGAAGGACATACACTATAAATGGTAGGTGGCGTCGCAGTTGGATAGGACTGTAAATAAAACTTTTGGTATCTTGGCCTTTATAAATCAAAGTGTTGAATATAGGAGTTGGGATGTTATGTTGTAGTTGTTTAAGACATTGGTGAGGTCAAATTTAGAATATTGTGTGCAGTTCTGGTCGCCTAACTACAGGAAGGATATCAGTAAGATTGAAAGAGTGCAGAGATTTACTAGGATGTTGCTGGGTCTTCAGGAGTTGATTTACAGGGAAAAATTAAACAAGTTAGGACTTTATTCCTTGGAATGAAGAAGAATAAGGGGAGATTTGACAGAGGTTTACAAAATTATGAGGGGTGTAGACAAAGTAAATGTAAGTAGGCTCTTCCATTTAGATTAGGAGAGGACTTGGCTTGAGAGTGAAAGGGGAAAGGTTTAGGGGGAACATTAGGGGGAACTTCTTCACTCAGAAAGTGGTGGGAATGTGGAATAAGCTGCCAGCTGATGTGGTGAATGTGAGCTTGATCTTGAGTTTTAAGAATGCATTGGATAGATACATGAATAGGAGAGGTCTGGAGGGTTATAGAATGGGAGCAGGTTATTGGGACTAGCTGAACAATGGTTGCACAGACGAGAAGGGCCACATAGCCTATTTTCTGTGCTGTGCTTTTATACACATGTAATAACAGGTGTAATATTACACAAAATTGCCTTTAGTCTGCTGTCAGAATTATTGGTCATCTGCAGAAATTGCCCGGTGTCCCTTACAGTCAGAGAAAGAGAAGCAAAAGAGAGTCCCTTCAGAGTCTTTGACTGTCCGTGGATTCACTTCCAGTGCTCCCACACCTCTGCAGGTCTTCAGTTTAAACCAGGGGTGTCAAACTCAAATTCACGGAGGGCCAAAATTAAAAACTTGGACTAAGTCGAGGGCCGAACTAAATATTTATTGAAAATTTTCAACAACATCTGCATGTTTTCTCTTCTTTCAACATATGTAATGTTAAGCTTTTTCTTATTAAAATAAATGTTTAATAATAGTTTTGGATAAACTCTTTCCAGAAGCATTAACAAATGAGAAATAAAATATTCAATAAATAATATTTCTCTATAGAGGATTTGTCAAATGTTGCTAGTGTGCTGTCGAATAGTAAAATCTGAGGACTATTGAGAATGTGGGAGAATAACATGATTCCTGAAACAATCAAGTGGGTGACTGATTGTGGGCATGAACTTTAGCAGGGTTATTTGCCATGCCCTTTTTCCATTGGTACAGATATCCTTTGATTTACACACTTTTCATGCCTAATGAGCTTGTATCCAGGTGCAGGACCATTTTTAACCAGGAATATATTTATCACTGTGACATGAAACTATTGGAAGATCGTTTTATCCTGAGATTAAAGTTCATAATACTTACTCAGGCCTGTGTGCGGGAGGGCGGGGTTTGCAGGCGATCGGGTTGGACAACGACAGTGCGGGGGCATCAGCTCTCGCTGCAGGGCGGCATCTCGGCGGATCAGGGGCCCCATCACCGTGAGTCGCGGGTCGGTCTGTGGCAGGGAGGGGGAGTGGGCAACGGTCCTGGCGAGGTCAGGCCCCCCCTGAGTTTCTGCCGGACCCCACTTTGACCTGCTGAGTTTCTCCCGGACCCCCTTTTCTTTCCGTGCCGGTGTCCCAGGACCTTTCCAGGGCAGTCTCCACGCTCAGGACCGCGCTGGGATCCCGGTCAGTGGTGGAGGAGCAGGTGAGCGCGGCTAATCTCGATCCAGCCCACGCCACTCCCGAGATTGGCGGGGGGTTGCACCCTACCTGCCCGACCAGCCTCACTCTCCACGTGTACTCCGGGCACCCGCCGCTGGTCCGGTGGGAAGGCGCAGGGCGGCCGGCAGCTGGCGTCCCCATCGCCAGGCGGGGAGCCTCAATCTTCCCTCTGGCGTCCCGACTCCATCTGTAGCTCCAAGAAACGCTGTGCCACTGGGGTTCCGGGCGCTGGGAAGCGGCCTTGGCTTCCCCTGACACCGGCCAGGCTGCGCTGCGGTGGGGGGGTGGGCGGGGGGACATGACTGTGGTCACCTTCCCAGAGGCCCATCTCAAACAGAGGAGCGCTGTGTCTCCACTCCCCACTCTACATGGATCTGCACCAGCTCCAGCATTGCCATAACAGCAGCTCCAGCATTGCCACCATGTTTCTATGTGCTTTGTTTTGGTGGCTTTGTCCTGTCTTTGCCTCCAAATACTCCATAACCTCATCCTTAACAATCGACTCAAACATCTTGACAGCCACTGATAATTTCCTTTCAGCTGCTTCCCTCCCTTATTGAATCGTGGGGTGAGACTTGCAATTTTCCTTCACTTGGAAGGGCTGTTTGGGCCCATGAGGGAGAAGGCATAGGTGCAAGTGAAGTGTTTCCTGTGGTCACAGGGGTTGGTACAGAGGAAGAGGTTGGTGGGAAAGGATGAAGGAGTTGTGGAATGAGCGGTCCCTGTGGAAGTGGAGAGGGGAGGAGACAGGAAGATGTGTATGGTAGGTGGGATCCCATTGGCAGAAATTATAGATGATGATACGTTGGATGCCGAGGCTGGTAGGGTGGCAGGTGAGGACAAGGGGGAACCTGTCCTGGACCTGTGCTCTTTGTCATCTAAATTAATGATTAACATGAAAACGTATATGCATTTAGCAAGTTTGTGGATGACATTAAAGTTTCTAGTATTGTAGATAGTGAAGATTTTTGCCAAAGATTGCAGCAGGATCTTGATCATTTGAGCAGGTGGACCCAACCTGAGTTCGAATCCCACACTGTCTGTAAGGTATTTATACATTCTCCCCGTGTCTGCACGAGTTTTCTCCGGGGGCTCTGGTTTCCTCCCACCCTTCAAAAATATACCAGGGTGTAGGTTAATGGGGTGTTCATTGGGCAGAATGGACTCAAAGGGTCTGCTACAGTGCTGTATGTATAATTACATTTTTAAGAAAAGACATCTCCATCAGTCAGAGTAATGAGTATTGAAATTGAGAGGTCATCTCCTCATATGGAGTATTGTGTTCAGTTTTGGTTATAGTGCTACAGAAAATAGGTTGTCAAGCTGGAATTATGAGGGTGTTCTCAGAACTCAGGAGCTGAGGCTATTGGGAAAGGTTGAGCAGCCAAGTGCTTTATTGTTTGAAGCACAGGATGGTGCGAGGTAGCATCACAAAGGTGTGCAGAATCATGAGAGGAAAAGATGGGGTGAATGCAGAGACTTTTGTTGGGTGTGGAGGAATCAATAACCAGGGGACATAGAATTATGGTGAAGAGGGAGAGATTTGACAGGAACTTGGTGGGGTAACTTTTTTACATCAAGGGTGGTGGGTTATATGGAATGAGCTGCAGGAGGAGATGGTTGAGGCAGGTGCTATTGCAATGTCTAAGAGGAAAATGGACTGCTACGTGGACAGAATGGATTTAGACGGATATGGGCCAAAAGCAGGCAGATGGGACGAGTGTAGGTGGGGCATTTTGGCCAGCATGGGCAAGTTGTGTCAACACGCCTGTTTGCACGCTGTGTTACTCTTTATCTCTGTTTAACTAATTTTAAAATTAAATTAATAAAAATACTTCCTGAAACTCATTTACTTTTTGGAACTAATATTAAATGTGGACATTAACATAAATAAAGTTTGAAGATGGGCTTCCCTTTACTGACTCAGCATTCAGTGTGGAGCTACCAACTCATCAGTTATAAAGTGGGTGCCTCGAACCCCTTGCTCCACTCCACTGGGTGGAGGGGGGTTCCACAGCTCATTGAAACAAAGTGCCACGTATCTGGAGCCTCAGCTTGACACCACCCACAGCTTCTGTATTTACCACAGCATTGCGCAGTGGAACAGGTCTCAAACCTCAATGAAATGTAAATGGTATGGCGGTCCGCCGCCACGGCGATTGAGCTGGCGCTCGGGGTGGTGAGTGCAACAAAACACTAGCAGCCCACACAGCTGCACTGGCCCCAACAAGCAAACCGGTAGGAGAATGGCAAGGGCAGCTTAAAGGCCAATGACCCCAAAATGGTGCTGGCCTTGCTGCGCAGCCAACAGATGGGGTCAGCGCATGGGAAAGAAGGGCACTGTTACGCAGGAAAGTACCTGTGCACTGGAAACCCGCTTTTGTTATGCATGTTGTGAAGTCAGCCAAGGGGGGGCCATGGGAGGAACAGTGCAAGTATAAAAGTCGGGCAGAGCTTAACCTGACTGCACTACCTGTGTGTGTCTTCTTTCGAGTAACGCGTGACTACAATTGGTGACCCCGATGGTTTAGATGGCATCTAAACCCAGCGATGAGCAA